>NC_134313.1:111444625-112694625 GCF_964195595.1 Calonectris borealis | reverse complement strand
TTCAATATTTGTTGTTCTCTCTGTGGAAGCTCAGTTGCTGGCATTTTAAGGAAAGGTTACATAGCAAAAGGGTCACTAATGGAGCTTTTTTCTCCCTATCCTATGCTCCTAAAGAGAAAACTGTAGTGTGTGGCACCTTTAGAGAAAGGTTTTCCTTCAGAAGAACCTACAGCACTTATCACTGGTTCCAGAACAAGAAAATTAATTTGGAGCATAAATTACCTTGGCCATCTTAATTCTAACAGTGAAGAAGTAAGGAGGAGAAAGAGCAAAAGACAAAACAAAACAAAGACAGCAAATTATGCTCTGGTGCAAGTAGAAAGCCAGATCCCTAAAGTTTACCCTCATCCCTGATCCTCTGATGACTGTGCCCCTGATCAAATTGCTCTGCGCCTCTGCTTGCTTCTTTAAGAGTCCTGGTCTTTATGAAATGGGCTTGGAAGTCAACAGTCATATGTCTTTCAAAATGTCCTCTAAATAAAATGTACCAATTGAAGTCTGGTCCAGAAACAACTGAAGGTGCTGGCAGCCTGCCCAATTCAGGTCCACAGACTTCAAAGTAGGCAATGTAAGAACGAAGTATGTTAAGTCTGGGGACAGGATTTGGAATAAGCTGGGAATGGAGCCTAGGAAAAAAAAGATAAACATTTCCAACCTTAGGTGTATAAACTTGGATGGCTTAATATACGTGCTCACCAGTGCGAACGCATGCACACACGTGTGTGAGTTGGCATGTGAGACGGCTGCTTGCTGTTTGTTTTTGTGGGCTCTTTTACAGTCCCTCGTTGCAGAAGGTAGTTGTGTGCAGTAGACTGGTACAGTCCATTGTAGGGCATCAGCTCAAAAGCATGGTAAGGATGCTTATTTTGACTAAAGCTAAATGGCTGAACATGAAGTTGGGAGGTATCTTCTATTCAAATGCAGCTCCTTCTTCTAACACAGTGGCTCCCACATGATCTTCTTGAGTAGTTTGAGTCTTTCTATACAAACAAAGAAGAAGCAAGTCTAATTCCCAGTCTAGGAAAGGAAACACAGCTAAACAAATGCTGTTAGCAAGGGCAAGCATATTACCTTCGCCTGCTTGAGAGCCCACTGAGGTTGAACAAAATCTTTTCATTAGCTGTAGTAAAGTCTTTATTACACTCCATTTGAATGATCTGCTTAGGATTAAGCATTTCTTGAAAAACACACTGCCTTTACTCCCGAAGCATTTTCCATTCCATGGGACTTGGTAACGCTTCAATTTAGCAAAATGATGAATGATCTGTGTCATGTTTAACATGAAGTGTAACTGAAGCACCCTGTACCCTGCAGTAGTGCTCTCTGGACCTCCGTTTTTTAAGGGATCTGTGAAAAATCAACAGAAAAAAATGCAAGCAAGCTATTTTGAGCAGGCTTAAATTTAGTATAAATAGGTCCTCATCTTTACTGGAAAACTTTTAAAGGAGCCAAAAAACAAAAAAAAAAAGAATTCAAAACCACTGTGCTTCAACAACAAAATTGTCAAAAAATTAGCTTAATCCTTTTAGGATCAGCAATCTGGGCAGATAACTAAAGCAATGAATAATAAAATAGCCAAGCACTGGGTACCCAATTAATATATCAGCATGCTTGTTGATGGTATAAACAATGCTAAAATAATAGGAAATTATTAAAGCAGAAGGCAATACTTCATTTACTATTCAGCTGGGATTACTGCTTAGGAAGTCACTAATACACATTCATAATGAATACTAGAAGTGAGCACAGGCAGAAACTTGCCTGTTACCCAAATGAGCATGACTAGTGCTGAATGTTTCTCTTACTAATCTTTCTTAGAGCCTGAACTTCACTTCCAGAAAGGCAAGATTATTTGGGAGGTTCCGTTTTCACACTTAATTGCAGAATCAGACACATGGAGCTCTTCCAGGAGCTCTTTGGGTTTTGGTTTCTTCTGAGCAGAAAGAACATGAAAGAGTAACAAAGCCCAAAGTACCTGCTCCGAACTTGGTTTGCCGACCTGCCAGTTGCGTGTTAGATTGGGAACTTCCTTCTCTTTTCTGGAAGGTAGAAAAGAAGAGGGGGGGGGGGGGAGGCGGGGGAGGGGAGGGGGAGGAAGGAAAACTAGCCCAAAGTAGTATTCTGTTCTTGTTCCAGTTGATCTGTTTAGGATTTTGTCACTGGCCTCTGCCAGAACAGGAAAGGCTTCAGTGTTTGAGAAACAGCACTAAGAGATCAGATCGGAAGGGGACATCCCAAACTAGTGGATCCAGTATGGGGTCCCTGGCATGGCAAGACCCCTCCCATGGTACGGTGTGACCCCCCTGCCCCTTTTGACAGAAACCACTCACAAGACCACGTGAGTATTTTCCCACTTTTCCTGTCTTAGGAGTCTCAGGTGAAGAGGCAGCTGCCTCGTGCCAACCAATCGGGAAATGTTAGGCATAAGGCGTGTCTTCCAAAAGGTCTGAATCAGGATTGCAATGCCCAAGTCAGATGCCTAAAGTAAGGAGGCAGTCTCAATCCAGACTACCCTTTCCCCTTCCTGAAATGCCGAAGTTGCTGATTTTCCCACTTGCCTTTTTAGTTGCTATGGATTTCTGTTAGAAAGGGATGATACAGTAACTTAATTTCTGAAGCACCAAAAAATGCTGCAATAAGAGATTCAGATAACGCTACTGAGGAGCACTTGGTGTCACATACAGAAGCCCCATGTAGGATGGGCTGCTATCACAGGTAAAACCAACTGGGTTAGTAACAGATTGGAAGTTGTGGCTTCCATAGAGAAAAGGCAGACTTGGGACAAACGAAGGGACGTGAAATAGAAAGGGAACTTCTGACCATACTTTGCCCCCCCCGTTCCATTTTTACCCATTCCTCTCCTCCCACTCCATCCCTTGTCCTCCTGCCCTTTTGCAAAAATCCAAAATGGCACTGGTCGTGTTACAACTACAGATCATTTGTCAAATATTTGTCTCCTCCCTCTCTGTATTAGCTAATCGTTCCCAGCAAGCTTTGAGTCAGTGGCACAAAGAACTGACGGATTAGATGTGGTATTTATTTTCTTCTGCTTTTTTTAAGCATGGCGGTCTCCCCCATCCACAAGCATAGAGGAAGGGGTAGTCAAACGTACTGCAGCTGGGAGCTCTAAGGGTAATGTCCGCAAAACCTGCAGCTTCCAGTAAAAGCCTTGTATTTTTTGTATTCTTTTTTGGTACCAGGCATTGCTGGATGTTTACTCAGCAACACACTGTGTTAAAAGTTGCAACATTCATCTTTAAACATTAATTATCAAGGCATGATTGCTTAAAAAATCCACTGCCTGAGGCCAGGGCCTAGGAAGTGGAAAATGTAATTTCAGAAAGAGATGAGAACAAATGCTGAGCCTTTTAATTGCAGGTTAGTACAAATGACTAACAGTAAAGCAAAAATCGTTTGGATGTATTTGTTGTTCTGAAAGTCGAATTCAAAACTTAGCAATGAGTTACCTGGGGTTTGTTTTTTTCCCCCCGCTCTTCTTTTTGTAAAAGTCAGAGAAGCTGGTGAATTTTGGAGACGTGCAGGAAGTACATTTCTAAAAATTCAGTTAAAATCATTTACTAGATTGGAAGAAAGTAAGTAAGTAATAAAAGGCTAAATGATGCACGCAAAGCCAGGCAATAGTTGCAATAGTTGTTGGACAGTTACTGTGCTCATTTGGAGTTTCATTTCGGGAAGAAGGCTGCAGTGATTCTCAGCATCTATCTCCACCTCCCTCAGTTCTACTGAAATCTACCTGGAATTATCAACAGTATAACAGTGGCTCGGGCCTGTTTCATCACGTGTGGCAACACAAGATGAAATGCTGCTGTGACTCAACATTGCCGTATCAGGTGTCCCAGCCTGAAGCCAACAGAACCACTGCAATAGCAATGGCATCTTCATCTCCGCCCTTCTGGCCTTACTGCTGGCAGACTGGGGACAGCCCTGCGTGAGCACCTTTGCAGGGCACCAGAGGCACTTCTTTTCCCACAAGGATAGAGACCTTGTTCATTGTAGCCCCCCATCGCCCCTCAGTGTTGGCCATGCCTGGGAGCACACAACTGATCGGAGCTCTAACTCACGGTCTGGTGGGCTGAGGCTGGCGTCTTGTGTGACCGTAGGAGAGATGAGAAGGGCAGGGTCTGTGATCATCCTAAAGTTGCAGTTATGCACCAAAGCCCAGAGGCCAAAGAGACTCCAAATTGTGACACTCATCTTTTCTAATGCTGACGTTCACCAGGAACCTCCAGTTCTGCTTCTGGGTGTGCTCAGAAGCACTTCTGACCTCATAGCGCTGAACAGCTTGGTGCCTGCCTCCCTAGGATTGAGAAATGGCATGCCGCTTCACTACCAGAAGGGCCTGATCCACTAGGTGTATCAAAAACCTGCCTAACCCATCATGTTTCATCCAGAGGAGTGGAGAGAAGACAAGAAGATGGTGGTGACAATAGTACTTGTGTCCCATCTCCTCTCCGTACTTGGTTCTATCTAACAGTTCTGTACGGAAAGCTTTTTCCCCATGACCTGGGAGATCTGATTTCAACACGCTCCGAGTATGTTCTCTTGCTGAGTCAGTCTGCACCCTTCTGTTAAATGGGGAATAAAAGACCACCTTTACCTCATGGCCATTCCCACCAGGCCTGTACTGGAGACCCTTGCCCACAGGCCAGTTTTTGCAGGATGGCTCATGACCACACTGTTAAGAGTTTGCTCCCTACTGAGTGGGCTGGCTGCAGCCATGCTGCAAAGCGCTCAGCTCACATCTCCTCTCGTGACCCTGTAGCTAACAGTCGTTATTTTCTCTGCATGGGCTTGGTGGGGGTTTTTCAGTTCAAAGTACGGAGAATACTAACAGGTGTATGCTGCAGGCCAGCAGAGCAGTGCTGCATCAATAACATTACAATGCCAGAAAAAATTGTTGCGTGCTCTAGGAAAAGGATGGGTGAGGGCACAAATTATGCTATTGCCTAACCTGGCAATGCTGAAGCACTGTCCTTTTTGAAGGAAATACATTTGGTGTCTCCCACATCTATCCTGTCTGTCTGGAGCAATCCCTGGAGTGAACTACATGGTTGACGACACTCACGTTTCCCCTTGGGGATACCAACAGATTTGTTCCAGAAGAGAGCTCAGACACTGATGGGTGTCTGACATACTGAATGACCAGGAAACCCACCCCTGGAGCAAAACAGGAGTGCACCAAGCTACAGTACAGAGAGAGCATTTTTAAGCAATAGCTGTTCTAATTTAATGGGGCCCATGAAGTTCAGGAGAGGTGTCTCTGCTGAGCTCACTCTACTTGGACAAAGCACCAAGCAGAACATCAAAACCAAGTGAAACACAGTGCTGTACAGCAGCCCTCAGTTGGTGTGGTCAAATAAGTAATGACGACATTCATTTTTTCACTATTCCTCCCTCTCACGCTTTCAAATAACCCAGGTGGATGCTGCATTGTAGGGTGATGCCTGGAAGCGTGCAGGAGAAGACTGGGGCTTGCACTGTCTCCCATTCTCCTCTCCTTTGCCAGCAATCCAGTGACCAGTTTCAGTTCTGTTTTATCACAGGTACAACCGGGAGACTGAGAGGAGTCTCCTGTGCCTTTGCCCTCTTGAATGTCACTGCTGCTCTATGGAAACCCATATGCCACTATGTTTTCCTGACTGCCTCTAAGATGATTGTCAAGGACAGAAAATATTAATTAAATTTTAATTAATAAATTGAATACTGTGGGGTTAATTATAGCTATTTACAGGGAGTGTATGGGATTTGGAGGGCTTACCTTCTGGTGTTTTTGCACAAAGTGTTGCCTATTCCTCTAAGCTCTAATTAGCTGGCTTTTTTTTTTTAAATAGCCAGTCTCCAAATGATTGCTCCGTAGCTCCCATTTTGTTCCTCATCAGCAGTTCTCCAGCACAGCTGCTACAGAAGGGAAGTTGCCCTGCAGTGTGCCTTGCAGGGAGCAGGTGATAAAGAATCTATCAGAAGTGGTGTAAACCGATAACATAAAAAAAAAAGAAAAAAACCGAGAGGCCCAGCCCCTAACATTGTCTAGCAAGGGGACTATATAAGAAACAAAGGACACGGGCAGAAATAAGAAGGAACAGCAACATCTGAAGCTGCTGCAAGGTCAAAACTCTTCTCTCCACATGCAGCCCTCTTGTCCAGCTGCATGTTCTGCCTTCCTGCATATGCGTAACGCCAAGAGTCATCAACAGCAGACAGGCAGGGAAAAAGCAGGCTGCTCCAACACAAAGTCAACTGAGCAACTTGGAATAATTTATCCTCTACTCCTTATTTTCAACCTACATGTTTCCTCCTTAGTGGTAAAACCTTTTCAAAATTTAAATGGACTTAATTATCTGTATTTTAAAACCTGTTACTTTTAGCCACTCACTGTATAGCTATAAAGAGTAAGGGTCCTTTCAGGACACTGTTAAACTAAAGGCACACAGTAAACACACTGCGCGCAGATATCAGGAGTTTGTTCCAGCCTGCTTTTCAATTTCATGCCATTAGATGCAAACTAATAGCGTCTACGAACCAGCACAGAAGAGAGCTTTGGGAGTTTGGGGGTTATTTTGGATGTTGTTTTGTTGGGGTTTTTTTGCAAAAATGATCAACACGATCAGCAGACAGTCCGCTGCTTTCCCGCAAGTATCTTGTCCTGCCTGCTAGTGTTCGTGACTGAACGGCTGCCACGGGGGGGAGTGGAGGGCAGCGGCTGGAGGATGAGGAGTGACAGTGGTGCCGCAGCCGGCATCTGGCCTGGTGCCTGTCTTCCCCTTCTCACCGCAGCAGCTGGCTCTGCGTGGCAGGCACAGGAGCCTGTTTTTGGTTCCTGCTGAGATGAGATGGGGTGAAGAAAACACGGAAAAAAGATTTTTTTTTTTGTAACCAAGAGCAATAATGCTAGTAAAGGAAAATGGGGATAGACTGGCCAACATGGAGAACAGGATATCCCCAAAACCCAGCATGGATCCCTGTGGTTTCTGAGGTTGGAAAACCATTGCCTAAATTAAGAAAGCTATCTTCCATCTCAAGAAAGGAAACGTAAAAGCCAGACTCACATTTGCATAAAAGCCTAACTCGTCTGGCTCCTCAAGTGTGCTTGAAAATTTTATCCACTCTCCTTTGCATCGAAACGGTTTCACTGCCCAGGGGCGCTGAGCTGAGGGCTCTCTCCAGCACCCCATGCTTCGGCTGAAAGCCTCAGATTACAGTGCCAAAACCCTGCTCCAGGTATACCTTTCACAGCCACAGAGATTCCCCCAAAACAGAGAAGATAAAGCACCGTCTCTTCTTTTAGTGTTTAGAATTGTGTCACCTGAGAAATGCTTGCCAGTGCGTGTGATAACTCAACTGCTCGCACCAATACGCGCACATCTACTTACAGAGTGGCAGTGCCCACGCTGCACTAGCAGCTGCTGCAAGACACCCTTTTAAAAAAAAAACAAACCTGAATGGTGTCTTCAGACGGGCTTTTCCCCACTTCAACAGCAAAACTAATTTTGTAATGAGGAGTAAAGATCCCGCTGCTTAAAGCTTTTGCTCCTCCCGAGGCTCAGTTTCTTATTCAAGATCCCAGTCACACCTATGATTATTGGTCACCCCCATGCCAGCCACTCGTGGGCTCAGAGGCCTGGAGCCAGGCAAGGAGAGCACAGGCTTGGCTGCAGGCTTAAAGGGCTGAGAGCCTTTAAGGAGGCTGAGACCCCGGATTAGCGAGGCTGCTTCCAGCCCGGGCGGCGGTGCCCGCCTGGCTGGGGCCGGGCAAGGGCCGGGAGAGCTGCCGGCAGGCTCGGGCTGCCGGTGCCACCTTCTGGACACATGCGCAAGCGTTATTCACCTTACCCTTGGGATGGAAGAACACTAAGGAAAGTGTCTTCATTTCACCCCCCGGTCCTGCTTTTTGTTTTTTCCCCCCTTTTTAATCCACCATCACATAGCACATAACTCAGGCGGGAGCAGCCCCAGCAGGGTGGCAGCAGCAGCACCTAAGACGGCTGCACAGTGCATCCCGCCTTCTGTGGAAAAGTACATACTGCAAGTTCGGAAAAATGCTCCCTCCCTTTAGCATTTCCTCTTCTCCAAGCATCTCTGAGAAACACCCAAGCATGGGAGAAGTAGAGACAAGACAGTGGCACTTGTCTTAAGAGACATCTGTGCATTTTAGGCCAGGGAAGAAGAGCAGGGGCATGCGAGGGCACCCTGATTAACACTAGTGGCACCGTCTCAGGGGCTCACAGAGTATTATTTTCAGCAAGGACTAGCCTGTGGAGAGGGGTCTGATCAGCTTTAATGGCCATGTGTGAATGGAGACATCATGAAGCCTTGCCATTTATGTCAACGGGAGTCGTGTTCTGGAAGGGAATTGTCCTCTTTAACATCCAAACCACAAACTGTCGAGCGTGGTTACACCACAGGCATTACTGAGAGCAAGGCTAAGGTTAGAGAGGCCACCTCATTCTGCAAGAATCCAAAATTATATCTCCTGCGGACAGCAGCTGCAGTTCTACCTATTTCTTATAGCTGCAGAGTGGGACCTGACCACTGTCTTCCAAGTGGCAAACAGGATGCATACACTCAACACAGCCTCAAAACCGGCTTGCAGAATAAGCTTGGGAACAACTTTTAGTGCAAAGAAGATGTCTCCAAGGAATAGTTTAAAGAGCACAATTAGGAGCGGCAGACCAGGAAAAGCTGTGAGGTTGGAAAGAAATATCTGAATTGGTAGAAAGCAAAAGGGAGCCAAAAGGAAGAGCTACAGGGATGATGCAGAAAGCAGGCAGCAATGAAAAGTTGGAGGCTGCAGAGCGCAGCACTGCAGGGCTCCTCACTGAAGGCTTGTTCTTCTGTCCCAAACTAAGATGCAGCATCTAAAACAAAGGGCATCAATTTGGTGGCAGCTTTTTTAGGGATTACAGTAACATGCGACGGTGGCAATAGAGGCAATGGCTCATATGAAGTGCACAGGTAATGAAATGTGGCCCACGATGGGAGCTGAAATGATCTAAGTATTATACGGACGCTGCTGCACTTCTATACTGCAAATGGTACTTGCTTCTGTTTCAGAGACCGGGGCTCAGCAGTGACATGGAATGAGGCTGAAGGACCCATAAGGCAAATGTACAGCAATGGTAGGGCAATATATTTATTTCAGAAACATAAGGTACTTGAAATATGTTTTCATTACATTTATTTTAAATCTGTCAAGCCTTCCTTTAATACGCACATAGTTTAATGATAAATACCAGCCGTGTGGTGATTAAAGCCACACCGCAGCTTTGATATTGCTATGTTGCTATTATGCAACCCAGTTTCAGATGCTGACCCATCTAGGTTATCAGTTTTCACAGTTGGACTCCACTTGAGTTTAGTTGCATAGCTGGTCCAAACATATGTACTGTTACTGCTTGTTTGTGCAATGGCTTCACTGGATTTATTTTAATGTAGATTTATTAAAAATAGCAATAGGCTATCTTCCACAATGGTGTAATCAGAGTAACTGATGATAACGGCAGTTTACTCACGTCAAAGCATCTAATTCCTGCTGCTGTTAAGTCTCAGTTCCCATAGCTCTTCAGGAAGGACGTGGACAACTCCTGTCTGAAGTAAGTTTCGGCAGCATCTGGGATTCTGAGCCCTGCAGAAAGGGATTCATAGATGCGCTTCTCTCTAGCACTGGTACTTGACAGTGTTGTATGCTTTATAACAAAGG
Organism: Calonectris borealis; assembly: GCF_964195595.1. Classification (NCBI taxonomy): domain Eukaryota; kingdom Metazoa; phylum Chordata; class Aves; order Procellariiformes; family Procellariidae; genus Calonectris; species Calonectris borealis. Next base: position 112,684,907 of record NC_134313.1, on the reverse strand, counting down.
GGGTCAGTGAAGTACTTTTACTCTCTTTCGCTACTACACCGAGGAAATAGCAAGATCTCTATTTATAAGTTTTATCATTTCCGGTCTGTATTGATTTTAAAAGCATCTTTAGCATGCAAGCAGCTGTTTAATGCATTTTGACCCAAAAGCAGGGCATTTGCATTTGTATTCCCACTAGAACATTTGTCCTTTCGTGTCCATGCATTAAGGCCCTGTTTAAAATCTGTCCATGTCCCTAATCTCTCTGGGGAGCTTTCCCTGAATATTCAATGCTAGTCCACAGTCTGTAACAAAAGAGGGAGGGAAAAAAAGAGACAGAGAACAGTGTTTATGCATAAAGTTCAACAGCCTTTTCACATAAAAAACATACGCACACACAAAAGCACCTCAACTACAGAGCCTGGCATTTCCACAGTAAAGATCTGACAGCGTGTGCAGTTTTTCAAGTTAACTAATTTACAATAAGGGCATAAGGCATCTGAGCTCCAGATGCACTCATTCAGGCAGCCAGGGCCATAAATAAAATAGAAAAGAATGCTCTGATTCTAACATGGGTTTTGCAGAGATGTGTTGAAGGTCTAGCAGATGGGTTTTGCTGTCTCAGCTTTTACCTGTGTAACAAAGTAAATGCATAAAGCTGCTTACTGGCTCCTTCAATTCAAAACCTTTGCATTTGCTCCCATATGCTCCCGTGAAGATACTGCTAACAAACAATGAGCAAAATCCTACCCCACAGGGAAGCTGATGGCAAAACTCCCACTGGCTCCAGCAGGCTCTGACTGTTGCTCAACATAAATGCAATTGGCTGAGCTTGACTAACAGCAAAACCAATACTGTAATCAAATTTGTATTCTTTCATCTACAAATTTGCCACCCTAACGCTGCCCCTGGTGCTGCTGTCGCCCCGTGATTCTCGTAGAAGAGCAAAACTAGCGACACAACTTCTGCCACCAAAACTGGCCTTGCTGCAGCCTCGGCCCATGCTGAGAAGCAGCTCTCTTCCATGGAGGGGTGAGAAATCCTCTCTTGAATTAGGACAACATATCAAAACATTTTATCATACCATTAACTTTGTTTTGCTCAATCTACGTGCTGTTCTAACACAGTTCTTACGAAGCAGAAAACCAGAATCCTGCACTTGAAAGACAACATAGGAGATGGCAGAAATTTGGTTTCAAGAAAGTTTGCCAGTTGAGAAATTATTTTTTCCCCTCACACAGAGACTTCATCATCATCCTCATCATCCAGTCTAGCTTTCATAAACAACTGAGTATTCTTTTTGAAGCCAGTCTGCTGTTTGGGCAGATGGCATGGAAATTTTACAGTCCATTTCATCCCTGATGCCTACAGTTAATGCTGACTGTTAATAATGGGATACACACACGAATACATATACAAACACACATGCATATACAGACATGCTAAGAGAAGAAAACATTTCTGATGTGTTCTAATAAGAACTAAAATAAATAAGAATTAAATTGGCGAATGCAGATTCCTGAGCTCAACACATACTAGAAGTACATGCCCAAAACTGTGTATTTGGCTGACTTTAGGAAAAATTGTGCCCTGTGTACTGTGAACAACTAAGCAATGCTTCCTAGTATTTCTGGAAAATCAATTCCTCTGTGTCTCTCTTAAGCCTTACCAAAATACATCTGCTCACCTGTACTACTTAGTTTTAAAATATAACCATTTGGGTGGCCGTATTCAGTTTGGTTTCTGTGGATGGTCACTATTTGCCGCTCTTGGCTCTGATCTGCAGATGTCAGATCCTCTGGCCAGAAATACATGCGGCAATTTAAAGGTATGTTTGACTCATTCCATTTCATAACCAGGGAATACTTTTTTCCTCTCAAGATTTAAAACTGAAATTCCCAGCATTGAGGACAGGGAGATGACAGGTTGAGGAACACCCAGCCTGGGACTCTTTAAGACCAAAGCCTGCATCAGAGGGAAGCAACAGGGGCAACTCCAGGGATGAGAGGTAGAACAGGCAGTACAGGGAACAGGCACCAAGGGAGCTGCCGAACTAACGCATGGCTTACCCATGGTTGGGTATGTCCTTCCAGAGCCCACCTTAAGAAGCAACACTTGACTCAAGCAGCTCTTGCAACTGGGGCTCCGGTCGTCTTTCTCAGTACCTTGGCTCAGTCCCTCCCCACTGTCTCCATCCCTGCCTGCTCTCAGGAGCACCCCCGTAATGCACCCCAGCTTCCAGTCAAAGCACTGCTTTGTCATACAGCTTAGGGAAAGACGGAGGAAGAAGAAGAGAATAAACATATTTGAGGACTGATGACTCAGACTAACTAGAGAATGCGCTTAAAGCAAGTTTGTTTCGTCAATGGCAGTGCTCTGCTGTTTGCTTTACTCCTTTTAGACTGGGTCATCCCAATTCTTTTTCTCCATTTAATGGTGACATAACTAAGTGGCTAGGAGGAAGCTGTCTCACCTATCATAAAAGCACAATATGCAGTAATCATCGGAGGCTACTGTTCAAGACAAAGCCATGAACTCCACTTTTAAGAATGTGCTGGGCTGTAATTCTGAAGAACACATTTATTAGCAAATTCCTGTTTTTATAAGCCGCAAATCAAGACACAGCTCCCTTAAGCATTTGACCGGCTTTATGAATCATGAGCCCTGCAGTGCATTGCCATGAGACTTTGCTTTAGAAATAAAATTGTTTGTTCAACAGCAGAACACCCTTAGTTCAGCCTTCTCTTTGCACAACTGCTGCTTAGTCTCAAACCAGAATGAAAGAGCGCTAGAATTACACATGCACTTAATGTCCTCTTACAATCTACCAGATTCAGTATAAAAGCATCATGGTGAGTTTCTAAGTCTGACATCTGCTTAATTAAGCAACATTTTCAGTATCTGGCTACTTTGCAAAACTATGCAGCTAAGTAAAACAGGTTTAGCACAGAGTCAGTCATGTGATTTTTTTTTTTTTTTTTGGGCGGGGGGTGGTGGTGGTGCTAGAGGTTTCCCAGATATCCCTTATTTCAAAGCAGGAAAAAAAAACAATGGCCAGCTCTGTACCAAACCACAGGTCAATAGATTTCAATGATCCAAGGTTAAAATTGGCCTCCAGCTAGCTGCACAGACTTATCCCACAGGTATTAAACAGGAAACTTTTAAAGCTTAAAAATAGTTACAGTTATGTGACTTATTCTTGTAAAAGGATTTTTATCATGTACATGAAGACTAGAAGCTTTCCTCCTTTGAAATGTTTGTGTTTGACACTTCCTCTTGTAGCACAGCAAGTCTGTGTTTTTCTCTCTTGCGCGGGCTGTGGGTTGAGTTTTGTTTTGCTATTTTGTCCTTTTTTCTTTTCACAAATCAAGCTGTCAGCAGCATGAGAAGTAAATCTGTAACTGGGACATGTAAGAACTCTGTTCTGAGACTGCATCACTGCCCCTAGTAAAGTCACCCTTGGAAACAAGAGCACTTGCGAGTATCTTAGCACACAGTGAAAGGCTTTTCGCTATGGTTTATTTAGCTGAAAAGGAAAAACATAATTCACGTAAAAAACCCCAGAGATTAGAGATGCTAAAAGTATGTGGTCTCTGTTGAGCTTCCTGCTACTGCAGGCCACAGCCTCTAAAGAGCACTGTGTTTGAATACCCGCTTTGGTGGGCACAACGCTTTTGGGCTGGGAGATAAACCTAGTTTTCTTGGACTGATATGAAAGCTAAACAATAATATATGCTCTTCTCCTACTACCGCAACCACTCCCAAAGCTAAGGGAGTCCAGCCCAATACCAAAGGGCCATGCTGAGCACAGCTGGTTGCTACACAAATTGCTTTAGCCTGCTATTAACTTCTTCCTCTGCTCCTTACTCACTGCCCTGTATCATGGCTAGTAGCTGTACTCTCCACATGTCCAGCCTCTATCCCCAGCAGATCCATTCCATCTGTCCCCAGATGCCACATCTAGCCACCACTTCCCAGGTGGCCCAGTTTACCTAACCTAGATCTCCTGCTGGGCCCCAGAGCCTATCTCCACTGTCAGATGCACCACGCTCAACCAGCCCAGCTATGTAATTAGCAGTGCAGCTGCACAGCCACCAACCTGCCAGTAGCATGTGGCAGACCACTTCTTGGCAACTATTAATCATATATTGCATAAGAAACAGTCCCTTAGCGCAGGCTAGTCTTTCCACTCCCGAACCATGTAAAGGACATAAAAGCTTTTGGCCATGCAGAAAAGTGAACAAAATGAGCGGTAATTAACTCTCATGACTACAAAGGCTAACAACTTCGGCACTTGCAAAGGGGATCAGAGGCAGCTGAGCTGAGTAAGAACTGTAGCAGAACAAGTATTTGCCTGGGAGCAAACACTGCCAGAGTGGTTATTTTAGAATGAATAGTCATGTTAGTTAACTAGAGCTAACTATTGAACAAATAGCTCACGTTACAGCATACCGAGGTACACTAGCTGCATCCTTTGATCTACTGACTGACAGACCTACTGCAGTGTTCTTTTTTTCAGAAATTGAAAAAAAAACAATTTATCCTTCCTAGCTGGTTCTGGTTTTTGGTACAGAGTCTTTTCACAGATTAATAGGAACAAAACTTGTATGAAAAAGGAACTAAAATGGACTTACTCATTGCAGCGTGAAATATTTACATTCAGCGTGAGCATGCGGTTTGCAAAGAAAAAAAGAGCAACCAAATTAAAAGTTTTTTTGTAAATCGACACATGTGACTGTTAACCCCTTACTCGTATCTCTGTCAGGACAGGCAAGCTTTGGTGCACTACATGCCCTTGTCGTTTCCAACCTTTTAACACAACTGCAGCCTTTCAGCATCAGGATTTGGCCTGCTATTCAGTGGCATACTATGTAGCCCACCACACCCTACGTGCCACTTACTTAAAATACCAGTGTGGACAATGACTATAACTCCCAGGGTCTTCAAGAAGTAGGGGAAAAGAGCTCTTTTTTTGAGAGTGTTTTTTAGAGAGCAGCCAAAATTCATCTTGAAAATTACAAGTAAAATGTACAAGTTCTGATTATGACTATGCAAGTAAAAACATCTCATCTGGAAACACACATGAATTGATGAGTAAAAGTTTCTTTTTTACATGAACTGCTTTACACTGATCATAAACTTAAGGGATTTGACAGGGATTAAAGATTCACTTGTCAGCTGCTATGTCCTTTAATAAGCTTCTTAACACCTATACTGACAGAAGCAGCGTGTCCCCAATTTAGCAAACCAGCCTATCTCTGTCCAGGTTTCACTGCAGCTCTGGAGGCCTGGAAAAAGTATTAAATGCAGTGAGTCTTCTGCCCCCTTTAGGGAAATAATCTACTAAATAGATTTTCTTTAGACCTAGCTTTTGTGGAATGGACAATAGAAGTCTTAATTTCCAGGAGCCGCACGAAGTGTGTGTGGCTCTTCATGCTCTACTGAGGAGAAATTCACATACCAAAAACCCGTGCTGTGCTCTACTATATCCTGTTCGCCTGCCTTAGTTCAGGTCCACAGCAATCTTCTTCCTCGAGGCTTATAAAGCTCGGTAAGGACGGCTTGCTTGTAAAGCACTTGACAGCAGCTAGGGGTTCTCTGCCACAGGCAACGCAGCTGCTGACCATCTAACCCAGCCAAGTCATCTTAATCCCTGTTTTGCACTCTCACCTGGAAAAAATTCTTTCACCTTTTCAGATAAATATTTTTCTACTTTTTAAATGGTATGCTCCTTGGGACAGAGGGTCGACCACATGCTTATCCAGAACCAAGCACAAATCACCCTTTGCTTTAATTCTTTGGGATCTCTGAATAAGAATCACTGCCTAAACAGCTTTTGTTTAACAGCATTTTTAAAGTTCAAATCAACTGTAAAGCAGACCAGGCAGATTCTCACTTTGGGCCCTTAGGTTTATCTGGTTTCCATCCTCCTGTCTTTCTATGCTCTAGGCGATTCCAGGCAAGTTTCTTGCTGGTCTCTTACACTTGTTGTGTGCCATCTTACACTTCTGGAGCCATGCAAGTAAGGAACTGTAATAACAATACTAACTGCTCAGCTTAGACAGGACATAGCTATTTTTATTGGATTACTTTTCTGGCACAGCACTTTAAAGCACCAAATGATTTGACACCTGTAATTTTATACTTGGAATAACACAAGGTATTCATACTTCTTTTGTAATGTAAGATAAAAGCAAACACTACATATCTTCTCATTCTAGTGCTGCTGTCTGGCAGCTATTTGCCTAAGGAAAAAAAAAGTACTGTTACATTACAGAATATGTGGAAAAGTAAAAGCTATGGAAAAGAAATCATTAAATAGCTAACTTATTCCCCTGCTAGCACTAGATTGCTCCCTGCAGCATGTTTCAGAGTGTTTTGTCCAGTCTGGTTTTACAAGTTTCACATTACTTTCATTTATATCGTTAATACAGCACTGAGTCCAATGCGGTTTGGTGCTGCTTATTTTCCTTTCCTTTCAACTAGAAGATTCAGTGCTAGACCAGCTGTTCATATAGAGTCGGCTCCAAAACTCCTGAAAAAAACCTGGACTCTTTCCACTGACTTCAATAGGCTTTGGATCAGGCTCACGAAAGGACGGCGAATACATTTCATGTAAGACTAAGCAGGTTACAGTCAGCAAAGTATAAAGAGGATTAGCTGTGTACAATCCAAAGGCATATTACTTTGCATGCTTCTGAAACAACTGGCTAACACACTTTCGCTTTCACAGAGAGAAAGGGACAGATTCGTTTCTGGTGCACTGCCACTAAGTCAATGCCACCATGCCAGGAACAAATTTGGTCTGGAATCTGCCTTGTTAGCTTCATTACAACTGAGATTTTCCTAAACTGGAGGTGAGGAAATTTATTGTCTAAAAATGCAAAACAATAAACAAATGCGTTCTGCTTTTCAGTTGAAGTTTACGTCTTTAGAGAGACCCCTATGGAATAAGTACCAGGACAAACAGGTTTTCTCTCTTTCCTCTATCAGGAAAGGATGGACCCTCTTTCTTCTTCAGAATGTGAAATGGGTCATATTTGGTTTAAAAGACATACACTTAGACCTTCACTTTCTGTCACCAAAACAGATGGACAGCCCCAAACCGCTAATTGCGCATATTTTACAGAGCACTGATCCTTCAACACACACCCACTGTGTATGCTTTGAGTGCACGACTTCTGAAAGCTAGAATGCCTTTTATCAGGAATTATTTTATCAGTGGGGGATTCATTCTGAACAATACAATCAAACGAAGACGGTGGTGCACAGTTGTTCTTCACACCCTTTCAAAGTTCACAGCAAACCGTGTCAGTTAGTGATGTTCTCAGCCACTGAGAATGCTTTAATCAACCAGACTTTTTTTTCTGCTCCCTCTGTTCCCTACGGACAGGGGACTTCACGGCACTGCTTTGTTGTACGATGTGTACAGTTATAACCTACGCTAAAAGTATGCCATTAATGAACGAACACTGGGTGTGTGTGTCAAGCAGATGAGAATGTTCTTTTGATCTTCTGTGCTCCACCACTGTAGCAGACGGATGTCTAAATTGCTTTACTAATGCACTGAAGTCTTCCATCATTTCTCAAACAATACTGAAGGAATAATCAGAATTTCATGATGTTTTGATTTTCTGCTCTTCCAGCTCAAATGTTATGCAGCAGGGAAAAAACTGATGAATTTTTTTTTAATTTATTAATTTTCCAGGGGGTTGGGAGGAATATATCATGTGCTTGACACTCTCTGAGGCAGCCAACAGAAGCTTCTCAAATTTCTGTTTAATTTCAAAGCAGTTTCCACACAATATGGGAGATGTATTTAGCTTTAGGTACAATTTCAAAACTAGTTCAAGGGAGCAAGATTCAAAGCTTTTTTTAAGGATACCCTAGAATCAGAATAAGCATGTTTAAAAAGCATAGAGGTTTCTGAACATGATGATAGCAATGCTTTTAGCCTCCAACATATGAATAGCTGGGGAAAAACAAATAACCCAACTGGTTTGAGGCCACAGAAGCATATTAAAGAAAGTTTATATGCAAATGCCTGTAAGACCATGATGTATAAAATCCTTGATAACACTTCCAAAAATATGATTCTTATGTGGTGGTGTGACAAAAACTGTGAATCCACCCAAATTTCCCCAAATTGAATGACATAGCTATAAATGACAAGGGGGAGAGAAAAAGAAGCAAAGTAGAGCCTCTGTTCTGTAGAAGAAAGAAGTCAAACTACCGCTTCACAGGCAGCTAAGCTGATCTAACAAGTCACTGTTGCAAAAGTGCAAGGCAAGTCTCTCAATATTCCAGCCTCCCAGCTGCACTTGCAGCAGCTCGGGTACTCCTCTAATCCTTTATCTTATATCTGTCATTTAGTCAGCTGATTTACCTTGCTATTCCAGAGAAAGCTATCCACCTTTCTGCTATTTTTCTTCCAGGCTAATAGGTCAAGCGGCTAATGGAGGGATCCAACACATGCCAGCACAAGAAGGTAAGCAGCAGGATGACCAAGAGCATGACTGCTGGGAGGGCAAAGGATTGGGGACTGCCACCTCTCTCTTCTGGCAGTAGCAAACTGTGAAATTGTCCCAGGGTGTCTCATGGAAGCACTGTCTTAGTGCAAGGACTTGTCATTAGAAGGGAAGGGGGAATCGAAGGGAGAAGTGGAACAAGCATGGGTGCTGATCATTGTTGCTTTGGAGGAGTGTGGATATAAGGATGCAAACCAGAGGGGTAGGAATCCCATATGTCTGCAGAGGATTTCATGGGTAGAAAAAAGTATGTGCATATGCAGCAGCTGCAGCACAGCCAGGAGGCAGGGGATGTATAATCTATATGCAAATAACTGCCTAGTTCCCCTATGAAAGCATGGGGCTGACTGCACAGAGTCTTAGTAACTGCACAGTATGTCTAGCATCAAGTCTGCTGTTTCTGAAGAGTTTTGCACTTGCTATGCATGGCTGGACAGCACAGCACACACCCAGAGCTGCTCCTGCTAGGATGCTTCATGTTCGGTAACTGCAGTGCATGCTCACAGTGCTAATGTCCAGAGTTTCCAGACATGCAGCAACTAGTTCAGAAGTGTCTGCTCCCTACAGCTACCAGACATCCGGAACGCCCAGACAAATTTATTAAGTCCTCAAAATCTGCCTAAATGTGATTTCCAGGCGGAAAGAGTAAATGTGTCTGGGAAAAAGAAGCCTGCAACATCCAGAAGGTCCTTTGCTACCTGTAGAAAAGCAAACATAGGACAACAGAAGTGTAGGAACCCCTGTTCTGATGAACTGAAGGCAGGGCTGGAGCTCAAGTCTCAACTTCTTCACCTGTCTTCTCTACTGACTTGGTTTTCCATAACTCCATTTTACAACAAATTTGAGAGGACATGCTTTCACATAATGGAAATAGGAGAGGTGTCTTGCAGTTCAGCTTCACAGATATTCCTGTTACTGTGGCCATTACAAAAGCTGCATAAGGAACTTACTTCAGGTCTAGACACCTGTGAAGAAAATAACTGTAAACAAAAAAGAGGCTATGCACTAATGTGAGAATCCACCCTTCTCTCTCCTTTATATGGCATTGGCTTATAGAATTAATTACTTGCATACCTCACAGAGACGCAATACTTAATTAATATTTGTTAAGTGCTTTGAAATTCTGATGGAAGACATCATACTAGTGTGCATTATGACTAATACAGTGTAAAAGTGATGCCAATGGTGTTGCTTAAGCAGAATGCTGAAAGGATATCTACTCAGTTTCTCATTTAAAAAGGGGAATGGAGATGAAGAAGGTTTAGGAAAGCATTTTAAAACTCAGTTATCCTAAAAGAAAAGGGAGAACTGGGGAGGAGAGGAGCTAAAACAGTTTTCAGAGGAATTTACTGTGCAGTGTGCATTAACTCCTGCAAAGTTAGAGAGTAAGTGCCTACAGCAAAATCTTGGCTCCAGTCAAGTACACGGAAAATGTTTCACCAACTACAGTGAGGTGAAGATTGCTAGCTTTTGTCACAATTTCCAAGAGATGCATCCAGCATCCCATACGCAGGTTTGCGACTTTGCACGGTTGCTTGTTTACAGTTTACATTCAGGAAATAACCTCATCAAGCTAAGGCATGCTCACCATGTAAAAGCAACTGCTCAGCTTCTAATCATCTTTCTACTACATTCCACGTTTGGAGTAAATCTTTCCATTCTGTTAGTGAATTTGGACCTGAGCTACCTATTTAAGTTAGTGGCAAAACTCCAATTAAATGGAAGCAGTGCGGAGATTACTGCAGATTTTGTAGTAAAGATAGGAAGAAAACACCCTGTGTTTAACAGTGCTTGTAACTCATATACACCCCTAGAGTTCAAGTCATTTACTCAGAAGCCTGTAGAATTTGTAATTAATTCCTGACTGGGAAAAAAAAGGAAGTAACAGAAATTCAGACAACTTATTTTTTCAGAATTAGTCCTCCATACCTAGCAGGATAAAGATTAGGAGAAATATGCTCCTCACCACTTCTGGGAAAGGCAGAGTTAAAGAACACATTTTTCAACTGGAATCTTTGCACCTGGGAGGCTCGAAGGAGAAAGGCTGTAAAGAATAGCAGGTGAGAGGCATCAAAATTAGAGAGACGGTACCTGGGAGCTTCTAGTATTAAGAGGAGTCATTTTACAGCAGGAGTCTACAGCTACTTTAGGTAGGAAGCTAAGTAAAAATGTGCTAGGATACAAGTTTTGATTGATTTTTATTTTTTTAAAAGGATTGAAGTCTGTTTTTTGGTGTATATGGGGCTCTTGGTAAGCTATTACTTGCCTTTTTCCAAATGGTGTGTGATGGCTTCCTCTTTATGTACGCCTATGCAGCACAGGGAATCTTAGAGGTGCTATTTTTTGTAAACCATCTCTTAAGGTAGGCTTTCCAACTATGCTACATGTAGAAGTGTTGTACTACAGCAAACCAGCACTTCTAAAGCAGCTTTGTGTCTATGCAATTGCCTAGACCAAATGTAATGATAAAGTTACACATAGCATCTCTCCCTCTGCACTTGCGCTAGTATGCTGTATCTTTCTTACTGTACTGCAGGCTCTGAAGCACATAGGCTTTTAGTTTTCTCTCTCAGTGCTTGTACAGCTGTGTCCACAAATGTACATATCCAGTAAAACCCAAGGAAATGTTCCTGGATGCCAGGATTAAGCTTAGATAGCTGCAGCTCTAGTAACTCACATGCAGTTCTCTGTTTTCTATTTAACAGAGATTTTCATAAACTTCTTGCAGCAGCTCATGCTGTAGCTCTAAGTGCTGACAGTTGATTTCCAGTCCTAGTGGAATAAGCAACATCATTCTTCCATCTAAACTCAGTAGTCAAAATGGGTTGGTGTATGACCTACATCATGTTGCAGCTCTCTGGCTCCCGAGGAGAGATGATGCTAAGGGGCCAAGGCAAAAATTCAAGCCTAAAGCTTTTATTGACTAAAAGTTAAATGCCTGATACGTGAAGTCATGTGAAAACAGTGCTGTGTCACTTGTTTAGACAGATAGGCTGTCTCTCCTTCCTCTGAATACTTATTAATAACATACTCACTGGACAACTAGTCCCATCAAACATGGCAAATGTTTCTTTAACGTCTGCCTTTATTATGGCTGGAGATAATGGTGGGCAGGCAGCATAGAGGAAAAATGATTCTTGGCAAGGCTGCTTTCAGGGAAGGCCACTGAAAAGATGCTTACTATATGTTTTGGAGAAGTCTAATTTTGTGGAGGTGCTAGAAGAAAATGATACAGGAGATCAGAGTATGCAAGGCTGTATGTAAGTCAAAGACCTTTACTTAGTGATGTCTGCATTGAGGTGACAAGACTTGAAGGACTTCGTAAGACAATACTGTTCCTTATTTTAAGACTTCAGAAAAAACACAATGCTGCTAAATAAGGTATGTCATGGCTTTTTCTCCTTAGTGTGTATCCAACTACATTATCCTTGACTTTTTACCTGGCTAGCTCTGGCTTTCTCCTACTGGCTTGATCTTTTTTCCCCAGTAGGCTGAAGAGCAGCCCAACAGCAATCTCTAAAAAACCACACCTATATGGAAAGCATCTGAATTGCCTCTAAGCGCATCTAATCAAGCCTAATCACCCTTACCTAACATGCTTTTCAGAGTAGGTTCTTGCAGTTCTCTAATCTTCTAACTTACGTTTCTGTGCCTGGTTTTAACGTTAGCACTACTTTCATGATTCTCTTATGCCATGAACAGGACACAAATCCTTGCTTTCCTGTTAATTTGTGCCTCTGGCAAGACGTGTATTCCTTCTACCTACAGCTGGCCAAAGTGAACTCTTGTTAGGCAGTCTAGTCACCCTGTATCTACAAATGTCTCTGCATTCGGAGTACCTTCTTACTTTCTCCTACCTCCTACCCTACATACATTTTCCAGCCTCAGGTGAATGATTTTTCATGTTACATTAAAATGAATGTTGTTCAGATGAGCATGTCTTTTCAAGTAGTCCAGATCTCGGTGTACCACCCTGTGTTTACACCTTCAATTTGTGGTGTTCATCAACACCACACAACTAGTTGTAAAGACTTCTGTAGAGTGCTAAAAGACTGGAAAGCACTGGTCTGAGATCTTTGGGACTGTGTTAGACTTCTGTTGGATCAAACTTCTCTATGGATATTCCTGTTTTTTGTGGGTCTTCCTTCGGGGGGATTTCAATACATCAATTTCTAATTATTATAATGCTAGACTGATCTCTCTTATTATTACTGCTGGCTATATCTACATCAGGAATAAGTACAGGTCTGTAAATCAAAATACCTGATGCTGAGGGCTGTGTTCCCACTATGTGGGTTTTGCGTGTGCGGTTTTTTTAGACTAGCTCTTGCCTGCTCTCATGGACTTTCCCACCTATGAGCTGTGGAGGGTGTTAGGCATTCTCCTGTGGTGCAGCTTCTGGTGGTCCATCTGAAAACTTCAAGTTCAAGTCAAAGTGCAGTACATGGAGACAATCTGCTTCAAAAGCACACTCTTGGCTCTAACTCATTTAACATCATCAAAGTGAGAATCTACACTAGTGCTGGAGCATAGATCAACACCTGCCAGACAGACTGGGAGATTACTGCTGCCATTAATGAAGTTAATCCGCATCTGGAGAAGGCATACAGGGATGTGGAAGATTTCTATCTCTTTGTTAGTTAATGGGAGAAGCTTACAAAGCTGTTCTTCAAAGCAGATTCAGCTACAGATATGAAAAGGGAAAACATTCCCTGTTCACGTGCCTCCAGCTTGATCTATGAAAGGTCTAATAATATGATGGCAGAATCCATTTTTAGGTAATGGATAATTGGGCTTACTATGTTTAGTGTAGTGATCAAATTAATGGCAGGAATGACTTTTTATTTGGTGTAAGGAGGGCTGAGAAAGGCAGGGCAAAACCCTCCAAATTATCTGCTGCGTACTGAGGATATGCAGAGTACTCTGAGACAGCTCCAGAAACAGGGACAACGTATTTTAGCTGGTGGTGTGCTGTGCAATCACTTAATGAAAATATGTAAACACCAAGAAAAGCAAATTACTCTGCCCTGAGGGAAGGGGGGGGGGGGTTAAATACAACTGTTATTACTGCTGTGCAGTTGTTAAACAAAAAAAACACCATCACCACCCCAGCAGATGAAAGTATTCTATCACTTAATTAAAGATACTCTAATACCAGAAAGCATCCCTGAAACACGCTTAAAAGCAAATGTCAGTATAAGTAGCTGGTGATGCTTTTCAAGTTGCTCACAGGGAAAAGACTAAGAAGCAATGCTGAACTGACAACTGGAACCGTGTTAGTAAAATTTCAAGTTTTCTTGTGTATTGAGTAACTTTTCAGAAGTACACTCTCAAATAGTTTCTATTCCTTATGATACACTGAGTAGAAAAAAGTAAGACTGCATCTTCAAGAGGTTAGCTCCCACACTAGCTTTATGGTCATGTAACTGCTGCTTACTTCCAGAAACTGAGAAACAATACAGTCCTTTTCTGCAACCTCCTCAGTTATGCAAAATCACAGCTCAAAACTGTAGACTGAGTCACTAACAGCATTATAGACAAACAGAAAAATCCAGCTAAGTTCCTTTTTTCCCCTCTCCCCTCCCCCTTGCTTGAATATGCAAGCATTTCAAGATCAAGTGTTCACGCACATCAGTTGTTGACTTCTGTTTCTCTGGCACTTGTACAGTTGGGAGTTGGACAAGCGGTGAGGTGTCTGCGCAAAAGTAGGCCGGAGCTGATGCAGCCTTCAGATCTGCATCTAGAGCTCCCTCCTAATTCTCAGAACAACCACAAGTTGGGCTGCTACCAAATCATCCTCGGAGCTGCTCCAAGGGCTGTGCTGCAGACTAGGTAAGGTAGCACAGGCAAATAAGAGAAACTGCTGTGCAACAACAATGCTCGCATGGAGCTATGTTGTTTAACAGGTAAGTTGCATGCACCTGTGCTGGCTGAACTGTGGCAGGTATAAAAGAAAGGTTAAGTGCCCTAATAGCCACGTTGTTAGGGAGGGCATGCGTGGGCCTGTCCCTTTGTGTGAGCTCCAACACTTAAGGTGCCTCAAGTGTAGTGAAAACAACCCCCAGCATCAGCTCTTCCTCCTGCTCGATTTTATGTTGTGGTCACAGCTGCAAAGGTAAGGATGTTATTTTGCTCCTTTTGCTCCTCTGGCACTGAGTCAAAACCTAGAAGTTTGTATTAGAAAAGTGGCCTGGAAAGTACTATATTTAAAAAACATGCAAAGCCTCTGACTTCTGGGGAATAAACAGCTTTGAAGTAAAATTCGCGCAGCAATAATCCATGCACACTTCATTAATTTCAGAACTGCAAGCAAAGTACTACTTAGAAAAAGCTGTAAGATAGTAACGAAGGGTTTGGGTTTGTTTTTTTTTTTCTTTTAATCCCAAAAGCTCCTTATCTCTATTCTCCATGTTTTTTCATTCAATTTACAGTAGTCTAAATTAAAGCTCATCCAACAAAAAATGACACATTAAGTTTGACTAACTTCTTCACCCCTCTCTTGATGATAATCCTTTCCTCCTCAGGGGAATAAATGCAACAACTTTAAAATTGCTATGTTGCTTATTTAAGATAACTTTTCTTTGCACTTTGTGTTTAATAGAGTTTGGCTGACTTTGGATTCAGCACCTTAAATTATTACGTTCAGATAGTAAGGGCAGCAATTCTTGTCAAGTCTTAACTAAGACAAAATGATCTCTAGGCACTAAGCTGCCAGAAAGGCAGTATTTTGTTATCTGTCAACATGCACGCATCTTTCTCTACCACACCCCCAGTCAAGTTTGAGAACCCTTAACACGGGCTACTGCATGATATGAAACATCAGTTTACTGCTAAAATTTGAGTCAAAGCTTAGACTCAAAACAAAGAGTAGGTGCAGTTTAACACTGCATTTAAGTGCAGCTGTGAATTGCTGCTGGAAGGGGTGCTCATGCCCCTTTTCCCTCCCTTCTGCTGGACTGTGCAGCTGCAATGTATGCCATGTCCAGAAAGCCGTGATGCACTGGAAAACCAACTTTCAAAAAGCCAGCTGATCCCTAAACTTGATACAAGAGGTACAGCACGATTTACAGCTGGGCAGTAGAATAGGGACACCTTGCTGTCACAGCCTGCTATTACTGCAGCCTGTGAGGCTGGCCTAAGGGGGGAGGCTCATTTTTCTGTTTCAACACTTCAGTTTATCAAAAACTGGCTTTAAAAGAAGTAATCCAGCCCACTCTTATACCTCATGCTACATGCTCCCTTCTTGCACTTTAAGAGTTCATGTGAATCAGCAGAAAGTAATTGATTCGAGTCAAAACCAACTAGGCTGGGAGGCAGGAGGAACTAGCCTCACCAATATGGGGATAGGGGAAACCTTGTCTGGTTTAGCAACGAGAATAGTCTTGAACTGTTTCAATTTTTAGAGAAACATACATAGCAATTCCTTTTCTTCGCAGTGTCAGAATAT
Source organism: Calonectris borealis (assembly GCF_964195595.1). NCBI lineage: Eukaryota > Metazoa > Chordata > Aves > Procellariiformes > Procellariidae > Calonectris > Calonectris borealis. The sequence goes on along the minus strand of NC_134313.1, from coordinate 112,668,953 downwards.
TAAACTTGCTCAAGACAAGCTGATCGCTTCTCAAGTTGTACCTGAATGACAAAGCAAATCTGACTGTAGTTTTCTTACTATGTGGATGAGTTACTGCAGCTGACTTGCTTTACACTTGCCCTACTTCTTCAAATTTCCAGTAGCTGTTCTGCCACCGGGTTTTCCACAGCGCAGAGTACTGTGGGCCTGTGCCTGTTTTAACATCCCTTGGGCTGAGGCACAGTTTATCTGCCATGGCCCTTTGTGCCTGTCGGCCATGGGGCAGAAGAGATGGCACCCCGTGCCTCCTTCACCTCAAACCCACCCGTGTGGGAGCTGGCTGTGCTCCCTTGGACAGCACGCTCTCTGGCAATGATATTTAAGTAGGCGAAACCAGCGTTAGAGGAGCAGGTCTTTACAGCAGCTTGAATATTTTCTGTGTATCAGGCTTTGTTTGTAGCTTGCTAGATAAATTTGCCTCACATCCCACTTCTAAAAGCAGGTGAGGTGTGTTTAAAGTGCAATTACCCTTAACATGGTCCTGATAATGGCACGGTGAGATGATGTGTGTATAATTACCGCACTCGTTCATCCTCTTACGGGTCTAAGAGTCCTCGTTTAGCAGCCACCTCACTGCACAGCTTCCCTCACCGCGATGCCACCCGGTTAGTGCCTCTGTTTTCACCCCTACCGCTTCTGTAAGTGTCTGCCGTTCTCTGTACCCACTGTTCCCTTCACAGAGCCGCCGGACCCCTCTCGGATCTCCCCCGGTGCAAACCCACCCCCGCGCCCCCTTCCCGGCCCCCGCGGGACCCCATCAGCCGTCTCCCACGCCGCGGCCGCCATTTTGTGCAGCGCCGAGCCCTCCGGCGGGCGGCGGAGGGGGGCTCACTCGGGTGCCGCACCGCCTGCGGGGTAGGGGGCGGCGGGGCCCCGCCCTAACGGCCGTAACCGCCTCCCGGGCTCGGCTGCCCCTCCCCACTCACGGCAGCGGCGGTCGGCGGAAGGGCTCACGCGTGGGCCGTGGGGGCCGCCATTGCCGTAGCCTGCGATGCCGGCGGGGCGCGGCAGGGAGCGCTGCTGGGCGGCGCTGCGAGTGGCGGCGGCTGAGGGGAGAGGGGAGGGTGTTGCGGCGGCGCTGCGCTGGCCTGTGTTTAAACCAGGGATTTAAACAGGGTCCGAGGGTCCCTCTCCTCGGGGGCAGAGTTGGGGGTTTCCTCGGTCTGTGCCTCGCCTTTTTCGCCGGAGGTGGCGGGTGTCCCGCAACCGTGGCCTTGGCTGTGGGGATGTATTGGGGGAAACCTGTGAAGAGGCGGCTGCGGTTCCCAGCCCGCTGCCATGCTACAACGCAGGCCTCCCCGTAACCCAAATCCCATCAGCTCTGTACTGATAATCCAAAACATACCTGAACTTGCTGCCTGGTTCTGAGATCCACTCTCTTTTGTGGTGTTTTATTATTTTTCCAGGCCCAACCCCAAACCAAGGGACACCATAAAAACACCCTTATGCATTAAAATAAAATCGAGAAACCCAATAGAATTTCTGAAAGCGTCTTTCCAGCAATCCCCAAAGAAAACTCTGGATCTAATCTGATGATGTGATTCCAAACACCGATATGCATATTTAACTTAATTACTGCTGTCTTTAGCTTATCTTTTTCATTCCAAATTTATCCCTCACCATTGTACCATGTAAGCTGATGTCCCTGTCAGAGTTTATTTAAGCAGGCTACCCAGAGCTGTCACTGAGCTCAGCACTTGGGCTGTAGCATTCGTAAAGTGTGCATGAGCGCTGCTAGATTACAGCATCCTGAGCCTTGGCTCACAGTTTTGACTCATCTGAAATTAAACGATGAGTGTACCAATAATTTCAGAGTGTGTTCCGCTGCTGTTTCTTAGTGCATCATACCTGCTTTGATATTTACTGTATGCACTCCCTGGCTGAGGAGTTGAATCAGGCATTCTTCTCAGGGCTGTTCTCAAGTCAGTTTGTTCTCTTATTCCAAGTAGTTTCCAGCTTCTTATTTATGCTTTTTGGCTTGCCATTGTGATTTAGTGCAATATTATCTGCTATTGAATTCTCCCAAATAAAATTGTTTCTTCCTGTGGAGGGCTTCTAGTGGTTGCCAGTCAACTCCTATCGTCAGAATGATTAGTTTGCTTTGCTTAGTTGTTCCTGACAAAATAATTGAGAAGTGAGAGGTTGCTAGGTTGTAGCTGAAGTTAAATAATACATCTGCTTGCTAGGACTTTGCAACACTTGTGGGACTGTGGAAGGTGAGAGCAGGGAGAAACATGGCATGGAAAGACAATCAGCAGAACAAAACGATGTGCAGATATGACCAAAAAATAGACAATGAGAAATACTGGACAAAAAAGGGAGCGAGTGGCCCCGCCTAGTGGGAACTCTTCCTACGCTCCTAAGAAGCCCTGTTAAGAGCTTGTTTTGTATGCAAAGCTGCAGGTTTTTTAACCTCTCCTTCTCTCCTCCTGCCTTTCCACTAACATCCCCTCTTTGTGGGAATCGGTTGCCTTTACCTTCAGGGGTGGTCTGACTCCTACATATCTAATTACTCTCTGAAAAATCTACTTCATGCGTTTCAGAACTGAAGAAGGATTTTGTGCCAAAAGCTTGTCTACGGTTCCCAGCTATGCCTGTGTTGACCTAACTACCCCTGCAGGCCTTCTCCTTGTAATTTTGCAATGATGAAAGCTATACAATACCCATCCAATTTTGGTGAAGTTTTATTGGTATTGAAAGTTATTCATTATTTATAGATACTCTCTCTGCTATTTCCATATGGAAAGAGAAACAGTCTGTGTAAGACATCAATACACCAGCAGAGCTACGTCCACACTGGGGGCTATTTGCTAATGCTGCTTCCAAGGTTGGCATTTCCCCTGCCCACTGTCACCACCCTGGGGACCCTAGCTTCACTTTGCCATGCTGGCTGCTCATCTGACGTCCCCAAACGGCTCCTCCAGAGCCCATGTCTCATTCCACCCCTGGAGGAACCGTTCCCCCGACCCCCCCAATCTTGACCAGGTCTGGAGTTCAGTTAAATGTTGGGTTTGTTATCTAGCCACCTGAGTAAATAAACAAACCTATGGCAGAACGAGCTCGAGGCTGTATACAGAGATCAAACAGCAAGTAGTTACCTGACTGGTTTAAGCTAACCTAACTCCACAGTGTGGTGGGAAGAGGCAGTTGGGCCCTCCTGTTTGGCTGCGTATTGCCACTCCCACCTGGTTTTGGGAACTGATCCATCTGGAAAGTAGGGTTTTTTTTTTTATTTTTTTACAAGGTTAATTATGAGATCGAACAGGTCCCGCATCCTGTAGAACACGTGTCTGTACAAATGCGAGCACTGTTACCGAATCCAAAGACTCTGAGTTACATCTGCCTCTAATCACTCCCATATGCATTCTTTTATATGTTTTGCTATTCGTTAGGATTTCCTATCATGTGCTAATTGATTCATTACTTTATGCTAAGCATACAGTCACGTGCTAGTCATTAGCAGTCCCATATGTTGAACTCATGATGTATATTTTTAAATGCCATATCTCCTGGTCTGCCAATCCTCCTTTATGCAATACCACACATATGTTGGCAGACCTTCATTCATGCTTTGATGAACTTCAAAATTCCTGCTCGTTAGTCTTGTATGTAATTCTTCAGTTACTCTCTGGAGCTCCTCCTTACTGCAGTTGTGTAACGACTGTAATTAGAGCTGCTGATACGTAGATCTATGCTTCAGTCTGTGGTAATACAATGTGTTTGAGAGGGGAAGGAAAGAATTTTGAAACATCCTGTGACATATTTGAAACATCCAGCATAGTAATGTCAGTATAAACCCCATGTTCAGATGAAGTTATGTTAGACCACGGAAGTTTTGCACAAGTTAAAACTCCATAACTGGCTCAGAAAACATGACTCTGGAAAAGCAAATGTAGCTGGGAGGAGGCCAAGTGAATTCCTGAAGTCTTGCTGGTGTGGAAGTTAACTGGTCAGAAGAAATGAGTGGGAAAAGATGGAAAGAAGCGTGTATCACACTTACAATCCCAACCTGCAGAATTTCAGAATAAAGAATTTAAGGAATCTAGAGCTGCATTGAATTTTCAAGTTTTCTAGGAAGGAGGCAGACTACTTACGGTATTACTGCTTACACATAGCATGCCCCAAGATTTGTCAGAAACGGGTTGAATTGAACACACTCGGGGGCAAAAAAAATAGTTACTGATTTCTCCAGAGTTATTTGTACTTTACATCTAAGGTGAATGAGTACAGAATTTGATTCTTTGTACCTGTAGTCCCAATGTGACACAGTTTTAGGTTCTACCATAGTCTGTGAATGCCCAACATCAGCATGGTATAGAATGATCTGTGGAATTCAGACCATCCTCATTTCATACACTGTTTATTGCAGGAACTACTGGCCTGGGAGAAAATAGCTGCACCCTCCCAGGCTTTTATCTTCCAAGCCCCAAGCAGCTGAATGTTCTGTGGCATGTAGATAAGGAATGGCAAGTGAAGAGGCTGGGACTAAGAGCTGGGTAAAATGTGGCTCTCCAAGGAAAAGCTAGTGCACAGTATGTTGTGGGCCAGGACCCTGTAGGAAGGGAGACAAATAGTCTCGAGTAAGAAAGAGCTTGTGTAACACCTGGCCTGGGCTGTCCTAGTGGCTGCTTTCCGTCTACTGCCTGCTTGGGGGAGGCCAGGCACAGAATGATTTCTTTTCCGCTTGGCACTGCTGAAACTCTCAATTTCCTGAGCACGGACTCAGCCTGCAGCGTAAACCCTATGGATGCAGCTGGGCGGACGCAAGCGCTGCTGATGTACCAGCATCTGCAAGCCATTGCATGACTGGGCTCTGAGTAGTGCTTGGCTGGGCTGACCACTGCGTGGGCTTAACCAGGGTCTGGCACAGGGTCCCCAGGGAGGTGTCAGCCCCTTGCTAACCACGTGCAGGCTTCCTTGGTGTTTTCTAGGCGAAAGTTCTCAGCCTCAGTGCCCGTACCGGCCTTTCTGCTGCTGCAGCTGCCTCTGGCGATAGCCCGCCCCTATAGTGTCCTTATTGGATTCCTGGCCGAGGGGGTGTTGCTGCAATGATAGCAACAGGGGGAGCGGTGCGTTGATAAGCTGGAGCTGCAGAGTGTTGTATAAGAAGGAGCCGCAGGGAGCGGAGGAGAATTAAACAGGATCACGTTTCTCCTCTGTGAGCTGAAGAGGTTAGTGACTATTACTTAATCCCTGCTAACTGTAATTAGGATTTGGAAGCACTGCTTTTGTCTTCTGACCCTCCCTCCACCCTTCCCAAGATTGCTTGCCACCAGCGTTTCCCCCTCGTGGTTGTGAAGGAGTGGGGGAGTTCTGCAAGTCACGTTGTCCTCGCTGCTCCAAAGACACCCACCACACTGGAGGGGACAGGCCAGCACTCGGGGAGCGGGGGAACTGAGAGAAAGAAAAAAGAGAAGAGCCCTCTGTTTGGAAGACTGTCTAAGGTGGAGTGAAAGAGTATTAGCTTGTAAATGATGTGGAAGTAGCCAAGTAGCATCATTGGGTGGCCGGAGCACTGCATGGTGAGGGTGTGAGTGGTCATTTAAAACCTTTCCTACAAAGTGGCTTCTGGGCTTGTTTTTAGAAGTGCTGAGCTTCCTCCAAGTCCTGTTAAAATCCATGTTTACTGAAGGTGTTTGACATCTCCTTCTGAAACAGCAGACCATTAACCTTGCTGTACCTCAGTTTACCCACGTGTAAAGTAGAGATGAGAATATTTTCCTTTTGTAAAGGAACGTGGTGGGGCCATATTCCAGACAGCCTTTGGTGGGAGAAAGGTGATTCTTATGTTCTCAGATATGGTGCAGAATCCATGTGTAAAACACATTGACGCTTTATTAATAATTACTTTATGCTGTAGTCACAGCTACCACCAATCTCTAACTATCTTAAAAAAAACATGCATCAGTCTACACACAGAGAAAAGACGTGCTCAGCCTTTATATAACTCTTGTGGCATCGTGCTGAACTTCTGTGTTGGAGCTTGTTAAAAAAAAACCAAGCTAGTGTTAATTAGGGCAACAGTTTATTGAACTGATTTTGTGTGAAATCATTTTTATCAAACTCCTCGCATTGGTTTGCCAAAATGACTTCTCCTGGAATGAGCATAGTCGTTCAGCTATTGGTTCTCTGATTACAGATGTGAACACAGAATGGCACTGTGCCAAAATTAAATAACATAGTGTTTGAGCATCTTCCTGTCATTTGTGTCGATAAATGGGAAAAAAAAGACAAATCTGTTTCAATATTATAAATCCAACTTGAATTTTAATCTTCACAAAATAAAGAGCAATAGGTAAATATTTAAAATTATTTTCAGCACATATAAGAAAGCCTTAGTTAAAGTCTTACTAAAAACTATTGTCATAAGCAGTGCATGCAACTTAGATATTCAATAATTGATAGTAAAATATTAATGATTGATATGATTCTTACTATTAGATCAGGGAACTTCCCTTATACCGGAAGGCTGATGATCCTGGACTTGTCCTGAGTTTACATGCACATGGTCAACAAACTTTTTTTCTAATACCAACCTCACAGTTTCTTTAGACAGTGAATTGAGTTACTGTTTGTGAGCAACTGGAGTTTAAGTGAATGAAGTATGGTTTGTGTTATCCTTAAAGAAAGGGCAATGTGTATTTTGTATAGCCAAAAAGAAGGATCAATCTTTGTAGTTTTCAACTTCTTATTTAGTGCCCTCATTATTTTCCAAATTGTAGCTCTAACTGGATGTTTCAACACCCACTCCTCGCCCCCCCAACAACCCCAAAAGACCACCACATTCAGCTCTGAGAGACTTCATTTTAAATGTCAAAGGGCCGAACTTTTTTTTTGTATGAAGAATGTCTGCTGTTACCCACAGACTTCAGAAACTAAGCTTAGCGGATGAGAACAGGATGAGAAAAGGGCCACTTTGATCTCTGCACTAAAACTGAACCGTCCTTGTCAAAACAAGTGAAGATGAATGGATAAATTAACTGACCAGTTTTCGAATTAAAACTGGAATCACTTCCCATCTTGCACTTGGGTGTCAGGACTTCAGTGAGATGCAGGAGTGGAATGCACATTGGCGTTTTTACTTTTTAATGATGACTCTGAAGTCACCTCAGTTTTATATGGCTTGTAGAGAGGATATTGCACTGTATGTTGTACAGATTTGTTATAGGAAGCTTCAGTGGGTGTTTTCCATTGGTGGTACTGGTGTGGTCCATTGAAGCTCTGTCTGTGCTGCCATCCTTGGCTAGGTAAGCACCAGTCAGCCAACAGGAGATAAAACCAAAACTGGAAAGAAGTAGTGTTGTGGATGAGTGATTTAGATTGCTTGAAGAATCACTGTCAAAGGTATTAGCAAAAGTGGTTTTAATATGATCTTGTAAAAGTGCGACTTAACGAAGTTTGATGGCAAGGTTCACTCTATTAATTACTGCATGAAGAAACATGCAAAGGAAAATTGAGTTACACTTGAGTTGGAATGATTCACAGAGAGACTGGGGATGCAAAAGGATAAGGAGGACCCTTCCGCTGAGTCACGAGGTTCAGAGTGGGCCCCTGTGCTCTCTAAAATCCTTCTCAGAGAGGAGTCTAGGTGCAGCTAGGTCCAAACCTAGTCTCAGCCTTGGTCAACGGTTTATGTCTAAGGGATTATATATGCAAAATTTATGTAATGCTTCATTAACATCGATTCAGCATGCAATCAAAGTTACCATACTACAAGGTTATGCGCGATACCATTTGCTTACCAAAGATCTGCCATTGGTAAAAGGTCTCTCTGCCTCGAGGAGCAACCTTGAGAGGCACCCCAGCTCAAGGGGAGATCACCACCATGCAGCTACGCTGCCTAGCAGGGAGAGCTCAAAGAAGGCTCATTTAGGTTGTCATATTTATGGTATAAAGTGGTTGGCTCGTAGTCAAATTCCATGCAATAGAAAAGGTATGCGCGAGACTCCGCGTACTCACCGCTTTCTTTGTTCCTTGATAAATGAGTCTTGGAAAAGCCACCCGCTATTCACGCGTTAATCGCATAATCGGTGTTCCAAGCTCCTATGCATCAATGCTCACCTGCCTCTCGGCTCCTTTGTGGGTTCTCAGAGAACAGATTGAAACTAGAGGAGTTCATGGCCTGGCTACGGCTCAGACCTTTACCTCTTCCAGAGCCTGCACCAAACCACCGCCAGTCTGGGTAAGGGGTGGAGTGCATCCCTCACAAGTGGAGGAACCTACAGAAAGAGCTTGGATAGATGTGATAAAGCAGTATTTGCAGTGGGAGAATAACTCCCCGGGAAAGGAGTTCCTGTGTTTGACACAGTGGTACAGCAACATCAACACATGCAGGACCGGGGATAACTCGTTCACCCTTAATTTTAAGGCAACCGTAGATCTTTCTGAAGCTTGCGGGTAGTGCTCAGTATAGTAAAAGAACTTACATTATGCTTGCACTGCACTTTATTAAATGAGGCGTCAAAAAGGTTACCTCACCGAGAGGGGAGGGAACAGGGCTTAGGGAAGAAAAACAGTCTGAAAGCCAAGGCACTTAGCAGCTTAATCCTGTAGTTAAAAAAAAAAAACAAAACTGAATGTATACACGCCCTGTTGTAACTTAGTAGAACAAAGGCTGCTGAGGGCCTGTGCCTCTCATCTGGCGTTAGCCTTGAACCGTGGAAAGTGTTCTTATGCATGTAAGGCCAAACTGTTGGGTGGGCTTACGTCTTGAAACTTTATAAAATAAGTGCAACTGTAATAAAAATATAGATCTACATTTGACTTGTTTCTTCTCTACTAAGCAAAAAGAGCTTTGGCTTTTTGTTTAACTGAACTTAAGCATTCCCTAGACTAATGTTTGCAATCCAGACGGAGTGTCTAATGCTAATTAGAAAGCATTGCAGGAAACACACCTGACTGGGAAAGATAATGAAATGCATTTGCTAATCCTGTTATTCCAGATGAGTGCAATCCACCACTTTAACAACATGAGTTCAACAGTTAGCATAGAAGTAGTTTCTCCTTTTTTTTTTTTTCTTTCCTTCTTTCTTCTGAGCATAGCATTATAAACCAGTTAGAAAGACCCTGTTTGGGGCAACTAGCGTTCCTGTTATATTATAGTAACTATCCTAAATGATAAATTAACAGTGGCACAACACTGGCTAATAAAGCAAGCCGTTCTCATGGCTCAAGTAATGTTACTGTGTTTATTAGCTTTCCCTCTTAGTGAAAGCAGAGTAGTACAGAGTTCCCTCTTAGTTGGCAGAAAGGGATTTTTATTGTCTTGTTGTTACCTTTGTTCCGTGAATGAGAGGAGAGGAAAGCTGCCAGAAAGAATATGGAATTATTAAATGATCCCATAATCCCTAAATAAGAGAAAGAAGTGGTACAGGATGTGAGGGGAAAAGTTGAGACCACAGTCATTCTAACTGAAACGCCATGGATGTTTTTTAGCTATGCTAGAAGCTATAAAGCTTTGTGAACCTTTCTGTTGCCAGGGAGAACAGCCCTTAGTCAGTATTTACTGTCTTTTGCAGGCTCTGACACAGATTAGCAACAGAAGACTGGTTAGTCTGTTATTTGGTGATGAATTTAGAGACCACGGTGGCTTGCTCATACTTGTCTTTGGAGTAATTTGCTAATTTTTCTCAGGCATAGCACAATTCTGTGCAGCTGGAAGTGGGATCAGTGTGTTTGTATAGATCTCTCTAGGTTTAGTCTTGGTGACAGATACAAATATATAAAGGACTGAGATTTTTTTGTCCTATTAAATCAGATTCATAAAATTTGGATGGAGAAGGCAAATTAGCTCCTGACTTCTGTCCTCTTCTAAAGCTATGATTCTCTAGTGGCAAAAATCTGTGAGGAACTCGCAGGAAAGGATAAAGATGGATTCTGTACTGCTGACAATTCACTGTTAAGTGATGAGGCTATAAACTGGAGTGGTACTCTTCTGGCATTGGAGGTCACCATGGGCTTCATCCGCTTTCATTCTTGGTGTCCAATGTAAGACAGAGTAGGCCTGTTTTTTACATTAGTATGGAGTACTTGAATTTGCAGTCTGAATGACCTGGAGTGCAGTCTGTTAGAAACAGCCCTGAGATGTTTTAGGTGCGTCATCCAGAAGTCAGGATAACCAGTACTGGTGCCTGCTGGAAATGTTTGCTCTGGGAAACATGTTTTTCATTTGGACTTTGTAATCTTCTCAAATGGAAACAGCTTAGCAAAACTTTGATTTTGAAATCTATTTTATGTTTACTTGTTTGCATAATAAAGTGGAATAGCTATCCTTGTACTTAGCCCAGTATTTAGAAAGATAAGACATACTGTCTGTTCTTATATGCCTGGCATCTGCAATGAGGCCTTAAGACTAAGGGCTGTTGAAGAAATCTTTTCAAAATAAATAGTTCATTTGCCTGACTGCCTTACTGCTACAGTATTCTGACAGGTGTTTCCAACCCAGTCCTTCCTGGGTAGGTCCTGGTGACAACCAGCCTGATCTAGTAATATTTGCAATATAGGCACAATGAAAACACAGCAAAAGAACCATAAAAATATCTGTATTACATGATAATATAAACAGGGCCTAAAGTGGATTGATGGCAGCTGGTGCTCTGTTTTAGGGGAGAGAAGAGCATCACATCCTTTCTCCCCTTGCCCTCTGAGCAGGGAATGTGGCAACGCAATTCTCTGGGTGCGATGAGCCCAGTTTTTCTGTTAAAACTCCACCAGAAAGGATGCTGCTTTCTCAGGATGGCAGAGGTGGAGAACACAGTCTTTATTCTCTGCTGTCTCTGAAGAAGGCCTAATTTTTCACCAGGGAAATGCATGATGCACTTTTTTTTCCAAATGCAAGGTCAGCAGTTTTCTTATGTTCATGTACTCAGGTTGAAAGAGCACCTTTCAGAAAAACTGCTGGTCCACTGCAGCTTACCATCATCCCCATCAGTTGGCTAGTACCTTCCCAGCATCAAATGTCCTGTAATATCAGAAACACAATGTTCCTGTTTTTGAAATGTGGGAGGGAAGTCCTCCTATCCTAGGTGCTGCTAAGTTATCAGCTCCTCAGGAAGCATGGAGGTGCTGATAACCCTGGAGATTACGTTTCTTTTGGTTAAATGACTACTAAATGAAGCTTCAACTCTTCATCTTTTGCCTTTGGGATCTCATACTGCCATGCTGACAGAGATGGCCTTTTTCATTAAGAGAGTCGTCATGAGCAGGCAGAACTGATGCAGTTGCCAAGTCACTCTCCATCATATTTGAAAAGTCATGGCAATCAGGCAAAGTCCCCAGTGACTGGAAAAAAGGAAATATCACACCCATGGCAGGGGAGTTGGACTAGATGATCTTTAAAGGTCCTTCCAACCCAAACCATTTGATCATTCTAACAAAAAGAAGTTCAAAGTACATTCCTTTACAGTCTGCTCATTGTTATTTTTAATTTCCAGCTCCTACATCACCTTATTTTTGCTTATATGCCTACCTGGCATAAACTTTCCTATTCCAGACTGCAGAACTAAAATCTGCGTGGTCAGGAGGGAAACCCAGCCAGCCTGAAAGAAAATGTAGTCAAATGGCTTGTGACCTGCAAGTCCGGCTCATAAGCCATTGTTTGGCCACACTCTTACACTCTTTCTCCAACTCAATTTAATCCTAACCAAAGCCAGTGGATCCAAGTGGACTCGGAGGACAGATCATTGCAGACAGTTGTCAGTTACGTATTCGGAGCTGCTGAGGCTCCATTGCTCCTTTATCCACACAAGTCTGACCATGGGAGGGGAGAACAGAGATTTATTGTCCGATAGCTGAGGCAGACATCTATAAAACAGTGACAGCTTACAAATACCTGTGTGTAGTGTTTGTGTTTATGATACTAGTGTAGGATGCTTTGTGTTTTCCATTTCTAATGATAAAAAAAGAGGTGATTTGTCTGAAACTCAGTTTGTGGAGAGGCCACACTCATGCCTGAGATGTGAATGACTTAAATAACAGAAATTAGTCTTACACAGTGAGTTTCTTTCCCAGAACCTCAAAATGCTCTGTTGAGTTATGCTAGCAGAAGGTAAGGAGGAAAGGAGGGATTTAGACCGAGATTTAGAAAAGCTGCAAGGCTGAATAAAGTAATGGGCAGGATTGCTGTTACATTTTTAAAATATCTTTAATGATACCATTGGTAACATAGGATGGTGGTGGTTCAATACAGCCATTCTCTTCTTTTCAGAACTTAGTGACCTCTTTGGTTACTTAAAGGGATGGTGCAGTTAGGGGCATGAACTTGAGGAGGGGACAGAGCTCTTACCTTATAAGAGTAATTGTTAAATCACTTCACCAAAATACTGCAGAAAAAATCCAATGGACTGAGTATTGTCTGCTCCTGAACCTTTGCAGTAACTGTTTTAGTTGTTGCAAAGTTAAGCCGTTGTGCCAATCCTGCCTTTGACGGGATACTATCCATTTGTTCAGCCACAGTTGTTCTAAATAAAATACTGGTCCACATTAAGTAGATCCACTTGGTAGAGGAATTGAAAGAGTGGTACTTTGTTGTTTTGTCCCGATTAGGGACAACCATGCTGGTTCTGAATAGGTTGTGTATTTAAAATACTCCTCTGAGCAGGCATTCAGCTTCACTAAAGCCTTCAAGCTCCACATCTTTGAAGGCACATTATGAGGAGTAAAGGCTTTTTTAAAGCCTATTCGCCAATTATAGTTATTTTTACAGAGATTTTGGTGGGGGTCATGAGTCTTGTAGGTGCTGCCAGCAGCTTCACCGGTCCCAAATCAACAAGATTTAACAAAGTATGTAGAACCTACAGTGCCCCTAATACACTGGCACAATGCATCCTGTGTCCTTCTCCAGCTGTGGACCCAACCATCAGGTTATGATTTTAAATGAGTTTTGTATTCATTACACATCCATGTGCAAGATGGGAATACCTGATCTGGGAGTTGCAATATGTATTCATTTCTCCTTAGACATGTTTTTAGTATTAGTAGTTGTTGGAGTGGCTTGAGCCAAGTAGGATCTTCTGCTTTGCTTGCAGTTGGACCCAACTTGATGGTTGTTTTTTAGGTCCTTTTGGAGACTTTTTGGACCACTGAATCTGGTGATGGTGGATCTGTAAAGAGGCAGACAGTTGTAAATAGGAACCGTTTTGTAGGTCATTCTTTTGCTTGTTTGTCAAGCCTGTGCGTGGGCCTGAGCGTGTCAGGCTCTAGGTTGGCACACTTGAAGGTGTGGCATGCTCAGAGCTGCCTGACTGTACAGGCAAATCAAAACTAGTAGGTAATTTAACCATCTTCTTGGCATATAAAACTACCTCTCTGCTTGTAGAAATTGTAGGGTTTGATGGAGGTAGACCTAGGAATTGGAAGGGGAGACGTCAAGTTTGCTTTTGCAATTTGTCTGGTTATACACAAAGAAAGCATTGTTCTTCCTAAAACTTTGCATGGGACCTAATGTGCAGTTGAAGTACTGTGGGAAATATGCTTTTACAGCATTCCTGTAACCTTTTAAATTTTTTTTTAATTAATTTTCTTATCAGCATGATTTAAGTAGGATACCAAACGCCCCCTCTAGTGGCTGATATTTTGGTAAAGGTGTTTTCAGTTTCTTGGGGCAATTTTAACAGATGAGTAGCATGTCAGGACTACTTGCCTGCTAAACCACATTGATCTGCAGACTATCTCTTCATGAGGGACCAGGCTGGTGGCTGGCCTGTACGATTCTTGAGTGTCGCAATGCCCAATAACATGAAAAATACTGCGCTCTAAAGTTAGGAGGGATTTGAGTAACCTCGGTTGTTAATCTTTATTCAAGACCTATTTTTTTTTCCTACTCTCAAGCAATTGCTGCCATTAGTAGACTTCCAAAATTTAGTGGGAATGGAGAGCATCCACTGCATTTTTCAGGCCCTACTGAGGAGTGGTAGACTGATAAAATGGCGTTAGCCATTGCATGCATCATTTTTAAGATTACAACGTTATGCAAAACTTTATCTACTTCCCAAGTTATCTTAATCTAGTTATTAAAAAAAACTTTCTATCACTCTCAATTTATTTTAGAAGGTGAAAACATTTTTGCTGGGGTAGGGGAAGAGAAAGTTGGCTAAAAAAATACACTCGTCTGACCAGCTACAATTTATGTGTATATTGTTTGCTCTGAAGAGAGTATGGGGGAGGCCCCGGTGTTATGATTTGCCATCATGCTAATGATGGAGGCAGAGGGTTTCATCAGCCATGGTAAGCAGTATCTTTATGGAGACTGCAGTGTGTAGCAGGAATGCTTTTTTTGTTTTGGGAATTCTCAAAATAGGTCAGCCTGTCACGGTGTGACCTTTAGTGGACCGGAAGATAGGTATCATCTATTGGGTTGAGTCCATAAAGATATTAAAAGGCCATACTTATGGCTGGATATGTGTTTGGTTCTTGTGCCTACTAATATTACAGTAAACAGCAAAAGCTCTTATTTCTTAATGTACTTGTAGGAGTATGCTCATTGATATCAATGGGATTATTTGCAATTAAAGCTAAGCATGCATATAATTCCTGGTAGGGTTTGGGTTTCAGATGAATTTAACAGCAAGAGAAAGGAAAGAAAAAAGATATTTTTGTGTCATGCATTATATGGCATTGTTTTATATAGATATTTCAATACAAACCTTAGTTATAGCCACCTTTCCTGGATGTCTGATCCGTGTGGGATTTCCTACAACGAAGAAGAGAAGTTATAATAATACCTATTCTTACATTGCACTTATCATCAGTAGGTCTGAGAGTGGTTTACAGAAGAGAGAGATATCCCCTGTTCTGGAATTGGGAGGACTGACAGGGAAAGGGGATATGATTTGCTTGCTGTAGGTCACCCAGTAAATTTCTGGAAGAAAGTAGGAATACAGCCTGGAAACACAGCTTCCCTGCTTCTGCCCAGCCCAGCTCTGCATTCATGACACCCTCTGAAGAAGAAAATTCTAGTAGAAAGGACTGCAGTAATGGGCAGGCAAATTCAGGGGCAGATGTAGTAATTGAGAAGATATTTCAGAACATTTTTATGTAATTGTCCATCATCACTTTCATTTGTATTACAGCAAAGGCTTGGAGGCCACTCCTGGTATTGGAGTTTACCTGCAAAACACTCGTGAATCTATCAAGTGAGGTGGAGAAGCCTCTTCTCTTGGTAGGCGACACAGCAAAACCAAAATGAGCAGCATAGGGAGGGAAGGGAAAGTGCTGAGATTATTTGGCATGTCTCAGCTCCCTGCCCTGTCAGCTACACCTCTTGTGGTTAGCTCCGAGTAAAGTTTCCCCAAAAAGGCAGGTATGGATGAGTAGTCCTCCTATTTTTTTTTTAATGGAACATGAAAAGCTCTCAATTTTAAGAAGTGTAAGAGTCAGCACAAACCAGCAATGTCTTTGTATGAAATAGGTGTTTAAGCAGAGTCTCAGTAGTTAATGTTCAGCTAATTAGCCATGCGGAGATTTTACTCTGGTGGCTTTATTGTTCTGCAGGAAATCCAGGGGACAAGGTTCACAATCCACAGAGACCTGGCAGAGTTCAACTCTGTGACAGCTTTAGTGTTTGTGTGGCCATTAAGTCAAAAAAGTGGTGGAGGACATGTTTCCTGCCATTTTTTCCTTTGAGTTAGTACCATTTTTAGCTTTACTCAGGGTTATTTTCTCCAGCCAGTGTTCAGGCACAGACTGGTACTGTAGCAATAATATTGTTTGATCCCATGGAAAATTAGGATCTGTGAATTGCTGATAGCTCCATACCATAGCTCATTCTCCTGAGTGCTCATCTAAAATTGGACTTCACTCCAAAGTAATAGACAGTCGCTTGTTAAAACACTCTTCTCTTCTTCTACCACCATGGACAAATTCACTTTCAAAAATTGTTACAGCACATTAAAGCCTGAAAGATTTTTTTGGGACTGTTTGTGGCTCTCTTTGCTTTGGTCATATACTAATTTGCCACATACAAGCAGCCTTTTGGTTAAAGAATAGCTGTAATGAGGCTGCAGTTATATGGGATTGTTGATTTACCCACCAGAAGTTTCACAAGGCTCTCTGTAATTCACTCCAGAGTAGTTCCTGGAAACTTAACATTAGAAGTAAGGGTTTGGGTTTTTTTTTAAGGGGATATTTTTATAAAATGAAAAGTGGAGCCCTTCATGTCTTCCTCTTAAGTTTTTTTCAGGTGCCCCAAAGCAGACTCAGTTCTTTCCTGGATACTTTCAGCCTTAACAGTAATAGGTATATCCAAATGTAATTTGGCTCTCAGAGTTTCAAACAAAATGAGCCTGACTGAGGACTTAGCTTCTCTACACTTCTCTGGGACTCCATCTCAAAAGTGTTATTTGCCTTTGTTTTTCCTCTTCAGAATAGCAACCAAATCTGAACCACAAAGGATGGCTATACACAGAGAACAGGACAAAATGTTCATTCATAGCCATGCACGCATGTCACAGCACTTCTGATTCAGTTCCTCCACAGGGTGGAATATGTCGTGTATTAAAAACAGATCTTCAGATTCTTCCAGTACCTCTCACGGTTTTGTGAAATGTTTCTGCTGCAAGTATGGAGTTGCTGTGGAGAGCAATCTCACTGTGACAGGAATCTGGACTGTTGCAGACTATGGAGTTAGTAGAGTTAAGTTGCAGAAGTATGTTTTAATAAAAGTTTTCCTTTCTACTTAAGTATATTAATGCTGGAGACAGTATATCTGTGACAAGTGCAGTCATTTATTATTAACCATCACTGTATATAGTAAAGGTGCTTGTTTGGCAGCTGTAACACAGCATCTGGCCATATCTCAATATAACTACATCAACTTCAGTTTTGGCAGCCAGCTGGAAAACCAGAATTTAATCAGAAAGCCTGGGCAAATAAGCCTGCATATACATGTAAACGAATGCAGGTGTATTGTTCAAATGACATTTAAAAGTCAGGAAGAAAAGCCCACTCTGGCTGT
Organism: Calonectris borealis; assembly: GCF_964195595.1. Classification (NCBI taxonomy): domain Eukaryota; kingdom Metazoa; phylum Chordata; class Aves; order Procellariiformes; family Procellariidae; genus Calonectris; species Calonectris borealis. Next base: position 112,651,963 of record NC_134313.1, on the reverse strand, counting down.
TTCCAAGGTACAGTGGTGCCAGTCAGGATGAGAGACTCTTTTCTGCTGGCAAATCTCTGCTAGAGTTGGTGCCTCGAAAGTGTAACTCACCTGCCAGAGCCTGCGTGCCTGCCAGGAAACTGTGGCCTGGGTTGTGGTACCTGGAGAGATGGGTGTGAGAGGTGGAGAGGTGCTGCGGAGGGTTGATACTTAAGACCGTAACAAACAACTCTCACAGGAAATGTATGTCGTTGCTCTACAACTTCTAGGTGCTGTTGTTTTCCTCTGAAATGTGGAGACTGTCAAAGGTTTTGGCAGGTTTTTGAGAAAATTTCTGACTCTCATTGTATGTTCAATTAATGTTTTAAAGAGAAGTAACAGAGTGTTGGGAGTTACCTTCCTGACTGTCTCTTGCAGAAGGACTTTACTTTTGTTTCTAGGTTGCAGCAAAGACAGAACAAAAACACAAACTCCTGCTGCAGCATGTTACCATCCAACAATTATTTTCTTTGCCTCCATTTCTGTTTTTCTTCAAGTTCTGCCTTTACTTAGGATTAGTGAGGCCTGTGTTGGGTCAGCTTCCCAAAGGTACTTCAGCACATACAGAGGTTAAAGTGCATAAGTGGTTTCCTGCAGAACAAAGGGTATTTATGCCTTTGAGTAGGCTGCTAAATTGGAGCATTTGTGCAGATCTTCCCTTTTAAAAAACAACACTAAGAAAAGTCACACTGTTCAGCTTCTGCTTTCTCTGCGCCAGGCAGATGCGTCTGGCTATGAGTAGACAATATGAGAGTAAGATGTGGTGGCACAGGCTGTAACATGTATGAACACCCTGAGTACAGCATCTGCCAGGACTCTGGGTATTTGAAATCAGAGATGTAGGGCTGGAAGGGACCTCAGGGTTTCAAGTTGTTGATTTTACAGTGACTGCTGCTGTCTGACCCTAAAAACTTCTGTTGAGGAAGATGCTGCAACCCCCATCTCAGGGCTTTGCTGCCATAACATTTTCTATGATGTCTAATCCACAAGTCCGCTGCAAAGGGAGCTCTGGAGAGCTTCCTCGGTCCAGCATGGTTTATTAAGGGGAAAATACTGTGTTGAATCTGACAGCCTGAGAGGGGCAAGGCTGCGCAGCTCCATGGCCCCTGGTCCAGCCAGTAGTGAGGCCAAAAATGTATTCCCAGTCAGCAATGTACACAGAGCACACGTATATATCATGTATATACACTTGTTCGTGGCCGGCCACACAGACCACAGACAGAGCACTAGCAGCACCAGCAGCCACATCCTCCTCCCCACTCTGGCTGAGCAGGATGGAGGTCCGCTAGTGAGAAAATATATATATGTACATGTGTACAAGGTGGCTCCCTCCAGCAGCCGGGCTCAGACACTCCGTCTGCCCAGTAGCTGCCCCTGAATCCCAGTCTCCCCAGTTGCTGCGCCCTGGCCATATGAGTCCCCCTGTACTCTTAGGAGCAGTGGGAGGTGGCTGCCAGATCAGTAGGGATTGTATTGTGTATTTTTAAGTGGCAGGAAGGACATGACAACATATGTTAGCACTCAGGTTTGGTACAGTTATAGATTTAATGTGAGCAAAGATCTGACAGGTATAGAAGGGTGTGCTGGAGAGATTGAAAATTGCCAAAGAATTACTGTGGGAATGAAATGGTTCAACTGCTGAGTATGCAAAAGTGAACTAGCCTTGACAGCAGTATTTTCAGACTAAGTACTCATCTGCGAGGTTTCTGCTATTCTTAAGATACATGTGGCAGTAAAGTGGTAGTAATTTGAAGTAGCACACTTAAAAAGACCAGGCTGGGAGTGCTTCAGGAAAGACTACCACATCACTGTTATGCTATTGCAGGTGACATTAATTGCAAATTATTTTGATTTCAGATGTGAGTCACTCATTCATACCTGTGGGAACAAGACTTTGAAAACTGCAGGGAGAATGCATGAAGCTTACTGAAATTCTCTATATATCATGAGAGAAGGTACCCGTTCTTATCCTGTAATGTCTAGATATGCCATGAAAGATTTTCTCGGAGGGGAGATAATTCTTAAGTTCTGCCTTTTATCTTGCCTCTGCCCTGGCTTTGCATGGCCTTAGCGGTGTTGCACAAAACAGAGGTAAGCCTCACTTCCCTAAAGCTTACCTCTGTGAGGTAAGCTTTTTGAGATGTAGGGACTGAAGTTCCACTGTGATTGCACTGGGGAGGAACACGTTTGCTGGGTGACCGATCCCTTTGGGCATTGCCTGTTTTGCTGCTGAATATTCCTGTTTTACTGCGAAATTTTGCAAGAATACTTGGATATAGAGTACTTTTTTTGCCACAGAATGGTCTGTATCTATTCAATGGAGGAAATAAGCAGCACAAGCACAGAAAACTCAACAGAGAACAGAAGGGTGACGGGACAATGATATATTGGTGTAGGATAAATTATCTTCTTCAGCTAGATACCTTTCTTGGGTCTGCTTCTCAGTGTCATGCAGGGCTCATCTCCCTCAGTAAGAGGAGCCACTTGTTCAGGCTGTCAGTGGGGAAGAGCCCAAAAGACATCCTTTTCTAATCTTCTCACCAGCCGCTTTGCTTTCATACAGCCAGTTAGGAAAGAGAAAACTTAGCAGAAAAATGCTTTTGGACACCGGCTGATGTACTGTTATATCACTTACTGTACAACTTTTCAGTATGACAGGAGCCAAAGTTCAGCAGCCTTGAAAATGTCTCTGAAATCTTTTTGTCAAAGCTTTAATTGAGGTCACCTATTGTAAGAAAAAGGTATGGAAGGCGGGCACAGCAGCTTACCGTTTGGGCTTCCTCTTTCATCGTTTTTGTACTTGAAAGATAACTGTAGGTGTTATCCTAGTATAAAGGTTTGAATTAAGGAATAAATCTTCATATATCCATCTGGACTCTCAGATGAGTATTCTTTATTCCGCTCTTATCTGGTTGATGACTGTTCCAAAAACCATCTAATTTACTTTTCTCCCTGAGCAGCTCCAGGATTTGTTGTGTGAGCAAAATCAGGGTAATAAAAAGCAGCAGCAGGGATGCAGACGTAGTGATTTTTCTCTTAGCTACGTGCATAAGCAAAGGTTCTGTAATGTACATTTAGTACCTGTCTCTTTCTGTGTGGATACCGTATTAGCCTGCAAACCCTTGACCTGGACCAAATAGCTGGTTGCTATGGCAACAGGTTGCATAGTAACAGGTTTTTTTCCTAGGTTGAAATCATCTTGCTTCTCTTAAATGTGACTTTTGGGGAGGTCAGAAGTTGTTTATCAGATGAAACTAGGAAAGTTTTTCAAAGGAGAGGCAAAAATGTCGATGTTCAGCAACCTGAGCATTTGCCGAGAGATGTTCTTTGTTAACGGCAGTGGAAGAAGGTAGTCGGCTCCCCCACCACCTCCATTTCGTTGAAGCAGAGGTCAGCAGCTCACTAGAAAAAAAAGCAGTTATTGGAAACAAGATGACTGTAGGAGCTTCAGGGGAATTTGTCTCTTGCACAACTCCCACTCCCAATCCCGCTAAAGGCAGTAGGCAAATATTAACAGCTTAACACTCCAGTAACCTTGAAAATTTCTGAACTTAAAGTAAGCCACTGATCAGCTGCTCTCCAGCTGGACTGCTTCTAAACCTCTGCTGACCTGGTCCTGATTCACACTGGAGCCCTTTATGAATCTAAATTTTAAAGAACTAAAACACTTCAGAAGAGCAGTTTTTTTGTTTTTTTGATGGCTCTGCTTGGCAAGGTCCTGTGGGAGACTGCCCTGGGGGGCGGAGGGGCTGACGTTGATCTGCATGGACGACCAGAGCACAGATGCCCCACTCCAGTGTGCTGCAAGCAGAGCCAAGCGTGGCAGAAAGCCGGAGTGGATCGGCAGGGACCTCCTCACTGAGCTCAAACACAAAAAGAAAGAGCACAAGCTGGGAGGGACATAGAGACAGTGGCCAAGCTTTCAGGGACAGAGCTGGGAAAGGCAAAGCTTGACTGGAGCCGAAATGAGCTATCGGAAGGGTTTCTCTGCGTACACAGGCAACAAAAAGAAGGCTGAGAAAATATAAGCCTGCTGCTCAGTGGGGCCAGAGTGAAGGAAATTAAAGGTACTTGATGCCTTTTTTTGCTGTGGCTTTCACTAGTAAGGTCTGTCCTCAGACCTCCTGGGTTTCTAAGTCTGCTAACAGAGTCTGTGGGAATGTAGCATTACCTACAGTAGAAGACGACAGTGATACAGCTTTTGAGCTAATTGGATGTACAGCAGCCCCTGGCAGCAGACAAGGTACATCCGAGGGTGCTGAGGGACTTCGTTGATGTCACTGCGAAGCCACTTGGCAATCAGGGGAGGTTCCTGGTGACTGGAAAAGGGCAAGTATTACCTCATCTTCAATGCTGTTAAATGTCTTATTAATCACCTGGACGATAGGATAGAGAGCAGCTTCGACAAGTCTGTGGATGAAATCAAACCAGGGGGAGTGGTCAATACACCAGAGGGGCCTGGACAGGCTGGAGAAATGGCAGACAGGAACATCATGAAGTTCAGCAAAGGCAAAAGTAGAGTCCTGTGCACCAGTACAGGTTGGGGACTGCCCGGCTGGAAAGTCAGAAAGTGCCCTGCAGATGTTGGTGGACAAGCTGAACCGCAGGCCACAGCATGCTTTTCTGGCAAAGAAGGCCAACTGTGTCCTGGACTGTATTAGCAAGAGTGTGGCCAAGAGGACCTGGCTACACCTGCAGTGCTGTGTCCAGTTTTGTGTACCCTGGTACGAGAAATAAGTTAAATACAGGAGCAAGTCTGGTGGAGAGCCACCAAGATGGTCAGGGGGCTGGAGCAGATAATGAACGAGGATTTGTCCAGCCTCCAGAAGAGAAGGGTAAGGGAAGTAGTATTGCTACCTACAGCTTTCTGATGGGAGGATGTAGAGGAGCTGGAGCTACACTCTTTTGGGAAATTTGCAGTGAAATGGCAAAAGGCAACGCAGGAAACTGAGTAGATACTAAGAAGTTCTTTCTGTAAGGGTGGTCAAACGCTGTAGCAGAGGCCCTGGGAGGTTGCCGGATTCCCATCCGTGGGGACAGTCAGAACTTGGCGTGGACCTGGTGCGGCTGAGTGGGGTTTGGATTGGGTGACCTCCAGGGGCTCCTTCCAGCCGAGATCATTCTGCAAGTCTCGGTCTCTTTTCTCTTTGGCCATAGAGAAAAGCGAGTGTAACTGAGAGCCCAGACCAGGACTCTGCCTGTGGGTGGAACTGAAAATGGGTTGTGTGGTCATGTTACCCTCCTTTCCCCTCTCTCTCTCAGCCCTATACATCTCTCGTCCTTGGTGAGCAGCATCATCAAGTTATACCTCAAATATTTGGTAATGACATGTCACTGTAATCCCCCTAGAGAACTCTTCCAATATCACTCATTTCTGCTTTTGTATTAAACACACTGCTGTGTGTTTTACCCTTGTACCCTTTTGGCATATATAAAGTAAGCAGAGTTCAACACAGACAGGAATATATATGTAGACAGGAGCTTATAGAAAAACAAAATCCAGACGTAACTTGTGGTTGGAGAGGGGTTTTCTTTTACTTCTTTTTTTTGTGCCAGTTGATGTAATTTCTTAGCAGCTGTCAACCTCTAGTACTGTCAGAACAGTCACTTACGGCCGTGCTGCTGCACTGTGATCCCATCAGACAAGAGGCGCAAGGAGGAGTGAAGTGGGGTCGTCCATTTATCCATTTAAGTCTCAGAAGGATTTGAAGGGCTGCAGCCAGGTAGTGGAAGCGATCAAAAGAGTTCACTCGGGTGAAGGGATCGGCAGCAGCAGGAAGGAGAACACCTTAACAGAAAAAACAGAGTTTGAAGGGATGCTGTCATAGGATGGAAGGAAGAAAAAATGCAGAGGGGCTGACTTGGCTTGGTTTTAGGCCGTTTTTCCTGTCAACCTTAAAATTACAAAGTGTTGCTAGTCTTCAGGGTGGTGGAACCGTCCAGGTTTGAAAGGTTACACCGGTTGCCCAGTGCTTCCGCAAATCATAAAACCAGCAGAAGAATTTATTACCAGTGGCCCAGCAGCCCGGCCAGCCAGTGCAATACCTGGCTCGTCCTTCAAATCGTGTAATTGTGGCAGGAATGTGCTTTTGGGAGATGTAAATCTTGAGGACATGCCTGCTTGTCATTAAAGAGATGGCAGAGCTTTTTTCGTGCATGGAAATGTCAAGCAAGCATCTTGACCAAATTATCAGATGCTTGGTTGCATCTTGACATTGTAGGACGTGCCAGCAGTTACATGGGGGAAGAAAAGATGCTCTTTGCTTCCTGTCCCAAAGTATTCCGACTATGCTGCTGTGCACTGTGAATGTCCATGTGGCAGCCCGGAGCAGGCTGTGCTGCAGATGCTCAGGAAGTCAGCAGGGTTTATATAAAGCTCTGCTGGGTTTGCAGAACCTTTTGGCTCCTTTCCAGCATGGAAGCAGTGATATAAATAGAAGAATGTCTCACTTTGAAGTCTGCCTTCTATTCACGGAAAGGAAGAACTTTGTGCTGGAGCTGTGATATAATAGCTGTTGCAAGTCTCAAGACCAGTCCTATGACAGGCTGAACCGCTTGACCACATTTCAATGGGATGCAAGTGAGCTCAGTAGCCTATAGCATCACATCTCTGTTAGCTGGTTGCTGACACCTGAATAAGGTTTGGCTGTATGAAAGCAGGGCTCAAGAGTAATCCATCCTCCCACCTCCTCGCCCAGCTGCTCCTCTCCCTGCTAAAAGAAAAAAAATAATTGCTTTTTTTTTTTTCCCTTTGGTCAGATTAACAAAATGTTTGGGACTGTGGTGGTTGGAGTTGGAATTGCTGGCTTAGCACGGATCCGAGACTTGATGAATCCGATGCCTTCCAGCCCTTCTGAGCACCTGAAACTCTTTGGATTTGTATCCAGGTTAGAAATTTCATCTTAACATGTTTAATATGGATATTGTAATGTTTCTTTCTTCCTGTGCACATGCCTTTCCATGTGGAGGACTATTATTTGAGGGGGGCAGAGGATGAATATCCAAAGTTTTATATTTCTCTTATAATTAAGGCTGTCTGAAAAGGGAAAGTTTATGCAAATATGCCTGTCATTCTGAGTGGCAGCTAGGAAATGAGCACAGAAAGCTTTGCAAGAAGGAACAAATAGGTTACCTCAGTGAGATACCTTGCAAAAATGACTACAATAAAAGCTGAGAGACATTCTCGCTGCAGGATCTGTGTGATAAAAAGAAATGCAATTCTGTTTGACTGGAATTTCCTGTAGGTTTAGGATGGTACAGACAATAATTACACTAATGAGCTAATGTCTGCATGAAATTTATAGAAATGGTTAAAAAACGTAAGATGTTTCACAATGTTTGTAAAAACTTCTTTTACAAAAACGCGTGTTGTAAAGCTCCTAACACTGCAACTTCATTGTAAAGTTCTATTTTTTTTTTTTTAAACCAAATGCTGAACCTGTAGATGTCTTTAAAGAAAAATCTCATAATTTAGTACATACAGTAAGGTTGCCTCTTAGAGAGCAACTTTATGGTTTTTCTCACTAGCTTGGAGCCATGGAAATTTAGCAGGACTGTGTTACGCATATACCTCCCTCTGAGCATCCCTGCTAGACTGTCTGCCCCATAACAGCGGAGCATAAAGGTTTTAAATAGGCGGTACATGTAGGGACCTCAGACTGTGAATGTATTTTTCCAGCTATATTTAAATCATGCAGTCAGGGTTGTTTGAGACTGAAAGGACCTATTGGTCATCCAATTTATCTCCCTGCCAAATACACTCTTGGTTCCCTGGTGCCTTTGCTAGCGCTACGGCTAGCCTTGAACAACACTGAAGATAGGGTTTCCACTACTTCTGTTGAGAAACAGTGCTGTCAAAACGCAGGGTTCACAGACAGCTTGCTTGGATATGTTGCCTTGCTCTTTGCATTCCAGTCACATACAAACATTACCTGTCTTTGTTTTCGTGTCCTGCTTGTGGCCTACCCTCATGCCGTCTGTCAGCTATCCTAACACTGTCAAGGTGTCTGCTCCAGCCTTTACTAATGCAAAGGGCTTTTGGGGGGAGTGTGTGTGTTTCATTTTCAGGTGGAGATGTGCTCAGGGTGGTGGCCAAGAGAGCCTTTCCCTTAGCACTGACATGGTGTGTGTTTTGCAACGTATGAGCCATCATAGCCAAGTGTCTGCTTTGTCCCTCTCCTGCTTGTCCGAACTTGTTGTAGCTGCGTGTGGCCCCGCCAACTCAAGTGCTTTTGCCCATGTTGTCCAGCATGGTGGGAAGTTCTCCCATAGGAGTACTGCCCTCTTTCAAGTCAGTCTTTTAAAGTGGCTTTTTTGTAATGATGCTTATTAAAAAACAAAACACCAAAACTAAAAAGCACTTTACACTTCAGTAGCGGGACAGTTTCTGTACTGATACCACGACCTATACACCGACCCATCTGTTTTCTTCTTTTGTGCACTCCACTTCTGTCTGTAAGTGCTCGTGCCCTTCCTGGATTACAAGCTGCCTTTGTTCTACCCTGGTTGAACTCAGTAAGACAGTGGTCCATGGGAACAATTTCTAAGTGCTGCTGCACAACATGCAGTTGGGAAGAATGGACTGTGATGGTTATGCTCTGGTTGTATTTATGCTAAATACGCAGGAGAAGTTTTGGCAATATTAATGAGGCCAAGCAGATTAGCCTGGAAGATGCTCTAAGAAGCAAAGACATCCATGCAGCCTTCATCAGCACAGAGAACAGAAGTCATGAAGAAACCATCAGGTATTTTGAGGTGGTTTTTTTTCCCTTTTCCCACCCTTTTCCCTGTAATTTAGAAGCATAGAGGAGCTGTGTAAGGCTGTTGCAGGAGAGGATGTGGATACTGGAGGAAACGCCGTCAGACTAGAAGCCTGAAGTGAATGATAGCGAGTTCCCTAGAACGCCCAATAAGCCCTGGAAGAGGGTAGGATTTAAGATGCATTCATTTCCCAAGTAATTCCAATGGCATACCTCTAGGCCTGCGTTTGATGTACAGGCAGCTTAAAACAGGATTCAAAGCCTTTCCTCACAGATTACATAGAGGAAGGGCACTCCAGTGCCCCACTCCAGCCACTCAAGAGTCTGGAAGTTAGAAATTGCAGTGCTCAACACTGCGGCATTTTAGTGCCTTGATGTAGGTGAGTGAGGGAGTTCTGTGGAAAAAGGAGAATTAAAACCCAGCTCTACTGGTGTTTACATGTGTGATGTAGCCACCACACCATCCTTGCTAGGAAACTTGCCATTTATTTCTGTTACTCTGCGTTGTGGATTTCCCCATGTGGGTCTGACTGTGGGAATGAGAAGCAGCTTGCACAGTGGAAAGAGATGATGACGATGATATACTTTTTAAAGACTGATCTCCTATCCCTTTCAGAATGTTTTTAGAAGCTGGGAAACATGTCCTCGTTGAGTACCCCATGGCTTTGTCTGCTAAGGCGGCCCATGAGCTCTGGGAGATGGCTGAACAGAAAGGTAATGGCATTTGTTCTCAAGGGTGTAAACAGTATTACCTGTTTGGTAGCACCAAAGGCGTCAAACTCAAAGGCAGGGCTCCAGTCTACTATTAATCATGACATACAAGGGAGTATGCCTGTCTCAGAGATTTGTCAATCTAGGATTTAAGACGTGTGTCAATGGGGAAGTAAATACACAAATGTCAAGGCGAAGAGTAAGGTACGTTTGCCCTCTGTCCTGGTTTTGGCTGGGATAGAGTTAAATTTCTTCCTAGTGCTGTGTTTTGGATTTCGTATGAGAAGACCAGGATACCCTCACAAAAGCACTGGTATCTGCTTTTGACACTTAAGAATGCAGTTAGAGAAGGAAACTTCTGTCGCAGTGATCGTAAAGCACTTAATGAATGTAGCCATTGGATTTATGCACTTCCCTGACCTCTCCCTGAAAATAAAACTGGAAACGGCTCTCCTAGCTTCTAGCATTTGTGATGTGCTGATCACACACAGCTGCTCATGCTATTGTAGGCCAGCAAAGCATCCCCTGTCTGAAAGACAGCTTGTCTCTAAGCAAGATCTCTTTATTTCTGGTAAGCGTGTGGGCCCATCCTTGTGGTGCCAAGGATCAGAAGCTGGCAGTTCAGTTGAGGCCAGTGGGGATGTATGGGACTGCAAGGAACAAGAATGGTGCTGGGCAGGAGCAGAGTGCAAACTGTTTGGACAAGCTGCACTATTTTACCACTGCTTCTTAACAATTTTCTTTGTGACTTTTGTCCTAAAACACCGGAGGTATAGGATTTCTGCTTTGCTCTTTCCCTGTACCAACACCATTTACTGCCTTGTTGCTTGCCAAAAGGCTTCCCATTGAGCAGAATTTATGCCTCTTTGAAGCAGCAACAGTTACTGTCAGCAGCCTAAATTGACTCTCCTGGAAACCTTCCAGAAAAACACATATTGAATGAGGGCCACATTCAACGGGTATTGGATAGCCTCCATTCCAAAGTAGCCCAATTAATTGCAGTGGAGGGAGGTACGCCTTAACATGTTGTTACAATCTGAGTCTGAGTATTATCCTATTTTTTCCCCTCCTTTTTCTTTCCTACTACCCTGGGAGGAAAAATGCAGAACAAGGAAATGTGAGGGGAAAGAGGCCAAGAATTAATCCATCTTTTATTTTGAAGACTCATGTTTCAGCCTTAGTTGGGTATTGGGTTTCATTACAGAGTTTCTGTTAAACATAGTGGCTACTGTTCCTGTAGTCTCTATATTTGTTGTCTCCTGAAAATCCTTAACCCAGATTGATGCCTCAGCACAGGACCCATGTTTGGTTTTCCTCCTGACATCATTTTGCCAGCCATGCGTGAGAACATTTCCCACTGGTGGCTGGTGAAGCCTTTACTGCTTAGACGTGCCTTTGATTCACACAGAAAGCTCTTATTTAATCTGTCCTGATTTTTGGTGTGTGTGGGTTTTTTTGTTCTTTTTTTTTTAATGGCAGGTAAAGTACTCCATGTGGAGCACATTGAGCTTCTGACGGAAGAGTACAAGCAGCTGAAAAAAGAGGTGGCTGGGAAAGACCTGGTGAAGGGAACATTGCATTTCACAGGTCAGTAGCTATGAGGAAATCAAAGTCCATCCGGATTTGTCTGCCTCCTCCACAGGGACATTCCAGGCTTCATTCAGTCCTTCCAGGCTTCATTCAGTCCTTTTAGACAAGAGTCTGTCTATAAACTGACTAGAGACACAGGTATCCATTCTGGATATTTCCATGAAATTACAGAACTGTCTGGAAAGCACCTTTGCCTTAACAGTTGTCTTCTACGGGCTGTTGCTTTGTTAATCTCTTTCCGCTATCTGGTGAAGAATGCAAGCCCGTGCCTTGTTGTATGGAGGAGAGAGCACTTCTTCATCCCTTCTGTACTTTGGTGGTAGTGACCAATTTCTCATTCATATTGGTCTCAGAGAGAAGGATGAGCTCTGACGAAATGTCCCAATTTCTAGTGGGGACCTTTAGTCTTCTGTACTGGTGTTTGGCCCCAGAAGAGCTGGGAGAGATTTTCGAGCCATAGTTTTGTCCTTAATTTATTCCCTTGTTGAATCCACGTACACCCTCCTGTCCTCAACACGTCCTGAAGGGTTTGTTGTATATATACTTTGTGCAGCTTCCTCTGTCGTAGCTCACCAACTGATCCATTTCAAGGTTGACCATGTTTGTTGTCTTTCCTACTCAGTCCATCCATCCACTCATGGCTTTTCTACACCCTTATCTCTAAGCCTGTAATACTGCAGTTTCTTCAGCCTTTCCTACGCAGAGGGCATTATTCTCTTTCCCATTTCTCAAGGCTTTCTGTTGCTGTTGCACCAGGTAGTGTCCTCGATGAAAACAAAACAGGATTCCCAGCTTTCAGTGGAATTGCCCGACTGACTTGGCTGATTGACCTCTTTGGAGACCTCACTGTTACCTCTGCCACCAGAGAAAAGCAGAAGGATAAGAATTATTCCAGAATGACTGTTCATTTTCAGACGGCAAACAACAAGTGAGTAATGGCCGTGGCAGCAGGTGAGCCAGGCTCCTCAGGTATCATCTGCAGGAGTTCTGCATCCTCTCTTCCTCTTGTGGAAATGGGTGGATGCTGGCATGAAAGTGTACAAGAGAAACAGACCTGAAAACGCTTCCTATAGTAATCATGTTAAAAAGAGCCACCACTGTACAATGTCTACTGAAGAGCATGAGGAGGTTTAAAAGCTCTTTTCTGATGTCTGAATGCAGGAATGGTCCCATAATACATTTTACCATGCCCAAGACTGAAAGACCCTTCTCTTGCACTCTGAAAAATTGTTCAGAGGCAGGGTATTTTTTGTTTAGCATCAGACACTTGAGCTGTACATTGAAAGCTAACCTTTCTTTAAAGGTTGAAAATATATGACTGTTTGAAAAGGTAATGCACTAGTTATAATACTTAGCTTATAGCACTATAATACTTGTCCTAATATGTAGTACCAGATGGAGGTTAAGAGAAAATTATACATTTTGAGCAGAAGTATAATAAACTATTGAAAGGCCAACATGCAAGGTTTGCTCTTGACTAATGCCTAATCTGCAGTCGTGAAGTTTCCTCGATTTTTCCTGCGTAGGACAACAGTCTGTTTCTTGTCTTTTTGCTTTTGTTGCATGAGTGTATCAGGCTGAGTGAGAAACCCGCAGCCAGGATTACTTGTCATTTTTTCCAGTCATTGCACTATGACTTTCTTGCAGAAAATTCTTTCGATGATGCATTTTATAATAATTAGTTTGATCTCCCTTTTATTATATGATAACAATAGCCTTGCTATCAAATAGTATATTTTTAGTGGCCTTGCTATAAAATAGTATATTTTAAAATATTATATGACCATGAAGTAAGTCATCGGTGTTTCATACTGTGGATTGACTACTCAACTTAGTGCAAAGTCTGGTGGTGTATTTTGCTGGAAACTCTCCGGTGTGGTCATTCTGGGCTGTCCACATGGAGGTCCAGTCCTCTCAGACAGGTTGAAGTTACTTACGATGACAGTTTACTGCATGCTATAGATGCAACTTGAGAATTGTCTGACTACAGAGAAGTTATCCAAGCTCTATACGTTTCCTATAGGAGGTAGGAATGGTGATGGAACAATTTGTTCCTTTCCCTTCATTCCTGTTTTCCTGGTTTTCCAATAGCACGCTCTGCCTTTGAGACAGATGACCCCCTCATAGGCATATGACAAAAGGCAGATGAGAAGACTAGGGAGAGCAGCGGAAAATAAGACCCCATGGGAAAATATTCTGGCCTATCTTCGTTTGTAATAAATTACCCTTTTTGGTTGCACTTATACTGCTAGAACACTTAAAACAAAAAAAACCCCAACAACAATAAAATAAGAAAAAAACACCAAACATGAATGCTTACTTCTTTAAGAATTTTAGATAAGTGTTTAGTTAAAAAAGTAATACCCTGAAGGACTAGCTATTTGGGGAGTGAATAATCAGGGCTCATTTGAACTATTAGTTTCACCACAGGTCTAGTTAAGCATTTTATCAGCCAATCCTACAAAGCCCACTGCAGTTTGTCATGGGATTAGCATCTTGTCTTAGCAATCTTCCTCTCTCTTTAAATAAAACATCATTTCCAATTCCTTTTAAAATGCAGTTGTGAGAGGCCAGAACTCGGTGTACAAGCTCTGTTTACCCTCTTAGCAATTTGCCAGTAACACGAGTAGCTGTAAAGATCTGTATAGAGTGAGATTTTGAACTAATTCCAGCAGGTGGAACTAGTGGGTGGCTGAAACATTTCCCTGGCTGTCCTGTCTCCTAGGTAGTCCTTAGCTGCTATATATGGTATTTGCTAGATACAGAACAGTTTCTGGATTTCTGGTTTTTTTCCTGCTCTACACCGCTAACAGATACCCGCTCTTCTTAGCCCACTACTATTTGTATGGGTCAGTAAGTGTTTTGTCACCATGAGCTTTTTAATGACCTCGGGGACAGTCAGCTTTACGGCTCTGGGATAATTTACGCCGACTGGAAAGTTACATAGCGTTCCTGAATTCTGTTTGGTGGCGGGGCCATGTTTCCTGCTGACCTTCCCCCATTGACGTCAGTGGAGTTACAGCAGTAGAGAATTTGGCCCACTCTCCATCAAGTGAAGTTACGGCCCAGCAGTAATAGTGGTGGTGTTACGGGTTGAATTTGCCCAACCTTTATTTTGCTGAAGGATGGGAAAGGTCTGCACCTTTCCTGAGAGCATCCCATCCTTTTTTGAAAGACATGAATACACTAACCTTGAGAAATCAGGTTAATTCAGCCTATTTTCTGCCTTGGAAAATACAGCAGGTGCAGAATGCAGGAGCCTGTGTTCTGCTTGTTAAGCAGGGATTTGTGCAAAGGCTATAGTCTGTCTCTGCTGCGCGGCCCTGCTCATCTGTCTCTGGGTGGATTTTGGAGGTGTGTGTTAATGCCTGATGCCCAGCTATCTGAGAGATGACCTCTGCCTCTGTTGTGTTTCCAAGACAGTTGAGCTGACAACCTCTCGGTGATAAAATATTGAGCAAGGGAAAAGCCAAACCTCTACTGACAGCACGGCTGGTTTGGGACTGCAGTTCCTGTCCCAGGATTACAGAGCTTGGATTCAGTAAAAGTCAAAAATGAATTTTTAGTGCGAGCTGGAGAGATAATGATTTGGGCAGTGTCTCTTTTGATGTTAACTAGGGATGGGGTCTAACTGTCTAATTCCCATCCAAGGTAAGGTAGCTCCTTTTTGATTGCATGGTAAATAAAAAATATTGGCATTTTCAAAGCATGAAAAGGAAGATGTTGAAAAGAACACATATTCTGACAATAAACATTTGAAATGATGTTTTTATTTTATTGAGATCTAAGTTTACAAAGTCTAATAAAATAGCTTCAAATTGAACATCCATAAAAAAAATCTGCAGAAGTTGCTGCATAAAATATTAAGCTGAGTGGACCCAGAATTCTTTCAAGTGTGAAACCAGCTTAATTCTTCTGCAGGTACAAAGAGCGTTTGCTTCATTTCGGTTTATTGAGCTAGCACAGTCCAACTAGGGCCACTCATTATTTGAGGAAGCAAGGAATCAGAAAAGCGGAAAGTCTCTTCCAATCTCTGAATAAAATGTAGCTAGGAGAGCTTTACCAGTCTGAAGTCTGGAAAGACAGAATGACCATAGAAAGTCAGGGTGGTTTCTTCGCTGCAGATAGTGCTTGCTTTGTAAAAAGTCAGTGTAAAAGTGGTTTGTTAGTGTTTGGTTAAACTTTCTTTTTCTTCCTTAACTGTCAAACATATTTAATGTGGCTTTATTCAGCTACCAAAAATTCTGGATTTGTTGCTTCTAAGTAACACTACTAAGACTTCTAAATAACTAACTACATCCCTAGCCAGATAAGAGTTGATACAAGGCTTTAATAAAAATGGGTAAATTATCTATTAAAAAACCAGCAGCCCTTCACAATTTTCTGACATAAAATGCAATCCTGTTTCTCAAGCTAGAAAATTGCTTAAATAATGTGCAGACTTGCAGCATACCTATCTTTATAGCAAAAAGGGACTAATTTTAGTGTAGAAATTGTTGTTAATTAAAAATTAATACGTTTTGGTTACCAATCAAGTAGAATCAACCTCTCTTTGGGAAAATAACTAAAAATCCAATCGCAGAGAAGATAAATCTATTAGTAAACCCAACAGTTTCTTGCTCACTGATCTAAATCAGTCATTTTAATCACTTTGATTAAATTCTGCCCACTCTGCATGATTGTGCTTCTGGTTCCGTGGGTTCCCTAAGCTAGAGCAGAAGAAAGCATGCACTTGAGCCTGACCATTGGTGTGCATCTGCTCTAGATCACCCCAGGGAGGTGACCCTGCATTGACACTGCCTGTTTTGGATCATATCGTGGACTCCCAGCTATCTTTGCTTATGGTGGAGATCTTTGCTTATGCCTGCCCAGTTGTTTCTTCATACCTGCCTACCTGAGATAAAGCAGCTTTGAATAACAGTGGCCTGAACCCTCTGTGGCTGTTCGCTATCGTAAGAACGTAAAACTGGCTCTGTCGAGTCAGAGTAAAACCCAGCTTGCTCAATGGCCTGCCTCTGGTCGAGGTCAACAGACGGCACCTCGGGGAAGGAGGATGAGGACACAGAAAACACCAAGTGATACACCTAGTGAGCACCTTTCTGGCCTGCAGTGACACGTAGCTTTGGGACTTCCTGAAACGCATGGTGTCTTTGCATTTATTAGTCCTCTGAGGATTTTTTCTGGTGCATTCTTGCAAGCTGTGATTTGGGTCCTTTTTTTTTTTATCCTCCGGTTGTTTTATTCTGTTCAGTCAGGTTCATCTTGCCATGCTTAATTTGTAGGGCATGTGTGTGGCAGTGCAGGTGAGCAAAGAGTAACTGATACAATGGTATGAATATAGAAACTGGATTCTAAAGCATAAAAGATGAGAGGTGCAGAATCATTAAACTCTGTAGAATGTGTTCAGGGTAAACTGACAGGGACTTTCTTTCCAGATCTAATGATATTGAAGATTTAATGGGCAGTACTTGGAGACAGAATTTATTCTTCCGTGGTATTGATGCCCTCATAATTTGTGAGTGGCAGACTAAAGTGGGCCATAAAGGACTGTGGAAGGGCCATCAATAACCAAGTAAGAAAAATAATATGCATCCTCTAAACACAGGCAGTAGTGAGTGCTGATGAATGAGCTGCAGAAAGGTAATGGCACGGTTTAGGCAGTTGACAAAAGAGCAGGAAGGGAGGATCGTGGCTGTGGCTGGTATTGAGGACCATTCTTCAAAGCCTCTGCAAGGATTTGCAGTGTTGGGCCAGGGGGTCTGTTAAGACCCCTGAAGCAGTGCAGCATGTCCCATGGCTCCTCTTTCCTCAGCCAGACTGGGAAGTTGGGGAGGAAAGTGCGAGGACCTGTGAGTTATGCCAGCCAATAGCCAACACCACCAATGCTTGGCCTGGAGACTGTATCTATCATGTTGGCATAAGACAAGACTTTGCTCTGATGAAGAAAGACCTGCCTGAGAGTCTATGTAGCTGAAACAGGCAAATTGACATCTTCTGATGTAATCTCTAGGATCAACTTAGTGCTCCCAGTGGAGAGAAAGAAACGTATTTGAAAAGTTCAGAGAGTACAGACGCCAGTGTCTGCATGAGTGAACTTGCCGTCTGTCCAGCTCATCCTAAAGAGGTGGTGCTCAGCTTGCAGAGCAGCTCCTGGGTCATCATTATGTACCTGAGTGACATAAATTTATTCTCGCTGGAGGAATGACTAGACATTGAGGGCCTTGTGAGTTTAGCTGCGATTGAATCATGCACAAAATATTTGGATGTTTAACTGCACTTTTCATCCAAGTCCACAAGCAAACAGATTAAACTTCCCTCTTCCCTGTGAGATGGCTAGACATTGCTGGCTTCACTTTGTGCGTAGGGAAAACAAAGCTGGAGAGAGCTTGGATGGTGTGCTGAAAGTCATGGCATGAAGCAGTGGCAGAGTTAAGACTATTACCTGGTGTTCAACTCCGTAACCACAGGCATGTTGGTCAGAACATGTTACCTGAATATGCAATGACTGAAATTTAAAAATGGTGCATTTATTAGGGCATTTTCTGTAAATGCTGAGAAAAAAGCATAAACTGGAACTGTTGATTCCATTTCTTCATAAATACTCTTCTTTTTCTCTGCTCCTCCACACTAGACCTCTGACTTGGATTGAAGAAAGGGGACCAGGGATGAGACGTGAAAAGAAAATCAACTTCTGTTTCACAAGTGGTTGCCTGGAGAACTTCCCTCAAGCCCCAAGGTCTGCTGTAGGCCTTTTCATGCAGGATCAGAACCTCTTTGCCAAAAAACTGCTGGGCCAGGTATCCAAGGAGGAGCTGGCTGCTGAGAAATGGCGAATTTTGCGGTGTCTTGAGCTTGCCGAGGTGATCCAACAGCACTGTGAACAGCCAGAGAAAATCTGTTCCTGAGACTGCTCTTAGGGAAGGAGGAACATGGCAGACGGGAAAGCTGTAGGGCTAGAGCTCGCTGTTGCCATCAAGCAGTTGCTATTTCTGTTTCATTACCTTCTTTTTGACTAGTTGTGATTTCTAGGCTCTCTGGGTAGTCTGGAGAGCCTGGGCTATACCCCGTGCCTTCTGGTTTGCAGCAGAACAAAGCAACATTACTCTGCTCTGATCCACTGCTTCTCCTGAAAGGCATATAGGAACCTAGCAGCAACAAGCTTTCCTGCGATTCAGCTGGAAATGTCCCTGAGAGCAGATCCTGGAGGACTGCAAATACTAGATATGGTTTTCCCTCCTGAGGTTTTTTTTTCCCCTCAAGATACATCTGAAAATGAGATGTGTCTCATTTAGTAGTATTCATGTAATATTATCTAGAAAGAAGTATTAGCTAGAATTAAGTTTTAGATGGGTTTTCCACCTCTTTACTTGATCTGCAGAACTTGTGCCACCGCAGTCCTGACCTTTTCTTCCAGATGCCCTGAATCGTTCTGTGTGTTTGCTCTAATTGGCTGTTGTGCCTGTTTGGGGCTTTTTGTTGTGTTTTTTTTGGTTTTTTTTTTCACGTTGGAAATCATCTACCTTCAAATAGAATCTATACTGGTATCAAACCAGAATAGAAGAAATATCTTGTCTCTTGATAGATGCCATGTTGAGTTCACTCACTTAATTTCTCTGGTGCCCTGTGCCAACATGGAAATCTTTTTCCAGCAGAGATTAGAACAGTACATTAAAGTAACGCATTGCCTGCCTGCTTTCTACTGAATCTAAATATTTTTCTTTTTTTTGTACTGGAAGCAGCATGTTATTGTCCTTCATTTGTGTTCTGTGTCTAATTCAGCATGTGAACGGATCACTGCTAAAAATAATATACATCCTGCCTTTAAGAAAAAAATAACTAATGTGCTCCTGGAAACAGTGGAATTCATTAGAAATAGTGATAAAATTAGAGTAGAACTGTAGAAAATGGAGCAATTTGCAAATACAGCCATGCGGTTATGGCGTATGACACCTGTGGGGGTGGGTCTTTAGCATTTTACAGTAGTCCCAGTGTCACGTATGAAGACATTATCACTTCCCTAAAGAAGCATTTTAGTTTTAGGAGAAGCCTAAACAGCACACAATACTATTAACAATTCCTCCGATTGCCTTCTGCTTTCTAATTACAGCATCTGTCGACGCAATATTAATATAGCAGCAAACTTCAGTCTGTGCAGTTGCTCTTTCAAACACAGAACCATCATTTCTTTTCTACGTTATCACTTGGGCAATTTTTTAATAAGGGAGCATGTATGTTGTGAATGTATACATAATTACAGCCAGCCAATATTGATGGAAAAAGGTTGTCTTTTGGGTAAATCATGTTCATTCAGAAGTTGGATAGAGTTCGGTTAGTTGGAAACAGGGAAGGAAAGACTGTGCATTTTTTCCCAAATCAGTCAGATTTTAGGAGCAACTGGAGCTTGATATGTGAATAAATTCTGTGTGTGAAATTTGTGGAAACCTACTCTATCTGTTAAAATCAGTGAAAACCCTCCTACTGACTTCAATCCATGTGGGTTGGCAGCGGATTTGTGCAGGCAGATCATGCACTTGTCCATGCAAATGGACACCTTACTGAGCATTCACAGGGACTTCTTTACCAATGTGATGGACATTGCCTCGGCAGATCTGACGCTGTATGAAGGGGAAAAGTGGGTTTGTGGCAAAATGCAAAAAGTCCATCTGGGATCGGAATGAAATTAGAATCTGCTGTATACATCTATCTGCTATGTATGACAGCACATAAGAGGTCCTGTTACTTGACGAACTCCTCAGCTGTGAATATGGGGTGAATACCACTTGTTTACACACTAATTCACAACGGGTAGCTGGGGAGGGAGGGCAAAGGGAAGGGAGATTCATGCTCCCCATCTATAGGCATCAAAATTAGCCACCACGTCTCCCTGGGCGCGCTCTGCAGTTGCTGGTGAGAGCAGTATTCCTCTAAGAAGTGTGGAATAAATTCACAGGAGCTCTGTAGAGCAGCAGTATAACATTGTGCAGTGAATCACCCTCTGGAGAAGCTTGTTTCTATAGAGAGCACCTGGGGAAATTAGCTGGTTAATTTGAGCTAGGGAAGGCAGATGCCTAGAGCTGGATATCCTGCGCTCTCCTCCATCGCCCTCCCATTTCTCCCAGTGGAACTGCTTGCCTACTGCTGTCTGCCCTGCTCCTGGGAGCCTGCAGCATTCAAATGGCTTTTCCTTCAGCCCTGTGAATTTGCTGAGGTACTGTGATGGTTTGTATATGAGAGCTACTGGATGTCAAGCTTCAAATGTATGTATTGTTTAACCAGATGTCGAACTCGCCAATAAAATATTGGAGCTCTTAATCATTCCTTTTAGTTCCTGTTGTCCTTCATTAGCAGTTCCCATTGCCTGTGCTGAAAGTAGCTCTGTCCCGACGGCTTCTTTTTCCCTCTTTCGCTCCTTGAGCCCTGTGAAATCCTGCCAGCGACTACAGGCTGTAATCCTATCCTAAAGCCTTCAGCTGTCTCCCTCTCCTGTTTCAAAGTTTTGAATACAAGTCTGGTGGGGTTTGTGACCTTATCTCAACTCGTGAGCCCTCCCACAAAATTCCTGCCCTTCCGGTCCCATCTGATTCCTGCCCAGGAATACTGGCGAGTCTGAATCTTGGCTGTACGCTTTCAGTTTCCCATGTAACAACTGGTGTATTTGGGCAACCTTTTTGAATCTGCTAAGTAGAATCTGAAACAGGTATTGAAGTGGGTTTTCTTGTGGTTTTAATAAACTGCTTTATCATACCAGAAATACTATCAGAAGAGTTTTTCAGGTAGTATTTGGCATAGCCTGAACCCAGCCAGTTTTAGAGATGCAGAGGTATGAAAAGGTAAGTATAAGGTGTGTGACACGGGCAGGTTGGTACATCACGTTCTTTGGAGGTAGCTGCTTTTCTACTCTTTCTGCTAGAAATCGCCCTGCTCCTGTGGGACAGTGTAGGAAGTCCATTGCAGTACACTTCATTAACTCTGCCTGATGCTATGGAGTTGTTACAGAAAGTGCTGTAAAGCAAAATGCTCCTGCATGAAGGAGGAATGCTCAGTTTGCTGACACAGGCTGAAGCTTGTCTCTGGCAGATGAGAAGGCATGGAGTCACTAACTGCAGCACACTAGCTGACATCTGGAAGAGGTGGCTTGATCCAAAGGCCTTTTCAGAGGACTAGAGATCAGAGGAATGGAAAACTTCCAAAGAGCAAAGAAACTAGCTATTTGTATGAGGACTTGCAAAGTTGTGTGGGAAGCTCTGGCCAAGAGGGAAAGAAGGTGAAATGGCCTCAAGTTGCGCCAAGGGAGGTTTAGACTGGACATTAGGAGAAATTTCTTTACTGAAAGAGTGGTCAGGCCTTGGAACAGGCTGCCCGGGGAAGTGGTTGAGTCACCGACCCTGGAAGTATTTAAAAGACGTGTAGATGAGGCGCTTAGGGACATGGTTTAGTGGGCATGGTGGTGTTGGGTTGGCGGTTGGACTCGATGATCTTGGAGGTCTTTTCCAACCTTAATGATTCTATGATTCTAAAGTGGATGTGATTCTGGGATCAAGTGTTTACCTGAGAGCCTGTTCTGTCAGGGCTGGGAACAGGGTCTAATTTAACTCTGTGATTACTGAGGACTGTCGGGAACAGTATGGGAACATGGGAGGTGGGATGAGGGGAAAGGCAAAGAGGACCGGGGGACACTGCAGGAACTACTTGAGCTGGCATTATTTATGAGGAGGATGTCATTGGAGCCCCCAGAGCAGATCAAGCAGACAAAGAAAGGGGAAGGCAAGGGGCGGCAGCTGTGTAGACCAGGACTGGTTTTTTAAATGGTTCTAATACGTCAAAACTGTCTGTTTTAAAATTAGTGGTACATATGGTGTCTGAGTAAAACTGCAGGGCTGAGTTACAGAAAGCGCTTCGGGGACTGCAGGTCCTCCAGCAGTCTGCAGAGGGGTCAAGGTTGTAAAGACTGAACTGTACGCATATTTTCAGCTGTCACTTAAGGTGTTTGATTCCTTCAGGTTGGCAGTATGATCTGGGGCCTTGGGCACTCTCACAGTTTGCTGGTGAGTGATCCACCAAAGGTGATCCTGGCTGGACGTCTGGCTCCGTAATGGTGTCTCCAGTGAGACTCGCAGAACTGTGTGCTGATGTGCTTCATGCAGTAGCGTTTACTGCTCCCCAAGGTACGTGGTGTGTCTGTGCAATAATAATAAAACATAATACCAGGAAGCCAAGGAACTCCAGCAAAATAGTAACTCCAGACTTTTGACAGATAGCAAGATACTTGGTTAGCCTTAAATGCTCTAAGCTGGTATCTGTAGAAGCTGAATTAAATTGAGATTACAGGACTCTGTTGAGAGACCTGTTAGAGTTTTTGTTCACAGAACAAAATGCAGCACAGATGATATCGTTGCGAGCTTCAGCCCTAACCCAGAAGAACCAAGCCTCGCAATGGGAAGACAGGAGATGTCCATGCAGTGCAATATGGTGGTGTACAAAACACCAGAGCCAGCTCTGGCTGAGGTACCTCAGGTACCACGAGGGCCAGCTTGTGGTGTAACTTCATCTGGCCAGATGTGCCCTGCTTCTCAGCAGAGCTAGCTGGCCTGCATGCAGTGCTGGGCTAACTCGTTAGGCCATGTAGACATATCTGCAGCTCAGCCCAAAGTGCCCGTTTGGCTCCTGGCCTGCCAACATCTATAGTATCTTTCTCCTGTTTACACTTATCTCTTGGGCAGCAAAGGGAACCCAAACACAGCTTCCAACCTATAGCTTCTGCTTTCTCGCTGACCCAACCTGGTTAAAATGGACTGCTTTTTTCTCACCCTTGAACAGAAACATAAGGCTCAGGAGGTACAGGGCTGCGGCACAGTGATACCCACAAAGCTGCTGGAATCATCCCAATGTTCCAGCTAGCAGAACTCCAGGCTTAGCGCTTGTCTTCCACATCTTGGCAATAAACACACCTTACTAGGTCCCAGCTGCATGCAGATAAATAAGAAGGGAAACTTCAAAACAATAATTTAAGTAAAAAATACCATCATCAGAAGCTTCGAATAATAGCCTGCAGGTACGCATGCTAGCTCTTACAACAATAAATGCATCCTGGTCTAATAAAAATCACTTACTTAATCTGGGTTACTGCTTCAAAAAACTTCTCTAAAACTTCATACTCAGGGCATCCTAGATCACAGTTAGTGTGAGCTGACTTTCTGATTTTGCTGCTGCTGTTAATGGCATAACCTGCCTACTAACGTTCCCGTCTATCACACCTAGTGTATCATGCCATCCTGCCTGTTCTCCAGTGAGTCATCCCTTTTCCCTGATAAAGGTTAACTCACAAAGAACCCAGTAACATGTCTCCAAAACAGCTAGATTACCCCAATGTAGTGAATAACTAATTTGCTGAATTAGGGCTTTCTGATGTTTTGTGCATGGGTGTAAAAATAATTTTAAAATGCTAGGTTAAATATTAGCAGAAAGTCAAGAAAGAAGCTCAACAGAGGAATAATGATGATGATGATGTCAGGAATAATGTCCCTTTGTGAATAATCTGTCACTCGGGATTTCTAAAACAGTCCAGAAACAAATAGATAGGATGGGGATAGCTCTGTATTAGTAGGAAGCAGTGGGTGAACTATTAGCTCTTCTTTTTCTCTTATGTAATTCAAATATAGTCTGTAATTCAAATATAGCTCTAATTCAAATAGTCTCTTCCCATGATTTGGGAAGCGGCACACTGGCAGCGTGTGGTTTTTGTATTTGATGCATTTGTTGTAGGGATTTATAACTGGTGTCCGAGGCTGGGTAGGCAGCAGTATCCTTGTTCTGCATGGTTCTTAAGGAGCTGTTTATATCTGGTCTCTCTCTTTTTTTCTCTCTCTCACCTACACCAATGGCTCTTCTGCCTTTTTGAAAATATACAATTCCCTTTTAAGTTGACACCTCTTCTTTATTCTGGTCCTTATTATTAGCAGTACTTGTAGATAACATGGCTTTGCAAAGTCTCGGTAAGATTTTAAATGGATCAGGACACCTTTTCTCAGTTTCCTCTGATGTGAGATTTCGTTTTATGAATTCCACTGCCAGTGGATTTGTTATCGAGTTCAACAGTTTTAAGATTTTTCTTTCTAGTACCGATGCAAAATACACATTTATTGTAGAAGAGGCCTGGATGCTGACATTTTCCTATCGTTGACTGTACCTGCATTTGAATATAGCATTTTTGCATATGGGGACTGTTTAAATTCCTAGTCTCGTTCACATGGACAGTGTTCATGTTTAGACTTTTTCTTTTACTATGCTGAAATCTATTTGTGTCCAGATTTTGAATATTATGGAAATTTCTTTAAGACCTGTTAAGATGGGGAGTTGCAAATGCCTTATCACCATCTTTATCTTATTTTACCCTATGGTAAAAACCAACCAGACCCAAACCATCTATGTCACTGTTTCTACCCTGTACACCCTGATCTTGTCTGCTAGTCTAGCTGCAATGAACTCGGGCAGAATGGGTTTTTATGTAGTTTTTCATGTACATCTTGCCTCTCACTGGGCATGCTTTTTGCTTTGCCCAGTGCAATCCACCTCTGCTGCAAACCTGCTGTGTTCTAACATTTGCTTCTCTTGTAATACTGCGTCCTGCTGTTGCACCTTCACCTCTGTGTGCTCATGAGACTGTTGCTCATATCTGTTTTATTACAGATATCTGTTTTACTACATGACCGTGCAGGTCATGCCTGTACACCAGAGCACTCCCATGTGCTGTTATATCTTAAGTTTTTCTGTGTTAACTTATCAGCTATTAGAGCTTTCTCTATTTTTGCTTTTGAGCTTGATTTCGTTAGGAGTCCATCTTTCAGCCTGTCATCCCAGCCTGCCAAGGCACAGTCATCTTATTGTCAGCTGTAGCCAGGTTACACAGTCATGAATCATTTTGGAATGTCCTTGATTTCACTCATCAGAGAAGCTCTTTGCATGGAGGTGTTTTTCACTGGAAAATAATGAAGTTTTGTGTAGCTCAAACAGTGCACATAGTTGTTTTTTTTTTTTTTTTTCTATTCTGCTTCAGTGAACTTGTCACTGGAAATGGGGGGCTCTGCAGATATCCCTACCTCTTTCCCTGGTGCCCAGCATTATGTGGGCTACAGCTGCCGACAGCCCCGAGGTGATTAGGTCTGTCAAGTGCTTGTACACAGTCTGTTTCTCTGCAGTCCTTCCAGTTTGAAAAACCATGGCAGGCAGCATGTTCCTTCTAATGCTTCACATGAAAAGTCCTCTCTTAGTGTCTTCTAACATTACGGATTTTGAAGGGAAGGAGGGTAAAGCAAAAAGCTTTCCTTAGTTTTGTTGTTTGCAAATCCCCTTGCAGGTACTATGCTCTCAGAAATTCAGCCCTGTACATGGCAGAGCTTAGCCATGGTGGTTTAGGGTGCAATTTGACAGGCGTTTTTTCAGGCAGGACCACCAAGCGCCCATGTCTTGTCCCTGCCCAGCTGCCTCTATGCGACTGTGGCACCTCCATCTTCTACTCCTCCTGCCTTACCTGTTGAGGTTCCTCCAGTGTGCTGCGCTGCTGCCGCTGCTGTGGCCCCTTTTCCAATACCTCAAGGAGCATCCCTAGGTGATTAGTGGAGGGACCGCCACAGGGCTGGGGAGTGCTGTGAGGGGAGGAACAGGCAGCAGCAGTTCTCTGCCCAAAATCTGGGCAGCAGCTGGAGGGATGGAGTCTAGTGTGGAGAGAGGGAGGAGGCTGAGCTGTCACTCTCAGTCAGCACTTCACCAGCACTCCCACTCTTTCCAAGGAAGAAAGAAAGAGAAAAAGAAATAATCCAGTAAGGGGCATTACATTTTTTGGTGGAAAATAACTCAGAAAACACAGATAACCTTTCTTCCTGGTGTTTGTATTTGAAAGGCTCAGAGTTACTCCAATTTTCTGTTGAAAAGAGTTGCAAGAATCCAAACCCCACCAAGTGCATCTCTGTAGGTGATGCCTGGATTTCTCATGTGTAAAATGCCCATGGATAAAAAGTCCTACTGTAATTTGGCTGCTCTGCATTGATAGGTTTTGTCCATGCAGAGGTGCCTTTTCTTGTGCTGAGAAAGAGCCAGTGGCAGGGGGATTTTTAAAACAAGAGAAAACAAAGGTCAAAAAAGGCTTATGAGCTAAAGTTTCTCTTGCAGGCAAGCCTGCTTTCCTTGACTGGTAGCTCATCTTCTCTCAGGAGTTGTTGTCATGTCTGGTTGTCGTGGTT
The DNA here is from genome assembly GCF_964195595.1 of Calonectris borealis. NCBI lineage: Eukaryota > Metazoa > Chordata > Aves > Procellariiformes > Procellariidae > Calonectris > Calonectris borealis. The sequence continues at coordinate 112,625,649 of NC_134313.1, read as the reverse complement.
TAACCCTGGCTGGCAACTAAGCACCACACAGCTGCTCGCTCACTCCCCCCCAGTGGGATGGGGGAGAGAAGCGGAAGAGTAAAAGTGAGAAAACTCATGGGTTGAGATAAAGACAGTTTAATAAGCAAAGCAAAACAAGGAATTCATTCACTGCTTCCCATCGGCAGGCAGGTGTTCAGCCATCTCCAGGAAAGCAGGGCTCCATCACATGTAACGGTTACTTGGGAAGACAAACGGCATCACTCTGAACGTCCCCCCCTTCCTTCTTCTTCCCCCAGTTTTGTATGTTGACATCATACATGGAATATCCCTTTGGTCAGTTGGGGTTGGCTGTCCCGGCTGTGTCCCCTCCCAGCTTCTTGTGCACCCCCACCCACTCGCTGGTGGGGTGGGGTGAGAAGCAGCAAAGGCCTTGGCTCTGTGTAAGCTCTGCTCAGCAGTAACTAAAACATCCCTGTGTTATCAACACTGTTTCCAGCACAAATCCAAAACACAGCCCCGTACCAGCTACTATGAAGAAAATTAGCCCTACCCCAGCCAAAACCAGCACACTGGTTTTATGGTTGTTGTCAGGTATTCAGAGGCTCTTTTTGCACTTTGAAGTGGACAAGGGCTTACGCAGGGGGTGTACCATGGATCCTTCTGTACTAGACATCTATCTACTACATGGTGAGCTGACATTGTGGGGGACTGGGCTCAGGGACCCAGTCCCACATCCCAAGCTCTTGATCTCCTCCTTGGTGTCCTACCAGAGGTGGTTTTGAAGGGGGCAAGTGTCCGTGAAGGTGGTTGACATCAGTCATGAAGGGAAATCCAGTAGAGGAAGGATCCCTTTGTCCCTTACCTCATATACACCTTCCTCAGGTGTACCTTGCTTTCTTTTGAATTTTAACAAAGAAAGAGCCACATTCCTTTTAGAAGCCATCTCAAGGTGCTCCTCCTTGCCAGCCCACAGCACTATCTGGCTCTGGGAAAGGAGGTGAGATGGAGGAGCGGCACAACGCGGGGCCCAGCACCACCTCTGCTTTCCGGTGCTGTGAGTGGGAGTTATGCCTCACCGTGAAAGCAAGGGGAGTGTGGAAACCCACCCATGACCAGGGTTTCACCTGGATGCTGTGCTCTCTTTTTCTGCATGCTAAGTTCCTATTGGGTGATCTGCAGTCATAACAGCTTATCTTCTGGCTTTGGAAAGCCTGGAGCGGAGAACTTGGAAATTTCCACGTGGGGTGAAGCTCTGGACTCAATATGGGATTGGGCTGGTCACAGTCACTTTGACTTCTGCTTATCACCCTTTGAACAGCAGAATTTGTACCTTCTCTTTCTGGTAGCTCTGCTAAAGTCATCCTCTGAAGGAAGAAGCAGTGCCTTGACCAGCTGCACGAGTTTCGATGGCCATGTTGCTGTGTCAGACAAGTCCTACACTCTGACAACGCCTTTGGGTAAGCATCTGGTTTTTGCAAGTAAAATTTAAACTAGGGCTTGATCTGTAGCACCACAAATAACTACAAAGTACTGAATGTGAGCCTGACTATTTTCTTACTCTACCGTGTGTAGACTTCTCTCCTCTCTTCATGTGCATTTTGTACAGATTCAAGTTGCCAGCCCCGGTACAAAGCTGTGACCAGTTGTTCTGGAGGGGGAGGAGTTACTACAACACAGGTATGTGGGAAAAGGATAAAAGAGGGAAACATAAATTGTTCCAATAAAAAAAGGGTAGGAAATTTTTACCCCTACTTTTAGTCACATCAGTAAAATACTCTACAAGGTTGATGTATCCTTTGCATACGTAGCTGAAAGGATGTTTTTGTGCATTGATATTCATTTTGCAACAGCTTATCATAAGATGTCACTCGCAATGCTCTGGTCACTGAGTATGTTAAGGCTTGTTTATTAGGCAGAAAACTGCAGTAAATCATAGTCAGGCAGTTATTACTGGCAGTGTAATATCTTGCTATCAATGCAGCTCTGATCTTTTGGAAATTCAGAACACAAACTAAGATATATCAACAACTCAGACTATCCCGTGGACATATCACACTGATTCTTAATGCATTAAATAATCACAGTTTAATCTGCCTGTCTGCTTTTAGCCATTCACGTCAGGGAACAGATTTGCTTTAAATGATGTCTTGCAGTTATTTTCTTTTTGACTGTTCAGTTCATTCAGACTAAAGCAAAAAGTCTTCATATCTTAAGCCTCACGTAGTAATTCCCATCTGTGCAAAAGCCTACAAAGGGCAACCACATTGAAATGTACCACATCTCACCCACTTTCTTCAAAGTGCATAACAACGGAGAGCCTCTTGAGTTGGTACTTGTCTATTCGAATTCCATTTAAGACCCTCTCAGAGAAGCTGTACCGCTAACCCATCACAGTGAAAGGGAAAAACAAAGCTGAAGGGACACCTGTTGATTGAAGATGCAACAAAATTGCTCCCAGGGGCATCAAGGAGTGGGAGCTATTCAAGGGAGGTGTTCAGTGGAATTGTGCAGGTGCAGAAATAGAACCACTCGTTGGTCTGGCTGTCGCAGAATAAATGCCCGGCGAATAAAGGCCAACCTGAGCATGTCTGGGACAGAGCTGGCAGGAGAGTAATTCTATTTTGTGGCTCCAGAATTTATTTTTATCCAGACTGGGAGATAGCAGAATTTCTCACCAATTTTTGTGGACACAGACAGTGAGTTTGAATAGTGATCGAGATATGTAAAACTCAAAGTCATGCTTTACCTCACTTGGAAAAGAGCTGTTTTTTTCTTCTTTTTCTCAGATCACTCCAAGTCAGGCAGAGCGAACATTTCACAGGCCAGTGCCATTCAGTGTAGACTCTATGACTTTGTAAGAAAATATTCTTATTTAATGAAACAGAAAATAGGAAAAAGTTCCATTTGGAAATTGAAGGATGCCTTTCCAGGACTGAGCAACACCGTGTGAGATTTCCTTTTTCCAAGCCAGCTCAATGTTTGTATTTCAGGGATGGTAGACAAAAAATAGTTAAATGACTTAAATTAGATTTTAATTTAAAAAAAAAAAACAAAAAAACATAATAAAAAATTAAAACCTAAATCTACTTAAAAATTGCATGTGAAATTAAAATGCAATGCCTGTAGTGATTATATATGTAAAATAAAATAATGTGATAAAACCAAGAAAAAAAGCAATGCATATTTTCCACCTAAGTTTAAGATAAAGTCGCTGAAACTGTGGGAAGCTCTTAGCAGAATGACTGGCGCCAAAGTCTTCTGAATTGATAAAATAGCTTTCTATAGCCCTAACTTCTCATATAATGCTTTTTTCATTTTACTGTATTTATTTCAGTATAGTTCCCTCCGAAGAATAACTAAGCAATAACAAACGAAACGACTGGAAGTTTAAAAAGTTAAATACTTGCTTGGTTCTTTGGGCCTGTGCTTACAAACTAGGTATGAGGGGCTATATAACAGTTTTAAAATCTTCAGGTTCAAACCCCAGATTATACTTCCTTTGTAATAAACCAGTTTTAAATACAGCACATTTTAGGGGTAAAACTACTATTTTTCTTCTATATGCAGTACATTCAACATAGCTTTAGATTAATGCCCATATAAAATAGAATAGTCCATCTGCCATCCAAAGCAAATCACGAGTGAAGTATCAATAGCTCAATAAATAAGAAATGCTATTTTTTATAAGATAATAAAATGTTATCAATGGGAATCTGGGTGCATACACTATAAGTTAAATGAGCATATGCATCCTTGTATTATATCTTCCTGACTAGCCAAAGATAAGTGAAATGTAAGTTTGCACAAACATTAGTGTTGTTAAAATGGTTATTCACTGATACAGTTCAATTCTGCTTTCAAAAATAAGTACAAAGTATGTATTCAACAGCATTAAAGCCTGCTATTTAAATTGAGCTGATTTGCCTTGCTGACTTAATTCCAAATTTTGAGAGTTTTAAATCACTTAGATATCACTATATGATTACTTTTGTACTTCACCAATATATATAAAAATATGATCATTTTGGGACTTGCATGCGTGCAGAGGAGTGCCACAAAGGCGGGGAAGGGGCTGGAAGGCATGTCCTCTGAGGCGCGGCTGAGGACGCTGGGTTTGACTAGTTTGGAGAGCAGGAGGCTGCGGGGCGACCTCACTGCTCTCCGCAGCTTCCTGAGGAGGGCAAGTGGAGAGGGAGGTGCTGATCTCTTCTCCCTGGTACCCAGTGCCAGGACGCGTGGGAATGGCTCAAAGCTCCGTCCATCGGGGGGGGTTCGGACCTCACGTGAGGAAACCTTTCTTTACCGAGAAGGGGGTCAAACCCTGGAACAGGGGGTGGTTGATGCCCCATGCCTGTCAGTGTCTAAGAGGCATTTGGGCAACGCCCTCAATGCCATGCTTGAATTTTTGGTCAGCCTTGCAGTGGTCAGGCAGTTGGACTAGATGGTCTTTGTAGGTCCCTTCCAATTCAACTCTTCCATTCCATTCCATTCCATTCCATTCGATGCTATTCTACGCTATTCTATGCTATTCTCTTCTATTCTGTTCCCTGTACTTACCATGAGTCCAATAACCATGAAACACTTATTTGCCTGAAGAGCCAGGGGTTTTTCAGATCCAAAAACACTTTCAAGGACACAAATCACAAAGGTTACAAGTGGAAACAGGATTTCATTTAATTTAGTTTACTTTAACATAATCTAATTTAATTTAATTTTTTAAAACTCTATTCTATTTTACTTTATTTTGGTTTGGGTTGGTTTGGTTTGGTTTAGTTTGATTTGATTTGGTTTGGTTTGGTTTCGTTTGGTTTGTATTATCTTCTTTGATTTGATTTGATTTGATTTTTTTGAATCTGTTTCAGAGCCGATGCTCCTAGGCCAGGAGCAGGCTGATGCATTCTTGAGTTTAGCTTGAAGAAACATCCCTTGCAGTCTGGCAAAGGAAAGCCATAGAGCCGCAGAAAGTAGCAGCAGGGATGCAGGGCAAGCAGTCCCTGCTTCCTCAAGAGTGAGAACTTGAAGAATGAGGATCAGGAGCGACCACACACAAAAGAAGAAGAAGAAGTGTGTGGTACCGTGGGGTATTTTCCAAAGTAGGACACATAATAGCGATGACAAGCACACTTCTTGCCTTCCAAAACTTGCTGCGCCGCTGTGCTGCTTGGCCGATGATGCATGAAAAGCGCTCTGGTGCCGGCCCTGCGCTTGTGCTGCATGCAGGGAGAGCTGCAAAGCGGCAGCTCCGGACAGTGCAGCAAGCCTGCAGCCCTTCCAAGCGCAGGCTGTTTTGCAGAAGCGAGAATCCCTGGGGAAACGGAGCCAAGGGAAGAGCAGAGCTCGCTCCCGCTCCAAACTTGCGACGGGCAAGAGAGCCCGAGAGAGCCAGGGCACGAGCGGTGCCTTGGAGGTGCAAGAGCAGCGGGCAAGAAGGGAGCCGAAAGGGCCCAGAGGAGCCCTGGCAAGGGGCTGTGCTCAATGCTACGGAGGACAAGAAGCAACCCGCGGGGGCCACCGTGGGGGCCCGCCCTGGGAGTCTAGAAAGCTTCCTCCCCCCGGATGCGGGGCACGAGGGCCATCTTCGTGGAGCACGAGCAGCAGGCACCTAGCCCAAATGGCCCAAAGGAGCCCTGGCAAGGGGCCGTGCTCAGTGCTGCAGAGGCAGGCAAAAACCCCCCGGGGACACTTGCTAGCCCACCGTGGGGGAAAAAAAGCCTTGCTCCCCCCAGCTGCAGGGCACGAGAGGCCATCTTCGTGGTGCATGAGCAGCAGGCAGTAACCTAGCCAAAAGGGAGCAGAGGAGCCCTGACAAGTGGTCATGCTCAATGCTGCAGAGGAAGGCAAAAAACCCCCGGGGACCAGTGCCAATCTGCCCCGGGGGAAAATTCCTTCCTGACCCCAGCGCTGGCGATCGGCTACTCCCTGAGCATGTGAGCAAGACCCGCCTCCTCCTCCCACAGGCTGGTCACGCCTCCCTCCCAGGAGATGCCCAAGCCCTATTCTCCCTCAAGCAGGAGCCACCTCAGGGGCTTGCGAGAGAGGCGATATGCCCCGGGCCTGATGGACCTTGGGGGCAAGAATCCTTCCCATGCCTGGTAGGACACCAGTGGCTGCTCCGAAGCACTGGGAGGCCTTGCAACATCTCTGCATTCCGTTTCTTACGGCTGCTGCCCCTGGCTGCGCAGGGGATGAGGACGGCGAGCTCTGCAGTGCTCTTCAGGAAGGCGTTCCCTTGGTCTTGCCGCGGCTATCCAGCTGAAAAGGCTATCCGAACCTGAGATGGGCTTTGAAGGTGGCGCTGCCGGGAGCTGGCCTGGCAGCAGAGAATCTCCAGCAGCCTCGCCCAGCCTTCGGTCTTCTTCCCTCAGACCCTCCAAGTAATTCCACCGGCTCCTCAAGGATTTCCTCTGGGATGTCTTCGGGCTGCCCGCAGGCCATCTCTGGCAGCAGGACACGGGAGGATGCTCCCTTTTATCCTGGCCCGGGGCACTGTGACTGCTGCGTTGCCGGGCGGTGGCACTGTGACACGGGGGTGACGGGGCCCCCCATGCGCAGCCCCGCCCGCCGCAGCCCCCCCGCCGCCCCTCCGCCCGGCATCCTTCGGAGGAAGGCCTTTGGGGGGCTGGCCCCGAGGCAGTCCCTGTGCCCAGGAGGCCCAGGGGGCTGTCCCTGCCCTTGGTGGCCGTGCACTGGGCACAGCTGCTGGGCGTCCCTGACGTGTCCTCTGCCCCTCAGCTCCCAAGGACAAACCCAGTGCTGTTCCTCTTCCTTCAGGCCATGGCAGAAACCAAGCCTGCAGCCCAGAGACCACCCCTATTAGCCGTCCCCTCTCTGCACCAGAGCTAACGACCACGAGGCCGCGCGGCGAGGAGGGCCAGGGACTTGATGTGGCTGGACACAAAGCCGGGGAGTGTGAGGGGGAATGGTTTCAGTAGTTGCAGCCTGGAGGAAAGGCAAAGCGTAACCAGAGCCATAGCTTGGGATGGAAAGAAGACAGGCTTTGACAAACAAGGGAGCGGAGGTTACACTGGTGGGGTGGAAAGGCGGGTCATTTTCAGGCCTAGAACATTTGGAGCCGTGCCCAAAGCACAGGCAGGCAAACGACGACTCCTCCAAACGGGGAAAATTGCTCATTGCTGCTATCGCCGTCACATCCCCTTGTGCCACTGCAACCAAGCTGCGCAGCTCCTCTGTTAAAGACACCCATTGCCCGAGTTTATAGGGGATAGCAAACGCGCTTCAGCCCTGGGGTAAAACTTTCGCAGCTCTTTTGGGACTTCAACGTTTCTGAGAGTTACTTGCCTCCCTCACTTGGCGGGAAGATGTTCAGCTCTTCTCTAAAGCCTGGAAAGTCTCTTTTTCCTTTAGGATTTAGTCTTTTGAGTCCTGAAAGAGGAAGGAAGGTGATATTCTTGTCATTTTGGTCGTTGGTGCCAAAATTCATCTGTCCGTTCAGACTCTGTAAATAAGGGCATTTCTACCGTATACATTCCTTTGGATGTGGGGATGCCAGAGGTGAAAGAAAGGCTTGTGGTTCCCTCTGCGTGAACTTTGCAGAGACGTAGAGAGCATGCAGGATTGCCTCACCATTCCTCACCAATGCACCAGGGAGGGACATTTGCTACTCCCCTGCTTATGGGGAGGTCGTCTTCTTGGCAAGAAGTCCTGAACGGTTTTGTGTTCTTGACCATCTTTCTCCTGGCACTTGAGTAGCTCTTCTCCTCCTCTGGCCTTCATCCTTGATATCTTTCTTGAAAGTGATGGCAGCCCTGTCAGCCTTTGTCTTGCTCCTGCTGGGCGTCTTCTTCTGTAGGCCCTGCATGCCCCTCATCGGCTGCTTAGTCTTTGTTTGCCTTGATCCCAGACGGAATTTGTCTTTCTTGAACGCGAGGAATGAGAAATGTCCCTAGTGGTGCCGCTGAGTTCTCACCAGGGCTTTGCACAATGCTTGCCTTTCCGATGGAAATAGCTTGCCTGACACACAAGAATGCATTTGCCTCTATGCCATTCGTGGCTCCTAGTCACCCTGTCATCTACTCATGCCTCCAGGAACGTTGGCCTACTCCGATGTTCCCAAACTGGAGCACAAACGCATGGTGCTCCAGCTGCCGTTGTGTTACCTGCAGTTCTTCACACGCGTGGTTTACTGAGGGAGGGGGCTCTCTCTTCTGGCAGAGCTTCAGCTGGTGTGGAGCATGGGGGCCATAGAAACATACCCTGAGATAGAGCTTTTTCTGGTTCATGGGTGCCATGAAATCCAGAAGACGATGTGGACAATGAATGTATCTCCTGGAGGAGGCAGGAAGCCTACATATCTTGAACGGTGGTTTTCTGCAGTCTCATTTCAAAAGACCTGACCGTGAACTTCACCGTTTCATACATTTGATGGCACGAAAGCGTGAAGGGTGGAGCCCGAGAGACGTGTTAATGAGGCTTTCACCCGTCGGTAGCCTGCTGGAGTGCAGCTCCACGCAGTCTCGACCAGCAGATCCAGCCCTCCGCCGGCCGGGTGAGCTAGGGACGGACTGTGTGGGTGGGCTCTGAGCACGAAGCTGGTGGCGTGCGTCTAGTCGCTTTCAAAATGGGTGTCTGCCTCCTGGGAAAGAAAAGAAGCACAGCTGGCGTTACGTGAGCTTCCATTTTGGAGGTTGCATTGGAGAAAGTGCCAAATCAGCCCCGACGCTGAAAAAGCTGCAGGAGATGAAACACGGGTGGGCCAGTGCGATGCGGTTCGTGGCACTGCTGTCTGTGGGGATATGCTTCACTGTGCAGGAGTGTGAATAAAGGTGGCTGAGCTTTTAAATGACCTCTGCAGGCATTTAGTGAAAAGGAAGGTTGTTGCTGGTAGTGCCGATGTGGGTGAGGAGTTGGCTGGCCGGGTGGCCGTCCGACACTAAAAGGCAACTGCCTCTCTCGAAGAGTCCCTGCGTGCCTGGAAGGTAGCTGCGAAGGAGGACTGAAGATTTTGCTTTTTATACACCCGCCTGAGATTACCTGAGCATGTCGGTGCGATGAAATTACTGGTGGCGGCATTCAGATACAAAGGAACTTCATTGATTGTTTTTTTTAATTAATAAATGAAACTATGAGAAACCATCTTCTAGCACACACGTGGTAATCCGTTTGCGAAACTGGTGCAATGAGTGCAGAAAGCTGCCAGGCTATGTCTATTTGGTTAAAGAATCTCAACCTTTTGATGCAAGCTCGGTGGGACGAGCCAGGCCCTTGCATGTGTTGAAATGTGGATTTGATGGAGGAGCGGGCAGAGGGAGATAGAGATGGATTCGCTTGCCAGGAGGGCCCCCTGTCCAGGGGGCTTTTAGGAAAAAGACAGTCTTTAAGTAGCAAGGGTTTCAAACTACGTGGAATTTAGAAGCTAAAACCTATGTTTTGAGTTCCGCTTGAAAACGAACTGGTAGCCAGTGCATTTTAAGACCATGCTTTCTTCTTTGCAAAGGGCCCTAGAAGGCAAATGCACGTGGCAATAGCACGTCCCGCACTAATTCCCTCTAGCTGTACTGATTGCATTCCCATAGTGGCGGGGATCACAGTTCGGGAATGCAATCCCGTAAGTTGGGCCCCACCGTTTAAAAAGGATGTTAAGGGACTCGCATGCGTGCAGAGGAGTGCCACAAAGGCGGGGAAGGGGCTGGAAGGCACGTCCTCTGAGGCGCGGCTGAGGACGCTGGGTTTGACTAGTTTGGAGAGCAGGAGGCTGCGGGGCGACCTCACTGCTCTCCGCAGCTTCCTGAGGAGGGCAAGGGGAGAGGGAGGTGCTGATCTCTTCTCCCTGGTACCCAGTGCCGGGACGCGTGGGAATGGCTCAAAGCTCCGTCCATCGGGGGGGTTCGGACCTCACGTGAGGAAACCTTTCTTTACCGAGAAGGCGGTCAAACCCTGGAACAGGGGGTGGTTGATGCCCCATGCCTGTCAGTGTCTAAGAGGCATTTGGGCGACGCCCTTAATGCCGTGCTTTAACTTTTGGTCAGCCTTGCAGTGGTCAGGCAGTTGGATTAGATGGTCATTGTAGGTCCCTTCCAACTCAACTTTTCCATTCCATTCCATTCCACTCCATTCCATTCCGTTCCGTTCTGTTCTATTCTGTTCTGTTCTTTTCTGTTCCCTGTGCTCCCCGTGAGTCAAAACCATGAGACAGTTATTTACCTGAAGAGCCAGGGGTTTTTCAGATCCAAAAACACTTTCAAGGACACAAATCACAAAGATTACAAGTGGAAACAGGATTTTATTTTATTTTATTTTATTTTATTTTATTTTATTTTATGTTATGTTATGTTATGTTATTTTACGTTATTTTACGTTATGTTATGTTATGTTATTTTATGTTACTTTATGTTATTTATATTATTTGATTTGGTTTGATTTTTCTGAATCCATTTCAGAGCCGATGCTCACAAGCATGAACACAATGCACATGTGTAGCCAGGAGCAGGCTGATGCATTCTTGAGTTTAGCTTGAAGAAACATCCCTTGCAGTCTGGCAAAGGAAAGCCATAGAGCCGCAGAAAGTAGCAGCAGGGATGCAGGGCAAGCAGTCCCTGCTTCCTCAAGAGTGAGAACTTGAAGAATGAGGATCAGGAGCGACCACACACAAAAGAAGAAGAAGAAGAGGTGTGTGGTACCGTGGGGTATTTTCCAAAGTAGGACACATAATAGCGATGACAAGCACACTTCTTGCCTTCCAAAACTTGCTGCGTCGCTGTGCTGCTTGGCCGATGATGCATGAAAAGCGCTCTGGTGCCGGCCCTGCGCTTGTGCTGCATGCAGGGAGAGCTGCAAAGCGGCAGCTCCGGACAGTGCAGCAAGCCTGCAGCCCTTCCAAGCGCAGGCTGTTTTGCAGAAGCGAGAATCCCTGGGGAAACGGAGCCAAGGGAAGAGCAGAGCTCGCTCCCGCTCCAAACTTGCGACGGGCAAGAGAGCCCGAGAGAGCCAGGGCACGAGCGGTGCCTTGGAGGTGCAAGAGCAGCGGACAAGAAGGGAGCCGAAAGGGCCCAGAGGAGCCCTGGCAAGGGGCTGTGCTCAATGCTACGGAGGACAAGAAGCAACCCGCGGGGGCCACCGTGGGGGCCCGCCCTGGGAGTCTAGAAAGCTTCCTCCCCCCGGATGCGGGGCACGAGGGCCATCTTCGTGGAGCACGAGCAGCAGGCACCTAGCCCAAATGGCCCAAAGGAGCCCTGGCAAGGGGCCGTGCTCAGTGCTGCAGAGGCAGGCAAAAACCCCCCGGGGACACTTGCTAGCCCACCGTGGGGGAAAAAAAGCCTTGCTCCCCCCAGCTGCAGGGCACGAGAGGCCATCTTCGTGGTGCATGAGCAGCAGGCAGTAACCTAGCCAAAAGGGAGCAGAGGAGCCCTGACAAGTGGTCATGCTCAATGCTGCAGAGGAAGGCAAAAAACCCCCGGGGACCAGTGCCAATCTGCCCCGGGGGAAAATTCCTTCCTGACCCCAGCACTGGCGATCGGCTACTCCCTGAGCATGTGAGCAAGACCCGCCTCCTCCTCCCACAGGCTGGTCACGCCTCCCTCCCAGGAGATGCCCAAGCCCTATTCTCCCTCAAGCTGGAGCCACCTCAGGGGCTTGCGAGAGAGGCGATATGCCCCGGGCCTGATGGACCTTGGGGGCAAGAATCCTTCCCATGCCTGGTAGGACACCAGTGGCTGCTCCGAAGCACTGGGAGGCCTTGCAACATCTCTGCATTCCGTTTCTTACGGCTGCTGCCCCTGGCTGCGCAGGGGATGAGGACGGCGAGCTCTGCAGTGCTCTTCAGGAAGGCGTTCCCTTGGTCTTGCCGCGGCTATCCAGCTGAAAAGGCTATCCGAACCTGAGATGGGCTTTGAAGGTGGCGCTGCCGGGAGCTGGCCTGGCAGCAGAGAATCTCCAGCAGCCTCGCCCAGCCTTCGGTCTTCTTCCCTCAGACCCTCCAAGTAATTCCACCGGCTCCTCAAGGATTTCCTCTGGGATGTCTTCGGGCTGCCCGCAGGCCATCTCTGGCAGCAGGACACGGGAGGATGCTCCCTTTTATCCTGGCCTGGGGCACTGTGACTGCTGCGTTGCCGGGCGGTGGCACTGTGACACGGGGGTGACGGGGCCCCCCATGCGCAGCCCCGCCCGCCGCAGCCCCCCCGCCGCCCCTCCGCCCGGCATCCTTCGGAGGAAGGCCTTTGGGGGGCTGGCCCCGAGGCAGTCCCTGTGCCCAGGAGGCCCAGGGGGCTGTCCCTGCCCTTGGTGGCCGTGCACTGGGCACAGCTGCTGGGCGTCCCTCATGTGTCCTCTGCCCCTCAGCTCCCAAGGACAAACCCAGTGCTGTTCCTCTTCCTTCAGGCCATGGCAGAAACCAAGCCTGCAGCCCAGAGACCACCCCTATTAGCCGTCCCCTCTCTGCACCAGAGCTAACGACCACGAGGCCGCGCGGCGAGGAGGGCCAGGGACTTGATGTGGCTGGACACAAAGCCGGGGAGTGTGAGGGGGAATGGTTTCAGTAGTTGCAGCCTGGAGGAAAGGCAAAGCGTAACCAGAGCCATAGCTTGGGATGGAAAGAAGACAGGCTTTGACAAACAAGGGAGCGGAGGTTACACTGGTGGGGTGGAAAGGCGGGTCATTTTCAGGCCTAGAACATTTGGAGCCGTGCCCAAAGCACAGGCAGGCAAACGACGACTCCTCCAAACGGGGAAAATTGCTCATTGCTGCTATCGCCGTCACATCCCCTTGTGCCACTGCAACCAAGCTGCGCAGCTCCTCTGTTAAAGACACCCATTGCCCGAGTTTATAGGGGATAGCAAACGCGCTTCAGCCCTGGGGTAAAACTTTCGCAGCTCTTTTGGGACTTCAACGTTTCTGAGAGTTACTTGCCTCCCTCACTTGGCGGGAAGATGTTCAGCTCTTCTCTAAAGCCTGGAAAGTCTCTTTTTCCTTTAGGATTTAGTCTTTTGAGTCCTGAAAGAGGAAGGAAGGTGATATTCTTGTCATTTTGGTCGTTGGTGCCAAAATTCATCTGTCCGTTCAGACTCTGTAAATAAGGGCATTTCTACCGTATACATTCCTTTGGATGTGGGGATGCCAGAGGTGAAAGAAAGGCTTGTGGTTCCCTCTGCGTGAACTTTGCAGAGACGTAGAGAGCATGCAGGATTGCCTCACCATTCCTCACCAATGCACCAGGGAGGGACATTTGCTACTCCCCTGCTTATGGGGAGGTCGTCTTCTTGGCAAGAAGTCCTGAATGGTTTTGTGTTCTTGACCATCTTTCTCCTGGCACTTGAGTAGCTCTTCTCCTCCTCTGGCCTTCATCCTTGATATCTTTCTTGAAAGTGATGGCAGCCCTGTCAGCCTTTGTCTTGCTCCTGCTGGGCGTCTTCTTCTGTAGGCCCTGCATGCCCCTCATCGGCTGCTTAGTCTTTGTTTGCCTTGATCCCAGACGGAATTTGTCTTTCTTGAACGCGAGGAATGAGAAATGTCCCTAGTGGTGCCGCTGAGTTCTCACCAGGGCTTTGCACAATGCTTGCCTTTCCGATGGAAATAGCTTGCCTGACACACAAGAATGCATTTGCCTCTATGCCATTCGTGGCTCCTAGTCACCCTGTCATCTACTCATGCCTCCAGGAACGTTGGCCTACTCCGATGTTCCCAAACTGGAGCACAAACGCATGGTGCTCCAGCTGCCGTTGTGTTACCTGCAGTTCTTCACACGCGTGGTTTACTGAGGGAGGGGGCTCTCTCTTCTGGCAGAGCTTCAGCTGGTGTGGAGCATGGGGGCCATAGAAACATACCCTGAGATAGAGCTTTTTCTGGTTCATGGGTGCCATGAAATCCAGAAGACGATGTGGACAATGAATGTATCTCCTGGAGGAGGCAGGAAGCCTACATATCTTGAACGGTGGTTTTCTGCAGTCTCATTTCAAAAGACCTGACCGTGAACTTCACCGTTTCATACATTTGATGGCACGAAAGCGTGAAGGGTGGAGCCCGAGAGACGTGTTAATGAGGCTTTCACCCGTCGGTAGCCTGCTGGAGTGCAGCTCCACGCAGTCTCGACCAGCAGATCCAGCCCTCCGCCGGCCGGGTGAGCTAGGGACGGACTGTGTGGGTGGGCTCTGAGCACGAAGCTGGTGGCGTGCGTCTAGTCGCTTTCAAAATGGGTGTCTGCCTCCTGGGAAAGAAAAGAAGCACAGCTGGCGTTACGTGAGCTTCCATTTTGGAGGTTGCATTGGAGAAAGTGCCAAATCAGCCCCGACGCTGAAAAAGCTGCAGGAGATGAAACACGGGTGGGCCAGTGCGATGCGGTTCGTGGCACTGCTGTCTGTGGGGATATGCTTCACTGTGCAGGAGTGTGAATAAAGGTGGCTGAGCTTTTAAATGACCTCTGCAGGCATTTAGTGAAAAGGAAGGTTGTTGCTGGTAGTGCCGATGTGGGTGAGGAGTTGGCTGGCCGGGTGGCCGTCCGACACTAAAAGGCAACTGCCTCTCTCGAAGAGTCCCTGCGTGCCTGGAAGGTAGCTGCGAAGGAGGACTGAAGATTTTGCTTTTTATACACCCGCCTGAGATTACCTGAGCATGTCGGTGCGATGAAATTACTGGTGGCGGCATTCAGATACAAAGGAACTTCATTGATTGTTTTTTTTAATTAATAAATGAAACTATGAGAAACCATCTTCTAGCACACACGTGGTAATCCGTTTGCGAAACTGGTGCAATGAGTGCAGAAAGCTGCCAGGCTATGTCTATTCGGTTAAAGAATCTCAACCTTTTGATGCAAGCTCGGTGGGACGAGCCAGGCCCTTGCATGTGTTGAAATGTGGATTTGATGGAGGAGCGGGCAGAGGGAGATAGAGATGGATTCGCTTGCCAGGAGGGCCCCCTGTCCAGGGGGCTTTTAGGAAAAAGACAGTCTTTAAGTAGCAAGGGTTTCAAACTACGTGGAATTTAGAAGCTAAAACCTATGTTTTGAGTTCCGCTTGAAAACGAACTGGTAGCCAGTGCATTTTAAGACCATGCTTTCTTCTTTGCAAAGGGCCCTAGAAGGCAAATGCACGTGGCCATAGCACGTCCCGCACTAATTCCCTCTAGCTGTACTGATTGCATTCCCATAGTGGCGGGGATCACAGTTCGGGAATGCAATCCCGTAAGTTGGGCCCCACCGTTTAAAAAGGATGTTAAGGGACTCGCATGCGTGCAGAGGAGTGCCACAAAGGCGGGGAAGGGGCTGGAAGGCACGTCCTCTGAGGCGCGGCTGAGGACGCTGGGTTTGACTAGTTTGGAGAGCAGGAGGCTGCGGGGCGACCTCACTGCTCTCTGCAGCTTCCTGAGGAGGGCAAGGGGAGAGGGAGGTGCTGATCTCTTCTCCCTGGTACCCAGTGCCGGGACGCGTGGGAATGGCTCAAAGCTCCGTCCATCGGGGGGGGTTCGGACCTCACGTGAGGAAACCTTTCTTTACCGAGAAGGGGGTCAAACCCTGGAACAGGGGGTGGTTGATGCCCCATGCCTGTCAGTGTCTAAGAGGCATTTGGGCGACGCCCTTAATGCCGTGCTTTAACTTTTGGTCAGCCTTGCAGTGGTCAGGCAGTTGGATTAGATGGTCATTGTAGGTCCCTTCCAACTCAACTTTTCCATTCCATTCCATTCCACTCCATTCCATTCCGTTCCGTTCTGTTCTATTCTGTTCTGTTCTTTTCTGTTCCCTGTGCTCCCCGTGAGTCAAAACCATGAGACAGTTATTTACCTGAAGAGCCAGGGGTTTTTCAGATCCAAAAACACTTTCAAGGACACAAATCACAAAGATTACAAGTGGAAACAGGATTTTATTTTATTTTATTTTATTTTATTTTATTTTATTTTATTTTATTTTATGTTATGTTATGTTATGTTATTTTACGTTATTTTACGTTATGTTATGTTATGTTATTTTATGTTACTTTATGTTATTTATATTATTTGATTTGGTTTGATTTTTCTGAATCCATTTCAGAGCCGATGCTCACAAGCATGAACACAATGCACATGTGTAGCCAGGAGCAGGCTGATGCATTCTTGAGTTTAGCTTGAAGAAACATCCCTTGCAGTCTGGCAAAGGAAAGCCATAGAGCCGCAGAAAGTAGCAGCAGGGATGCAGGGCAAGCAGTCCCTGCTTCCTCAAGAGTGAGAACTTGAAGAATGAGGATCAGGAGCGACCACACACAAAAGAAGAAGAAGAAGAGGTGTGTGGTACCGTGGGGTATTTTCCAAAGTAGGACACATAATAGCGATGACAAGCACACTTCTTGCCTTCCAAAACTTGCTGCGCCGCTGTGCTGCTTGGCCGATGATGCATGAAAAGCGCTCTGGTGCCGGCCCTGCGCTTGTGCTGCATGCAGGGAGAGCTGCAAAGCGGCAGCTCCGGACAGTGCAGCAAGCCTGCAGCCCTTCCAAGCGCAGGCTGTTTTGCAGAAGCGAGAATCCCTGGGGAAACGGAGCCAAGGGAAGAGCAGAGCTCGCTCCCGCTCCAAACTTGCGACGGGCAAGAGAGCCCGAGAGAGCCAGGGCACGAGCGGTGCCTTGGAGGTGCAAGAGCAGCGGGCAAGAAGGGAGCCGAAAGGGCCCAGAGGAGCCCTGGCAAGGGGCTGTGCTCAATGCTACGGAGGACAAGAAGCAACCCGCGGGGGCCACCCTGGGGGCCCGCCCTGGGAGTCTAGAAAGCTTCCTCCCCCCGGATGCGGGGCACGAGGGCCATCTTCGTGGAGCACGAGCAGCAGGCACCTAGCCCAAATGGCCCAAAGGAGCCCTGGCAAGGGGCCGTGCTCAGTGCTGCAGAGGCAGGCAAAAACCCCCCGGGGACACTTGCTAGCCCACCGTGGGGGAAAAAAAGCCTTGCTCCCCCCAGCTGCAGGGCACGAGAGGCCATCTTCGTGGTGCATGAGCAGCAGGCAGTAACCTAGCCAAAAGGGAGCAGAGGAGCCCTGACAAGTGGTCATGCTCAATGCTGCAGAGGAAGGCAAAAAACCCCCGGGGACCAGTGCCAATCTGCCCCGGGGGAAAATTCCTTCCTGACCCCAGCGCTGGCGATCGGCTACTCCCTGAGCATGTGAGCAAGACCCGCCTCCTCCTCCCACAGGCTGGTCACGCCTCCCTCCCAGGAGATGCCCAAGCCCTATTCTCCCTCAAGCTGGAGCCACCTCAGGGGCTTGCGAGAGAGGCGATATGCCCCGGGCCTGATGGACCTTGGGGGCAAGAATCCTTCCCATGCCTGGTAGGACACCAGTGGCTGCTCCGAAGCACTGGGAGGCCTTGCAACATCTCTGCATTCCGTTTCTTACGGCTGCTGCCCCTGGCTGCGCAGGGGATGAGGACGGCGAGCTCTGCAGTGCTCTTCAGGAAGGCGTTCCCTTGGTCTTGCCGCGGCTATCCAGCTGAAAAGGCTATCCGAACCTGAGATGGGCTTTGAAGGTGGCGCTGCCGGGAGCTGGCCTGGCAGCAGAGAATCTCCAGCAGCCTCGCCCAGCCTTCGGTCTTCTTCCCTCAGACCCTCCAAGTAATTCCACCGGCTCCTCAAGGATTTCCTCTGGGATGTCTTCGGGCTGCCCGCAGGCCATCTCTGGCAGCAGGACACGGGAGGATGCTCCCTTTTGTCCTGGCCCGGGGCACTGTGACTGCTGCGTTGCCGGGCGGTGGCACTGTGACACGGGGGTGACGGGGCCCCCCATGCGCAGCCCCGCCCGCCGCAGCCCCCCCGCCGCCCCTCCGCCCGGCATCCTTCGGAGGAAGGCCTTTGGGGTGCTGGCCCCGAGGCAGTCCCTGTGCCCAGGAGGCCCAGGGGGCTGTCCCTGCCCTTGGTGGCCGTGCACTGGGCACAGCTGCTGGGCGTCCCTGACGTGTCCTCTGCCCCTCAGCTCCCAAGGACAAACCCAGTGCTGTTCCTCTTCCTTCAGGCCATGGCAGAAACGAAGCCTGCAGCCCAGAGACCACCCCTATTAGCCGTCCCCTCTCTGCACCAGAGCTAACGACCACGAGGCCGCGCGGCGAGGAGGGCCAGGGACTTGATGTGGCTGGACACAAAGCCGGGGAGTGTGAGGGGGAATGGTTTCAGTAGTTGCAGCCTGGAGGAAAGGCAAAGCGTAACCAGAGCCATAGCTTGGGATGGAAAGAAGACAGGCTTTGACAAACAAGGGAGCGGAGGTTACACTGGTGGGGTGGAAAGGCGGGTCATTTTCAGGCCTAGAACATTTGGAGCCGTGCCCAAAGCACAGGCAGGCAAACGACGACTCCTCCAAACGGGGAAAATTGCTCATTGCTGCTATCGCCGTCACATCCCCTTGTGCCACTGCAACCAAGCTGCGCAGCTCCTCTGTTAAAGACACCCATTGCCCAAGTTTATAGGGGATAGCAAACGCGCTTCAGCCCTGGGGTAAAACTTTCGCAGCTCTTTTGGGACTTCAACGTTTCTGAGAGTTACTTGCCTCCCTCACTTGGCGGGAAGATGTTCAGCTCTTCTCTAAAGCCTGGAAAGTCTCTTTTTCCTTTAGGATTTAGTCTTTTGAGTCCTGAAAGAGGAAGGAAGGTGATATTCTTGTCATTTTGGTCGTTGGTGCCAAAATTCATCTGTCCGTTCAGACTCTGTAAATAAGGGCATTTCTACCGTATACATTCCTTTGGATGTGGGGATGCCAGAGGTGAAAGAAAGGCTTGTGGTTCCCTCTGCGTGAACTTTGCAGAGACGTAGAGAGCATGCAGGATTGCCTCACCATTCCTCACCAATGCACCAGGGAGGGACATTTGCTACTCCCCTGCTTATGGGGAGGTCGTCTTCTTGGCAAGAAGTCCTGAATGGTTTTGTGTTCTTGACCATCTTTCTCCTGGCACTTGAGTAGCTCTTCTCCTCCTCTGGCCTTCATCCTTGATATCTTTCTTGAAAGTGATGGCAGCCCTGTCAGCCTTTGTCTTGCTCCTGCTGGGCGTCTTCTTCTGTAGGCCCTGCATGCCCCTCATCGGCTGCTTAGTCTTTGTTTGCCTTGATCCCAGACGGAATTTGTCTTTCTTGAACGCGAGGAATGAGAAATGTCCCTAGTGGTGCCGCTGAGTTCTCACCAGGGCTTTGCACAATGCTTGCCTTTCCGATGGAAATAGCTTGCCTGACACACAAGAATGCATTTGCCTCTATGCCATTCGTGGCTCCTAGTCACCCTGTCATCTACTCATGCCTCCAGGAACGTTGGCCTACTCCGATGTTCCCAAACTGGAGCACAAACGCATGGTGCTCCAGCTGCCGTTGTGTTACCTGCAGTTCTTCACACGCGTGGTTTACTGAGGGAGGGGGCTCTCTCTTCTGGCAGAGCTTCAGCTGGTGTGGAGCATGGGGGCCATAGAAACATACCCTGAGATAGAGCTTTTTCTGGTTCATGGGTGCCATGAAATCCAGAAGACGATGTGGACAATGAATGTATCTCCTGGAGGAGGCAGGAAGCCTACATATCTTGAACGGTGGTTTTCTGCAGTCTCATTTCAAAAGACCTGACCGTGAACTTCACCGTTTCATACATTTGATGGCACGAAAGCGTGAAGGGTGGAGCCCGAGAGACGTGTTAATGAGGCTTTCACCCGTCGGTAGCCTGCTGGAGTGCAGCTCCACGCAGTCTCGACCAGCAGATCCAGCCCTCCGCCGGCCGGGTGAGCTAGGGACGGACTGTGTGGGTGGGCTCTGAGCACGAAGCTGGTGGTGTGCGTCTAGTCGCTTTCAAAATGGGTGTCTGCCTCCTGGGAAAGAAAAGAAGCACAGCTGGCGTTACGTGAGCTTCCATTTTGGAGGTTGCATTGGAGAAAGTGCCAAATCAGCCCCGACGCTGAAAAAGCTGCAGGAGATGAAACACGGGTGGGCCAGTGCGATGCGGTTCGTGGCACTGCTGTCTGTGGGGATATGCTTCACTGTGCAGGAGTGTGAATAAAGGTGGCTGAGCTTTTAAATGACCTCTGCAGGCATTTAGTGAAAAGGAAGGTTGTTGCTGGTAGTGCCGATGTGGGTGAGGAGTTGGCTGGCCGGGTGGCCGTCCGACACTAAAAGGCAACTGCCTCTCTCGAAGAGTCCCTGCGTGCCTGGAAGGTAGCTGCGAAGGAGGACTGAAGATTTTGCTTTTTATACACCCGCCTGAGATTACCTGAGCATGTCGGTGCGATGAAATTACTGGTGGCGGCATTCAGATACAAAGGAACTTCATTGATTGTTTTTTTTAATTAATAAATGAAACTATGAGAAACCATCTTCTAGCACACACGTGGTAATCCGTTTGCGAAACTGGTGCAATGAGTGCAGAAAGCTGCCAGGCTATGTCTATTCGGTTAAAGAATCTCAACCTTTTGATGCAAGCTCGGTGGGACGAGCCAGGCCCTTGCATGTGTTGAAATGTGGATTTGATGGAGGAGCGGGCAGAGGGAGATAGAGATGGATTCGCTTGCCAGGAGGGCCCCCTGTCCAGGGGGCTTTTAGGAAAAAGACAGTCTTTAAGTAGCAAGGGTTTCAAACTACGTGGAATTTAGAAGCTAAAACCTATGTTTTGAGTTCCGCTTGAAAACGAACTGGTAGCCAGTGCATTTTAAGACCATGCTTTCTTCTTTGCAAAGGGCCCTAGAAGGCAAATGCACGTGGCCATAGCACGTCCCGCACTAATTCCCTCTAGCTGTACTGATTGCATTCCCATAGTGGCGGGGATCACAGTTCGGGAATGCAATCCCGTAAGTTGGGCCCCACCGTTTAAAAAGGATGTTAAGGGACTCGCATGCGTGCAGAGGAGTGCCACAAAGGTGGGGAAGGGGCTGGAAGGCACGTCCTCTGAGGCGCGGCTGAGGACGCTGGGTTTGACTAGTTTGGAGAGCAGGAGGCTGCGGGGCGACCTCACTGCTCTCCGCAGCTTCCTGAGGAGGGCAAGGGGAGAGGGAGGTGCTGATCTCTTCTCCCTGGTACCCAGTGCCGGGACGCGTGGGAATGGCTCAAAGCTCCGTCCATCGGGGGGGGTTCGGACCTCACGTGAGGAAACCTTTCTTTACCGAGAAGGCGGTCAAACCCTGGAACAGGGGGTGGTTGATGCCCCATGCCTGTCAGTGTCTAAGAGGCATTTGGGCGACGCCCTTAATGCCGTGCTTTAACTTTTGGTCAGCCTTGCAGTGGTCAGGCAGTTGGATTAGATGGTCATTGTAGGTCCCTTCCAACTCAACTTTTCCATTCCATTCCATTCCACTCCATTCCATTCCGTTCCGTTCTGTTCTATTCTGTTCTGTTCTTTTCTGTTCCCTGTGCTCCCCGTGAGTCAAAACCATGAGACAGTTATTTACCTGAAGAGCCAGGGGTTTTTCAGATCCAAAAACACTTTCAAGGACACAAATCACAAAGATTACAAGTGGAAACAGGATTTTATTTTATTTTATTTTATTTTATTTTATTTTATTTTATGTTATGTTATGTTATGTTATTTTACGTTATTTTACGTTATGTTATGTTATGTTATTTTATGTTACTTTATGTTATTTTATATTATTTGATTTGGTTTGATTTTTCTGAATCCATTTCAGAGCCGATGCTCACAAGCATGAACACAATGCACATGTGTAGCCAGGAGCAGGCTGATGCATTCTTGAGTTTAGCTTGAAGAAACATCCCTTGCAGTCTGGCAAAGGAAAGCCATAGAGCCGCAGAAAGTAGCAGCAGGGATGCAGGGCAAGCAGTCCCTGCTTCCTCAAGAGTGAGAACTTGAAGAATGAGGATCAGGAGCGACCACACACAAAAGAAGAAGAAGAAGAGGTGTGTGGTACCGTGGGGTATTTTCCAAAGTAGGACACATAATAGCGATGACAAGCACACTTCTTGCCTTCCAAAACTTGCTGCGCCGCTGTGCTGCTTGGCCGATGATGCATGAAAAGCGCTCTGGTGCCGGCCCTGCGCTTGTGCTGCATGCAGGGAGAGCTGCAAAGCGGCAGCTCCGGACAGTGCAGCAAGCCTGCAGCCCTTCCAAGCGCAGGCTGTTTTGCAGAAGCGAGAATCCCTGGGGAAACGGAGCCAAGGGAAGAGCAGAGCTCGCTCCCGCTCCAAACTTGCGACGGGCAAGAGAGCCCGAGAGAGCCAGGGCACGAGCGGTGCCTTGGAGGTGCAAGAGCAGCGGGCAAGAAGGGAGCCGAAAGGGCCCAGAGGAGCCCTGGCAAGGGGCTGTGCTCAATGCTACGGAGGACAAGAAGCAACCCGCGGGGGCCACCCTGGGGGCCCGCCCTGGGAGTCTAGAAAGCTTCCTCCCCCCGGATGCGGGGCACGAGGGCCATCTTCGTGGAGCACGAGCAGCAGGCACCTAGCCCAAATGGCCCAAAGGAGCCCTGGCAAGGGGCCGTGCTCAGTGCTGCAGAGGCAGGCAAAAACCCCCCGGGGACACTTGCTAGCCCACCGTGGGGGAAAAAAAGCCTTGCTCCCCCCAGCTGCAGGGCACGAGAGGCCATCTTCGTGGTGCATGAGCAGCAGGCAGTAACCTAGCCAAAAGGGAGCAGAGGAGCCCTGACAAGTGGTCATGCTCAATGCTGCAGAGGAAGGCAAAAAACCCCCGGGGACCAGTGCCAATCTGCCCCGGGGGAAAATTCCTTCCTGACCCCAGCGCTGGCGATCGGCTACTCCCTGAGCATGTGAGCAAGACCCGCCTCCTCCTCCCACAGGCTGGTCACGCCTCCCTCCCAGGAGATGCCCAAGCCCTATTCTCCCTCAAGCTGGAGCCACCTCAGGGGCTTGCGAGAGAGGCGATATGCCCCGGGCCTGATGGACCTTGGGGGCAAGAATCCTTCCCATGCCTGGTAGGACACCAGTGGCTGCTCCGAAGCACTGGGAGGCCTTGCAACATCTCTGCATTCCGTTTCTTACGGCTGCTGCCCCTGGCTGCGCAGGGGATGAGGACGGCGAGCTCTGCAGTGCTCTTCAGGAAGGCGTTCCCTTGGTCTTGCCGCGGCTATCCAGCTGAAAAGGCTATCCGAACCTGAGATGGGCTTTGAAGGTGGCGCTGCCGGGAGCTGGCCTGGCAGCAGAGAATCTCCAGCAGCCTCGCCCAGCCTTCGGTCTTCTTCCCTCAGACCCTCCAAGTAATTCCACCGGCTCCTCAAGGATTTCCTCTGGGATGTCTTCGGGCTGCCCGCAGGCCATCTCTGGCAGCAGGACACGGGAGGATGCTCCCTTTTGTCCTGGCCCGGGGCACTGTGACTGCTGCGTTGCCGGGCGGTGGCACTGTGACACGGGGGTGACGGGGCCCCCCATGCGCAGCCCCGCCCGCCGCAGCCCCCCCGCCGCCCCTCCGCCCGGCATCCTTCGGAGGAAGGCCTTTGGGGTGCTGGCCCCGAGGCAGTCCCTGTGCCCAGGAGGCCCAGGGGGCTGTCCCTGCCCTTGGTGGCCGTGCACTGGGCACAGCTGCTGGGCGTCCCTGACGTGTCCTCTGCCCCTCAGCTCCCAAGGACAAACCCAGTGCTGTTCCTCTTCCTTCAGGCCATGGCAGAAACGAAGCCTGCAGCCCAGAGACCACCCCTATTAGCCGTCCCCTCTCTGCACCAGAGCTAACGACCACGAGGCCGCGCGGCGAGGAGGGCCAGGGACTTGATGTGGCTGGACACAAAGCCGGGGAGTGTGAGGGGGAATGGTTTCAGTAGTTGCAGCCTGGAGGAAAGGCAAAGCGTAACCAGAGCCATAGCTTGGGATGGAAAGAAGACAGGCTTTGACAAACAAGGGAGCGGAGGTTACACTGGTGGGGTGGAAAGGCGGGTCATTTTCAGGCCTAGAACATTTGGAGCCGTGCCCAAAGCACAGGCAGGCAAACGACGACTCCTCCAAACGGGGAAAATTGCTCATTGCTGCTATCGCCGTCACATCCCCTTGTGCCACTGCAACCAAGCTGCGCAGCTCCTCTGTTAAAGACACCCATTGCCCGAGTTTATAGGGGATAGCAAACGCGCTTCAGCCCTGGGGTAAAACTTTCGCAGCTCTTTTGGGACTTCAACGTTTCTGAGAGTTACTTGCCTCCCTCACTTGGCGGGAAGATGTTCAGCTCTTCTCTAAAGCCTGGAAAGTCTCTTTTTCCTTTAGGATTTAGTCTTTTGAGTCCTGAAAGAGGAAGGAAGGTGATATTCTTGTCATTTTGGTCGTTGGTGCCAAAATTCATCTGTCCGTTCAGACTCTGTAAATAAGGGCATTTCTACCGTATACATTCCTTTGGATGTGGGGATGCCAGAGGTGAAAGAAAGGCTTGTGGTTCCCTCTGCGTGAACTTTGCAGAGACGTAGAGAGCATGCAGGATTGCCTCACCATTCCTCACCAATGCACCAGGGAGGGACATTTGCTACTCCCCTGCTTATGGGGAGGTCGTCTTCTTGGCAAGAAGTCCTGAATGGTTTTGTGTTCTTGACCATCTTTCTCCTGGCACTTGAGTAGCTCTTCTCCTCCTCTGGCCTTCATCCTTGATATCTTTCTTGAAAGTGATGGCAGCCCTGTCAGCCTTTGTCTTGCTCCTGCTGGGCGTCTTCTTCTGTAGGCCCTGCATGCCCCTCATCGGCTGCTTAGTCTTTGTTTGCCTTGATCCCAGACGGAATTTGTCTTTCTTGAACGCGAGGAATGAGAAATGTCCCTAGTGGTGCCGCTGAGTTCTCACCAGGGCTTTGCACAATGCTTGCCTTTCCGATGGAAATAGCTTGCCTGACACACAAGAATGCATTTGCCTCTATGCCATTCGTGGCTCCTAGTCACCCTGTCATCTACTCATGCCTCCAGGAACGTTGGCCTACTCCGATGTTCCCAAACTGGAGCACAAACGCATGGTGCTCCAGCTGCCGTTGTGTTACCTGCAGTTCTTCACACGCGTGGTTTACTGAGGGAGGGGGCTCTCTCTTCTGGCAGAGCTTCAGCTGGTGTGGAGCATGGGGGCCATAGAAACATACCCTGAGATAGAGCTTTTTCTGGTTCATGGGTGCCATGAAATCCAGAAGACGATGTGGACAATGAATGTATCTCCTGGAGGAGGCAGGAAGCCTACATATCTTGAACGGTGGTTTTCTGCAGTCTCATTTCAAAAGACCTGACCGTGAACTTCACCGTTTCATACATTTGATGGCACGAAAGCGTGAAGGGTGGAGCCCGAGAGACGTGTTAATGAGGCTTTCACCCGTCGGTAGCCTGCTGGAGTGCAGCTCCACGCAGTCTCGACCAGCAGATCCAGCCCTCCGCCGGCCGGGTGAGCTAGGGACGGACTGTGTGGGTGGGCTCTGAGCACGAAGCTGGTGGTGTGCGTCTAGTCGCTTTCAAAATGGGTGTCTGCCTCCTGGGAAAGAAAAGAAGCACAGCTGGCGTTACGTGAGCTTCCATTTTGGAGGTTGCATTGGAGAAAGTGCCAAATCAGCCCCGACGCTGAAAAAGCTGCAGGAGATGAAACACGGGTGGGCCAGTGCGATGCGGTTCGTGGCACTGCTGTCTGTGGGGATATGCTTCACTGTGCAGGAGTGTGAATAAAGGTGGCTGAGCTTTTAAATGACCTCTGCAGGCATTTAGTGAAAAGGAAGGTTGTTGCTGGTAGTGCCGATGTGGGTGAGGAGTTGGCTGGCCGGGTGGCCGTCCGACACTAAAAGGCAACTGCCTCTCTCGAAGAGTCCCTGCGTGCCTGGAAGGTAGCTGCGAAGGAGGACTGAAGATTTTGCTTTTTATACACCCGCCTGAGATTACCTGAGCATGTCGGTGCGATGAAATTACTGGTGGCGGCATTCAGATACAAAGGAACTTCATTGATTGTTTTTTTTAATTAATAAATGAAACTATGAGAAACCATCTTCTAGCACACACGTGGTAATCCGTTTGCGAAACTGGTGCAATGAGTGCAGAAAGCTGCCAGGCTATGTCTATTCGGTTAAAGAATCTCAACCTTTTGATGCAAGCTCGGTGGGACGAGCCAGGCCCTTGCATGTGTTGAAATGTGGATTTGATGGAGGAGCGGGCAGAGGGAGATAGAGATGGATTCGCTTGCCAGGAGGGCCCCCTGTCCAGGGGGCTTTTAGGAAAAAGACAGTCTTTAAGTAGCAAGGGTTTCAAACTACGTGGAATTTAGAAGCTAAAACCTATGTTTTGAGTTCCGCTTGAAAACGAACTGGTAGCCAGTGCATTTTAAGACCATGCTTTCTTCTTTGCAAAGGGCCCTAGAAGGCAAATGCACGTGGCCATAGCACGTCCCGCACTAATTCCCTCTAGCTGTACTGATTGCATTCCCATAGTGGCGGGGATCACAGTTCGGGAATGCAATCCCGTAAGTTGGGCCCCACCGTTTAAAAAGGATGTTAAGGGACTCGCATGCGTGCAGAGGAGTGCCACAAAGGTGGGGAAGGGGCTGGAAGGCACGTCCTCTGAGGCGCGGCTGAGGACGCTGGGTTTGACTAGTTTGGAGAGCAGGAGGCTGCGGGGCGACCTCACTGCTCTCCGCAGCTTCCTGAGGAGGGCAAGGGGAGAGGGAGGTGCTGATCTCTTCTCCCTGGTACCCAGTGCCGGGACGCGTGGGAATGGCTCAAAGCTCCGTCCATCGGGGGGGGTTCGGACCTCACGTGAGGAAACCTTTCTTTACCGAGAAGGCGGTCAAACCCTGGAACAGGGGGTGGTTGATGCCCCATGCCTGTCAGTGTCTAAGAGGCATTTGGGCGACGCCCTTAATGCCGTGCTTTAACTTTTGGTCAGCCTTGCAGTGGTCAGGCAGTTGGATTAGATGGTCATTGTAGGTCCCTTCCAACTCAACTTTTCCATTCCATTCCATTCCACTCCATTCCATTCCGTTCCGTTCTGTTCTATTCTGTTCTGTTCTTTTCTGTTCCCTGTGCTCCCCGTGAGTCAAAACCATGAGACAGTTATTTACCTGAAGAGCCAGGGGTTTTTCAGATCCAAAAACACTTTCAAGGACACAAATCACAAAGATTACAAGTGGAAACAGGATTTTATTTTATTTTATTTTATTTTATTTTATTTTATTTTATGTTATGTTATGTTATGTTATTTTACGTTATTTTACGTTATGTTATGTTATGTTATTTTATGTTACTTTATGTTATTTTATATTATTTGATTTGGTTTGATTTTTCTGAATCCATTTCAGAGCCGATGCTCACAAGCATGAACACAATGCACATGTGTAGCCAGGAGCAGGCTGATGCATTCTTGAGTTTAGCTTGAAGAAACATCCCTTGCAGTCTGGCAAAGGAAAGCCATAGAGCCGCAGAAAGTAGCAGCAGGGATGCAGGGCAAGCAGTCCCTGCTTCCTCAAGAGTGAGAACTTGAAGAATGAGGATCAGGAGCGACCACACACAAAAGAAGAAGAAGAAGAGGTGTGTGGTACCGTGGGGTATTTTCCAAAGTAGGACACATAATAGCGATGACAAGCACACTTCTTGCCTTCCAAAACTTGCTGCGCCGCTGTGCTGCTTGGCCGATGATGCATGAAAAGCGCTCTGGTGCCGGCCCTGCGCTTGTGCTGCATGCAGGGAGAGCTGCAAAGCGGCAGCTCCGGACAGTGCAGCAAGCCTGCAGCCCTTCCAAGCGCAGGCTGTTTTGCAGAAGCGAGAATCCCTGGGGAAACGGAGCCAAGGGAAGAGCAGAGCTCGCTCCCGCTCCAAACTTGCGACGGGCAAGAGAGCCCGAGAGAGCCAGGGCACGAGCGGTGCCTTGGAGGTGCAAGAGCAGCGGGCAAGAAGGGAGCCGAAAGGGCCCAGAGGAGCCCTGGCAAGGGGCTGTGCTCAATGCTACGGAGGACAAGAAGCAACCCGCGGGGGCCACCCTGGGGGCCCGCCCTGGGAGTCTAGAAAGCTTCCTCCCCCCGGATGCGGGGCACGAGGGCCATCTTCGTGGAGCACGAGCAGCAGGCACCTAGCCCAAATGGCCCAAAGGAGCCCTGGCAAGGGGCCGTGCTCAGTGCTGCAGAGGCAGGCAAAAACCCCCCGGGGACACTTGCTAGCCCACCGTGGGGGAAAAAAAGCCTTGCTCCCCCCAGCTGCAGGGCACGAGAGGCCATCTTCGTGGTGCATGAGCAGCAGGCAGTAACCTAGCCAAAAGGGAGCAGAGGAGCCCTGACAAGTGGTCATGCTCAATGCTGCAGAGGAAGGCAAAAAACCCCCGGGGACCAGTGCCAATCTGCCCCGGGGGAAAATTCCTTCCTGACCCCAGCGCTGGCGATCGGCTACTCCCTGAGCATGTGAGCAAGACCCGCCTCCTCCTCCCACAGGCTGGTCACGCCTCCCTCCCAGGAGATGCCCAAGCCCTATTCTCCCTCAAGCTGGAGCCACCTCAGGGGCTTGCGAGAGAGGCGATATGCCCCGGGCCTGATGGACCTTGGGGGCAAGAATCCTTCCCATGCCTGGTAGGACACCAGTGGCTGCTCCGAAGCACTGGGAGGCCTTGCAACATCTCTGCATTCCGTTTCTTACGGCTGCTGCCCCTGGCTGCGCAGGGGATGAGGACGGCGAGCTCTGCAGTGCTCTTCAGGAAGGCGTTCCCTTGGTCTTGCCGCGGCTATCCAGCTGAAAAGGCTATCCGAACCTGAGATGGGCTTTGAAGGTGGCGCTGCCGGGAGCTGGCCTGGCAGCAGAGAATCTCCAGCAGCCTCGCCCAGCCTTCGGTCTTCTTCCCTCAGACCCTCCAAGTAATTCCACCGGCTCCTCAAGGATTTCCTCTGGGATGTCTTCGGGCTGCCCGCAGGCCATCTCTGGCAGCAGGACACGGGAGGATGCTCCCTTTTGTCCTGGCCCGGGGCACTGTGACTGCTGCGTTGCCGGGCGGTGGCACTGTGACACGGGGGTGACGGGGCCCCCCATGCGCAGCCCCGCCCGCCGCAGCCCCCCCGCCGCCCCTCCGCCCGGCATCCTTCGGAGGAAGGCCTTTGGGGTGCTGGCCCCGAGGCAGTCCCTGTGCCCAGGAGGCCCAGGGGGCTGTCCCTGCCCTTGGTGGCCGTGCACTGGGCACAGCTGCTGGGCGTCCCTGACGTGTCCTCTGCCCCTCAGCTCCCAAGGACAAACCCAGTGCTGTTCCTCTTCCTTCAGGCCATGGCAGAAACCAAGTCTGCAGCCCAGAGACCACCCCTATTAGCCGTCCCCTCTCTGCACCAGAGCTAACGACCACGAGGCCGCGCGGCGAGGAGGGCCAGGGACTTGATGTGGCTGGACACAAAGCCGGGGAGTGTGAGGGGGAATGGTTTCAGTAGTTGCAGCCTGGAGGAAAGGCAAAGCGTAACCAGAGCCATAGCTTGGGATGGAAAGAAGACAGGCTTTGACAAACAAGGGAGCGGAGGTTACACTGGTGGGGTGGAAAGGCGGGTCATTTTCAGGCCTAGAACATTTGGAGCCGTGCCCAAAGCACAGGCAGGCAAACGACGACTCCTCCAAACGGGGAAAATTGCTCATTGCTGCTATCGCCGTCACATCCCCTTGTGCCACTGCAACCAAGCTGCGCAGCTCCTCTGTTAAAGACACCCATTGCCCGAGTTTATAGGGGATAGCAAACGCGCTTCAGCCCTGGGGTAAAACTTTCGCAGCTCTTTTGGGACTTCAACGTTTCTGAGAGTTACTTGCCTCCCTCACTTGGCGGGAAGATGTTCAGCTCTTCTCTAAAGCCTGGAAAGTCTCTTTTTCCTTTAGGATTTAGTCTTTTGAGTCCTGAAAGAGGAAGGAAGGTGATATTCTTGTCATTTTGGTCGTTGGTGCCAAAATTCATCTGTCCGTTCAGACTCTGTAAATAAGGGCATTTCTACCGTATACATTCCTTTGGATGTGGGGATGCCAGAGGTGAAAGAAAGGCTTGTGGTTCCCTCTGCGTGAACTTTGCAGAGACGTAGAGAGCATGCAGGATTGCCTCACCATTCCTCACCAATGCACCAGGGAGGGACATTTGCTACTCCCCTGCTTATGGGGAGGTCGTCTTCTTGGCAAGAAGTCCTGAATGGTTTTGTGTTCTTGACCATCTTTCTCCTGGCACTTGAGTAGCTCTTCTCCTCCTCTGGCCTTCATCCTTGATATCTTTCTTGAAAGTGATGGCAGCCCTGTCAGCCTTTGTCTTGCTCCTGCTGGGCGTCTTCTTCTGTAGGCCCTGCATGCCCCTCATCGGCTGCTTAGTCTTTGTTTGCCTTGATCCCAGACGGAATTTGTCTTTCTTGAACGCGAGGAATGAGAAATGTCCCTAGTGGTGCCGCTGAGTTCTCACCAGGGCTTTGCACAATGCTTGCCTTTCCGATGGAAATAGCTTGCCTGACACACAAGAATGCATTTGCCTCTATGCCATTCGTGGCTCCTAGTCACCCTGTCATCTACTCATGCCTCCAGGAACGTTGGCCTACTCCGATGTTCCCAAACTGGAGCACAAACGCATGGTGCTCCAGCTGCCGTTGTGTTACCTGCAGTTCTTCACACGCGTGGTTTACTGAGGGAGGGGGCTCTCTCTTCTGGCAGAGCTTCAGCTGGTGTGGAGCATGGGGGCCATAGAAACATACCCTGAGATAGAGCTTTTTCTGGTTCATGGGTGCCATGAAATCCAGAAGACGATGTGGACAATGAATGTATCTCCTGGAGGAGGCAGGAAGCCTACATATCTTGAACGGTGGTTTTCTGCAGTCTCATTTCAAAAGACCTGACCGTGAACTTCACCGTTTCATACATTTGATGGCACGAAAGCGTGAAGGGTGGAGCCCGAGAGACGTGTTAATGAGGCTTTCACCCGTCGGTAGCCTGCTGGAGTGCAGCTCCACGCAGTCTCGACCAGCAGATCCAGCCCTCCGCCGGCCGGGTGAGCTAGGGACGGACTGTGTGGGTGGGCTCTGAGCACGAAGCTGGTGGTGTGCGTCTAGTCGCTTTCAAAATGGGTGTCTGCCTCCTGGGAAAGAAAAGAAGCACAGCTGGCGTTACGTGAGCTTCCATTTTGGAGGTTTCATTGGAGAAAGTGCCAAATCAGCCCCGACGCTGAAAAAGCTGCAGGAGATGAAACACGGGTGGGCCAGTGCGATGCGGTTCGTGGCACTGCTGTCTGTGGGGATATGCTTCACTGTGCAGGAGTGTGAATAAAGGTGGCTGAGCTTTTAAATGACCTCTGCAGGCATTTAGTGAAAAGGAAGGTTGTTGCTGGTAGTGCCGATGTGGGTGAGGAGTTGGCTGGCCGGGTGGCCGTCCGACACTAAAAGGCAACTGCCTCTCTCGAAGAGTCCCTGCGTGCCTGGAAGGTAGCTGCGAAGGAGGACTGAAGATTTTGCTTTTTATACACCCGCCTGAGATTACCTGAGCATGTCGGTGCGATGAAATTACTGGTGGCGGCATTCAGATACAAAGGAACTTCATTGATTGTTTTTTTTAATTAATAAATGAAACTATGAGAAACCATCTTCTAGCACACACGTGGTAATCCGTTTGCGAAACTGGTGCAATGAGTGCAGAAAGCTGCCAGGCTATGTCTATTCGGTTAAAGAATCTCAACCTTTTGATGCAAGCTCGGTGGGACGAGCCAGGCCCTTGCATGTGTTGAAATGTGGATTTGATGGAGGAGCGGGCAGAGGGAGATAGAGATGGATTCGCTTGCCAGGAGGGCCCCCTGTCCAGGGGGCTTTTAGGAAAAAGACAGCCTTTAAGTAGCAAGGGTTTCAAACTACGTGGAATTTAGAAGCTAAAACCTATGTTTTGAGTTCCGCTTGAAAACGAACTGGTAGCCAGTGCATTTTAAGACCATGCTTTCTTCTTTGCAAAGGGCCCTAGAAGGCAAATGCACGTGGCCATAGCACGTCCCGCACTAATTCCCTCTAGCTGTACTGATTGCATTCCCATAGTGGCGGGGATCACAGTTCGGGAATGCAATCCCGTAAGTTGGGCCCCACCGTTTAAAAAGGATGTTAAGGGACTTGCATGCGTGCAGAGGAGTGCCACAAAGGCGGGGAAGGGGCTGGAAGGCATGTCCTCTGAGGCGCGGCTGAGGACGCTGGGTTTGACTAGTTTGGAGAGCAGGAGGCTGCGGGGCGACCTCACTGCTCTCTGCAGCTTCCTGAGGAGGGCAAGGGGAGAGGGAGGTGCTGATCTCTTCTCCCTGGTACCCAGTGCCGGGACGCGTGGGAATGGCTCAAAGCTCCGTCCGTCAGGGGGGGTTCGGACTTGACGTGAGGAAACCTTTCTTTACCGAGAAGGGGGTCAAACCCTGGAACAGGGGGTGGTTGATGCCCCATGCCTGTCAGTGTCTAAGAGGCATTTGGGCGACGCCCTTAATGCCGTGCTTTAACTTTTGGTCAGCCTTGCAGTGGTCAGGCAGTTGGATTAGATGGTCATTGTAGGTCCCTTCCAACTCAACTTTTCCATTCCATTCCATTCCACTCCATTCCATTCCGTTCCGTTCTGTTCTATTCTGTTCTGTTCTTTTCTGTTCCCTGTGCTCCCCGTGAGTCAAAACCATGAGACAGTTATTTACCTGAAGAGCCAGGGGTTTTTCAGATCCAAAAACACTTTCAAGGACACAAATCACAAAGATTACAAGTGGAAACAGGATTTTATTTTATTTTATTTTATTTTATTTTATTTTAGTTATTTTACGTTATTTTACGTTATGTTATGTTATGTTATGTTATTTTATGTTACTTTATGTTATTTTATATTATTTGATTTGGTTTGATTTTTCTGAATCCATTTCAGAGCCGATGCTCACAAGCATGAACACAATGCACATGTGTAGCCAGGAGCAGGCTGATGCATTCTTGAGTTTAGCTTGAAGAAACATCCCTTGCAGTCTGGCAAAGGAAAGCCATAGAGCCGCAGAAAGTAGCAGCAGGGATGCAGGGCAAGCAGTCCCTGCTTCCTCAAGAGTGAGAACTTGAAGAATGAGGATCAGGAGCGACCACACACAAAAGAAGAAGAAGAAGAGGTGTGTGGTACCGTGGGGTATTTTCCAAAGTAGGACACATAATAGCGATGACAAGCACACTTCTTGCCTTCCAAAACTTGCTGCGCCGCTGTGCTGCTTGGCCGATGATGCATGAAAAGCGCTCTGGTGCCGGCCCTGCGCTTGTGCTGCATGCAGGGAGAGCTGCAAAGCGGCAGCTCCGGACAGTGCAGCAAGCCTGCAGCCCTTCCAAGCGCAGGCTGTTTTGCAGAAGCGAGAATCCCTGGGGAAACGGAGCCAAGGGAAGAGCAGAGCTCGCTCCCGCTCCAAACTTGCGACGGGCAAGAGAGCCCGAGAGAGCCAGGGCACGAGCGGTGCCTTGGAGGTGCAAGAGCAGCGGGCAAGAAGGGAGCCGAAAGGGCCCAGAGGAGCCCTGGCAAGGGGCTGTGCTCAATGCTACGGAGGACAAGAAGCAACCCGCGGGGGCCACCGTGGGGGCCCGCCCTGGGAGTCTAGAAAGCTTCCTCCCCCCGGATGCGGGGCACGAGGGCCATCTTCGTGGAGCACGAGCAGCAGGCACCTAGCCCAAATGGCCCAAAGGAGCCCTGGCAAGGGGCCGTGCTCAGTGCTGCAGAGGCAGGCAAAAACCCCCCGGGGACACTTGCTAGCCCACCGTGGGGGAAAAAAAGCCTTGCTCCCCCCAGCTGCAGGGCACGAGAGGCCATCTTCGTGGTGCATGAGCAGCAGGCAGTAACCTAGCCAAAAGGGAGCAGAGGAGCCCTGACAAGTGGTCATGCTCAATGCTGCAGAGGAAGGCAAAAAACCCCCGGGGACCAGTGCCAATCTGCCCCGGGGGAAAATTCCTTCCTGACCCCAGCGCTGGCGATCGGCTACTCCCTGAGCATGTGAGCAAGACCCGCCTCCTCCTCCCACAGGCTGGTCACGCCTCCCTCCCAGGAGATGCCCAAGCCCTATTCTCCCTCAAGCTGGAGCCACCTCAGGGGCTTGCGAGAGAGGCGATATGCCCCGGGCCTGATGGACCTTGGGGGCAAGAATCCTTCCCATGCCTGGTAGGACACCAGTGGCTGCTCCGAAGCACTGGGAGGCCTTGCAACATCTCTGCATTCCGTTTCTTACGGCTGCTGCCCCTGGCTGCGCAGGGGATGAGGACGGCGAGCTCTGCAGTGCTCTTCAGGAAGGCGTTCCCTTGGTCTTGCCGCGGCTATCCAGCTGAAAAGGCTATCCGAACCTGAGATGGGCTTTGAAGGTGGCGCTGCCGGGAGCTGGCCTGGCAGCAGAGAATCTCCAGCAGCCTCGCCCAGCCTTCGGTCTTCTTCCCTCAGACCCTCCAAGTAATTCCACCGGCTCCTCAAGGATTTCCTCTGGGATGTCTTCGGGCTGCCCGCAGGCCATCTCTGGCAGCAGGACACGGGAGGATGCTCCCTTTTATCCTGGCCCGGGGCACTGTGACTGCTGCGTTGCCGGGCGGTGGCACTGTGACACGGGGGTGACGGGGCCCCCCATGCGCAGCCCCGCCCGCCGCAGCCCCCCCGCCGCCCCTCCGCCCGGCATCCTTCGGAGGAAGGCCTTTGGGGTGCTGGCCCCGAGGCAGTCCCTGTGCCCAGGAGGCCCAGGGGGCTGTCCCTGCCCTTGGTGGCCGTGCACTGGGCACAGCTGCTGGGCGTCCCTGACGTGTCCTCTGCCCCTCAGCTCCCAAGGACAAACCCAGTGCTGTTCCTCTTCCTTCAGGCCATGGCAGAAACGAAGCCTGCAGCCCAGAGACCACCCCTATTAGCCGTCCCCTCTCTGCACCAGAGCTAACGACCACGAGGCCGCGCGGCGAGGAGGGCCAGGGACTTGATGTGGCTGGACACAAAGCCGGGGAGTGTGAGGGGGAATGGTTTCAGTAGTTGCAGCCTGGAGGAAAGGCAAAGCGTAACCAGAGCCATAGCTTGGGATGGAAAGAAGACAGGCTTTGACAAACAAGGGAGCGGAGGTTACACTGGTGGGGTGGAAAGGCGGGTCATTTTCAGGCCTAGAACATTTGGAGCCGTGCCCAAAGCACAGGCAGGCAAACGACGACTCCTCCAAACGGGGAAAATTGCTCATTGCTGCTATCGCCGTCACATCCCCTTGTGCCACTGCAACCAAGCTGCGCAGCTCCTCTGTTAAAGACACCCATTGCCCAAGTTTATAGGGGATAGCAAACGCGCTTCAGCCCTGGGGTAAAACTTTCGCAGCTCTTTTGGGACTTCAACGTTTCTGAGAGTTACTTGCCTCCCTCACTTGGCGGGAAGATGTTCAGCTCTTCTCTAAAGCCTGGAAAGTCTCTTTTTCCTTTAGGATTTAGTCTTTTGAGTCCTGAAAGAGGAAGGAAGGTGATATTCTTGTCATTTTGGTCGTTGGTGCCAAAATTCATCTGTCCGTTCAGACTCTGTAAATAAGGGCATTTCTACCGTATACATTCCTTTGGATGTGGGGATGCCAGAGGTGAAAGAAAGGCTTGTGGTTCCCTCTGCGTGAACTTTGCAGAGACGTAGAGAGCATGCAGGATTGCCTCACCATTCCTCACCAATGCACCAGGGAGGGACATTTGCTACTCCCCTGCTTATGGGGAGGTCGTCTTCTTGGCAAGAAGTCCTGAATGGTTTTGTGTTCTTGACCATCTTTCTCCTGGCACTTGAGTAGCTCTTCTCCTCCTCTGGCCTTCATCCTTGATATCTTTCTTGAAAGTGATGGCAGCCCTGTCAGCCTTTGTCTTGCTCCTGCTGGGCGTCTTCTTCTGTAGGCCCTGCATGCCCCTCATCGGCTGCTTAGTCTTTGTTTGCCTTGATCCCAGACGGAATTTGTCTTTCTTGAACGCGAGGAATGAGAAATGTCCCTAGTGGTGCCACTGAGTTCTCACCAGGGCTTTGCACAATGCTTGCCTTTCCGATGGAAATAGCTTGCCTGACACACAAGAATGCATTTGCCTCTATGCCATTCGTGGCTCCTAGTCACCCTGTCATCTACTCATGCCTCCAGGAACGTTGGCCTACTCCGATGTTCCCAAACTGGAGCACAAACGCATGGTGCTCCAGCTGCCGTTGTGTTACCTGCAGTTCTTCACACGCGTGGTTTACTGAGGGAGGGGGCTCTCTCTTCTGGCAGAGCTTCAGCTGGTGTGGAGCATGGGGGCCATAGAAACATACCCTGAGATAGAGCTTTTTCTGGTTCATGGGTGCCATGAAATCCAGAAGACGATGTGGACAATGAATGTATCTCCTGGAGGAGGCAGGAAGCCTACATATCTTGAACGGTGGTTTTCTGCAGTCTCATTTCAAAAGACCTGACCGTGAACTTCACCGTTTCATACATTTGATGGCACGAAAGCGTGAAGGGTGGAGCCCGAGAGACGTGTTAATGAGGCTTTCACCCGTCGGTAGCCTGCTGGAGTGCAGCTCCACGCAGTCTCGACCAGCAGATCCAGCCCTCCGCCGGCCGGGTGAGCTAGGGACGGACTGTGTGGGTGGGCTCTGAGCACGAAGCTGGTGGTGTGCGTCTAGTCGCTTTCAAAATGGGTGTCTGCCTCCTGGGAAAGAAAAGAAGCACAGCTGGCGTTACGTGAGCTTCCATTTTGGAGGTTGCATTGGAGAAAGTGCCAAATCAGCCCCGACGCTGAAAAAGCTGCAGGAGATGAAACACGGGTGGGCCAGTGCGATGCGGTTCGTGGCACTGCTGTCTGTGGGGATATGCTTCACTGTGCAGGAGTGTGAATAAAGGTGGCTGAGCTTTTAAATGACCTCTGCAGGCATTTAGTGAAAAGGAAGGTTGTTGCTGGTAGTGCCGATGTGGGTGGGGAGTTGGCTGGCCGGGTGGCCGTCCGACACTAAAAGGCAACTGCCTCTCTCGAAGAGTCCCTGCGTGCCTGGAAGGTAGCTGCGAAGGAGGACTGAAGATTTTGCTTTTTATACACCCCCCTGAGATTACCTGAGCATGTCGGTGCGATGAAATTACTGGTGGCGGCATTCAGATACAAAGGAACTTCATTGATTGTTTTTTTTAATTAATAAATGAAACTATGAGAAACCATCTTCTAGCACACACGTGGTAATCCGTTTGCGAAACTGGTGCAATGAGTGCAGAAAGCTGCCAGGCTATGTCTATTCGGTTAAAGAATCTCAACCTTTTGATGCAAGCTCGGTGGGACGAGCCAGGCCCTTGCATGTGTTGAAATGTGGATTTGATGGAGGAGCGGGCAGAGGGAGATAGAGATGGATTCGCTTGCCAGGAGGGCCCCCTGTCCAGGGGGCTTTTAGGAAAAAGACAGCCTTTAAGTAGCAAGGGTTTCAAACTACGTGGAATTTAGAAGCTAAAACCTATGTTTTGAGTTCCGCTTGAAAACGAACTGGTAGCCAGTGCATTTTAAGACCATGCTTTCTTCTTTGCAAAGGGCCCTAGAAGGCAAATGCACGTGGCCATAGCACGTCCCGCACTAATTCCCTCTAGCTGTACTGATTGCATTCCCATAGTGGCGGGGATCACAGTTCGGGAATGCAATCCCGTAAGTTGGGCCCCACCGTTTAAAAAGGATGTTAAGGGACTTGCATGCGTGCAGAGGAGTGCCACAAAGGCGGGGAAGGGGCTGGAAGGCACGTCCTCTGAGGCGCGGCTGAGGACGCTGGGTTTGACTAGTTTGGAGAGCAGGAGGCTGCGGGGCGACCTCACTGCTCTCTGCAGCTTCCTGAGGAGGGCAAGGGGAGAGGGAGGTGCTGATCTCTTCTCCCTGGTACCCAGTGCCGGGACGCGTGGGAATGGCTCAAAGCTCCGTCCGTCAGGGGGGGTTCGGACCTCACGTGAGGAAACCTTTCTTTACCGAGAAGGCGGTCAAACCTTGGAACAGGGGGTGGTTGATGCCCCATGCCTGTCAGTGTCTAAGAGGCATTTGGGCGACGCCCTTAATGCCGTGCTTTAACTTTTGGTCAGCCTTGCAGTGGTCAGGCAGTTGGATTACATGGTCATTGTAGGTCCCTTCCAACTCAACTTTTCCATTCCATTCCATTCCATTCCACTCCATTCCATTCCGTTCCGTTCTGTTCTATTCTGTTCTGTTCTTTTCTGTTCCCTGTGCTCCCCGTGAGTCAAAACCATGAGACAGTTATTTACCTGAAGAGCCAGGGGTTTTTCAGATCCAAAAACACTTTCAAGGACACAAATCACAAAGATTACAAGTGGAAACAGGATTTTATTTTATTTTATTTTATTTTATTTTATTTTATTTTATTTTATTTTATGTTATGTTATGTTATTTTACGTTATTTTACGTTATGTTATGTTATGTTATGTTATTTTATGTTACTTTATGTTATTTTATATTATTTGATTTGGTTTGATTTTTCTGAATCCATTTCAGAGCCGATGCTCACAAGCATGAACACAATGCACATGTGTAGCCAGGAGCAGGCTGATGCATTCTTGAGTTTAGCTTGAAGAAACATCCCTTGCAGTCTGGCAAAGGAAAGCCATAGAGCCGCAGAAAGTAGCAGCAGGGATGCAGGGCAAGCAGTCCCTGCTTCCTCAAGAGTGAGAACTTGAAGAATGAGGATCAGGAGCGACCACACACAAAAGAAGAAGAAGAAGAGGTGTGTGGTACCGTGGGGTATTTTCCAAAGTAGGACACATAATAGCGATGACAAGCACACTTCTTGCCTTCCAAAACTTGCTGCGCCGCTGTGCTGCTTGGCCGATGATGCATGAAAAGCGCTCTGGTGCCGGCCCTGCGCTTGTGCTGCATGCAGGGAGAGCTGCAAAGCGGCAGCTCCGGACAGTGCAGCAAGCCTGCAGCCCTTCCAAGCGCAGGCTGTTTTGCAGAAGCGAGAATCCCTGGGGAAACGGAGCCAAGGGAAGAGCAGAGCTCGCTCCTGCTCCAAACTTGCGACGGGCAAGAGAGCCCGAGAGAGCCAGGGCACGAGCGGTGCCTTGGAGGTGCAAGAGCAGCGGGCAAGAAGGGAGCCGAAAGGGCCCAGAGGAGCCCTGGCAAGGGGCTGTGCTCAATGCTACGGAGGACAAGAAGCAACCCGCGGGGGCCACCGTGGGGGCCCGCCCTGGGAGTCTAGAAAGCTTCCTCCCCCCGGATGCGGGGCACGAGGGCCATCTTCGTGGAGCACGAGCAGCAGGCACCTAGCCCAAATGGCCCAAAGGAGCCCTGGCAAGGGGCCGTGCTCAGTGCTGCAGAGGCAGGCAAAAACCCCCCGGGGACACTTGCTAGCCCACCGTGGGGGAAAAAAAGCCTTGCTCCCCCCAGCTGCAGGGCACGAGAGGCCATCTTCGTGGTGCATGAGCAGCAGGCAGTAACCTAGCCAAAAGGGAGCAGAGGAGCCCTGACAAGTGGTCATGCTCAATGCTGCAGAGGAAGGCAAAAAACCCCCGGGGACCAGTGCCAATCTGCCCCGGGGGAAAATTCCTTCCTGACCCCAGCGCTGGCGATCGGCTACTCCCTGAGCATGTGAGCAAGACCCGCCTCCTCCTCCCACAGGCTGGTCACGCCTCCCTCCCAGGAGATGCCCAAGCCCTATTCTCCCTCAAGCTGGAGCCACCTCAGGGGCTTGCGAGAGAGGCGATATGCCCCGGGCCTGATGGACCTTGGGGGCAAGAATCCTTCCCATGCCTGGTAGGACACCAGTGGCTGCTCCGAAGCACTGGGAGGCCTTGCAACATCTCTGCATTCCGTTTCTTACGGCTGCTGCCCCTGGCTGCGCAGGGGATGAGGACGGCGAGCTCTGCAGTGCTCTTCAGGAAGGCGTTCCCTTGGTCTTGCCGCGGCTATCCAGCTGAAAAGGCTATCCGAACCTGAGATGGGCTTTGAAGGTGGCGCTGCCGGGAGCTGGCCTGGCAGCAGAGAATCTCCAGCAGCCTCGCCCAGCCTTCGGTCTTCTTCCCTCAGACCCTCCAAGTAATTCCACCGGCTCCTCAAGGATTTCCTCTGGGATGTCTTCGGGCTGCCCGCAGGCCATCTCTGGCAGCAGGACACGGGAGGATGCTCCCTTTTATCCTGGCCTGGGGCACTGTGACTGCTGCGTTGCCGGGCGGTGGCACTGTGACACGGGGGTGACGGGGCCCCCCATGCGCAGCCCCGCCCGCCGCAGCCCCCCCGCCGCCCCTCCGCCCGGCATCCTTCGGAGGAAGGCCTTTGGGGGGCTGGCCCCGAGGCAGTCCCTGTGCCCAGGAGGCCCAGGGGGCTGTCCCTGCCCTTGGTGGCCGTGCACTGGGCACAGCTGCTGGGCGTCCCTCATGTGTCCTCTGCCCCTCAGCTCCCAAGGACAAACCCAGTGCTGTTCCTCTTCCTTCAGGCCATGGCAGAAACCAAGCCTGCAGCCCAGAGACCACCCCTATTAGCCGTCCCCTCTCTGCACCAGAGCTAACGACCACGAGGCCGCGCGGCGAGGAGGGCCAGGGACTTGATGTGGCTGGACACAAAGCCGGGGAGTGTGAGGGGGAATGGTTTCAGTAGTTGCAGCCTGGAGGAAAGGCAAAGCGTAACCA
The DNA here is from genome assembly GCF_964195595.1 of Calonectris borealis. Taxonomy (NCBI): domain Eukaryota; kingdom Metazoa; phylum Chordata; class Aves; order Procellariiformes; family Procellariidae; genus Calonectris; species Calonectris borealis. The sequence continues at coordinate 112,585,313 of NC_134313.1, read as the reverse complement.
GAGCCATAGCTTGGGATGGAAAGAAGACAGGCTTTGACAAACAAGGGAGCGGAGGTTACACTGGTGGGGTGGAAAGGCGGGTCATTTTCAGGCCTAGAACATTTGGAGCCGTGCCCAAAGCACAGGCAGGCAAACGACGACTCCTCCAAACGGGGAAAATTGCTCATTGCTGCTATCGCCGTCACATCCCCTTGTGCCACTGCAACCAAGCTGCGCAGCTCCTCTGTTAAAGACACCCATTGCCCGAGTTTATAGGGGATAGCAAACGCGCTTCAGCCCTGGGGTAAAACTTTCGCAGCTCTTTTGGGACTTCAACGTTTCTGAGAGTTACTTGCCTCCCTCACTTGGCGGGAAGATGTTCAGCTCTTCTCTAAAGCCTGGAAAGTCTCTTTTTCCTTTAGGATTTAGTCTTTTGAGTCCTGAAAGAGGAAGGAAGGTGATATTCTTGTCATTTTGGTCGTTGGTGCCAAAATTCATCTGTCCGTTCAGACTCTGTAAATAAGGGCATTTCTACCGTATACATTCCTTTGGATGTGGGGATGCCAGAGGTGAAAGAAAGGCTTGTGGTTCCCTCTGCGTGAACTTTGCAGAGACGTAGAGAGCATGCAGGATTGCCTCACCATTCCTCACCAATGCACCAGGGAGGGACATTTGCTACTCCCCTGCTTATGGGGAGGTCGTCTTCTTGGCAAGAAGTCCTGAATGGTTTTGTGTTCTTGACCATCTTTCTCCTGGCACTTGAGTAGCTCTTCTCCTCCTCTGGCCTTCATCCTTGATATCTTTCTTGAAAGTGATGGCAGCCCTGTCAGCCTTTGTCTTGCTCCTGCTGGGCGTCTTCTTCTGTAGGCCCTGCATGCCCCTCATCGGCTGCTTAGTCTTTGTTTGCCTTGATCCCAGACGGAATTTGTCTTTCTTGAACGCGAGGAATGAGAAATGTCCCTAGTGGTGCCGCTGAGTTCTCACCAGGGCTTTGCACAATGCTTGCCTTTCCGATGGAAATAGCTTGCCTGACACACAAGAATGCATTTGCCTCTATGCCATTCGTGGCTCCTAGTCACCCTGTCATCTACTCATGCCTCCAGGAACGTTGGCCTACTCCGATGTTCCCAAACTGGAGCACAAACGCATGGTGCTCCAGCTGCCGTTGTGTTACCTGCAGTTCTTCACACGCGTGGTTTACTGAGGGAGGGGGCTCTCTCTTCTGGCAGAGCTTCAGCTGGTGTGGAGCATGGGGGCCATAGAAACATACCCTGAGATAGAGCTTTTTCTGGTTCATGGGTGCCATGAAATCCAGAAGACGATGTGGACAATGAATGTATCTCCTGGAGGAGGCAGGAAGCCTACATATCTTGAACGGTGGTTTTCTGCAGTCTCATTTCAAAAGACCTGACCGTGAACTTCACCGTTTCATACATTTGATGGCACGAAAGCGTGAAGGGTGGAGCCCGAGAGACGTGTTAATGAGGCTTTCACCCGTCGGTAGCCTGCTGGAGTGCAGCTCCACGCAGTCTCGACCAGCAGATCCAGCCCTCCGCCGGCCGGGTGAGCTAGGGACGGACTGTGTGGGTGGGCTCTGAGCACGAAGCTGGTGGTGTGCGTCTAGTCGCTTTCAAAATGGGTGTCTGCCTCCTGGGAAAGAAAAGAAGCACAGCTGGCGTTACGTGAGCTTCCATTTTGGAGGTTGCATTGGAGAAAGTGCCAAATCAGCCCCGACGCTGAAAAAGCTGCAGGAGATGAAACACGGGTGGGCCAGTGCGATGCGGTTCGTGGCACTGCTGTCTGTGGGGATATGCTTCACTGTGCAGGAGTGTGAATAAAGGTGGCTGAGCTTTTAAATGACCTCTGCAGGCATTTAGTGAAAAGGAAGGTTGTTGCTGGTAGTGCCGATGTGGGTGGGGAGTTGGCTGGCCGGGTGGCCGTCCGACACTAAAAGGCAACTGCCTCTCTCGAAGAGTCCCTGCGTGCCTGGAAGTTAGCTGCGAAGGAGGACTGAAGATTTTGCTTTTTATACACCCCCCTGAGATTACCTGAGCATGTCGGTGCGATGAAATTACTGGTGGCGGCATTCAGATACAAAGGAACTTCATTGATTGTTTTTTTTAATTAATAAATGAAACTATGAGAAACCATCTTCTAGCACACACGTGGTAATCCGTTTGCGAAACTGGTGCAATGAGTGCAGAAAGCTGCCAGGCTATGTCTATTCGGTTAAAGAATCTCAACCTTTTGATGCAAGCTCGGTGGGACGAGCCAGGCCCTTGCATGTGTTGAAATGTGGATTTGATGGAGGAGCGGGCAGAGGGAGATAGAGATGGATTCGCTTGCCAGGAGGGCCCCCTGTCCAGGGGGCTTTTAGGAAAAAGACAGCCTTTAAGTAGCAAGGGTTTCAAACTACGTGGAATTTAGAAGCTAAAACCTATGTTTTGAGTTCCGCTTGAAAACGAACTGGTAGCCAGTGCATTTTAAGACCATGCTTTCTTCTTTGCAAAGGGCCCTAGAAGGCAAATGCACGTGGCCATAGCACGTCCCGCACTAATTCCCTCTAGCTGTACTGATTGCATTCCCATAGTGGCGGGGATCACAGTTCGGGAATGCAATCCCGTAAGTTGGGCCCCACCGTTTAAAAAGGATGTTAAGGGACTTGCATGCGTGCAGAGGAGTGCCACAAAGGCGGGGAAGGGGCTGGAAGGCACGTCCTCTGAGGCGCGGCTGAGGACGCTGGGTTTGACTAGTTTGGAGAGCAGGAGGCTGCGGGGCGACCTCACTGCTCTCTGCAGCTTCCTGAGGAGGGCAAGGGGAGAGGGAGGTGCTGATCTCTTCTCCCTGGTACCCAGTGCCAGGACGCGTGGGAATGGCTCAAAGCTCCGTCCGTCAGGGGGGGTTCGGACCTCACGTGAGGAAACCTTTCTTTACCGAGAAGGCGGTCAAACCCTGGAACAGGGGGTGGTTGATGCCCCATGCCTGTCAGTGTCTAAGAGGCATTTGGGCGACGCCCTTAATGCCGTGCTTTAACTTTTGGTCAGCCTTGCAGTGGTCAGGCAGTTGGATTACATGGTCATTGTAGGTCCCTTCCAACTCAACTTTTCCATTCCATTCCATTCCATTCCACTCCATTCCATTCCGTTCCGTTCTGTTCTATTCTGTTCTGTTCTTTTCTGTTCCCTGTGCTCCCCGTGAGTCAAAACCATGAGACAGTTATTTACCTGAAGAGCCAGGGGTTTTTCAGATCCAAAAACACTTTCAAGGACACAAATCACAAAGATTACAAGTGGAAACAGGATTTTATTTTATTTTATTTTATTTTATTTTATTTTATTTTATTTTATTTTATGTTATGTTATTTTACGTTATTTTACGTTATGTTATGTTATGTTATGTTATTTTATGTTACTTTATGTTATTTTATATTATTTGATTTGGTTTGATTTTTCTGAATCCATTTCAGAGCCGATGCTCACAAGCATGAACACAATGCACATGTGTAGCCAGGAGCAGGCTGATGCATTCTTGAGTTTAGCTTGAAGAAACATCCCTTGCAGTCTGGCAAAGGAAAGCCATAGAGCCGCAGAAAGTAGCAGCAGGGATGCAGGGCAAGCAGTCCCTGCTTCCTCAAGAGTGAGAACTTGAAGAATGAGGATCAGGAGCGACCACACACAAAAGAAGAAGAAGAAGAGGTGTGTGGTACCGTGGGGTATTTTCCAAAGTAGGACACATAATAGCGATGACAAGCACACTTCTTGCCTTCCAAAACTTGCTGCGCCGCTGTGCTGCTTGGCCGATGATGCATGAAAAGCGCTCTGGTGCCGGCCCTGCGCTTGTGCTGCATGCAGGGAGAGCTGCAAAGCGGCAGCTCCGGACAGTGCAGCAAGCCTGCAGCCCTTCCAAGCGCAGGCTGTTTTGCAGAAGCGAGAATCCCTGGGGAAACGGAGCCAAGGGAAGAGCAGAGCTCGCTCCTGCTCCAAACTTGCGACGGGCAAGAGAGCCCGAGAGAGCCAGGGCACGAGCGGTGCCTTGGAGGTGCAAGAGCAGCGGGCAAGAAGGGAGCCGAAAGGGCCCAGAGGAGCCCTGGCAAGGGGCTGTGCTCAATGCTACGGAGGACAAGAAGCAACCCGCGGGGGCCACCGTGGGGGCCCGCCCTGGGAGTCTAGAAAGCTTCCTCCCCCCGGATGCGGGGCACGAGGGCCATCTTCGTGGAGCACGAGCAGCAGGCACCTAGCCCAAATGGCCCAAAGGAGCCCTGGCAAGGGGCCGTGCTCAGTGCTGCAGAGGCAGGCAAAAACCCCCCGGGGACACTTGCTAGCCCACCGTGGGGGAAAAAAAGCCTTGCTCCCCCCAGCTGCAGGGCACGAGAGGCCATCTTCGTGGTGCATGAGCAGCAGGCAGTAACCTAGCCAAAAGGGAGCAGAGGAGCCCTGACAAGTGGTCATGCTCAATGCTGCAGAGGAAGGCAAAAAACCCCCGGGGACCAGTGCCAATCTGCCCCGGGGGAAAATTCCTTCCTGACCCCAGCGCTGGCGATCGGCTACTCCCTGAGCATGTGAGCAAGACCCGCCTCCTCGTCCCACAGGCTGGTCACGCCTCCCTCCCAGGAGATGCCCAAGCCCTATTCTCCCTCAAGCAGGAGCCACCTCAGGGGCTTGCGAGAGAGGCGATATGCCCCGGGCCTGATGGACCTTGGGGGCAAGAATCCTTCCCATGCCTGGTAGGACACCAGTGGCTGCTCCGAAGCACTGGGAGGCCTTGCAACATCTCTGCATTCCGTTTCTTACGGCTGCTGCCCCTGGCTGCGCAGGGGATGAGGACGGCGAGCTCTGCAGTGCTCTTCAGGAAGGCGTTCCCTTGGTCTTGCCGCGGCTATCCAGCTGAAAAGGCTATCCGAACCTGAGATGGGCTTTGAAGGTGGCGCTGCCGGGAGCTGGCCTGGCAGCAGAGAATCTCCAGCAGCCTCGCCCAGCCTTCGGTCTTCTTCCCTCAGACCCTCCAAGTAATTCCACCGGCTCCTCAAGGATTTCCTCTGGGATGTCTTCGGGCTGCCCGCAGGCCATCTCTGGCAGCAGGACACGGGAGGATGCTCCCTTTTGTCCTGGCCCGGGGCACTGTGACTGCTGCGTTGCCGGGCGGTGGCACTGTGACACGGGGGTGACGGGGCCCCCCATGCGCAGCCCCGCCCGCCGCAGCCCCCCCGCCGCCCCTCCGCCCGGCATCCTTCGGAGGAAGGCCTTTGGGGTGCTGGCCCCGAGGCAGTCCCTGTGCCCAGGAGGCCCAGGGGGCTGTCCCTGCCCTTGGTGGCCGTGCACTGGGCACAGCTGCTGGGCGTCCCTGACGTGTCCTCTGCCCCTCAGCTCCCAAGGACAAACCCAGTGCTGTTCCTCTTCCTTCAGGCCATGGCAGAAACCAAGCCTGCAGCCCAGAGACCACCCCTATTAGCCGTCCCCTCTCTGCACCAGAGCTAACGACCACGAGGCCGCGCGGCGAGGAGGGCCAGGGACTTGATGTGGCTGGACACAAAGCCGGGGAGTGTGAGGGGGAATGGTTTCAGTAGTTGCAGCCTGGAGGAAAGGCAAAGCGTAACCAGAGCCATAGCTTGGGATGGAAAGAAGACAGGCTTTGACAAACAAGGGAGCGGAGGTTACACTGGTGGGGTGGAAAGGCGGGTCATTTTCAGGCCTAGAACATTTGGAGCCGTGCCCAAAGCACAGGCAGGCAAACGACGACTCCTCCAAACGGGGAAAATTGCTCATTGCTGCTATCGCCGTCACATCCCCTTGTGCCACTGCAACCAAGCTGCGCAGCTCCTCTGTTAAAGACACCCATTGCCCGAGTTTATAGGGGATAGCAAACGCGCTTCAGCCCTGGGGTAAAACTTTCGCAGCTCTTTTGGGACTTCAACGTTTCTGAGAGTTACTTGCCTCCCTCACTTGGCGGGAAGATGTTCAGCTCTTCTCTAAAGCCTGGAAAGTCTCTTTTTCCTTTAGGATTTAGTCTTTTGAGTCCTGAAAGAGGAAGGAAGGTGATATTCTTGTCATTTTGGTCGTTGGTGCCAAAATTCATCTGTCCGTTCAGACTCTGTAAATAAGGGCATTTCTACCGTATACATTCCTTTGGATGTGGGGATGCCAGAGGTGAAAGAAAGGCTTGTGGTTCCCTCTGCGTGAACTTTGCAGAGACGTAGAGAGCATGCAGGATTGCCTCACCATTCCTCACCAATGCACCAGGGAGGGACATTTGCTACTCCCCTGCTTATGGGGAGGTCGTCTTCTTGGCAAGAAGTCCTGAATGGTTTTGTGTTCTTGACCATCTTTCTCCTGGCACTTGAGTAGCTCTTCTCCTCCTCTGGCCTTCATCCTTGATATCTTTCTTGAAAGTGATGGCAGCCCTGTCAGCCTTTGTCTTGCTCCTGCTGGGCGTCTTCTTCTGTAGGCCCTGCATGCCCCTCATCGGCTGCTTAGTCTTTGTTTGCCTTGATCCCAGACGGAATTTGTCTTTCTTGAACGCGAGGAATGAGAAATGTCCCTAGTGGTGCCGCTGAGTTCTCACCAGGGCTTTGCACAATGCTTGCCTTTCCGATGGAAATAGCTTGCCTGACACACAAGAATGCATTTGCCTCTATGCCATTCGTGGCTCCTAGTCACCCTGTCATCTACTCATGCCTCCAGGAACGTTGGCCTACTCCGATGTTCCCAAACTGGAGCACAAACGCATGGTGCTCCAGCTGCCGTTGTGTTACCTGCAGTTCTTCACACGCGTGGTTTACTGAGGGAGGGGGCTCTCTCTTCTGGCAGAGCTTCAGCTGGTGTGGAGCATGGGGGCCATAGAAACATACCCTGAGATAGAGCTTTTTCTGGTTCATGGGTGCCATGAAATCCAGAAGACGATGTGGACAATGAATGTATCTCCTGGAGGAGGCAGGAAGCCTACATATCTTGAACGGTGGTTTTCTGCAGTCTCATTTCAAAAGACCTGACCGTGAACTTCACCGTTTCATACATTTGATGGCACGAAAGCGTGAAGGGTGGAGCCCGAGAGACGTGTTAATGAGGCTTTCACCCGTCGGTAGCCTGCTGGAGTGCAGCTCCACGCAGTCTCGACCAGCAGATCCAGCCCTCCGCCGGCCGGGTGAGCTAGGGACGGACTGTGTGGGTGGGCTCTGAGCACGAAGCTGGTGGTGTGCGTCTAGTCGCTTTCAAAATGGGTGTCTGCCTCCTGGGAAAGAAAAGAAGCACAGCTGGCGTTACGTGAGCTTCCATTTTGGAGGTTGCATTGGAGAAAGTGCCAAATCAGCCCCGACGCTGAAAAAGCTGCAGGAGATGAAACACGGGTGGGCCAGTGCGATGCGGTTCGTGGCACTGCTGTCTGTGGGGATATGCTTCACTGTGCAGGAGTGTGAATAAAGGTGGCTGAGCTTTTAAATGACCTCTGCAGGCATTTAGTGAAAAGGAAGGTTGTTGCTGGTAGTGCCGATGTGGGTGAGGAGTTGGCTGGCCGGGTGGCCGTCCGACACTAAAAGGCAACTGCCTCTCTCGAAGAGTCCCTGCGTGCCTGGAAGGTAGCTGCGAAGGAGGACTGAAGATTTTGCTTTTTATACACCCCCCTGAGATTACCTGAGCATGTCGGTGCGATGAAATTACTGGTGGCGGCATTCAGATACAAAGGAACTTCATTGATTGTTTTTTTTAATTAATAAATGAAACTACGAGAAACCATCTTCTAGCACACACGTGGTAATCCGTTTGCGAAACTGGTGCAATGAGTGCAGAAAGCTGCCAGGCTATGTCTATTCGGTTAAAGAATCTCAACCTTTTGATGCAAGCTCGGTGGGACGAGCCAGGCCCTTGCATGTGTTGAAATGTGGATTTGATGGAGGAGCGGGCAGAGGGAGATAGAGATGGATTCGCTTGCCAGGAGGGCCCCCTGTCCAGGGGGCTTTTAGGAAAAAGACAGTCTTTAAGTAGCAAGGGTTTCAAACTACGTGGAATTTAGAAGCTAAAACCTATGTTTTGAGTTCCGCTTGAAAACGAACTGGTAGCCAGTGCATTTTAAGACCATGCTTTCTTCTTTGCAAAGGGCCCTAGAAGGCAAATGCACATGGCCATAGCACGTCCCGCACTAATTCCCTCTAGCTGTACTGATTGCATTCCCATAGTGGCGGGGATCACAGTTCGGGAATGCAATCCCGTAAGTTGGGCCCCACCATTTAAGAAGGACGTTAAGGGACTTGCATGCGTGCAGAGGAGTGCCACAAAGGCGGGGAAGGGGCTGGAAGGCACGTCCTCTGAGGCGCGGCTGAGGACGCTGGGTTTGACTAGTTTGGAGAGCAGGAGGCTGCGGGGCGACCTCACTGCTCTCTGCAGCTTCCTGAGGAGGGCAAGGGGAGAGGGAGGTGCTGATCTCTTCTCCCTGGTACCCAGTGCCGGGACGCGTGGGAATGGCTCAAAGCTCCGTCCATCGGGGGGGGTTCGGACCTCACGTGAGGAAACCTTTCTTTACCGAGAAGGCGGTCAAACCCTGGAACAGGGGGTGGTTGATGCCCCATGCCTGTCAGTGTCTAAGAGGCATTTGGGCGACGCCCTTAATGCCGTGCTTTAACTTTTGGTCAGCCTTGCAGTGGTCAGGCAGTTGGATTACATGGTCATTGTAGGTCCCTTCCAACTCAACTTTTCCATTCCATTCCATTCCATTCCACTCCATTCCATTCCGTTCCGTTCTGTTCTATTCTGTTCTGTTCTTTTCTGTTCCCTGTGCTCCCCGTGAGTCAAAACCATGAGACAGTTATTTACCTGAAGAGCCAGGGGTTTTTCAGATCCAAAAACACTTTCAAGGACACAAATCACAAAGATTACAAGTGGAAACAGGATTTTATTTTATTTTATTTTATTTTATTTTATTTTATTTTATTTTATTTTATGTTATGTTATGTTATGTTATTTTACGTTATTTTACGTTATGTTATGTTATGTTATGTTATTTTATGTTACTTTATGTTATTTTATATTATTTGATTTGGTTTGATTTTTCTGAATCCATTTCAGAGCCGATGCTCACAAGCATGAACACAATGCACATGTGTAGCCAGGAGCAGGCTGATGCATTCTTGAGTTTAGCTTGAAGAAACATCCCTTGCAGTCTGGCAAAGGAAAGCCATAGAGCCGCAGAAAGTAGCAGCAGGGATGCAGGGCAAGCAGTCCCTGCTTCCTCAAGAGTGAGAACTTGAAGAATGAGGATCAGGAGCGACCACACACAAAAGAAGAAGAAGAAGAGGTGTGTGGTACCGTGGGGTATTTTCCAAAGTAGGACACATAATAGCGACGACAAGCACACTTCTTGCCTTCCAAAACTTGCTGCGCCGCTGTGCTGCTTGGCCGATGATGCATGAAAAGCGCTCTGGTGCCGGCCCTGCGCTTGTGCTGCATGCAGGGAGAGCTGCAAAGCGGCAGCTCCGGACAGTGCAGCAAGCCTGCAGCCCTTCCAAGCGCAGGCTGTTTTGCAGAAGCGAGAATCCCTGGGGAAACGGAGCCAAGGGAAGAGCAGAGCTCGCTCCCGCTCCAAACTTGCGACGGGCAAGAGAGCCCGAGAGAGCCAGGGCACGAGCGGTGCCTTGGAGGTGCAAGAGCAGCGGGCAAGAAGGGAGCCGAAAGGGCCCAGAGGAGCCCTGGCAAGGGGCTGTGCTCAACGCTACGGAGGACAAGAAGCAACCCGCGGGGGCCACCGTGGGGGCCCGCCCTGGGAGTCTAGAAAGCTTCCTCCCCCCGGATGCGGGGCACGAGGGCCATCTTCGTGGAGCACGAGCAGCAGGCACCTAGCCCAAATGGCCCAAAGGAGCCCTGGCAAGGGGCCGTGCTCAGTGCTGCAGAGGCAGGCAAAAACCCCCCGGGGACACTTGCTAGCCCACCGTGGGGGAAAAAAAGCCTTGCTCCCCCCAGCTGCAGGGCACGAGAGGCCATCTTCGTGGTGCATGAGCAGCAGGCAGTAACCTAGCCAAAAGGGAGCAGAGGAGCCCTGACAAGTGGTCATGCTCAATGCTGCAGAGGAAGGCAAAAAACCCCCGGGGACCAGTGCCAATCTGCCCCGGGGGAAAATTCCTTCCTGACCCCAGCGCTGGCGATCGGCTACTCCCTGAGCATGTGAGCAAGACCCGCCTCCTCCTCCCACAGGCTGGTCACGCCTCCCTCCCAGGAGATGCCCAAGCCCTATTCTCCCTCAAGCAGGAGCCACCTCAGGGGCTTGCGAGAGAGGCGATATGCCCCGGGCCTGATGGACCTTGGGGGCAAGAATCCTTCCCATGCCTGGTAGGACACCAGTGGCTGCTCCGAAGCACTGGGAGGCCTTGCAACATCTCTGCATTCCGTTTCTTACGGCTGCTGCCCCTGGCTGCGCAGGGGATGAGGACGGCGAGCTCTGCAGTGCTCTTCAGGAAGGCGTTCCCTTGGTCTTGCCGCGGCTATCCAGCTGAAAAGGCTATCCGAACCTGAGATGGGCTTTGAAGGTGGCGCTGCCGGGAGCTGGCCTGGCAGCAGAGAATCTCCAGCAGCCTCGCCCAGCCTTCGGTCTTCTTCCCTCAGACCCTCCAAGTAATTCCACCGGCTCCTCAAGGATTTCCTCTGGGATGTCTTCGGGCTGCCCGCAGGCCATCTCTGGCAGCAGGACACGGGAGGATGCTCCCTTTTGTCCTGGCCCGGGGCACTGTGACTGCTGCGTTGCCGGGCGGTGGCACTGTGACACGGGGGTGACGGGGCCCCCCATGCGCAGCCCCGCCCGCCGCAGCCCCCCCGCCGCCCCTCCGCCCGGCATCCTTCGGAGGAAGGCCTTTGGGGGGCTGGCCCCGAGGCAGTCCCTGTGCCCAGGAGGCCCAGGGGGCTGTCCCTGCCCTTGGTGGCCGTGCACTGGGCACAGCTGCTGGGCGTCCCTGACGTGTCCTCTGCCCCTCAGCTCCCAAGGACAAACCCAGTGCTGTTCCTCTTCCTTCAGGCCATGGCAGAAACGAAGCCTGCAGCCCAGAGACCACCCCTATTAGCCGTCCCCTCTCTGCACCAGAGCTAACGACCACGAGGCCGCGCGGCGAGGAGGGCCAGGGACTTGATGTGGCTGGACACAAAGCCGGGGAGTGTGAGGGGGAATGGTTTCAGTAGTTGCAGCCTGGAGGAAAGGCAAAGCGTAACCAGAGCCATAGCTTGGGATGGAAAGAAGACAGGCTTTGACAAACAAGGGAGCGGAGGTTACACTGGTGGGGTGGAAAGGTGGGTCATTTTCAGGCCTAGAACATTTGGAGCCGTGCCCAAAGCACAGGCAGGCAAACGACGACTCCTCCAAACGGGGAAAATTGCTCATTGCTGCTATCGCCGTCACATCCCCTTGTGCCACTGAAACCAAGCTGCGCAGCTCCTCTGTTAAAGACACCCATTGCCCGAGTTTATAGGGGATAGCAAACGCGCTTCAGCCCTGGGGTAAAACTTTCGCAGCTCTTTTGGGACTTCAACGTTTCTGAGAGTTACTTGCCTCCCTCACTTGGCGGGAAGATGTTCAGCTCTTCTCTAAAGCCTGGAAAGTCTCTTTTTCCTTTAGGATTTAGTCTTTTGAGTCCTGAAAGAGGAAGGAAGGTGATATTCTTGTCATTTTGGTCGTTGGTGCCAAAATTCATCTGTCCGTTCAGACTCTGTAAATAAGGGCATTTCTACCGTATACATTCCTTTGGATGTGGGGATGCCAGAGGTGAAAGAAAGGCTTGTGGTTCCCTCTGCGTGAACTTTGCAGAGACGTAGAGAGCATGCAGGATTGCCTCACCATTCCTCACCAATGCACCAGGGAGGGACATTTGCTACTCCCCTGCTTATGGGGAGGTCGTCTTCTTGGCAAGAAGTCCTGAATGGTTTTGTGTTCTTGACCATCTTTCTCCTGGCACTTGAGTAGCTCTTCTCCTCCTCTGGCCTTCATCCTTGATATCTTTCTTGAAAGTGATGGCAGCCCTGTCAGCCTTTGTCTTGCTCCTGCTGGGCGTCTTCTTCTGTAGGCCCTGCATGCCCCTCATCGGCTGCTTAGTCTTTGTTTGCCTTGATCCCAGACGGAATTTGTCTTTCTTGAACGCGAGGAATGAGAAATGTCCCTAGTGGTGCCGCTGAGTTCTCACCAGGGCTTTGCACAATGCTTGCCTTTCCGATGGAAATAGCTTGCCTGACACACAAGAATGCATTTGCCTCTATGCCATTCGTGGCTCCTAGTCACCCTGTCATCTACTCATGCCTCCCGGAACGTTGGCCTACTCCGATGTTCCCAAACTGGAGCACAAACGCATGGTGCTCCAGCTGCCGTTGTGTTACCTGCAGTTCTTCACACGCGTGGTTTACTGAGGGAGGGGGCTCTCTCTTCTGGCAGAGCTTCAGCTGGTGTGGAGCATGGGGGCCATAGAAACATACCCTGAGATAGAGCTTTTTCTGGTTCATGGGTGCCATGAAATCCAGAAGACGATGTGGACAATGAATGTATCTCCTGGAGGAGGCAGGAAGCCTACATATCTTGAACGGTGGTTTTCTGCAGTCTCATTTCAAAAGACCTGACCGTGAACTTCACCGTTTCATACATTTGATGGCACGAAAGCGTGAAGGGTGGAGCCCGAGAGACGTGTTAATGAGGCTTTCACCCGTCGGTAGCCTGCTGGAGTGCAGCTCCACGCAGTCTCGACCAGCAGATCCAGCCCTCCGCCGGCCGGGTGAGCTAGGGACGGACTGTGTGGGTGGGCTCTGAGCACGAAGCTGGTGGTGTGCGTCTAGTCGCTTTCAAAATGGGTGTCTGCCTCCTGGGAAAGAAAAGAAGCACAGCTGGCGTTACGTGAGCTTCCATTTTGGAGGTTGCATTGGAGAAAGTGCCAAATCAGCCCCGACGCTGAAAAAGCTGCAGGAGATGAAACACGGGTGGGCCAGTGCGATGCGGTTCGTGGCACTGCTGTCTGTGGGGATATGCTTCACTGTGCAGGAGTGTGAATAAAGGTGGCTGAGCTTTTAAATGACCTCTGCAGGCATTTAGTGAAAAGGAAGGTTGTTGCTGGTAGTGCCGATGTGGGTGAGGAGTTGGCTGGCCGGGTGGCCGTCCGACACTAAAAGGCAACTGCCTCTCTCGAAGAGTCCCTGCGTGCCTGGAAGGTAGCTGCGAAGGAGGACTGAAGATTTTGCTTTTTATACACCCCCCTGAGATTACCTGAGCATGTCGGTGCGATGAAATTACTGGTGGCGGCATTCAGATACAAAGGAACTTCATTGATTGTTTTTTTTAATTAATAAATGAAACTACGAGAAACCATCTTCTAGCACACACGTGGTAATCCGTTTGCGAAACTGGTGCAATGAGTGCAGAAAGCTGCCAGGCTATGTCTATTCGGTTAAAGAATCTCAACCTTTTGATGCAAGCTCGGTGGGACGAGCCAGGCCCTTGCATGTGTTGAAATGTGGATTTGATGGAGGAGCGGGCAGAGGGAGATAGAGATGGATTCGCTTGCCAGGAGGGCCCCCTGTCCAGGGGGCTTTTAGGAAAAAGACAGTCTTTAAGTAGCAAGGGTTTCAAACTACGTGGAATTTAGAAGCTAAAACCTATGTTTTGAGTTCCGCTTGAAAACGAACTGGTAGCCAGTGCATTTTAAGACCATGCTTTCTTCTTTGCAAAGGGCCCTAGAAGGCAAATGCACATGGCCATAGCACGTCCCGCACTAATTCCCTCTAGCTGTACTGATTGCATTCCCATAGTGGCGGGGATCACAGTTCGGGAATGCAATCCCGTAAGTTGGGCCCCACCATTTAAGAAGGACGTTAAGGGACTTGCATGCGTGCAGAGGAGTGCCACAAAGGCGGGGAAGGGGCTGGAAGGCATGTCCTCTGAGGCGCGGCTGAGGACGCTGGGTTTGACTAGTTTGGAGAGCAGGAGGCTGCGGGGCGACCTCACTGCTCTCTGCAGCTTCCTGAGGAGGGCAAGGGGAGAGGGAGGTGCTGATCTCTTCTCCCTGGTACCCAGTGCCGGGACGCGTGGGAATGGCTCAAAGCTCCGTCCGTCAGGGGGGGTTCGGACCTCACGTGAGGAAACCTTTCTTTACCGAGAAGGCGGTCAAACCCTGGAACAGGGGGTGGTTGATGCCCCATGCCTGTCAGTGTCTAAGAGGCATTTGGGCGACGCCCTTAATGCCGTGCTTTAACTTTTGGTCAGCCTTGCAGTGGTCAGGCAGTTGGATTAGATGGTCATTGTAGGTCCCTTCCAACTCAACTTTTCCATTCCATTCCATTCCATTCCACTCCATTCCATTCCGTTCCGTTCTGTTCTATTCTGTTCTGTTCTTTTCTGTTCCCTGTGCTCCCCGTGAGTCAAAACCATGAGACAGTTATTTACCTGAAGAGCCAGGGGTTTTTCAGATCCAAAAACACTTTCAAGGACACAAATCACAAAGATTACAAGTGGAAACAGGATTTTATTTTATTTTATTTTATTTTATTTTATTTTATTTTATTTTATTTTATTTTATGTTATGTTATGTTATTTTACGTTATTTTACGTTATGTTATGTTATGTTATGTTATTTTATGTTACTTTATGTTATTTTATATTATTTGATTTGGTTTGATTTTTCTGAATCCATTTCAGAGCCGATGCTCACAAGCATGAACACAATGCACATGTGTAGCCAGGAGCAGGCTGATGCATTCTTGAGTTTAGCTTGAAGAAACATCCCTTGCAGTCTGGCAAAGGAAAGCCATAGAGCCGCAGAAAGTAGCAGCAGGGATGCAGGGCAAGCAGTCCCTGCTTCCTCAAGAGTGAGAACTTGAAGAATGAGGATCAGGAGCGACCACACACAAAAGAAGAAGAAGAAGAGGTGTGTGGTACCGTGGGGTATTTTCCAAAGTAGGACACATAATAGCGATGACAAGCACACTTCTTGCCTTCCAAAACTTGCTGCGCCGCTGTGCTGCTTGGCCGATGATGCATGAAAAGCGCTCTGGTGCCGGCCCTGCGCTTGTGCTGCATGCAGGGAGAGCTGCAAAGCGGCAGCTCCGGACAGTGCAGCAAGCCTGCAGCCCTTCCAAGCGCAGGCTGTTTTGCAGAAGCGAGAATCCCTGGGGAAACGGAGCCAAGGGAAGAGCAGAGCTCGCTCCCGCTCCAAACTTGCGACGGGCAAGAGAGCCCGAGAGAGCCAGGGCACGAGCGGTGCCTTGGAGGTGCAAGAGCAGCGGGCAAGAAGGGAGCCGAAAGGGCCCAGAGGAGCCCTGGCAAGGGGCTGTGCTCAATGCTACGGAGGACAAGAAGCAACCCGCGGGGGCCACCCTGGGGGCCCGCCCTGGGAGTCTAGAAAGCTTCCTCCCCCCGGATGCGGGGCACGAGGGCCATCTTCGTGGAGCACGAGCAGCAGGCACCTAGCCCAAATGGCCCAAAGGAGCCCTGGCAAGGGGCCGTGCTCAGTGCTGCAGAGGCAGGCAAAAACCCCCCGGGGACACTTGCTAGCCCACCGTGGGGGAAAAAAAGCCTTGCTCCCCCCAGCTGCAGGGCACGAGAGGCCATCTTCGTGGTGCATGAGCAGCAGGCAGTAACCTAGCCAAAAGGGAGCAGAGGAGCCCTGACAAGTGGTCATGCTCAATGCTGCAGAGGAAGGCAAAAAACCCCCGGGGACCAGTGCCAATCTGCCCCGGGGGAAAATTCCTTCCTGACCCCAGCGCTGGCGATCGGCTACTCCCTGAGCATGTGAGCAAGACCCGCCTCCTCCTCCCACAGGCTGGTCACGCCTCCCTCCCAGGAGATGCCCAAGCCCTATTCTCCCTCAAGCAGGAGCCACCTCAGGGGCTTGCGAGAGAGGCGATATGCCCCGGGCCTGATGGACCTTGGGGGCAAGAATCCTTCCCATGCCTGGTAGGACACCAGTGGCTGCTCCGAAGCACTGGGAGGCCTTGCAACATCTCTGCATTCCGTTTCTTACGGCTGCTGCCCCTGGCTGCGCAGGGGATGAGGACGGCGAGCTCTGCAGTGCTCTTCAGGAAGGCGTTCCCTTGGTCTTGCCGCGGCTATCCAGCTGAAAAGGCTATCCGAACCTGAGATGGGCTTTGAAGGTGGCGCTGCCGGGAGCTGGCCTGGCAGCAGAGAATCTCCAGCAGCCTCGCCCAGCCTTCGGTCTTCTTCCCTCAGACCCTCCAAGTAATTCCACCGGCTCCTCAAGGATTTCCTCTGGGATGTCTTCGGGCTGCCCGCAGGCCATCTCTGGCAGCAGGACACGGGAGGATGCTCCCTTTTGTCCTGGCCCGGGGCACTGTGACTGCTGCGTTGCCGGGCGGTGGCACTGTGACACGGGGGTGACGGGGCCCCCCATGCGCAGCCCCGCCCGCCGCAGCCCCCCCGCCGCCCCTCCGCCCGGCATCCTTCGGAGGAAGGCCTTTGGGGGGCTGGCCCCGAGGCAGTCCCTGTGCCCAGGAGGCCCAGGGGGCTGTCCCTGCCCTTGGTGGCCGTGCACTGGGCACAGCTGCTGGGCGTCCCTGACGTGTCCTCTGCCCCTCAGCTCCCAAGGACAAACCCAGTGCTGTTCCTCTTCCTTCAGGCCATGGCAGAAACGAAGCCTGCAGCCCAGAGACCACCCCTATTAGCCGTCCCCTCTCTGCACCAGAGCTAACGACCACGAGGCCGCGCGGCGAGGAGGGCCAGGGACTTGATGTGGCTGGACACAAAGCCGGGGAGTGTGAGGGGGAATGGTTTCAGTAGTTGCAGCCTGGAGGAAAGGCAAAGCGTAACCAGAGCCATAGCTTGGGATGGAAAGAAGACAGGCTTTGACAAACAAGGGAGCGGAGGTTACACTGGTGGGGTGGAAAGGCGGGTCATTTTCAGGCCTAGAACATTTGGAGCCGTGCCCAAAGCACAGGCAGGCAAACGACGACTCCTCCAAACGGGGAAAATTGCTCATTGCTGCTATCGCCGTCACATCCCCTTGTGCCACTGCAACCAAGCTGCGCAGCTCCTCTGTTAAAGACACCCATTGCCCGAGTTTATAGGGGATAGCAAACGCGCTTCAGCCCTGGGGTAAAACTTTCGCAGCTCTTTTGGGACTTCAACGTTTCTGAGAGTTACTTGCCTCCCTCACTTGGCGGGAAGATGTTCAGCTCTTCTCTAAAGCCTGGAAAGTCTCTTTTTCCTTTAGGATTTAGTCTTTTGAGTCCTGAAAGAGGAAGGAAGGTGATATTCTTGTCATTTTGGTCGTTGGTGCCAAAATTCATCTGTCCGTTCAGACTCTGTAAATAAGGGCATTTCTACCGTATACATTCCTTTGGATGTGGGGATGCCAGAGGTGAAAGAAAGGCTTGTGGTTCCCTCTGCGTGAACTTTGCAGAGACGTAGAGAGCATGCAGGATTGCCTCACCATTCCTCACCAATGCACCAGGGAGGGACATTTGCTACTCCCCTGCTTATGGGGAGGTCGTCTTCTTGGCAAGAAGTCCTGAATGGTTTTGTGTTCTTGACCATCTTTCTCCTGGCACTTGAGTAGCTCTTCTCCTCCTCTGGCCTTCATCCTTGATATCTTTCTTGAAAGTGATGGCAGCCCTGTCAGCCTTTGTCTTGCTCCTGCTGGGCGTCTTCTTCTGTAGGCCCTGCATGCCCCTCATCGGCTGCTTAGTCTTTGTTTGCCTTGATCCCAGACGGAATTTGTCTTTCTTGAACGCGAGGAATGAGAAATGTCCCTAGTGGTGCCGCTGAGTTCTCACCAGGGCTTTGCACAATGCTTGCCTTTCCGATGGAAATAGCTTGCCTGACACACAAGAATGCATTTGCCTCTATGCCATTCGTGGCTCCTAGTCACCCTGTCATCTACTCATGCCTCCAGGAACGTTGGCCTACTCCGATGTTCCCAAACTGGAGCACAAACGCATGGTGCTCCAGCTGCCGTTGTGTTACCTGCAGTTCTTCACACGCGTGGTTTACTGAGGGAGGGGGCTCTCTCTTCTGGCAGAGCTTCAGCTGGTGTGGAGCATGGGGGCCATAGAAACATACCCTGAGATAGAGCTTTTTCTGGTTCATGGGTGCCATGAAATCCAGAAGACGATGTGGACAATGAATGTATCTCCTGGAGGAGGCAGGAAGCCTACATATCTTGAACGGTGGTTTTCTGCAGTCTCATTTCAAAAGACCTGACCGTGAACTTCACCGTTTCATACATTTGATGGCACGAAAGCGTGAAGGGTGGAGCCTGAGAGACGTGTTAATGAGGCTTTCACCCGTCGGTAGCCTGCTGGAGTGCAGCTCCACGCAGTCTCGACCAGCAGATCCAGCCCTCCGCCGGCCGGGTGAGCTAGGGACGGACTGTGTGGGTGGGCTCTGAGCACGAAGCTGGTGGTGTGCGTCTAGTCGCTTTCAAAATGGGTGTCTGCCTCCTGGGAAAGAAAAGAAGCACAGCTGGCGTTACGTGAGCTTCCATTTTGGAGGTTGCATTGGAGAAAGTGCCAAATCAGCCCCGACGCTGAAAAAGCTGCAGGAGATGAAACACGGGTGGGCCAGTGCGATGCGGTTCGTGGCACTGCTGTCTGTGGGGATATGCTTCACTGTGCAGGAGTGTGAATAAAGGTGGCTGAGCTTTTAAATGACCTCTGCAGGCATTTAGTGAAAAGGGAGGTTGTTGCTGGTAGTGCCGATGTGGGTGAGGAGTTGGCTGGCCGGGTGGCCGTCCGACACTAAAAGGCAACTGCCTCTCTCGAAGAGTCCCTGCGTGCCTGGAAGGTAGCTGCGAAGGAGGACTGAAGATTTTGCTTTTTATACACCCGCCTGAGATTACCTGAGCATGTCGGTGCGATGAAATTACTGGTGGCGGCATTCAGATACAAAGGAACTTCATTGATTGTTTTTTTTAATTAATAAATGAAACTATGAGAAACCATCTTCTAGCACACACGTGGTAATCCGTTTGCGAAACTGGTGCAATGAGTGCAGAAAGCTGCCAGGCTATGTCTATTTGGTTAAAGAATCTCAACCTTTTGATGCAAGCTCGGTGGGACGAGCCAGGCCCTTGCATGTGTTGAAATGTGGATTTGATGGAGGAGCGGGCAGAGGGAGATAGAGATGGATTCGCTTGCCAGGAGGGCCCCCTGTCCAGGGGGCTTTTAGGAAAAAGACAGCCTTTAAGTAGCAAGGGTTTCAAACTACGTGGAATTTAGAAGCTAAAACCTATGTTTTGAGTTCCGCTTGAAAACGAACTGGTAGCCAGTGCATTTTAAGACCATGCTTTCTTCTTTGCAAAGGGCCCTAGAAGGCAAATGCACGTGGCCATAGCACGTCCCGCACTAATTCCCTCTAGCTGTACTGATTGCATTCCCATAGTGGCGGGGATCACAGTTCGGGAATGCAATCCCGTAAGTTGGGCCCCACCGTTTAAAAAGGATGTTAAGGGACTTGCATGCGTGCAGAGGAGTGCCACAAAGGCGGGGAAGGGGCTGGAAGGCACGTCCTCTGAGGAGCGGCTGAGGACGCTGGGTTTGACTAGTTTGGAGAGCAGGAGGCTGCGGGGCGACCTCACTGCTCTCTGCAGCTTCCTGAGGAGGGCAAGGGGAGAGGGAGGTGCTGATCTCTTCTCCCTGGTACCCAGTGCCAGGACGCGTGGGAATGGCCCAAAGCTGCGTCCGTCAGGGGGGGTTCGGACTTGACGTGAGGAAACCTTTCTTTACCGAGAAGGGGGTCAAACCCTGGAACAGGGGGTGGTTGATGCCCCATGCCTGTCAGTGTCTAAGAGGCATTTGGGCGACGCCCTTAATGCCGTGCTTTAACTTTTGGTCAGCCTTGCAGTGGTCAGGCAGTTGGATTAGATGGTCATTGTAGGTCCCTTCCAACTCAACTTTTCCATTCCATTCCATTCCACTCCATTCCATTCCGTTCCGTTCTGTTCTATTCTGTTCTGTTCTTTTCTGTTCCCTGTGCTCCCCGTGAGTCAAAACCATGAGACAGTTATTTACCTGAAGAGCCAGGGGTTTTTCAGATCCAAAAACACTTTCAAGGACACAAATCACAAAGATTACAAGTGGAAACAGGATTTTATTTTATTTTATTTTATTTTATTTTATTTTATTTTATTTTATTTTATTTTATTTTATGTTATGTTATGTTATGTTATTTTACGTTATTTTACGTTATGTTATGTTATGTTATGTTATTTTATGTTACTTTATGTTATTTTATATTATTTGATTTGGTTTGATTTTTCTGAATCCATTTCAGAGCCGATGCTCACAAGCATGAACACAATGCACATGTGTAGCCAGGAGCAGGCTGATGCATTCTTGAGTTTAGCTTGAAGAAACATCCCTTGCAGTCTGGCAAAGGAAAGCCATAGAGCCGCAGAAAGTAGCAGCAGGGATGCAGGGCAAGCAGTCCCTGCTTCCTCAAGAGTGAGAACTTGAAGAATGAGGATCAGGAGCGACCACACACAAAAGAAGAAGAAGAAGAGGTGTGTGGTACCGTGGGGTATTTTCCAAAGTAGGACACATAATAGCGATGACAAGCACACTTCTTGCCTTCCAAAACTTGCTGCGCCGCTGTGCTGCTTGGCCGATGATGCATGAAAAGCGCTCTGGTGCCGGCCCTGCGCTTGTGCTGCATGCAGGGAGAGCTGCAAAGCGGCAGCTCCGGACAGTGCAGCAAGCCTGCAGCCCTTCCAAGCGCAGGCTGTTTTGCAGAAGCGAGAATCCCTGGGGAAACGGAGCCAAGGGAAGAGCAGAGCTCGCTCCCGCTCCAAACTTGCGACGGGCAAGAGAGCCCGAGAGAGCCAGGGCACGAGCGGTGCCTTGGAGGTGCAAGAGCAGCGGGCAAGAAGGGAGCCGAAAGGGCCCAGAGGAGCCCTGGCAAGGGGCTGTGCTCAATGCTACGGAGGACAAGAAGCAACCCGCGGGGGCCACCGTGGGGGCCCGCCCTGGGAGTCTAGAAAGCTTCCTCCCCCCGGATGCGGGGCACGAGGGCCATCTTCGTGGAGCACGAGCAGCAGGCACCTAGCCCAAATGGCCCAAAGGAGCCCTGGCAAGGGGCCGTGCTCAGTGCTGCAGAGGCAGGCAAAAACCCCCCGGGGACACTTGCTAGCCCACCGTGGGGGAAAAAAAGCCTTGCTCCCCCCAGCTGCAGGGCACGAGAGGCCATCTTCGTGGTGCATGAGCAGCAGGCAGTAACCTAGCCAAAAGGGAGCAGAGGAGCCCTGACAAGTGGTCATGCTCAATGCTGCAGAGGAAGGCAAAAAACCCCCGGGGACCAGTGCCAATCTGCCCCGGGGGAAAATTCCTTCCTGACCCCAGCGCTGGCGATCGGCTACTCCCTGAGCATGTGAGCAAGACCCGCCTCCTCGTCCCACAGGCTGGTCACGCCTCCCTCCCAGGAGATGCCCAAGCCCTATTCTCCCTCAAGCAGGAGCCACCTCAGGGGCTTGCGAGAGAGGCGATATGCCCCGGGCCTGATGGACCTTGGGGGCAAGAATCCTTCCCATGCCTGGTAGGACACCAGTGGCTGCTCCGAAGCACTGGGAGGCCTTGCAACATCTCTGCATTCCGTTTCTTACGGCTGCTGCCCCTGGCTGCGCAGGGGATGAGGACGGCGAGCTCTGCAGTGCTCTTCAGGAAGGCGTTCCCTTGGTCTTGCCGCGGCTATCCAGCTGAAAAGGCTATCCGAACCTGAGATGGGCTTTGAAGGTGGCGCTGCCGGGAGCTGGCCTGGCAGCAGAGAATCTCCAGCAGCCTCGCCCAGCCTTCGGTCTTCTTCCCTCAGACCCTCCAAGTAATTCCACCGGCTCCTCAAGGATTTCCTCTGGGATGTCTTCGGGCTGCCCGCAGGCCATCTCTGGCAGCAGGACACGGGAGGATGCTCCCTTTTGTCCTGGCCCGGGGCACTGTGACTGCTGCGTTGCCGGGCGGTGGCACTGTGACACGGGGGTGACGGGGCCCCCCATGCGCAGCCCCGCCCGCCGCAGCCCCCCCGCCGCCCCTCCGCCCGGCATCCTTCGGAGGAAGGCCTTTGGGGGGCTGGCCCCGAGGCAGTCCCTGTGCCCAGGAGGCCCAGGGGGCTGTCCCTGCCCTTGGTGGCCGTGCACTGGGCACAGCTGCTGGGCGTCCCTGACGTGTCCTCTGCCCCTCAGCTCCCAAGGACAAACCCAGTGCTGTTCCTCTTCCTTCAGGCCATGGCAGAAACCAAGCCTGCAGCCCAGAGACCACCCCTATTAGCCGTCCCCTCTCTGCACCAGAGCTAACGACCACGAGGCCGCGCGGCGAGGAGGGCCAGGGACTTGATGTGGCTGGACACAAAGCCGGGGAGTGTGAGGGGGAATGGTTTCAGTAGTTGCAGCCTGGAGGAAAGGCAAAGCGTAACCAGAGCCATAGCTTGGGATGGAAAGAAGACAGGCTTTGACAAACAAGGGAGCGGAGGTTACACTGGTGGGGTGGAAAGGTGGGTCATTTTCAGGCCTAGAACATTTGGAGCCGTGCCCAAAGCACAGGCAGGCAAACGACGACTCCTCCAAACGGGGAAAATTGCTCATTGCTGCTATCGCCGTCACATCCCCTTGTGCCACTGCAACCAAGCTGCGCAGCTCCTCTGTTAAAGACACCCATTGCCCGAGTTTATAGGGGATAGCAAATGCGCTTCAGCCCTGGGGTAAAACTTTCGCAGCTCTTTTGGGACTTCAACGTTTCTGAGAGTTACTTGCCTCCCTCACTTGGCGGGAAGATGTTCAGCTCTTCTCTAAAGCCTGGAAAGTCTCTTTTTCCTTTAGGATTTAGTCTTTTCAGTCCTGAAAGAGGAAGGAAGGTGATATTCTTGTCATTTTGGTCGTTGGTGCCAAAATTCATCTGTCCGTTCAGACTCTGTAAATAAGGGCATTTCTACCGTATACATTCCTTTGGATGTGGGGATGCCAGAGGTGAAAGAAAGGCTTGTGGTTCCCTCTGCGTGAACTTTGCAGAGACGTAGAGAGCATGCAGGATTGCCTCACCATTCCTCACCAATGCACCAGGGAGGGACATTTGCTACTCCCCTGCTTATGGGGAGGTCGTCTTCTTGGCAAGAAGTCCTGAATGGTTTTGTGTTCTTGACCATCTTTCTCCTGGCACTTGAGTAGCTCTTCTCCTCCTCTGGCCTTCATCCTTGATATCTTTCTTGAAAGTGATGGCAGCCCTGTCAGCCTTTGTCTTGCTCCTGCTGGGCGTCTTCTTCTGTAGGCCCTGCATGCCCCTCATCGGCTGCTTAGTCTTTGTTTGCCTTGATCCCAGACGGAATTTGTCTTTCTTGAACGCGAGGAATGAGAAATGTCCCTAGTGGTGCCGCTGAGTTCTCACCAGGGCTTTGCACAATGCTTGCCTTTCCGATGGAAATAGCTTGCCTGACACACAAGAATGCATTTGCCTCTATGCCATTCGTGGCTCCTAGTCACCCTGTCATCTACTCATGCCTCCAGGAACGTTGGCCTACTCCGATGTTCCCAAACTGGAGCACAAACGCATGGTGCTCCAGCTGCCGTTGTGTTACCTGCAGTTCTTCACACGCCTGGTTTACTGAGGGAGGGGGCTCTCTCTTCTGGCAGAGCTTCAGCTGGTGTGGAGCATGGGGGCCATAGAAACATACCCTGAGATAGAGCTTTTTCTGGTTCATGGGTGCCATGAAATCCAGAAGACGATGTGGACAATGAATGTATCTCCTGGAGGAGGCAGGAAGCCTACATATCTTGAACGGTGGTTTTCTGCAGTCTCATTTCAAAAGACCTGACCGTGAACTTCACCGTTTCATACATTTGATGGCACGAAAGCGTGAAGGGTGGAGCCCGAGAGACGTGTTAATGAGGCTTTCACCCGTCGGTAGCCTGCTGGAGTGCAGCTCCACGCAGTCTCGACCAGCAGATCCAGCCCTCCGCCGGCCGGGTGAGCTAGGGACGGACTGTGTGGGTGGGCTCTGAGCACGAAGCTGGTGGTGTGCGTCTAGTCGCTTTCAAAATGGGTGTCTGCCTCCTGGGAAAGAAAAGAAGCACAGCTGGCGTTACGTGAGCTTCCATTTTGGAGGTTGCATTGGAGAAAGTGCCAAATCAGCCCCGACGCTGAAAAAGCTGCAGGAGATGAAACACGGGTGGGCCAGTGCGATGCGGTTCGTGGCACTGCTGTCTGTGGGGATATGCTTCACTGTGCAGGAGTGTGAATAAAGGTGGCTGAGCTTTTAAATGACCTCTGCAGGCATTTAGTGAAAAGGAAGGTTGTTGCTGGTAGTGCCGATGTGGGTGAGGAGTTGGCTGGCCGGGTGGCCGTCCGACACTAAAAGGCAACTGCCTCTCTCGAAGAGTCCCTGCGTGCCTGGAAGGTAGCTGCGAAGGAGGACTGAAGATTTTGCTTTTTATACACCCGCCTGAGATTACCTGAGCATGTCGGTGCGATGAAATTACTGGTGGCGGCATTCAGATACAAAGGAACTTCATTGATTGTTTTTTTTAATTAATAAATGAAACTATGAGAAACCATCTTCTAGCACACACGTGGTAATCCGTTTGCGAAACTGGTGCAATGAGTGCAGAAAGCTGCCAGGCTATGTCTATTTGGTTAAAGAATCTCAACCTTTTGATGCAAGCTCGGTGGGACGAGCCAGGCCCTTGCATGTGTTGAAATGTGGATTTGATGGAGGAGCGGGCAGAGGGAGATAGAGATGGATTCGCTTGCCAGGAGGGCCCCCTGTCCAGGGGGCTTTTAGGAAAAAGACAGTCTTTAAGTAGCAAGGGTTTCAAACTACGTGGAATTTAGAAGCTAAAACCTATGTTTTGAGTTCCGCTTGAAAACGAACTGGTAGCCAGTGCATTTTAAGACCATGCTTTCTTCTTTGCAAAGGGCCCTAGAAGGCAAATGCACGTGGCCATAGCACGTCCCGCACTAATTCCCTCTAGCTGTACTGATTGCATTCCCATAGTGGCGGGGATCACAGTTCGGGAATGCAATCCCGTAAGTTGGGCCCCACCGTTTAAAAAGGATGTTAAGGGACTTGCATGTGTGCAGAGGAGTGCCACAAAGGTGGGGAAGGGGCTGGAAGGCACGTCCTCTGAGGCGCGGCTGAGGACGCTGGGTTTGACTAGTTTGGAGAGCAGGAGGCTGCGGGGCGACCTCACTGCTCTCCGCAGCTTCCTGAGGAGGGCAAGGGGAGAGGGAGGTGCTGATCTCTTCTCCCTGGTACCCAGTGCCGGGACGCGTGGGAATGGCTCAAAGCTCCGTCCATCGGGGGGGGTTCGGACCTCACGTGAGGAAACCTTTCTTTACCGAGAAGGGGGTCAAACCCTGGAACAGGGGGTGGTTGATGCCCCATGCCTGTCAGTGTCTAAGAGGCATTTGGGCGACGCCCTTAATGCCGTGCTTTAACTTTTGGTCAGCCTTGCAGTGGTCAGGCAGTTGGATTAGATGGTCATTGTAGGTCCCTTCCAACTCAACTTTTCCATTCCATTCCATTCCACTCCATTCCATTCCGTTCCGTTCTGTTCTTTTCTATTCCCTGTGCTCCCCGTGAGTCAAAACCATGAGACAGTTATTTACCTGAAGAGCCAGGGGTTTTTCAGATCCAAAAACACTTTCAAGGACACAAATCACAAAGATTACAAGTGGAAACAGGATTTGATTTTATTTTATTTTATTTTATTTTATTTTCGTTATTTTACGTTATTTTACGTTACGTTATGTTATGTTATTTTATGTTACTTTATGTTATTTTATATTATTTGATTTGGTTTGATTTTTCTGAATCCATTTCAGAGCCGATGCTCACAAGCATGAACACAATGCACATGTGTAGCCAGGAGCAGGCTGATGCATTCTTGAGTTTAGCTTGAAGAAACATCCCTTGCAGTCTGGCAAAGGAAAGCCATAGAGCCGCAGAAAGTAGCAGCAGGGATGCAGGGCAAGCAGTCCCTGCTTCCTCAAGAGTGAGAACTTGAAGAATGAGGATCAGGAGCGACCACACACAAAAGAAGAAGAAGAAGAGGTGTGTGGTACCGTGGGGTATTTTCCAAAGTAGGACACATAATAGCGATGACAAGCACACTTCTTGCCTTCCAAAACTTGCTGCGCCGCTGTGCTGCTTGGCCGATGATGCATGAAAAGCGCTCTGGTGCCGGCCCTGCGCTTGTGCTGCATGCAGGGAGAGCTGCAAAGCGGCAGCTCCGGACAGTGCAGCAAGCCTGCAGCCCTTCCAAGCGCAGGCTGTTTTGCAGAAGCGAGAATCCCTGGGGAAACGGAGCCAAGGGAAGAGCAGAGCTCGCTCCCGCTCCAAACTTGCGACGGGCAAGAGAGCCCGAGAGAGCCAGGGCACGAGCGGTGCCTTGGAGGTGCAAGAGCAGCGGGCAAGAAGGGAGCCGAAAGGGCCCAGAGGAGCCCTGGCAAGGGGCTGTGCTCAACGCTACGGAGGACAAGAAGCAACCCGCGGGGGCCACCGTGGGGGCCCGCCCTGGGAGTCTAGAAAGCTTCCTCCCCCCGGATGCGGGGCACGAGGGCCATCTTCGTGGAGCACGAGCAGCAGGCACCTAGCCCAAATGGCCCAAAGGAGCCCTGGCAAGGGGCCGTGCTCAGTGCTGCAGAGGCAGGCAAAAACCCCCCGGGGACACTTGCTAGCCCACCGTGGGGGAAAAAAAGCCTTGCTCCCCCCAGCTGCAGGGCACGAGAGGCCATCTTCGTGGTGCATGAGCAGCAGGCAGTAACCTAGCCAAAAGGGAGCAGAGGAGCCCTGACAAGTGGTCATGCTCAATGCTGCAGAGGAAGGCAAAAAACCCCCGGGGACCAGTGCCAATCTGCCCCGGGGGAAAATTCCTTCCTGACCCCAGCGCTGGCGATCGGCTACTCCCTGAGCATGTGAGCAAGACCCGCCTCCTCCTCCCACAGGCTGGTCACGCCTCCCTCCCAGGAGATGCCCAAGCCCTATTCTCCCTCAAGCTGGAGCCACCTCAGGGGCTTGCGAGAGAGGCGATATGCCCCGGGCCTGATGGACCTTGGGGGCAAGAATCCTTCCCATGCCTGGTAGGACACCAGTGGCTGCTCCGAAGCACTGGGAGGCCTTGCAACATCTCTGCATTCCGTTTCTTACGGCTGCTGCCCCTGGCTGCGCAGGGGATGAGGACGGCGAGCTCTGCAGTGCTCTTCAGGAAGGCGTTCCCTTGGTCTTGCCGCGGCTATCCAGCTGAAAAGGCTATCCGAACCTGAGATGGGCTTTGAAGGTGGCGCTGCCGGGAGCTGGCCTGGCAGCAGAGAATCTCCAGCAGCCTCGCCCAGCCTTCGGTCTTCTTCCCTCAGACCCTCCAAGTAATTCCACCGGCTCCTCAAGGATTTCCTCTGGGATGTCTTCGGGCTGCCCGCAGGCCATCTCTGGCAGCAGGACACGGGAGGATGCTCCCTTTTATCCTGGCCCGGGGCACTGTGACTGCTGCGTTGCCGGGCGGTGGCACTGTGACACGGGGGTGACGGGGCCCCCCATGCGCAGCCCCGCCCGCCGCAGCCCCCCCGCCGCCCCTCCGCCCGGCATCCTTCGGAGGAAGGCCTTTGGGGGGCTGGCCCCGAGGCAGTCCCTGTGCCCAGGAGGCCCAGGGGGCTGTCCCTGCCCTTGGTGGCCGTGCACTGGGCACAGCTGCTGGGCGTCCCTGACGTGTCCTCTGCCCCTCAGCTCCCAAGGACAAACCCAGTGCTGTTCCTCTTCCTTCAGGCCATGGCAGAAACCAAGCCTGCAGCCCAGAGACCACCCCTATTAGCCGTCCCCTCTCTGCACCAGAGCTAACGACCACGAGGCCGCGCGGCGAGGAGGGCCAGGGACTTGATGTGGCTGGACACAAAGCCGGGGAGTGTGAGGGGGAATGGTTTCAGTAGTTGCAGCCTGGAGGAAAGGCAAAGCGTAACCAGAGCCATAGCTTGGGATGGAAAGAAGACAGGCTTTGACAAACAAGGGAGCGGAGGTTACACTGGTGGGGTGGAAAGGCGGGTCATTTTCAGGCCTAGAACATTTGGAGCCGTGCCCAAAGCACAGGCAGGCAAACGACGACTCCTCCAAACGGGGAAAATTGCTCATTGCTGCTATCGCCGTCACATCCCCTTGTGCCACTGCAACCAAGCTGCGCAGCTCCTCTGTTAAAGACACCCATTGCCCGAGTTTATAGGGGATAGCAAATGCGCTTCAGCCCTGGGGTAAAACTTTCGCAGCTCTTTTGGGACTTCAACGTTTCTGAGAGTTACTTGCCTCCCTCACTTGGCGGGAGGATGTTCAGCTCTTCTCTAAAGCCTGGAAAGTCTCTTTTTCCTTTAGGATTTAATCTTTTGAGTCCTGAAAGAGGAAGGAAGGTGATATTCTTGTCATTTTGGTCGTTGGTGCCAAAATTCATCTGTCCGTTCAGACTCTGTAAAGAAGGGCATTTATACCGTATACATTCCTTTGGATGTGGGGATGCCAGAGGTGAAAGAAAGGCTTGTGGTTCCCTCTGCGTGAACTTTGCAGAGACGTAGAGAGCATGCAGGATTGCCTCACCATTCCTCACCAATGCACCAGGGAGGGACATTTGCTACTCCCCTGCTTATGGGGAGGTCGTCTTCTTGGCAAGAAGTCCTGAATGGTTTTGTGTTCTTGACCATCTTTCTCCTGGCACTTGAGTAGCTCTTCTCCTCCTCTGGCCTTCATCCTTGATATCTTTCTTGAAAGTGATGGCAGCCCTGTCAGCCTTTGTCTTGCTCCTGCTGGGCGTCTTCTTCTGTAGGCCCTGCATGCCCCTCATCGGCTGCTTAGTCTTTGTTTGCCTTGATCCCAGACGGAATTTGTCTTTCTTGAACGCGAGGAATGAGAAATGTCCCTAGTGGTGCCGCTGAGTTCTCACCAGGGCTTTGCACAATGCTTGCCTTTCCGATGGAAATAGCTTGCCTGACACACAAGAATGCATTTGCCTCTATGCCATTCGTGGCTCCTAGTCACCCTGTCATCTACTCATGCCTCCAGGAACGTTGGCCTACTCCGATGTTCCCAAACTGGAGCACAAACGCATGGTGCTCCAGCTGCCGTTGTGTTACCTGCAGTTCTTCACACGCCTGGTTTACTGAGGGAGGGGGCTCTCTCTTCTGGCAGAGCTTCAGCTGGTGTGGAGCATGGGGGCCATAGAAACATACCCTGAGATAGAGCTTTTTCTGGTTCATGGGTGCCATGAAATCCAGAAGACGATGTGGACAATGAATGTATCTCCTGGAGGAGGCAGGAAGCCTACATATCTTGAACGGTGGTTTTCTGCAGTCTCATTTCAAAAGACCTGACCGTGAACTTCACCGTTTCATACATTTGATGGCACGAAAGCGTGAAGGGTGGAGCCCGAGAGACGTGTTAATGAGGCTTTCACCCGTCGGTAGCCTGCTGGAGTGCAGCTCCACGCAGTCTCGACCAGCAGATCCAGCCCTCCGCCGGCCGGGTGAGCTAGGGACGGACTGTGTGGGTGGGCTCTGAGCACGAAGCTGGTGGTGTGCGTCTAGTCGCTTTCAAAATGGGTGTCTGCCTCCTGGGAAAGAAAAGAAGCACAGCTGGCGTTACGTGAGCTTCCATTTTGGAGGTTGCATTGGAGAAAGTGCCAAATCAGCCCCGACGCTGAAAAAGCTGCAGGAGATGAAACACGGGTGGGCCAGTGCGATGCGGTTCGTGGCACTGCTGTCTGTGGGGATATGCTTCACTGTGCAGGAGTGTGAATAAAGGTGGCTGAGCTTTTAAATGACCTCTGCAGGCATTTAGTGAAAAGGAAGGTTGTTGCTGGTAGTGCCGATGTGGGTGAGGAGTTGGCTGGCCGGGTGGCCGTCCGACACTAAAAGGCAACTGCCTCTCTCGAAGAGTCCCTGCGTGCCTGGAAGGTAGCTGCGAAGGAGGACTGAAGATTTTGCTTTTTATACACCCGCCTGAGATTACCTGAGCATGTCGGTGCGATGAAATTACTGGTGGCGGCATTCAGATACAAAGGAACTTCATTGATTGTTTTTTTTAATTAATAAATGAAACTATGAGAAACCATCTTCTAGCACACACGTGGTAATCCGTTTGCGAAACTGGTGCAATGAGTGCAGAAAGCTGCCAGGCTATGTCTATTTGGTTAAAGAATCTCAACCTTTTGATGCAAGCTCGGTGGGACGAGCCAGGCCCTTGCATGTGTTGAAATGTGGATTTGATGGAGGAGCGGGCAGAGGGAGATAGAGATGGATTCGCTTGCCAGGAGGGCCCCCTGTCCAGGGGGCTTTTAGGAAAAAGACAGTCTTTAAGTAGCAAGGGTTTCAAACTACGTGGAATTTAGAAGCTAAAACCTATGTTTTGAGTTCCGCTTGAAAACGAACTGGTAGCCAGTGCATTTTAAGACCATGCTTTCTTCTTTGCAAAGGGCCCTAGAAGGCAAATGCACGTGGCCATAGCACGTCCCGCACTAATTCCCTCTAGCTGTACTGATTGCATTCCCATAGTGGCGGGGATCACAGTTCGGGAATGCAATCCCGTAAGTTGGGCCCCACCGTTTAAAAAGGATGTTAAGGGACTTGCATGCGTGCAGAGGAGTGCCACAAAGGCGGGGAAGGGGCTGGAAGGCATGTCCTCTGAGGCGCGGCTGAGGACGCTGGGTTTGACTAGTTTGGAGAGCAGGAGGCTGCGGGGCGACCTCACTGCTCTCCGCAGCTTCCTGAGGAGGGCAAGTGGAGAGGGAGGTGCTGATCTCTTCTCCCTGGTACCCAGTGCCAGGACGCGTGGGAATGGCTCAAAGCTGCGTCCATCGGGGGGGGTTCGGACCTCACGTGAGGAAACCTTTCTTTACCGAGAAGGCGGTCAAACCTTGGAACAGGGGGTGGTTGATGCCCCATGCCTGTCAGTGTCTAAGAGGCATTTGGGCGACGCCCTTAATGCCGTGCTTTAACTTTTGGTCAGCCTTGCAGTGGTCAGGCAGTTGGATTAGATGGTCATTGTAGGTCCCTTCCAACTCAACTTTTCCATTCCATTCCATTCCACTCCATTCCATTCCGTTCCGTTCTGTTCTATTCTGTTCTGTTCTTTTCTGTTCCCTGTGCTCCCCGTGAGTCAAAACCATGAGACAGTTATTTACCTGAAGAGCCAGGGGTTTTTCAGATCCAAAAACACTTTCAAGGACACAAATCACAAAGATTACAAGTGGAAACAGGATTTTATTTTATTTTATTTTATTTTATTTTATTTTATTTTATGTTATTTTACGTTATTTTACGTTATTTTACGTTATGTTATGTTATGTTATGTTATTTTATGTTACTTTATGTTATTTTATATTATTTGATTTGGTTTGATTTTTCTGAATCCATTTCAGAGCCGATGCTCACAAGCATGAACACAATGCACATGTGTAGCCAGGAGCAGGCTGATGCATTCTTGAGTTTAGCTTGAAGAAACATCCCTTGCAGTCTGGCAAAGGAAAGCCATAGAGCCGCAGAAAGTAGCAGCAGGGATGCAGGCCAAGCAGTCCCTGCTTCCTCAAGAGTGAGAACTTGAAGAATGAGGATCAGGAGCGACCACACACAAAAGAAGAAGAAGAAGAGGTGTGTGGTACCGTGGGGTATTTTCCAAAGTAGGACACATAATAGCGACGACAAGCACACTTCTTGCCTTCCAAAACTTGCTGCGCCGCTGTGCTGCTTGGCCGATGATGCATGAAAAGCGCTCTGGTGCCGGCCCTGCGCTTGTGCTGCATGCAGGGAGAGCTGCAAAGCGGCAGCTCCGGACAGTGCAGCAAGCCTGCAGCCCTTCCAAGCGCAGGCTGTTTTGCAGAAGCGAGAATCCCTGGGGAAACGGAGCCAAGGGAAGAGCAGAGCTCGCTCCCGCTCCAAACTTGCGACGGGCAAGAGAGCCCGAGAGAGCCAGGGCACGAGCGGTGCCTTGGAGGTGCAAGAGCAGCGGGCAAGAAGGGAGCCGAAAGGGCCCAGAGGAGCCCTGGCAAGGGGCTGTGCTCAACGCTACGGAGGACAAGAAGCAACCCGCGGGGGCCACCGTGGGGGCCCGCCCTGGGAGTCTAGAAAGCTTCCTCCCCCCGGATGCGGGGCACGAGGGCCATCTTCGTGGAGCACGAGCAGCAGGCACCTAGCCCAAATGGCCCAAAGGAGCCCTGGCAAGGGGCCGTGCTCAGTGCTGCAGAGGCAGGCAAAAACCCCCCGGGGACACTTGCTAGCCCACCGTGGGGGAAAAAAAGCCTTGCTCCCCCCAGCTGCAGGGCACGAGAGGCCATCTTCGTGGTGCATGAGCAGCAGGCAGTAACCTAGCCAAAAGGGAGCAGAGGAGCCCTGACAAGTGGTCATGCTCAATGCTGCAGAGGAAGGCAAAAAACCCCCGGGGACCAGTGCCAATCTGCCCCGGGGGAAAATTCCTTCCTGACCCCAGCGCTGGCGATCGGCTACTCCCTGAGCATGTGAGCAAGACCCGCCTCCTCCTCCCACAGGCTGGTCACGCCTCCCTCCCAGGAGATGCCCAAGCCCTATTCTCCCTCAAGCAGGAGCCACCTCAGGGGCTTGCGAGAGAGGCGATATGCCCCGGGCCTGATGGACCTTGGGGGCAAGAATCCTTCCCATGCCTGGTAGGACACCAGTGGCTGCTCCGAAGCACTGGGAGGCCTTGCAACATCTCTGCATTCCGTTTCTTACGGCTGCTGCCCCTGGCTGCGCAGGGGATGAGGACGGCGAGCTCTGCAGTGCTCTTCAGGAAGGCGTTCCCTTGGTCTTGCCGCGGCTATCCAGCTGAAAAGGCTATCCGAACCTGAGATGGGCTTTGAAGGTGGCGCTGCCGGGAGCTGGCCTGGCAGCAGAGAATCTCCAGCAGCCTCGCCCAGCCTTCGGTCTTCTTCCCTCAGACCCTCCAAGTAATTCCACCGGCTCCTCAAGGATTTCCTCTGGGATGTCTTCGGGCTGCCCGCAGGCCATCTCTGGCAGCAGGACACGGGAGGATGCTCCCTTTTGTCCTGGCCCGGGGCACTGTGACTGCTGCGTTGCCGGGCGGTGGCACTGTGACACGGGGGTGACGGGGCCCCCCATGCGCAGCCCCGCCCGCCGCAGCCCCCCCGCCGCCCCTCCGCCCGGCATCCTTCGGAGGAAGGCCTTTGGGGGGCTGGCCCCGAGGCAGTCCCTGTGCCCAGGAGGCCCAGGGGGCTGTCCCTGCCCTTGGTGGCCGTGCACTGGGCACAGCTGCTGGGCGTCCCTGACGTGTCCTCTGCCCCTCAGCTCCCAAGGACAAACCCAGTGCTGTTCCTCTTCCTTCAGGCCATGGCAGAAACCAAGCCTGCAGCCCAGAGACCACCCCTATTAGCCGTCCCCTCTCTGCACCAGAGCTAACGACCACGAGGCCGCGCGGCGAGGAGGGCCAGGGACTTGATGTGGCTGGACACAAAGCCGGGGAGTGTGAGGGGGAATGGTTTCAGTAGTTGCAGCCTGGAGGAAAGGCAAAGCGTAACCAGAGCCATAGCTTGGGATGGAAAGAAGACAGGCTTTGACAAACAAGGGAGCGGAGGTTACACTGGTGGGGTGGAAAGGCGGGTCATTTTCAGGCCTAGAACATTTGGAGCCGTGCCCAAAGCACAGGCAGGCAAACGACGACTCCTCCAAACGGGGAAAATTGCTCATTGCTGCTATCGCCGTCACATCCCCTTGTGCCACTGAAACCAAGCTGCGCAGCTCCTCTGTTAAAGACACCCATTGCCCGAGTTTATAGGGGATAGCAAACGCGCTTCAGCCCTGGGGTAAAACTTTCGCAGCTCTTTTGGGACTTCAACGTTTCTGAGAGTTACTTGCCTCCCTCACTTGGCGGGAAGATGTTCAGCTCTTCTCTAAAGCCTGGAAAGTCTCTTTTTCCTTTAGGATTTAGTCTTTTGAGTCCTGAAAGAGGAAGGAAGGTGATATTCTTGTCATTTTGGTCGTTGGTGCCAAAATTCATCTGTCCGTTCAGACTCTGTAAAGAAGGGCATTTCTACCGTATACATTCCTTTGGATGTGGGGATGCCAGAGGTGAAAGAAAGGCTTGTGGTTCCCTCTGCGTGAACTTTGCAGAGACGTAGAGAGCATGCAGGATTGCCTCACCATTCCTCACCAATGCACCAGGGAGGGACATTTGCTACTCCCCTGCTTATGGGGAGGTCGTCTTCTTGGCAAGAAGTCCTGAATGGTTTTGTGTTCTTGACCATCTTTCTCCTGGCACTTGAGTAGCTCTTCTCCTCCTCTGGCCTTCATCCTTGATATCTTTCTTGAAAGTGATGGCAGCCCTGTCAGCCTTTGTCTTGCTCCTGCTGGGCGTCTTCTTCTGTAGGCCCTGCATGCCCCTCATCGGCTGCTTAGTCTTTGTTTGCCTTGATCCCAGACGGAATTTGTCTTTCTTGAACGCGAGGAATGAGAAATGTCCCTAGTGGTGCCGCTGAGTTCTCACCAGGGCTTTGCACAATGCTTGCCTTTCCGATGGAAATAGCTTGCCTGACACACAAGAATGCATTTGCCTCTATGCCATTCGTGGCTCCTAGTCACCCTGTCATCTACTCATGCCTCCAGGA
Source organism: Calonectris borealis (assembly GCF_964195595.1). Lineage (NCBI taxonomy): Eukaryota > Metazoa > Chordata > Aves > Procellariiformes > Procellariidae > Calonectris > Calonectris borealis. Next base: position 112,550,806 of record NC_134313.1, on the reverse strand, counting down.
ACGTTGGCCTACTCCGATGTTCCCAAACTGGAGCACAAACGCATGGTGCTCCAGCTGCCGTTGTGTTACCTGCAGTTCTTCACACGCGTGGTTTACTGAGGGAGGGGGCTCTCTCTTCTGGCAGAGCTTCAGCTGGTGTGGAGCATGGGGGCCATAGAAACATACCCTGAGATAGAGCTTTTTCTGGTTCATGGGTGCCATGAAATCCAGAAGACGATGTGGACAATGAATGTATCTCCTGGAGGAGGCAGGAAGCCTACATATCTTGAACGGTGGTTTTCTGCAGTCTCATTTCAAAAGACCTGACCGTGAACTTCACCGTTTCATACATTTGATGGCACGAAAGCGTGAAGGGTGGAGCCCGAGAGACGTGTTAATGAGGCTTTCACCCGTCGGTAGCCTGCTGGAGTGCAGCTCCACGCAGTCTCGACCAGCAGATCCAGCCCTCCGCCGGCCGGGTGAGCTAGGGACGGACTGTGTGGGTGGGCTCTGAGCACGAAGCTGGTGGTGTGCGTCTAGTCGCTTTCAAAATGGGTGTCTGCCTCCTGGGAAAGAAAAGAAGCACAGCTGGCGTTACGTGAGCTTCCATTTTGGAGGTTGCATTGGAGAAAGTGCCAAATCAGCCCCGACGCTGAAAAAGCTGCAGGAGATGAAACACGGGTGGGCCAGTGCGATGCGGTTCGTGGCACTGCTGTCTGTGGGGATATGCTTCACTGTGCAGGAGTGTGAATAAAGGTGGCTGAGCTTTTAAATGACCTCTGCAGGCATTTAGTGAAAAGGAAGGTTGTTGCTGGTAGTGCCGATGTGGGTGAGGAGTTGGCTGGCCGGGTGGCCGTCCGACACTAAAAGGCAACTGCCTCTCTCGAAGAGTCCCTGCGTGCCTGGAAGGTAGCTGCGAAGGAGGACTGAAGATTTTGCTTTTTATACACCCGCCTGAGATTACCTGAGCATGTCGGTGCGATGAAATTACTGGTGGCGGCATTCAGATACAAAGGAACTTCATTGATTGTTTTTTTTAATTAATAAATGAAACTATGAGAAACCATCTTCTAGCACACACGTGGTAATCCGTTTGCGAAACTGGTGCAATGAGTGCAGAAAGCTGCCAGGCTATGTCTATTTGGTTAAAGAATCTCAACCTTTTGATGCAAGCTCGGTGGGACGAGCCAGGCCCTTGCATGTGTTGAAATGTGGATTTGATGGAGGAGCGGGCAGAGGGAGATAGAGATGGATTCGCTTGCCAGGAGGGCCCCCTGTCCAGGGGGCTTTTAGGAAAAAGACAGTCTTTAAGTAGCAAGGGTTTCAAACTACGTGGAATTTAGAAGCTAAAACCTATGTTTTGAGTTCCGCTTGAAAACGAACTGGTAGCCAGTGCATTTTAAGACCATGCTTTCTTCTTTGCAAAGGGCCCTAGAAGGCAAATGCACGTGGCCATAGCACGTCCCGCACTAATTCCCTCTAGCTGTACTGATTGCATTCCCATAGTGGCGGGGATCACAGTTCGGGAATGCAATCCCGTAAGTTGGGCCCCACCGTTTAAAAAGGATGTTAAGGGACTTGCATGCGTGCAGAGGAGTGCCACAAAGGCGGGGAAGGGGCTGGAAGGCACGTCCTCTGAGGCGCGGCTGAGGACGCTGGGTTTGACTAGTTTGGAGAGCAGGAGGCTGCGGGGCGACCTCACTGCTCTCCGCAGCTTCCTGAGGAGGGCAAGTGGAGAGGGAGGTGCTGATCTCTTCTCCCTGGTACCCAGTGCCGGGACGCGTGGGAATGGCTCAAAGCTCCGTCCATCGGGGGGGGTTCGGACCTCACGTGAGGAAACCTTTCTTTACCGAGAAGGGGGTCAAACCCTGGAACAGGGGGTGGTTGATGCCCCATGCCTGTCAGTGTCTAAGAGGCATTTGGGCGACGCCCTTAATGCCGTGCTTTAACTTTTGGTCAGCCTTGCAGTGGTCAGGCAGTTGGATTAGATGGTCATTGTAGGTCCCTTCCAACTCAACTTTTCCATTCCATTCCATTCCACTCCATTCCATTCCGTTCCGTTCTGTTCTTTTCTGTTCCCTGTGCTCCCCGTGAGTCAAAACCATGAGACAGTTATTTACCTGAAGAGCCAGGGGTTTTTCAGATCCAAAAACACTTTCAAGGACACAAATCACAAAGATTACAAGTGGAAACAGGATTTTATTTTATTTTATTTTATTTTATTTTATTTTCGTTATTTTACGTTATTTTACGTTACGTTATGTTATGTTAGTTTATGTTACTTTATGTTATTTTATATTATTTGATTTGGTTTGATTTTTCTGAATCCATTTCAGAGCCGATGCTCACAAGCATGAACACAATGCACATGTGTAGCCAGGAGCAGGCTGATGCATTCTTGAGTTTAGCTTGAAGAAACATCCCTTGCAGTCTGGCAAAGGAAAGCCATAGAGCCGCAGAAAGTAGCAGCAGGGATGCAGGGCAAGCAGTCCCTGCTTCCTCAAGAGTGAGAACTTGAAGAATGAGGATCAGGAGCGACCACACACAAAAGAAGAAGAAGAAGAGGTGTGTGGTACCGTGGGGTATTTTCCAAAGTAGGACACATAATAGCGATGACAAGCACACTTCTTGCCTTCCAAAACTTGCTGCGCCGCTGTGCTGCTTGGCCGATGATGCATGAAAAGCGCTCTGGTGCCGGCCCTGCGCTTGTGCTGCATGCAGGGAGAGCTGCAAAGCGGCAGCTCCGGACAGTGCAGCAAGCCTGCAGCCCTTCCAAGCGCAGGCTGTTTTGCAGAAGCGAGAATCCCTGGGGAAACGGAGCCAAGGGAAGAGCAGAGCTCGCTCCCGCTCCAAACTTGCGACGGGCAAGAGAGCCCGAGAGAGCCAGGGCACGAGCGGTGCCTTGGAGGTGCAAGAGCAGCGGGCAAGAAGGGAGCCGAAAGGGCCCAGAGGAGCCCTGGCAAGGGGCTGTGCTCAATGCTACGGAGGACAAGAAGCAACCCGCGGGGGCCACCGTGGGGGCCCGCCCTGGGAGTCTAGAAAGCTTCCTCCCCCCGGATGCGGGGCACGAGGGCCATCTTCGTGGAGCACGAGCAGCAGGCACCTAGCCCAAATGGCCCAAAGGAGCCCTGGCAAGGGGCCGTGCTCAGTGCTGCAGAGGCAGGCAAAACCCCCCCGGGGACACTTGCTAGCCCACCGTGGGGGAAAAAAAGCCTTGCTCCCCCCAGCTGCAGGGCACGAGAGGCCATCTTCGTGGTGCATGAGCAGCAGGCAGTAACCTAGCCAAAAGGGAGCAGAGGAGCCCTGACAAGTGGTCATGCTCAATGCTGCAGAGGAAGGCAAAAAACCCCCGGGGACCAGTGCCAATCTGCCCCGGGGGAAAATTCCTTCCTGACCCCAGCGCTGGCGATCGGCTACTCCCTGAGCATGTGAGCAAGACCCGCCTCCTCCTCCCACAGGCTGGTCACGCCTCCCTCCCAGGAGATGCCCAAGCCCTATTCTCCCTCAAGCAGGAGCCACCTCAGGGGCTTGCGAGAGAGGCGATATGCCCCGGGCCTGATGGACCTTGGGGGCAAGAATCCTTCCCATGCCTGGTAGGACACCAGTGGCTGCTCCGAAGCACTGGGAGGCCTTGCAACATCTCTGCATTCCGTTTCTTATGGCTGCTGCCCCTGGCTGCGCAGGGGATGAGGACGGCGAGCTCTGCAGTGCTCTTCAGGAAGGCGTTCCCTTGGTCTTGCCGCGGCTATCCAGCTGAAAAGGCTATCCGAACCTGAGATGGGCTTTGAAGGTGGCGCTGCCGGGAGCTGGCCTGGCAGCAGAGAATCTCCAGCAGCCTCGCCCAGCCTTCGGTCTTCTTCCCTCAGACCCTCCAAGTAATTCCACCGGCTCCTCAAGGATTTCCTCTGGGATGTCTTCGGGCTGCCCGCAGGCCATCTCTGGCAGCAGGACACGGGAGGATGCTCCCTTTTGTCCTGGCCCGGGGCACTGTGACTGCTGCGTTGCCGGGCGGTGGCACTGTGACACGGGGGTGACGGGGCCCCCCATGCGCAGCCCCGCCCGCCGCAGCCCCCCCGCTGCCCCTCCGCCCGGCATCCTTCGGAGGAAGGCCTTTGGGGGGCTGGCCCCGAGGCAGTCCCTGTGCCCAGGAGGCCCAGGGGGCTGTCCCTGCCCTTGGTGGCCGTGCACTGGGCACAGCTGCTGGGCGTCCCTGACGTGTCCTCTGCCCCTCAGCTCCCAAGGACAAACCCAGTGCTGTTCCTCTTCCTTCAGGCCATGGCAGAAACGAAGCCTGCAGCCCAGAGACCACCCCTATTAGCCGTCCCCTCTCTGCACCAGAGCTAACGACCACGAGGCCGCGCGGCGAGGAGGGCCAGGGACTTGATGTGGCTGGACACAAAGCCGGGGAGTGTGAGGGGGAATGGTTTCAGTAGTTGCAGCCTGGAGGAAAGGCAAAGCGTAACCAGAGCCATAGCTTGGGATGGAAAGAAGACAGGCTTTGACAAACAAGGGAGCGGAGGTTACACTGGTGGGGTGGAAAGGCGGGTCATTTTCAGGCCTAGAACATTTGGAGCCGTGCCCAAAGCACAGGCAGGCAAACGACGACTCCTCCAAACGGGGAAAATTGCTCATTGCTGCTATCGCCGTCACATCCCCTTGTGCCACTGAAACCAAGCTGCGCAGCTCCTCTGTTAAAGACACCCATTGCCCGAGTTTATAGGGGATAGCAAACGCGCTTCAGCCCTGGGGTAAAACTTTCACAGCTCTTTTGGGACTTCAACGTTTCTGAGAGTTACTTGCCTCCCTCACTTGGCGGGAAGATGTTCAGCTCTTCTCTAAAGCCTGGAAAGTCTCTTTTTCCTTTAGGATTTAGTCTTTTGAGTCCTGAAAGAGGAAGGAAGGTGATATTCTTGTCATTTTGGTCGTTGGTGCCAAAATTCATCTGTCCGTTCAGACTCTGTAAATAAGGGCATTTCTACCGTATACATTCCTTTGGATGTGGGGATGCCAGAGGTGAAAGAAAGGCTTGTGGTTCCCTCTGCGTGAACTTTGCAGAGACGTAGAGAGCATGCAGGATTGCCTCACCATTCCTCACCAATGCACCAGGGAGGGACATTTGCTACTCCCCTGCTTATGGGGAGGTCGTCTTCTTGGCAAGAAGTCCTGAATGGTTTTGTGTTCTTGACCATCTTTCTCCTGGCACTTGAGTAGCTCTTCTCCTCCTCTGGCCTTCATCCTTGATATCTTTCTTGAAAGTGATGGCAGCCCTGTCAGCCTTTGTCTTGCTCCTGCTGGGCGTCTTCTTCTGTAGGCCCTGCATGCCCCTCATCGGCTGCTTAGTCTTTGTTTGCCTTGATCCCAGACGGAATTTGTCTTTCTTGAACGCGAGGAATGAGAAATGTCCCTAGTGGTGCCGCTGAGTTCTCACCAGGGCTTTGCACAATGCTTGCCTTTCCAATGGAAATAGCTTGCCTGACACACAAGAATGCATTTGCCTCTATGCCATTCGTGGCTCCTAGTCACCCTGTCATCTACTCATGCCTCCAGGAACGTTGGCCTACTCCGATGTTCCCAAACTGGAGCACAAACGCATGGTGCTCCAGCTGCCGTTGTGTTACCTGCAGTTCTTCACATGCGTGGTTTACTGAGGGAGGGGGCTCTCTCTTCTGGCAGAGCTTCAGCTGGTGTGGAGCATGGGGGCCATAGAAACATACCCTGAGATAGAGCTTTTTCTGGTTCATGGGTGCCATGAAATCCAGAAGACGATGTGGACAATGAATGTATCTCCTGGAGGAGGCAGGAAGCCTACATATCTTGAACGGTGGTTTTCTGCAGTCTCATTTCAAAAGACCTGACCGTGAACTTCACCGTTTCATACATTTGATGGCACGAAAGCGTGAAGGGTGGAGCCCGAGAGACGTGTTAATGAGGCTTTCACCCGTCGGTAGCCTGCTGGAGTGCAGCTCCACGCAGTCTCGACCAGCAGATCCAGCCCTCCGCCGGCCGGGTGAGCTAGGGACGGACTGTGTGGGTGGGCTCTGAGCACGAAGCTGGTGGTGTGCGTCTAGTCGCTTTCAAAATGGGTGTCTGCCTCCTGGGAAAGAAAAGAAGCACAGCTGGCGTTACGTGAGCTTCCATTTTGGAGGTTGCATTGGAGAAAGTGCCAAATCAGCCCCGACGCTGAAAAAGCTGCAGGAGATGAAACACGGGTGGGCCAGTGCGATGCGGTTCGTGGCACTGCTGTCTGTGGGGATATGCTTCACTGTGCAGGAGTGTGAATAAAGGTGGCTGAGCTTTTAAATGACCTCTGCAGGCATTTAGTGAAAAGGAAGGTTGTTGCTGGTAGTGCCGATGTGGGTGAGGAGTTGGCTGGCCGGGTGGCCGTCCGACACTAAAAGGCAACTGCCTCTCTCGAAGAGTCCCTGCGTGCCTGGAAGGTAGCTGCGAAGGAGGACTGAAGATTTTGCTTTTTATACACCCGCCTGAGATTACCTGAGCATGTCGATGCGATGAAATTACTGGTGGCGGCATTCAGATACAAAGGAACTTCATTGATTGTTTTTTTTAATTAATAAATGAAACTATGAGAAACCATCTTCTAGCACACACGTGGTAATCCGTTTGCGAAACTGGTGCAATGAGTGCAGAAAGCTGCCAGGCTATGTCTATTTGGTTAAAGAATCTCAACCTTTTGATGCAAGCTCGGTGGGACGAGCCAGGCCCTTGCATGTGTTGAAATGTGGATTTGATGGAGGAGCGGGCAGAGGGAGATAGAGATGGATTCGCTTGCCAGGAGGGCCCCCTGTCCAGGGGGCTTTTAGGAAAAAGACAGTCTTTAAGTAGCAAGGGTTTCAAACTACGTGGAATTTAGAAGCTAAAACCTATGTTTTGAGTTCCGCTTGAAAACGAACTGGTAGCCAGTGCATTTTAAGACCATGCTTTCTTCTTTGCAAAGGGCCCTAGAAGGCAAATGCACGTGGCCATAGCACGTCCCGCACTAATTCCCTCTAGCTGTACTGATTGCATTCCCATAGTGGCGGGGATCACAGTTCGGGAATGCAATCCCGTAAGTTGGGCCCCACCGTTTAAAAAGGATGTTAAGGGACTTGCATGTGTGCAGAGGAGTGCCACAAAGGTGGGGAAGGGGCTGGAAGGCACGTCCTCTGAGGCGCGGCTGAGGACGCTGGGTTTGACTAGTTTGGAGAGCAGGAGGCTGCGGGGCGACCTCACTGCTCTCCGCAGCTTCCTGAGGAGGGCAAGGGGAGAGGGAGGTGCTGATCTCTTCTCCCTGGTACCCAGTGCCGGGACGCGTGGGAATGGCTCAAAGCTCCGTCCATCGGGGGGGGTTCGGACCTCACGTGAGGAAACCTTTCTTTACCGAGAAGGGGGTCAAACCCTGGAACAGGGGGTGGTTGATGCCCCATGCCTGTCAGTGTCTAAGAGGCATTTGGGCGACGCCCTTAATGCCGTGCTTTAACTTTTGGTCAGCCTTGCAGTGGTCAGGCAGTTGGATTACATGGTCATTGTAGGTCCCTTCCAACTCAACTTTTCCATTCCATTCCATTCCACTCCATTCCATTCCGTTCCGTTCTGTTCTTTTCTGTTCCCTGTGCTCCCCGTGAGTCAAAACCATGAGACAGTTATTTACCTGAAGAGCCAGGGGTTTTTCAGATCCAAAAACACTTTCAAGGACACAAATCACAAAGATTACAAGTGGAAACAGGATTTTATTTTATTTTATTTTATTTTATTTTATTTTCGTTATTTTACGTTATTTTACGTTACGTTATGTTATGTTAGTTTATGTTACTTTATGTTATTTTATATTATTTGATTTGGTTTGATTTTTCTGAATCCATTTCAGAGCCGATGCTCACAAGCATGAACACAATGCACATGTGTAGCCAGGAGCAGGCTGATGCATTCTTGAGTTTAGCTTGAAGAAACATCCCTTGCAGTCTGGCAAAGGAAAGCCATAGAGCCGCAGAAAGTAGCAGCAGGGATGCAGGGCAAGCAGTCCCTGCTTCCTCAAGAGTGAGAACTTGAAGAATGAGGATCAGGAGCGACCACACACAAAAGAAGAAGAAGAAGAGGTGTGTGGTACCGTGGGGTATTTTCCAAAGTAGGACACATAATAGCGATGACAAGCACACTTCTTGCCTTCCAAAACTTGCTGCGCCGCTGTGCTGCTTGGCCGATGATGCATGAAAAGCGCTCTGGTGCCGGCCCTGCGCTTGTGCTGCATGCAGGGAGAGCTGCAAAGCGGCAGCTCCGGACAGTGCAGCAAGCCTGCAGCCCTTCCAAGCGCAGGCTGTTTTGCAGAAGCGAGAATCCCTGGGGAAACGGAGCCAAGGGAAGAGCAGAGCTCGCTCCCGCTCCAAACTTGCGACGGGCAAGAGAGCCCGAGAGAGCCAGGGCACGAGCGGTGCCTTGGAGGTGCAAGAGCAGCGGGCAAGAAGGGAGCCGAAAGGGCCCAGAGGAGCCCTGGCAAGGGACTGTGCTCAATGCTACGGAGGACAAGAAGCAACCCGCGGGGGCCACCCTGGGGGCCCGCCCTGGGAGTCTAGAAAGCTTCCTCCCCCCGGATGCGGGGCACGAGGGCCATCTTCGTGGAGCACGAGCAGCAGGCACCTAGCCCAAATGGCCCAAAGGAGCCCTGGCAAGGGGCCGTGCTCAGTGCTGCAGAGGCAGGCAAAAACCCCCCGGGGACACTTGCTAGCCCACCGTGGGGGAAAAAAAGCCTTGCTCCCCCCAGCTGCAGGGCACGAGAGGCCATCTTCGTGGTGCATGAGCAGCAGGCAGTAACCTAGCCAAAAGGGAGCAGAGGAGCCCTGACAAGTGGTCATGCTCAATGCTGCAGAGGAAGGCAAAAAACCCCCGGGGACCAGTGCCAATCTGCCCCGGGGGAAAATTCCTTCCTGACCCCAGCGCTGGCGATCAGCTACTCCCTGAGCATGTGAGCAAGACCCGCCTCCTCCTCCCACAGGCTGGTCACGCCTCCCTCCCAGGAGATGCCCAAGCCCTATTCTCCCTCAAGCTGGAGCCACCTCAGGGGCTTGCGAGAGAGGCGATATGCCCCGGGCCTGATGGACCTTGGGGGCAAGAATCCTTCCCATGCCTGGTAGGACACCAGTGGCTGCTCCGAAGCACTGGGAGGCCTTGCAACATCTCTGCATTCCGTTTCTTACGGCTGCTGCCCCTGGCTGCGCAGGGGATGAGGACGGCGAGCTCTGCAGTGCTCTTCAGGAAGGCGTTCCCTTGGTCTTGCCGCGGCTATCCAGCTGAAAAGGCTATCCGAACCTGAGATGGGCTTTGAAGGTGGCGCTGCCGGGAGCTGGCCTGGCAGCAGAGAATCTCCAGCAGCCTCGCCCAGCCTTCGGTCTTCTTCCCTCAGACCCTCCAAGTAATTCCACCGGCTCCTCAAGGATTTCCTCTGGGATGTCTTCGGGCTGCCCGCAGGCCATCTCTGGCAGCAGGACACGGGAGGATGCTCCCTTTTATCCTGGCCCGGGGCACTGTGACTGCTGCGTTGCCGGGCGGTGGCACTGTGACACGGGGGTGACGGGGCCCCCCATGCGCAGCCTCGCCCGCCGCAGCCCCCCCGCCGCCCCTCCGCCCGGCATCCTTCGGAGGAAGGCCTTTGGGGGGCTGGCCCCGAGGCAGTCCCTGTGCCCAGGAGGCCCAGGGGGCTGTCCCTGCCCTTGGTGGCCGTGCACTGGGCACAGCTGCTGGGCGTCCCTGACGTGTCCTCTGCCCCTCAGCTCCCAAGGACAAACCCAGTGCTGTTCCTCTTCCTTCAGGCCATGGCAGAAACCAAGCCTGCAGCCCAGAGACCACCCCTATTAGCCGTCCCCTCTCTGCACCAGAGCTAACGACCACGAGGCCGCGCGGCGAGGAGGGCCAGGGACTTGATGTGGCTGGACACAAAGCCAGGGAGTGTGAGGGGGAATGGTTTCAGTAGTTGCAGCCTGGAGGAAAGGCAAAGCGTAACCAGAGCCATAGCTTGGGATGGAAAGAAGACAGGCTTTGACAAACAAGGGAGCGGAGGTTACACTGGTGGGGTGGAAAGGCGGGTCATTTTCAGGCCTAGAACATTTGGAGCCGTGCCCAAAGCACAGGCAGGCAAACGACGACTCCTCCAAACGGGGAAAATTGCTCATTGCTGCTATCGCCGTCACATCCCCTTGTGCCACTGCAACCAAGCTGCGCAGCTCCTCTGTTAAAGACACCCATTGCCCGAGTTTATAGGGGATAGCAAACGCGCTTCAGCCCTGGGGTAAAACTTTCGCAGCTCTTTTGGGACTTCAACGTTTCTGAGAGTTACTTGCCTCCCTCACTTGGCGGGAAGATGTTCAGCTCTTCTCTAAAGCCTGGAAAGTCTCTTTTTCCTTTAGGATTTAATCTTTTGAGTCCTGAAAGAGGAAGGAAGGTGATATTCTTGTCATTTTGGTCGTTGGTGCCAAAATTCATCTGTCCGTTCAGACTCTGTAAAGAAGGGCATTTCTACCGTATACATTCCTTTGGATGTGGGGATGCCAGAGGTGAAAGAAAGGCTTGTGGTTCCCTCTGCGTGAACTTTGCAGAGACGTAGAGAGCATGCAGGATTGCCTCACCATTCCTCACCAATGCACCAGGGAGGGACATTTGCTACTCCCCTGCTTATGGGGAGGTCGTCTTCTTGGCAAGAAGTCCTGAATGGTTTTGTGTTCTTGACCATCTTTCTCCTGGCACTTGAGTAGCTCTTCTCCTCCTCTGGCCTTCATCCTTGATATCTTTCTTGAAAGTGATGGCAGCCCTGTCAGCCTTTGTCTTGCTCCTGCTGGGCGTCTTCTTCTGTAGGCCCTGCATGCCCCTCATCGGCTGCTTAGTCTTTGTTTGCCTTGATCCCAGACGGAATTTGTCTTTCTTGAACGCGAGGAATGAGAAATGTCCCTAGTGGTGCCGCTGAGTTCTCACCAGGGCTTTGCACAATGCTTGCCTTTCCGATGGAAATAGCTTGCCTGACACACAAGAATGCATTTGCCTCTATGCCATTCGTGGCTCCTAGTCACCCTGTCATCTACTCATGCCTCCAGGAACGTTGGCCTACTCCGATGTTCCCAAACTGGAGCACAAACGCATGGTGCTCCAGCTGCCGTTGTGTTACCTGCAGTTCTTCACACGCCTGGTTTACTGAGGGAGGGGGCTCTCTCTTCTGGCAGAGCTTCAGCTGGTGTGGAGCATGGGGGCCATAGAAACATACCCTGAGATAGAGCTTTTTCTGGTTCATGGGTGCCATGAAATCCAGAAGACGATGTGGACAATGAATGTATCTCCTGGAGGAGGCAGGAAGCCTACATATCTTGAACGGTGGTTTTCTGCAGTCTCATTTCAAAAGACCTGACCGTGAACTTCACCGTTTCATACATTTGATGGCACGAAAGCGTGAAGGGTGGAGCCCGAGAGACGTGTTAATGAGGCTTTCACCCGTCGGTAGCCTGCTGGAGTGCAGCTCCACGCAGTCTCGACCAGCAGATCCAGCCCTCCACCGGCCGGGTGAGCTAGGGACGGACTGTGTGGGTGGGCTCTGAGCACGAAGCTGGTGGTGTGCGTCTAGTCGCTTTCAAAATGGGTGTCTGCCTCCTGGGAAAGAAAAGAAGCACAGCTGGCGTTACGTGAGCTTCCATTTTGGAGGTTGCATTGGAGAAAGTGCCAAATCAGCCCCGACGCTGAAAAAGCTGCAGGAGATGAAACACGGGTGGGCCAGTGCGATGCGGTTCGTGGCACTGCTGTCTGTGGGGATATGCTTCACTGTGCAGGAGTGTGAATAAAGGTGGCTGAGCTTTTAAATGACCTCTGCAGGCATTTAGTGAAAAGGAAGGTTGTTGCTGGTAGTGCCGATGTGGGTGAGGAGTTGGCTGGCCGGGTGGCCGTCCGACACTAAAAGGCAACTGCCTCTCTCGAAGAGTCCCTGCGTGCCTGGAAGGTAGCTGCGAAGGAGGACTGAAGATTTTGCTTTTTATACACCCGCCTGAGATTACCTGAGCATGTCGGTGCGATGAAATTACTGGTGGCGGCATTCAGATACAAAGGAACTTCATTGATTGTTTTTTTTAATTAATAAATGAAACTATGAGAAACCATCTTCTAGCACACACGTGGTAATCCGTTTGCGAAACTGGTGCAATGAGTGCAGAAAGCTGCCAGGCTATGTCTATTTGGTTAAAGAATCTCAACCTTTTGATGCAAGCTCGGTGGGACGAGCCAGGCCCTTGCATGTGTTGAAATGTGGATTTGATGGAGGAGCGGGCAGAGGGAGATAGAGATGGATTCGCTTGCCAGGAGGGCCCCCTGTCCAGGGGGCTTTTAGGAAAAAGACAGTCTTTAAGTAGCAAGGGTTTCAAACTACGTGGAATTTAGAAGCTAAAACCTATGTTTTGAGTTCCGCTTGAAAACGAACTGGTAGCCAGTGCATTTTAAGACCATGCTTTCTTCTTTGCAAAGGGCCCTAGAAGGCAAATGCACGTGGCCATAGCACGTCCCGCACTAATTCCCTCTAGCTGTACTGATTGCATTCCCATAGTGGCGGGGATCACAGTTCGGGAATGCAATCCCGTAAGTTGGGCCCCACCGTTTAAAAAGGATGTTAAGGGACTTGCATGCGTGCAGAGGAGTGCCACAAAGGCGGGGAAGGGGCTGGAAGGCATGTCCTCTGAGGCGCGGCTGAGGACGCTGGGTTTGACTAGTTTGGAGAGCAGGAGGCTGCGGGGCGACCTCACTGCTCTCCGCAGCTTCCTGAGGAGGGCAAGTGGAGAGGGAGGTGCTGATCTCTTCTCCCTGGTACCCAGTGCCAGGACGCGTGGGAATGGCTCAAAGCTGCGTCCATCGGGGGGGGTTCGGACCTCACGTGAGGAAACCTTTCTTTACCGAGAAGGCGGTCAAACCTTGGAACAGGGGGTGGTTGATGCCCCATGCCTGTCAGTGTCTAAGAGGCATTTGGGCGACGCCCTTAATGCCGTGCTTTAACTTTTGGTCAGCCTTGCAGTGGTCAGGCAGTTGGATTAGATGGTCATTGTAGGTCCCTTCCAACTCAACTTTTCCATTCCATTCCATTCCACTCCATTCCATTCCGTTCCGTTCTGTTCTATTCTGTTCTGTTCTTTTCTGTTCCCTGTGCTCCCCGTGAGTCAAAACCATGAGACAGTTATTTACCTGAAGAGCCAGGGGTTTTTCAGATCCAAAAACACTTTCAAGGACACAAATCACAAAGATTACAAGTGGAAACAGGATTTTATTTTATTTTATTTTATTTTATTTTATTTTATTTTATGTTATTTTACGTTATTTTACGTTATTTTACGTTATGTTATGTTATGTTATGTTATGTTACTTTATGTTATTTTATATTATTTGATTTGGTTTGATTTTTCTGAATCCATTTCAGAGCCGATGCTCACAAGCATGAACACAATGCACATGTGTAGCCAGGAGCAGGCTGATGCATTCTTGAGTTTAGCTTGAAGAAACATCCCTTGCAGTCTGGCAAAGGAAAGCCATAGAGCCGCAGAAAGTAGCAGCAGGGATGCAGGGCAAGCAGTCCCTGCTTCCTCAAGAGTGAGAACTTGAAGAATGAGGATCAGGAGCGACCACACACAAAAGAAGAAGAAGAAGAGGTGTGTGGTACCGTGGGGTATTTTCCAAAGTAGGACACATAATAGCGATGACAAGCACACTTCTTGCCTTCCAAAACTTGCTGCGCCGCTGTGCTGCTTGGCCGATGATGCATGAAAAGCGCTCTGGTGCCGGCCCTGCGCTTGTGCTGCATGCAGGGAGAGCTGCAAAGCGGCAGCTCCGGACAGTGCAGCAAGCCTGCAGCCCTTCCAAGCGCAGGCTGTTTTGCAGAAGCGAGAATCCCTGGGGAAACGGAGCCAAGGGAAGAGCAGAGCTCGCTCCCGCTCCAAACTTGCGACGGGCAAGAGAGCCCGAGAGAGCCAGGGCACGAGCGGTGCCTTGGAGGTGCAAGAGCAGCGGGCAAGAAGGGAGCCGAAAGGGCCCAGAGGAGCCCTGGCAAGGGGCTGTGCTCAACGCTACGGAGGACAAGAAGCAACCCGCGGGGGCCACCGTGGGGGCCCGCCCTGGGAGTCTAGAAAGCTTCCTCCCCCCGGATGCGGGGCACGAGGGCCATCTTCGTGGAGCACGAGCAGCAGGCACCTAGCCCAAATGGCCCAAAGGAGCCCTGGCAAGGGGCCGTGCTCAGTGCTGCAGAGGCAGGCAAAAACCCCCCGGGGACACTTGCTAGCCCACCGTGGGGGAAAAAAAGCCTTGCTCCCCCCAGCTGCAGGGCACGAGAGGCCATCTTCGTGGTGCATGAGCAGCAGGCAGTAACCTAGCCAAAAGGGAGCAGAGGAGCCCTGACAAGTGGTCATGCTCAATGCTGCAGAGGAAGGCAAAAAACCCCCGGGGACCAGTGCCAATCTGCCCCGGGGGAAAATTCCTTCCTGACCCCAGCGCTGGCGATCGGCTACTCCCTGAGCATGTGAGCAAGACCCGCCTCCTCCTCCCACAGGCTGGTCACGCCTCCCTCCCAGGAGATGCCCAAGCCCTATTCTCCCTCAAGCTGGAGCCACCTCAGGGGCTTGCGAGAGAGGCGATATGCCCCGGGCCTGATGGACCTTGGGGGCAAGAATCCTTCCCATGCCTGGTAGGACACCAGTGGCTGCTCCGAAGCACTGGGAGGCCTTGCAACATCTCTGCATTCCGTTTCTTACGGCTGCTGCCCCTGGCTGCGCAGGGGATGAGGACGGCGAGCTCTGCAGTGCTCTTCAGGAAGGCGTTCCCTTGGTCTTGCCGCGGCTATCCAGCTGAAAAGGCTATCCGAACCTGAGATGGGCTTTGAAGGTGGCGCTGCCGGGAGCTGGCCTGGCAGCAGAGAATCTCCAGCAGCCTCGCCCAGCCTTCGGTCTTCTTCCCTCAGACCCTCCAAGTAATTCCACCGGCTCCTCAAGGATTTCCTCTGGGATGTCTTCGGGCTGCCCGCAGGCCATCTCTGGCAGCAGGACACGGGAGGATGCTCCCTTTTATCCTGGCCCGGGGCACTGTGACTGCTGCGTTGCCGGGCGGTGGCACTGTGACACGGGGGTGACGGGGCCCCCCATGCGCAGCCTCGCCCGCCGCAGCCCCCCCGCCGCCCCTCCGCCCGGCATCCTTCGGAGGAAGGCCTTTGGGGGGCTGGCCCCGAGGCAGTCCCTGTGCCCAGGAGGCCCAGGGGGCTGTCCCTGCCCTTGGTGGCCGTGCACTGGGCACAGCTGCTGGGCATCCCTGACGTGTCCTCTGCCCCTCAGCTCCCAAGGACAAACCCAGTGCTGTTCCTCTTCCTTCAGGCCATGGCAGAAACCAAGCCTGCAGCCCAGAGACCACCCCTATTAGCCGTCCCCTCTCTGCACCAGAGCTAACGACCACGAGGCCGCGCGGCGAGGAGGGCCAGGGACTTGATGTGGCTGGACACAAAGCCGGGGAGTGTGAGGGGGAATGGTTTCAGTAGTTGCAGCCTGGAGGAAAGGCAAAGCGTAACCAGAGCCATAGCTTGGGATGGAAAGAAGACAGGCTTTGACAAACAAGGGAGCGGAGGTTACACTGGTGGGGTGGAAAGGCGGGTCATTTTCAGGCCTAGAACATTTGGAGCCGTGCCCAAAGCACAGGCAGGCAAACGACGACTCCTCCAAACGGGGAAAATTGCTCATTGCTGCTATCGCCGTCACATCCCCTTGTGCCACTGCAACCAAGCTGCGCAGCTCCTCTGTTAAAGACACCCATTGCCCGAGTTTATAGGGGATAGCAAACGCGCTTCAGCCCTGGGGTAAAACTTTCGCAGCTCTTTTGGGACTTCAACGTTTCTGAGAGTTACTTGCCTCCCTCACTTGGCGGGAGGATGTTCAGCTCTTCTCTAAAGCCTGGAAAGTCTCTTTTTCCTTTAGGATTTAATCTTTTGAGTCCTGAAAGAGGAAGGAAGGTGATATTCTTGTCATTTTGGTCGTTGGTGCCAAAATTCATCTGTCCGTTCAGACTCTGTAAAGAAGGGCATTTATACCGTATACATTCCTTTGGATGTGGGGATGCCAGAGGTGAAAGAAAGGCTTGTGGTTCCCTCTGCGTGAACTTTGCAGAGACGTAGAGAGCATGCAGGATTGCCTCACCATTCCTCACCAATGCACCAGGGAGGGACATTTGCTACTCCCCTGCTTATGGGGAGGTCGTCTTCTTGGCAAGAAGTCCTGAATGGTTTTGTGTTCTTGACCATCTTTCTCCTGGCACTTGAGTAGCTCTTCTCCTCCTCTGGCCTTCATCCTTGATATCTTTCTTGAAAGTGATGGCAGCCCTGTCAGCCTTTGTCTTGCTCCTGCTGGGCGTCTTCTTCTGTAGGCCCTGCATGCCCCTCATCGGCTGCTTAGTCTTTGTTTGCCTTGATCCCAGACGGAATTTGTCTTTCTTGAACGCGAGGAATGAGAAATGTCCCTAGTGGTGCCGCTGAGTTCTCACCAGGGCTTTGCACAATGCTTGCCTTTCCGATGGAAATAGCTTGCCTGACACACAAGAATGCATTTGCCTCTATGCCATTCGTGGCTCCTAGTCACCCTGTCATCTACTCATGCCTCCAGGAACGTTGGCCTACTCCGATGTTCCCAAACTGGAGCACAAACGCATGGTGCTCCAGCTGCCGTTGTGTTACCTGCAGTTCTTCACACGCCTGGTTTACTGAGGGAGGGGGCTCTCTCTTCTGGCAGAGCTTCAGCTGGTGTGGAGCATGGGGGCCATAGAAACATACCCTGAGATAGAGCTTTTTCTGGTTCATGGGTGCCATGAAATCCAGAAGACGATGTGGACAATGAATGTATCTCCTGGAGGAGGCAGGAAGCCTACATATCTTGAACGGTGGTTTTCTGCAGTCTCATTTCAAAAGACCTGACCGTGAACTTCACCGTTTCATACATTTGATGGCACGAAAGCGTGAAGGGTGGAGCCCGAGAGACGTGTTAATGAGGCTTTCACCCGTCGGTAGCCTGCTGGAGTGCAGCTCCACGCAGTCTCGACCAGCAGATCCAGCCCTCCGCCGGCCGGGTGAGCTAGGGACGGACTGTGTGGGTGGGCTCTGAGCACGAAGCTGGTGGTGTGCGTCTAGTCGCTTTCAAAATGGGTGTCTGCCTCCTGGGAAAGAAAAGAAGCACAGCTGGCGTTACGTGAGCTTCCATTTTGGAGGTTGCATTGGAGAAAGTGCCAAATCAGCCCCGACGCTGAAAAAGCTGCAGGAGATGAAACACGGGTGGGCCAGTGCGATGCGGTTCGTGGCACTGCTGTCTGTGGGGATATGCTTCACTGTGCAGGAGTGTGAATAAAGGTGGCTGAGCTTTTAAATGACCTCTGCAGGCATTTAGTGAAAAGGAAGGTTGTTGCTGGTAGTGCCGATGTGGGTGAGGAGTTGGCTGGCCGGGTGGCCGTCCGACACTAAAAGGCAACTGCCTCTCTCGAAGAGTCCCTGCGTGCCTGGAAGGTAGCTGCGAAGGAGGACTGAAGATTTTGCTTTTTATACACCCGCCTGAGATTACCTGAGCATGTCGGTGCGATGAAATTACTGGTGGCGGCATTCAGATACAAAGGAACTTCATTGATTGTTTTTTTTAATTAATAAATGAAACTATGAGAAACCATCTTCTAGCACACACGTGGTAATCCGTTTGCGAAACTGGTGCAATGAGTGCAGAAAGCTGCCAGGCTATGTCTATTTGGTTAAAGAATCTCAACCTTTTGATGCAAGCTCGGTGGGACGAGCCAGGCCCTTGCATGTGTTGAAATGTGGATTTGATGGAGGAGCGGGCAGAGGGAGATAGAGATGGATTCGCTTGCCAGGAGGGCCCCCTGTCCAGGGGGCTTTTAGGAAAAAGACAGTCTTTAAGTAGCAAGGGTTTCAAACTACGTGGAATTTAGAAGCTAAAACCTATGTTTTGAGTTCCGCTTGAAAACGAACTGGTAGCCAGTGCATTTTAAGACCATGCTTTCTTCTTTGCAAAGGGCCCTAGAAGGCAAATGCACGTGGCCATAGCACGTCCCGCACTAATTCCCTCTAGCTGTACTGATTGCATTCCCATAGTGGCGGGGATCACAGTTCGGGAATGCAATCCCGTAAGTTGGGCCCCACCGTTTAAAAAGGATGTTAAGGGACTTGCATGCGTGCAGAGGAGTGCCACAAAGGCGGGGAAGGGGCTGGAAGGCATGTCCTCTGAGGCGCGGCTGAGGACGCTGGGTTTGACTAGTTTGGAGAGCAGGAGGCTGCGGGGCGACCTCACTGCTCTCCGCAGCTTCCTGAGGAGGGCAAGTGGAGAGGGAGGTGCTGATCTCTTCTCCCTGGTACCCAGTGCCAGGACGCGTGGGAATGGCTCAAAGCTGCGTCCATCGGGGGGGGTTCGGACCTCACGTGAGGAAACCTTTCTTTACCGAGAAGGCGGTCAAACCTTGGAACAGGGGGTGGTTGATGCCCCATGCCTGTCAGTGTCTAAGAGGCATTTGGGCGACGCCCTTAATGCCGTGCTTTAACTTTTGGTCAGCCTTGCAGTGGTCAGGCAGTTGGATTAGATGGTCATTGTAGGTCCCTTCCAACTCAACTTTTCCATTCCATTCCATTCCACTCCATTCCATTCCGTTCCGTTCTGTTCTATTCTGTTCTGTTCTTTTCTGTTCCCTGTGCTCCCCGTGAGTCAAAACCATGAGACAGTTATTTACCTGAAGAGCCAGGGGTTTTTCAGATCCAAAAACACTTTCAAGGACACAAATCACAAAGATTACAAGTGGAAACAGGATTTTATTTTATTTTATTTTATTTTATTTTATTTTATTTTATGTTATTTTACGTTATTTTACGTTATTTTACGTTATGTTATGTTATGTTATGTTATGTTACTTTATGTTATTTTATATTATTTGATTTGGTTTGATTTTTCTGAATCCATTTCAGAGCCGATGCTCACAAGCATGAACACAATGCACATGTGTAGCCAGGAGCAGGCTGATGCATTCTTGAGTTTAGCTTGAAGAAACATCCCTTGCAGTCTGGCAAAGGAAAGCCATAGAGCCGCAGAAAGTAGCAGCAGGGATGCAGGGCAAGCAGTCCCTGCTTCCTCAAGAGTGAGAACTTGAAGAATGAGGATCAGGAGCGACCACACACAAAAGAAGAAGAAGAAGAGGTGTGTGGTACCGTGGGGTATTTTCCAAAGTAGGACACATAATAGCGATGACAAGCACACTTCTTGCCTTCCAAAACTTGCTGCGCCGCTGTGCTGCTTGGCCGATGATGCATGAAAAGCGCTCTGGTGCCGGCCCTGCGCTTGTGCTGCATGCAGGGAGAGCTGCAAAGCGGCAGCTCCGGACAGTGCAGCAAGCCTGCAGCCCTTCCAAGCGCAGGCTGTTTTGCAGAAGCGAGAATCCCTGGGGAAACGGAGCCAAGGGAAGAGCAGAGCTCGCTCCCGCTCCAAACTTGCGACGGGCAAGAGAGCCCGAGAGAGCCAGGGCACGAGCGGTGCCTTGGAGGTGCAAGAGCAGCGGGCAAGAAGGGAGCCGAAAGGGCCCAGAGGAGCCCTGGCAAGGGGCTGTGCTCAATGCTACGGAGGACAAGAAGCAACCCGCGGGGGCCACCGTGGGGGCCCGCCCTGGGAGTCTAGAAAGCTTCCTCCCCCCGGATGCGGGGCACGAGGGCCATCTTCGTGGAGCACGAGCAGCAGGCACCTAGCCCAAATGGCCCAAAGGAGCCCTGGCAAGGGGCCGTGCTCAGTGCTGCAGAGGCAGGCAAAAACCCCCCGGGGACACTTGCTAGCCCACCGTGGGGGAGAAAAAGCCTTGCTCCCCCCAGCTGCAGGGCACGAGAGGCCATCTTCGTGGTGCATGAGCAGCAGGCAGTAACCTAGCCAAAAGGGAGCAGAGGAGCCCTGACAAGTGGTCATGCTCAATGCTGCAGAGGAAGGCAAAAAACCCCCGGGGACCAGTGCCAATCTGCCCCGGGGGAAAATTCCTTCCTGACCCCAGCGCTGGCGATCGGCTACTCCCTGAGCATGTGAGCAAGACCCGCCTCCTCCTCCCACAGGCTGGTCACGCCTCCCTCCCAGGAGATGCCCAAGCCCTATTCTCCCTCAAGCTGGAGCCACCTCAGGGGCTTGCGAGAGAGGCGATATGCCCCGGGCCTGATGGACCTTGGGGGCAAGAATCCTTCCCATGCCTGGTAGGACACCAGTGGCTGCTCCGAAGCACTGGGAGGCCTTGCAACATCTCTGCATTCCGTTTCTTACGGCTGCTGCCCCTGGCTGCGCAGGGGATGAGGACGGCGAGCTCTGCAGTGCTCTTCAGGAAGGCGTTCCCTTGGTCTTGCCGCGGCTATCCAGCTGAAAAGGCTATCCGAACCTGAGATGGGCTTTGAAGGTGGCGCTGCCGGGAGCTGGCCTGGCAGCAGAGAATCTCCAGCAGCCTCGCCCAGCCTTCGGTCTTCTTCCCTCAGACCCTCCAAGTAATTCCACCGGCTCCTCAAGGATTTCCTCTGGGATGTCTTCGGGCTGCCCGCAGGCCATCTCTGGCAGCAGGACACGGGAGGATGCTCCCTTTTATCCTGGCCCGGGGCACTGTGACTGCTGCGTTGCCGGGCGGTGGCACTGTGACACGGGGGTGACGGGGCCCCCCATGTGCAGCCTCGCCCGCCGCAGCCCCCCCGCCGCCCCTCCGCCCGGCATCCTTCGGAGGAAGGCCTTTGGGGGGCTGGCCCCGAGGCAGTCCCTGTGCCCAGGAGGCCCAGGGGGCTGTCCCTGCCCTTGGTGGCCGTGCACTGGGCACAGCTGCTGGGCATCCCTGACGTGTCCTCTGCCCCTCAGCTCCCAAGGACAAACCCAGTGCTGTTCCTCTTCCTTCAGGCCATGGCAGAAACCAAGCCTGCAGCCCAGAGACCACCCCTATTAGCCGTCCCCTCTCTGCACCAGAGCTAACGACCACGAGGCCGCGCGGCGAGGAGGGCCAGGGACTTGATGTGGCTGGACACAAAGCCGGGGAGTGTGAGGGGGAATGGTTTCAGTAGTTGCAGCCTGGAGGAAAGGCAAAGCGTAACCAGAGCCATAGCTTGGGATGGAAAGAAGACAGGCTTTGACAAACAAGGGAGCGGAGGTTACACTGGTGGGGTGGAAAGGCGGGTCATTTTCAGGCCTAGAACATTTGGAGCCGTGCCCAAAGCACAGGCAGGCAAACGACGACTCCTCCAAACGGGGAAAATTGCTCATTGCTGCTATCGCCGTCACATCCCCTTGTGCCACTGCAACCAAGCTGCGCAGCTCCTCTGTTAAAGACACCCATTGCCCGAGTTTATAGGGGATAGCAAACGCGCTTCAGCCCTGGGGTAAAACTTTCGCAGCTCTTTTGGGACTTCAACGTTTCTGAGAGTTACTTGCCTCCCTCACTTGGCGGGAGGATGTTCAGCTCTTCTCTAAAGCCTGGAAAGTCTCTTTTTCCTTTAGGATTTAATCTTTTGAGTCCTGAAAGAGGAAGGAAGGTGATATTCTTGTCATTTTGGTCGTTGGTGCCAAAATTCATCTGTCCGTTCAGACTCTGTAAAGAAGGGCATTTATACCGTATACATTCCTTTGGATGTGGGGATGCCAGAGGTGAAAGAAAGGCTTGTGGTTCCCTCTGCGTGAACTTTGCAGAGACGTAGAGAGCATGCAGGATTGCCTCACCATTCCTCACCAATGCACCAGGGAGGGACATTTGCTACTCCCCTGCTTATGGGGAGGTCGTCTTCTTGGCAAGAAGTCCTGAATGGTTTTGTGTTCTTGACCATCTTTCTCCTGGCACTTGAGTAGCTCTTCTCCTCCTCTGGCCTTCATCCTTGATATCTTTCTTGAAAGTGATGGCAGCCCTGTCAGCCTTTGTCTTGCTCCTGCTGGGCGTCTTCTTCTGTAGGCCCTGCATGCCCCTCATCGGCTGCTTAGTCTTTGTTTGCCTTGATCCCAGACGGAATTTGTCTTTCTTGAACGCGAGGAATGAGAAATGTCCCTAGTGGTGCCGCTGAGTTCTCACCAGGGCTTTGCACAATGCTTGCCTTTCCGATGGAAATAGCTTGCCTGACACACAAGAATGCATTTGCCTCTATGCCATTCGTGGCTCCTAGTCACCCTGTCATCTACTCATGCCTCCAGGAACGTTGGCCTACTCCGATGTTCCCAAACTGGAGCACAAACGCATGGTGCTCCAGCTGCCGTTGTGTTACCTGCAGTTCTTCACACGCCTGGTTTACTGAGGGAGGGGGCTCTCTCTTCTGGCAGAGCTTCAGCTGGTGTGGAGCATGGGGGCCATAGAAACATACCCTGAGATAGAGCTTTTTCTGGTTCATGGGTGCCATGAAATCCAGAAGACGATGTGGACAATGAATGTATCTCCTGGAGGAGGCAGGAAGCCTACATATCTTGAACGGTGGTTTTCTGCAGTCTCATTTCAAAAGACCTGACCGTGAACTTCACCGTTTCATACATTTGATGGCACGAAAGCGTGAAGGGTGGAGCCCGAGAGACGTGTTAATGAGGCTTTCACCCGTCGGTAGCCTGCTGGAGTGCAGCTCCACGCAGTCTCGACCAGCAGATCCAGCCCTCCGCCGGCCGGGTGAGCTAGGGACGGACTGTGTGGGTGGGCTCTGAGCACGAAGCTGGTGGTGTGCGTCTAGTCGCTTTCAAAATGGGTGTCTGCCTCCTGGGAAAGAAAAGAAGCACAGCTGGCGTTACGTGAGCTTCCATTTTGGAGGTTGCATTGGAGAAAGTGCCAAATCAGCCCCGACGCTGAAAAAGCTGCAGGAGATGAAACACGGGTGGGCCAGTGCGATGCGGTTCGTGGCACTGCTGTCTGTGGGGATATGCTTCACTGTGCAGGAGTGTGAATAAAGGTGGCTGAGCTTTTAAATGACCTCTGCAGGCATTTAGTGAAAAGGAAGGTTGTTGCTGGTAGTGCCGATGTGGGTGAGGAGTTGGCTGGCCGGGTGGCCGTCCGACACTAAAAGGCAACTGCCTCTCTCGAAGAGTCCCTGCGTGCCTGGAAGGTAGCTGCGAAGGAGGACTGAAGATTTTGCTTTTTATACACCCGCCTGAGATTACCTGAGCATGTCGGTGCGATGAAATTACTGGTGGCGGCATTCAGATACAAAGGAACTTCATTGATTGTTTTTTTTAATTAATAAATGAAACTATGAGAAACCATCTTCTAGCACACACGTGGTAATCCGTTTGCGAAACTGGTGCAATGAGTGCAGAAAGCTGCCAGGCTATGTCTATTTGGTTAAAGAATCTCAACCTTTTGATGCAAGCTCGGTGGGACGAGCCAGGCCCTTGCATGTGTTGAAATGTGGATTTGATGGAGGAGCGGGCAGAGGGAGATAGAGATGGATTCGCTTGCCAGGAGGGCCCCCTGTCCAGGGGGCTTTTAGGAAAAAGACAGTCTTTAAGTAGCAAGGGTTTCAAACTACGTGGAATTTAGAAGCTAAAACCTATGTTTTGAGTTCCGCTTGAAAACGAACTGGTAGCCAGTGCATTTTAAGACCATGCTTTCTTCTTTGCAAAGGGCCCTAGAAGGCAAATGCACGTGGCCATAGCACGTCCCGCACTAATTCCCTCTAGCTGTACTGATTGCATTCCCATAGTGGCGGGGATCACAGTTCGGGAATGCAATCCCGTAAGTTGGGCCCCACCGTTTAAAAAGGATGTTAAGGGACTTGCATGCGTGCAGAGGAGTGCCACAAAGGCGGGGAAGGGGCTGGAAGGCACGTCCTCTGAGGCGCGGCTGAGGACGCTGGGTTTGACTAGTTTGGAGAGCAGGAGGCTGCGGGGCGACCTCACTGCTCTCCGCAGCTTCCTGAGGAGGGCAAGTGGAGAGGGAGGTGCTGATCTCTTCTCCCTGGTACCCAGTGCCAGGACGCGTGGGAATGGCTCAAAGCTGCGTCCATCGGGGGGGGTTCGGACCTCACGTGAGGAAACCTTTCTTTACCGAGAAGGCGGTCAAACCTTGGAACAGGGGGTGGTTGATGCCCCATGCCTGTCAGTGTCTAAGAGGCATTTGGGCGACGCCCTTAATGCCGTGCTTTAACTTTTGGTCAGCCTTGCAGTGGTCAGGCAGTTGGATTAGATGGTCATTGTAGGTCCCTTCCAACTCAACTTTTCCATTCCATTCCATTCCACTCCATTCCATTCCGTTCCGTTCTGTTCTATTCTGTTCTGTTCTTTTCTGTTCCCTGTGCTCCCCGTGAGTCAAAACCATGAGACAGTTATTTACCTGAAGAGCCAGGGGTTTTTCAGATCCAAAAACACTTTCAAGGACACAAATCACAAAGATTACAAGTGGAAACAGGATTTTATTTTATTTTATTTTATTTTATTTTATTTTATTTTATTTTATGTTATTTTACGTTATTTTACGTTATTTTACGTTATGTTATGTTATGTTATGTTATTTTATGTTACTTTATGTTATTTTATATTATTTGATTTGGTTTGATTTTTCTGAATCCATTTCAGAGCCGATGCTCACAAGCATGAACACAATGCACATGTGTAGCCAGGAGCAGGCTGATGCATTCTTGAGTTTAGCTTGAAGAAACATCCCTTGCAGTCTGGCAAAGGAAAGCCATAGAGCCGCAGAAAGTAGCAGCAGGGATGCAGGGCAAGCAGTCCCTGCTTCCTCAAGAGTGAGAACTTGAAGAATGAGGATCAGGAGCGACCACACACAAAAGAAGAAGAAGAAGAGGTGTGTGGTACCGTGGGGTATTTTCCAAAGTAGGACACATAATAGCGATGACAAGCACACTTCTTGCCTTCCAAAACTTGCTGCGCCGCTGTGCTGCTTGGCCGATGATGCATGAAAAGCGCTCTGGTGCCGGCCCTGCGCTTGTGCTGCATGCAGGGAGAGCTGCAAAGCGGCAGCTCCGGACAGTGCAGCAAGCCTGCAGCCCTTCCAAGCGCAGGCTGTTTTGCAGAAGCGAGAATCCCTGGGGAAACGGAGCCAAGGGAAGAGCAGAGCTCGCTCCCGCTCCAAACTTGCGACGGGCAAGAGAGCCCGAGAGAGCCAGGGCACGAGCGGTGCCTTGGAGGTGCAAGAGCAGCGGGCAAGAAGGGAGCCGAAAGGGCCCAGAGGAGCCCTGGCAAGGGGCTGTGCTCAACGCTACGGAGGACAAGAAGCAACCCGCGGGGGCCACCGTGGGGGCCCGCCCTGGGAGTCTAGAAAGCTTCCTCCCCCCGGATGCGGGGCACGAGGGCCATCTTCGTGGAGCACGAGCAGCAGGCACCTAGCCCAAATGGCCCAAAGGAGCCCTGGCAAGGGGCCGTGCTCAGTGCTGCAGAGGCAGGCAAAAACCCCCCGGGGACACTTGCTAGCCCACCGTGGGGGAAAAAAAGCCTTGCTCCCCCCAGCTGCAGGGCACGAGAGGCCATCTTCGTGGTGCATGAGCAGCAGGCAGTAACCTAGCCAAAAGGGAGCAGAGGAGCCCTGACAAGTGGTCATGCTCAATGCTGCAGAGGAAGGCAAAAAACCCCCGGGGACCAGTGCCAATCTGCCCCGGGGGAAAATTCCTTCCTGACCCCAGCGCTGGCGATCGGCTACTCCCTGAGCATGTGAGCAAGACCCGCCTCCTCCTCCCACAGGCTGGTCACGCCTCCCTCCCAGGAGATGCCCAAGCCCTATTCTCCCTCAAGCTGGAGCCACCTCAGGGGCTTGCGAGAGAGGCGATATGCCCCGGGCCTGATGGACCTTGGGGGCAAGAATCCTTCCCATGCCTGGTAGGACACCAGTGGCTGCTCCGAAGCACTGGGAGGCCTTGCAACATCTCTGCATTCCGTTTCTTACGGCTGCTGCCCCTGGCTGCGCAGGGGATGAGGACGGCGAGCTCTGCAGTGCTCTTCAGGAAGGCGTTCCCTTGGTCTTGCCGCGGCTATCCAGCTGAAAAGGCTATCCGAACCTGAGATGGGCTTTGAAGGTGGCGCTGCCGGGAGCTGGCCTGGCAGCAGAGAATCTCCAGCAGCCTCGCCCAGCCTTCGGTCTTCTTCCCTCAGACCCTCCAAGTAATTCCACCGGCTCCTCAAGGATTTCCTCTGGGATGTCTTCGGGCTGCCCGCAGGCCATCTCTGGCAGCAGGACACGGGAGGATGCTCCCTTTTATCCTGGCCCGGGGCACTGTGACTGCTGCGTTGCCGGGCGGTGGCACTGTGACACGGGGGTGACGGGGCCCCCCATGCGCAGCCTCGCCCGCCGCAGCCCCCCCGCCGCCCCTCCGCCCGGCATCCTTCGGAGGAAGGCCTTTGGGGGGCTGGCCCCGAGGCAGTCCCTGTGCCCAGGAGGCCCAGGGGGCTGTCCCTGCCCTTGGTGGCCGTGCACTGGGCACAGCTGCTGGGCATCCCTGACGTGTCCTCTGCCCCTCAGCTCCCAAGGACAAACCCAGTGCTGTTCCTCTTCCTTCAGGCCATGGCAGAAACCAAGCCTGCAGCCCAGAGACCACCCCTATTAGCCGTCCCCTCTCTGCACCAGAGCTAACGACCACGAGGCCGCGCGGCGAGGAGGGCCAGGGACTTGATGTGGCTGGACACAAAGCCGGGGAGTGTGAGGGGGAATGGTTTCAGTAGTTGCAGCCTGGAGGAAAGGCAAAGCGTAACCAGAGCCATAGCTTGGGATGGAAAGAAGACAGGCTTTGACAAACAAGGGAGCGGAGGTTACACTGGTGGGGTGGAAAGGCGGGTCATTTTCAGGCCTAGAACATTTGGAGCCGTGCCCAAAGCACAGGCAGGCAAACGACGACTCCTCCAAACAGGGAAAATTGCTCATTGCTGCTATCGCCGTCACATCCCCTTGTGCCACTGCAACCAAGCTGCGCAGCTCCTCTGTTAAAGACACCCATTGCCCGAGTTTATAGGGGATAGCAAACGCGCTTCAGCCCTGGGGTAAAACTTTCGCAGCTCTTTTGGGACTTCAACGTTTCTGAGAGTTACTTGCCTCCCTCACTTGGCGGGAGGATGTTCAGCTCTTCTCTAAAGCCTGGAAAGTCTCTTTTTCCTTTAGGATTTAATCTTTTGAGTCCTGAAAGAGGAAGGAAGGTGATATTCTTGTCATTTTGGTCGTTGGTGCCAAAATTCATCTGTCCGTTCAGACTCTGTAAAGAAGGGCATTTCTACCGTATACATTCCTTTGGATGTGGGGATGCCAGAGGTGAAAGAAAGGCTTGTGGTTCCCTCTGCGTGAACTTTGCAGAGACGTAGAGAGCATGCAGGATTGCCTCACCATTCCTCACCAATGCACCAGGGAGGGACATTTGCTACTCCCCTGCTTATGGGGAGGTCGTCTTCTTGGCAAGAAGTCCTGAATGGTTTTGTGTTCTTGACCATCTTTCTCCTGGCACTTGAGTAGCTCTTCTCCTCCTCTGGCCTTCATCCTTGATATCTTTCTTGAAAGTGATGGCAGCCCTGTCAGCCTTTGTCTTGCTCCTGCTGGGCGTCTTCTTCTGTAGGCCCTGCATGCCCCTCATCGGCTGCTTAGTCTTTGTTTGCCTTGATCCCAGACGGAATTTGTCTTTCTTGAACGCGAGGAATGAGAAATGTCCCTAGTGGTGCCGCTGAGTTCTCACCAGGGCTTTGCACAATGCTTGCCTTTCCGATGGAAATAGCTTGCCTGACACACAAGAATGCATTTGCCTCTATGCCATTCGTGGCTCCTAGTCACCCTGTCATCTACTCATGCCTCCAGGAACGTTGGCCTACTCCGATGTTCCCAAACTGGAGCACAAACGCATGGTGCTCCAGCTGCCGTTGTGTTACCTGCAGTTCTTCACACGCCTGGTTTACTGAGGGAGGGGGCTCTCTCTTCTGGCAGAGCTTCAGCTGGTGTGGAGCATGGGGGCCATAGAAACATACCCTGAGATAGAGCTTTTTCTGGTTCATGGGTGCCATGAAATCCAGAAGACGATGTGGACAATGAATGTATCTCCTGGAGGAGGCAGGAAGCCTACATATCTTGAACGGTGGTTTTCTGCAGTCTCATTTCAAAAGACCTGACCGTGAACTTCACCGTTTCATACATTTGATGGCACGAAAGCGTGAAGGGTGGAGCCCGAGAGACGTGTTAATGAGGCTTTCACCCGTCGGTAGCCTGCTGGAGTGCAGCTCCACGCAGTCTCGACCAGCAGATCCAGCCCTCCGCCGGCCGGGTGAGCTAGGGACGGACTGTGTGGGTGGGCTCTGAGCACGAAGCTGGTGGTGTGCGTCTAGTCGCTTTCAAAATGGGTGTCTGCCTCCTGGGAAAGAAAAGAAGCACAGCTGGCGTTACGTGAGCTTCCATTTTGGAGGTTGCATTGGAGAAAGTGCCAAATCAGCCCCGACGCTGAAAAAGCTGCAGGAGATGAAACACGGGTGGGCCAGTGCGATGCGGTTCGTGGCACTGCTGTCTGTGGGGATATGCTTCACTGTGCAGGAGTGTGAATAAAGGTGGCTGAGCTTTTAAATGACCTCTGCAGGCATTTAGTGAAAAGGAAGGTTGTTGCTGGTAGTGCCGATGTGGGTGAGGAGTTGGCTGGCCGGGTGGCCGTCCGACACTAAAAGGCAACTGCCTCTCTCGAAGAGTCCCTGCGTGCCTGGAAGGTAGCTGCGAAGGAGGACTGAAGATTTTGCTTTTTATACACCCGCCTGAGATTACCTGAGCATGTCGGTGCGATGAAATTACTGGTGGTGGCATTCAGATACAAAGGAACTTCATTGATTGTTTTTTTTAATTAATAAATGAAACTATGAGAAACCATCTTCTAGCACACACGTGGTAATCCGTTTGCGAAACTGGTGCAATGAGTGCAGAAAGCTGCCAGGCTATGTCTATTTGGTTAAAGAATCTCAACCTTTTGATGCAAGCTCGGTGGGACGAGCCAGGCCCTTGCATGTGTTGAAATGTGGATTTGATGGAGGAGCGGGCAGAGGGAGATAGAGATGGATTCGCTTGCCAGGAGGGCCCCCTGTCCAGGGGGCTTTTAGGAAAAAGACAGTCTTTAAGTAGCAAGGGTTTCAAACTACGTGGAATTTAGAAGCTAAAACCTATGTTTTGAGTTCCGCTTGAAAACGAACTGGTAGCCAGTGCATTTTAAGACCATGCTTTCTTCTTTGCAAAGGGCCCTAGAAGGCAAATGCACGTGGCCATAGCACGTCCCGCACTAATTCCCTCTAGCTGTACTGATTGCATTCCCATAGTGGCGGGGATCACAGTTCGGGAATGCAATCCCGTAAGTTGGGCCCCACCGTTTAAAAAGGATGTTAAGGGACTTGCATGCGTGCAGAGGAGTGCCACAAAGGCGGGGAAGGGGCTGGAAGGCATGTCCTCTGAGGCGCGGCTGAGGACGCTGGGTTTGACTAGTTTGGAGAGCAGGAGGCTGCGGGGCGACCTCACTGCTCTCCGCAGCTTCCTGAGGAGGGCAAGTGGAGAGGGAGGTGCTGATCTCTTCTCCCTGGTACCCAGTGCCAGGACGCGTGGGAATGGCTCAAAGCTGCGTCCATCGGGGGGGGTTCGGACCTCACGTGAGGAAACCTTTCTTTACCGAGAAGGCGGTCAAACCTTGGAACAGGGGGTGGTTGATGCCCCATGCCTGTCAGTGTCTAAGAGGCATTTGGGCGACGCCCTTAATGCCGTGCTTTAACTTTTGGTCAGCCTTGCAGTGGTCAGGCAGTTGGATTAGATGGTCATTGTAGGTCCCTTCCAACTCAACTTTTCCATTCCATTCCATTCCACTCCATTCCATTCCGTTCCGTTCTGTTCTATTCTGTTCTGTTCTTTTCTGTTCCCTGTGCTCCCCGTGAGTCAAAACCATGAGACAGTTATTTACCTGAAGAGCCAGGGGTTTTTCAGATCCAAAAACACTTTCAAGGACACAAATCACAAAGATTACAAGTGGAAACAGGATTTTATTTTATTTTATTTTATTTTATTTTATTTTATTTTATGTTATTTTACGTTATTTTACGTTATTTTACGTTATGTTATGTTATGTTATGTTATGTTATGTTACTTTATGTTATTTTATATTATTTGATTTGGTTTGATTTTTCTGAATCCATTTCAGAGCCGATGCTCACAAGCATGAACACAATGCACATGTGTAGCCAGGAGCAGGCTGATGCATTCTTGAGTTTAGCTTGAAGAAACATCCCTTGCAGTCTGGCAAAGGAAAGCCATAGAGCCGCAGAAAGTAGCAGCAGGGATGCAGGGCAAGCAGTCCCTGCTTCCTCAAGAGTGAGAACTTGAAGAATGAGGATCAGGAGCGACCACACACAAAAGAAGAAGAAGAAGAGGTGTGTGGTACCGTGGGGTATTTTCCAAAGTAGGACACATAATAGCGATGACAAGCACACTTCTTGCCTTCCAAAACTTGCTGCGCCGCTGTGCTGCTTGGCCGATGATGCATGAAAAGCGCTCTGGTGCCGGCCCTGCGCTTGTGCTGCATGCAGGGAGAGCTGCAAAGCGGCAGCTCCGGACAGTGCAGCAAGCCTGCAGCCCTTCCAAGCGCAGGCTGTTTTGCAGAAGCGAGAATCCCTGGGGAAACGGAGCCAAGGGAAGAGCAGAGCTCGCTCCCGCTCCAAACTTGCGACGGGCAAGAGAGCCCGAGAGAGCCAGGGCACGAGCGGTGCCTTGGAGGTGCAAGAGCAGCGGGCAAGAAGGGAGCCGAAAGGGCCCAGAGGAGCCCTGGCAAGGGGCTGTGCTCAACGCTACGGAGGACAAGAAGCAACCCGCGGGGGCCACCGTGGGGGCCCGCCCTGGGAGTCTAGAAAGCTTCCTCCCCCCGGATGCGGGGCACGAGGGCCATCTTCGTGGAGCACGAGCAGCAGGCACCTAGCCCAAATGGCCCAAAGGAGCCCTGGCAAGGGGCCGTGCTCAGTGCTGCAGAGGCAGGCAAAAACCCCCCGGGGACACTTGCTAGCCCACCGTGGGGGAAAAAAAGCCTTGCTCCCCCCAGCTGCAGGGCACGAGAGGCCATCTTCGTGGTGCATGAGCAGCAGGCAGTAACCTAGCCAAAAGGGAGCAGAGGAGCCCTGACAAGTGGTCATGCTCAATGCTGCAGAGGAAGGCAAAAAACCCCCGGGGACCAGTGCCAATCTGCCCCGGGGGAAAATTCCTTCCTGACCCCAGCGCTGGCGATCGGCTACTCCCTGAGCATGTGAGCAAGACCCGCCTCCTCCTCCCACAGGCTGGTCACGCCTCCCTCCCAGGAGATGCCCAAGCCCTATTCTCCCTCAAGCTGGAGCCACCTCAGGGGCTTGCGAGAGAGGCGATATGCCCCGGGCCTGATGGACCTTGGGGGCAAGAATCCTTCCCATGCCTGGTAGGACACCAGTGGCTGCTCCGAAGCACTGGGAGGCCTTGCAACATCTCTGCATTCCGTTTCTTACGGCTGCTGCCCCTGGCTGCGCAGGGGATGAGGACGGCGAGCTCTGCAGTGCTCTTCAGGAAGGCGTTCCCTTGGTCTTGCCGCGGCTATCCAGCTGAAAAGGCTATCCGAACCTGAGATGGGCTTTGAAGGTGGCGCTGCCGGGAGCTGGCCTGGCAGCAGAGAATCTCCAGCAGCCTCGCCCAGCCTTCGGTCTTCTTCCCTCAGACCCTCCAAGTAATTCCACCGGCTCCTCAAGGATTTCCTCTGGGATGTCTTCGGGCTGCCCGCAGGCCATCTCTGGCAGCAGGACACGGGAGGATGCTCCCTTTTATCCTGGCCCGGGGCACTGTGACTGCTGCGTTGCCGGGCGGTGGCACTGTGACACGGGGGTGACGGGGCCCCCCATGTGCAGCCTCGCCCGCCGCAGCCCCCCCGCCGCCCCTCCGCCCGGCATCCTTCGGAGGAAGGCCTTTGGGGGGCTGGCCCCGAGGCAGTCCCTGTGCCCAGGAGGCCCAGGGGGCTGTCCCTGCCCTTGGTGGCCGTGCACTGGGCACAGCTGCTGGGCATCCCTGACGTGTCCTCTGCCCCTCAGCTCCCAAGGACAAACCCAGTGCTGTTCCTCTTCCTTCAGGCCATGGCAGAAACCAAGCCTGCAGCCCAGAGACCACCCCTATTAGCCGTCCCCTCTCTGCACCAGAGCTAACGA
This sequence comes from Calonectris borealis, assembly GCF_964195595.1. Lineage (NCBI taxonomy): Eukaryota > Metazoa > Chordata > Aves > Procellariiformes > Procellariidae > Calonectris > Calonectris borealis. The sequence goes on along the minus strand of NC_134313.1, from coordinate 112,518,701 downwards.
CCACGAGGCCGCGCGGCGAGGAGGGCCAGGGACTTGATGTGGCTGGACACAAAGCCGGGGAGTGTGAGGGGGAATGGTTTCAGTAGTTGCAGCCTGGAGGAAAGGCAAAGCGTAACCAGAGCCATAGCTTGGGATGGAAAGAAGACAGGCTTTGACAAACAAGGGAGCGGAGGTTACACTGGTGGGGTGGAAAGGCGGGTCATTTTCAGGCCTAGAACATTTGGAGCCGTGCCCAAAGCACAGGCAGGCAAACGACGACTCCTCCAAACGGGGAAAATTGCTCATTGCTGCTATCGCCGTCACATCCCCTTGTGCCACTGCAACCAAGCTGCGCAGCTCCTCTGTTAAAGACACCCATTGCCCGAGTTTATAGGGGATAGCAAACGCGCTTCAGCCCTGGGGTAAAACTTTCGCAGCTCTTTTGGGACTTCAACGTTTCTGAGAGTTACTTGCCTCCCTCACTTGGCGGGAGGATGTTCAGCTCTTCTCTAAAGCCTGGAAAGTCTCTTTTTCCTTTAGGATTTAATCTTTTGAGTCCTGAAAGAGGAAGGAAGGTGATATTCTTGTCATTTTGGTCGTTGGTGCCAAAATTCATCTGTCCGTTCAGACTCTGTAAAGAAGGGCATTTATACCGTATACATTCCTTTGGATGTGGGGATGCCAGAGGTGAAAGAAAGGCTTGTGGTTCCCTCTGCGTGAACTTTGCAGAGACGTAGAGAGCATGCAGGATTGCCTCACCATTCCTCACCAATGCACCAGGGAGGGACATTTGCTACTCCCCTGCTTATGGGGAGGTCGTCTTCTTGGCAAGAAGTCCTGAATGGTTTTGTGTTCTTGACCATCTTTCTCCTGGCACTTGAGTAGCTCTTCTCCTCCTCTGGCCTTCATCCTTGATATCTTTCTTGAAAGTGATGGCAGCCCTGTCAGCCTTTGTCTTGCTCCTGCTGGGCGTCTTCTTCTGTAGGCCCTGCATGCCCCTCATCGGCTGCTTAGTCTTTGTTTGCCTTGATCCCAGACGGAATTTGTCTTTCTTGAACGCGAGGAATGAGAAATGTCCCTAGTGGTGCCGCTGAGTTCTCACCAGGGCTTTGCACAATGCTTGCCTTTCCGATGGAAATAGCTTGCCTGACACACAAGAATGCATTTGCCTCTATGCCATTCGTGGCTCCTAGTCACCCTGTCATCTACTCATGCCTCCAGGAACGTTGGCCTACTCCGATGTTCCCAAACTGGAGCACAAACGCATGGTGCTCCAGCTGCCGTTGTGTTACCTGCAGTTCTTCACACGCCTGGTTTACTGAGGGAGGGGGCTCTCTCTTCTGGCAGAGCTTCAGCTGGTGTGGAGCATGGGGGCCATAGAAACATACCCTGAGATAGAGCTTTTTCTGGTTCATGGGTGCCATGAAATCCAGAAGACGATGTGGACAATGAATGTATCTCCTGGAGGAGGCAGGAAGCCTACATATCTTGAACGGTGGTTTTCTGCAGTCTCATTTCAAAAGACCTGACCGTGAACTTCACCGTTTCATACATTTGATGGCACGAAAGCGTGAAGGGTGGAGCCCGAGAGACGTGTTAATGAGGCTTTCACCCGTCGGTAGCCTGCTGGAGTGCAGCTCCACGCAGTCTCGACCAGCAGATCCAGCCCTCCGCCGGCCGGGTGAGCTAGGGACGGACTGTGTGGGTGGGCTCTGAGCACGAAGCTGGTGGTGTGCGTCTAGTCGCTTTCAAAATGGGTGTCTGCCTCCTGGGAAAGAAAAGAAGCACAGCTGGCGTTACGTGAGCTTCCATTTTGGAGGTTGCATTGGAGAAAGTGCCAAATCAGCCCCGACGCTGAAAAAGCTGCAGGAGATGAAACACGGGTGGGCCAGTGCGATGCGGTTCGTGGCACTGCTGTCTGTGGGGATATGCTTCACTGTGCAGGAGTGTGAATAAAGGTGGCTGAGCTTTTAAATGACCTCTGCAGGCATTTAGTGAAAAGGAAGGTTGTTGCTGGTAGTGCCGATGTGGGTGAGGAGTTGGCTGGCCGGGTGGCCGTCCGACACTAAAAGGCAACTGCCTCTCTCGAAGAGTCCCTGCGTGCCTGGAAGGTAGCTGCGAAGGAGGACTGAAGATTTTGCTTTTTATACACCCGCCTGAGATTACCTGAGCATGTCGGTGCGATGAAATTACTGGTGGCGGCATTCAGATACAAAGGAACTTCATTGATTGTTTTTTTTAATTAATAAAGGAAACTATGAGAAACCATCTTCTAGCACACACGTGGTAATCCGTTTGCGAAACTGGTGCAATGAGTGCAGAAAGCTGCCAGGCTATGTCTATTTGGTTAAAGAATCTCAACCTTTTGATGCAAGCTCGGTGGGACGAGCCAGGCCCTTGCATGTGTTGAAATGTGGATTTGATGGAGGAGCGGGCAGAGGGAGATAGAGATGGATTCGCTTGCCAGGAGGGCCCCCTGTCCAGGGGGCTTTTAGGAAAAAGACAGTCTTTAAGTAGCAAGGGTTTCAAACTACGTGGAATTTAGAAGCTAAAACCTATGTTTTGAGTTCCGCTTGAAAACGAACTGGTAGCCAGTGCATTTTAAGACCATGCTTTCTTCTTTGCAAAGGGCCCTAGAAGGCAAATGCACGTGGCCATAGCACGTCCCGCACTAATTCCCTCTAGCTGTACTGATTGCATTCCCATAGTGGCGGGGATCACAGTTCGGGAATGCAATCCCGTAAGTTGGGCCCCACCGTTTAAAAAGGATGTTAAGGGACTTGCATGCGTGCAGAGGAGTGCCACAAAGGCGGGGAAGGGGCTGGAAGGCATGTCCTCTGAGGCGCGGCTGAGGACGCTGGGTTTGACTAGTTTGGAGAGCAGGAGGCTGCGGGGCGACCTCACTGCTCTCCGCAGCTTCCTGAGGAGGGCAAGTGGAGAGGGAGGTGCTGATCTCTTCTCCCTGGTACCCAGTGCCAGGACGCGTGGGAATGGCTCAAAGCTGCGTCCATCGGGGGGGGTTCGGACCTCACGTGAGGAAACCTTTCTTTACCGAGAAGGCGGTCAAACCTTGGAACAGGGGGTGGTTGATGCCCCATGCCTGTCAGTGTCTAAGAGGCATTTGGGCGACGCCCTTAATGCCGTGCTTTAACTTTTGGTCAGCCTTGCAGTGGTCAGGCAGTTGGATTAGATGGTCATTGTAGGTCCCTTCCAACTCAACTTTTCCATTCCATTCCATTCCACTCCATTCCATTCCGTTCCGTTCTGTTCTATTCTGTTCTGTTCTTTTCTGTTCCCTGTGCTCCCCGTGAGTCAAAACCATGAGACAGTTATTTACCTGAAGAGCCAGGGGTTTTTCAGATCCAAAAACACTTTCAAGGACACAAATCACAAAGATTACAAGTGGAAACAGGATTTTATTTTATTTTATTTTATTTTATTTTATTTTATTTTATGTTATTTTACGTTATTTTACGTTATTTTACGTTATGTTATGTTATGTTATGTTATGTTACTTTATGTTATTTTATATTATTTGATTTGGTTTGATTTTTCTGAATCCATTTCAGAGCCGATGCTCACAAGCATGAACACAATGCACATGTGTAGCCAGGAGCAGGCTGATGCATTCTTGAGTTTAGCTTGAAGAAACATCCCTTGCAGTCTGGCAAAGGAAAGCCATAGAGCCGCAGAAAGTAGCAGCAGGGATGCAGGGCAAGCAGTCCCTGCTTCCTCAAGAGTGAGAACTTGAAGAATGAGGATCAGGAGCGACCACACACAAAAGAAGAAGAAGAAGAGGTGTGTGGTACCGTGGGGTATTTTCCAAAGTAGGACACATAATAGCGACGACAAGCACACTTCTTGCCTTCCAAAACTTGCTGCGCCGCTGTGCTGCTTGGCCGATGATGCATGAAAAGCGCTCTGGTGCCGGCCCTGCGCTTGTGCTGCATGCAGGGAGAGCTGCAAAGCGGCAGCTCCGGACAGTGCAGCAAGCCTGCAGCCCTTCCAAGCGCAGGCTGTTTTGCAGAAGCGAGAATCCCTGGGGAAACGGAGCCAAGGGAAGAGCAGAGCTCGCTCCCGCTCCAAACTTGCGACGGGCAAGAGAGCCCGAGAGAGCCAGGGCACGAGCGGTGCCTTGGAGGTGCAAGAGCAGCGGGCAAGAAGGGAGCCGAAAGGGCCCAGAGGAGCCCTGGCAAGGGGCTGTGCTCAATGCTACGGAGGACAAGAAGCAACCCGCGGGGGCCACCGTGGGGGCCCGCCCTGGGAGTCTAGAAAGCTTCCTCCCCCCGGATGCGGGGCACGAGGGCCATCTTCGTGGAGCACGAGCAGCAGGCACCTAGCCCAAATGGCCCAAAGGAGCCCTGGCAAGGGGCCGTGCTCAGTGCTGCAGAGGCAGGCAAAAACCCCCCGGGGACACTTGCTAGCCCACCGTGGGGGAAAAAAAGCCTTGCTCCCCCCAGCTGCAGGGCACGAGAGGCCATCTTCGTGGTGCATGAGCAGCAGGCAGTAACCTAGCCAAAAGGGAGCAGAGGAGCCCTGACAAGTGGTCATGCTCAATGCTGCAGAGGAAGGCAAAAAACCCCCGGGGACCAGTGCCAATCTGCCCCGGGGGAAAATTCCTTCCTGACCCCAGCGCTGGCGATCGGCTACTCCCTGAGCATGTGAGCAAGACCCGCCTCCTCCTCCCACAGGCTGGTCACGCCTCCCTCCCAGGAGATGCCCAAGCCCTATTCTCCCTCAAGCTGGAGCCACCTCAGGGGCTTGCGAGAGAGGCGATATGCCCCGGGCCTGATGGACCTTGGGGGCAAGAATCCTTCCCATGCCTGGTAGGACACCAGTGGCTGCTCCGAAGCACTGGGAGGCCTTGCAACATCTCTGCATTCCGTTTCTTACGGCTGCTGCCCCTGGCTGCGCAGGGGATGAGGACGGCGAGCTCTGCAGTGCTCTTCAGGAAGGCGTTCCCTTGGTCTTGCCGCGGCTATCCAGCTGAAAAGGCTATCCGAACCTGAGATGGGCTTTGAAGGTGGCGCTGCCGGGAGCTGGCCTGGCAGCAGAGAATCTCCAGCAGCCTCGCCCAGCCTTCGGTCTTCTTCCCTCAGACCCTCCAAGTAATTCCACCGGCTCCTCAAGGATTTCCTCTGGGATGTCTTCGGGCTGCCCGCAGGCCATCTCTGGCAGCAGGACACGGGAGGATGCTCCCTTTTGTCCTGGCCCGGGGCACTGTGACTGCTGCGTTGCCGGGCGGTGGCACTGTGACACGGGGGTGACGGGGCCCCCCATGCGCAGCCCCGCCCGCCGCAGCCCCCCCGCCGCCCCTCCGCCCGGCATCCTTCGGAGGAAGGCCTTTGGGGGGCTGGCCCCGAGGCAGTCCCTGTGCCCAGGAGGCCCAGGGGGCTGTCCCTGCCCTTGGTGGCCGTGCACTGGGCACAGCTGCTGGGCGTCCCTGACGTGTCCTCTGCCCCTCAGCTCCCAAGGACAAACCCAGTGCTGTTCCTCTTCCTTCAGGCCATGGCAGAAACCAAGCCTGCAGCCCAGAGACCACCCCTATTAGCCGTCCCCTCTCTGCACCAGAGCTAACGACCACGAGGCCGCGCGGCGAGGAGGGCCAGGGACTTGATGTGGCTGGACACAAAGCCGGGGAGTGTGAGGGGGAATGGTTTCAGTAGTTGCAGCCTGGAGGAAAGGCAAAGCGTAACCAGAGCCATAGCTTGGGATGGAAAGAAGACAGGCTTTGACAAACAAGGGAGCGGAGGTTACACTGGTGGGGTGGAAAGGCGGGTCATTTTCAGGCCTAGAACATTTGGAGCCGTGCCCAAAGCACAGGCAGGCAAACGACGACTCCTCCAAACGGGGAAAATTGCTCATTGCTGCTATCGCCGTCACATCCCCTTGTGCCACTGCAACCAAGCTGCGCAGCTCCTCTGTTAAAGACACCCATTGCCCGAGTTTATAGGGGATAGCAAACGCGCTTCAGCCCTGGGGTAAAACTTTCGCAGCTCTTTTGGGACTTCAACGTTTCTGAGAGTTACTTGCCTCCCTCACTTGGCGGGAAGATGTTCAGCTCTTCTCTAAAGCCTGGAAAGTCTCTTTTTCCTTTAGGATTTAGTCTTTTGAGTCCTGAAAGAGGAAGGAAGGTGATATTCTTGTCATTTTGGCCGTTGGTGCCAAAATTCATCTGTCCGTTCAGACTCTGTAAAGAAGGGCATTTCTACCGTATACATTCCTTTGGATGTGGGGATGCCAGAGGTGAAAGAAAGGCTTGTGGTTCCCTCTGCGTGAACTTTGCAGAGACGTAGAGAGCATGCAGGATTGCCTCACCATTCCTCACCAATGCACCAGGGAGGGACATTTGCTACTCCCCTGCTTATGGGGAGGTCGTCTTCTTGGCAAGAAGTCCTGAATGGTTTTGTGTTCTTGACCATCTTTCTCCTGGCACTTGAGTAGCTCTTCTCCTCCTCTGGCCTTCATCCTTGATATCTTTCTTGAAAGTGATGGCAGCCCTGTCAGCCTTTGTCTTGCTCCTGCTGGGCGTCTTCTTCTGTAGGCCCTGCATGCCCCTCATCGGCTGCTTAGTCTTTGTTTGCCTTGATCCCAGACGGAATTTGTCTTTCTTGAACGCGAGGAATGAGAAATGTCCCTAGTGGTGCCGCTGAGTTCTCACCAGGGCTTTGCACAATGCTTGCCTTTCCGATGGAAATAGCTTGCCTGACACACAAGAATGCATTTGCCTCTATGCCATTCGTGGCTCCTAGTCACCCTGTCATCTACTCATGCCTCCAGGAACGTTGGCCTACTCCGATGTTCCCAAACTGGAGCAGAAACTCATGGTGCTCCAGCTGCCGTTGTGTTACCTGCAGTTCTTCACACGCCTGGTTTACTGAGGGAGGGGGCTCTCTCTTCTGGCAGAGCTTCAGCTGGTGTGGAGCATGGGGGCCATAGAAACATACCCTGAGATAGAGCTTTTTCTGGTTCATGGGTGCCATGAAATCCAGAAGACGATGTGGACAATGAATGTATCTCCTGGAGGAGGCAGGAAGCCTACATATCTTGAACGGTGGTTTTCTGCAGTCTCATTTCAAAAGACCTGACCGTGAACTTCACCGTTTCATACATTTGATGGCACGAAAGCGTGAAGGGTGGAGCCCGAGAGACGTGTTAATGAGGCTTTCACCCGTCGGTAGCCTGCTGGAGTGCAGCTCCACGCAGTCTCGACCAGCAGATCCAGCCCTCCGCCGGCCGGGTGAGCTAGGGACGGACTGTGTGGGTGGGCTCTGAGCACGAAGCTGGTGGTGTGCGTCTAGTCGCTTTCAAAATGGGTGTCTGCCTCCTAGGAAGGAAAAGAAGCACAGCTGGCGTTAACATGAGCTTCCATTTTGGAGGTTGCATTGGGGAAAGTGCCAAATCAGCCCCGACGCTGAAAAAGCTGCAGGAGATGAAACACGGGTGGGCCAGTGCGATGCGGTTCGTGGCACTGCTGTCTGTGGGGATATGCTTCACTGTGCAGGAGTGTGAATAAAGGTGGCTGAGCTTTTAAATGACCTCTGCAGGCATTTAGTGAAAAGGGAGGTTGTTGCTGGTAGTGCCGATGTGGGTGAGGAGTTGGCTGGCCGGGTGGCCGTCCGACACTAAAAGGCAACTGCCTCTCTCGAAGAGTCCCTGCGTGCCTGGAAGGTAGCTGCGAAGGAGGACTGAAGATTTTGCTTTTTATACACCCGCCTGAGATTACCTGAGCGTGTCGGTGCGATGAAATTACTGGTGGCGGCATTCAGATACAAAGGAACTTCATTGATTGTTTTTTTTAATTAATAAATGAAACTATGAGAAACCATCTTCTAGCACACACGTGGTAATCCGTTTGCGAAACTGGTGCAATGAGTGCAGAAAGCTGCCAGGCTATGTCTATTTGGTTAAAGAATCTCAACCTTTTGATGCAAGCTCGGTGGGACGAGCCAGGCCCTTGCATGTGTTGAAATGTGGATTTGATGGAGGAGCGGGCAGAGGGAGATAGAGATGGATTCGCTTGCCAGGAGGGCCCCCTGTCCAGGGGGCTTTTAGGAAAAAGACAGTCTTTAAGTAGCAAGGGTTTCAAACTACGTGGAATTTAGAAGCTAAAACCTATGTTTTGAGTTCCGCTTGAAAACGAACTGGTAGCCAGGGCATTTTAAGACCATGCTTTCTTCTTTGCAAAGGGCCCTAGAAGGCAAATGCACGTGGCCATAGCACGTCCCGCACTAATTCCCTCTAGCTGTACTGATTGCATTCCCATAGTGGCGGGGATCACAGTTCGGGAATGCAATCCCGTAAGTTGGGCCCCACCGTTTAAAAAGGATGTTAAGGGACTTGCATGCATGCAGAGGAGTGCCACAAAGGCGGGGAAGGGGCTGGAAGGCACGTCCTCTGAGGCGCGGCTGAGGACGCTGGGTTTGACTAGTTTGGAGAGCAGGAGGCTGCGGGGCGACCTCACTGCTCTCCGCAGCTTCCTGAGGAGGGCAAGTGGAGAGGGAGGTGCTGATCTCTTCTCCCTGGTACCCAGTGCCAGGACGCGTGGGAATGGCTCAAAGCTCCGTCCATCGGGGGGGGTTCAGACCTCACGTGAGGAAACCTTTCTTTACCGAGAAGGCGGTCAAACCCTGGAACAGGGGGTGGTTGATGCCCCATGCCTGTCAGTGTCTAAGAGGCATTTGGGCGACGCCCTTAATGCCGTGCTTTAACTTTTGGTCAGCCTTGCAGTGGTCAGGCAGTTGGATTAGATGGTCATTGTAGGTCCCTTCCAACTCAACTTTTCCATTCCATTCCATTCCACTCCATTCCATTCCGTTCCGTTCTGTTCTATTCTGTTCTGTTCTTTTCTGTTCCCTGTGCTCCCCGTGAGTCAAAACCATGAGACAGTTATTTACCTGAAGAGCCAGGGGTTTTTCAGATCCAAAAACACTTTCAAGGACACAAATCACAAAGATTACAAGTGGAAACAGGATTTTATTTTATTTTATTTTATTTTATTTTATTTTATTTTATTTTACGTTATTTTACGTTATTTTACGTTATGTTATGTTATTTTATGTTACTTTATGTTATTTTATATTATTTGATTTGGTTTGATTTTTCTGAATCCATTTCAGAGCCGATGCTCACAAGCATGAACACAATGCACATGTGTAGCCAGGAGCAGGCTGATGCATTCTTGAGTTTAGCTTGAAGAAACATCCCTTGCAGTCTGGCAAAGGAAAGCCATAGAGCCGCAGAAAGTAGCAGCAGGGATGCAGGCCAAGCAGTCCCTGCTTCCTCAAGAGTGAGAACTTGAAGAATGAGGATCAGGAGCGACCACACACAAAAGAAGAAGAAGAAGAGGTGTGTGGTACCGTGGGGTATTTTCCAAAGTAGGACACATAATAGCGATGACAAGCACACTTCTTGCCTTCCAAAACTTGCTGCGCCGCTGTGCTGCTTGGCCGGTGATGCATGAAAAGCGCTCTGGTGCCGGCCCTGCGCTTGTGCTGCATGCAGGGAGAGCTGCAAAGCGGCAGCTCCGGACGGTGCAGCAAGCCTGCAGCCCTTCCAAGCGCAGGCTGTTTTGCAGAAGCGAGAATCCCTGGGGAAACGGAGCCAAGGGAAGAGCAGAGCTCGCTCCCGCTCCAAACTTGCGACGGGCAAGAGAGCCCGAGAGAGCCAGGGCACGAGCGGTGCCTTGGAGGTGCAAGAGCAGCGGGCAAGAAGGGAGCCGAAAGGGCCCGGAGGAGCCCTGGCAAGGGGCTGTGCTCAATGCTACGGAGGACAAGAAGCAACCCGCGGGGGCCACCGTGGGGGCCCGCCCTGGGAGTCTAGAAAGCTTCCTCCCCCCGGATGCGGGGCACGAGGGCCATCTTCGTGGAGCACGAGCAGCAGGCACCTAGCCCAAATGGCCCAAAGGAGCCCTGGCAAGGGGCCGTGCTCAGTGCTGCAGAGGCAGGCAAAAACCCCCCGGGGACACTTGCTAGCCCACCGTGGGGGAAAAAAAGCCTTGCTCCCCCCAGCTGCAGGGCACGAGAGGCCATCTTCGTGGTGCATGAGCAGCAGGCAGTAACCTAGCCAAAAGGGAGCAGAGGAGCCCTGACAAGTGGTCATGCTCAATGCTGCAGAGGAAGGCAAAAAACCCCCGGGGACCAGTGCCAATCTGCCCCGGGGGAAAATTCCTTCCTGACCCCAGCGCTGGCGATCGGCTACTCCCTGAGCATGTGAGCAAGACCCGCCTCCTCCTCCCACAGGCTGGTCACGCCTCCCTCCCAGGAGATGCCCAAGCCCTATTCTCCCTCAAGCTGGAGCCACCTCAGGGGCTTGCGAGAGAGGCGATATGCCCCGGGCCTGATGGACCTTGGGGGCAAGAATCCTTCCCATGCCTGGTAGGACACCAGTGGCTGCTCCGAAGCACTGGGAGGCCTTGCAACATCTCTGCATTCCGTTTCTTACGGCTGCTGCCCCTGGCTGCGCAGGGGATGAGGACGGCGAGCTCTGCAGTGCTCTTCAGGAAGGCGTTCCCTTGGTCTTGCCGCGGCTATCCAGCTGAAAAGGCTATCCGAACCTGAGATGGGCTTTGAAGGTGGCGCTGCCGGGAGCTGGCCTGGCAGCAGAGAATCTCCAGCAGCCTCGCCCAGCCTTCGGTCTTCTTCCCTCAGACCCTCCAAGTAATTCCACCGGCTCCTCAAGGATTTCCTCTGGGATGTCTTCGGGCTGCCCGCAGGCCATCTCTGGCAGCAGGACACGGGAGGATGCTCCCTTTTATCCTGGCCCGGGGCACTGTGACTGCTGCGTTGCCGGGCGGTGGCACTGTGACACGGGGGTGACGGGGCCCCCCATGCGCAGCCCCGCCCGCCGCAGCCCCCCCGCCGCCCCTCCGCCCGGCATCCTTCGGAGGAAGGCCTTTGGGGGGCTGGCCCCGAGGCAGTCCCTGTGCCCAGGAGGCCCAGGGGGCTGTCCCTGCCCTTGGTGGCCGTGCACTGGGCACAGCTGCTGGGCGTCCCTGACGTGTCCTCGGCCCCTCAGCTCCCAAGGACAAACCCAGTGCTGTTCCTCTTCCTTCAGGCCATGGCAGAAACCAAGCCCTGCAACCAACCCCTCCTCAGTTCTTGAGGAGTGTTTTGGATGGCGTATTTAGGCAATCTCCCACTTCTCCATTTACCCATACTTAGGAATAGCCATTGCATAAAAGCTCTGAGAGACTTGGGCGTGCAACGCGATAATATAGGCAGGCAATGATGCAGCCTCTGGAGAAGAATTGGTTTGGGCGAGCCCGTGTCATAAACCAGGCTCAGCCACTCGTATATTTCAAGTCCAGATTTACTTGTTGTGTTTTTTGGTCCGGGTGCGATATGTATTCATAAATGTAATGAAGAGATCACCAGTGTTTGAAAAATGAATATCATAGATATTATCCTCTTACTAGCAGGGGTTGTGGGCAAGAGATGGAAATTATTGCAGAGGAAGTACTGTCAGGAGGGTATGTTTCACTGCTCAGTGGAAAGACAGTGGCTGTGGTAGGTGATACTAGTACCTGATTTCCCATGAACTTGAATGCAGTTACGGTCTGCCCTGTCGTGTGCAACGAGGAGTCTAACTGAACCATCAGCAGCAGAGTTTTAAAAAAATATAGAATTTTTAATAGAAATTGTACACTGATTTCTGCTTCGCTCTATTTTTTTTTGGTGTTTTTTGTGTGTGTGTGTTCCCCCATCCCCATAAATGTCCTCAAATTCATCTTGCCAGGACTGCCAAGAGCTTTTCCTTCAAAATTTGTGTCTCCTGGGGTCACTGTTTGCTTGACATAGTTTTTAAAAGTCTGACTTCTATTTTTAATACTTGCACTTCATTGAGCTATGTTTTTTCTTATGTTTAAATAAACACCCCTCAGTATTTTCAAACCACCCTATTTGGAAATGTGATTTGTAGTTCTGCTGTAATACATTGAGTCAGAAAACTGTTTTCTGGTACTTTAGCACTTGGTCTGTCACAGTTTTGGGAAGTTGGAACAAACTTGTAAACAGCAAAATAGTATTTTTATACGTGTTTTGGACGGTACAAATGGTGCAGGGAATAAAGCAGCGAGGAAGCGGTTTGTTATAGTAGCCAGTGATGTGTCTAGTATCTATTTGAAATGTGTTGGTTTCCAGCTATGCAAAAAGATGGAAAACTCTTCAGAAGATTCTGTTCAGGGATAGCCTGAACTTTGAATTTTGACCCCATCGTGTTGTTCTCTGTGTCCCTGAGCCCTAGAGTGGGGTATTGGTATCCAGTGTATTTGGGATATTTCCATTGCCTCCAGAGGAAAAGTTGTAGAGCTTGGGAGGTTCTGTGTGAGGCATCCGGACATGCTGACAGCCAACGCATGGAAGTACTTGTCTGGAAAAATTGAATGCATCCCTGCAGCACGGCACACAAGAAAGGCACCATCACAGGTGAAACATAACTTTCTTCTATCCCCTCCTAGCCACCACTGACACTTACTCCAAGATCCCTTCAGCACCATAAAGAGGTTTTCTTGATGCAAAACAGAATTAGGACATGACCGTTAATTTGGTCCTGCTGAGGAGCTGAGCATGGAGCTGGACAGTGAGTTGTTTATGTGGCTGGCTTTGACTACAGTCATGGTCCAGCTTTACACAGCGGGAAAGCTTAGAGAATAAGTGAGGGGTTTAATTCTGTACACTGGGAACCGCACTTAGCCTGCTTTTTTGTAAGAGTTGCTATTCTTGAAGTATGACAACCTTCTTGTTCACCTGAAGGAGGAGAGGAGGAGTCGAGCAGTGAGTGTGGGCAGGATGTGGGGAAGGCACAGGCTCTTAGGAGGCACCAAAACCTCTTTCTGACTCTCATGGTACTCAAGAGAAATGGAAGCTAGAATTTGGCATTTGGAAGGGACGTAAAAATGATTCCTGCCTGTGTCACCCAGGTCAAGCAAAAGTGGAAAGCAGGGGGACCATTTGTCTTGTTTTGGAAATTGGCATTACGTGCTATTAAATATATATGTGACCTATGTATTTATTCATGATTAAAGATATGTTTCCTCTTAACAATACATTTCTACCCCGTAAAGCGACTGTGGTATCAAGGATTTCTAAGTTCCCTGCCCTTCCGCTTCTCCGAGGACAAGTCTGCTCCTTTCATTCAGGCTTCTGCCTCTTTTCGTACCATCTGCCAGGTGCTTCCATCCTGGCCTGTCACTGCCAGATATCACCCCGGGGATTGCATCCAGCTGTGCCCTCCACTTGTGGCTAACATGAGCCAGCTGTGCCAGAGACCCCTTTTCCTCCAAAGGCCCAGCAGCTAGGAAAGGACTTGGGAGATGAAGGAAAGGTTTGTCATTTCTTCAGTCAGTCCAGTCCAGTCCAGTCCAGCCCAGGCAATATTCGGGTGCTTTTCTCTGAACCCTTGTTTGGTGAAGGAGCGTTTCGTGTGCTGAAGCTGTGCTGAAGTCAGCAAGCTGCCTTGGTGCCCTCATTTACTGATACCAAGACCCTTTCCTCCAACCCTGAGAAAGCCAAGGCATGAGGTGAGGTAAGGGCATGAGGTGAAGATGTGATGAGAGATGGGGGATTTTTTTTGTTAGTTTTGGTTTTCTTTTCTCTCTCTCTTATCTTTTTTTAGCAAAACCAGCTTGATTTGTAGACAAGGACTGTAACTGATGCAGACTTAGCACAGAAAGCAAGTCTTCTGGGACCTGTGAGAAAAAATTTTCCTCCGTGGACTTGGGCTGGCTGGAGCTATGCAATACCTTCCAGATGTTTTGTAAGGAGGTGTGTTAGATGGAGGAGTGGTGCTGGCTTACCTGTAGCTCCTCATACTTGTGGTTTTGAGTTGGGTTAAAAAAAGAAGCCTCAGCTGTAATTATTTTGTGTGGGAGGAGTCCCTAGTTTTGAAGCAAGACTCAGCGCAGATGCTTACATTAGGATCTTTGGGATGTTAATTTATGAGCACAGTTTTCCTGAGAGGGGGGGTGGAAGAACACGGAAAGCTGGAGAATCACCTAAACGGGGGGGGGGGAGAAAAAAATGACTGCTATAAACTCCCTGTGCAACAGCAACTTGGATATAATTTTACTCCAAAGACATATTGCTGACTTCAAACACTGTTCTAATTGTTAGCTCTGGTACTCAGGTGGGTTTCTGTGGAAAAGCTGTTTTTGAAAATAGAAGTCCAAAAAGATGTTATATTTCTTCCTAAATCACAAGGTTGTTTTGTTTCTTCTTATAACAAAAAACCCCAAACCTCAACATATGAAAAACCCACAGAAGAATTAACATTTACAGTATTACTTGAAATACAAGACTGCCATTGATTTCACTCCCTGAGAGGCAGCAGTTTGCAGTGTTTTGCAAGAAGGTTCAGCTGGGACGAGGATTAATTTGATGGTCTTTATTTATTAATGTTTATTTTCTGACACAGAAAAAAAATGCTATTCTGAGAGGGAGGAGGAAGGGGCCCCTTCCTTGTGTGGGAAAAAGAAGGACATCTGAAAATTAGCTCAGTTTTCAAACAGGGAGCTGGCTCTTCTCCCCAGGGAGATATTCCTCTTTCTGCATTGGTATTCTGAATCAGTAGAGCTTCAGAGAAACTGGAAGAGCTCGTGGCTGGGGAGAGAGTAGAATAGCAAGGAGCAACATGATGGGGACTCAGGGAAGATGCAGCCTCCAGCAGCAGACACCAGAAGAGAATTATTTCCCCTTGAAACATGGTCCTTGTGACTGATATCACCAGTGTGTCACCAGAAATCATTAGCAAGAGCAGCACTGTCCAAAGCTAGGTAAACCTATATGGTGCTAAGATATTTTTCTTGGGAAAAGAGATGTGTCCAGTGTTAAATCCTTCTCGCTGTACTGTTCTGGCCTTAGGCAATGTCGGAACTGAGGAATAGTAGCCCCGTTTCCTGCCCACAGCCTTAATTTGAGTTTACTATATTGACCTTATTGGGAATGCAGCCCACAGAGTGATCTTCCATCCTCAGAGACACAGTTATGGTTCATCTTGACTCTGACTGGCTGTAAAAATGACATCTCAAAGCTCCGTGCAAAACAAGGACATCACGGATTGGCAAATTCAATTTGTTGCACTTGTCACATGAAAAGAAAATTTTTCTTGCAGTCCAGCAAGCTTCCCCTGCAGTATGTAAGTCTGAAAGTATTGATGGTATTTCAACTTGTATGGAAATCCAGTAATCATCCTGGGTTTTGACTAGTAATTGCTAGTGTTAAGTGCTGTGGGCACCAGATTCTGCTCTGTCACTTCAAACAGGTAATACCTGTTTGTATATTGAATAATTTGTACACACACAGAGCACAACTGGATTAAACTTCTTTGTTGAATGGAAACAACATGTGAATTCTACTAGATCAGTATAAAGAAGTAGTCTGTTTTAATCCACTGAATTAGGATTATTTTTACCAGATTTTTTTTTGAGTTCTGAATCCAGTTTCTTTTGAGTATAGACAGTGAGTCCTCCAAACATCCTTCATAGCATATATTGGCATACTGCCTCCTCTTGCTTGTTATCTTTGTCCTACCTAAAATTCAGAGTCTGTTGCTGTAGCAATATGTAAGTTTAAGTAGAATCGACTTTTAGTAACCCACTTAGTGTAGTTTGTTGAAGCACAAAGTTTTGGCTAGAGGGGCTTAGAGACAAATCAAGAGAAACAAAACACATGAAACATTCAACACTATTAGAACATATAGGGTTTCTAAACCAAATGGAAAGGGGCTGCAAAATGCTGTACTGAGCTGATATTACCATCATAATACCTTCTTCTTCTGTTGGTTGTGCCTTACTGCTCTCTGTTGGTATCAGTAGAGCAAATCCCCTGGTACGGTTGCTTGGTTGTTAAATGAGCTGTCCTAAAGTAGGTAGGGATAAAATAGTGGCAGAGAAACAGTGACTCATTTATCCTTTGAGAAGCCTTTGTCTACATCCTTTTGAGATTGATGAAGTGGATGCTTCTCAATGTGAGCTACTAAATGTCCTGGCTGGCCTTGCACCAGCAAAACGCTTGAAGAAGGCTGAGCGTGAGTGAGGAAGGGCTTAGCGAGCTAAAGCAAGATGAGATTTGCAGGTGGAATTAGGGTTTTGGCAGCAAGAAAAACAGCTGGGAGAAAAGCTGGTGAGAGCAGGCCCTGGAGGAGATCTCAGAGAAGAGAGGAGAAAGAGACCTGTAGGAAGGAGAATCTGGGGCTGGGTTTGGAAGAGGAGAGGGAGCCTGAGGAAGGGGAAGTATGCGTGACACGGTTGGGTAGGAGAGTGAAGTGTTCAGGAAACAGAAGAAGACAGCAAGTAATTTTAAGATGGAAGAACTGAAGCTGGAGTGGTTTGCATTAAAGTAGCAATCGGGTAAAAATGGGAAAGAATATGTGTCTTGGTGAAGAGAAAGGGTTGGGAAGAAGCATATTTGTGGTCATCAAAAGAATTCCTTTTTATAGGGAGAGAAAGAGAGACAGCTTGTGGAAATAATGGGAAATGTAATGGGCTTGGAAGTACTGATGAGAGAGAGGGAATTTTAGGGAATTAAAATAACACAGGGAAACGAAGAAGGGGCTTACAGCTCAGAGGCAAGATGGGCTTGCAGAATAGCAGGACAGAATATGAGTGTTGCAGCAGAGACAGGATCATCCAGGGAGCAGAATGGGAGGAGCAAAGCCTGAGGGGGTAATAAACCAGGCATAAAAGGAAGAGCAAAGTAGCAGAGTTCAGAGGAACATGAGTTTTTAGGGGAGAGGACAGGATATACTCCTTTTCATTAGCACTTTATTCTCTTCCACCATCCTCTTGATACCTGTTTTTCCTGTTATCTTCCATGTCCGTTTCTACTTTTGCCATTTTCTCACCCATCCACCAACTCATCCATCCATCCATCCTCACTCACAGTTCAGAAGGCACCTTCCCTGTGTCATGTTGACCTCGGGTTGAATTCAGCAGATATTTCAGGCAGAGAGTTGGTTGCAGGATTGACTTCTGGTAAATTATAGATGAAGCGCTCTGCTTTCCTATTGACCATACTGTACGGTTTACTTCCTGGGAAATGTCTCTATTTGCTTCTTCAGTTGAGACAACTGTTTTTCTTCCAAACAATGCTGGATTCTTGAATTCTTTTTGTTGGCGGCTCTTTACAACATTTGCAAACAGCTGGAAATCCTTCTGTGTTGGGGGAATCCTCATAGGTCACTGGGAAATGCAATAAAAAGAGACCATTTGTGTAGAAGGATCAATAAATCTGAATGCAATTGTAGCAAGTAAGAGGAAACAGTGTATCATGAAAGAAGGGGAAAAGGCTGAATGAGAATACTACTTACACTGGAAAACCCTACTATATCTTTTGCTAGAAAAGCCTGTGCCATGCAAAGTAATCATAGCTGACCAAAATTAATGGGACCTATTGTGACACTGAAAGAGTTAAAAAGAAAGTTAGAAGTTAGTACTGTAGATGTAGGAAGGGATTTTGAGAGAGTTTATAAAGTTAGCAAGATTCAAAGAGGTCAAGAATCTGATGATCCCAGAGGGACAAATACAGTGCTCTTTGCAGCCAGCTTGCAGATTGGACTCTTACTGATCTTGAAAACGTGAATTAGAGTTATTGGGAGAAGTAGGTAAAAGATATAGGATACTAGGTGTTCTGAGGGGGTGCATAGGTCATTATTTGGCAGCACCTGGCATTGACTCACTCAAAAAGGTTGTTATACAAATGAATCAGAATGTGTTTGAAACAGGTGCTGGAAATCCCTAAATTTTTGTGTGTGTGGTTTTTGGGTTTGTTTGGTTTTTTGGGGGTTTTGTTTGTTTGGTTTTTTTAACAGAACATTGACAAGAATAGCACACAGCTGCAGTTGTTCAGGGTTTGACAGATACCAACTACGGCTATAGCAGAGCCAAATGAGGCCTTGAAAAATGATGTGAAAAGTTCAACATACAGATGCAGAGATGAAGGTGAAAATCAGAAACTCAAGCAGATCTCAGAACTGAAAGCTGACGCTTCTGGTGCCCTGACAGAAAACGTCGCGAAATGCTGTGACACATCAAAGAAGCAGGTGGGTAATTTGGTAATACGTGGAGGATGGAAAGTTCATAGAGGCTGCTATAAGATACAAATGCTAGAAGGCAAAGGCATTTCTTTATGTAGCAAGCCAGAACTCACACCATTATTCTCCTGCTCGTTTGCTAAAATCAGAGAGGGAGAAAAGGGACTATATAGAGGAGGAACAGGTATTGTCACTGGGATGAGGCCACGAAGTGTGTCCTGGAGTGTTTCAACAGAGTGCAGAGAACAAACTGTATTTCTAAATTCATTAGAGGGGCAGGTTTCAAGTCAGATAATCCTGACTTGAAAATAATTTATCAATAGCCACTCTTGCATTCAGAATCCAATAACATGGGAATGAATTTGTAGCACATCACAGTGGCCATCCTGCAGATACTCCAAAATAGTAGCAGCTCCTGAGAAATGATGGAGAAAACTAATAGTGTCCTCCTCAGTAATGTCAAAGAAGGACCTCAGGATGCTGCTGAGCTTCGTGGAGAATGAATGTCTGCAGAAAGGCAATGTGTGTGGCGCTGCCTGCTCTCACTCCAGAAACAGGGACAAATACACAGCTTTTAAACTTTCTTATGAGCTTTTTATCCCAGGATGTCCCAGTGGGATCAAATATAGAATATAATGGCTAAAGCTGTTCAGAGAAGGTGGAGCAAATGTAATTTGAATGTAATTTGACCAGAAGTCACTTTGCATATAGAGGGGGAAAAGCATGTTGATGTATTACTTTAACAAATCGCTTAATAAATAATTTACTATTTTAATTCTTGATAACTGATTCATTAATTACTAATTTATTAATATAAGCTTTGCACAGTAAAAAAAGGTTCTTGGGAGTTAAAAAATTGGGAATTTAAAAATTAGAAATTACTCAATGCATTTTACCTGATTAAACCTTTTAGATTTTCACGGGGAAAAGCCTTAGCAGTGTTTGTATTCTTTCTTAGAGCAAGAATTTTTTGCAAGATGAAGTAGTTCCAGTAACGTCTGAAGCCTATGAAGAAGAAAATCAGTTAACAGATGGAAAAACACTTGCATGTAATTACTCTTAAAGTCAAGATCAGAAAGGAAATAAAATGGTCTCCCCACACCTAAGCCTTACTGCCTAATAAAAAATAAGGAGAATCCACTTGCCACCAACTGGAGGCTGAGCCAGACTCAGAATAGGTGTTCGTAAGTCAAATGAAATGGGAAATGAAATTAGTGTATGAAATGCCTTTACAGCAGCACAGATGTGTATGAAATGTCTGGCTCTGCCAGGCTCACATAGCATTTCTGTGGGCTCCAAGCAGGGGAGCGCAGGATTGTTAGTACCTACTAGAGTTTCAGCGTAATGTTACGGATTATCTAACTTAAGTCTAGATCTATCAGCATACATTTCTTTGATGCTTGTTGACCAAAATGTGAGTGTTAACATAGAATGTGCTCGAAAAGGGAGCACAATGGCAACAGCTATTGTTTCACGTTTTTAAGGCTCAGTAGATGCGTGCAGAAGTAATCATGTTCCCTAGAAGCCCATCCTACTGCAGCTCTTAAGTCCATCCACCAGCTGAGCCAGAAAAGTATTAGAGACTTCGATCTCCTCTAAGTCTGCTCCAGGCATGACAGATGAGCACCCTCCCTCCTCAATGTCCTGAAGCAATGGCAACTTAATCTGGAAGTTTTCTTCAGGATGACAAATGTTGACTGAATATAGCAGTGGGATCTGGCAATGGAACAATTTGTAAGTAATTGGGAGCATCAGAACATGTTTAATACTGTGCAGTTTTGCAGATTATGTATAATGTGAAAACCTGACAAACTTCAAGTTGCCATGACAGCTTTGTCACAAAAACTGTGTACACTTTTATATGGAAATGGTGACAGAAGTGATGCATGAATTTTAAGTAATTGGTAGATGAGATGGTATTGGAGACAGGAAGGGAATTTGGCATCCCAAAAGGGAAAATGTTACAAAATGGAGGGAAAGAGAGATTTGGGATGCTGGGGAGGATGTCAGCCTGGGGCCTCTGTGGGCTGGAGGGACTGGTGGGAGGAGAAGGAGTGAGCGAGGGCCCAGGAGCAGAGGTTATTGTTGGACATTAATAGTTCTCAGTGGGAGGACATAGAAAAAGACTTAAAAGCTGTTCAGAATGCGAGTAGCAAGACATCCAGTTAAGAAGCATAAAAATAGCTGTTAAGAGCATTGTGTGCCAGGCCAATACATGAAAAAGAAGCTCCTGAATATTACACAGCACCTTGCTTAGTACCAAGGTTACAAGCAAGGTGTAGAGAAGCCCAGCTTGGTGATGGGGAGGGAGGAAAGTATTTGGGTTCATAAACCACAAGATGCTGGAATAAGGCAAAATAATAAATGTGAACTGACGGAGAAAAAAGGAGTCCTCAGGGGTCCACTCTGCTCAGGAGGAGGAGGGTGGGCTCAGGAAGACAGCAGTCATCACCATGCCTGTGGCAGTGCCGGATAGTCTGCATATTTGCAGACACAGTGGAGGTGTTTTCCAGGCTGTGTCATACAGGTCTATGTCCCCCACAGATATGGGCAGGAACATACAATGGAGTTTGGGAAGCACTGGATGCCTTGCGTTCGCAGAGAGGTGGCGCGTGGAGATGCTGCTTTAAGGTGCTGGAGGGTCCATTGCTGGCAAGTGATTTTCCTTGGATGAAGAGTCCCTGGACTGCGCATTGCAACCAAGGCACTTGGTGGAGGCAGGGTGATGCCTGGGCTGCGAAGGTTGAAGAAGGCAAGAACAAGGTAACCTGCGGTGTAGAGCATGTCCAGTGTGTGGCACAAGCCCGCTGACATGACTGGCAGGGGTTTTATTTAGTAATCAAACAAGTAACGCAATCAGGAGACACTAAGTCCTTGGTCACAACTCCCACAATATTCACCTGTTGACCTTTTGCTATTGCTACTCTGGAAGCTGTGGATCAGGAGTCCTCCTTCCTCTCCAGTCAGATGTGACGAGTTAATGAGCAGATAGCTAAAGGAGTTTGTAGCCTAAGGAGTCCATGTCTCCACAGAGATGTAGATTTGCTAGGAAATTCTGCTTGGTTACAGCTACCCCATATGTGATCAGAGTAGCTACTGTGCACAGGAATTTAGTGAGCTTTTTCTAATAAAATAACATTATAATACTGCTGGTCATTCTCGTGCACAAAGCTGAAGGCTTAGAAAGAAACTTGAAGAAATGTATGGAAAGCACAGATCTTGAAACCCTGGAAAGGATTTGGAAGTTCCAAAATAGTGAGAATTATTGTAAGAGCTTGCTGGACACGTATGAAGAAACACGAATGAATGTTAGCAAAGTTTCAGAAGGCTGATGTATAGAGAGAAAGTGGACCATAGAGTTGAGGATGCAGAAAAGTTAGAAAACTCAGGAGGAAAAGGGACACTTGGAAAGTTAGCTAAAACTAATGTGAACTAGCAAGGATTTTTATTAACAAAAAAGAGCTGAAAAATTATGGAAATTAAGGATTTAAATAAAGGTATTGTTAATATAACAAAGGGCTGGGATGTCAAGGAGGTATTGATCTCAGAGGGAGTCCCTGGGATTGATCCCAGAGGACTGTGCTCCTGCTGTCAGCTTGTACTTGTGGGTTACTTTACATAATCAATTAAAACATTACCCATAACTCATTTATGTGGTGAACTTTATTCCAAAAACTGTCCCTTACTGCTCTTGAAATAGCAACCTACAGCCTTGCCAAGGCATAGTCTACTCTCTAAGGCCAAGTTAACCCAAGTTTATCCTCCAGTTGCAGCTGACTCCAGTTTCACCTCCAATGAAGCCCGGTGTGCTGGTATCTGCTTATTATCCCTCATCACCCTCCTGTCCTGTAACTGCAACGCCTACACCTACCTATGCAAAACTCTAGCGCATCAGGGCAGTGCTACAGAAAACATAACTGGGAGAGTGTTTGGAGAGAAATTTCCCTAGAGAGGCTTTATCAGCCTTGGTTCTCTTCCATGCTGTCTGTCCTGCAAGTTGTTCACCACATTCCAGGGGCAGAGCGTGCTTCAAGATAACCTCTTTGCTCCTCTGGGGCAAGCAGAAACTGCCCGGTGTTTCCTTGGTGGTTCATCCATTAATGGAAAAAACATGACCTCATCAGTAAAAAATCTGACCAATGCTCAGTAAGGTCCATTTGTACACTAGCAGCTACCAGTGAAGGAACCTAGGTAAATATGACAACTCAGGGTACATCTTTCACCCTGTGGCATGGACTTAGCTGTTCTTCTTGATTTCGTTGTTCTGAGAAAGAAATGAAGAGCAGCCAGAAATTTACATTTAGTGTTATTTGTGTGAAGACTCTCTGTGGAGTCTTGTAGTGGCTTAACAGATGGAGACAGGTCAGAGATTCATATTGTGATGCTTATTTATTAATGCAGCTTTTCCTGAGACAGGGGAAAAAATATGTTTTTATAGGAAACCTTTTCCCCTTCCCCGGAATGGAAAAAGAATGACATCTGGACATCTCCTATTCAGCTGCGCTTGGGATGCATATTTTCCCCAGACGTGCATTTCTGAATCTCATGACATTCTGGCTGCTTAGAAGTAGCTCCAGTAGCCAGTTTCTTTTTCCCACAGAAAGTAGTTTGAATAAAACAGCAGTTTTGTTGTATGTTGGTGCCCTCTTTCTTTCTTAATCTCAAGAAACTTTTGCTCTTATTTATCTACCCAGAAAATACAGAAAAACACAGAAGAGTAAAAATTTACCAGGGGCAGTTCTTGCTCGATGGGTGCAATAATAGGCTGTTGTTGACTCTGTTGTCTGTAAGACAGGGTTTTGAAGATTTACATAGGCAAGGGATCCAAATTATGATGTTTATTTCTTAATGCCTGTTTTACTGAGAGGCAGAAAAAAGCAGTGTTACTGGAGGAGCTGCTGTGAACTCTCCTTTCCACTCATCAGACCCTGTGAAAAAGATGGAAATGTCCTCTTTGGCTCTTTTCCCCAGGCAAACATCCCTCCTTCTGACCGATATTCTGCATCAGTGAAGTTTAAAATAAGCCAGAGGGACAAAGGCCCAGAGCCAGGGGAGACTGGAAGAGTAGGGAATAGGGAATGAAGGGCTCAACAGAGAGGCTGCATTTATGGGAAAGATCAGATGAAAGACAGACCTGGAAAATTTTGATATTTTGCTCCCCTTGGGTCTAATTTACCAGCCTGGTACCCCTGTAGAAAGAAAATGATTAATTGGGAGTATGGTATCTAACAGTTCCCACAGAGCATAAATCCTGGACCAACGACAGTGCCAGTGGCTTGACTTCTCTTTGCAAAGATAAGCAACAACCCGTTTACCAGCCCCCACAATTTCTGGCCTGTGGAACGGTATCATTTTGGCATTCAATGCCGAGAGAACTGGCAGGGCTCAGGGAACATAGAAATGCCCTTTAGTCATGATTTCTTCTCCCTGCCTTGTGCTGTGCATCCTCTGTTGAGACTATGGGCCAGCATGGCCCCGAATCTGCTCTTAAGCCTGCAAGATCATGATGCATTAAAAACAATAACAAACCAAATTTATTGTTGGCAGATGACACTTGTTGAGTTGGCATGTAGCAAAACAAAGGTGCTGCAGTGTGGAGCCCAGCTGGCTCCATCTCTCTGCAACTTATAGTCGAGATTAATGGAAATCTTTTCATTAGTACTAAAAACTCTGGGGCCCAGTTCTGCTCAGTTGGTTGTTTCAGCCAGACATGTTGTGTATCTTTACACACAGAGCAGACTTGTACCTTGGATTGGTGCTGACTTCAGACACACTATATGACCCTCTTGTCCCAGTTTGATTATTCTCTTCCAATTCTTCCTGGGGGAAGAAAAGAGGGAGGGAATCAGAGGAACTGGACAATGTAAGAAAACCAGCAGCTTCTTCTTTCCTGTCATATGCAAAGTTTCGCTCTCAGTGTGCTCAGTAGCTGAGTCTGAGAAGCGGTGAGAAAACATTTCTGAAAAGCCAATTGTATGCAAAGAAGCGCTTAGGTATTTGCTTGCTTTCAGCTATATAATGCTGTATTTCAGTGTGGTCAACCGTCTAGGAAATTTGGGAGGCTAATACCGGGCTGATGACAGAATCGTCTCTGTGCTAGCCCCAGCCACTGAATTATCCTCCATCCTCAGATTTCCCCTTCCTTCAGCCCCTGTAGCCAGGATGACACGAAGCTGTGTGTTTCCCACTGTGTGTGGAGAGGCAGCTATGGCTGGTTCTGCCAGACCGAGACTGAGCTATGATGATCGTTGCTTCTTCAACATCCAGGCTAAATTGCTCCCATTTTTTTTAAATTTTTGCTAGGAATCCCCACATTTACTTCAGGGAAGGATGACTGCTGAACTAGGGTCTCCTTCCTGGTCCCTCTCGCCCTGTCCTCTGGTGTCTCCATTTCCCCTACTGCTCCCGCTACCCACATCTCTTCCATTGCCTCTCTTGTCCCCTTTTCCCTCTGCTGCGTATTGCCACTTACTGATGCAGTCAGGCTAGAGAGAAGCAGCGTGTTTGGAAGAAGAGAATGTGCCTGTGCTTTCTCAGGCTTGTCACGCCTGCAGGTCAGCGCCTACTCTCTGGAAGGAAGGATAAGAGGAAGGATAATATTACTGAGACATCCCAGCAAAGAACAAAATCAGTCTTTAATCTCATCAGCAAGTGGCAATGTGGGAAATGACTAAGTAATTAGAGAAAACCAAGTCTTTCAACTTGCTTTGCATATATAGTCTATGGCAAACTCTTGATCGCAGAATCAAACAATTGCATTTTTGTATTACTGCTTATTTGTTTTCTAGGGTTTGGTTTTGTGGATTGCTGAATAGGGTTTGCTGTGCATTTGCGTTACATGACTGAAATGAGCAAGTCTCCTAAATCCCATCAATTACAGTTTCTTGGCTCTGAGGGTAACCCGTACCCTCCAAAGACAGCCACGCTAACGTGGCTTGCTTCTGCCATATGGATTACCTTGGGTGCTCCTCCAAAGCAGCGAAAGGGGGATTAGAAGCGGCAGGAACAGCAGAGACAGTTTTGCAGGGTTTGAAAAATGGATTTAGCAGAAAATGGTAACATCACTCAAACAAATCAAGTCCCTATTTGTCCTAATCTTGCACACACATGTAGGCCTGTCCCCCTGTGTCCCACTGATTGAGAACACCAGCCTGAATGTGAGGGAATCATGTACATGGTCCATAGCCCTCTGTGCGTCTCCGAAGGTGCCAGGCAGGGTAGGGCTGATCTCGGTGGCCTTCTCTCTGCATTCCTCTGTGAGACAGCCAAAGCCCAAGACTTCAACTCTCAGCTGAGTAAGGTGTTATTTGGACAATTTCATATCGGCATGCAAAGCCTTCTCTTTTCTGTGCAGCTGGAGGTTTGCTCCTGTCTGTCTCAGCCTGTGCCCTTCCCCGGTATAAACTAAGGTGATCCTGGACCCTTTACAGTAGTGAGGTGTGTATTTTTGCAGGTTTTAAATGAAATACACTTGCCCCTATCAGCAGGATAGCGCTTACTCACAGTTATTCAGGGCTCTGCAGGCAAACAGCGTAACTCAGAGGAGAGAAAGACATGCATAATGCAAATCATAAATTATTTAGGCCAAAAGAACAGATCTGGTGTGTTAATCTTTGAAGAACATGTAAGGAGATCTCTGTTGAGACCAGCGGAAGGTTGAGAGAGCAGCGGGCTTGCTGAGGCCTGACCTAGCTCTGCACCAGGTCTCTCAGGGACACTGTGCCACAGCTGCAGGCAGTCCGGGAGAACCGGTTGATGCACCAGCCAGAAAAAACACCTGATGGTCCGGAACAGACCATAAGAACAAAGGCCATTGCTAAGGGATGTAGTGAGAAAAAGCCAATAGCGTACTGATTGTTCTTCCTCCTCCCGTGCCCTGCAGTGTCTCATTGTAATTGCTTATCCTACAGGAAAATGTTATTATACTATGGGAGTACAGCATCCTGAAACCTAAGGGTGTTGATGACAAACAGCATCCATGTAGAAATAAGTGGCTTTCCAAAGAGGAACAATACCTTGTGCCTACGCACAGCAAAGTAGATTTCGCCTGAAAGCATGGCGTTCCTCCATGCTCAGCAGCCGGTAATTCTTTTGGAATAAATTTTTTCTCCTTTCTGGGATATGAATATAAATAACATTTCTTGCTTTGGGGCATTTGGACAGGCTCCATATAGATTCAACACACAAATTCATTGTAAACAATATGTCTGCCAAAGCTCACACATGGATGTTGCTCTTCATTGCACCTGGCTTTCCTCTGTTTCATGCTAGGCGCATTGACAGAGGAGTGTGTGCCCCATAGCAAGCTGAGGACCACGCTGCAGAACAGCCTGGCAATCCATGTGGTAGCACTCTTACAAACTTCCAGTGACCTATAACAACAACCACAAAAGAAAAGATTAAACTTAGAACATTCTCTAGTTTTTTTATCATATTTTTCAAAATAACTAATGCCTTTATTAGCTTTTAACAAGTATCAGTTTTTCTTTCTATCAACACAAGTCTAAGGATGAAACCAGCCAAAAGCAATAGAAGTCTTTTAATAGCCTCCTTAATTATTTCCATCAAATTTAAAAACAAGCAAACAAACAAAATAGTGTTGAGGCCTAAAAATAGAAAAGCTGTGAGAATTAGAACTTTATGGCATATTCTGTGAGTATTCTTGACAAGAAAAAAAAAAGGAGAAAATAAAATACTAACTCACCTGGTTGATACGAGCTGTTTAAACTACAGTACTTTTCTCTTTCAGCTGCTTTGGAAGACAATTATCTTCCTCACTTTCACAGTTGATTTCCTTACCTAGGTTATCTTTTGGATTCTTTTATGTAACAGCAAATAAAAATTTTCCAATACACTAAATTATTGTAGAGCATGATTATACGTGTAGGACAGCAGGTAACTGAACATCCTCTAAACCTCCCCTGTCTTCATCTAAGACTTTACGCTGAGTTGAAGATGTCATCATTGGCAGGATAATTGCCCAGAGTCAAATACAAGTTGTTCTGTGAGCGGCAGAGCTAATGAAGTCTGCTTTGCCACGTTGTTTGTGTCTTTTGTCCCTTAATTCCCTTTTCCACATGGAAAGCCTGTTGTAAAATGCCTCCCACAGGGGAGACCAAGTGTGCTGTGAGCTGCAGTGTCTCTCTCTAGCTCCCTGTTTTTCCCAAAAACTTGTAGGACTCCAGATAGGTCTGAAATTATTTCCTCTCCTTTTCAAATGTGATTGAAATGGGTCAATGGCCTCCAAAAGTATTAGGGTTACCAAGAACCACTAAGCAGCAGCTCATCCCCAGACGAGCATGTTCCTCATCAAATTAGCACTTGGTGAGAAGCGCTAGCCTGGCACCATCCGAGATGAAATACGGTTAGGCAGAGAGCTGGGTATGCGCCGATGACCAGTGAGAGAAAAAGCTTCCTCAGTTCTCCTTGTTATGGTGGAAATCTAAGAGGACATGTGGGCTGCTTGAAGGAAGTTGCCAACTGGAGAAGAATAGCAACTAAGTGAGATAAACATTTGTGCTTGTGTGAGAAGAACATGTAAAGGGTTGGATTGGGAACATAGCTGGCAGACTGCAATGGACTGCACTTATTATTACCGGAGCAGGCATGCAACCCAAGGGCAGTGGCCTCCTGCCCAACGGGGCTGAGCTGAAGAAGCAACACACGATTGCCGTGCCTCAGTGTAGCTGCGTGTGCCGCTTCACGTGAAAAGCTACCCCTATGCTTAGATGGTTTGTTGGTCCAAAGCTTGGAAGCCAGTTACAGCAGCCACCAGAGGGGAAAAAGGTCCTGGGGTGCAAAAGCTCCAGTATCACGGTCCTTGGAGTTGTCCCTAGATTGTTGTCACTTTCCTGCTGTGTGGAAAATAACAAGACTGGTTATTTATGTCCCAAATAACTGTGTGGGTTTTCATTCATAACAGCAAGGATGGCATACTCATTAGCTCAGATTTTTTTTTTCATACTGAATTAAAACTATGTGCAGGGTTAAAGCTGCTCACATAATTTTTAGCAGATGTGAAATTTCAGTATTAAGAAGATCAGAGTTTTAAATTAATCTAAAAACATGAGCAATATGTTAATTTGGTATATTGGGTTTGCGTGGCCAGGTTTTGGTAGTGGGGGGGCTACAGGGGTGGCTTCTGTGAGAAGCTGCTAGAAGCTTCCCCTGTGTCTGGCAGAGCCAATGCCAGCTGGCTCCAAGATGGACCCGCCGCTGGCCAAAGCCAAGGCCGAGCCAACCAGCGCCTCTGGGATAATGTATTTAAGAAGGGGAAAAAAACTGTGCAACAACCTGCAGCTGGAGAGAAGAGTGAGAATATGTGAGAGAAACAACGCTGCAGACACCAAGGTCAGTGGAGAAGGAGGGGGAGGAGGTGCTCCAGGTGCCAGAGCAGAGATTCCCCTGCAGCCCGTAGTGAAGACCCTGGTGAGGCAGGCTGTCCCCCTGCAGCCCATGGAGGTCCACGGTGGAGCAGATACCCACCTGCAGCCCATGGAGGACCCCACACCGGAGCAGGTGGATGCCTGAAGGAGTCTGTGACCCCATGGGAAACCTGTGCTGGAGCAGGCTCCTGGCAGGACCTGTCACCCTGGGGAGATAGGAGCCCACACTGGAGCAGGTTTGCTGGCAGGACTTGTGACCCCGCGGGGGACCCACGCTGGAGCAGTCTGTTCCTGAAGGACTGCACCCCATGGAAGGGACCCATGCTGGAGCAGTTCATGAAGAACTGCAGCCCGTGGGAAGGACTCACGTTGGAGAAGTTCGTGGAGGACTGTCTCTCATGGGAGGGACCCCACACTGGAGCAGGGCAAGAGTGTGAGGAGTCCTCCCCCTGAGGCGGAAGGAGCGGCAGAGACAAAGTGTGATGAACTGACTACAACCCCCATTCCCCGTCCCCCTGCACCGCTCGGGGGGAGGAGGTAGAGAAAATCAGGAGTAAAGTTGAGCCCAGGAAGAAGGGAGGGGTGGGGGGAAGATATTTTGAGATTTAGTTTTTATTTCTTATTACCCTCTGATCTTCACTGGTATTAAATTAAAGTAATTTCCCCAAATGGAGTCTGTTCTGCCTGTGACGGTAATTGCTGAGTGATCTCCCTGCCCTTATCTTGACCCGCGAGCCTTTCGTTGTATTTCTCTCTCCTGTCCAGCTGAGGAGAGGAGCGATAGAGCGGCTTCGGTGGGCACCTGGCATCCAGCCAGGGTCAACCCACCACATTTGGGAAAAAATACCAACTGGCTGGAAATAACAAAAATCAGAGGGAAAATAAACCTACTGGTTAATTTAGTTTGGTTTTTTTTTTAAGCTAGAGAGAATTAACATGGTTTGAATTCATTTTTCTGGGTTGTAATGCTTTTGGGAAGACACGCCAGCAGCGCTTAGTGTGGGGAAGCATAAGCAGCTGCCCTCTCATTTCTTCTTTTTCTGAATATTAACAGGTTACTTGGAGACACGGTGCAGCTGTCAATGCCATGGCCAGTGGCAGGGCTACTGGCTCCTTTCTGTGGCCTCAGGCATGAGTAACACCTGCAGATTTTGGAGCAGGAGAAAATGGCTGTGGTGGTACATCGGTAGTATAATGTTTTACTTCTAGCATAAGCTTCAGTGAGAAAATGAAGGATGCAGAAGACAGGAAGACAAAGAGGCTGTTGTAGGGTTTCACCAATCTGTAAGGAAATAAATGCATCTGGCTTATTTAGTATAAAAAACCACAAATCAATACAGGACAAGAGAAGGCAATTACAATCAGAGGCAGGACAGGGCAGGTAACAGAAAAACGTTTTGCTCTCATGGGAACGGGAAAGTCCTTATCTCACATAGGGTTAGTGCAGTGATGCTTGGCTTCTTCAGGTTGGGTTTTAGGACCTAGCTGTAAAGTAGGTTTAAAGTAGCGAGCTGGCACAGTCCTGGCTTCTCTAGCAGCCTGGCACCTGGCTACAGTGAAGGGGAAGGGAGTCTGGGCACATCAGCTGTACGCCGCTGATATCAAGTGAGCTCATTTAAAGCCAGAGGAATAATTCAGCGTAAGCAGCTGAAATGGAAGATTGCGGCCTTCAGCATGACTTGACTGAAGCACAAAACAATTTTTAAAAATGACAAGGCTCTTTATAAGCAAGAGTGCTTATAAGTTCCCAGGGACTTTGAGGATCAATCTCTGCAATCCTATTAGAGGCCACCTAAGAAGAAGTTTGAGGTGCATTAACCAGGTGGTAAATACAAGGCAGGCAGAAGTATGATGCAGGTAGAAATGATCAACTTACATGATTCAAAGCCATAATTTTCTCTTAAAGTTGAAATAAAAGGAAATAATTAATTCTCCAGTCAGTACATGGGTTTTCCTGTCTGGGAATAAATCCCAGGTCTTCCCGGCAGTCAGGAGCCAGCCACGCAGCTGTGCCGCTGCCAGGGGCCAGGAGGCTGCAGAGGCGGAGATGAAAGCACGGACACTGAGCTTTGCTGGTGCTGGAAGGGGTGGGCAACATAAAGTGTTCATAAAAGGAAAAACACCGGGCTGGGTCTGACTTCTGTCAGGCATCAAAGCCCTGTGGTAGGAGAGATCTTTGCTAAACTTTTCCCTTGGGCAACTTAACTCTGAGTCACATATATAACGGATAAACAATGGGATTATAATTCATGTTGTCGTGGTTTAACCTGGCAGGCAGCCAAATACCACGCAGCCGCTCGCTCACTCCCCCCGCCCCCCCAGTGGGATGGGGAGAGAATCGGAAGGGTAAGAGTGAGAAAAACTCATGGGTTAAGATAAAGACAGTTTAATAGAACAGAAAAGGGAAAATAATAATAATAAATAATGATAGAATATACAAAATGAGTGATGCACAATGCAATTGCTCACCACCTGCGCTGACCGATAACCAAGTAGCGATTGCTACTTCCCGGATCACGCCTACCCTTCATATACTGAGCATGACGTCACATGGTATGGAATACCCCATTAGCCAGCTGGGCTGGCTGTCCTGATTATGTTCCCTCCCATCTTGTGCACCTAGCTCAGTCAGTAGGCACGGGAGCTGTCCTTGGACTAGGAGGGCACTTAGCAACAACTGAAAACATCTCTGTGTTATCAACATTCTCCTCATACTAAATCCAAAACACAGCACTAGGAAGAAATTTAACCCTATCCCAGCCGAAACCAGGACACATGTAAGCATGCCAGCTAAATCCTTAACACCACCCTGGAACAAAGCACTCTGAAGACGGCAATGAAGAAGGGAGCAATAGAGGCAGTAATTGGTATCCTGAAGATCTAAGCCCGTATGAAAGATTTGCAGAAATAAATACAGTATTTGGGGGGTATTATGTTGGTGAGGGGCTATCGTGTTTACAAACAAATGGAAACTTTTGTGTTGTTGAAATCACTTTCCACTGAGATTTTTTTTTTAATTGTGGGCTGTTCAAAGCTTCTATTAACTTGAATAACAGGACACCCAGCAAATAAGCTAAATATCTCATCTATTATCTCTTTGCACACTATACAGTTCCCTAAAATCCTTAAAGGTAAATTTAGGATCTCTGAGAATCCAGGGTCACAAGGGCAAGTGGTATTTCAGCATTTCAAAATACATATGCTGAAATCCACTTGGCCTGCTGATGTCCTTGAAGATAGCTAGGGAAGTACTTCCAGACTTCAAGTTGCCTTTTTTTTTCTTTTCTCAAAGTGTGACATTTTTAATGCATTTATGAATAAGAAAGCCAGAGCACTCTCCTCCTGGAAGTCTGAAGTAATTGTTTCGAATTTGAGTTTTCCTCCTCACACAGGAAAAATAATCCTAGGAAAAATGTATCTTTTTTATGGAGTTGAAAGGCAGTGTAAAAACTCTTCGGCACCTGCAGAGTCTTTGGTAAAGTACTGAAATCTCGTGAGTTGGACATATTTATATACTAAAAACATATGAATGCTTTTTTTTTTAAAGGGTATTGACCCTCCACTCTGCTTCCTTCTCTGTCTTATCCATTTTCTTTGACTCTTGCTCTATTTTTGCCTCTCCATACTTTGCAGGTACCTTCTTTCTAGCATGTGCCTATCATAAACTCCAGAAGAGATTTCATTGGTGTCCTTCTTCCCTTTTTCTATTTTAGATGATAAAAAAATTAATCATATTTTACTTGGTGTTCCCATTTGAGACCTGCAGTAGAAAGCAGAAATTACAAAGCTACTCAAGCCACAGCGAAGGTACTGTTCAGAGCCCATGACCATCCTGTGTTACTGTGCTGGAGACGCATGCCATGTTCTCTGAAGTTGTTTTATTTTGTATAACATTCTCACTTGGTTGCAGCATGCTATTTTGAAATCATTTCAGGCTCTTCCTTGCTGTTATGAGCACTATATAACAGCAGCAAAAATATTTTTCAATCATTTAGATACTACCAAAGATGATAAATAATGGTGGATCTATGCCCCAAAATGTAAATCCAGATCTTAACCATTCAAATGGTTTGGTTCAGCTCATTAAAAATAGATACTTATCATAGTAGTCTGGAATTTATCAAAGAAAGATTTTCCTTTTCCTGTGTATGTTTTAATTCAAGCTGTGGACTTAAATATACTTTTTCATTAATTATAAAAGTTCTGTAAGATTTTTTTTCTGCCTTATGCTCTACTTAGTATAACATAGCTAATTAACAGCCAACTGCTGAATGAAAGTAAGCTCCCTTGTGCACAAGTTCATCTGGAGGCAGAGTCTGATCTGCTAAATTTTTATTCTGTTGACATGAGAATCACCAAAAGCCAGCTTTGCTCTTGCATCACAGACTGTGTTTGTTATGCTGGCAGCCAAAGGAAACATTTTTAGGTGTAAATGGAGACGTTTAACTGAGAAACTGCTAACATAATAAATATGGAACTTTGTGTCACCCTATATGCAATTATTTATCAAAAGATGTTTGTTCATTATGGTTCCTAAAAGACAATACAACATTTTGTATTAAAGAGTTTAGCTAGAAATCCTATAGAAAAGATCTTCCAAGTGTTTGGGATTGATTGGCATCAGTCTTTTTGGAGTTAAAGCTGGCAGGTTGGGGAAGCAGAGTTAGGCTCCTGCTGAGACCTTTTGAAAAGTTCATCCTACATCATGTGTTGCCTTCAACAACACAGCCAATTCCCATTAAAGACCCTTTTGTATCAGATGATACCTAAACCTGGATCCTCCAGCTTCTTTTCCTTGATAATGAGCTAGAAGTTTATAAAAGCAGAGCCTGCTCTATCATGGGCAGCTGCAGGGCTTCTTTGGCCAAAGGAGCCTGAGTGTTCGCACCTGAGTTTTGGTAACAATTAACACGGCTTTAATCCATATAGAGAAAGCAACCTGCTGAGCATCCAGAAAAGCAAGCATATCCCAGTTGCAATTGCAAAAAAAAAAAAAAAAGGAAATTACTTTGGTGGACATAGTTTTGAATTCTTCAGGTGATCTGTGTTGTTTAGTTTCAATGATGAGGTTGTGCCTGTTTCTGCTGCAACAAGAGCGCTGTGCCCGGTGGTGGGGTCGGCAGACCCTCCGGCTCAGCACAGGGCTTGTCTTGCCACCATGGTGGTAATGATTTCAGAATCCTGCTTTTTCCTGTTTGACAATAAATATATTGATGGGTAGGTAGCAACTAGGCCTACAGCAAGCTTCTTAAATGTAGATGTGTATTTGCATGGAAAAGGTGGAAGGAAAGAGTGGATACCTCGCTATGGGAACTGGGGAGGAGGTTAATTCAGTCTCTTCCGATCGTGGTTTGGCGGACATACTCAACGCCGTAATCTGCACACAAAATGTAGTCTATATGAGGAAAAGCTCAGCCAAACTTTTGCTTCCGTGTGGGATGCAGTCAGTATAGAAACTGAGGGCTTTACTCCACCAGCTTTTATTGAGTAAAAAAGATTATTTAAAAAAAAAAAAAAGAAGACAAAGCATTGCTTAAAGGGTTGAAATGCTTATATGATTATCCTACTAGGCATAATGTAAAAATAATATTGCTTACCAGAAATACTTTCTCTTTTAATGCAAGCAAACCACCTGTCAAATTCTTTGTAGCATCTTATACAAACACTTATGAAATTGTCAATAAGAAGACAAGGAGTGTGAAGAGAATAAGAAAATACACGTGTAATAGGTAGGTAGGGCTCGTATAGCAGCGGGGGAAGCTGGAAGGGTAGGAGGTGAGGTGGGAACATTCGATATCTGGGGTTAGAGAGAGGCAGATATCTATTGATTGAATGTGGTGTGATTGTGGCTGATTGATTAAATGCTGTGAGAATGGACCTGGCATGCAGATAGAAGAAACCCCTGCTATGGAAGATGCAGCCAGAAAAAGAGCTGCTAGCTGGTCATGCAGTGGAAAGAGTAGGTTTCTCAAGCTAAAGACATGTCTTCCTCAAGAACAGTGAGTTTGGAGGGGAATGAAGTATAAAGATGTACTCCTTTTTTATGTGCCTCCTACAGCTTTTAACAGAGCAACCTAAGCTTAGTGTCACAAACAACATGAAACAGGAATGAGTTCTGACAATCTTACCAAATTGTCTGTTAGCAGCCTGGTGATTTTTCTTTTTTTTTTTTTTTTTTTGAAGGAAGATAACATTTGGGGTTTGGGCTAAAATGCTTGGAATTGAGAGAGAATTGAGTGTCCTGCATAGAAAAAGGAGCTGTCGCTAGCAGGAGGTGGGGAGACAGCTCTGGCTGAAGCCGCCCACAGAAGGCTCCAACGCTGGAACATCACTGGCTTCATGAAGGCCTTGGCAAGAGGTTTTAAAATAAAAAAAAGATGGTGGTGGGGCCAAATATGGGTCAGGACATTCTATGGGCTCCAGAAGAATGGGTGAAGCCATGTTATTTAGGAGTTAGAGCTTAGCACTTAGGAGTTTTGGTAGCACTTTTAGGAAAAGCTGTAGTGTAGAGCAGCTGGCCTAGCGTTGCAGTGACCCTGTTTGCCACCCAGCCGAGATGCAAAAATAGAGATGCTTGGCAGAAAAGTGTTTCTCGGCTAAAAAGGTATGGCGTTGCTCCCTAGGACCATATGTGTATAAAGAGGGACAATATGCCTATATATCATTGACTTGAGGATTCACAGTACGGTACTGAAAATGGAGGTAGGAGCAGCAAAGCTCTTGACTTTCAAGGGTCCAGGAGGCAGTGGACAATGAAAATGTCCTGGGTCAAGCTTAAGGTAAATGAGCATGTTTTTACAACATCATGGCAAAAAGCAAAGCTGAAGCAGCCTTCCTGTTAGGTTAACTTGTCCAAAGGTATTTAGAGGTAACGGTAATTAGGTAGAAATTGGATCCAAACACGCTGGACGGGAGGAACCTTTAAAAGAAAAATGCTGAGCTGTATTTATCTGTATTTGTACATTCACATACTGATGTGACAGAAGTCATTTCTGAATTCCTCAAATCTAGGTCTGTGGTATAGGTGCTACAAAAGCCTGGCAAAAAGCACTTGGATAAATTGTAAAAGCAGAGCATAATTTCATCCGTGGAATTTATGAAAAGGGCTGCACCGATTGCAGGTATTCCAAAGAGTGATGGCAGCTTAAGGAGCTGTGGGTGCAATAAAGCCACTGTAAATCCCAGCTGAAATGAATCAATATCTTGTTCCTAAATTTATTCATTTGCAAAACTTGGAGGCTGGGTAGAGCTTACTAAACTATGCTCATTTTGTGTGTCTTAGGAGGGAGTATTGGAACTACAGCTGAATACATTTCTAACAATGAATGTACATGAAAGACACTCTCGATGTGAGCAATCACGCTACAGCATAGTCGGTGCATTTGCTGTATATTAAGAATAATGGATTAATGACTTCCAGGATAAATGTTGCTGCCAGGTGTTTTATGGCATAGAAGTAAAGATCAAAAAAAAAAAAAAAATAGTGGGACATTCATACAACTGAGATGGAAGTCCTGCATTCTGCCTCACCTCAGGAAAATATAAAGTGGGTGTGGATAGAAAAGGAAAATAGGATTTTTTGAAGAAGCAGTGCTGTTGTAGGGAAGAATAAGAAATTGTACCAGGTGGTGGTTGTTGGATATTCTTTCTGGCCAGAAATGGTACATATTACAAAGCAAACTCTCCTGTAAAATTAGTTGAAGCAGTATCAGTTATGGGTTGCCAGCACAGCCGCTTTTGGATGAAGGTTTACAACATACCTTTGAAGTGTGACAGATATTTGTACGGCAGGAGATATTTAAATTGGCCTCACGTCGGATAACAAAGTACTTTGTACAGACTCTGAGAAGGGCATTATGCAAAAGCGATAGGGCATCCATCAGTCCCAGAGACTATTCCAGCAAAGAGATGCTTATACAGTGGGAAAGGGTTTGATTTACTGCAAGTAGACTTAGCAAAGGACTCAAGGTGAAAATGGCAAATAGCAAAAAAAAAAAAAAAAAAAAAGAGCCCCATAGTCTGGCTCTGCCCTAGTTTTGCTGCATAGAGCAGATAGTGCTGATACATGACTGAAAGGAAGGAGAGAGGTAGTAAGCCAGTATGGTAGAGCAGATATTGGGATGGGTGACATATTTAGCAGGGGAGGAAAGGAGAGATAAGAAAGAGGCAGTTTAATAATTGCCTGCAGATAAAACCAAAGGATAGTTACAGAATATGCACCCTGACATTAATGAAAAACAGTCGCAAGCTTTCATAAGCTGTGAGAGGGAACCAGGAGGTGGTAGTGAGAAGTAATAAGCACAAAGAGATGAGCAGCCACGTTCATAATGATCGCAGGAGCCAGAAAGCAGGCTCGTGCTTATCACATCCCGCAGCGCAGCTCCGCAGATTCTACGCTCAGCACAGGCACACTGGGCAGGCAGGGCTCTGGCTGCCAATAAATCCCCTCTGCCTTCCTAGGGAAGACCTTACAGCATGTGGAAGCGCAGGTGGGATGCAGATGAGTAGCTTGGACAGGGAAATACAACCAGCCCATCTGCCGGGCAGTGCCATGCAGGAAGGTATGGGCTTGGGTCCTTCCTAAGGGTGGCTGTGGGACCTGGCGTTCCCCAAAAGCTGCAGCTGTATTCTTGTAATGTGGATGCAAGGAGGGTCTGAACACATGCATGGAGTCTAGCTTTCACTTTAGATGCAGAATTAGATGAAGACAAGGATAGTTGGGAGTAACGGCCTCAATAAAGAAGCAACAACAAGCAGTGGAGAGCAGTTTCTCCTCTGACCAGGTGCCCCACAGTTCTTCCATAAGGCTAACCTGTGGGGTTTTGTATGCAGGAATGGTTTCTTGAAAGAGGATCACCAGCAAATGCTGTGTTAAGCCTAGGACTGCTCGTTCTGCCCTTGCACTTGGGCAGCAGCCCTTCTGCTAGATGAATGATTTGCAAAGCTACTTTGTGGACTGGATTTGTGAGGATGATCTGGTTTAAAAAGAAAAAAAAAAAAACAATAGCTGAGGGGAAAAAGAAAGTTATTTTTAACCCAGATCGGTTCATTATTCATGCTTAAGAGGAGAACCTTACAAAGTCAGGAAGGTACAAGTGGGAGGGAAGCACGCTGCAGGGCAGGGTATGGGCTCAGCTACCTCAAGCGGGACTGTGGGGCCTGGGTTTTAGCATCTGCTGTAAGTTCAGCTTCTGGAAACATGGCAGGTCTCACTCTGCTCTGGGGATTTTATTTTTACAAGTCATTGTTCTGGATTTGAACTGAAAAACGTTAACTGTTAAAAGCTGCTGCTTTTCCAGGAAGAGTATCCCTACTTTCATTTTTTATTTTTAATGCTCCTAGGTTGGGAAAGGTATGAAATTTTTTTTCTTTCTTCTTTTCTTCCCCCCAAGGCTGTTTTAGCTCTCAGAGAAATCGCAAGTTCAGCTTAGAAATTATGAGGAGGCAGTCCTGCCATGGGGGTAGCGGAGGAGGCCAGGTTAAAAGAAGATGATGGTCACCCTGGCCTTCTGCGCTCCGACCCTCTGGTCAGCTGCCCAGGGCAGGCCGGGCTTGAGGCTTATAGGGTGGGCAAGAGAAAACAAAGGGAAAATAAAACCCCGGCTTTTAAATCAATAATAATCCTATCTCTTTGTAATTGTTGATGTCACAGTTGCACTAAATCAGACCAGTATCCCCTTGTAGCAGTGGGGTGGCCAAGCACACATAAGAGGCAGTGCCCAGCTTGGAAGGGAGAGAGAAAACTACATGTGTGCTCCCAGCAAGGCATTAACCGAGGCAGGCTAGCCGTCCTCCGGCCCGCGGACGCCTGTTGTCGTAGCTGCGAAAGGAGCCCATGTTTCTCCAGCCTTGGCGCAGTGCCTGAAGTATATAAATGACTTTCTCCTCTTCTTTCTTTGTTTTCTTTCATCTTGGGAGATTACTGAACTGAGAGTCTGCCTTCTCGTAATGAGGCCAGAGTACATTGGAATTATCTGCAGGCATCAGTTAATAAATAGCAGAATAAAAGGCAGAGGGCTGGCTGAGGGTGATGCATGTCAGATCTTCGCAGAGCAGCAGCCCCTTTCTGCGCGGGGCGGGAGCAGGGGAAGATGAGAGCCGGGGCAGGAGGCTGCAGCTCAGCCGTGCACTTTGTGCAATTAAACTAAATTGCCTGACTCTGTTACCTCTTCCCCCCCGCCTCAAAAAGCAAGGGTCTAAATTGCTGTCAGGCTATGGCTGCTAATGAGACTGAGCTACGCCGTGGCATGTTTAGCGTACCCTCTGCTGTGGTGGAGGAGAGTGGAGTAAGAGATGGTGGGCTGCATCAGTGGGGACCAACAAAATCTCACAACCTACTCCGAGAGAAAGCCATCAATTCTGATTTATTACTTGAGTGGCTATAGTAAGTCATTAAGCAGTCACCACTCATCATCTCAGCAGGAGATAGGACTAATGTAAACGAAAGCACTATTTACTTGGCATTCTTTTTTTGTTGTTATTTCATGCAGAACTTGTTGCACTGCCCATCAGTAAGGTTGTCCAACACTTTCCTTCGGGAAAAGCTGTTTTCAATTGCTTCTAACAATTCTTAACCACTTGGACTGTAATTTTCCACACCAGATACCTGGCTCAAACCGAGTAGTTTTGGAAAATTTCCAAGCCGTTGTGGTTTGAGGTTTTTGTTGAGGCGTTACCTGGGGAATATACATTATTTTTTCCATGCTAAATTTTTTTTTTTTTAAGTACTTTGAAGTGGGAAGGTGGTATTTGTTGTCCCCATGGTGATCTGCTAAGATTTGACAATATTATAAACCTATGGAAAAAAATATTAAAAAAAAAAATCAGAACTGGGTGCCGTCCTTCCCTCGCCAGCTGAAGGGTAACGGGCTGTTGTGCTCTGAGAGTAATTGAGCAAATAATTATGTGCTGTTTGTTTACTGAGTCTGCAGTTCTGTTTTCAGTACTAAGCTTGCAGGTTTCTGTGTCTCTACGTGTGTTTGTGTGGTGAAAGTGAGGCCAACTTATTAGTCTCAGCTCCTAAAGCAGTAAGGAGGTATTTTTCTTTGAATAAGGACTGCAGGATTTGGCCCTCAGTGTGTAACTCAAACCTCTGTCCTTAATACAGGATTGTATTTATTTTTGACAGACCTGGGGGATGAAATAAAAAATGGGAAGTGCCTTTCTCTTCTCCAGGAAAACACAGCAATTAGTCAAAGATAATCAATTCTATAGAACATCACGTGCCCAGGTATTCTTCTAGTTGCAATCTTGTGACATTAGCAATGCAGATAAAATCTTGTGTTTTCATCTGTTTGGATCAAGGAACCTAGAAATAGTGACAGTCTATTTATTTTTATGGTTGCTGAACTTCTATTAAGAGGTATTATGCATGGTGTTTGATTTTTCTGCCTTTACATCTTTGCATCCCCATGGTTACTGTTTGATTAAACTTTCATCAAAGAAAAGACAAATTATGTTGTTAGTTATTTAACCCTGTGTGGAAAGGGCTCTGTGGGAAAGAAAGTCAACTCTAATTCATACGGGCACAAAATCTGAAATCCTTTTTCAAGTAGAATTCCTACTTATAGGGAAAAAAAATTGGAGTTTTTAGCAGACTATGCATGATACGGTCTTTCATTTTGTTCCTGATATAAACTTGGCATTCCTTGTTTTTTCACCTATTGACTAGAACTGCTGCTTGAAAAAGAAAGAACCGCTTTAAGGTTGAAAAAACACCCTTACGTTCAATGTTAGTGACGTTAGGCAATCGATTCTTGATTAGAAAATCAAAGCCACTTCCTTTTCATTCTTTGAAAATGTTCTCTTATTCGCATCTGTTCAGGCCGAACGTCAAAGGTAGGATAGATTGGTTACGTCCTAGCGATGCTGAGCAGCTTCGGTGTATGGCTAGAAGAAAGAGAAGTGACCCACCCAGAACAACAGAGGATGTGAGCAGCCCTGCACTCTTCATGTATCCGTATATATAGACCATATGGGGAATCTCTTACCGGACCAATTAATAAATGCTCAGCTGGATTTGAGCATCAGCAGCATATTCTTTCCTGATCCGTGAGGAGCCAGCTCAGGTTCAAGGGATGCTTCTTGCAAGGCTTGATTGAGCAGCAGCGCGTATGCCCGGCACTGCCAGGCACATAGACGGGGAAAAACAGCCAGGGAGCTTGTCCTCTGATGGGACCTGTTTGGGTGTTTGACTGTGACTTTAGCATGACGTGTTACAGTGCGACATGGCCGGCTCTCCTCTGCAGGGGGATGAGTGGGTCAGGATCAGGCCAGGTGTATTGGACCAGGGAGTGACAGAAGGATTGCAGCATAGTTTAACAGGCAAACGTAGCTGTAGGCAGGCTGTAGGGCTCAGCGTGGGAGTCTTGAGAAGTCTGGTTTTAGGAGCCTGTGATATTCATCACAGTGCTTGCACTGGCAAGAGAAGAGGAAACTCCTGTGAAAGCAGGGAGTATGGGACCCTGCCACAGTCGATGCTGTAAGCGTGGGACTGTGCCAAGTTGGGTGGAGAAGAGCGATTCTCATCTGCTTCATGGTGCTTGAAGCGGTTGGAAAAAAGTGTTAAATTTGGTTTAAACCAGGAAGCTGGCAGTCAGAAAAAGCAGAGAAAAGTAGTTCAGGTAAATACCACTACTGTGACAAAATTAGTCACAGTCAGAAGGATCATTTGAAATATAAGATAATCATGGGATAAGCATCGCAAGCATTTTAGGGAAAAGTCCTTCAAATAATGTGGAAAATGGGACAGAGAGACAGAAAGCAGAGTTTTGCTTAGGCTGAGGCAGCTAACGAACTTGATGGCAACCTGGTTACCCCTTGAAACCATGAAATGTGCAGGAGTTTTGGACTCTTATAAGCATAGATTAATTTGATAATACTAAGAGACCTAGAAATGAACTACCTATTCATCTGCAAGGGGAAAGAGTGACTGGGGATTTTGCATCTGTTTAAAAAGGAGGAAATTGCACTAAAACTGTAGACCTGTGTCAAGTGAGCAAGAACATTTGATAGCCAAATAGTTGATCTGGACTTCATTAAAAGTGAAAAATGAAATAGGAATGCGCTTGAGAACCACACAGTTTGTGGTAAGTTAATATAGCTCCCTTCCTCCTTACACAAATCAGGAAACAAATGCCTTATTCCCTTTTACATAACAAGCAGAGGTTCATTAATCATCTGCTCTGACAACAATAAGAGACAAAAACATCTTGGAGGTGTCTCAGATGAATTGTAGTTAAAATTTGCCATGAATTTAAACACAAGTGGTTGAGAAAGTTGTTAAGATGATTTCTCTGTGTATAGATGACTCTCGGTCTTTCTCCTTTGCTACTCTGCCCTGCTCGGCTACGGATTATCACCCCGGGATGACGGACAATGACATTAACTGCTTAAGGACTAACTTGCGGGGTGACTCAAAAAACTAATCAGGCAGGGGTCAGGCCCTCTGGCACTTTCAAACCACTAGTTTTTACACCACGTGGGAAATGGCATCCAGTTGTCCACATAATGAATTCTTCTCTTCATGCAACCCGATGTAGGGCACTAGGAGGAAGAAGAATATTGTAGCCTTTTAGAAGGGGGGAAAACCTCCATCAAGAGGAAGTTTTAGGCTAACTCTAGAATACAAATTGAAGTGAATGAAAGTTCATAAATCTCCAGCTAAGGACAGAAATGTGTCACACCAGCTCTTTCACTGAGGCATCAACAGAAATAAGCAGAGCTATGAACTGAAAACTGTTTAGAAATGGCCTCAGTAGCTCTTTTTATGTGCCCCAAACACAGAGCATACCAGTGTATACCACTACAGTCAATATCTAGGACCCTGGAGTTGCTGAACCCTTAAAGTCAATCTCTTTCTCTCTTTTCTGAGGGCACGAAATTGCTGAACCAACAAAAATACTGCTCAGTCAGAAGTGTGGCAGACAGATGCCTGGATGGCCTGTATAGCTACTTCTTCTGGTCATTGGGAACTGAAAAAGAAAGAATGGGATTTAATTTTAGAGACTTCTTTGACTGATGTTAGTACTTCTTGAAATGTACGTAACCGCAAAGTTCTTTATTGAGCCTCTACGCTTTCCAACCCAGGTGTCATGCAGTTCAGTTTTGGATTCTTACCAGAGAGTGTTGCATGCATATGCCTATTTCTTTTTTGTTAGCCAAAGTGAAATGACAGAAAAAGTCAGTTTTAAAAATCTCTTAGGCTAGTTGTGCCTTTCCTTTCACAGCATCACTGGACAAATGTGGGAGAGAGAATGAATGCCTGACAATTGAAAAGCAGACAGTAAATGATTGTCAAACAAGAAGTCGAAATAAAGGCAATAGAAATTCTTGGCACTTACTCTCTACTACAATGATTTAATGGTTATATGCATCTGGGACCGTACAATATGCACATTCAAAACGCACTTACAAGGGCTACTCTTGGCTTTCTGGAACATGGCCTCCTCCTGCTTGATTGCTCATCCACCTTTCTCCATCCTTTAAGGAAACTTCTGCAAGTTCCTCCACTTCTCTCTGCCATCTCCTGATTCACCCATGCTTTGGTACTTCACATGGGTCTCTTCTTCCTTCCAGCACCCGGAAAAGTTTTTGGTCTTCCTCTAAGATCCAAACTTAACACTTGGAAGGGGCTTCTAGAAACCCAAAAATGGTCCTTAAGGGGACATTGCCAACAGCTCTACAGCAGAACCAAAAATCTTTCTTTCTACCTATCCTAGCACATGCTACAGCTGGGAATAGGAATAGATATATTTGAAAATTGTTAAAAAAGTAAAGGTGTTCTTCTGAAAATG
The DNA here is from genome assembly GCF_964195595.1 of Calonectris borealis. Classification (NCBI taxonomy): domain Eukaryota; kingdom Metazoa; phylum Chordata; class Aves; order Procellariiformes; family Procellariidae; genus Calonectris; species Calonectris borealis. Next base: position 112,475,515 of record NC_134313.1, on the reverse strand, counting down.
AAATCAGAAATGTGAGAGTTGTAACAGTAAACGTTGCCTATCACACACAATCAGTAAAACGGGAATTTCCACCATCAGAAAGAAATGCAAAACTGCGCAAACTGGGCCAACTCCCCAGACACTGACAGCAGATACACACAGGGCTCAGAACTTAATCACAGGAGCTTTATCAATACTGCAAAACCATTGGGACGGTTTATGAAAAAGGGGAACCCAGAATTTAGCAGAATGCAAAAAAACCCTCTTGAGACCATTTCCATTTTAGCCTACCCACATTTCCAACCCCTGGTGGAAGACTTTCAGAAGAAAAAGTAGTTAACAGACTGTGGGAAGTCTTGACACAAGAGCACAAATACTACCTGGGAAAGGAAAATATTTCTGCCTGTTGCACCTGAAACTGGTAATGCAGTGATGGCAGCTCGAGTTGAATGGAGTCATGATAATAATGAATTCTTTCACTGAACCCCAGAAGAACCCACGAAAATAGTGGATGTGTATGAGGAACCCTAGAAACGCATCTCCTCTCAGTTATCTGAGCAAGGTTACATGCAACTGCTGTATTACTGTAGTGTACTGGGTGGTGCTAATGCAGGCACATGCTGGACTGTGGACTATGGCCCATTAGCCCTCACCTTGGCTGAGAGGCAGGCTAGAAAAATGGCAAAAAAGTTGCAGGATATTTGATTTGGAAGCTGACTGAGATTTGAGATTACTTTCCTAACAGACAAACATCGAATAATGAGTTTGTACAGGGTTTTTAAATTACTAATTTTTCTTTGGTTTTCAACAGAATTTATTTAGTGGAAAGATGTCTTTTGGTAAATTTATGGGTGAATTGAGTGAGATTCTTGCAATAGCAAGAAACTAGGCTTGATGACTTAGATTAATGGATATAGCCCATACATATTGATAAGCCATGGCATATAAATAGATAAATGACTTCTGGCTGATGTGTGAAGCCATGCTAAACCTGACAGTGAGTTATGTTGAAAGTGCCTTCATTTGGGTGGATGATACTCCATGAAGACCTGTGAGGACTGCCAGAGGGTCTGCTGATGTTTAAAGTGTGGGAGCTGCAGCTTCATTAGCCTTTTTTGGGGTTAATATGGGGTGTTGTATGGAGAGGTGGCAATGGGAGACCTTAGATCCAGAGGCCAAACTCTTTCTCTTTCAGTCCAAACAAGCCCCTTTATGCAGTAAAAATAGCAGGGGCTGGGAGAATATGGGCAATGGATAAAAGCAGACTAAACCAAAGCTGCTCAGGGCTGAGGATGAGTGTGTTGGAGCACAAAGCGTGAGGAAGGCATGACCTCGAGAGGGAGCAAAGAGAATTTCCTGGACTCGGTGTTGCTGGAGTGATAATCAGTTGTGACTCTGAGCACGCTACAGGAGGCAATTTCTTCTGCTTTGCTCAGGAAAGCAATCTTTGCGTACAGCACTGTAATAAGACTAGACTAGATTGAGAATTCATCTGCTCAGTGTCATGTAGAAATCTTATCCTTCAGGAACATCCCTGTGAGACCCTACATACCGAGTGGCTAACCACATTCAGGTGAAATGAGACAACAGTGTTTTCCATGCGTACTTAGATTGTAAAACTGTCTCTTTTTTGATGACTTTGTTTCCTGGTTAGAGATGAAAATTTAAAAAGTGCAACACATACTGTCTGTGGCTGCCAGGACAGGGAGGAATTTTCCCTGGGGTGCGCTCATGGGGTTTCTACACTGTTTCTCTGAAGAGTCTGTGTCCCTCGCAAAGACAGTACTATTGCAGGAAATGAATGGCTTACGAAGGCTCGCCAGAGCACCAAACATCTTTCTAATTATTTCACTGCATACAGAATAATTATAGAAAAAGAAGGATGAAAGCTCAAATGAAGTACAGAGGCACTTGAAAAATGCCACCAGGTCAAACGCTGCTGCCATCTCCTCCTCCTTTCCTATTGACCTGTCCTTTCATCTCAGCATTAAGTGCCCACTTCCTTTAAATAGCTTTTTATCCTAACCAACTCTCCTAATTCACAAAGCTGCTTGAACTTTTTTATTTTTGTTGACTGCCTGCAACAGAAGGCTTTAATGCTTCATTCCTCGTAACTGAGTAAGCTTTCTGGACTCTGTTTGCATTGCTTCAAGCAGCCAGGCAATGGTCATCTGCCCCGACAATTTTAACTTGACTTCTTCAGCCAGAAACAAAATAGACTCCATAAATTTTGGGAGTAAGAAAGGGTGAAGGAGAAGAGTCCCTGTAAGTAAGACATGATCTATAAGGGAGAGTGCATATCTTGTATCAGTAAACACAAACAGGGAGAATTCTGCTTCTTTTACCTGCAGACTGAGAAAGCTGCTTGATATTCTTCCTCCTTGGCAGAAAATGACAGCACACAAAGCAATTGCATTATTAATTCAGGTGAATAGTAGCATACATCCCTGCGTTATATAATTATTTCATTAAGCGAAGGATCAGTTTAAAACTTCATTAAAATCTAACCAGCAGAAAATAATATGATTCCACTGACATTTGATTTAATTAAAATCTGTAACTTAGGAATATTAAAACATGCATTAGCTCTGGAAGGTCTCTGAAAGCAGCATCGCCCGGTACCTTACCCCTCTATGCGCCGTGCTTCTCCGAGAGCAGGGGGTAGCAGACGGGCACGAGGAATTCTTGGGGTCCCGACTCAGAAAAGCTCAGCGACGCCAGCAATAAAGGTAACCTGCACACTGTCGTTCAAAACATCCTCGAATTAGTCAAGCAGGGTTTCTGCATTATCAAAATAAGTATCACTCATTCAATTCAGTCTCGAGAGTCGAAGAACCAAATTGATTCTCTGAACTGCGAGAAACAATGGCTCTGAGCCAAAGCCTGCTGAAACCAAGACAAAGATCCCCCGCTGACTTCAATAGCTTGCTGGATCTCACCCAATGCGAGTAAATGACATTTTTTTTCTAAAGTGAGTTTCTTTTTCTTGTGGCAGCTTCGCACAATATTTTCCATTGCAGCTACCTTCATTTGGACGCTGCTGTTCTCCTACATGCAATTTCAGACTCATATTGTTTCCAATACTTTATAATTTCGCATTGTCAGGATAGTTTTCTCTGTGGTTTCACAGAGTGAATTGACCTAGTTAAAATTAAAGGTTGCCAGCATAAATTAGATTAGGTTTGTCTAGTGATCTGAAAAAGCGCTGTAACATGCTGTGTTTGTCTTTATTTCCAGGAGTAAGAATGGCTGGGTGAAAAGACAGCTATTAGAGCTACTCAGTTTACACAGTTATAATTACAGGTCTGATGGTATCCTATTAGGACACAACAAGACCAAGCGATCAGTTATTTCAATTAGAAATATAGTAATTCCACTGTTTTATTTTTAGCTATGAGATTTCACATTCCATTTGAAATGCATATGAATCTAGATAGTAATAAAGAAATATCATTTACCAACAGTGAGGATATTTCTACATTCTTAAGACCATCTATATTGTGAACCTCTCAAGCCTGAGATAAAAAGAATATCTTATCCCAAGCTTTGGAGATTGCAAGAAGTGGTTATCTTGCTCTCCATACCTTAGCACAGGCCCAACGTCTCTCGTTCATGAGGTATGAATACAGCAGACATAAGAAGGGCGATGCATGTTACCGGCCCATCTGCCAACAAACATTTGAGTCTGACTCTTTCTAGGCACAGTGTAAATACCCTGAGACTGAGCTACTGCTGGGATAACGGCTGGCTCAGTCTTCTTATGCTTGCCCTTAAACCTGTTGTTTTTTGTACAGTGAAAAGCGGACTAATGTCTCCTTAAGAAGGATATTTTCTCCTGTCAGTCCTATTGTTCCTGTAAATACCTCTCGCCACCACCAAAAAAGGACAAGAGGATCATAGATATTCATGCTGAATGGGGTCCAGAAGCACTTCATCTTGGGAACTGCATCACTCTTTGCAGGCAGAATCCCTGCAAACATCAAAGGGAGGTCTATTAATAATCATACATAGACAAAAATTAGTAAATAACTGACGTTGACATTGCCATTTGCTGCTGTGTATAGCTCTGCTGTGTGCATGGTAACCTGACGGTTGGCTCCACTGGCAAAAGCTGTATTGCATTTTGGCTTGTTGATATCCGTCTGTCCGTCACTCCATTATCTAATGCATGGGTGTGTAAAGATTGTTACGCTGAGCTGCAGAATACCAACACTTACCCTATATGTGGGAGCAATCACCCACAACTCTGTATCAGACCATAACTCTTTCTTCTCAAGCCAATTTTTAATACAGCTGCAGCCCAAAGAGACTCTCTTTTGGATCCATTTTTCAATGTGGAAACTGTTATTGTTTTAAACCTATTTTCTGCTCTTTTGTGTGCTTTGCTGTTTGTTACTAGGAATTCAATCTATCTGTCAAAAAATGCACCTGGGAATGGTTTTTGCATTGACTGTGGAATGGTTTTGTTATTTTTTGGGCTACGGCTGCATTATGGCTGTCATCTTAAAGGCATTGGGACACTTCAGATCTGCTGTTTTCTTCCTTCCTTGTGCATAGTCAGTTGTTATTTGAAAAGAGAGGAGGGAGAAAGGAATGGGGTGACTGAGGATGGAAAGACTTGGGGCAATGAACAAGGAAACATTTTTTTCTTGGTTTTTCTTTTGGAGGAACCCATCTTGTGTTTGTACCATTTCTGAGCAGCTGCAGCAGAAAGTTTCTGCTTCTCTGTGGGGTCTGCATCATCTTAGGTTTCTACCTCAAACGTTTCAACAGTTTATGCTCCTGGGATATCTCTATCTGAATGCCATGTAGCCCTTACTATCAGAGAGAAGCACTAATGAGATACCTGCCTCTCATAGCATCCAGCATTGTGTAGCAGTGGTTGCTACAGAGTGCCGTGTATGATTATCAGCTTCCCTTGGCTTTTGGTAGGACTGGTTTGTTTCCATCCCTGTATCCCAGCAATGTCATTTACCCCCACCACATCCTGGCCCCTGCACTCATGAAACAGCTTTATTTCTACAGTTGGGCACACATTGCCTCATATCAGCAAGCCTAGAAAATCCAAGTCTTCTTTCCTGAAACATGAGGACGCCCTGGAGCGTGCTTATAGTGCAGTTTCTCAAGGCTGGGCTAGCTGGAAGAGGGAGCATTACAAGAAATGGGCATGGGAGACTTTAATGATCGGACTTGAAATTGACTGAGGGCCAGGCAAACATGTGCTAACATAAGGCAAGTTGTGCTGGTGAAAATCCAGTATAGTTGAAAATAGAGCTGCTTGAAAGTTATTTAACAATGCACAGCACACTGCAGTGGTTCAAAACAGCCGGGAAGGAGCGTCTCGGATAATAAACGCTGTAGAGGAATTTAGGTAGGTGTGAGATGTTTGTCCGCACTGAATAACATTAGCAGCTTGTTAAGGCCAAGCAAATAATAAATCACTGACTTCAACAGACTTTACTGTTTACTAAGTCCTTATGTTTAGATTTACACACTGAACCTGACTGCCAGAATGCATCTTGAGTTAGTGAACTGATACTCCTCAGCTGAAGGAGTTAGTTTGATTTATGTGATAAGCAGTATGCACGCTTAAAGAAAATCAAGGTAGTTTCCTCACGCAGGGCCTTTACGTGCTTCAGTGCCTGCACGCATGCTCCCTTTTGCACTATTGCCAGGGAGAAGTTCTTGGGTCTGGTCCTCAAATTTTCTGAAGAAGGTATAGCAGTTGGTTGGAGATATTCCTTTTAAGTGGATACCACTATCTGGTATCTTCACTGAAGAGATCTTACACCTATTGAATCTACAATCCATTGGGCTTCTTTCTTCATTCTTGACACAGAAATCACCTCATTGTTCATATTCCAGCAAACCTAAGGCTTTCTTGTCTACAGCCTCTCAGGATCCGTTTAGACAGCAAAAGCTATCCAGACGGCAGCAGTCATGTCAATGCTGCATTTTGTGCTTGAGTGGTTTAGCGCTATGAAACTTAACTCTGAGACAAGTGTTTGGAAACCCTGCCCAAGGGACAAAACCTACATCTGACCTCCTGTATTCTCCGTTTGCCTTACTTGACTCATCATCTCTCCTGAAAATTTCCTTGCCTGACAGCTCATTACCTCACATGAGCGTATGGTGGACAACCATCTCCAGAGTTTAAACAACATGAGTTGTGCCTCTGCTATACCTCATGCTGTCTATGCCAGCCAACTTTGCGGAGCAGCCTGCCCTGTATTTTTATCTAAGCTATGTCATCCATGTCAACAAGACTGCTTCACAACCTTGGCTGGTAAGTAGACTTTGTATTATTGAAGGGCTTCAGTCACCCACTGGGCACACTTGCACACTTGCAGTCACTCAAGTGAGAAGGAAAGGTTACTCATCTATCACCACTGACCTTCTGTTCTCTGTTTTAATCCCTGTTGAATTTTCAGGACGCCAGGAGACATGCTTGATTCCCTCTTTTGCTTTTGCATGCAACCCTGGTAGTGGTGGTGTTGTTGGTAGTAGCAGTAGTAAAACATAGAATAGGTTTTAATAGCATAGGATGGAGATGCTGCTGGGGGTATCATTAAGGCAAATATTCCCTGACTAACAGTGTTGTGTGTGCGTGAATGTAGACAGAGATAGCACATCTCCAAGAGGGTTGATTAAAGGTTAAATAATCTTCCTTTTCATAATGGACCCCATGAGGCTCTCTAAGGCTGCTACAATAGATCGAGCGAACAGCGTCGTTGCACAGTTCTTTTAACAGCCCTAATATTTTCTATTATTGAAAATGGTTTGTTTTACAGATCAGATGCCCCATTAGTATTGTTATGATTTCTTGTCATTCTGACATCAGTTGCATTTTATCCCTTGTGATTTCTAGAATACATCTAGTGTTGATTTTTTTTCAGTCCAGCAACAGCTTAATCCTCTTCCCATCTCATTACAACACAAGAAAATTGATATTGCTGGGGGGACATTAGTTAATAAACACATTGCCTGTAGTTCCCAGACAATTGATGCATTTTTCCATCTTTATTTAATGGGATGTTATTTCTCACATTGAAATATCCATGCTATAGCGGTGGAGAAATTCTCAGTGTGCTACAGATAATTTCACACTGGGGGGAAAAAAAACCAGGAAATGGTTACTACTTTAAACGAAGAAGGAAAATCCCTATTAGGTAACTTACTTCATCTTTTTGTTTGACTTAAAGCTGAAATCTAAAACCTGATTCTCCACTGGTTTTATATTTGTCCCATTGACTTCAGTGGAATTAATCCTAATTTACATTGGTATGAGAAGAATTGGATCACCAAGGTCTCATTATTCCAGCGTGTAACCAACGACCTGGTAGAGCTTTTTATACTCTGGCTAGGAGGATGCTGTAAGGGTTGAGAGATTGTTCACAGCACAGACAGGAAGATGAGATAAGACAAAGCAAAAATAAAGTGCTTCAGACTATTTCATTCCAGGGGGCTCGTCATCACAGGCCACAGGGGATGGCTTTGCATTTCCATTATGCCACCATGTACTTGGAATTGCATTCCCCAGGCATTTTCTCCAGAGTGCTAAGAGAGCTCCCTGACAGTGTCCGGATACACGACATACTCCTGACAATGATCAGTTCTAGTTCTTAGTCTCTGCCAGCATCCCTTTCCTCTCCTCATCCCTTTTCTTTTAACGCTTATGGAGAATAACTACGTTTTTAAGTCAAGTGGCTGCTCTGCAGAAGAAATTAGTGGTGAGCAAAACAGAGAGAAAGCAAGCACTGACAGGGACGCATAGACATTCAGCCAAGGTGTCCTTTTTTCCATTTGCAGTTTACTGTACCGCTTAATAAAAGCTCTGGAACAGAAAATGGTTTGGTAAATTACATATTTATATATAAATTATAGCCACATTACTCAACCTCAGTGATGGCAGAGGGCAGCTGTTGGTTCTGTGCTTGGCCATAAGGGGAGAAGCACTACCACCTCTTCATCCCCCACCCTGCCTCCGTACCGCAGGCTCTCACTTTCCCAAGGGAGGACGCAAACTACATTTATCTGCCCCATGTTGCTACCACTTCACAGCTTGCAGGCCATCAGCGGTACACGTATCTCCACTAGGAATCTCTGTTTCAGTTCATTTCCACCATACTGCTTCTGTTCACCGTGCTCTGTTATGCCGTGCCTTTTGTCTCCAGAGTCCCACCTCGCTCTGTCTCCTTGTCCTCTCGTGGCTTCCTTCTGACAAAATCTTACTCATTTTCTGACCCTGGTTCTGTCTGGCCAAAGTTAGGCTGTTTCATCTGATCTCCCTATCTCCTACAGATGCAGTTCAGCCCTATCCTCCTCCCCTGGCAGATGTGATCATCTGCCCAGAAGATCTTTTCCTTCTGTCTCCTTACAAACCATTTGAAGGCAGCTTGGAAAGTTACTGCTCTAATTTGACAGCCTTTCATACTTACCCTGCTCAGGTCTGAGGCAGCGCAGACTACATCTAGCTCCAACAGCGTGTGTTTAGACTTCTAAATATCCATTGAAATCAATAATAGGAGCCCAAATAGGAATTCAGAGCCTAAATGTTTCTTTGGTGCTGAGCTTTGGTCCTATAACAATAATCTGAATTAACTTAATATTCCTTAATCCTTCTACCAAGCCAACGTTTGACCTTTCACCGTGGACTGCAAACAAAGAGTTTGCATTTACAAATGATCCATCTTGCAGGAAAAAAATAATCCCTCTGAGCTCCTGAGTTCTCTAACACAAAGCATTAGTATCTTTGCTGAGAGGATAAAACTTCATTCTTGATTGAGAAAACTGAACAAAAAAGCATTTGATCTGATTGACACAGCTATTCTAGTTGCATTGGGTAGTATGTTTAATCAATAAGCTTTGTCTTTCAGAATACTAATGCTTATCTTGTAATTGCTGCTTCTCAAAATACTGTTTGCTATAGAATTATTTGTTCAATATGATGGACAAATATCTGACTCCACCAAGAAAGCCTGAAAGTCACAGAGTGTGAGCAGCAGGGCTGTTCTTTGGAGCCCAGACAGGGTGACTTATAAAGAACCACTCGACCCTTCATTTCTTAGCATGTCTGTTAAATATGTTGTATTTTCTTGGAAATGGTGTCTGAAGTGGCCACAGATTTCCAGTGTGGTAGTGTATAGTGACTATGACTGCTACGGACTCTTATTTGGAGGTCTCCAGGTACAATCCAGTAAGCAGTCATTCTGTTTCAGTTCAGTGACTTTTATTTCATGTCAGGAGTTATGGAAAACTGAACTTCTCACACACTTTGCAGATATTAATGAAGATTAAAAAAATTAATACCTGGATGTATTGGAATACTAAAATACAAATCACGTACATTTTTTTTTGACTGGTGCCGCTCAGCTCAATAATATCTTTCCACATAAAAATTAAGTTGTGGGCGGTATAAGTATTTACATTACCATTTGAAGGAGGGCTACTATGTCTGGATTCTCTCTCTAAAGCTCCACAGAGTCTTACTGAAGATACAATTATTGAAGATGGAGGCACTGGAGGTAGTATGCTACTGAATTTGGAGTAGGTTGTTAAACTTAAGCAAGTCCTGAGTTAGATTTCCTTTAAAGTTGCATTTAAAGTCAGTCATGATGGGTAGTTATTGGTGCAAGTGATGAAAAAAATTAGTCTTCATTCTGGGACGTTGGATTATAATTTAACTATTATTCTGCCAAGAGACTACACCTTTGTGTAAACTGCTGGAGAGTTAGAAAAAACGGTCATGGTTTTTCAGAAAATGTCCCACGTGTCTTAAAAGAGGCATAGGATCTTTTAAAAAACACACCATAGATAAACAAAGGGCTTTGAACAAGATACAGAAGCTGCAGAAATATGACATTATGTTTGTCTTGGCTGGCTATTGCTGCATTCATGAATATTTTTTCTACCTGTTTTTAAATGAATAATGCTAATGTAGTTTCTCAACAGATATGGGTGATGATTTTGAAAGGCTGAGACATTTACTGAATATTCTATGTAATTTAAAAGCGCTTTCTTTTACTTACTGACAAAGGCTATTGCCATTTACATAATTATAAAAAAAGAATCTGTATTTGAGGTGATCCTACACTTAAAATAGAAAGTTTGGAAAACAAACAAGAATTTGACTGATTTTTAATAGCACATGAGAAGGAGGTAGTGGAATACTTTAATAAATACAAAATAGTGAATGTAAATAATTATTTACAGTTCATGCAGAGAAGCAAATGAGAATACTGTATTTGTTTGTTTATAATAAAGTTGTTACCTGCTTCACACACGGCCCTTGTGGAATCGAGTATTTCCCAATGGTATTAGACACAACTGTTTCAACACAAACAAGAAAACGCTCAATAAAAAGCAGTTTATAAGCACTATATTCTTTAAAAATATCCACCAGTCTGGGTCAAAAGTAATAAGGCCTACAAGATACACTTACGTATATGTACTGTGAGTCCATCCTATGCATTTTTGTACCTGCTACTCAATTCGAAAAAAAATTTGGTAGAGGAGTAGCAGTCTCAAAAATAAGATATGCTTTTACATTTCAGGAAATAAGAGATGTCTGAGTAAAAGAAATATATTAATATTAGCACTGAGAGAATGATGGCAATATTATTGGGGAACACCTAAGAGTCCACAGAGGAGAGGGATATTGTGAATATTCCAGCTGCAGTGCAAGCCTCGAACAGATAAAATAAAGCTTCATTAATGCTGCTGCTCCTGGAACTATTTTTTTATATACATATTTTTTTTTTTCTATGCACAGGTTCTGGGTGCTCTGGAGTATTAAGCTCTTTGAACACTGTATCTGAAGAAAGACTGGAATCAGGATGTGAAAGAAGGGGCTGGTTTTTTACCTAGGGACCTCGCCTCCAACAAAAGCCTTATCTCATCTCACTGTTGTGTCACACTGGCACGGTGCGCGTGCCTTGCCTGCCTCGCCGACGAGCTGCAGCGCGGTGGATAGAAAGCGTTCATTTATCGCCTAGACAAGCTCTAAGGGGCTCTGCTGCAACTCGCACTTTTGCTGAGAAAATGCCACATGCTGGGCTAAGTTCATTTGTACTCTAACTCCATTAAAGCTAATGGGCTTTCCCTGGGGATGGAGATGGTTCCTTGAAGCTAGGTGGAAATGAAAGAAGATATCACATAAGGGAGCCGAGATATGACTGAAATGAAATCCGAAACTGTTTATTCCCAGGTCAGGAGCTGGCTTTCCTTTTTCAGCTTATCTCTTGGCCTGGAAAGAATTTTATGGCATAGGATATCCATACCCCTATCTAGGCTGGATAATAAACCATGCACTTGGAAGCATATGCTTCCAGGCTGTGCAGCTTCCTCTTCCTCCAGCCCACTGTCTTCATCTCACTCTTGCTATTCTGCCCATGGAAAAAAAGAGCATTAATCTTTTTTTTTTTCCTTTCTTGCCGCAGCTGAAGCCTTCTATTTTTGACAAAAAAAAAATCTAATGCTTTCTTCGTTCTCAATCTAGTATTGATGTATGTGTTAATAATTAACTGAAATGTATCTGATAGCTGGCTCTTGCCTAGGCCCACTCTTGATAGTGGGCCATCAGCTGAAAGCACAGGCAGCATTGGCCTTCAAGGTGGTAGTGTCTTAGGCTGCAAGACTCCAGATTCTTCTCCTACCTTTTCTTTATGCCTTAGTCCTTTCTCGGTCCTCCCAGAATTTGTGCTATCAGGGTTTCTGCCCATCCCTGGGCTGCCAGAGCACCCCTGCCAGGAAACACAGCACTGACATTCAGATTCATTTGGCGTCCCTAAAAATGATCCACGAAGGGTAATTGTGTCTCAGTGTGCCTCCAAAACACTGTCTCCTAGGTCGTGCCACACAGAAATTAGGAATGGGAAGGGAGTTTAGTGTTAAAGCCATACGTCAGGCTCTGAAAACTGTCTTTTTCAAACTTCTATGAATTGGAGCCTTTTTGAAGGGATTCCTGACTTTGTGTGTTGAGACAACATGAGCTGATCTATCTTGGATGACACCAGTGTACAATGTGTCTTTCTCCATACCCCAGATGTAAGAAAGTGTGACTTTTCAACTCAGACTATATATAGAGACTTGTGTGTATAGTTGCCTCATTCAGTCTTCACTGTTGGACAAAGTGATGGCCGTGACATCTCCTTAGGCAGCTTCTAGCAAATTCAGTTAGAGATGTGAGCGTTCATCTGAAAAATGCACTTCACAGCTTCAGATTGGTTGGCATCAAATAGAGACAAAAAGAGGTATCAAAATCAGTGGTCATTCAGGAAGGACTTGTACAGGCTACCTCTGAGTACACAATGTCACACAGCGTGTGGGAATTTGTTAGAGTTTACAGTCACTTCTTACATAGAGCATATGACCTGGGCCTGAGAGGACATATGATCAACGGTGCCAGCTGGAAGGTCCCCCAAAGTTCACTGTATGGAAATAATAACCACTTGATGACATTTTGCTGGGCAACTTGGCATCAGGAAATGGCAAGTTTCTTCCTTGAAGACTGTGACAACAGGGAAGAGCTGTGCGTTGCAAGGATGTGCTAATCTTTTTTAAATAGGCAGCCCACAAAAGGACGGTGGGAGGGTACACCTCCTTCAGAAATGCTCCTGGGAAAGGTCTGTCATTCAGAGGGAAACAGGAGAAGGTAAGAGAGTTGCCCCCCTCATCTATTTTTATATTCTCCTGAGGACTAAGTAGCTAGCTCTCCTATAAAGCAAGGGCAGGAGACCTCGGTAAACTCTGGTCCCTCCTAAACTTAAAGAACAGCTGTGCCTCCCTCCCACTGAACACAGTGCTGTGTCCAGCTGTGGTAAGAGTGGAAAGGGCTTGGAAAAGGAGGCTCAAAGCACCAGGACAAGGTGGCAGTGAAGGAAACACCCAGGGCATAACTACATCAGCCACCTGTCACGGGGGTCACTGCTGGAGTTGGCGAGCACTTCCACTCTGGTCTAAGGCCAGTCCTGAGACCTTTATAAGAAGATGACCCAGGGCTGTTACTAAGCTCGCTGAGGAAATGAAGGACCAGGGCGGGAGCACAGCCTCTCCTTTGAAGTGCCAAAGGTGCACCCTGTAGGCAGGGGGGGCTAAGCCCGACCATGCAGCTCCTGTTCTCACCCACGAGGCTGACAGAGGGAGCGCTGTCACAGAATCACAAAACCACAGAATAGTTTGGTTTGGAAGGGACCTTCAAAGATCACCCTGTCCAACCCCCCTGCCATGGGCAGGGACATCTTTCACTAGATCAGGTTGCTCAAAGTCCCGACCAACATGACCTTAAATGTTTCCAGGGATGGGGCATCCACAGCTTCTCTGGGCAACCTGGTCCAGTGTCTCACCACCCTCATTGTAAAAAATTTCTTCCTTATGTCCAATCTAAATCTACCCTCTTTCAGTTTAAAACCATTGGCCCTTGTCCTGTCACTACAGGTAAAAAATCTTTCTCCATCTTTCTTATAAGCCCCCTTTAAGTATTAAAAGGCCGCAATAAGGTCTCCCTGGAGCCTTCTCTCCTCCAGGCTGAACAACCCCAACTCTCTCAGCCTTTCTTCACAGGAGAGGTGTCCAGCCTTCTGCCCATTTTCTTGGCCCTCCTCTGGACCTGCTCTAACAGGTCCACGTCAGCCTTGTGCTGGGGGCCCCAGAGCTGGACGCAGCACTCAGACGGGGTCTCACGAGTGGAGCAGAAGGGGAGAATCATCTCCCTGCACCTGCGCTTGGCCTTGTTGAACTTCACGAGGCTCACATGGGCCCGCTCCTTCTCCCCCGACCGGCTGGTCACCTCCCCCCGGGGACCCCGCACAACCCCTCCCGGCGCAGGCCGCCGGTCTGTGGGGCCAGGGCAGGTCAGCGCGGCCGGCGGGGCGATCGCTCTCCCGCGGAGCGGGGCGTCCCCATCACGGGCGCCGCGCGGGGCCGACACGGAGGCCGTTACTCGCCCCTCGAGACAGGGGAAGGGGGTGCTTAGCCCGCCCCCCGCCCTTGCCGCCACCGCCTCCTCCCGGCCAGGCAGCGGCGCGGGGCGGTGCCGGGGCGGGCCGACTCCTCTCCCCGCCCTCAGCCGCGGCGGCGCCCGGCCTCTTTGTGCCGCCCGCCCGAGCAGCGCGCTGCCCTTCGTTTCGCCTCGCCTCTCAGCGGCGCTGCCCGCTCGGCTCCGGCCGCCGCCGCCGCTGAGGGGATCGGCGGGTCAGCCCGCCCTCGCCCTGCTGTGGGGCTTCCCCGCCTCCGCCACTTTACCCCGCCTCGTCCCTCTGCCCCCGGCGCGGGCTTCTCGCCGCCCCTTCCCCCGGGCTGCCTGTCACCCCGCCCTGCTCGCTGCCTCTCCGTGCCTGTGTCCGTGTCCTCCCCGCCGCCCCCGGAGCTCCCCCGCCGCCGGGGATGGCGCCGCTGACAGCGCCCGTGCGCGCCTGAGCCGGCAGCGGCGAGCCCGCCGCCGCCGCGGGAGGAGGAGGAGGAGGAAGAGGAGGAGGAAGAGAGATGAACCGCTTCCAGCCCGGGGTCGCGCTGCTGCTCTCGCTGCTGTGGGAGGTGAGGTGGGCCGGGGGGGGAGCGCCGCTCTGCCTGCCTGCGGCGGCTCCGGCAGCCCCGGGGCGGCTGGCTCACCCCGGCGGGGCGGCGGGGGGGGTCTGCCATCAGTCGCGACCTGGAGCTGCGCGGGCGGGGGGGGTCTGCCATCAGTCGCGACCTGGAGCTGCGCGGCCGGCGGAGGGGAAGGCGGCAGCCCGCACCCAGCCGGGGTGGGATGCGGGAGGTGATGTTACAGTATTTATTTCGGGGTTAGTGTCCTTGCCGGGGCGGGCTTGGCTCCCGGGCAGTGCGCGGTCAGGAGTGCGTGGGAGCGGCGGTGCGGGGCCGGGCTGGGCAAAGCCCGGCTCTGCCGCCGTAGGAGGCTGCCGGGTGTTAGCAGCGACCTGGCTTGCTTTCTTTTTAATGTTTTATTCCGGGACCAGAAAAAGATTATCTGTGGTGTGCTGGAGCAGAGTAACACGGGACCTGTAGGCAGGGGCACAAGCTGTTGGAAGCTGTCTTTTCCTAACGGGCTGGCTGGCTCTCCAGGGGACGTGAAACGTGTGCCTTTCAGTAAGGGTTAAATGGAAGGGGCATCTTTTATTTTTATTTTACTTATCCTTTCATGGACAAAAAGTACGTTGCGAGGTAGAGGTGTGGTGGCATCAGCTGAGGAGGAGCCGTGGCGGCACCGAGCAGCGTGGTTAAACTTCTGGGAAAGCCTCGGTGGCACAGCTTTAGTAGTTACGACAAACAAACAAACAAAAAAAAATTAGCAGCTTACGTTAGTTGGAAGGGGGATTTGTGCCAGGCAGTTATGTCATGGGGATGGGAAACCGGCTCCTTTTTTAGCCGCAGATCCATAGATGTTTTCTGGTGGTGAGCTGTCTCATGGTCTTTGGTTTAACTTTGGGCTTGGGTTGCGGGCAGGCTGGGGGGCATTGGTAACCACCCTGGGACAGGTTCACGGCGGGCATGCTGCCATGTGCGGCTCCCGGCGGCGGGTTTGCCACCGCACTCGAGTCATCGCCAAGACGTGCGGTGGCAGCGTGCTGGGGTGACTTCAGAAACGCCCATGGGCTTGGCTTAGGTACGTCTTTTCTTTACGTTTATAAAGCCCAGAGGCAGTCTGGCTGAAGGTGTCGGAGGGCTGGAGAGCTGTGTTGCCTCTGTGATGGAGCAGTTTAGACAGAAAATGAATTTTTTTTTAAAAAAACAACATACCACCAAACCCATACATGGAAACCAGAGTGCTGGCTGTGTAATTATTGTTTTCAGTAATGGATATAATTCATGAAAATTATGTTTACTACATGTTTATGCCACCTACGTAGATGAACAATTTCTGGTATGTTGCCCACTACGTCATCAGCATCATCCCATTAAAACACTCAGATCAAAATCACCATTTAATGTAAATAAATGTAACTCTTTTCAAGTTAATTGGGCTGTGTCTCATTACCCCGGCTGTAAACCTGGCCCAGAGTCTGGCCCGCGATTGCTCCTTGACTCTGCAGAAACTCTTCAGAAGGCACGAATAGCAAAATGTTGATTGAGTGAAACGGGCACCGGCATTTCCCGGAGGGAGTTTGTTCATCTGAGAGTGTGAAAGGCTTTGCCCCTCCAGGATCTATTTGATTAGATGTCTCTGCTCTCTTAACTCTATTCCGCTGAAAAAGATCCTGCGTGCCTGAAAAAAGTAATTTGCATAAATCCTCTTTGGATGTAGCTCATGTTGCTGTTATTTAAGCTTTTATACTGGTTTTAATTGTGGGGTTTTTTCCTTTTTCTTTTAATGTAGAATGTTTGTTTTGCCATCTGGTTTTGTGGAATTTTTTTTTCTTTTTTGGAAGTGCTTAGCATACCTTTTTAAATGAGATGCTATGTAAATAGGAAGTATTACAAATTGTTTTAAGTTGTATTCTCTGGGGAAAAAAAGCCCAGAAACAAAATGCTGGGGGTTTAAATAACTGAATCGGAGACAGCTGGTTGTTTAGAAGGTTTTTGGTATTTGAAACTTTTGCTGTCTTCTGCACTAACTTCCATACTGGCTATTATCTGAAATAGCATTGTTACAATTTTTTAAAATCTATTTGCAGCTTTGACATGATCTTAGTTAATATTTAACACAGTGTGAGTTGAGGAATGTATTTTTTATTCAGCATTTTGCAAAAGGCTTCGACTGTTACCCAGGTAATGATGGGGGGGAAAGCCATTCAGGCCTTCAGACAATTTGCAGTATTTTACTGATGTTTAAAGTTCTCCTTGCTTAAATTACCCAAAATACTTGTTGCAAGACGTTAATGTATTTTCTATCCGTGTGCATTTGAAAAAGTATTTCTGGTTATATGAATGAAAGGAATATAAACTCCTTCATAAGTAAACATACGTCAAATTCAAGGTGGGTGTGAGTTTGGATGCGGGGAATGCTTCTTTGTGGCTTTCAGGTTGAAGCCTAGTCAGTAACTGACTGTGGTGTGCTCCCGTGGGGAAGCGAGGGTTTGCTGTTCCTGATGTAAAGGCAGAAGATGTAAAAGAGGGACTGAAGGGCAGGGGAAGGCGCTGAGGCATCACTACCGAAGCAGGATTTACATGTAAGAAATCGGTGGCTCTCAATGCTAGGATGACGGTCCTTTCTCTAGAAGAGCTTGAGATACACTAATTACAGAAATGCCCAGAGCGCTGTGGTGGTAGGAGAGGGGGATTAATTCTGACTTTTCTTGTTTGACAAGGGTTTTCCACTGTAACCACAAAGGCTTTCTTTATTTTCCTCCTATGGAAGAAAAATCTCTAACCCCAGGACCCAGGAAACTCTGCTCTGAGAAGACCTTGCTGTTGAGGGAGAAAAGCCAAAGATGCCATGAGTTTTGCTCACAACTTAGTCATCATTGAACAGTTTAACACACAAGCTAAAATGAGGAACTTTTAAGGTGGATAACTTGACAGGTAATTTTGGTTCTTGCCGGAAGAAATGAACACACTTGAATTTTCATCCATCTGTCGTTTCCAAATTAATTTGGCTCCTTGGAGGTAGCAGTGTGTTATTAACCGCAGTTGCCTGAAACACTCTTTTTCACCAGGAGCCTGGATGTCTGGTAGACCCATAGTACTGGGGTATGTGATTTCAACATTCACGAATAGCCAGTGGTCTTGCTCGCCAGCACATCTTGTGGTTCCACTGACAGGACTGCGTTTTGTCTCAGTTTTGTATGAGTAGATGGCTCTCAATTTTATGGAAAACTTTGAGAAGATCATAGAATCATAGAACCATTAAGGTTGGAAAAGACCTCTAAGATCATAGAGTCCAACCGTCAACCCAACACCACCATGCTCACTAAACCATATCCCTAAGCACCTCATCTACACGTCTTTTAAATATTTCCAGGGATGGTGACTCAGCCACTTCCCTGGGCAGATCCTTAAAGTGATATCTGTTTGTGGTATATATATCAAGATTTTCTGCTTTTATTTCATCAGACATCCCAAGGGCTTTGGCCGTCCTAGCTTAAATGTGACTTTAATGAATAGCTGTCTTTGGGATGGGGAAAAAATAAAACTAAACAAGCAACCCTCCCATCCCCTTGATGATGAAGCAAGCTTATTTTCAGCCTGAATGAGGGCACCAGAGTATCTTGGTGTGGCTCACTTCTCAGACTGAGTGCTTGCTTTCTCTCCCACAAGCTGCAGAAGTGCTGGGTGGAGGAGAGCTGGGTGGCTGAAGCTCAACTCAAGGATGGAGAGGCTCAACTCAAGGTCGGGGAGGGTGAGCAGAGCTGTTTAAGCCCAGTAGAGGACCCCGTCTGTGCTGCAGCGGTAATAAAGAAGGTGTTCTGTTGTTACTGCTGCCGAGTAGGTTGCTGGATAGCTTCAACTGTCAAAACAGTTGAATTCAAGTGTAGGTGCCTAAGCTTCTGGTTGGCCCATATGGTTTGTCCAGAGGAACCTAGGAGCTAATGCAACTGCCTGAATATTTAAGTCAAGCTTTTTAATGCTCTGTATTAAAGTAAGCTGAGGCCTGTGGTAGTCACTGTAGGTGGTGTGAGATGTGGGCGAGAATCCCACCACGAAGGTTTCCACATGGCTATACAAAATTTAGATCATCACTTTTGGAAATACTGGCATTGATATTTCTAAAGACTCAGTTTCTCATCACTAGAAGTTACAATGTGGATGCTGATAGAAATACTGACAATTGGATGGTTGGAAAAAAGCAATCAGTATAGTCCTCCTCTTGTTAATTTGACAGATGAAAGATACTACAAAAAGAGTCAAGTGCCTTTTTT
Organism: Calonectris borealis; assembly: GCF_964195595.1. Lineage (NCBI taxonomy): Eukaryota > Metazoa > Chordata > Aves > Procellariiformes > Procellariidae > Calonectris > Calonectris borealis. The sequence goes on along the minus strand of NC_134313.1, from coordinate 112,456,742 downwards.
AAAAGAACGAAAGAATGGACATGTCATATGAACAGCAAAATGTGTTATCTCGAAATAAAATTCAAACACTCCCGACAGTCTGTCATGCAAGATTTATTTAAATAAAAGCAAAGTTGGCTAGCTGCTTCCCACTTGGGTAACTGCTGTATTTAGTATTATTTTTGTAAGTGGACTTCAACAGGACAGATTTTAGCAAATAAGATAAACCTAAAATCTCTGCCCTAAAATCTCTTCAAACCTGAAGAGGGTTGTGTGTTTGGTTGTTTTTTGTTTTTGTTTTTTTTTTTTTTTTAACCACATTAAGATGGGCAACATTTTGATCATAGTAGGCATAGGTAGAGTTCAAGAAGTTGTGAGGATTATGGGGGGCCCCCCCAACCCCCTTCCATTTTCTGATACTTTTTTCTATCCATTAACTGTCGGGGTTTTCTTTATGTACAAATTACAGGAATGCATGTACCCTTGAATGTACGATTGTGCATGCACAACAACCGGGGTTGTTGCCTCTATGGTGTCCCTCTCCGTGGAAGCCCACTGATACTGTGCTATTGATGTTCTAACTCTTGTGGGCATTTTGTCAGTGGGTGGTGGGAGGAATAATCCTGTCCAAACCGATGGGGGAAAGTCTATCCCAAAAATTCTGCAAGGTTGTCGTTAGTGCAGATGTGTCCACTAACCCTCTCCTGCTTGTTAGTTTAAGTTATGTAGGGGCTTAGCAGCTTAAACAATTTTTGGTGTGTTTTTTCTTATCTTCTTCCCGCCAGTTAGAAAGCAGCTATTGCATTGCTGAGCGAAGTCAGGAAAGAGCTTACTTATGATTTATAGTTTGGGGATCCAACTGGTGCTGGCAACTCTTCCCTGCCTCTTGACAGCAGTGAGATGGGCTGTGATTTCCAGGCAGGAGGACTGAGCTTGCACACTTTTCTCATTTTGCTCCTGCTGAGGAGGAGACGGGTTCGTGTTTGCGGCGGGAAGGGAACGGTGGCTGAGTGCCATTTGCATCCTCTAAGGGGAGGTGCGAATAGCTATGCGGTGGGTTTTTTTGGGCTTGTGGGTTTTTTGGTTTTTTTCCATCAGAAAAAACATCTATAAAACCTGTTTATATTTTTTACAGCAGTCAAAAATGTTTAGCACCTTCCGTTATGCTTTCTCTATAAAAAGGGAAGTCCTCTGACTCTCTTTTATCTCGGTACTTCCCACTCAGCTAATGCTGGTGTCTGGAAGGATGTGTTAAACTTGACCAGAGCAAGCCTTTAGACTTCAGCTGCTCTTTGAAAATGAATTTAGCTAAAGTAAGTGATAAAAAATAAGTTTCAATGGAAACTCTCTTTGGTTTAATGCAAATTTGTTTTGGTTTACTCCACTAGGAGGAGGCTTAGGAAAACTGGAATGAGCGTGCCCACATACAGGTTTGCTCTGCTCATCTGTGTAGGCTGAGTTTGCAGGCAGGAATAGATTAATGCCCGAGCTTATGCCACAGAATTTAAAATTAAAATTTTTTATTTCTTGCTGAGACAAGGTGGCTACCGACGTACTTCAAATCTGTTGTGATATAAAGTAAAATCCATATAAATAAAAAAAAAATTACAGAAAGGTAGCATTTTTGAATTTTTAAGCCTAATTTTTCAACATGCTGCATTGCTTTGTATCTTCAGCAATGCAGCTGTTTCCACAGTTTTTGTGTTTTGGTGAAGGCTTTGTTGAAATCCTGTTAGGGTTTATTATGGCAAATACAAACTTTCTTCTGACTAGCAAGAGGCAAAGCCTTTCTAAAACTATCTTTTTTTTCTTTGCTTGAATAGTGCCTTTTGGGCAACGAATCTTAGGTCTGTCTGAAGGCTAGGGACACAGCCTGGGATTGTGGGCGTAAAACAGCACTTCCAAGGCAAGGGAAAGATAAGGTCTTAAATAGTGGATATTATCACTTTCCTGACATCAGTAAGGTAATACATGAGATGAAATACCATGCCTGGTATTTCAAGGGAAGATGAGAGGGGAGTCTGGGTTTGTTGAATGCTTTCTTTTTTCTTTTTTTTTTTCTTTTTTTTTTTTTTTTCTTTTTAAGAACAATGTGTCTTGACAGGTTTCTCACATATTAAGTGGAAAAGTTTTCACTGCTGAGTTAAAAATGTCTGTCTTCTCAAGTGTGTCTTCGGCTTCACGCTAAATAGGTGTTAACTTAACCCGTGTTTTAAATAACTCAACTGAAAATCTCTTCCTCTTTCTCAATGACTCAGCTTTTAGTCTGGTAGATTTTTAGAAGGAAAGGAATTAGCAAGAAGTGGTTTCTAACCTGTGTCTGATCCAATGCAGGGGTGGGCTGTTGCTGGCAAGGGTGGTCCCTAACCCCTCGTCCTGCTGGCTGTGTGCTCCCACAGGTCTAGTGACCATGTGGCTGTGGAGGAATCAGATCAACCCACTGATGCTATGGAAGACTAAGCCACCAAAAAGAGGATAGGGAAAAAATTGAGAGGGAATAGTTTTCCATAGTTCAGCAGAGGTTTGTGCAGTGGTAGCATCATGAAACTTGCTGCAAGGGAGGAGAGGGAATGTGTGGGTTGGAGCGGGACTGCCCATTTTGGTTGCACACTTGTTGTTTCAGTAAGTTAGATGTCACCTAATGGGAGTTACAGGACAGACAATACTGCATTTGTTACAAAGAAAATCCTACAGACCTTTTCCATGCAACGCTAGAAGGGAAAACTAGCCAAATCTGTTTCTTGTTTTCCCCTGAAAGACACTGTTAGACAAGACTAACTTCTCCAGATGGTGTCCTGTTGTTTTCCCATATCGCTTGCCAAGTGTCTGTCGGAGCAGAAGTTCTCAACCTGGAGTTAATGACCTCCCCGGCCTTTCCCATCCCGGGTGGGAGAGGGTTGTGGCTGAAGACCGTACCCCCAGGGAAGGTCCACCATCAGCTGCGGCATGGGAGGGACCATCGTCCTCAAGTCCAGCTGGTGGGTAACTGTGAACCCAGCAGTCCTCCAGTGCGCCATTCCCTCTGTGTCTCTCATTTGAAGGTCTGGAAAAAAAAACCCACCTTGGCTGCATCCCTTTCATTGGAAGTGACCATGAAGTGATCCGTGCCTTAGGTTCAAAGTTCAATGACAGTGGAAAGCGGCCATTTTTGGAGGGTGCTGAAGCAGAGCAGTGGGAGCGTGCCCTGACTCCAGCCCTGGCTGCACTTGAGCCCTCCGTAAGCAGCTTGTTCCTTTCCTGCCAGAGTAGGAACGATGGCGTGCCAGTTGGCTTGGTCTCCCACCTCTGATGTTGGTGGGCATCAGGCAACTAAATAGCTGGCAATAGTTTTGAGAGTGGATCCTTCCTTCTCAGGTCTTGCGCTAGTGGAATTAGAGGTGAGGGTCATAGACTCCAAGTATGCAGCCCGTACCTGTACAAATCTGTCTTTCCAATACACTAAGTTCAGGCAGTACGTTTAATGTATTTTTATGCCTTTCTAGTTACATGCATTCCAGTTGGTTTGGATCCTCCCTCAGAGGAGGAAGAACTGGAGAACGCTGAAATGAAATTAATACGAGAGGAACGTGAGCATGTGGGAGGGTGGCAGGGGTCTTATTGATGGCAGACCAAAGACCATGGGCAGCACATGTTTCAAGAGCCTTACACTTAATGGGAGAGGAGTATTTTGTGGCACATGTTCATCATCTTCTTGGGGCTCAACGGCACTGCCGCCCAAGGGAGGGTGGTGCTTTTGTAGACCTACTCTGCTTAGCTCGGTGTTGGCAGCAGTGTAATTGCAGTGACAGACGTGTGCTACCATGGGGTTAAGAGCTGGTAGTGTGACTGTGATCTAGAAGGTTTAGTCTTCAAGAAATTAGGAGTTCTGTCAGGGAACGTAGACTAGCAAAAAAAAAAAAAAAAAAAAAAAACAAAACAAATGCCAGTGTCTGCAGTAGCAAAGGCAGGCTTGTTTTAAGTTGCTGCAAACTTGTTTTCTTGCTGGCACAGTTGTGTCTTTTTGCACACCTGATGGACAAAGGCAGGCCAATGAAATTCTCTTGTGTGTCCCGGCCTGAGTCTGTACTTTTCCCTTTCTGGACAGGAGACACGCCTTGCTTAACCAGAGAAGTTTAGTTGTTTATACCACGCCGCTTTTAGTACAGTCCCTTTAGTGTCAACACCACAGATTGACATTAAAGTGCTTGTACTACACAGTGACTCCTACTTGGGCATGACGGTATGATAAGAGACAGTGTAGCCGTCTCTACCTCGGGAATTGCCCAGGCGTAACTCAGTGTTTCGTTTCTCCCAATTTTATTAAATCTCTCCACTGAAGTGGATAGAAAACCTGTTAACATGGCAAATTCCTTTCTGCTTTCCCCACGATATCTCTGGAAATGCGGAAAGTCGGTGCAGGCGCTTCTCGCTGTGGCGGGCGACTGTAAGCATGCTTCAGCTCTTGGTGCAAGAACCAGGCAAGGATGAGTCAAGCGAGTGTTTTCTTTCATTTCTGCTCCTTGGGGGAAAAATGTATTGCTCATCGCTACAGATAATTATCTCAATACTCGTGTAAGTGAGAGCCAGGAATTCACTGCTGGCTCTCTTACAGTGCCAATTTCCAGCTCAGGGCCCTACTTCCCCACCACATTTGGAGCAGCGGGTTCAACCCAGTACAGGAAGGGTAGCGGGTGTAAAAGTCCACCTTCATTTGTTCAAATGCCATTAAGTTTGGCAGGATTTCAGTCCAAAAAGGAGGAGGAAACCTTCCTCTCTGAAAATGCTGCTTTCAAATGGTCAGCCAGTTTTCTAGCCTAAAAAAAAAAAAAAAAAAGGTGTGGGGAGGAGGACTGTGTGAGAAGTCTTAAATCTACTTTTGCATGGTTTGCTTTTCTTCTTAAGGCTGACATGAGCTGCTCCTATCTTGAGTGCTGTCTTGTCTAACCCAAAGAAATATCCCTAACAAGAATCACTAATTTTAATGGTTTGAGCAGCAATTGTGCTGAGGACGCCTGCCGGTCCTGAGCTGTCAGCAGTGCTGTCACAACAGGCACTAACATGTGTCTGTGGGGTTCTGCGTGAGGGACCAGCAAAACTATGATCTGCTTTTTGACTAAGGCAACTCGCATCTCCCAGCTGTCATACAGAAGTAATAATAGCGTACAGGATGGGGCTAAACCTCTTCAGAACTGGGTCATCCCATAGTTTGAGATAGTGTAAGATAACATTAAGCTGCTTCATTTTTTTTTTTTCTATAGCTGAGACGATAGCAATCTCTCGTGCATGTGTGTCCCTGCATAAAGCATATCGTGCCATGCTAAGGCTGGGGGTTTGCCTGCGTATTCCTTGGGATGACCTGTATTTCTAGGGAAACTAGGCAGCAGCCAAATAATGGCCAAATACTGCCAGTTGCGTAACCCTGAGAAAAAGCTGAGGCAGATGCCTTTAGATGTGAGTGTCATTCGGAAAAGATGAATGGAGATCAAAACAGTTATTTGGTTCTGTCTCCCATTCCTTTGGTATTTACAGAACTAGGACTTGGTTTTTTAGCAGTGTTAATGCCTTGTTGTTGAGGGGCTTCACAGTTTTGGGTTTTTCCCTTCATGGCAGCAGTGTGCAGCTAGCTGAGCTTAATGCCGAACTCGCAGTGTGGTAATGGAAAAGTGTCCCAGGATTCGCAGGTGATCTGCAGATCTCAGAGGTTGTATTTTCTGAAATCCAGGACTTAAATTGTGCTTCTCACTTCTGATGCTGGCTTATTAAAGCACTGGGTGAACGTTAGTAAATTGGGTCTCGTTACACCCCGTAGCTGGCAATTGTCTGTGTAGATATCCGCAGTGTTCCTAGAAGGCATCAGATAAGATCCTGAAAATGCTCTAGGAGATGCATTGGGATATGCCCAAAATCTTCCAGTGGGTGAAACTTGCCAGAGTGGCTGTGCTGACCCACGCTGCCAGCTCCCTGCGTGTGCACGCCTGTCATGAGGTGCCCTGCGGGAACCCGTTTTGGTTGCAGCTTTCCCTGTGCATGGAAACCACGGGCACGGCTATGGCGCAAAGCCAGGAGCATTTGGATTAAGCTTGTTTTGATTCTGTAGTAATCTTGACCTCCTATTTTTATTAAAGCCCTAATCCTGGGCCCCATCCAAAGCCCGTTAAAAGTCAATGGAGACATCCCGCTTGCTTCTAGCGAAGGCTGGGTCAGGCTGCCCGGAGGGCGCTGGGCGCCTTTGACTTTGGCATCTTGACCAGCTTGAGGTGCAGGTGATCTCTGCACCATGCATCTTCTGGAGCAGCGCGGGCAGGGATGCTTGCGTCTTCCCCAGGCCCAAGGCAGGTGTTTATATATTGCTGTTTCTAAAAAGCTCAGTCGCCTTGAGTCAGCACTTGCTGTTGCTCATCCGTGCACCTGCGGTAGCCAGCACATCCGCCCATGGTGCTGCCGGTGCAGCTCTCCTTGGGGAAGGAGCTACTTCAGCCGGCTGCAGTCGCCCTCCGTGTTGCATAAGGAGAAGAGCATCGTAGTGATTTGATTATATAAAAGAGATTATGTAACCGGGTAATTTGGTAATCGCCTCTCCGGTGAACACTAAGAATAGCTTGCAAATATGCATTTATTTCCGTGATAGCCATCCACAGCGATTAAGGGCTGGAAACTGTGGGTGCCAGGCTGTGGCACAGGGTGAAATACTTGGCACCTGATGTGTGCATGTTTGCACTGAGACTCCCCAGCTCTGGGGCCCCTGTGCCGCTCTGATGAGACACGTCAGCTCCTGTTCCCTTTGCCCCGTAGCATGGTGTGACCTGCTGTGCAGGTATGGTGAAGGTGTAAAACTGCTCTGACTGTAAGTTGTCTTGGCTCTTGATGAACCTGTGCTAGCTGTTGGTGGCATCCTTATGACGGCGTGCAATGCGTAGGCAGAGCAGATGATGGAGGAGGGAACACGTGTTGCTTCTCCATGAATTTGGGCCGTTTTTGCTTTCTCTTGCTTCCCAGAGTATCTTTTTTGTGCTGAAGTTGCCAGTATCCCCAGTGAGGTATCTGGGGGGATGCTGGACAATTTCCAGGGCTGGACAATTTCCAGGATCCTAGTGAGGAGCTCCTGGGCTGCTTTGAGACAACTGAGAAGACCACATGTGCTTCAGCCCAGCTCCTACCTGTGTCTCTGCTCGTGGGTTTATCCCTGACTTGCAGAGAGGAAGGTGACTCATGAAAAAATCAGATGCAGCCAAAGCCAGCAAGAGCTTCTGTAGTGCTAACTCAAGTCTTCAGGGAGAGATGGGGGAGAAGATGGGTGCCCTTCCTTGCAGTCTCTTAGCCCCAAGAAGTGGTGCAGGGGTGAGCTAAGGATAGCTCGGGAGAAGGCGGGAAGGGGGCGAGAGGCTGCGGTGGGGAGAGGAAGCGAGCAAAAGGAGCTCTCTGAGCACTGGTGATTCATCTGGGAGCATCAGTCCTGGCTCTGAAAATGTTCTCACAGTTCTCAGCTCGACTGCTGGAGTCTGGGTGGCTGCTGAGTGTTCGGTGTGGGTTTTTGGTTTTTTTTTTTTTTTCCTGGCTTCCCCTGTCCTTGGTGTTGTGGGTTTTTTCTTTCCCTTACACTCTCCTGTCAGTATAGTTGTCACCTTATCTTGTTGCTCCAGTCACATCGTCTTTGCTACCTTGCATTGCTTTATTGGCTCCTGATCTCTTGCTGCCTGAAGCTCAAGCAGTTTAACCTTCTCTTCAAGCTGCCACATAATCCTCTCTCCACCTACAGCTATCACCTTGTTTCCTCCTTTTCCTGGCCTTGCTCCGGACTGTCATTCCACCCCTCTTTGGGGCTTTCTTCTCTCTCTGCACGTTACTGATTTCATGATTGTGGTTTACAATGGTTTCCAATTCCTTGGCTGCTGAGTCCCCATTTTCTTTTTAAAAGGCTTTAACTTTTTCTGTACTTTCCTCTTCTCTTTATTCTCTAAGCTTTCTTTAGTCCCATCTACGATTCAGCCCTGGCACATCTACTTCCCACACGGACTTTGCCTCTTCCATCATTTCTTTACTTTCTGCTGTTTGCAGAGGTCTATTCTTGAGGCTGTTCCATCTGCACTTAGAAATGCCCTGTAAATCCATTTCTCAGGTGTTGCAATTAAATGTTTGATACAGCTAAAAAAAAATATATTTATATATACATAAAAATTATATTTTTTATATATATATATAAAAAATTATACATATATTCCTTTTTACTTGAAATAAATGCAGATTTCCATCCTGTCCCTTTTGCCTGAATATCTGTTTTGTTGCATTTTTTTCCTTTTTGTATGTTAGGATAAGGATTTGAGGGTTCAGCTCGCTGCTTCTCCCTAGAATTCCCTTTGCAAGCACGGGTGACCCTTTGTTACAGCGGCTGCCCTTTGTACAGACCCTTTCTCCTCCATATTTATGTCTCCTCTTTTTAGTAGCATATCAACCCTGGAATACACTGCTGTTGCTGTCAGGGTAAAGGAGTGTTAGGGGAATGTTTTTAATAAACATATGGTTGTTGCATAATGTAGATGGAAAGCAGGCAGAGGAGACTGAGCGTGCAGGTCATAAGCTTTCTGTGAAGTGCAGAGAACATAGGCAGGCACAGGCCATGGGTAATATGAAATTATTATGATACTATGTAAATTCTCAGGTGTTTAATGGACTTAACTTTTCAGTCTTAAACTACACATCTGGAAAAAGATGCAAGTTAAGTTGAGAGTTTTTGTGCAAGAGCATGTAAGGATACGTGAGAGCTGTTGTGGGAGCTTCTGTAACGTGAAAACTGTTTAATTTGCAACTGTGCAGATACAATAAGAATAATCCTAACAGGAGTGATAGGCAAGTGTGAAGTAGCAAAAAGAGGAGGAAGACGTAATTCATCTACTATATTAACTTGTTAAAACCAGTGAAACTGAAATCTCATTTACATCAACACTCATGAGAGGTATGTCGGTAAGCTCCTGCCTAGGATCAAAGGAAACCATTATTTCTTAGTTTCAGATGGATAGGAGGGCTCAAGGTATATAAATATGGTACAAGCAGGTATAAGGGCAATTTTCAGATCTGGAGCAGAGACGCTGTACAAGAATTTGCTTTACTTTTGTCTATGTTGCCAATATCAGATATAGCATGTATAATCTGATTAATTTTAGTAGGAGTGTATATTCTGCTACATTCTGGGACCTGCAGATGCAGGCTTTGATCATGGGGGTTGCTAGTCCTTGGCAGAAACCCTGGGGTGCAACTGGAATGTACGAGTTGTATTGGATTTGGTGGCAGCACTCTCACTGGTGGGGAGGAGGATAATGGGTTATGTGTTTTGGAGTTTTAACTCTGAGCCTAATCGGTGATTTGCTCTCTTCCAAGAAAATAGACTGTAAAGATATTGAATTTCTTACGAAGGTCCAAATTCAGTTAAATAGATTCAGTTAAATAGATTTCCAAAAGCAAGTCTGACAGAGAAAAAAATGAGCAGTGTCTGCAAATGTCCCACTGTCTGGAAGTGCCTGATGGAGCTTTTAGAAGCTTTTAAGCTTTTAAGAAGTTTCCTTTTGAAATGTTCCTGCAGCAAGCTTTTAAAAAATATCTAGAGGGCCTTGGAAACATTTAAACACGATGCGAAGCAAGGTTATGAAGGGACAATTAATACTGGGTTTCCCGATACCGCCTAGAGAAAGCTCGGCAGCCTTATTCACAGCGGTAGGAATGGCACTTGTAATTTCGTTGTCAGCATTTGCAAGTGTTACTCTTGCAAATATCAAGACTGCTAATGACTCCCTGGACATCTCCTCGAAAGGGACTGCCTCGCTCGTAAGGGCTGTAAACACATGGGTCTTGAGGAAGGACTGAGACCTGACTGTGAAGCCGTCCGCATGAACAAGTGACTCTTCCAAGGTGTTTGATCTCCCTGTCTATGCAGACTTGCCAGATTTGTCTGGACTTGGCCCTCCCTCAGCCTGGCGGGTGTTTTTGCAGCCAGTCGATGGCAGGGATGCGCCACCCTTGTGCCTGGGAGCTGTACGTGTGTCAGCTTGGCACAGAAGTGCCTGCGGAGCCAGCGTAACGGTTGCAGCCGGCGAGGCTGGCGTCGTGCCCTGTGCCGCGAACAGCTTCTGTCTGCAGGGTGTACCAGGACCTGCAGGGACAGAGGCAGTGCTCACGCCCAGGTGCTTCTTCCTAGAACATGCACTGAAGGCGGGAAAACTAAATCATGGACCTGACTTTAATGCCTGTCTCTTTAATGGCAAAAAAAAAAATCACCATTCCTTTCTCCTTCAGTGCTGTACGTTGTTCTGGAGGAGCAACTCTTTCTTAATAATGTCCTAGACTTTGATATCTGCTGTATTCATGGTAATGGCTTCTCCAAATACCCATCTTCCAAATTAGATTAAACCTATTTGTATGTTTACGGTATTTCTTCATGCTTTATTCAAACACAAGTAATCAAATAAAGAACAAATCGGGCTGTTATGCTTCAGAAGTCTCTGACAGTTAGTACTTAGATTTTTATGGGATACCAGAATTTTGCAATTATTTGTAATGACAATAAGTGTGCTTATCTGGCACCTCTCTCAGAAGGATTTCGTAGCAGTTAAGAAACATGAAATATGCCATAGCATGTTCCAGTCACATCCAGGCCAGATGCATAGCCATTGTACAAATGGGTAAATAGGCAGAAAGCGTCATGCACAGTGTCAGTGGCAGAATTAGAAGCTTAACATTTCTGACTCCTGGTTTCCCAGTCCAGTGCAGTACAAGGAAACTGCTTTGACTTCACAGTAAACATTTGCTTTGGCTTAGGTAAGCGCTTTGCAACGAGCCCTTCCTTTTCATGGACTTCTAAACATGGGCATTTTTGGAAGTCCCATGCTAGACATCTTGGGATGAATCCATCCAGGCCCATGAATCATCTGGAGGAAAATTTCTTGGATTGGGATCCCTCTCCGTGTGGAATTACCAAATTGTCACCCTAATGTTTGTTCAGTGCATCCTGTTAGTAGTGAATCTGAGATCAATAGATACATCCAGACTCTTATCCTATACGCGTCTTTATCCTAGTCTTTGATTTACGCATTTGAACATTTACCACTGAGCTATACTTGTATTGGAATTATATACTTAATGACTTTCTGTTGATCTAATTAGCCTCAGACTGTTAGCGATGGCAATATTTATTTGTGTAGAATATGAACTAACAGAAGTCTTCACCTGTAACCCACCTCTTTGGATAGATAACTAAATCTGTTTAACTTATTGTTGTCTTTTTAGTGCTGCGTTCACACACGCTGAAGTACTGCGAGAACTAACTAACGCTTGGGTATGAGGTTTTTTGGTTTTGTTTTTTTGCTTTTAATTAATCATTCACTGAAAAATGCAGTCCTAAGTCTAAGGTTTTGCAAAATTGGGTCAATGCCACTGAGTAGTTTCAGTCAAAATAGAAATAACAGCACATTGAAACAGTTTCAGCATTTTAAAAGGCTGGTTTTGTTTAAATACTTCCGAAAGCTAAGGAATTGAAAGTATAGGTTTACAGTATGTGGTCAGAGGAGAGTGGAACTTTTTTCTGAAAAGCTTGGCATTCGCCCAGGGCGTGGGAGGCTGGTTTCATCTCCTTTATGTCCTCGGGATGACTTGAGTGTGTATCACTCTTCTCCTGGAAGAGTTCCTAGCCTTCAAGAGATAGATTAATTCCAGTATACCCTATGTCAATTGTTGACATTATCCCTCTTCTCCACTGTGTAAAATACAAAGGAAATATGCACTAAGCTAGGTAGAAAGCTACACCATAGCTCAGTGGTTTAGATGCTCTTTGAAGAGGGAGACCTGGGTTTGCAGTGCTTGTTCCAATTATACCCCTTCAGAGGTGGAAGAACATAGAAATTAAAGACAAAAAACGATGAGACATTAGGTCTTTTGGTTACTATTAAACAGCATGGCCTTGACTTGGGAAGTGCTTATGTGGGGGATTTGGGGAATCTGCTTGAGTCTATTGGAGAAGGAGGTAATTCTGTCCTTGCTGTTTTTTACGCCATGTCCCCAAAATTTTGCTGGTAGGGATAGGATGCTGGTGTAGATGGGCGTTTGTTCCTATATTTATGCATTTCATTCAAGTAGAAACATTGCCAGCACAAAAATCTGAGATGTTGTCTCCTCTGATCACCTGCAGCTTGATGTTCGTTCACTTCAGGAGAGTGAGAGAGGTTTGAGCCCTTCTGGGTGGGACAGAGATTTGAACACAGATTTGCAATATCCTGGCAGACCACATTAACTGGTTTGGGTGGATTTTGACTGCAAGGTGACAATCGCTACCATCTCCTTTCTCTTACCTCTCTCCTCTGCAAATGTGTCTGTTGGGACACTTGACAGGTGCGAAGAAAACAAAGATATTTTTTTGTTTTAGGAATGCAGGAAACAATTAGTTTCGGAACCCTCAAAAACACAGTTATGTGCCCAACTCCCTCATATGAGTGGGTTTCTCAGAAGGCTTCTGTTTAAAGTTTCAGATCAAGCTGGCACCATCTGGAGTTTACCTGCCGCTACATAATTAATTCATATGCTGATATGAAATATTTATATTTAATAAATAGCTCATAAAAATCTGTCTCCCCCTTCTCCTTTTACATTGAGAGGGTCTCGTAGCAATGAATGTTGTTGCACATCCAGGCAAGGAGTGTGGCAATACTGGAGAGATTTATTTCAAGTAATCACTATTCCTCTTCAGTAACTAGGGGGATGGAGAAGGTGGTACGGTGAAGACTGCGGAGAAGGCATTAGTATGCCTTTCCCAACCTTAAAGACTGTTGTAAAACAGATCTGTATAACATTTGGGCTTAGGGTGTTGGTGTGTTTTTTCAAAGCATCGGATTGTTGTGGGCTGTAGTGTTGCTGACCTTGCTGTGCCAGTTCACGGTACCTTCCTCAGCTCCTGCCTATCTGATAGGGGCTGGGGTAGGGGACTCATGCTGAGGCTGGTTTTGGGGCTGTCCTTTTCCTTTAATGAAAATCTTAAGGCAATCTTAGATATTTTTTAAAAACTTTATTTATATGAACTGATGAAATGTCCCTGGAACTGAATGTTTAACACATAAAGTGGTGAGTTTATACATTCCTGTGTAAGTCTCTTCTATGTCTGCTGCTCTAACTGGTTTTGTGTTGTTTTTGTTTTGTTTTGTGTTGTTTTTTTTTTTCCTAATATTTTGCAATAATCCAATTACTTACACTTTTTCTGGACTAGTCCAGTTTTCCAACCTTATGTTTCTGTGGCCAGTGACAGGGCAGGTAAATCAGGATTGATTTAGCACTGACAGCTCTTTGTCAAGAGAGACCATTCAAGGGCTCTATGCAATGAAATTGAAAGAAAAGAGATAAACAGATTTCAAATGAAAGTATGCACATTAGCAACATCAATCCTAAAGTTCCTTGTACCAACTTGTAGAATTGGCACTCCAGGTTTCTTGTTGCACACTGTGGATTTATGCTCGGAGGAAGCCCTGCATTTTTTGTTATCTTCAGCCTGTGATCACAATTTTATGCGCATAAATAGTGCTAGATTGTACAAGGTCCCCAAAGACTTCTCTCTTCTACCATCAGGCAGACGCAGTGCAGGCAGTGTCGAAGCAAGCTGCCTACATTATGCCTTGCAAATACACCTCAAACCTGACCTGGAGGGAATACATCTGTGGGTGGAAACACAGCCCAAGCTTCCCTTCTCAGTGCTCTGTCCCTCAGCTGAGGCTGTCGGCAAAGTTGATAATGAATCCTGGTGATGGGGGTGACTTTTTTTTGTTGGATGCAGAAGAGCCCAGTATGGTGATATGACAGTTAAAAAACCCATGTTTTTTATTTAGAGCTCGGCTTATGTTAAAAATAATCAGTTACCTCATTCATTTCTTCACATATTTGAAGATATTTTTCCAACCAGTGTTTTTATGTGTAATCTACTGTACTTCACAGGGAGCAGTATGAAACTATGGCCCATGCCTATGGCAGTGGCACTTAGAAAAGTGGGATTCTGCAGTTGGCTTTGCCGCCAAACCTGGGAATGTTTCTTTGTGATCTCTGTTCTGTATTCTTCTTTTAGTGCTTAAGAAATGATCAACTTCTATTCATAGGTAGTCTTGGAAGCTATGGATTAAAAGCCGTAGGAAAGATGGAGATAAGTTTGACTGAACTGGTTTAATTAAAAGCTGGTTTAAATAGAATTGAGCAGATTCTACCATTAACAAAGGTGAGGAAGAGGGATTTCTGATAGCCTTTTACTGAGTACTAAGGAGGAGAACCGAGGACCACAGAATTATCACTTGCAGTGTTGTTGGTTCTCACATCAAGCAGCGCTCACTCTGACTACGGGATGGGGGGTCCTCTCTCAGTAGGTTCTCTCTTTCCTAATTTGTATTTTTTTTGCTAATGAACTTAAATGAACTTTTAATGAAACTTAAAAAAAAAAGGGGGGGGGGGGGCAAAAAAAAAATCTAGATATCAGTTTCATTCCCTCTGTTGAGAGAATATCTTTTCTGGGGTTCTCTTTTTCCCTTTGTTTCATGGCCTTGGTCACACCAACTTTCTTCTTGCCTGGAAAAGCCTTAGGCAGTGCTTGACTTCTGATACTCTTAGGGTTCTCCCTTAAGGAGCCAGAGACATTGCCATTGAGTAGTCTTAAACTTCCTTCCATCATTCATCAGAGGCAGGGCTGTCCTGTTTCTGTCGCATCTTGATTCTGGAACTTGGATACATCATTTGCAAGAAAAAAGGAAACTCTTCCTATTTAAAGCCATGCAGCTTTGATTTGAGATTTGTCTTCAAATGAATTCTAACTCCAAGCAAAGTTCAGTCATAATGTTATCTCAAAGTTATGGATTCCCCATGGTTTTCCAGATGCTTCCCCAAGTTTGTCAGAAAATGTTTTACATGGGAAAAGTCTTCCAGATATTTTGATTTATCTTGAAACCTAAAATACTTTTTGTGGCTTTGTCATGATGCTTCCATTAAAAGCACCCTCAATAAGCTACCACACAGACCCATCCATACGTTATGTTGGTGTCTGGGAGGTGTTGATCAAAATCGGACACCTTTCTAAAGCCTCATCTAGGCAGTTGTCAGGCCATGAAGTTCAATGGGACTTTTGCAGCATGAGTGAGAGGAGATGCTCCTCCTACTTGGAGAGCTGTTGTGTTAAATTGCATGGTCTGTGTCTTGCAGGCATAAGATCATCTTTGTGGTTGTTTATGGATTTTTAAATCTGCGTAATCATTTGTATTCTTTGACTGCAGCTATGTAGGGAGAGCCTGAATATTTAATGGAGTATTGAATACTGCATTACTTTTCCACATATGAACTTGCAGAAGGTGTTTTGATGTATTTGTTGGTTTGTTTCTCAAACTCTCTGTAAGGTCAGAGATCTTGTGTCTGAAATATTTTATACATGTTGTGTGGGGTTTAGGTAATTAATACTTTATGCTTACCCCTGAGATATGTGGTAGTGGTTAAAACTCAATTAAGTGGTGATTATGCAATGATTATACAAAATGATGAATATTTCATTTATTTGGTTTGAAATAGGAAATAAAATATATTGCTGCCATGCTGGTTTATTTCAAAAGACTTTGTCAAGACTAGCACATTCAAAATCTGTTCAATCTTCTAAATTTATTCTCTTGGGAGAATACAAATATTTCTTTGAGGACTTTTTGAAAGGGATTGTGTTGTCTTGCTTCATAAGGATGCTTCTGGCACCTTTATAAAGGCTTTTTGCCTTGTCTCCTTCAGATACAGACCAAAGTGGTATTCTGTTCACACTGGTTATTGGTTCAGCTCTTGCCAATTGCACATTGAGAAATATATGTGACTGCAAGACTGAAAGAAGTAAGATGGGTGAGACAAGGGTCCGTCTGTACCCATACCCCGTCTCGGACGGTGGCAGGTGCTGTGACAGGAAAGGCCATGAGCCTGCCCACTGTCTGAGGTCCATTCCCTTCATGCTTCTCCAACATACACAGCACTTGGATCAGAGCTGTTAGGGTGTAGCTCCCTTTTTATTTCCTTTAGTTACTGTTTTGGATCTGTCTATCATCAGTTTGTCTAGTCCCTTTTGAATCTGTCTGCTTCTGCAATCTCCTGTGGCAACAGATTTCAGATTTTGTCTACCTGCTGCATAAGAGGTGCTTCTTAAACTTATTTTCTGCTAGGACAAGGGGCATTAATCGAAACTAATGTTACAGGGCTTGACAAATAATAGTTCTGTATTCAGCCTCATTCAGCTGTGCATTCAACCTTGCTCTTGCCCATCACCCGTGCATCTCTTTTGAAGGCTCACAAACCTTTTAGGCCCTTCTTGAAAGGTAGCTGCTCCATTTCATTATTCATTGTGGTTGCACTTCTCTGTACTTTTGACTCCTAGCTACAATCACTTCACGAAAAGCAGAAATTCCTAAGGGAGAAATTTGTCACTGCTGAAAATTTGCAATTGCCCTCCTCTATGGAAAAAGAGCTCAAACAGAGCTTTAAAATTAAGCTAATTTTAATTTCTAAGCTTTTAAAGAACTGTAATAAAACAACTTGTTGGTTTCAGTTGGATTCCAGTAGTGTTACTGACTTTTAGTTGGAACTTACTCTGCATGGGCTTATTAGCGGTCTAAAGGACTTTTCAACACAGAGGGCTAAAGACCATGAAGCCTACCTTGAAAAGTGTATATTGACTCATGCCTCATGAAGCTTCATTGCTTTAGATAGGGCTGGCTAGGAGGTAAATCAGTATGTGTTCACCTCCTGTGCTGATGCCGAGAAAGAGGGAAACTCGTCCAGCATAATTTTCAAAACTTAGTGCGGAGAGGCTTGCTTGAGCATGCCTGTAGGAAGAGATGGACAGATTTTAGCCTGAAGAACTGTGGATAAGTGCAGCTGTCAGAACACGGTTGGAATACATGTACTGCTTCTGCAGCAAATGCTCAGCTCCCTTCTGTGGTGTGAGCATCAGAAGGAAGGCTGTTTATCATCACGACTGACTCATAAGAGCTGTACCGCATAAATCAAAGTTTTATCATGTGATTTATAGCTCACTCTATTGTTTAGCAGTAAGTTTTGGTTTATATAGCTGTGCACATTTATGGCTGTAGTGTCCCATTGTCTTCCAAGCAACAGGGCTAACATCTGTCCTGTGATGTTTGTGCACCTCAAGGGAGAAGGCTGTGCGGTAGAGCTCTTGGTTTGGTTGGGTGTGTTGTTTTTCAACATATCATTGTGCACTTTAATTAGAAAAGGCAGAGAGAGATGCATTGTGCATTTGGAAGGAAAAACGGTGGTATATGTGAAGGTTTCTGTCTGTCTTCTTTCAGTAAGGCTTGAGATATCAGAGCTTAGACTTGAGCTACTCTCAGAGAGGAAGCTTGTCTCCCCCTGCTTTCTCAAAGATGAGCTAAGATGATCTGCTAGAGAGCTTTGTGCCAGGTGGGTGAAGATACTGACCCAGAGTCAGCTGGGTGAAGATCACCCAGCTAGGTGACCTTCCAGATAAGAGGCATAGACCATGGAAAGTTTCTTGAGCTCAGTTTTGTATTGTATGAAACTCTGTTGTAGAGAGTGGAGAGAAAGTGTGGGGTTTTTTTGCATTGCAAGTTGGGGGTTGGTTGTTTTTTTTGTTTTGTTTTGTGGGTTTGTTTTTTTTTTTTTTTGGGTCGTGGTGCTGTTGGTTTTTGTGGTGGTGGTGGTTTTTTGTTGGTGGTGTTTTTTTTTTTTGTAGCCTGTATTGTTGAGGGAATGCACTCTGATACTCGGTGCCTGTTGGATTTTCTGAGGCACTGGTGCCTTTATGGTATATCGCATACATCTCTGTTAGTGCTGTAGTTGAACTGAGAGATGGCAAAGGCACCCATGCCAAGACGCTCTGCAGGATGAAGTGGGACTTCCAAGCTGTTGGGGTCTCTTAACTGTGCTCTGCCCTTGAAACTGCAGGCAAATTTAACCACTTGTGGATGTGCATGGTGAATCAGAGATGATTGGAAAATCCTCAAAACATGTTCTGCTGCCCATTTTGCCTTCCTTATCTAACCCTGTCACCACAGTGGTACCACTGTGGTCGCAGTGGTGAGATACAGGTGGAACTGAAAATCATCTGCAGATTGTTAGCATTTGCATCCATGGCACTTCTACCCATTTCAATATTGCTATAAATAAAGAAAATTGATCCTTTTGAGCCTTAATTTGGTTATCTGGACACAAACTGCTGGAGAAAGAACTGGGTTATATGCTTTTCTCTAACCATTGGTAAAGATTTTCAGTAAACACCTGCAATTTCCTTCCTTGCTTTTCTGCAGGTCCTACCACGGATTCTATGCCATGAATGCAAAATGTGACAGCAGTTGAGCAGCTGTATGGAGACCATTTGCTGTCATGACAAGGAATATTGCTTCATTGTTTGCTTTTACCCTCTGTTTGCATCTTGCTTTCTCTTGCTTCTTTTGTATTTTGATAATCCCTGCTCTTTCTGTGTAGTGATTGTGCAGCAATGTCCTGGTTCCTGATTAGGGCTTCTAGATACAACAAATGTTAAATATGAAATAATAGTCACCCTGACATACTTTCTATCAAACTCTACTGCTGGTGAATTTATTTCCCGTTTATTTCTTTCTGTGGTGCTAAGCACAGCAAACAGCTGCTCCTACCAGCAGAAATTCAGGAAAACTGACTTTCTTACTGTTCGTTTTCCCTTCAGTCCATATGGATTTCTCCTTAGACCTAGGGGCAGATGCACTATGCCTGCGCAGTTGTATTACACGCCGTTGCTTGCTTTTCTGCCGTGAACTCATAATGAAATATCCTAAATGATTATAAAAGCTTTAGCACCAGCTTAATTTCATTTTAATAGACCAATAAAAGCAACCAGTGTGCAAGCTGCTGGCTCCAGTACTCCTGCATAAGCCATTAGCAAAACAACATTACTGGCTCTTGACAAAGAAAAACAGCAGTGATAAAACCAAGAATTGGCTCCGAAAAGAAGTCAACCAAATGCCAGTGAATCCAGAGACCCACTCTTATGCATGCTGGCTGCTGTGAGCTCTTTGTTTGAGGTTGAGAAGTCGGCACTTTCTCATAATTTGCTTTACATTCTGACTTTTTCTTTGTCTTCTGTAAATATCCTTCGCAGTGTTTCCAGCAATGCTGGCAACTGCCCAAGCGTCCGAGGAGCTTTTCCAGTTAACTTGCATGCATGGAGACCTGACAGGTTTTGCATTTTATGCACGAGACTGGCTCATCTGGCCTCTTGTTATGCTCTCCCCCTGCAATACTAGGAGCTAATGTATTTGCAACATTATACCCCACATGCCAGGTACAGTGTGTTGGCTTTGAAGAGCAGGAGTCTCCCCGTAAGGCCCAAAGGAGCCCCAAGATGTCCCTGCTACAAGGTCCTTGGATACCTTGCTGGTTGTGGGGAGGTGGGAGAGGAAGCGTGCCCATCTCATGGGGCCCGGCACCTGGAGCTTTCTGTACTGGGCAACAACAAAAAAATCCTGGGAGCCCTTTATTTACCGAAGGTTTGTTAAGTGTGCCTCAGAGTGTGCCTATACAATCGGTATATTGTGTATTTTAAAGTACACAGAAACTGTAAAACTACCTACTAGCCCATATCAAATATAAACTAGTACCATCTGCTTATACGTTATCCTCTACTGTTTTGCTGTGTTTAAGAAACAAAAGCACTGCTCAAGTTTCAGTACCTGCATGGACAGCCAGTGGTCTGGTTTCAGACAGGGCTACCTCTCAGGATGGTTGCACCCTGGTACTTTCTCATGTAGAACTCCCAGCTGGCAGGTCAGAAGACCTCAGCTCTGCTGACACCCTTTTTTTGGATGGTTTGTGGTTAGGCTTTGCCTAAGCCCTCTGCAAAGGCAATACATGGTTCTGAGAGACTTGGTCCCCTCTTCCATGTCTCTTCCTTCGTTTTCCTTCTTTCAAGCTGAAAAAAACTTACCTTTTTAATTTCACTTGCTGAATTTAAAGATGTCATGATCACTCTTTTCCAAGAAAAGCTTTCAGCATTTCAAACTGTCCTAAGACATTCACTGAGTATGAGCGGCTGGTCAGCTGGAGCAATTTAAAAATGCAGTATCAGCTAGAACAAGACAGATGCTGAAGAGAGATGTAGGTGATCTCAGGGAGAGTGAGAGGATAGGAGAGAGAATGAAATTATCCTAAAACAGAGCTTGGGAAAATAATTAATTTGCCTCTATTGTGTGTTATGTTCTAGTTTAGTTAGTTGTCCATTAGGTACAAATAAGGGAACTGAGATTTCTTCCTGTCCCCTATAACCTGGAAGAGCATTTAATAAGTTCATATTGACTCTTCCCTTCCATCTCTTTGCTTTTGCAGAACTGGGTGAACAGCACAGCATCATCACCTTTCCCTCTTGTCCAGACCTTGTTTCTCTGTTAAGATTTGTTTCACTGCCCCTACAGACCATCAGCCAATCATCTAGGTGGATGTAGTTGTATGTATATGTTTTTTTAATTTATATTATTCTGTGATTCATTTGTGTTCAGCAGTGTCATTGGCAGCAATCTAAGAGTTCACAATCTGGTGTCCTGGTCCCATGTGCTTCTCTCCGTGCTTCTTTTGACTGACCTTTCCAGTTGCGAACTTTGAAGAATGCTCATCCTGTTGTTTCTGGTCTCCTGATGTCATTTCTAGTTTAAAGGAGGTTTCTAACCTATCAAGAATGCCATTACTATGGTAGCTAGACTTTTAAAGTTGCAGGGTTTTTTTGTAGAGCCGTTCTGAAATAGGACAAGAATTTCCAAACGACCATCCTTAGACTCTCAGTGCATTGTGAAGTTGTTATTTTTAGTAATCTTTGCCATTTAGTTGTCAGTCTCACGTTGATCTCCCTCCCCTGCCAAGATCAGCAGCTAGAGTCAAAGGGTTATGATTACTTTCACGAATGAAAAGGGAGCTTTGTAGCCTGATGGTTGCAGACAAAAAGTTTGACATTTCATTCTTTTTGAACAGAATTATAAAAAGTGCACACAAAAACATACTATGTAAAGAATTCCAACAGTGTCCTGCCGCAAAACCCTACTAATTTCAGTTTCAAAGTGAGGAGTTTCTCCTGATGATGTTTCCTGTCCTTTCTTTTTATTTAAATGAAGATTGTACTGTTCCAATAGCAGTCCATGTGGATGTGCCTGGAAGAAGTCATCAAGTCATCTCACAAATGCAGTCATTCTGGATGTTGGGTTTTGGTTTGGTTTTTCTCCCTGCAAAATACTTTGTGAACATGGGGCCAGGGTAAAACAGCTTTGTGGTGTGGGGTTTTTTCTTTTTCTTCCTCCCTCTCCCCGCCCCACCCCGCTACTAGTGTAAGGAAAAATTACCTGGTAGTATAGTTGCAAGCCCTGAAGTTTCACTGAAAGCTTCTGGCTGGACTGGGCTATAAGTGTGAAGTGTGAAGAACAGGTTTCCAAACTGTCGTACGAGTGCCACTGATGGCACATGAGCTAGTCCAGATGGATGCAGATACTGCCTGCTTTTGCACGTGTAGGATCTGTTCATATTGGTGTAATACCAGCTAAGTTCTCCTTCTGAAACCTCTGTGTTAAGTGGGTTGTTGGAGCTCAGTGATGACCAGGGTCTCATTTCACCCCTTCCATGCATCATCTTCATGTTGCAGTGTGTGCAGGAGCGTTGCTGTGGTGCCAGGTGTGTGATTCTCTGTTTGTGGAGATGTTTCCTCTGTTTTCCTTGTTTGTCTCGTTTTACCTAGTTCTGCAATTGCTCTTGTGGCACAGACGAGTGCTTACATTATTGGTAGCTCTAATACTAAATATCAAAGCTGAATAAAATCACTTCTGTGATGTAGTTTCTTTCTTTGGAGAGAAAATGAAATATTTCGCTAGCCAGTATCCTCTCAGAGAACTATGCACTGAATGGATCCTGTCTGAGAGTGCTGAGTAGCAGCTACGTCTGTTTCAAACTGTGAAGGCCTGGTCTTTTAGCACTGGGGACTATAGCCTATAGGTCTTTCCCTGGCTGGATAGGTGCCTGTATGCCTCGATATATGTATTGTCCCATGATGTGACCTAATACACATAAGCATCTTCTGTCACGGGAGCAGACATGCATGCAGGGAGCAAGCTGCGGACAGCCAGAACAATTAATTTAACACGCCGCATCTGTGCCACTGGTTGCCTTTGGTTTAAACTCATCCCTTGCTTTACCTGCAGGAGGGCACGGGGCCGTGTGTAAAACTATTCTTTACATCTAGTTTTCAACCCAACTAACCCATCTTCTTCCCCACCTCAATCATGTTCATCAGGCAGTTTATTTGATGTTACAGAGAGATCTGAACCAGAGTCTCTGATCTGTTGAGTGTTGGATTGAGCCTTTGCTTTCGCAAGGAGGGAGGGATAGTTGCTGCTTGCAACTTTGGGAAGTCTCACCAAAGGCTGGGTTGTTGCAGCCTTCTTTTTTTTCCTCCCTGAAGTGGATTAGAACTGTATCTGAGCATAATAAAGGGGTCTTGGCAATGTTGCAAACTTTGACTCTTTTTTTTAAATTTCTATTTTCCCCCTCTTTAACACTGTTACTTATCATGTTTTAAATTTTGCTCTGCCAGTCGGCCTTTAACAAGAAGAGAACATTTTTTTTTTCACTAAATATTACCTGCTGAATGCTCTGGCTTCATGACCTCTAACTGTGCCTTTATGCATGTGAACAAGGCAAATGAAGCCCAACAGAGATAGAAGCTCTGTATTTCCAATTATAATCAACAGTTTCCCAATTTCCCTGTCACTTCTGAGCCTTTGAATTTTACTCCTGTACCTAAGTCTTAATTTTTCTTTTGTACTTCATCGCTGCTCATGGATGTTGTGTGTGAATTTACAAGCATTGTCTCTCTACTAATTCTGCTCAGTCTAGTTTGTAAGTGGGTAAGCATGAGAAGATACTTAGCAACTGAAGACAGAGCTGCAAGAGATATAACTGAATAAGCATTTTTGCTGTATCTGGCTTCAGTGCTTCAAGATTGTTTCTAGTATTTAGATGTGGTTTTAGTTTTTAGATTCACCTTGCCAAGCTTAAGAGGTATGTTTTGTTTCATTTCTGTTCCCTACAAATACCAAGTATTTTATTTTTTTGTTCAGCACTAAACTAGGGAAATCCACTCAACCAGACTATAGACAAGTTGGTTAAAGACTTTATTCAGGGAGAAAAGCAAGCGAAACCTCCCTGTGCAATGCATTTCACACCAGAAACACTCGATACTTGAAATAGAAAGAAAAGTCAGCTCTTCAGCTGTAAAGATGTTTTCTACTTCATGAATTTTTATTAAGCACACTTTTTTCCTGCTATGCATGTTAGCAAGTCTGTGAGCCTGATCTAATCAGCTGGCGAGTCGACTAATAATTTTAAATGAGAAAGAAAAGGCAGGAGGAAATGTTTGGTATGGACGTCCAGTGGTCTACATCATGTTGCCCTCCTGCCCTTTCTCTGCCTGCTGTAGTCGTTGACTTGCCTTTGGCATTCTCACAAGCTAAAATATCTGCCTCCCGCTCAGATAGCCCTGTGCCAGGACTGAAACTGGAGCATATTGTTCCATCATTAAATGGGCAACGCTAAATACTTGGGAAATTAACAACAGCTGCAAGTTCTTCAGCTATTTTTATTTGTACTGTGGCTATAATTTTTCTAGTGTGTTTGTGCTGAAGTCAGAAGAGGAAAGGAAAATAGATCCCCCAAGAGGCTGACTTTTTGTTTTTAATTAAAAAAAGGCCCTGCCGAACAAAAGCATCCATAAAACAAATAGTACCAAAGGCAGCCTAGCAGTTTATTCAGTGTTACGTGGGCCCCTTAGTCTGGTTGCTGGTATGACTTTCTGGGGGTTTTAGTGGCACCTCGGCACATGGTGAGGTAACCAGCACCTTCCATGGTCAGCCCTCTCCTTAAAAGCCCTATGGCTAGTAGCATCTGTTTTAGCCTTTTGTAAAGGTTGGTGGCAGCAAAGCAGTTTTCTGTTTTATTTATGTTTTACGGTCCTACCCAGAGACATAAGCCAAAAATCCCAGGCAGCCACTCCGTTCAGTGGTATTTGGCTAAGGCCCTAAAATCAAGCTAAGAAAGCTTAAGAGAATGATTGTAAAACAGTTTTCGTAAGTATGCTGTAACAGTCCAGTGACTCGGATTTCTTCCCGGAAGTCACATGATCATGTGTCAGGAATGACAAGGTAGAGCCCACGCTTTAAAACGAAAGGTCAGTGTGCATCCCTGAATTGGCACCTTGCCCCAGTACCAAAGGGGTTCAGGGTCCTGCTCTGCTCCTTCCCCCGCAGCGCCAGGCAGCTCTGCGGGGGATGGGGAGATGATGCTGCGGGAGAATGGATATCACAGCGTTAGTTTCTGGTGCTTTTTGGAGCACCTGGAATTAATATCCCTTGCTAAGGAGTTAGGATGTTGTCTTGAAGTTTGCAATGTAGTGAGAAACAGCAGCTGGAAGGGTCACTAAGGGGAAAAATGAGGTTTTTGCTTAATCTGTGGCCTTTTTAATATTCTGACTAAACACGTGGTGAATGCAGGAGTGAATGAGAGGAAGCCTGTCCTGAAGCATTACCCTTTCTGAAAGTACAAAAAGACGCTCCTTAGAAGCCTTGCTGTTGAGCAACTGTAGGAACCAGACAAAGTGCATTGTTCGTTTATTTGAAAAGCAATTTAGCAAGAAATTTAGCAAGAAGGTATTTTCCTTTAACTGAGGAAAGAGGTGGTCCAATTCTTTTGTCTTTCTATGTGACCCAACTCATGGCAAGACATCAATTCCTTAGGCTGGACATCATTTTAGAAAAATGCATACCACTGTGGGAATTCATTAGCCATTCCTTTAAGAACGTTGAAAATATGTTGGTATATTTCTGGATTTGAGTGGAAGTGAATAAGGGAGGTGGTTTGCCGTTCTTACTCAGTAACCTGAAATTTTAAGGGCAAAGCCAAACCTATTCCCCCTAACACTTATTCACATGCTTAACTTCACTTCCATGAATAGTAACACAGGGTCCTCTTCATATATGGAGTCCTATTCACATATTTGAAGGACTGAGGCTTTATTTGGTATCTTATGTCTGATTTGGGAGTCTGTAAACTGGGATAAAGATTGCTGCTGCTGTAGAGAAACATAGGTTTATTGACATGAGTTGGCACCACTGCATTTAAACTATTAGAAGTTTTCATCTTTTCATTGAAAAAGAACAATGTCATGGCAAGCGTGAGCCAAGGGTGAGCAACCTCTCAGTGGTGAGGTGCCAGCCTTTTCCTCTCCCAAATTAGAGGCTAAGCACACTGCAAAACAAAGGGTTTTTTTTTTTTTTTGCCTTGCATTGTGGGAAGATGATAACAAGGTTTCCGCCCTGGGCTGGCGTGAGGAACTGTAGCTAATTCATGGTGTCATGCTTCTGTTCAGAAAGGGCTCCTGGCTGGAAACTGGGTTGTAGATGAAAAATGGGAGCTGCTGCCTTGCATGGAGGAGAGGTGCACCAGCCATCTGTCTGCAGTATAAAAATGACAAAGCCGGTGGAGTTGTCCCCTCACCAATACCCTTCACAAGATACTGTCATTCCTCTATGGTGGCCTGTCATTTAGAGTCTGCCTCCGTGATTTCTTTGGCTGCCACCCTGTTGGTTTCTGACCTCTAAAGCCTGTTTGGAAAAGTGCTGGGAAGAAGCCTTGACTGTGGCTCAGAGTTGGTGCTGTTTGTTCCAGTCAGCCTCTTTACTGCTTGATGGTTTTGTTTCTGAGGAGCAGAAGGGAGGAGGGGAGGTGACCTGACTGAAGTCTGATGTCCTTCTGGATAATCCACATCCTGAAAACTATACCTGTGGGGTCACAGGAGATGACTCGGCATGATTCTGGTTTGGTTCTTCACTTCTTACCTGTTAACTCCAGCTGGCGTGCACTCTGGTGAAAGAAGAATTAGCCTCAGATTTTATTCCATCTTCTCATCTTGCCGGTTGTCTTGGACGCGTCATTCTCTTGCTCGCTGCTCTGCCCTGCTGCTCCTATTCCATTTCTTTCTTCCGTCCGTGAGTTTATGTTTGTGGTTACAGTCTAAAAGGCCCTTTGCCTGCACAGAACTGCCCTGGAAAAATGAGGGGCTGTGATGCTGCTTTAGCGCTGTCGTTCTGCGGTGCTGTTTCCCCTCTGGGATGAACCCTGTAGCACTTGGAAGAGCAGCTGGCAGGCCTCTGTGAAGAGAGGGGCAGCAAGCCAAGCTGAGTTTTGTGGAAGCAGAGCAATGCCCTTGATACCTCTGGAGTTGCCCACTGCTTGCACAGAGCTTGCATTTTCTCTGAAAGTTCGATTTACACAACGTTGTCAATGCTGACCAAATACGTGAGTATGTCTATGCTTGTTTCTGAGCTATTGGTGCTATTTCCATCTGTTAATGTGGGCAGGCACTATTAAAATCCTCAGCACTTTCAGTCTAGTTGAATAATTTTCTAGCTACTAGGTTTATAAATTAAACATTTATGACCATATCTCATGCTATTATCCATCCATAGCAATACCTCCAGGCAGGGATCTTGGGCTTTTTTGGAGTGTAGACCACATGTTAATGGAGTGAGAATGTTTCATTTATACCTCATCTCACTCTTGCAGTTCTCAGTTGCAGAACGTCCCTGAGGTAACCTCAGATATTCTTTGTGAGGAAATAACCTTAGTAAAGAGATTTTTGATGTCTGTGTAGTCGGTGTCAAAGGGAAGAGCGGAGTTCATTGCAGCATCTCAACTTCTTTTTGTGTCTTGTCAAGTAACTTCCCCACATGCGAATATGATCTATCATCTGCAAGCAGGAATAAAGAAGAATGTAACATCAGATGAACCACACACTACGAGTGATAACTAGCAACCCAACAGTAATAACTTGGAAACTTGCATTGTAACTCTTATTAGAGGAGGCTGAAAGCTTGATGGGGTCCCAAGAAAATCCACATATATGGACAGATATTTGAGCAAGTAGCATGCACTGACTGAACAAGAGAGGAGTCATGTAAAAAGCTACATCCAGCATGTCCTTCATCAAGTTGTGAAGTGGGTGGTTTGAGGGGTGAAAAGCAGGATGAGCCAAGACATGGCTCCTATACCAAGAGATTATTGAATTTGTCTGGTTGTGTGTATCCAGTATATCTAGACAGTTATCTTTGGAACCTGCAGTAGGTCCTTTCTTCTTTTCTATTTTTTTTTCCCCCTCCTTCCAGGAAGTTATTTTGAGTGTGGATACACTCAGGTGATCACTCAAACCAAAGAAATGATCCTCTTAGAAAAATGCCAAATGCTGGTATGCTTTTGATTTAAATGAAGAGATTTGTCAACACTCTTAGTGGATTATGTTGAAATTTGACAAACAGGGACATTGGAGATTATTGTTTAGATACATTCAGGCTCCTAATAGAAGAAAAGCAAATGTTATGGTCTTATGTAGGAAGTTACTTCATTTGGAAAAATGCTTTGCCATTAGTAGGCATCATTACTTGCCAGGAAGGGTTGACTATTTGCTGTTCTAGCCCTTTCATGGGAAATACTCCAAGGACAAATGCTTAGTATTTCTTCCTGCTCAAATAAGTAGTTGTGAGGTACAGCTGTTGGATTTGTCTAATGGAATTTAATAATCATATGTTATCACTATGGCGGTGTATTGGACTGTCTGAGTGGAAGTCAGTTTAGGTTCTTAGTTTAATTTAAAAGGCATTGATGTTTCAGTCTACCTGGTGAGTGTCTGCCCAAAAGCCACAATAGAGCATCTCCCTGAAAGTTTGAATTGACTTGTTAAACAAACACAAATTACACTCGGTCAAACTCTTCTGCTGTTTCTTTGTTTGAGGAGAGTTTTGGCCTGAAAAAGATACGTGTTTTCTGCCAATCAGTGGGAACTTTAATAGACTGTGTGCAAGAACAGAAAAACCTGATTATTAACCTGCATGAATCCAAACCCATAAACTCCTCCCGGTGTTCCAGGAGCTGAGTCCCAAGGCAAATGGTTTTCTGGGCTGCAACACAGAGATGATCGTATTTCAGCATTCTAATATTCATACTAACACAGCCCTGTTCAATGAGTTAGCCTTGCAGACTCCATGTTCAGCTTTGCTGTGTTACTATGAGTTTCAGTATTTACTTCAAGGTAGTTAGTCTAATGTAGCTGGACCAGATGAACTAAAGTTTCCTTTAGAACTGGTTTTCCAGTCCTACTTTGGTCATTAAACTAGATTGGATCTGTACCATAAATTATACATCTATACCTTGAGAGATTGAGAGGCCTTGTGAGGATGTGAACAACACAGTAATGATGGCTGTTAATGGAAGTATCTGTAGATAAGCATCTGACAGTGGGGCTTACAATTCACTGTTAAGCAGGAGGGAGTTGACCAAGAACAAATCTTCCCCCAGCAGAGTGTTGAAGTAAATACTTCTCAAAGAAGTATCTGGATTCTGACTTGCTGGGGTTTTTTAGAAACTGGTTTTCAAATATCAGAATGTTTCCAAGGTAACCTCTTTAATCTCCACTATATTCAGATGCTCGCTCGTTTAATACACACGTGATGTGTGTAATCTGATTTAAAATTAACAGATGCTCTTAACAACAATCTAACACTAACCATGATGGGTTTCTAGGACAAGCTCTTGAAGGTGAGAACTTGCCTTGGCCTTGCATACCTTACAGGGAAACAGCACTCAGATGATATTTCATGATTATTGATTTCTTGTGTTCCCTGCACTGGATGTGTGATTGGTCTTGGACTCTGCATCTTGTTTCTTGAGCCTGAGGAGTTGCTACCTTCAGTGTTACAGATGTTTTCAGGACTTCAAGGCACAAAGGGTTTTGATCTACTATTGCAGTTTTGGAATAAAAATCTCAGAAAACTGAAAAGGGAAAAGTTGTATTGAATAAACAAATATTTTGTTTTCCAATGACTCCTCATAAGAAGGATCTGAGGAAGGTGTGCATCACTGGATTAAATGTCAAGAATGAAAAATAAGGGTAGTAGGGAGGGGAGCAAGAGTTGCTGTGATTATGCAGCTGCGCTCTGTCCTGTCAGCTCTCTGGCTCTCTCTCTGTGGAACAAATGAGCGCGTGGGGGATGCATAACATCAACAGAACAAAGCCCAGGAACTCCCAGAGCAACTGCCCTGAGTCCTGGCAACCATCAAAGAAATCTATCTTCCTGCAGCCTTTGAATGGGTTGTCATAGCTTAACTAACCAGCATCCGTAGCACAGTGCTGTGACTGCCTCAATCTTGTCTGCGCTGCAAGTGACTGAGAAGATTGAGTTCTGAATCCATCTTCCTTTGCTCCGTATTTCTTTGCTTTGGTTTTATTATTATGGGAGATGAAAGACGGCCCCCGAGGATTTAAGTACTAGGTAATTTAAAGGCTGTTTTCATTCTTGGGATGGTAAAGCAGAAGAATGAAATGTATGGGCAAATTTGCTAGTTCAGCATGAACTGAAGGGAATGAATGCTGGCATGGCTTTAGATAAAAATAGGGGAAACCCAAATCTAGACTTTGCTCTTAATACTACTCTAGATAGTATCAGTTCCTGTGAGGAGTAAGTGCCTACCTAGGGTTAGGGCTGGAGGTGAACCAAGCTTCCAGTTCTTAGTCAAAGGAAAGCAAGTTTGATATCTATGTCCTGATGGTGACACTGAAAGCATTACGTACGTTCGTTAGAGGCTTAAAAGTGAAATCATTGCATCACCAAATCCTTTCATCTGTAAAAACTAGTATTTGTTTTGTTTTTAAAGAGACTGAGGGTGGAGGTAGTGAATATCCTCACTGTTGGCATGGTCTTCTTTTCAATTCCTGCCAAATGATCCCTTCCCCCCACACCCTCTACTTTATGGGTTGTTTTATAAGGTGACTTATGACTTATTCTGTAGTTAAAGAATGCAAATAATAACCTTGCTTTTATTTCTCATGCACATATAAAAGGAAACAAAATAATTGCAGAAGCTAAATTCAATTTTGGAGCTGTGGAACCTGCCCAGTACCATTTGGAATAGATCAACCGTTTCTAGCGGAGTTGGGAAAATGTTACATCTGTTTCCTTCCAGTTGGAACAAAAAAGGCTACCACTACCCCCTTGAAGCTCCAGTGGAATGTAGAAACTTTTTTGCTTTTCTCGGGTGAAAATGCTTTCAATATGTGGCATGCCTCATGCTTTCTTGCAGATCTGCCATTAGAACTTTGAGTGTCAGGTCAGTTCTACCAGGAAGGTTTAAAACCCTTCCAGCTCTTATGTTTGTACAAATGTTGCAGAGTTCATGGGTGTAGAAATAAGAATGTAAAGCAAGTCCTGGTGTTGAGGATCTCTTGGCACTTTCATAAGCATCTGGCTTGACATTCTGACGTAGGTCCAAGTTTGATATTTCACATAACAACAATAACTATCATAACTAGGGTTTCCCAAACGTTTTGAAGGTTGGATACGGGTGTTCCATCCAAGGCAGTCAATTGTTGTTATTAATTTCTCATGTTAGTGCCCACATGTGCCGCGAGCTATGTCGTAGGTGCGACTGCTGCAGACACGAGAAGGGAGTGAGGTGGTGTAGGGGGGTGAGGTTTTATACCGGCGATTTATCAGACCAAAGGGCGTTACAGCCCGGGGCGCGCAGGGACGGCGCGGGGCGCGGCCCGGCGCGGGGGCGGGCGCTGTCCGCGGTGCTGAGGGCGCCCGGGCCGGCGCGGCCTGCCGCCTCCTCCGCGGGGCCGGGGCCGGGGGCACGCCAGCCGCGCCTCGGCTTACCCTGGGCTCTGAAAAACGAGGGGCTCTTCCTTTTCCTTTTTTCCTTCCCTTTTTTCCCCCCCTAGGAGGCTGATGAAAGGATTATATTCAATTGAAATTGTATCGTTCGAGGACTGGAGGGCATTTGCAATTTGCTGCACAATGACAAAAAAAAAAAAAAAAAATCAGTCAGGCTCCTGAAATGAAATTGCATGGAAGGGGTATTTGTATTTCTTTTGTGGGAAAGATTAATTGATCTAAATGTAAAGTAATGCTTTGTGATGGGAGGCTATCTAATGCTAAACCCACATTAATTCTAAATAAAAATATGATGATTAATGTGTGTGCTCTGAGCACCAGAAGAACTAATAAGAATTAGCTGCTTGTGCTGAAATTTTTTACTGTTGCAAAACACAGACTGATTAATTCAAAGTGGAAAAGTTGCTTCTTTTAAGAATCCTATATGGGAAATAGTCCCTCTTTCTTAGAGAACAGCCAGAAAGACTGGCCAGAAACAACTCCTTCTGAAATATATGAAAATCATTCTTTTTACTATGAATTACATGTCTTTGTAATCTTGGTCTTGATGAAACAACTGTATATCTGCAACAGTATTTGTTCTGTTTACTGTTACATGGGAAGGAAAGCTTGGTAGAGGATTAGCATCCTATTACACAAGAGTTTCCTGCTGTTTCCTCATTACCTTAGTAAACAAAAATACCTTAAAGTAATTCTGGTTTTTAGTACGAGTTGCTTCTGTCTTTTGTGACAAGAGTATTTGTTGAAATCACTGGTAACATGGCTTGCAAGCTCAGTTTCTTAGAATAGTTTAGAGATGAGCTACTTTTACCCTCAGCTATCAACATCACCAGGAAAGAAGTAGGGATGAATTTTGATGGATTCAGGCAAGGCTAAAGCAAAATGTATTGTTTTCACCCTTAGGCTGCACTTTCCAGTTTCAGTATATGTTGTCTCTTAACTCTAATGGATGATATTTTGCCCTTTTCTTGGCTATGGAAGAGCAGTATGCTCATATTCTTGTCTCTGCAAATCCAATCTTTCAAACTGGCAGTATGCAGAAGTCCTGATTTCAGCGCACCACATCTAATGAGCAGCTTGTATCTCATAATGCTTTCAGCTCTTGTCTAGGCACTGAAATGGATAGTGTTCTGAAAACTGATACAATTTTAAAGGTCAGATCCTATAAAACATTGTGATTCCTAACCAATAATGTGCCTTCTGGAACTGATTATTTAGTCTGGAGTTGCGCTGTAGACTGTCCCATCCTTTTGTCTGGGCTCCATCGAGTATTTGCCAGGTGCAGTGACCAATAAAACTGGGAAAGATCTGTGCGGGTGAGTTTTGCAAGAGGCCTTGTGTAACAGAGGTAGCAGGCATAGCCAGTTGTTTCTCAGATGCTGTGAAGCCATATGGTCAGAAAGGTGGTGTCCTTCCCGTTTCCTCAATTACTGGTTTGATCTGGCTGTGTGGAAGACAAAGTTCTGGGTGTATGTTGGAATAGGATTGTGTGATGCTCAGAAACGATGAGGCCTTGTTCCATGGCTTAGGTACTTTCTTCCTGTTCATCTATGAATTAATCCTAGCAGAGCCTCAGAAGCTGTAGCCACAAGAATGACATTTGTATCAACTTGCACGCTACTAAGGTATAGCATATACCTAGCTGAATGGGAGGTAACAGGCACTAAGTGGGAGGTAACAGGCACCCCGAATACTAGGAGCCATTTCTGTCATATCAGTATGGCAGGTCACTCAGTTAAATTCCTGCTTTTTCTCCTTCTGAATCTACCTATTTGGATTCTTGTAACGGTAATACGTAATGGAAATTGTGAGTAGCATCTAGCTTTTTGTCTGGTTAAAAAGAGCGAGCCACACCCTCAGTTGCAGATAACTGATAGGGTTTCATTGACTTTGTGATCGATAGCAGACCTGTGCCTCCTACAGAATCTGGCTTTGAGCAGATGTCACAAACTCGCTCTGAATGTCCGTTCAGCATACAGATAGCAATCGCCCTCCCCCTGCCCTCCACAAACACGTCTGTCCACAGCAGGCTGTTTTTTTCATTGGTACCCGTAACAAAAATGGACTGTACTCATATTGGGAAGTATTTACTATCTGCAGATGGGGCTGTAATTGGTTTTACTTTTTTGTTATTAATTTCCAAACCTCCAATAAAAGCACTGGGCGTGAATCCGCTCCCCTGATTGCAAAGAGTAATTAATTGATCAGATCTGTTTTCTTTTTACTGTCCTGTGGACTGAAAGATAATGATTTGCAATGTGGAGGATGTTCCTGCTAGAGATAGTATTTCTGCAAATCCTGCAAAGCATAACTAATGATCTGTAGAGTACCATCTGACATGCAGCAAGCAGGCTGCCTGCTCTGTCTTCCCCCGCACCATGTGCATACATATGTACTCGCGTCCTGTATTTTATGGTGTGATCAAAACCAGTCTTTGGTTAATGTTTTAGTAACTTCTCTTTCTCATTGTTCTTACTAGCAGCAGTAACATTTGCAATTTCAATCTCTGGCAGGAAGCACGTTTCCTTTCTTAAAGGGAATCTGAATGAATTTAGAGGCCACAGAAAGGGACGGCTTGCAGTTCACGTTGCTGCAGTCTGTCAAAGAAAACAGGCTACAAGACAGATGCTGATTTATTTAAAAACAAACAAACAAAAAAACAAATCTTGTGTTTTTGCTCTTTCCAAATATGCAATCTTAAGGAATGTGTTCAAGCATCTGGCTAATTCACATACCATCAATTCTCTAAAGATTACATATGCACAGCCAATTAGACCTGCATCATTTATTTAAAAAATGAACGTGCTCTTGTACTTATATTTTATAGCTGTGCCAAATTGTTAAAGGACATAGAAGGAGGAATTTTATAAGCAAAATGTGCAGAGTCCTTCTCCTAGAAAAGTTGAAAGCATCAGCAGGGCCGTATTTAAGCTCAGTTTAAAAACCATAAACACACTTTTTTTGCTATTAGTGAATGGGTAAATGACTTTTTAAAGACATGAGCAAACGCTTGTTAGAAACTCTGAGATACAGCCTGTGTTCGTACAGGAGCTAGCGGACTGGGCACCAACCCTGATGTCTTGATGTCTTGAGGTCCTTTTGTATTGCAGTATATGAGTAATCTTCCCTTTGTGTCTGTTTTGCAAACTGCAGTGAGTTGCTGCCAGCTGCGGTTTCTTGAGGGTTTAATAGTCTCATACAACTACAAGGACATCATCCTCCAAAGGCTCTGTGAGGATGAGCGCCTGATGCTGATGGTGTGCATCCCCTCTCATGCTTGTATGGCCCTCCACCAGCTTAACTAAGAGGCCAGTATCACTCAGAAGAATAATTTGGATCTTGGCAAGAGATGGATGATCATAACCTGCTTCAGAGGATGTGTGTGAGATGGGAAAAACTAATCCGTGCCCTGACTACCCTGTTCATCTCTCTGGTACCTGAGTGCTAAAGAGGCTCAAATGCTTAGAGGCAATGACATTCTCATCTTATTCTTAGCAGTGAATTCCTGCGAGGTCTGCTAACCAGCAGTAGAGACAGTGGTTAGTAGCTGCCTGCTTTATATCAGGGTTTACTGGCATAAAGTTGCCATGGAGATTGGTAGGAGTTTTAACCGAGCAGGGACTGCAACGGTTCACCCTGTGTGTGTAAATGTGTTTGACACGTCGTGTGTATCAGATTCAGCTGTGCTGCTCACATTTGAGGTCCACTTGCTTGTTTGCCTGATTCCCATGTAGGAGAGCTGAATAACTGCCATGCAGTATTCATAGCACTGTGATATTAAAAAAAGGCAGGATTGGGACTTGTACTGCTGTTCCAGGGCCTATTTAAAGGCAAAGTCTGGGCACTGAAGGATTTTTAGTGCAGGTATCTAAGCCCTGTAAGCTAGAAAGAACTGTTACTTGCAAAACTTTCCCAGGCTGGAGCCGTTCTTGTGACAGCAGCAAGCATATTGGCTGTCTGAAACAGAGAATTGTTAAGAGGCAGAACCAGAAATCTTACAACTTGGGAGATGTGGGAAGGAGGAATCTTCCCAACGCATTTTAGAACTTGTAAAGCAGATTAAAATACAGGGAGGAGGGCGAGCAGAATGAATGCTGAATATAAATGTCCCCTTTACACTTGTAAAGGGTACACAGGCTCCACGTGCTCAGAAACATTGCTGGGAAAACATCAATTAAAATGCTCGAGACTGACGAAGGCTTTAAGGCTGTTGAGGTAAACGGTGACTCATATTGGTTGAGAAGCAGGAAGGAAAAACACTTAACAGCCTAAACCCCAAGCTGGACTCTGAAATGAGGCTTCCCAAGGGGTTGACCTGCAGGCACTGGGATTTTAGCCAGGACCTGCTGATCTGTGGCCTTCACAGGTGAAGAGCCAAAGTATTTTTCACTGACTTGGCAGCGGACCTGCTGGCTTTACCATGCATATATGTTTGCAGGGTGTTACGGAGAGAAACTTGGCATATTTCTAATCTTAGAGTAAGAGGCAACAGCCAGCTGATGAAAATATTCGGAAGGAAGGGTTAAGAAGTTGGAAGCTTTGAAGGAGAGGGGGGAAAAAAGGGGAATAGGGCAAATGTGGAGACGGATCTTTGAACACCACTTGCTCCAGGAGCAGCTACGGAGCCCTCCTGCATATACTGCCTGGACTGTGGCATTGATTTGAGAGGGAAATGAGGCTTCCGCTGTGTTTATCCCAGGGAAAAAGCTCCAGTCCTTTCAACAGAAGCTAAAGCTTGTGCATCTTGAAGACTGGTGTGAGCCTGTTGTATCAATGGAAAGGCCTGATCGCATGCATCAAAAGTGTCTTCTCCTCCTCCCCCCATCTCCTGTACCGCTCTTAACAAGTTAATCCATAGCAGTTTGTCTTCATGGGCTGTAATTGATCTGTCTGTGATTTAGCTCATCAGATGCTCATTAAAGAGCTTGCAGCCTTTCTTATTCATGAGGAGTGAGAGTCGGGGATCTAAAAACACTTCGTCTTTGTCTTAACTGGATTCATTTAGTATTCTGGGATTCGGGGAGGCTAATAAACTTATACGAGCTATTATTTAAAGGTGAGCTGCCAAGTGAACATGAAGGATGATCCAAGCAGTGCCGATGTGCCGAGCGCTCTCCGACATTGGGTGTCAGGTGTGAGCAGCAGAGGGAATTGTTGCTAAAACCCCAGCAAGATATTCCTCGCTGCTCTGCGGAGGGTGTCCCACGACACCCTGGCCGTGTGTGATCGGATAATGCAGCTTGCGGTGGAGCTCCTGGAGCTACGTCTGCAATGAAGACGGCATTTTATGCTAGCGATGTCAACAGGATACGCAGAAATATTTTGTGCGTTGTATATAGAGTTTGGGCTTGACATCTGGTTTTCTTTTTTAAGTGCCGCTATTGTTCTGAGCTGCCGTCTGTACTCTGGCAGTGCCCGTAACGATGTGCGCTTCCCACGTTGCCTGCACACACATGCTGAGAAAATGCCTGTTGCCATCCTTTAACAAGGATATGCTGGCAATCTGCAAAGGAGAACAATACCCCTGGGCTGCAGAAGGTAGTTTCCTTTCCCTGGTACTTTAATGAACACTTGAGATATTTCCAAGCTGTAGGAAGAGGAGATGGAATGGATGGGTTCTCCGTTCTGCTCCTTTCTGAGCCTGGCTCTGCACACCAGAGACTTCTAGAAAGATGAACAATTCCCTGCAATTACTGAATTTACTGTGTAGTCATATGCATAGTGCCATCAAACTGGTTATGCCTTGGAAGTCTCTTAAGTGACTATAACCACGAATGGGCTCTTAAGTTCTCTGCGGTCTTTTAAGGCAGCAGTTCTGCCAGGGAACACATGCAGCTGGATCCTGTGCCTGCACCGAATGTACTGACTTTGTTCATGAATCGTGGGAAGCTCTGGGGCCCCACAGACGAAGCCCTGCGTGAGGGATCTAACCCTGGCAGGGCACGCTGCCATTCACATGAACTGACTTCCCAGTTGCTGCGTGTGTCGGGATTGGGAAATCTTTGGGAATATAAGCCTTTCCAAATTGCTCAAAGTCACAGTATTTATAAATACTCTGTGCTTGCGTTTATAATTGTACATTGTCCTACGTAAATATTAATACCATATTTTTCTTTTTTTGTAGTGTACAGATGCCAAAAAGCATTGCTGGTACTTTGAAGGATTATATCCTACATATTATATGTAAGTAGTCATCACTTTCCTTTTTGCGTTTTCTAGTGCTCAAGAGAATTAGATTCTGTAGGCTCTTAGAGTGTTGTTCTTTCACTGATTATGCTTTTTCCATAACTTCTCTGAGACTTTTTCTAATTTAAAAATGAAGATGCAATAAACTTTCCTTGCCCTCCTTCCCCGTGTACCATCTCTTTCCCTTTCTCCTTATTAAAAAAAGTGTACAGACTCATTTCACCACCCAATCCAGGTGACCTTTCCAATTGAAAACAAAATGCAAGATCTTAAACAGCTCTTATTTCAGAACGCTGAAAGGAAACATAAGTAGAGCCATGTGAGGACAGTTCTCCCTTTGTTTTGAACAAGGGCAGGTAATCAGACAGAATACCAAGAATGCTTTGAAAGTAAGTTTGTCCCTGTGCTAATACTGTTGTTTAATTTAGGGAGTTAGGATGATTTGTTATCCATGGCGTAACTGTCCTTTTGATGAGTGGCATCTACGTTCACATCAGGCTTGGGTGTGAACCCAATGTCCATGACCTCTAGGTGCATGATTGAGGATCTCTCTGAATTGCAGTTTTCTGGTTTTATTTGCCTACAGCAACAACAAAAAGGCGGAGGAAATGTGTGGGTAGGAGGTATCTTCCCTGAGGATTTGGGGGCAGAAAGGAGATAAATGTACTAAACTTTGTCCCTGGGTTGTATAACTTTATAATTGCAAACACCTGTAAACATAAGTTTAAAAAAAAAAAAAAAAGTGGGGTGGAGGAGCAGGTAGCAGCATTAGGTCGTCTGTTCCCTGAGGAAGCTCTTCCTTGCTGAAGGATTGGAAATTACTGTAATCCTTATGCTACCCAGGAACTTTCCCTTCTTTTCTTCTCCACCTCCACTTCATCTGCTAGAAATGGGAGAGAGATGCTAGAGACAAAAAGCCAGGAAACCAGGCGAGAAACAAAGCTCACTGAAAGAATGAAACACTGTATGGTTTAATCATCTGTGAGCCTGAATATTAACTGCTTAGGAAGTGTTTGTGCCTAGAACTCTCTGTCTTTTTTTCAGGTGGCTGAAATGTTGATAATTACTTATAAATGGTTGGCCAGAACAGATGGGTGAATTTAAATAAGTTCATTTTCTTTGCGTGCTAATAACAACAGGACTTTGGTTCCACCTACATTTTATTTTGTTTTGCTGCAATGTGGGAAAGAAGCTGGTATGTTACAAAATTATGAAAATCCCACTGTACCTTGACATTCAGGAGTGCATTATTCATCATCACCTCGGTGTTCTGCTTACGTTTCTGCCCACATGCTTTTGCAGCCAATGTTTGTCTCCCTTGGTAATACAAAGGGGTAGCTACTTGGATATTGGGTGTCAGGTCAGACTCTTTGTGCTGCAGGTAAATACATACCAAGTCCTGCAAAAGCAAGGAGTACAAAGGGGAGGCTCGCTATTTGCAATAGATCTGATGCACCCAAGGTTGCTTTCTAATTTGGTTTCCTTTTGGTAACTAGTTTACTGTTTCCTTTGTGTGCTGAAATGGAGTATCTTGTAGAAAAGCAGTGTGTTTATTTTCCAGTCCGCCAAAGAGGTTAATTGGAATTGCATACAGCTTTGAACATTGGAAGGAAGAAAGTTGTGAGAAGGGCTATGGTGTTGGTGGGTTGTTGGTAGGTTTGAGAGATCTTTTAATGTGGAGGGAAAACTGTTGTATATTGACTATATCAGGTCAATCAGAAGACTGTTACTAGTAGTTGTGTGTGTTTGTGGCAGTTACTGCAGCACCCCGTTATCCGAGTCATTGCATAAACGTGTTGCGATCGCCAGTCTCCTGAATAGTGTAAGTAAATGGAAAAAGGAAGGGGAAAGGGGTGGGGTGTGTGTGCTCAGCGATTGTCGTGATGGTGATGAGTGTCACGTTAATGCTATTGTTGTTATTGTGATTATGAGTTTAAGTGGGGAAGAATTAAAACAAAGGAAAGACAATAAGGATTTGGGGATGGTAAAGCTCAGAGGATAGATAATGTGTGACAAGTGAAGAAATGTGGAAGGGAGGGGAGAGAGGGCATTTGAGTGCATAGGAGCCCTGTAGGTTTAAAGGGGGCATGCATCAAAATGATAGGAAGGTCACTGATGTCTGCGGTGCCTGGGGTTTCCTACTTTTTTACTTCTGCAATTTCAGTTTCTGTTGTCTAGGATCCCCAGCTGCTTCCTACCTGTGCTGTCTTTTCACACCTGTATGGTGGAGGAGAGGCACAACACCAATCTCAATATCTTAGAGTGAAGTCCCATTGCTTTGGCACTTGTTTGACCCTTCACTGAGTTAATTCAACTTGCTAATCCCACAGAAAGTTGTTCATTTTAGCACATTTGAGTCAGTGTTGAATCAGCTTGGTATGGTTTTTGGCGAACACTGGTGAAATGGGAGGAAGGGAGTATTCTGCATATTGTGCGGGAGGAGGCATGAATAGGATCTTCTCCATTAGCATATGGTGAGATGTTAAATCATCTAAAGGCATAATATGTAACTTCATCCTGAGAGTGCCTCTTACAATTTCTGGAGCAACAGTGTATAAGAAGCAGATATATTTAGTCAAATGAGTTCGCAATAGCTTCCATTCCTTTCTATCGCTGGTTTTCTGACAGAAGTTTTTTCTACCCAGTTAACATATGTAGTCTGTCCTTTGGTCTTGAGACTATCTTTGGAGACTTAGGAAACCCAGCAGTGCAATCCTTTTTAATGATTTCCCTGTGATTTCAGTCCCATGCTGACAGTATGTCACATCTGTCTTGGAGACACTTTGTATTATAATGAAAAGGTTGGCTTGTCAGCTCAGAAATACCAGGTCCTGTGTCTATTCACCGATCTAGTGTGGCATGCTCGGACCAAGGCATCCCTGGACCGGCATGTCCATATGCTTTATTTCTTCTGGGTAGGCACGTCCTCCTCGAAGGTGCCTGCTTCTCTTTCAATTGCCCAGAGTAATAGAAGTCCAAGGTGGACTGGCACACAAAATGGTTGTTTGCTTTTATCAGAAGTGTAAAGGCAAGATAGCGGAGTTAATCTTTCCTATAAAGGCTCTACTTCAGACATCCAAAGACAGAGATAAGACTGTGTCTGCTAAGAGGAACAAGGGGTAAGAAATCAGTGTGCCAAAATAAGTGTACTGGAAATTCAGCTAGATTGGAGGGTAAAACTTGCAGTGATATGACTGTTCTTCTTTTGGAGCTTAAGCTTTTTAGTTTTTGATTCAATCTGTCTTCCAGTGTGAATACTTAAAAAAAAAAAAAAAAAAAAAAGCTGTTAGAGATGTTGCTCAAAGCTTTTTTAAAACTTGTTGGTTATGCTTTCTGTATTAACAACTAGAGCAAAGGTTGGAGGTCTCTGTTACAGAACTAATGATATATCTCTCTGTCCAAGTAGTTAATGGTATTAGTACCTTTTTAAAATTATTTTTCCAGTGGACGTAATTGTTCTAGCCTTCATAGATCAGCAGTAAGCTTTAGTTTATTTCAAGCATGTTTCTTCCAAATATAATTGCATTTGTTAAGGCTAGACTGAGGAATTGATCATTTCATTTTCCAAACTTTTCTACCTCTGGTGTGTGAATCTGTTAACTTAAGCTATAGCTTATTTCAGACCAGAAGCCATCATGGAAAGCTTCCCAGGAATTTGAGAGACATACATTGGTCTTCCACTGTTGATAGAGAGAATTTCCAAGACTGCTTTTAACTTACTTCACTAACCAAACCAACCATTTCTCCATGTCCTAGTTGCCTGAGTCACAAGATATTGCCAGTTAGATACTTTTCTCCTGCTTCAGCAAAATGTTTATTTATGTGGCCTAGGAAAATAAGTAAACAAATATAAAGCAGAGAAAGGAATTAGTCATTGGAGTCTAATTCTTATCCTTTGGAAACGCAGGAAGCCAAGTTTCCCTGACTTTGCTTAAAGAATTAGATCATATATCTCCTTATGTGGATGCACAGAAAGCAATTCAGAATTACAGCTGTCTCAACAGACATGACTCTGATCCTCTACAAGGATCCTTATCCTACTCTCACTTAAATAAACCAGCTGAGTCTTATTCTAGATGTACCTGAAGTGCTGAGGGTTGGCGGAAGAGATGGTCAAGATACTTCTCTTACTTGGCAATAACGTGAATAACGACGTAGTGAATGCATTAGATTGCGAAACCACCTCCTCTGTATGCCAGCAGCACTTAAGATATTCCAGTTGTTTTTTTCCATTTCTGAATTGGGAATGAATAAGTAGAGGGAAGGCTGCCTTACATTTTGCTGATAAGGAGTAGTTTGATTAGAATGATTGTGAATGTCCCCCTCATTGCAGGGTGAAGTATGTTCCCCAGTATAACTGAACAATCCCATAGGTCTCTTCTGTTTATTTTTCCTCTTGTTGTTAGCTACCATCACATCGGAGCTTTTAATGAGGT
Source organism: Calonectris borealis (assembly GCF_964195595.1). Lineage (NCBI taxonomy): Eukaryota > Metazoa > Chordata > Aves > Procellariiformes > Procellariidae > Calonectris > Calonectris borealis. The sequence goes on along the minus strand of NC_134313.1, from coordinate 112,415,368 downwards.
GATAAATTCCAGATGCTAGAACCTGCAAGAATCTTCTTCTTTCCAGGCTCTGTGGCATGTTTATAAAGCGGCACAAATGTTTTCGGGTATGAGTGGTAAGCATGTGTCCACAGCAATAGAAACACCATGGCTGATGTCACTGGGTCTCTGAAGTAATCACCCACAGGGAGGAGATTGGCTGGCTTAGAGGGAGAAAAGAGTTCTGATGCTATCCAGTATATTGAATTAACATTATTTCAGCTCATCCTGTTGGATTATTGGTACTGAATTTTTTTAATAATGTGATATTCTAAGAGAAGTAGTGAGGAAAAGAGAGTAACTTTGATTAGAGAATCAGAGAATAACTCAGTTGGGAAGGGTTCTCTCCTGCTCAGGACACTGGTCGAGAGAGTCCCTGGGGAGACAGTCCTGAAGGGCAAAGGGGTCCAGGAAGGCTGGACGTTCTTCAAGAAGGAAGTCTTAAAGGTTCAGGAGCAGGCTGTCCCCATGTGCCGTAAGAAGAACAGGCAGGGAAGATGACCAGCCTGGCTGAATGGGGAGCTCTGGCTGGGACTCAGGAAGAAAAGGAGAGTTTATCACTTGTGGAAGAAGGGGCAGGCAACTGAAGAAGAGTACAGGGATCTCGTTAGGTCGTGCAGAGAGGAAATTAGAAAGGCAAAAACCCAGCTAGAACTCAACCTGGCCACTGTTGTGAGAGACAACAAAAAATGTTTTTACAAATATATTAACGGCAAAAAGAGAGCCAAGGAGAATCTCCATCCTTTATTGGATGGGGGGGAACATTGCCACCAAGGACGAGGATAAGGCTGAGGTACTTAATGCCTTCTTTGCCTCAGTCTTTAATAGCCAGACCAGTTATCCTCAGGGTATTCAGCCCCTTGAGCTGGAAGACAGGGACATCGAGCAGGATAAACCCCCCATAATCCAAGAGGAAGCAGTTAACGACCTGCTATGCCACCTGGACGCTCACAAGTCTATGAGGCTGGATGGGATCCACCCGAGGGTACTGAGGGAGCTGGCGGAGGAGCTTGCCAAGCCACTCTCCATCATTTACCAGCAGTCCTGGTTAACAGGGGAGGTCCCCGATGACTGGAGGCTTGCCAATGTGACGCCCATCTACAAGAAGGGCCGGAAGGAGGATCCGGGGAACTACAGGCCGGTCAGCCTGACTTCGGTGCCAGGGAAGATTATGGAGCGGTTCGTCTTGAGGGTGCTCACAAGCCATGTGCAGGACAACCAGGGGATCAGGCCCAGCCAGCACAGGTTCATGGAAGGCAGGTCCTGCTTGACCAACCTGATCTCCTTCTATGAGCAGGTGACCCGCCTAGTGGATGAGGGAAAGGCTGTGGATGTGGTCTGCCTGGACTTCAGTAAAGCCTTTGACACTGTCTCCCACAGCGTTCTCCTAGAGAAGCTGGCGGCTCACGGCTTAGACAGGTGCACTCTTCGCTGGGTAAAAAACTGGCTGGACGGCCGAGCCCAGAGAGTTGTGGTGAACGGAGTTAAATCCAGTTGGTGGCCGGTCACGAGCGGTGTTCCCCAGGGCTCAGTACTGGGGCCGGTCCTGTTCAATATCTTTATCAATGATCTGGACGAGGGGATCGAGTGCTCCCTCAGTAAGTTTGCAGACGACACCAAGTTGGGTGGTAGTGTTGATCTGCTTGAGGGTAGGATCTGCAGAGGGACCTGGACAGGCTGGATCGATGGGCTGAGGCCAACTGTATGAGGTTCAACAAGGCCAAGTGCCGGGTCCTGCACTTCGGCCACAACAACCCCATGCAAGGCTTGGGGAAGAGTGGCTGGAGAGCTGCCCAGAGGAAAGTGACCTCGGGGTGTTGATTGACAGCCAGCTGAACATGAGCTGGCAGTGTGCCCAGGTGGCCAAGAAGGCCAACGGCATCCTGGCCTGTATCAGAAATAGTGTGGCCAGCAGGAGCAGGGAGGTGATCGTGCCCCTGTACTCGGCACTAGTGAGGCCGCATCTCGAATACTGTGTTCAGTGTTGGGCCCCTCACTACAAGAAGGACATGGAGGTGCTGGAGCGTGTCCAGAGAAGGGCAACGAATCTGGAGAAGGGTCTAGAGAACAAGTCTTATGAGGAGCAGCTGAGGGAACTGGGACTGTTTAGCCTGGAGAAGAGGAGGCTCAGGGGAGACCTCATCGCGCTCTATAACTGCCTGAAGGGAGGTTGTAGTGAGGTGGGTGTTGGTCTCTTCTGCCAAGTAACTAGTGATAGGATGAGAGGAAATGGCCTCAAGTTGTGCCAGGGGAGGTTTAGATTGGACATCAGGAAAAATTTCTTTACTGAAAGAGTGGTCAGGCCTTGGAACAGGCTGCCCGGGGAAGTGGTTGAGTCCCCATCCCTGGAAGTATTTAAAAGATGTGTAGATGAGGCGCTTAGGGACATGGTTTAGTGGGCATGGTGGTGTTGGGTTGACGGTTGGACTCGATGATCTTAGAGGTCTTTTCCAACCTTAATGATTCTATGATTCTCAGGAGACCTCCAGTCCTGCTCAGAGCAGGGTCAGCCATGAGGTCAGACCAGGTTGCTCAGGGCTTTAACCAGTTAGGTCTTGGGAGAATTCCAAGGAAGAAGATAGCACAACCTCTGCGGGCAACATGCTCTGCTACCTGGCTGTCCTCATGGTGGATAAGTTTTTTCACATACCAAGTCAGAACCTCTTTTTGTTTCAGTTTACCTCCATCGTCTGTTGTGCTCCCACCCTGCACCACTGGGAAGATCCTGGCTCCATCTTCTCAGTAACCTTCTCCTGGGTACTGCCAGGCTGCTCTTGGGTCCCAGTGAAGCCATTTCTTCCCTAGGCTGAACAAGCCCAAGCCCCTCAACCTCTCCTCATAAGGCAAGTGCCCCAACCCCTGACTATCTTGGTGGCCCTTTGCTGAGCTCGCTCCAGTTTATCAATTTCATTCTTTTTACTGGGGATGCCAAAATTAAATGTGATATTTTAGATGTGGTCCAACAAGTGCTCAGTGAAAGGTGGTATTGCTTCCCTTGATCCACTGGCTAGGCTTCTGTTGACACAGTCCAGGATGCTGTTGGCCTTTATTGCTGTCATGGCACACTGCTGGCTCATGTTCAGCTTGCTGTCTACCATGACCCCTAGGGCTTTTTCAGCAGAGCTGCTCCACAGCCAGCAAGATGTTCATCCTTCCCACAGGCAAGACTTTGCGTTCGTTTTTGCTCAATTTCATGAGGTTCCTGTCAGGCCATTCCTCCAACCAGACTAGATCTTTGAGTGGTAGCCCTGCCCCTGAGCTCATTGACTGATTCCCCATTTGGTGCCATCTCCAAACTTGGTGAGAGTACTCTATCACCAATTCCAGCAACACACTTGTCAACAGGACAGGTCCAGACCTCTGTGGTACTACCAGCGATTGCTTCATACTCTCTAGGGAGAGTGTGACCCATTGACCACTGCCCTCTGATCCCCACCATCCAACCAGGTTTTTTTTAGCCATCTAGCTGTACACCTGTCCAGACCGTAATGTTTGAACTTGGGTACAAGAATATTGTGGAAGACAGTGTGGAAAGCCTTGCTGAAGTTGACATCTGCTGCTCTCCGGCTTGTCCACAGATACCATCCACTGCCAGTGTAGCGGTAGAAGCTCTTCTTGCTGCGCTTGGTGTCCCTTGCAAGTATCAGTTGTAGGTGAGGTTTGGCTTTCCTAACATCACACCTCCTTGGTAGCCTGTACCTGCTTCCACCTCCTGAATGCCGACTTTTTGCATTGGAGCTCAGCCATGGGTTCCCTATATAAGTATGTTTTGACTGGTCACTGTTGTGCTACTAGGTGAAAGACCTCCGGAAAGAAACTTTCTCTGGAAGAAAATTTGCTGCTGGCAAGTATGTGAAGAACAGAGAGAGAGGGGAGTGCCATCTTGTAACCTCTTCTAATTCTTGTTATCTGAAGCAGGACCTGAATTAATGTTAAAAGCATGTGCAGATGGAAGTGCTGTATTTTTAGGCTAATATGTTTCTGCCATAGAAAGTGGTTTACTGCATACAGCAGAGCGCTGCACGTGTACACATTTATTTTATGTTGATTAAATCTGTTTAACTTTTCATTTAGAATTAGTATAAGAACATTAATGTAAACCTAAAGAAGCGATGTTTGCTAATATTCTTCATGTTTAAAACATGTTTCTGCCCTACATGGGAACAGTCGATTCTTTTTCTTGTTTTGGAGAAGAATGCTGATTGTATTCAGTTTGTGGTTTTTCATGGTTTTTGAAATAAATTTCTTGTGCATTTCCACACACTTCTCTTCCTTTGCAGATTAAATTTTATTGTATTTAACACACAGTCGTATTCATCTGGGTTTTGAATGTAAGCCCTTATGTGCTTGGTGGTCAGTCTATAATAATAATTCTGTGTGTTACCAAGAACCTGCAAAATGTTCCAGACGAAAACAATAAAAAAGTGATTTTTCTCTCGCTGTTATTCAGATAGCTTAGAGAGTGCTTCTTCCATTGATGCGTGTACAAGAGGCTGGGAAAACCCCCAATCTAGACACAGGGCATGTTGCATGATGGGAGCTACTTTCTGTGCTCCACATCCTGTTATGTTTACTGCTTTTAATTAAGTTGGCTTTCCTGATGATACACTTAGCTTTCCCATTGCAATTACAGCCGCATGAAGTGTCAGCAGGTGTGTGCTTAGGGCAGTAATCTAGCTGTTGATTTATTCTTCCATTTGATTTGAAGCCAGCATGGAGGAGGGAGAGGGGAGGCAGCGTAGTAGTTTTGCACGCTTGCAGGCGTCTTGAATGGCTGGCACTATACAGAAACAGAGACCTGGATTCGGGCCAGGGCCACCAATTTAGCAGTGAGCAGCCACAGGAAGGGCCTGTTTGCATATGTAGTTCAACGCAAGAATGTAAGTGCACAGTTTGTATCGTGAAGGAAGACAGCAGTAATTATCAGACCATCTGTGTATAAAGGCAACAAAAACCCACCACCATTGCTCAGTCCTGCGTGGCCTTAAACAATAATGGTACAAAACATGACAACTAGCTTCAATTTTCTGTGCCCTTAAGGTGGTATATATTCCTTGCTTCAATAAGGGATTATTCCCTTGATGTTGATGGATCTGTTGAGGTTGTAGTCCCGACTGCTGTAATCACCCAGCCACTAGATGCCTTGCCAAGCACTTGAATTTACTTCGGTGGATCGGTTGTCCAATGCACAACCTGGGGAGAATTAGGTTATCAAATTAACAACCAACTCAACTTGCTAGCAGTGAGTCTTGAGAAGCGGAGAGGGATTTAATATCTCAGCCTTCACAGGCAATCAAGCAGGTGACTGACCTAATTTGAGATTTGAAGCTCGGAACGATATTGGAGTTGCAGGCTGACCAGGCATAGGCAGCCTATTCTGAGAGAGGAGAGGAAGGAGGAAAGGGGGACAGTCTCTGTCTTCCAGTGGAGTATTCCTCTGAAACCAGACTCTGCTCTGGCTCACGTGGAGGAGGGAACCCAGTCCCACCCCCCTCTCATTTCCAGCGGATGCAATAACCACAGTTGTGGCTTATTATGAGTTTTTCCTGTTGGAGCTGTTTGACTTGAAATATTCGTCAGAGCATTAACTCTTCCGTGTCCTGGGCAAGAACCCTAATGTGAGGCTGTGAAGGAATTTCTTCTGGCTTCCTGTGGTGGGACAGGAAGGCTTGTGCCTGGTTTGAGCTCCAGTGGACAGCATCAAGGAGCACTTGACCCCAAAGTCACCTTGAAGTTTCTAACCCTTTCTGGATAGGGAGACCCTGAATTAAAATTTTGAAAGACTTGGTGGCACCTAACTGTTGGCCATTAGTACCTATGTCCTTCTCTGTGTATGCTCCTGCACTGGCTTGGCGAAGAAAAAAGATTTGCTATGCATTAGTATGTTAAATTCAGGTAGATAGCAAATTCTTGGACACCCATCGCCCCCTGCCATCAGATGGCTTATAATCTCCCAAAGCAGTGTTTAGATGCAGTAGGACTGCTCGCCCACTGGGAGCAGCTTGAGATATGAAGAGCTAATCATGTATTTAATAAGGACCTGATGATTAACTAGAAGTCCTCATTCCTGTTGGTATGAGAAATTTACAATTCCACCTCCAGAAAATTAAAACTCATCATACAGATTATCTATGGCTTACTTTTCCAGAGCCTTAAGCTATGCTGTTTCTCTGCTTTGTTCTGTGAAAGAAAGGCCTGCAGCCTACCTTGAAAAATGGCTATTTAAGGTACCGTATACTGCCACTGGACAAAGACCAAACCACAGGAATTCTTGCTAGGTTCTGCCACAGAGGTTTCTTGCTAGGTTTTGCACAGGAGGAGCAAAGAAAATTTCTATGTGCTCTCCAGAAAGCCATGTGGTGAGACTTGCTGCCTTTACAGACAAGGAGAGTCCCTCTGTAGGGTGGCTTTCCTCTTGGGGTCTGAGAAGAGAGGGCTGGGGTTATGGCAAGTCGTTGGGTAGCAGGTTTGTAGAAAGGTCGGTTTGATAGGAGCAGCTGAGCAAATACTTCTCATCCCATCAGAAGTGGGGGAGGATTTACCATATTCTGCTGAGTTCTTGCACAGAGATGGTGTTTATAGGCTTTTCACCCAAAGAACAATTGAGAAACAATCCCTTTTTTAGCTGTTGCCTGCTCTTGTTTTTCATGTCTGTGTGAAGCACAGGAGCCAAGTATCTTGTCTCATTGTAGGTAGGAGATTTTAGTTGTGTCAAAGCAGACAGGAATCTAATCTGAGCAAGTATTGTTTCCATCTCTGTTGTTTCTACTCTGTAGAAAAAATGACCTGACAAGCCCCTTCTCTCCTTTTTGCCTTACGTTTTCAAGGTAGTTAAGGCCCGAGTGATTTATCAAGTGCCTGGGTAACTATATCTCTAGTGCTCTCCTGGGTACCAGCAGCAGTGTTTTACTCTCAAGTACAAATGTTCCACTGAGGTCATGGCTGCATTCATCTATGAAGCGGTTATATTTGTTATATATGTGTATATATATTCGCCAAAATCAGAGCTACATTTTACAAGGGACTGTTCTTGCATGCACTGAGGGATCACCTTTTCTATGTATAAGAAAAGAAGAGAAATGTTTTTGGGTGCAGAGAACCTGTGACTGCAGGTAACTGTGGTGGAGTTGTGTCCCTGCTGAAAATTAGGCTGTGTACGCAGACATGCCAAGGAGACACAACCAGCTTTAAGACCAAGGCTGGAAGGCAGATGTTGCCTATCACTCTGCTCCACCAGCCAAAGACATCACTCATGTTACTGCTCCTCAAGCATTTAAGTGAATGCCAGTGGAGGGATGTGGCCTTTGTCTTTCAGTGTCTTTCTGGAGAGAGATTAAAGCGCTTTGGCTCTCAGAAATAGTTAGGTGGGACTCCTGAGCGCAGAGTTGGTCTCTGTGTTTCTATTTCCGTGTTCAGTGGGCTGCTGTAGCAATATGGATTCCTTGGAATAACCTCTCCACCATGCTTGTAGCGTTAAGCTCCTCCACTTCTCTGGTGGTCTTCCCCATGTATGCAGTCAATAACCCAGGTCTTTCCTTACACAGCAGTACAGGCAATGGCTTTGCTTTGAAAACTGCTTTTTTTATATGGAAATGTACATACAGAATGGTCTGAAATGAATTAATCAATGGTGAAATAAACTTGGTAGAAAAATAACTCCCCCTCTTTCAGTTACTTGGTACGCTTTCTATTGATCCTCTTCCTCATTCCTCATACTTCAGGTCTGATTCTGAATCTTGTGGCAGTGTAGTCCTGTGAAACTCAGTGCAACTCCTCACTCATAGCACAGCCAAGACTCTGAGCTTCATCAGAGTTGTTTCTGCTAGTCACTTTGTGGTGGTTGCCTGCTTTGTTTTTCTTTTTGTTTCATGGCTCGTTTGATTTTTCTCTGTTCAGCATCACTGTATCCTGGCAGCTGAGTTCCAAGCAGATTAAATCTTTTTTCTTTTTCTTTTTCTTTTTTTTTTTTTAAACTTCTTTGTCCTAGAACAAGTAAATACGTATGCACACTTCAGCTGTCTGCTTTCATCTGTTCAATGGTAGCAGACCTGAGCCTTCTGTCTTTGAGGGCTCAGCATTGAGTCTGCCTGGAGGTGACCCAGTCTTCAGCTGTCCATCCCTTCTTGTGAGCACTTGTGGTTCTCCTTTTGGTCTTTTGCCTGTGCCAGTGTTAGGACCACAGCTGGGACTCCCTAAGCTTCATCTGATGCTACTAGCCATCCCCCCAAAATCCTTCTCTTCTGTTCTTAGTTTTGGTCTCTTGCTACACCTTCCTTTATTGAACTTCCTGGCTCCCTTTTGTTCCCCCCATTTAAAAAACGGCCGGTGCTTCTTGTATTCCAGGGAATCCCAGTTTGCTTCATAGACCTTACATACATGCAGCAATCGTTTAACCTCTCACTGACATGCAGCCTTTTTTGGAACTAAAGTCGTGCTTGCCTACAGGACACTGGTTGGAAATCATGCAGTTTACTGTGTCTGGTTGTTGTGGGGAGTTTGTGGTTTTCTTTCACCCTTCTATCCTCTGTCCCTGTGTCTGCAGTAGGGTTTCTGACACTACATGTGGATTAACAATTTATGTTTTGTTCTACTCTTCCAAAAGACATTGCTAATCAAACATCTTAAATGTTAAATCAGGTTTTGGCACATATGATGCAAACAGTCAAGAGAGGAAACCTAAGAACACTACAGCCTGCATTTCAAAGGGATGGTGTTGGGGAGAATACCCACGCTGGGTGAGGACAGGGAATGTTGTCGGACCACTGTGGCTATACAGTCTGCTGAAGACTGTAATCCTTGCTTTAGCTCTTTAATTTCTCCAGTTTTCAGCAAGTGCCAATCAGAGAATTATTTTTAGATGCAATTCTTTCCTGCAGCAGCTCTGCTAAGAAGGGTCTTGTTCAGCTGCGTAGATGCAGGCATAAATGGAAAAGAGCTTCTGGACCATTTCATTGAGCAGTTATTATCCACAGAAGGCATGCGAGTACAGGGTTTGTTTGTGGGGTTTTGGTCGTACCGTATACCCTTACGTGAAACTTTGTGCTTTGCTTGTTGTCCTGGTTCCAGCTGGGACAGGGTTAACTTTCTTCCCAGTAGCTTGGGGGGTGTGCTGTGTTTTGGGTTCGGTGTGAAAGGAGCGTTGATGGCCGATTGATGCTTTGGCTGTTGCTGGGTGATGCTTGCACCGGGAGGGGGGAGCACAGCCGGGGTGGTGGACCCAGCTGGCCAATGGGGTATTCTATACCATGCTCAGTATAAAAACCGAGGGGGGGGGGGGCTCGCCCCCGTTCGTGACACGCGGTCGGCGGTTGGTGAGCGGTTGCGTTGTGCATTGCCTGCTTTGTGTATTCTGTTATTGTTGTTATTCTCATTGTTATTATTACTGTTCTACTTAGTTTTATTTCAATTATTAAACTGTTTTTATCTCAACCCGGGAGCTTTCCTACTTGTGCCCTCCCGATTCTCTCCCCCATCCCACTGGGGGGGGTGATCGAGTGGCTGCGTGGCGTTTATTTTTTGCTGGCTGGGGTTAAACCACGACACTTGTCCAGTAAGGAAAATAGTTCAGCATCATGATTTAAGTGCGAACCCATACAAAAAGCTTGTTGCTGTGATCTGACATGCAGTGTAACTTTGATCTCTGACACAGCAGTTCCGTGGTGTGCTAGCAGTACAAGTCATTGGACATGCAGATGCATTCATTTCACTCTACTGAATTATGAATGAAAAGATGTACCTTCTAAATCATAAATCACATTGCAGACAGTTTTCAAAAGAGAGACTGTATGCTTGGTGAAGTTGCAGATTAGCAAAGTAACTAATGGATCATGTCTTATCCTACATAATGGGTTAAATTTTTATCTATGAAACAAGCATTGCCCTAGGGAAGGGCAGTTCTCGGGATCATCGTTGATGTGTGAAAGAGGGAAATTGGCTTTAGAAATGTCTTCTGTCAGAGATGGGCTCAGTCCAGTTCAGATCGATAGTAAGGCTCGTTCTTCTGCAACTGGCATTGGGCACAACCAGTCCTTCGCCGTTAAGCAGAGCCAAAGCAGAAATGTAATTTAAAGGATATGTATATCAATTCAATAAACGTATGTGTGTGTGCTTAATTGTTTTTTCTGAACCAGGGTCTTAATTCTGCTGGGATTTGCTGTCAGGCAATAACAGATAGTACATCAAAGACTGATTATACTTAAGCTTTTATGTTACTCCATTAATAAGCTGATTTTATTGTTGCCTTTTGCCTGCTAATAAATATGGCTTTTGTAGGTAAGTTAATTTTCTTGTAATTGGGATCGATGTTGGCAGAAGTTGTGTTGTTTTTTCGTAGTGCATTGAATGAAGAACAAGAGATCAGCAGGGTTTCTGCGGTACTCTGACGGCAGTGTCAGCAAACGGGCTGTTTGTTCTTCCAGTCTTTTTTGCGCTGCTGGGGAATACAAACAGCAAGTTGTTATCATGGTATCATCCTTGATTCCAGGCTCCTACATACGGGTACCTGTGTCTATACTTGCAGGCACGCAAAATCAGCACCCGTTTGGTTTTATGCGTAAAAGTGAAAGGGTTACTAGTGTCAGATCTGAAAGGGATTTCCCTCGAGGTCGTGATACTGATTTAGCTTCACAGATCCACCCAGCAAATGCAGTGCTTAGCCTTGTATGAGTTGCCTTGGAAAGCTTACTGGCTGTTGTAAAATGGAGCTTCTCTAAACACAGCTGTAGTGAGAGACTCCTTGAGCCTTTGCATCATCGTTTTCAGCTATTTGAAGGTGCAATCATCCGTGTAGGAGATGAAACTTCTCTTTGATGGCCTGTTTGTTTGCCATTCAGTGGTCTCAGGAGCTTCATAAACATTCAGCAGTTGAGCCTTACTGTCTTCCAGCTGGTACTTTAGTCCTCTTTTGCAGGAAGAAAAGCTAAGCCACTGAGGCTTAAAAAACGGTGCTGATATGTAGCCTAGACAATTTGGAGATTAAAAATAAAAAGTAAATTCACGTACTAGGCTCACCGTACAGATGCTGTTTTAATTTTGGTGGTTTGAACGACCATAATTATATATTTTAAAATAGCCTTTTCCCACCTCTTCTGGCTCTGGAGAAAACAGATGCAAAAGGGTGGGCACGAGGGAGGCATACGTGCAGCCTCTCTGGGCTCTCTGTTTTAGTTTAGCTTTTAATACAAGTTCAGCTCTTGGGGTTTGATCTGGGAAATGGCACCAGAGGCCTGCCTGGCGCATCCGCTCCCCGTCCTGCGTGTGGTCGGGTGTAGGGGTCTGGGCTGACAGAGCCAGCGTGTGGAGGCAGAGATAAAGACTGCTCACATCCCTAAAATCCTTCTATAATTTGGCCTTACTTGCCTCAAGAAAGGCCATAAAAGGGCAGTCCCCCAGTGATGTTGGGAACTCCTTCCCTTTCTTTCATGGATGTGATTGTTGCTCTTTCTTTTAAAACGTGGAACAGCAGGAGTGGGTGGGAAGCTTTTTTATTTGCTAGCACAGGTTGCCCGCAAAGGAAGAGATCAACGTTCAGTTGCCGCCTCCACCTCCTTCCTTCTAGATTTACGGGCTCTGTTTGCTGGCCCTGGCTCTGCTTTTCTGGCCCAACAAGCCTTAAAAAGTCCTTGCTGTGCAGCATCAGTGAAAGGAGCAAGTGCCCATCATCATGGATGAAGTGCTCCAACCACCAGTGTGTTAAAGGGCAAAAGGGGTACCATGACCACTGTTTTAACAGAAGGGAGTGGCTGCCACCCCATTTCATAAGGGGCCTGATCCTGTCCGTGCATTTAACATACGTCTTGAAAGCTCATGTTGGGTTGATCCACTTGGGGAGCATGGACGGATGCTTAATTTCTTGGTCCCGATGGGACTGAAGTTAATGCTTACTTGCTAAGTCTTGTTAGTAGTTTTGTGAGATCTGGCAGCTTTGAGTATGAGCAGTTGTTAGGGTCCTGGCAAGCTTTAAAGAAGAAAGGTTGGAAATTGAAACACTTTCAGGTTCAGGGACAGCAAATTGGGTGTTTTGTCTTTTGGCCTGAACAACTTACTCTGCTTGAGTCTCAGACTGGGTGCCTGAGTATATTAATGGACCTTGCCGTGCTGATCATGTCAGATCCTCCGGCTTGCTTAAATAAATCCTGCCTACTTGTCATCAAAGAGCGTGTAACTGTTTTCACTTGCAAAACAACTGATTATGTATCCATAGAGCATCCTCCTCTGGCCCCAATTAGAGGCTGAAGCCTATGCGACTTGACATATTTTGTGAGTGAAGGCTTGTTAATTGAGCGTGTAAATGTGTAATTGTCTGTACAATTATCCAATTGATTTTTTTTTTAGCTTTGCAATACAAATATGGGAGCACAGTCATGCAGTTGGCCAAATTTTCCAAAACCAGATGCTTAATTAAATCTGTGCATTGAACATATAGCTGTGAACACACTTAAAAAGATTGATCCAGTTGTGGTAACCTCCTCTTTTCTTTTGGTATGTGGATATGCTAATCTGAATGTTTTCATCCAAGTCTGTCACATACCATAGTTTCTGTGTTACCTCTGTCCTTTTTCCTACTAAATATGTTTCATTGGTGTGGGAAATGGCAGTTACCATAGAAATTGTTCAGAGGTAGCTGTTAATGTATGTGCTAGCTTTTAGTGAAGTCGTACCTTGTGCTTACAGTGGTTGGTGCTATAATACCTTTAAAATGGTTCTACTCCATATGAAAAATTAATTTTAAATGTGGGGGTTTTTTTAGAGGAAAGCCTACTTAAATAACGAGAGTTGTTGGCAGTTGCAGTCCAGTGCAACTTCTGAGAAGCAAAAAATGTCATTAAATTTGCAAATAATGGTATGCTTGAAGCTTTCTCTGCACTCGGTGGTTTCTCTGTTTGGAAGCTGTCAATTTGCAAAGAATGAGTGATCTGGCAGTTTTGACCTTGCAATTCTTGTTTGGTGCAGTGAATAAAACCCCAAATGGCTCATGTTTGAGGTCTGCAGTGCTCATTTACTGTGAAAGAAAACACAGTAAAACTGCTTTTCTTTATAACGTGTCCTTTTATACAGACTTAAACACTACGTTCAGTCTTTTTGAAGTGGCTTTAAAAGAAGTATATAGGAAGGTAGTTTCAATAACATGCAAAAAGTTCCTGAATAGTGATAGAGCTGTACCATGGATGTGTACATGTGATTGACAACTTTATCCGGCCAAGGGTAGTCTGTTGCTATTCATAGACGCACAGAATGGTTTGGGTTGGAAAAGTCCTTTAAAGATCATGCTGTCCAACCCCCCTGCCATGGGCCTGGACATCTTTCACTAGATCAGGTTGCTCAAAGCCCCGTCCAGCCTGACCTTGAACACTTCCAGGAGGCCTTGCTTCCCAGGTTCATGGCAATGTCGTAAATAATGCCTTGGGAAGGGGTGCGAACAGCATCAGAGTTGGGGATGCCATTTCAATCTGAGTGACAACCACTCCCCTAACGCCCTTTTCTCTTTATTTCTCTGCAGATGTCGCTCCTATGAGGATTGCTGTGGTTCAAGATGCTGTGTAAGAGCTCTCTCTATCCAGCGACTGTGGTATTTTTGGTAGGTCAAGGCATCTGGGAATTTTATGTTTGTCCTGTTCTTGTCTTGGTTGTAGGACTTAAATCAGGGTAATGCCAGCCCTAGTATTTTAAAGCAAAGTAGGTACAAGTATGCAGTAACGTATATGTGTACATATAAAGGCAGGGACTTTGGTTTTTTGCTTATAAAATTCTCCCGATGTAGTGAGAAAACACTGGAAAAGGAGGTTACTTGTGTCAGGTTGACCTTTTCTGCTTCTACATCCTGCTGGTCTGTACAGGCAGCGGTCCCACTTTTATGCAAAATTGCTGAATTCCTTATGCCTGTCCCAGCTACTACCAAGCAGCAGTGTTTGTCCATTTTTTTGGGGCACTCAGTTTTAAAAGAGGATTGTATAAGAAGGACTGTGTATTTAGGCAGAGTTTAAGACATTCTTACCAGCCAAATTGAGGCTTCAATTAAAAAGGAAGAGAAGTACATTTATGACTATGAGGATTTCACTGGACATGACAGCAAGGGAAAAGAAGGCAGAAAGATTTGAGCTTGTGAAACCAGCAGGTCAGTAATCTGGATAAAGCTTAAACTAATCACTGTTACATGTATAATTAAAAAAATAAGGTAAATTCGTTTTGGAGAGGAGTTTAAGAAAGCACCTGAATAAAACCTTCTCATTACAGTAGAGAGAAAGCAAAAGCTCTCATAGAAAACCTGATTTCAGGTATTTTTATTAGAATTTGAAGACTACTTAAAAAAAAAGCCTTCAAAATTGAAACGAATAAACACTGAAAAACAGAAGCCTGATATATACTATAATACAGTGATTTCCCCAAGCTGACTGTGGGATTTCAGTGTGCAATCCTTACTGATATAACTGAGGAGCTCTGCATCTCAATCCCTGGGGTGATGTTGTAAATCTCTGTTTTTCTGTTCAGAACAAATCCTTTGCAGGAACGCTGCCAAAAGGGAATGTATTAATATTGGCTCAGGGAAACAGGACCTCCTTCTGCTCTCGTTTCCACCGTACAAACAAGAACAGAATTTGACCCTTTGCATGAAATACCTCTCGCTGCCATGCAGTGTCACACTCTTCCTCTTGAGCACCTGGGAATGCTCCAGAAGAGATAAGCATGGTGTGTAGGCTTGCCTCTGGCCAACTTCCATCCCTTCCAAAAGAGCACAGTTGTCATTATCTTCCAGTAAAGGGCCCTGAAATGAGGTGGCAATTACAGGCAAAAGAATTATTTGGGTTTACGGGGAGCTTGCATCAGTCTGCTGACTAATCAAGGAAACACAGTGAAAGCCACTGTCTGAAGAACAAAATCTTCTGACATGCTGTTGCTGCATGTGCTTGTTTCCACAGCACCAGGGCAAGGGAATGATGAGGACAGTTTAGTCAGGTCGGAAGAAGAGCTGAGAGGAGAAGAACTGAAGCAAAATGATGTCTTTTTCCTTGAGAATGTATGTCCCGTCTAGGAAGCACAAAGCAAAGCTTGTCATCTTCAGTGCTGAATGCTTCAGTCTTATGGCTTGAGCTTAAATGCCAGCTACCATATTGCCCATGGGAGACAAAATCAGCGTTGAGTAATTTAAGAACATCTAAGAATCTTCTTTTAAGGGCAACTGCAGAATAGCATTCCTCTTTGTCCCCCACAAACCTCCTGGCCAGTCTCGATGCTGTAAGTGCGAAGCTTGTGTCCCAGATACGCAGTTTGAAACTGTACCAACCTGGAATTTCAGTTCAGCATCCTGGTGGCAAGGTCAGGTATGAACCTGAACTTTCCAAAAGTTCAAGGACGTTTTAGTTTCAGATTTGTATTTTACATGCCAGAAAACACTGGACAATAGTACAATTGCTAAAGATGTCCGTAATATATCCATAAGTGCCCATGAGTGCTATCTCAAATGACATAGATTTGCTCTCAAGAGACAACCTATTTAAGAAACCCCGATAAAAGTCGTAGGCCGGTGATTGCTAGATGACACTCTTGTTTCTCTCAATGAACAGTCTGGGTTTGAGAGCTGCCTGAATGCGGGTGGGTTTTGACTTCCCTCTTCTCTTTGCCTAGGTTCCTTTTGATGATGGGAGTTTTGTTCTGTTGCGGAGCTGGTTTCTTTATCCGAAGGCGGATGTACCCTCCTCCACTAGTAGAAGAACCTACTTTTAATGTGTCTTACACCAGACAACCAGTCAACACTGCATCAGGTCAGAGACTGCTCGTTAAACAAGTTTCGCTGATTTCTTACATTTGCCAAGGCATTTAAAAAGGGTGGGTTTGGGGGTTTTGTTTGGTTGGTTTTTGGAAACTGTTGTATTTGGACAAGGGATTGCACTGCACTAAACCATGCAGCCATCTCCTGTGATGAGTGAAGTCTTCTGCCTTTCAAACAGCATAATTCAGCTGCAGTGTACAGAAGTTTTTTTGAAACCCAGGGTGGCAGGACTTTCAGTTCCCTTCTGTTGTAGTTCCTAATATCTTTACAGCTGTGTGTCCATGCATGGAGGGAGGCTAGCAAGTTCTCACTTTGCAGCATAGACAAAATGATAGGTATCCAAAATGAACAGGGCCATGAAGAAAGAGTTTTAAATACAGTTGATAATATCTGGCAGAGGTGAAGGAAAGCCTAACATTTTTCTTCCAGGGTCTGGCTATCTTGCAAGTCTTCTCTTTTTGATTTGCCTTTCATACAGTATTTCTGCAGCAAAGTGGTCCTTCTCCCCTTCTTAGTCTGATTGCTTTCTCTCTGGTCAGTGATGGCTGTGAGCATCAGGAGGATCTACTTAGCGATGGCTGCTCTGGCAATACTGCTTTCTAAGTTTGTTATTTCTTCCCCTCTGGCTGTTAGATAGTCCCAGTTGGGAGAATCCTGCAAAATGAGACTCAACTGTAAGCAGAAGATGTTTGTGCCTTATGGGAGCATTTTGAATGCAGCTGTCTCTAGCTGCAGTGCTGAGATTATATCTGAGTGCACGCTCAGGTGCTTGCCTTCTCCCTGCCTCAGCCAGGCCAAAGTGAAACGTTTATAACCACTCTCCAGATTGCATAAGCCAGTCCTAATTTGTGCTAGCGAAAGCACACACACACATATGCAGGCATGCTTGGTACACTTACACTTTTCCTCCCGGGCTGCGATTTTATTGCATGTTATATTAAAGAGAGCTGAAGCCAGAGGATAATTACCTTTTCTGACAACTTTTTTTGGAATTGGCAATTTGTTTTTGTTTCATACTGGCTTGGAAGTGGAAATACAACTGAATATTTTGTAAGGAGAAGGGGGATCTCTCTGAAAATTTGGTGCCTCAAACCTCTCTATCAAAAATTGTCTTCTGAACCATTACATCTCTGAGCAATGCTGTGGCTGCATCAAGACAGCCTCCTTAGGAAAGTGTCCTAAACCCCCGTCGAGCTAGCTGTGACTACGAGCGTTGTGCAGAGATGCAGCATTCAGGCTCTCTCCCCTGTCATGCCTGCTATCGCACATGTGCATTGTGCAGACTTTGGAAATGCTTTTCTTGCATCCTTAAGCATGTACCCATAGACATGCATTTCCCTCCTCTCTCTCACAGGTCTAAATGGATAGAAAGATGTTACAGACACAAACTAACATTTTATTTACTCTTTTTTTTTTAAATCCTAAGGGTTTTTTTAGGGCTTCCATTCTGCATCTTTTTTTCTGCTTGACTGAAGAAGCATTTCCACAGAGCATATTTATTTTTCAACAGTGGAAAGGGAGCCAAACTAACTAAACTATATTTTTAAGCCTGAAAAATAACCTGAAAACTATGTGAACAGAGAGCATCTTTGGCTGGATTGGTGAATACCAGATTTAATTTTAAAGCATGGTTTTAGTTTTTCATGGAACGCGAATTGAGGGCAAATATAAAATAAGCACAAGCCCTTTGGTGACCTGCTTATGCCACCTGCTTCCAGACTTAAAGCTTTGGGCTCTGAGCTAACCCCACCAAAATTTTTTTCCTACTTTTTCTACTATTCTAGGAATATTCAACAGCAAAAGCAATGGGAATTACTAGTCAACCAAGTTCACATTGTCCTCTAGCTCCTCTTCCAGATTTGGTAACAGTAGCCAGTTCACAGTTGAGGTGGAGGCCCTGAAACGTGGCTTCTTGGCCATCTCCCTCCTTCCCTGCAGTGATAACGGCAGCATCTTCTGCCATCCCAGCAGCAGCCTGGAGGTGGGAGTGCTTTTTCTGTGGGCCTGACTGGGAAAATGGATTGAACGCCTCACCTACAAACAGCAGTTTGCAGACCTGGTGGTGTCTTTCACTTTAGGTCTGGCCTACATAGCCCCAAACTGGCAGTTCAGGTGCTAGAAAAGGTCAGGTCCCTTTGCAGGCACTTAACAAATACTTACGGAGCTGATCCCACAAGGAAGTTGGTATTCAGATGTTGTTTTCTGCTGGGTTTAATGAGCTGGAAAAATATCTCAAAAGATTGGTGTCCACACTTGCCCCCCACCAATTTAGAACGTGGAAGTTCTAATGAAAATAATTATTTTCATAAGGAGCAAGCTGCAGTGAGCTACCTCAACCTCTTCCATTTCCCCATGCAGATGGAAATGGCAGAAATGCAGAGCTGGGCAGGATTTAACTTTAAAACAAAAATGCTTAAGAAAAAGGCTACAGAAGAGGGTATTAGACTCGACTCCTGTTCCCAGTTTGGCTCTCCTGCAGCCGCGTGCTGACGCTATACATGGAAGCAGAACAAGGGCTTCTCGTTGCTGCGGCAAAGGAAGAGAGGCTGCGGAGCCGCCCTCTTCGCTCAGACAGGCAAAAGGAAAAATTATTGTGGTGGTGTGTTAAAAAATTATTGTGTTAAGAAGGAAATAGCTGCATTCCCAATCTGCTTTCCGCCCTCTTTGCTCCTGAATGTCCAAACACCCCAGGCTCTGGGACAGTTTGCATCCCCGTGCCTTATGGCTCGACCCATCTGATTTAATATTGTAAGGACACGTTTTTGGGTTCAGTATGTAGCTCCTTCCTGAATGCTTGAAGTACTAAAGGGTGCTTAAAGCTTCAAGAAGCCTGTATTCCTTCTGTGGCAAAACTGAGTCCTAGTGTCACTAGGACACAGAAAGGAATGATTGAGTGGAAAATCCCTTAGAGGCTGTGTCATTGTAGGAAAAACAGACTAGCACCAAAAGAAGAAAACCTGTTGCTCAGCCATGATTTTTTGTTTTTCAGTCCAGCTTTATTTAAATATACAGAGAGAAGGAGAAGAAAACTAATTTACATCTTGAGATAGAGACAATCTGTGACTTTAATTGCTGGAATTGCATTAAGTTGTCCTCCACCACCCACTGTGATATCTGAGGAGGGTTACATGCCACCTTTGTTATTCCTCATGGCAGCAGTCTCTGTTACTCCTCATGTGTCACGGCTCAGGAATTTTGCGTTTGATCGTACATTTCCTTTCCTTGTCCCTGCAAGCTCCAACATCCTTTCCTAAATTTAATCTGTGCAAAGCAATTTTGTCCCATTGTGTTAGCTAGCCATAAATGGCTTCAACTTGGGTTTTTGCTTCATATGTGTTTACTCCTTAGCCGTATTGTGCCTTGAAGGGAAATTATCTATTTGAGATGCACTCTGGCATACATGCAGATCCAGTACATTACAAAATAACCTGTGAAGTCCTTTTGTAAGACTTGACACCTGAGTCAGGGCTGCAGTGGAAACCCCTTTGTCCATCTGGGATCCCACGCCTTTCCTCTCTACAGGCACGGCAGCTTTTCCGTCCGGGGAACTGAGCAGGGCTCGCTGTTTTCCCTTTCAAATGGTAGTCACTTGGGGCAGTGGTGCCCTTGTTTCATTAAATGATTTCAATTGCATGTGAAATTGAAACTTTTTGGTGAAATCTCAAGAAGTGAATGTCATCCTGCAAGTCTGGGTTTTCTCTGGAATGGAAGAAAGGCGGCTCCTTGTCCTTGCTCTGATGAACACTTTGAAAAAGCTTGTCCAACTCTACAGAGCAGAAGCCCTGGAAGAGCACGACTGCTACCCGATGCTTCTGCCGTTTTTGATACCTTTTCTCTTCTTTTCTTTCTTTCAGGGTCACAACAACCTGGAGTGCCGTATTACACAGATCCAGGTGGACCTGTGATGAATCCCATGGCTATGGCTTTCCACGTCCAGCCCAATTCCCCACAAGGAAACCCGGTTTATCCACCCCCACCTTCCTACTGCAACACACCACCTCCCCCTTATGAGCAGGTGGTGAAATCCTCCACGTGAGGACTCTGGCTCTCTGACCTGACTGTGTGAGAAGAAGGTGCCATTGCAAAATGACCGAGATGGAGGGCATCCACCCTTTTGAACACTTGCTAGTTCTCCAAGTCCTCTCTCCCTCCCTTCCCTGCACCTTTCCTCATTAAAGTTACTTGCAAAGGGGTGATTTTTAAATTTTTTTCTTTTTTTTTTTTTTTAGTAGAAGTGGATTTTTTCTTTGTCTTCAAAATGAGAGAAGTCGTCTTTGTAATGCTTTTAATGGAAACCTATATTTAAAACCTCTATGTCTTTCTCTTTATTTATTGTTTATTTCAATCATGAGTTTAATTGCGTTGTGGCAGGCTACTGATAGCAGTTCTTTATGCAACCCCAGAGTGATGTGTACTCTCATAAAACCTCATAGCAGAAATGCCCTCATATAAGGCAAATGGCAGAGAAAGAGGATAGAAGTAGAAGAGGCAGGGAAATGCTTTTACCAGAAATGGTGGCCACCATCTTCTCCATTTACGTTTTTCTTATAAAACTTGGTTCTGATGCACAACAGAGATGCTGTGATAGAAACCCATGAGTGACTGGAGCACCAGTGTTGGTCGAGTCATGGCAGGGGCTTTGCCAAGTGCCCTAGAAAAGAGGGATTCATTATTTTAAAGGATGCATCTAAAAGCAAAGGACCGGGACTTGAGTGTTTCTTGGCCAGCACCTGGACTCTGCCTGTGTGATTGGCGTCCTGACTCCCCTTGTTTTGCCAATGGTGAGATTGTGTGAAACAGCCGATGACCTAAATGTCAGT
This sequence comes from Calonectris borealis, assembly GCF_964195595.1. NCBI lineage: Eukaryota > Metazoa > Chordata > Aves > Procellariiformes > Procellariidae > Calonectris > Calonectris borealis. Next base: position 112,394,764 of record NC_134313.1, on the reverse strand, counting down.
AGTGAGAGGGAGATGTTATAACCTCAGAGCTACTTGTGCTTGTGCCTCTCGACAGAACGGCTAGAAACACTGAAATACGTAGGTAAGTTTTCTTGCCTAAATTGGAAAATAATTACAATAGGAAGGAATGGGAGCACGCTTCCAGGTTTGCTCCCTTTGACATTGATGGGAGTTTTGTCCCTGAGAAATGGTAGCTTTCATTATGGTCTTGCTGCTGCCACAAAGAGTACCAAGTACCAAGCGCTGTCATCTCCAGGTGACAGATCTGTAAAACTGCTCTCCTCTCTAGGTCAGGGAAATAAATAACTTTTTGGGACTAGTGCTTAAGAGCAGTTCCTTGACCTGATGCGCAGATGGTTTGGCTTTCAGTGACTCTTAGCTCTTCATGCGTTTTGCTGTGAGCCGCCCCAGGATTCCCAATTCACCGTCTCGGGCTTGTGGCTGACTTTCTGAGTGACCACAAGTCAACACCTTCAAATAAGCACAGAGACCCTTTCCCTGTGGGGGCTCTCACACCCGTTTATGTCTAGCAAAAATGTGAAGCTACTCTGAGACGTGACTACATACTGATGGGACCTTCTCCCTTCATGCATATTCAGAGCCATGTCACTAACGAGTGACAAAAAGAAGATGCCATCGCCTTCTACTGCCGAAGGACCTGCAGTAACAGCATAGCTGAGGGTTAGGAGTCCAATATGGTCCTCTGGGTGCCGGGTGAATGTTTACTCACTGCCAATACACCGACTGCTCCTGTGTCACTCCAGCCAGGGCACAGAGGTCACCGAGGTGGTTTGGAGTAATCTAAAGATTGCATAGGGAGCCGGAGCTTTATTGTGCTGTTAATGCATGCCAGTGGCTTGTGAGAACTTGTTCCTAGGCGGCAAGCTGGATTTGCAGAACTGGCAGAAAAGAGCATCCCTTTTATTATGAACATGAGTCTCTAACAGAAAAACCAGTAAGGGTCACTGTTTCTAAAAGCTGCTGGTGGAGTTGGTAGTCATCTGGAGCAGAGTTAGCTTTTGAGGAGCTCATTCCCGCAGACCTGACTTGGGTGAAATTGTAACTAAGGCTTTCCCTTACTGTGCATCATAATAAGTGACAAAGCAAAGTACTTTTTTGTGTGCAGTATAGGCTTGGCGGACGCTTAAGAAAACAGAAAAGTACATTTTATATATGATTACTAGGTCCATCTGCACACTGCAACTGTGTATTTTCTAAATTGGTGTGCACTTGAAGTTTAAAGCTGCGTATGTCACTGAATATGGTTGTGTATACACAACATCATAATTTTTTAAAAGCAAATCCAACCTTTCTTTTTCTGTCAATAGAAATGACAACAGACCTCATGTTAGTAGGTAGATGTTGTTAAGTACTTTTATGTTATGAAACATATCTATGACAGCGGGCATTTTCCTGGACACATTGAATAGAAGCCTTTTATAGTGAATGTTTATGCTGTACATTGAAATTCAACTTCTGGTGAAGTTTTCCTGAAGTCTGGATGGTTTATTTGCTAGTTTTTTTCCTACCTCTTACAAAACATGCACTCCTGCTAGCAAACTTGCTTGGTCTTCTCTTGAAAACATGGCACCTGTGTAGGCATCCATATGAATTACTTGCAAACTGTTTACATGCCTTTCCTCTTGTTGCCTCGCTTTTGGAAGTTTTTAGGTTTTCTTTTATTTTTTCCCTTTTTTTCCTCTCTCAGTTTTAAAAAAAGAAGTGGAGAGAAAGAAGGGAAAGCCCTGTAACTTTCAGTAGGGTGATGTCAACAATATGAAGTTGACTGGGAGTGTGCATTGCATGTTTTGCAAGGTTGGGTTGGTAGGTTGGAGGGTGGATGGAGCAGAAGTAGGTCTTTCTACAGTCTCGGGGGCTTCTATCGCTCACAAAACTTGTGCTGGCTTTCTTTTGAAATGCATTTTATTAAAGTAAGATTGGATGTTGCTGCATCTCTAGCCCTCTTCATTGCTCTTCCCTGAGCTGTATGTTTAAAGTTCTTTATATTACCAAGTAGAATTAAGAGTGTGACCTCTTGTGTGTAGAGGAGGAGAGGAGGCAGGTCTAATGCCACCGAGAGATTTGTACTCGACAGCACTTTAGCAAGCCAGATGTGAAACACGGGCTACAGGCGCACCACTGGAAAGGACTTCTCACCAGCAGGCAGTGATGACAGGTCAGGTGTGCAGTCCCACAGGTGAAGGAAAACACCACCTTCCAACAGGATTTTACCTGGCAGTAGTGATGCCCTGGGAGCTGCCAGCTGCTGCAGCTTCGCTAGTGTGAACTTCCCCATGCTTTATCCGTTGATGCTTTATCTGTTGGGATTCCTGTGTCGGATTCTCTGGATGCCGCTACTGTGTCCTCTCTCTAACACAACAGAGATTTTGGTGCCTCACTGATGACGCAGGGTGGTGTTCTGACTGCAAAATAAGGTTGGTGCTGGTGGCTGGGAGCCCTGGGGATGCGTGGGCATCGGAGGGGGGTACTGGGCTGACTCCTCACCTGCCTTTGAGATCTCTCCATCTACATCAGGAAGTTGATTTAACGTGTTGTGCGGATCAGTCTCCTGGCTCTTGCAGAGGCGTTTGATACGGGGGGTTTAAATGCCTTGAACAGGGCTTGGGCAGAATGGAGATGCTTAAGCCAAGCCACTGAGCCCAGGGGGGGGGCCAGGAACATAAATGATACCCCCTTGAGGGCCTTCCTTCAGTTCTGGATCCTCAAAATGTGTCTGGTATACCTGTGAGGTGGCAGTGATCGGGAGGAACATGCCTAGCTGGGTAAGGAAACCTTTGAGGTCTCTGCTGTTGTGACCCTGGCAGAAATGGGAATGAGAAGGGAGTCAGTCCCTTTCTGCCACAATGAAATACCCAACTACGCCACTTGGAGAGAAAAGGCACTACCAGGGACTCTTGCTACACCTTGCCCGAAGCTCTGGTGTGGCCAGTCCTTTGTACGTCCAAGGCTTGTGCAACAAGCCCAGGCTGCGCTGTGGGATGGGGAGGGAACCTCCCTTTCTGTGGCTGGGCAGTTGGTTTTCAGCCAGAGGTTTCGCTGTCAGTCCTGTCTCAATGAAGAACAGCAGAGGTTACGGATGGTGGGATGTGCTCTGCTCTCTTTCCTCCTTGGGGATCATGCAGGGAGGGAATGAGCAGAGGTCTTTGTAGACTTGTAAGGACCCCATGATCCTTGTGTGCAGCTTGTGCCTCCTGGCATGCTGTCATCAAATTTGTCTCTGAAGGGCTATTAATGGCGGTATTCCTGGGACTCTGTAGCTCTCAACAGGGAGTTGGCCATCTCCTCATGCCGCAAATCTTCCCGACCTCAGGTGTTTCCAGGGCCATGGACCTGGCCACGTTTCTGAGCAGGTTCCAGCTGCTAGTTCTTCCACCATCGCTGGTGAGACTGAAAAGCCCCATTTGCTTCCCTTCCCATCAGCTGGCAGGGAGTTTCTCACCTGTAGGTAGCTGCGTGTGACCAACACACCATCCACCCTGCTGCTTCAGCTAGCGCTGCCCTACCTCCATCCCACCAGCCGTGGGTCTCCCAGGCCAGGGTAGTGCAGGGTGTGGACTCTGCTCCCCAGATGGAGAATAGTTTATTTCTCAAGTGATTTTCAGGTCATTAATTGATCCAGTCTGGCTACAAATACCGGAACACCTTGAGATTTGTTATTGGCTACCTGATGAGTGCTAAGGGTAAACGCTTGGGACAGATGTATCCCGACTCCTCTGCACCCTAGAACAGACAGAACAGACCTTTTAAATATTGGTTTAGGGGACAAGCTGAGGGTGAGGAGGGTGGGCAGGCTCTGCCTGCCTCCCCTTGCTTCCATCATGCATGTGAACCACCCTGCCACCGGCTGCAGCCACAAAACCCCGGCAGCAGGGGACTCATGCCGGTCATGAGCTGCCTGTCAAATGTGATGCAGACTGGGAGGTGCACAAATGCTCAGCTCGATGGGTTCGGGCAGAAAATCAATCCCAACCCCTGAACGGCTGTCCTCGAGTCCTGCAGCCCCATCTTGCGTGGTGGCAGTGGTGGGCTGGCAGGGCTGCTGGTGCAGAAAATGCTGGCGGTCTGGGGTAGGTGCTGCACCAGGGAGATTTTTTTGGTTGGGGAGGGTGGGATGTGGATGACCTGGTGGTGGCAGATGGGTGGGTGTGACCCAGCACCAGCAAAGGGACAGAAATTATCTGGCTTCCATCAGTAAAGGTGTAAAGTGGCACAGCCTGAAAACTTGCTGGTTAGCATTGTGCGTGATGCTCTATGCCTGTGGTCAGCTCCAGGGGGTTATGCAGACATTAGTTATCAGCCTGGGTTTGCTGGTGGGTTGCTGTGGTTTGAGTGGGGAGGAGAGGAAGAATACTCTTGTAATACCATCTTTTTCTAAGTAGCTACTGTTAGGAGTAAGCAGGCGTGTAGAGCAACTCCATGATCGTGGGACCAGCCTCGCAGATGCTCTGTGTCCTGCCCATCCCAGGAGGCTTCGGGAATTATTTTCCTTTAGCATTTTTTTTTTCCACTCTTGTATGCTCCACACATCGTCCTTCAGCCCTGCAGCAGGAGAGTGATGCCTCATTCCCCCTCCGAAGAAAAGCAGCAATGGAGATTGCTTTTTTGTCCTTCAGCAGGGCTGTAAAGCCTCTTTGAGCAGTCAGGCTAAAGCTCATCCTTCAGCCGCTGGTGACACGGCTCTAACTGCCTCAGGCTCACACTGAAGGCAAGGGCTGGCTGTTGCCAGAGCATCTTCTGACCCCAGGAGATGCTTTTTTCCCAGGAAAGTAAGTTTTCTTCCCATAAGGTGCCTTCCCTCCAAGGTGCTGCCTTACATGCTATTGAGGGAAGGCTCCATATTAATGGATGAATTAAGTTCATCGCAGTCTGAGGGTTCATAAAGTTTTGCTGCTGCTTCTTCAGCCTTCCAGCAAGTACGCAGCCCTGGCACTCACTGTCAGGCCCAGGGCACCCAAGAGACCTCTGCCAAGGTGTGGGCGAGGGAGCCCGTCGAGGCAGCGCTGTTGGGCTGAAGCCACTAAAGCAGCACAAGCTTATTCACGGATTTTTTTTTTGTTCTTGCATCTCTCCTCCACCTCCTTCTCCCTGGTGTGACTGGGTGCCCCATGGCTCATAGGAGAGGGGCAAACGTCACCAGCAGCATCCTGCAGTGCCTCCCTGTAATTAGCAGGCTGACGCATCAGTCATGCTGCAAATAGGCCCCGGATTGACAAGGAGGGTACCAACCCTGCCATTTCGGTTTGGGGCTGCCAGGCAGCTGCGCCTGTGTTTCATTATCACGTTGGGAAAAGATAATGCAGTGACAAGCTTTTTTGTTTTGTGGGTGTTGGTTTTTTTTTTTCCTTTTCTTTAAAGCCCTGTGGCAGCTTACACTGCTGTGAAAACAAACAGCTGGGACTACATTTTCCAACAAGCTCTTCAGACTATGTGAAGAAGCAAAGGAGATCTTGCTCTTTCTTCCCTACTTAAAACAAATTAAAAAAAAAACCAACCCCAAACCCCTAGATGGGTTAGTTTTATACGCCTATACCCAAGAAGCCACTTTTTGGCACACAGGTCAGCCAAGAAGATAAAACACCTTGTCAGATAGTGGAGCCTTACTTCCCCGCCCCCCCCCCCACCCCCCCATTTTTTTTTTTTTCTAGTCTAACTAATGCATCACGGCTAATGCAGTAGGTGAGAGAAACGGGCCAGGATGTCTTTGCAGGCCCCGTGGCTGTGGGAGCCCTCCCCTCTGACACCCTGTCGCTGGGGGGCTGAGCTGCCTTCTGGGATTTTACGGTTGTTTGTGCTCTTTGACAGGGAAACTACTGCAGAGACACCATGCAGGGGAAGATCCGGCATGAGGCAGTTTCTACAAAGCAACTGCTAGATACTAATGCTATTACAGAAGAGAGGTGCAACTGGCAGCCACCGTCCCAAGCTGCCGGGTGCTGCAAGGCGAAGGGGACAGCAGAGAAAGCAGAAGGAACAGTGACAAGTTAATCAGCCCTCGACCCCAGCCCCTGCAGGTGGAGGTAGCTCCTTAGCTGCACGTAAGTATTATTTTGGCTTTATGTAGTGAGAGAAGTCACAAGGATCGGGGTATGCGTCTATACGTAGTTACTGCCTGCTGCCTAACCCTAGCTTATCTAACAGCTACAGCTGGCTTTACAGCAGCCCGCCTGTAGCTGTTGAAGAGAAGCGGTGGCTGAGGTCACTACCGCTCCCTGCGTGCGGAGACTGGGTTCCTGCGCCTGTGCATTGATGTGAAACCAATGAAAACAAATGGGGGGAAAGTGAACAATTTTACCAGGAAAAAGACTGCTGCATCAAAACACCCTGACGGGACAGGGCTCAGGCAGCACACTGCTGCTTACCTATTACCTGACAGGCAGCACACATGCTTCCTCCTACGTCTCTCTCTCTATTCTACCCTATTTTGACGTGCTAGAAAAGCCCCAGCGCATTTATCTAGCTACAGCTGAATTTGTAGAGATTATCTTCAGGTCCCTACCAACACAGCAGGAATAATGCTATTAATTCAAAAAAGCAGCAGTTGCTCTCAGAGGCAGAGGGCTTTGTGAAACAGAAATACTGCCCCTTGCTTGCAGCAGACTTGAAGTTTTCTTCTGTTAAAGCCTAGCTAGAGAAAAACATCAAGCTTTCTCAAAGCTGGAAAACTGATGTTAGTCAGCTGGACAGAGAAATTTCATACATGTGTTCTTAAAAACCAGCTAGTTGTGAGTCAGGCTTTAGCTGCAGACTGTTCAACAGGACCTATGTGAGCAGAGAGGAAAGCAATGCTTGGCACTAAGCAATGTACATGAAAAACCACCTGGGAAAAGCAGCAGTAAAGAGGTCTTCAATGCTAGTAAAAGGTGAAGGTTTAAAAAGGCGATTTGCCCACACTCTGCATGTGCTTCATTCTGCAGGACTATGAGATCGGGAGGCGATTCAGCAGTCAGGTCAGTGGGACAGCTATCACCACAGTGCTGGAGGGAAGGGAGGAGTACAACAGGGGAAAAAAAAAAAGAATCACACAAATTACCACCACATAGCTTGATCTTTACTAATAAAGCCAAAGAACAAAACATCAGCATTTTTTTTCCTCTTTTTCTGCCCAAAGAACATCTCCATTTTTAACACTACTGCTTTTTGCAACAGATGGACTATTACACACGGACAAAGCAAACCAGGGAATTATAAGACATTTTCCACATTTTAGTTTGATGTGATTTTTGAAAACAATGCCTTGATGAAATGCATTTTTTCACCTTCACACAATAACTTTTCTTAATGAGCCACCTAGATATCACAACACTGTGACGAGCAGAAAGGAGGAGCCACAGGGAAAGTCACGTCAGGAAGATGAGGCAGACGCACTGTCAGACACTTCCTGACTCAATACGTTACGTTTCCAGTCTTGCTCAATTCCAAGAGGATTCTGTGGAGAATGATGGTGCCAGGCCCTGCTGCAGCAGAAGGCTGGCTACGGTACAGAAAGAGCTGGTAGCTGACTTGCTCATTATTTTGACGAGTGCACTCAAGCATCTTGGAGATCTGCTCAGTATTAAGCTGTTCTAAGTGTGTATATACCGATATATTTTTTAAACCATCAAGTTTTAATTCCCCTTGGGCTCCAACCAGCCAAAATCACCTCCCACAGGTGCCACTCCAAGCTCAGCAGCCAAGAAGGCATATATGTATATAATCACTGAATGAAAAAACCTGCCTGCTGACCCCCTAGTTAAGCAGTCAGTGGAACACATGCCTGGGATTTGCCGGGAAGGCCGGTGGCTTCTGTTCTGTGTTTGCAGGCGGTTGCTGCAAACCTGGCAAGCCCTGTTAACCCACCCCACATGCTCTGCAGCCACAGCGGAGGGGAAGGAAAAAAGGGGTGGGGGTGATGTCAAACAGGATCAGAGCTGGCATCTATCTCCTTTGTTAGAATTTCTGTGAGACTTCACCCTGGGCAAGTTTCCTCCCTGGCTTATCTATGGGCAGGATCAGTGACCCACAGAAGAAAGAAACACCGTTAGACCTTAGCCTGCTTGCCAGAGAGGAACATCTCATTTGAGGTGGCCTCTACTGGCACATTCTGTGCATTGCCTTCCGTAATCAGCTCTCCCTGCTCCTCACTGATCCCTCTGCTTTCTGCCGCTCTGCTCCAGCTTGCTTCACCCCAGCTGCTTGCCATGCAGCACCCCTCACTCCCACTGCCTTTCAACATTTTCCCTCATCCCTGGCTGTCCAGACGCAGCTGGGTTTGGTGTCCCCCACCTCATCTCCTGCCCTTTGCCAGAGGGGTGGAAAAGTCTCTCCTGCTGCTCCCGTGTTTTAGTCCTTACCTGACAAACCAGCAGAGGAGCTACACTGTGACATTAAGCTGTCCCTGCATTGGCACTGCTGCTATTGCCCAGCAGAACTGAATGTAAAGATTATTAATACCCCAATGGATTTGGCAACAGACACTATAAAGTTCAAGGAAATCACCCGCTACCATTCAGAGATTTATGCAGGAACAACAATGCATCTCCAAGCCTGACTGCAAACACTGGCACTCAGCAGACGGCCCACAGGTCACATATATCCCAATGCACGTCTGAAAGGTCAAAGTCTCTGCCATCTGTCACGCTCCCACCCAACAGAAGGTATCGATTAAAATAAGCACCTGGAATGACAGAGCACAAGGAGATCTGGGGGAAGGATGACAACAGCTTGAGCGAGTGAGAGTGCGCGACACTTACTTACCTTTCCCAAGCAGTAAGCGTACTTACTACCTGGAACACGTAAGCCTGCTATAAGCGTACTTACAGTATGTCCCACTTCTCCCAAACCAAGAGCCTGATACTCAAGCGCACCTGGAGGCAGGTCTAGTATTTCACAACCCCACCACACTACAAGGGGAAGCAAAGCACTAGCAGCACAGTTAAAACTAAGGGCAAAGGGCTTTTTCTGTTTGGATTTTAAGATGAAATCAACTTCAATTACAGCCTCTAGCAACGGTTTCATATTGCTCATTAATCTTCTGCAGCCTCCACAGGCAGCTGGTATTTATCGTTCCTATCATACTATATGGGCTAAATGCAGCAGGGCTGGGAAAGGGAGCGAAGGGCCCAGAACAAATCACCGCCTTGGATTGGAAGCAACAGTCACCCGAGTTACCAGCATGAGAAACTGCCCTGACGCCCTCCCTTACTCATTTCTATACTAGATGCTGCAGGACAGATTTATTTCAAATCCACGTACAGGAAAGGAGAAGCACAGTTATGCTGTCCCTGCTCTCCTCTTGGCAGCAGTGGGAGATTAGTATGGGTGACTCCACCTTCAGTTTGTTAAGCTTATGCCACAGGATGGGGCTTTGCAGAGGTGGGGACGAGCACCTCCACCCTGCTCTAAGTGCCTAACACAGTAATCAGGTGCAGGTCTCAAAGGGAGCCTCTCTTTCAGGCTTTCAAATAAACCTCCCATAACAGCAGCAAAAGACAAGTCAGGTCCCTTCCAACCTCCTAAGTTTCTGAAAACTGAGATGGCCTCATACCTCTTCATCAAAAAAGGCTCATCTCCATCACCTTAGCTTCTAGGGACCGTGGAGAAAAATGCAGAAAAATATGAACACAAAAACGTTTTTCACCTCTTTTTAAAGTCGCCAGCTCACCAGTGAAGCTGGGCACTGTCCTGCAGCGAACTCTCTGGCATAAGGGGGAACTCTCCAGGTAACCACGCTGCAGAAAGCAACACTGCTGTTGTGAGTCATGCGCGAAGGTACAGGACAGAGATTCACAGAGAGACCGGATTTTTTCCTAACAACAAGAGACTCGCATCCACAGACAACACCAATAAACATGCAGAGCATGTCAAAGACCTGAAGAAGACAAATACAACGGAAGAGGGAAAGTTCAAAACTTGACTTCTCTTGTCCTACGTCTGAAGGTGTCACTTTAACAGAACTTAAATGTGGCTTCTCCTGTTCATGCTTTAATGAATTCATGGTCCTTTGGGGTGGGGGGGTGAGAGAAAAGGGGTTTATCCATCCGGTTCAGGGTTGAGTTGGTTCAGTATCAGAGGCACTAAACAGTCTCATCTCTTTTGGCATCAGTTTCCTTTCAAAATGATCTTTTAGCTGTCCTGTTCCACTTTGTTTTCCCTCCTTTGAGGTCCAAGTTCAAACGCTGGAAACTGGGAAGTCTCCGGTACTGAAATATCTGAGAGGAAGTGAATAGCTCCAGCCATGCCTAAAACATAACGAGAACGAGATCTTTGTGCATCTTTGACATTAAAATAGCAAAGGCAGCAGCAAAGGCGACAGCACCTGTTTGAACACCTCCTCACTAGATCTTTTTTTGAACAGGTGAACTTAGGGCCTATAGAAAGGCAAGTTCATCTGTACTTTGCCCAGGAAACCAAGTTTCACTTGAAAAGATCAAAGGCAAGAACCAAGATCTCTCTGCTACCATCTTTTCAGCTGCGCAACCTCAATGCTACTTCAATTAAGAAAAAGTAAATCCCAATTTGAACTGTCCCTCAGAATTTGAGCAGCTCCTGCTCATCATTTCACTGGTGAAAAAACAAAGGCAAAACTTTATTATACTTGTGATGTACAGATTCATTTGTTCGCTATTCATGAAGAGGTCATCCAGAGTCTGACGCACTAACACCAGCATCACCTAACAAAACTCTTAGGGTGACAGACAACAGAGGCACCCTACAGCAGGAGAGCATACACATACAAGCTCAGTTTTATGATCAAGCTAAAATCCTAATTTATCAATAGCTAAGCATATACAAACAAAGGAACCTTCTTGAAATACAGCATCTGATGCAAATTAAACGATTAAGACAATCCCATAAGATGCACACGCAACTTCCACTGAAAGTGTGCATGTACGTGCAGAATTGGACAGCTTCAAGCACAATTTTGGCTACAAAAAACCCCTCAAAATTAAGACTTCTTTGTCTCAAATTTGAGACGTCTAGATTTTTCTAAAAAAAAAAAAAAAAACAGACATTAAAAAACTAAAGCAAAAGCTGTATGTCAGCATTAAAGCACAAATCATCCTATCGTTGGCATTACTTCACCTTCTCGACAAATTTCCAAGCTTTTATACAACAGATTGTATGCCTGCTTTTTCCCCTCTACAAGCGCATGCAAGGGCACCCTCAGGAATAAGAATACTTACACTTTTCTCCCTTAAACATTAAGACAATAACTCTGTATTTAGAAGGGATGCATGTAACTACTGCTCTCTTGTGTTCACACCTTGGATTGGTTTATTTGTAAAATAATCCTATTCGGTCTGCTGTAATTTCACATACTTGTGATAGGTGGCACACGAGGCTCACTGTTCATGAAGTAGCAGCGCTACTTTAAATCCTACCTGGCTCTTGCTACATAGCTATGATTCCTTGCTGCTGTGCTTCTAAAACGTAAGGATGAGGTAGGGAATAGAAAATAAACTACAAATAAAAAAATTATAAAGCTCCAGGAAAGTATTTAGGAACATCTTTGAACTTACAGAAAAACCCCTGAGAACTCTGTGTTTCTTTTCTGTCCAAGTAACTTGGGTTCATATTAAAACTAGCTTTTCCTTGCTTTACTACTGCAGCAGAGAAGGTCTAGTTCTGACAAGCCAGCAACTATTTGAGACCCCCTACCCACAGCTGCTCCTCTGCCCAGTCCTTCTGCAACAACACCTGCGACAAAACTGTTCCCCGGACTTCTGTTTGCTTTAAGCCAAGAGGGATCAGCACAGCAGAATTTTATTCAGAAATGACAGTGGCACTGGCTTTACATTGGAAACTGCTGAAATGCAACCAAGAGTGAAAGCTGTGATAGTGAATTATTTTCTTTTGTCTTTTTCTCCCCCCCTCACCCCCGCCTTCTTTTAGGCAGAGGTGGTGGTAGGGTGTGGGTCTATTTCTAATGGTAGAGGAACCCACCAAAGATTTCCAAACTCCTAAGCATGTGCCAAAACTGCAAGGTTGTCCTTCTTTCCTGTATAATACAATACCATTTGCAACACCATCACTTTACCTTCAAAGAGAGAATAAGGTCGGTCAGGAATACGACATCCATGTGCACCATACTCCAAACACCATTCAGCAAACTGGGGAAAACATTAAAAAAAAAAAAGAGATTTTTTTTTTTTTATTTAAGACTGTTAAATGCAAGCTTGAGTATCTGCATATCTTTAATAGGTACTAAATGTAAAATAGTGTAAGCAGAGACACAACGCAGAAATCACTGTCTGCGATCAATTTGTCCCACTTCAACCGTGACAAGGCTGCAATGAGGTTTTAGCACAAGTTTCAGTTTCTTAACAACGTAATTAGGTGGGCTCTACTTAACTTCTGTTTTCTGTAAATCAACTCTGCAACACATCAATGAAAAATGCTGTGAGAACAGATATATTCAGTTTCAAGGGCAAAATTTTTCTAATACTGTATCAGTTTTCTATCTGTCTTGGTGCTTAATTTATCCACGTGCTCAGGCCTTAGGGTTGTTAATTGCATTTTGGTTTTCTTGCACGAGTTTAGAGTATTAAATCTCCAGCTGCCGTTACTTAGTTTTATTTGCTCTCCCCAAGTCTTATGAAAAATTATTATAAATACAGTTAGACAATTATGGTCATCAATATTTTGTTCCAGAAGATGGAATACCATTAAAAAGAGTTATCAGTGTCTTTCTTGTGTTTGATCAACACTGCTGCAGTAGCCACGTTAGACATATGTGACTTATGAACCACATTGGATCAATTTAATAGCAACCATCTATTTCTCCTTTATGGCTCCCCAGAGCATACAGGCCACAAGTTCCCCTGGCATTTCTATGCTTGGAAGCAAGCCATTGCTTATTCAAAATACAGCGAGAAGATTCCTGCAAAGCAAAGAACTGAGAGGTCTCTCCCCACTCCCCCTGCAATTTGGGAAACCTGCTAGCAAACAGATCATCCTACCAACTAGAGGGTGCCCCAGCTCTAGAGTTGGAGCTATATGGGGTGTGAGCATGCCCCCAGAGCCATCAATCTGTTCCACAGGAGGATAAAGGGTAGCATCTCCTCCCTTCTTCCCCCCACTCTGTTCTGTTTAAATGTTTACTGGGGAATGGATTTTTCTTCTCTTTGTAGGGGTGTGTGCATGTGTGTGAACGTCTTGAGGAAACCCAGCAAAAAACCCACAAACATTGTGGTCCACACTGTTATTGAGAACTGATGAAACATTTTTGGGTCCCCACGGGTATAAATCTTCAAAGCAAGGTTTAATCCTCCATGTAATCTTGTCTTATATGTGAGGACAGAACATGTTTATGGCATGTTTCTAAACTACAATCAATTCTTGCAACATCCACATCTTATTATTAGTCTTTATTATTACTGCCAGCCTGGGAACTGCAACAGAAATTAAAAAAATGCACCCCAGGCTACTGAAGCACAACCATCATTTACAAGTTCATAGCTTCAGCACAACTCACAGATCCAGTAAGCCACACTAATATCTTTGTTAAACCAAGGGGAAAAAAAAAATCTTCTAGCAGGAAGACATCTGCCATTATTTGTCACATAGACTGGGCATGCTTGCATCAGCAGTGGTTTAATCACAACGCTGAGCAGCACAGGGCTCGGATGCTCTCTGTTGCCTGGAGCCCAGATTGCCACAGCCCCTCTCTCCTCTCACAGGCAGGGCAGCTAGGAGGGCCCAGCCTCCTGGGAGCCTGTTGACAAAGCTGGAGAAAAGCTGCAAAGCCAGAAGTGAGAAGCACAAACCAGGGGTCTCTGTGAGCCACGGCCTTTCAAGCTCTTCTGGTTCATTTGTGAAACAGTTTCATGCTCCTGAGAGGTAACCAGGGATTCCTGGCCAGACTCCTTCCCCTGGGCCTCATGTTTTCGGTGTGAGCAAACACCCCTGGGAGGGGAGCCATCTCGTTCTCTCAGTTACATGCCTTTAGGTACCAACAAAACTGCACACTTGCTTCCCTGCATGCTCTGCCTCAAAAAGAAAAGATTTCAAGAATGCCGAAGAAGCAAATTCCTCTGCCTGTTTCAAGATTTGCCCTGCAAGAGCCCAAAGGGCCTGACTGAATGCTGGAGATGCTAAAATGCAGAATGGCTGCAAATATGCTGCCAGACCTGACTATGCTGGGCACCTCCAGCAAACAGCCTTTGGCCACTGTGCCACATCTTCCTTCTCAAAGGGACTGCAGGTACGTAACTGAGTCTCTTCCTTTTTTGGCTTTGAAATAGATATGCTTGCTTTTCTCTAGCTTGGCATGGAAGAACGTCAGGGCTCTCTTGGGCCAGAAATGCAGCACCAACAGGAGTTGCCAATGCTGCACAGAGCCACAGAAAATGTACTAGCATGGAGGATGACAGGGGGAGCCCGACAGCCGTGCCAACAGTAATGCTGTGGTGCTGCGGCTCAGTGGGTGAGTCCACATGTAACAAAGTCATACATTTGCCGTGGGAGTGCTAGGGGTTTATTACGTTCCCTAGGATGCAGGCGTGCTTACAGGTGTCCTCATGGCGTGATGCTTTGGTAAATGTGAGACAAGGAGCAACTTTCTCAAGCTCTGCTGGCGGAGGACAGGCTGACAGTGGAGGTGAATACAATAGCTTTACATACGGCCAGTGCTCATCTAAAAGCACCTAAGAAGCAACTCATCAAATTTCCCATTGCAATACTTTTAAAAAGGCCCCAGCTAAATAGCTATGTATGGAATATGAAACCTAGTATCAGTGAATTAAGCTGAAAAAAAACCCAACAAAACAAACCAAAACCAAACCAAACCAAAGTCTTACGAGATGAGGAAACAGGCAGAGAAAACCTCCTCCTTTGGTAACTGCTAGCATAGTCAGAGCTGATAGCAGAACCTGGACAATTCCAGTGGAAAAATTCTGAGTGTGTCTTTCTCTGCAATTTGTATTAATGAAAAAAATCTAAGTGAGCAATTTAATAACTGCAATTCAGAGCTCTAAAAGCCCCAAACAGACACTAGTCTGAAAACAAATAATTACAAAGACTACAAACAGTATTGCTTGAGGAGCTGAGGACGACAGTGGATGTCTCAATGGAATAATTAGCACCACATAACATTAGTCTGTTATTGTTCAGGCAGGCTGATTTTCAGACTATTTTCTTCTGAATACGTGTTTAGTTTCTCCCCCCTTACAGAACATTTGTGCGTTTCATTCTGCGTATTAAGACGGTGCGTGCCCCACGTACACAGCTGAAGTCGTCCAGTCAAAGTGTGAGTAAAGGGCAGCAAGTGACGGGACCCTGTTGTCCCACCCAACTGCGCAGCCAGCCAGCTCCAGCTCTAGCACACAACAGCCTGCTCCGATCACAGTTTACTCTTGCATGGACGTTACGACGTGAAAGGGAACAGTAAGTTCGTTGGGATGCTGCAGAGCTCACCTTGCAAGCTCGGTAGAGGTACTTTTTGTCCTGAGTTAGGTTATAGAGAGACAAGAAGGAGTAGCCATTGCCAGCAGTACCATGGCAGATCCCGTATCCTTTTCTCAATAAACCCCTCTGCCAGATGACATCGCTACAATCCATAGCATCTTTCAAGTATTTATCCTCCTTAAAAGTCTGTGGAACAAAAAACAGAGAATAAACACACATAAATTGAAGTACTAATGAAAACAAAAGGAAGCTGGACCTCACAAATGTTTCGCTGTTGGTGTGGGGTTTTTTTTGGTTTTTTGTTTTTGGTTTTTTGTTGTGTTTTTTTTTTTTTTTTTAACACAATTTATTTTGAATTTTAATAATCCATTCATCATAGACTTGCCTTTCTTTTCTTACTAAGTTGTTTCTCCTTTCCCTGCATGGAAAAAGAAAGAACTTCTCAAGTTTTTGTTTCTGAAATCAGGAGCCCAAAGGAAAAACTCAAGTTCAAGGCCCTTGGTTCTACAACCCATAATCTATTTGAAGGGTATGTGGTCCTTTTTTGCTTCTCCCCTCCATTCCCAAACCACAATATCATTTGATTTGAAATACAAAAATGTAATTCTTTTCTCCAAGAAATGTTACACAGAATACTGGCCATCAAATCCGGTCCTGAAGGGCTGGATCCTGGTCTTCCTGAGTAATTCTTCCTGGTTACTCACCGTCTGCCTTCAATTCCATGTCAAAAATGCACAAGAATATCTCTTTGCATAGCACAGGGCTCTCTTCTCTGTCACAAGTACAAGTAGGAACACTCCATTGCCTTGATTAGTATTTGTATTGGAAATACTCAGAAGCACTAGCCAGTTTGGGCAAATAACCAATTTTGCCAAGTTTATTTCAACTGAAGTGCATTTTGGACATAGAGAGCCCATCGAGAGAGCAGAAAACAAAAGTAAGTAATTTAGCTGAACACCACCAGACTTCCACCTTTATAAGGCTACTTTTTTGCTCCTCTTTGCCTAAGTCACTCTACAGATCAACGAGACAAAAAGAAAAGTAACTGATGCACTACTGTAGACTTAGTCCTTTAGAGTCAGCATCCCCTGCCAGGCTATTTAATAAGGTAATAGAAGCAATTAACATGCAAGATTCTTAAATCCACAAGCTTGATAAAGAAAGTCCCTCTCTCTGAACAGGGTTTGTCAGCTACTTAGCTGTAACATTTCAAATTAAGGCCTGGCAACAGCATTTGATTTCCAGGACAAACACGGCTGTCTGTTATTGCAAGTCTCTGTGCTTGGTATAAAAGCACAGCCAGCAAATTTTTCTTACCGCTTCTTCAAAAAGTGGAATATAAAGAGCAAAAGAAAAGCATCATATGCCCCATCACCTTAAACATAAAAAGAGGACAGAACTTGGTCCTATCTCTCTTATCTCCTGCAAAACATTTTGTGCTGGGGAAAGCATCACATTGACAAAGAAAGGGAAGAAGAATTTAAAAAAAAAAAAAAAAAAAAAGAAGTCTGCAGTGTTAAGTCAACGTCCTACCACAGTCCAAAGAAAAAGCAACTGTGACTGCTGCTACGTTCATCAATGCTGTACAGGATTTACAGTTCACATTTCAGGTAGCAGCATGAGTAATTATTCCATAAACCAAGCCTGCTTTTCATCAGCCCACCCAGAGGCCAACCAGGGAATCTGCCAAGGAGGGCTGTCAAAAGAAAGAATCAATTTGCATAAATTTAATTAAATGGCATACTTTCAAATGTCATGCAAATCAGAAGTGCACAACACAAGAGAGATAGCAAACCTAGTTAAGGATGGAGAAGAGCAAACAGTAGGCTCGTGGTAGCTCAGCGGTTATATTTATGCCCTAGAAGGGGCCTGGGATCTTTGCTCTGACGTTAAGTTCTCAAGAGCTATATCTTAATAACGGAGTAATTTATGGAAGACATTCTTTGGCAAGACACAGGAACCTACGCTTTTGAAAACAAACATAGTTCTTAAAACTCTTAGGATGAAGAATTTAGGTCAATGTTCTCACCAGGACTCTAATATCAAATTGTTTAAATACAGGGCCCTTTTCCAAGAAAGCCTGAAGTCTAGTAGTAGTCTAATTGGCACCCTGAGAAGCAATTTTCCCCACTTATTTCAGCTTTACAAGCATACCTATATAAGTATTTTGAGATTTTTAGGTGCCTAGCCTAGGGTTCTGGTTTGAAAGTCTAGATCTAGAAAGACATGAAATGCAAGCCTTACAATCTAACAGGCCTGCATACAGATCTCTCTGTAAAAATAGAGGTCTATATGAACACAGAAGGATTCACCTTATAAGCTTGCATGAGCATGTGGATGACTCCGGGGGCACCATGGCACCAGTGAACCAGTCTGTCAGTCTCATTGCTCAGTGACGATGGGTAATTCCCAGATCTGAATTTTTTATGACGCACATAGTCAATGCTTGGCTTCACCAGCTCTGCCAGGGTCTCCTGGTCCACATTTGCAATGGGCTAAAGAAAACATAAAAAAAACCACGACCAAAACCATAAACAGAAGTAGTAACAAATTGTGTATCAACACTTAATTCTATGATCTATTTTCAAGTATCCTACATATGTGCCCTTGATCCAAATACTCTGAATCACTTCATAGGGATTTAATTAATGTCTGCTTACAATACACTTGTGAAGAGCGTTTTTACAGCTACTGTAGAGACACAGAAATTGGGGCACCAAGTTGTTACCTGTCTTACTGGAGGTGACACAGAAAGACTATGGAAGAACTGAGAACACAATATGGATTTCAAGACTCCCAGGCCTTCTTTATACCTTAAAATAGAGAAAACACTTACAGGAGAAAGATGGTTTTATAGCTACGTTACTCATAATACACACTTAAAACACAATGGGTTACACATTTTGTTTTAAAAGTAACTAATGTAGACTAACGTGTCCTATTTCTCAATAAATGAAGAAGAGTGTATGTAGTGGCATACCGGGCAAAGGTTTATGAAGGTTAAAGTTTTCCATCATAAACAAAACTCCCTGAAGCTATGGGCTATAAATCTGCATTTCCAATTTCAGAAGCAATAGCTACTTCTCCAGGTAGCTAAACATCTTTGTACTACAAACTCATCCTTAGATTGTTCTTCTGAATTTTCTTTCTCATTTCTTCTATTTAGTTTACATCCTTGCCAAAAGGAGAATATATCCATCAAAATGCATGCTCCTTGTAAGTAAAGGTTTAGAAGCCAAGTATCTGTTGGGTGCGCAGTTGTTCTTTGTTAGCATTCCCTCCTCTACCAGCCCATTTTACAGTATTTTCATAACAGAGCTCTTTATTTTCACACAGCCTACATGATTTCTGGAATTCCTGCAAGCTGTGGGAACGACTGCAGAAATTGGAGACTACAGGAGCCTAATAACTGAGCTTATTTTTTAAAATAACTTGTCTTTGTTGCTGACTCGATGTCATACAATTTCACTGTTTCCCACCAGCTCCAGCATGCTTGCATTCAATAGGTGACCACACTGCTACAATTGACAGTCTTACAGCCAAATGAAGGAAGATTTTTCAATAGCTGTATTTTCAGTAACCTGAAAAAAACAAAAGCCTCTATTTCACCTTAGCCAGAAAAGCTTTGCCAGACTTCTACCTACCAGGTCCCTCAAGCAAACTCCACCTCTGCACTCTTCCGAGTAGAACAGAAACCTTCACGCTGCTAATCAGAAGTACACCTGAATACAGATCAGCTTATCATGAAGAACACCCCGGAGCTGATCAGCCCTCACTCAGACGCTGACCTGTGGGGTAGGGAGGCTCAGGGAGAAGCTTTGTTTCGGGGCTCTGATTTCACGCTGCACCCCTGCAGCAGAAGGCAAAGTGGATGGGCACCAGCAATAAATGCCTTCAGTCTTGAGCTGTGCAAGGCAAGCCCAGCCCAGGCCAGCACGTCTGTCCTTGGGAGGTAAATCCAAGAGGAGCAGAGCTCTTTAAAAACCTCCTTCTCACCTTGTGCTTCCAAGAAGATCTGAGTAGAAGTGAGTTCTTTGCCCAAGCTGCTGAGGTTCCCAGCACCTACTTCCAACAGCAAAAAAGTAATCTACAGGTATGTGTCCTGAGTCTCTGGACAAGAGCAATGATATGCAAACAGCCATTTTTGCCTCAGGGTTAGTAAAAAGGGCTAGGATTAGAGATTCCCTAGCAGCACTTCAGAATTCTTCCTCTAACTCCTGATGAGTTATTTAACACTGCTGAGCTCTTACTCTTCCAGTAGTCTTCTGTAAATAAGTCCAGCAATACATGTTTCCTCATAAAGGTGTTGTACAGAAATGATGACCAGTGACCTTCGCATCTCAGGTGCTATGTTGGATGCCCTTTTTTTATTATCAAACAACCACTCAACAAACCATCTCCTGCTGAAAATACTAAAACTTCTCCTCATTTGGCGTGGGAGGGATGGGGAAAGGATGGACTCGGATATGCCATCTTCTTCTTTTCTGCAGTGGATGACTCAACTCTGCATGACTCACAATATTTAATGTACAGTGAAAAGACAGTAATCTAATGCTGCATAAACAATGGCTTTGTGGTAATTCTTAAAAGCAGCAATTATACTTAAAGGAAAAGATAGTTACGATTTTAACATGTAGACGGAGTAGCTTCTGCTTAAACCAAAAAGCACTGTGCAATTATTTCTGCTATCAGCCTTGAATAGTAAATGAAGGATGGAGCCTTTAAAGAGGCTTCTTTAAAGGACCGGACGTTTCTCAGAAAATCTAGCAGATTTTCTGCCAGGGAGGGAAAAATGGAAGCCAGAAAGATGAGGGAGCCACAAGGGGGTGGACCACCTTGTTGAAGAAAGCAGGAAGTGAAGATAAGGGCACAGTAAATCAGAGCAGCCTGAGGCCCCAGTGAGATGGTCACTGCAGAAAACGGCTGACATGCCCCCAGGCAGCAGAGCAGTAGCCACTTCCGCAGCAAAGTCAGCCGCTTCGGCCTCAGCTACTGGTGGAAGTGGTGTGAGCTAATATGAAACAGATGGGGAGAAGTCACAGCATCTTTTGCAAATATGAATGGGCTGAGCAGTAGCAACACCAAATACCAGCTCAATCACTTCTGCAGTGAACATTTGTACGCAGCTTCCAGCTACAAGGACATACAATCCTTCCACTTGCCTGAAGGAAAGCCATTCTGCATGAGCTGGTAAGAAAATTAACATTTACAAAGATGCACAGACTGGCAGCATCTTTAAAAACGAGAAACAGGTACAATACAAATTTTGCAGCTCTGTGGCCGTCTTCATGTATAATGAATCTTAAGGCTCTTTTTCCAGGTTGAACAACAGAAATAAGATATACAGGTCTGTTTTGAAAAACATCATAATCCTATTGGAGAATCTCAGGGCAGGGGGGAATGGATTTAAATGTGGAAAAGAGGAGGTATACATAAGAGAGAAATCTCACTCAGGACAAAAGAAAGAGGAAAGCAGGGGTCATAAATGCACTAGGGAACATCAGATTTTTGGGGGAGAGAGGGGGGGGGATAAGGAAGAGGAAGAACATCTAAAGAATAAAAACATACCGAAGACTAATGTGTGATTAAGGATAGTCTTCCAAAAGCTTCAAGACAGTGGGGAAAAAACAAAAGTCACCGGAGAAGAGAGGAAGAGCACGGAGGGCAGGAGGACAGGAGGCACCAGCGGTGCATTCATTTAAAAATAGCAAAAAATTGAAGAGTGATGGATGGTGAGTAAGTGAATATTTAGCTGGTCTAACTGCAGGCACCAGAAGAACCAAGTATGAGGATGAGGGAAGGCACCTCACCGTCTCTGTTGAGGATAGGAAACTTCAGCTCCTGGAACGCCAGTGCTCTGAACCGCAACTCAAGGGTTAATTCACTCTAAACGCGAGGATACCCGAGTCACAGTTTTCTTCTGCTACCAGGGCCTGAGCTAGCATCTCTGCACAGTTCTGTGCCGCAGAGTATGTGAGACCCTGACCCAGCACAACGCTGCACAAGCATGAAAGCTGAAGATAAGATCCTCTAATGCAAAACAAGAAATCACTGGTGTTTCACCCCAGCCCACGGAAGACGCTCTTACCTGCATGAGCATATAATAGATCCCAGCCACTCCATGGGCCGCTCCAACGTATTGCTTCCTGTGCCACTGGTACAACAAAGGACAACGGTCTGTTTTCCGCTCCTCCTTCGAAAAGTTTTTCCCCGATTCAATAATAGCATCTATTACCTGAGAAAGAGAACACACCCCTTCCGTCTGTCTCGCTTGCTTTGATTCAGAGGGTTTTGCTTTGCCGTGACTAAAACCACAGTAAAGAATAAGCCACAATAAACAGTGATAGGAAAATAATATTCAATTCATTTGGGCTTGAGTGTTGAGGTAGAAATGGAATTTTTCCTAAATGATGGAATCACTTGTATTTCTAAGAGTAGAAATTTAATACATGAATATTTCTAATCACTTTTTTCCAGGCCTGCTTTCTCTGGTTCTGGTATCTGCAGAACAGCCATGCATCTTCCCCACACTGAATTCTCCTTCTTTTCACTTAAACACTTCCACAATTCTGTCTTAAGGTTTTTCATAACAATTTCTCATCCTCAAATGCTCCAAAACTCTTTACATATTAGATCCATTTCCATGGCTGGCCATGGACCCACCCACACTGGCCTATCTCAGTCCCAGCTGGGCAGCAGGGAAAGGGGGAAGAGATTGGAGGGACAGATGAGACTGAGTTCCCAGTTCTAGGTCCCTCTCCTCTCTAGCATCGCTCTCTTAATCCCTTGAATTACGCAAAGGAGTCATTCCAGTTCAACCTCACTGATGCTGGCACTGGAGAGAGAAAAGTATCTTACCTCTTTGATAACAGACTGTGGGACAGTGTCCGGACCGATTTCAGTATTCAGGTACAGCAAGGCATATAGGTAGCCTGCTCTGCCATAAAGCAGCTCATCCGGAAGTTCAGCATCTGTGCTTATGACTGTCCTTTGGAGCTGCAACAACCTGCAGACAAGGAAGGTGGGGAGAGAGAGCATCTTCTTTAGAGACCATACTGGACTATGTGTTGTACAAGCCATCAATCAAACCAGAAGCAGAACGAGTGCCGAAGCCCCACCACTTCCCTTCAGTTATCCCCAATTCAGCTGGCTGCCAGGTTTACATCCCTGACAGACAGGCAACTCGTAGCCAGAGCCAGGTATCAGTGCAACTATCAGGTTTTTGTGCAGACAGAAATAGATGCGTGGGTGCAGGGTGGGGGCTGGAGGAGGCTGGAGAGCTACTCCAACAAATAGGGAAACCTCCTGGAGCCTCTGGGAATTTCACACCAGAAGCGAGGACCCTTAATTGTAGATGTGTAAGAGGGAAATAACAAAAACAAACAAAAAAACCCAATACCACCACTCAGCACTCCCCCTCCCTAGACAACACCTTTTCTCAAATGTTTAGCAGCTCAATTTTGAAAAGGGCTGCTATTACGCACAAGTGTTTTGCTTGCCTTTAGCAATGGAAAAAAAAACTTGGGCTAGCCATCGGAACTCTCATTTGCTCCAAAGAGACTCCCTGCTATTATTCCACCAGTCTGCATTAGAATTAAGGTGGAGCAGAGGTCTGTTTTCCTGCTCACTCCATCCCTGTCTCTTCCTATCTTTTGTGATTAAATTGGCAATTAGATGAAACCATGGAGATGATCACATTGTGAATTGGGGGAGGGGGCAAGACAATCTGGATTAAGTCCAAATTCAATTCCCAGATCCTCCCCAGCCGCTATTACTCGGCAGAAATGTTAGCATTAACATGATGCTGGAGCAAAAACACTGACCCCAATGGCTTGTTTATGCTTGGTTACTGCTTAATACCAGGGAAAAGCCACTCACAAAAAAAAAAAGAGTTTTATATTATCATTCCTTTCTTGGAACTACGCTTTGGACTTAGAACTATTTTCTTTTAAACTGTCCACTGTTAAGTTTTATTATTCGAATCATACAACTGGACAGCTACAAGGTAAAAAGTTAGAAGTGCAATCATAGATTACATGTTGACATCTATAATGTACCACTCAGCTGGTGTCATGAATATATTTGTAAACAAAAAAGGAAAAAAAGAAACAAATAATCAAACTAACCTCCTTTTCAGGCCTCCTCCTAGAAATGACTTTCGAAGGAGAGGCGAGACTAAAAGATTTATTGCTAATCTCATTTTGCTATACTCATGCTTCATGCCTTACAGCAACACTGCTATCCTAGCTGCATCCAAAATGACATACCCAAGTTTACTGCCAGTTCTAAAAGCAAAAAAACCCCAAACCTATCGCCCATTTCAAAACTGAAATATTCATTCAGGAACAGCAGCAGAGATTAATCACACCAGGACTCTAGATTAGAAAGAGACCAATTATATTTCCAAATATAAACCAGAATGGAGATGAGGACACAAGGCTAGTCTGCAAATTCTGGCAGCCTAAGGTATGCTGCTGGACCGCTAGCAGGTGGATCGCTGGTGCTGAATGCAAACCCCACAGGGCTCCAGTGCTTCCAGCCCTCGCCGGGACAGCCATCAGCTCTGTACCAGCAAAGGGACAGTCAGTTCTCCAAGGAAGCTCTACATCTAAATGGGATTTCTCAAGACATTTGTTACATTTAGATTACTTTGAAAAGGGGCTGGAATTTTTTCAGGCTATAAGCTCTGACCTAATTAAAGCCCTTGCCTTTGACGGTTCAGCAAATACCTCCTCTTTGTTTTATTAAATCTTTGTTACATATCAATCCGATGTATCATGTTTCTGTCTGGATGTTTCCAGATCCCTGCAGCATACATGTTTTGTAATGAATCTACAATTAAGACCCACTCTTTACAGGAAGCATCATGTACTGCACAAGCACTACATATTGCCGATGACAAGCATGCAGCTTTTGTTAAATGTCACTTCAGTGTGACAAAATCAAAACGTGCATGCACTACAGATATGCCCAGGACATCCTGTCCTTACAGTGACAGAGGACTCAAGATAACCTTCTAAATATGAATCAAGTGTAAGCCAGCTTTAACAAAGATAAAGACTATTTTGTATTCTCTACTGAAAATATATCAGGGGAGAAAGTGTCTCCTTTTTTTAATCCTGTCCTCCAAAACTCCACTTGCTAATATTACTGAAGTAATTCTCTCTACAAATGAAGGGCATGGCTTTTTCCACCATGAATCACTTACTTGGCAACACATTCTTTAGATTCACTGTCGTTTTTCAGCTTGTGATAAACCACTGCACCCACAGCCAGTGGCCCAGCATCACCACAGAGGAAAGTAACTCTTCTGCCATTCAGATTGCGAAGGATTCTCTTCACATAATCAAGAGACCGCTGCAAATGGCTCTGGTTTTTCGTGACGCGGTACAGTTGCAGATATAAGAGGGCAATACCTGGAACAACCACAAGAAAAAGAGATAGTTTCATTTACTTTTCCTTCTAAGTACATTATATTCCCCTCTTTAGTGCCTCTGAACCAGTAACTGAAATGCTAGCAGGTATTTGGGCAATTAAAACATGTCAGTAAAGGGTCCTAGCTTATGCAATGGGAAGTCATCAGGCCATCTATTTTGATTACATTTCAATCTGGATTGTGACAAAAATAAAAAAAAAAATCAGACTGAAGTCCAACGGTAGACTCACAATTTGCAAAAAGGAAGAAAATTCATGACATAGGCACCAATGCTTGGTGAAGAAATCACTGAAGACTCAAAAATTTGGGCTAACAAGCATCTGTATGACCAAGTACATTGACTGTACACTACTGATCTACTATATGCAAGAAGTGACTTATTTTCCATTTGATTTGTAAGAGGATCTTTTGATGAGTTTTTGGATTCAACTTGCCAAGTTCTTATAACCCTTAAATGTATTTCACAACAAGATTATGAGCTTCTACAAGTTAAGCTGGTTTGTAAAAGCCAAAAAGCAAACAAGTCCTCAGAGAATGCCAGAAGGTGGTATCAAGCTTTATTCCATTAAACTCATTACATAGTCTTCCATTAAAACAAAACTAAACCAAACCTTAAAAATTGCAACAATGTAGACTGAAAAAAGTGAAACAAAACCACCTAAGCGGGTGTTTATTGGCCAACTGCAAGCATACCTGTGCAGAAGCAAAAAATTTACCTCCAGACTGTACCGCATCTCAAACTCGTTTCTGAACAGGGAGAGCACCCTCCTGAGCAACAACCAAAGCCAAGTACGCACAAGGCCCACTTAGCTCCGCAGAGAGGCTACCTGAGGAGTACAAGAGCAATAGCACAAGAGTGCTGGTACACCCTCAGATGTTCTCTGGACTGGCTTTGAACAGGCATTTCTAGATGAGTCCAGGAGGAGAGCTGCAGAGCTTGGTTAGCCCAATTCAGTGGCACGTTTCGTGGGATTTCTGTAACCCTTTTTTATGTTGCAACAAATGTGTAGATATCTGGGCTTGATCAAAGGATGATCAGAAAAGTAGCCATGAGGCCCAGTTCATCCAATCCTTCCTTGTGCAACACCCTTAAAATGGCTCCTCCAAGATGTCTGGCACATACAAAGAGTACTTGTATAAGCAAGATGGACTCTAACATGAGTCCTATGATTGTTACATGCCGACAGCATGCGCTCCAAGATTTCAAAGATGCTTCACAGAGCACAAGCCAATGCTCAGGACTGCACTGCCAATAAGATTTGTCTAGACTTAGTACATAACAAGCAGGGCAGTTGTTTTCAGCATTGCTTTTAGCTTCTGATCTGCACACTAGCAAAATGCTGCAAGGAGCAAGTTTGGGGAGAAAGTATTTGCATCAAGTATTTTAAAAGCCAGATCATTTAAATATTTTTATTCAGAGTCATTTCCACAGAAGCCTTGAAAGAAGTTTACAACTTGGAATGGACGTAGCTGGCGATCCTTCTACAGGATGGAAAAACCCCACTCTCATTACACTGTGTTACTTGTTCATCTATCTTCTTGTTTCAGCTAATGATGGCTGTTTTACTTTTAGCTTATGACTCATTTTCAGCACGCTCTGGTTTATCAGCCGTAACTTCAGTTGTCAGTCACAGTGTCAGAACACAGCTTCCCGGGAGCCGTTTTGTAATGTCAGCGCGAGAAAGACCACCACTGGAGATCTTCTGCACTCACTTAGCAGCCACTCACTTTCAGACCCTGAAACACATCTACTGTTTAAGCCTGAGTTGTCTAAAACTTCCCCATCCATCCACCCACAGCACCATCTGTACCAAATCATCAAGAAGAAAGCAAAGAAATTTTATCCTTTCATTGACAGAATTAAGCCTGAGCATGGGCAAAGCCTCGAGAGTTTTTCCAAGCCACTCCCCCTCACAAAGATAAAAGAATAGATCTCCTCAGGGCACATTTCAAACATGCTGTGCTAAAAGCATAAGTACGCCTGAAGCATGAGCTAGGCAGAGCAGGAATAAAATATGCCATTGTAATAGCAAAGTGGCACTTAAGAGGCCTAGACAAAAAAGCGTTTTGGCAGCTTGAAGAGCAGTGGCTGCATCAAGCTTGACAACTGCAGGCTCTGCCTAAAGGATCAGAAGGGCTCACTCACATTTGGACAGCATCAGTGATGCAATGCTAAATGAATGACAGTGCCTAGCAATAACCAGCGCTTGCACACACCTTTTTATCTCCATGCACTTCACAATCTTACAAACCCACCTCCATACTCCCCTTCCTCACACATTCATTTTACCATTTTTGTACAGACAGAACAAGCAGAGCCAAATTATCCATATTCCAGATGTTAAGGCTCCAAGCTCCTGGGCACAGAACACCTCCTCTCAATGATTAGAACCATCAGACAACTGCTAACTATCAGTCAGTTGAACAGAAAAAGGTGAAAACAACCCATTTTAAGAAAATATTAAAGAAACTAGAGGTAAGCCAAAAGAAGGAGTAGCCTTAGAAAATCCACTCGTTTTGCAAGACAAAGATTTCCATATACAAAAGCCAATTACCTCCCTCTAACTAGATCCTTTGTCCACTGAAATCAATGCAAGTCATTCCAGACAGCAAATGACCAAGGGTCCAGAGTGAAAAGAAACCAACTCACACAAATGCCTGTATCAGAGTATTTCTGCTGCTCCTGTGAGAATATCAGAACCTCCTCCTGTGAATAAACCCAATTATGCCATTTAACAAACACAATTCATTCAAGTTCTAGCTTTCTCACCAGTCCAGCCAGTATAGGCAGAGCAGTCATGTGGATCTGCTGTCTTCAGCCCTTCCTCCATTTGTTGCAGAAGGTCCTTGATTTTTGTCTGGATCCGTTTTGAGAACTGAGCACTGACCTGAAAAGAGGAGACAGGAGAAAAGGAACGAGTCAGAAGAGGAAAGAATCCAAGAATGCAAGCCAGCTGCCCCACTTTCTTGTTTGGAAAAAACAAACAAAAAATAACTAGGAAATAAACACTACATGCAGCAATCAGCAGTGTCAGGGTGGTTCATCTTAAGTGTGTTCCCATGTAATGCATTCTGATTACATATTAGAGTAAGTTACTAGTATCTACATTAAACAAAAATTATCTGGGGATGCTTTAAAGTCACATGAAGAGCAGCTATGGACACTGTGACAATATGTAATTACACGCTGCCTCTTATCTCAGGCTCTTAATACAGCAAGCAAAGCTTCTCTGAGCTGAGTAAAAGACGAATAGAAGCAAACAGAAGACAACCATCTGCTGCCACTCCATGGGCCAATACGCCATTCAAGGTCCTGGTACCAAGACCACGTTATGGACGAACACAGCATAGTGAACCTACAAGCCCTGTGTAATAGCTGGTTGCTCTCATCACAAGGTCCCTGCACATCTTTTGGGGCACTATGGAGCGGGAAATAGCTAAAGGAAAATAAATGCTTATATTTGAGACAACCAAGTCAAAGTCAAGCCATCATTTTCAATGATGTGCTCAGTCACATCATCCATGATGTATTCACATTTTCTTCCTAAATCCAAGACTCTTTTTGATGTCCCAGTCTGTGACCACCACATGGAAGGCAAGTCACTTAGAGCCATAAAATGCCCTTCCTTTTGCTTCTTGCTCTCTCCTCTCCCCAAAACAATATTATCATGACATGCTTTATCATGAGAGGAGGTTGTTAAACGCAGTTGTTAAATGCAGTATTGAAGAACAACTACCTAAAAGAATGAGCTAGCCACAAGGAAGATGAGTAAAAGCAGCTTGGCAGCTTCAGGTCATGCATGAAGTTGAAGAAACTAACTTTTGATTTTATTGGTTGCTTGCTTTTACTTTTGACCAAGAAAAGTTTACCTAGATGCTATATATGAAATATAACACAGGATACTTTACTCTTGCCACCATTTCCCTCTCATTAAGCATACTGTATGGGAAGATACATTATTAATTACTCCCTTAAGCCTATGGAATGTGGAAATAGTCAATTATTTACTGCCCTATTAACTTCCATGGGAAAGAGTATTCAGGAAATCACTTCACAGGACAAGTCTACATTTGAGTGGGAACATCAGAAACAATACTCAAATGTTTTTTTTTTTTGTTATGTAAACAGTATCACTTATTGATCAACTTTTCCTATTAACACATTTATTTTAAAATATAAAAGGTATTTTATACATTTAAATAGAGCCTAAGGTCTAGATTTACTTATAGAACAATTTATCTACTATGGAGCGAGAGAAAGAGAAACAAAAAAACCTCTTCTCTTTCTGGGCTATAGGAAAAGCTTTACCATTACCAGGTAATTGCATCACTCTGCAAAATAGTGATGTACACGAACTGCGTGCCACCCAAAAATATTTTGTGAATATGCTTTTTCCATCATCTACAGAAAGCCCTAAGCATACATCACTTGTCACCTAAGTCTCAAATTATCCAGGAACATCTAGAAGAGAAACTCTCTAGGAACATGGAAGCCAGCAGAGCTTCCCCACCTCCCAAACCAAGAGTCACAACGCAGTGGTCATCAGAAAAAGGCCATTACGCAATGTGGCTACCTGTCAGTTTACACTGAGAATAAACTACTGTTTTCTGAATAGTGCTTGATCTCCTTCCACCATTTGCTTCCCCAACCTGCTCCCAAATAACAGCTGGAACAAATCAGATTGGTGAAGGCTTAGTTTCACGTTAAACACATCTACATTTATGATGTTTTACTGGAGAAGGAGAAATTAGCTCATTAGGACGGCAAGTTCTTGTTTGATTGCAACACATCCCAAAAGGGAGAGGTTCAGATAAATGACAGGTCCTGGATGCCAGCAATGCAACTGATTACTCAAAATACACCACACTTTGTACTCCTGTTCAGAGTGGAACTTCAAACAAAAAGCAGTGAATTCAAACATCCATTCAATGGATTCAGAAATCAGAAAGATAACGAGAATCACACAAGTCCTCTGACACACTCAGAAGTCTCCAGGGTCAATGGTTCAAACAATTTTATGATAGTGGAATAGGGAGGAAAACGGAAATTGTGCCATTATATCTCATGTCACACATACGACTCTAGGAAGGAGCTATAGCTCCCTTAACCTTCTCCAGTAACTCTAGAAGTAGCAACCAAACACAGTAAGCATCTGATGTCTCCTCTTTGGCCTTAATATGGCATTAAGCACCTTTTGGGTAGGAAACTGTACCATGCACACACAACACAACACACACCCCCTCCCCTTTTAACTAGTTCACCGAAGTCTCGACACAAAGCAAAAGCTTTCCCAAGGGCAGAGCTTCTCTCCTTCAAAAGACAGCTACGCCAAGGCTGAGGCATATGGTGAAACAGCGTGAGGATATCCACGCGGATGCATCCAGGCATAGCGCTCAGTTTATCTGACAAGAGTGAACTAAGGTTTCAGACTCCCGGATTGTTTACCTACTGCACATCACAAGCAGGCTGGTTATCTTTTTGTTCTGACAGTAAACCTGCTGTTACCAAATCGGGATATTTTTTATCAAACACCAGATCAAATTATTTAGAGGCAGGAGGGGAGGACTAGGACATCAGGACACCTGGGTTCTGCTTTGAAACCTTGGTCCCGTACAAGTAATTTAGCTCAGGTTGGCATTTCCCTCTCTCTAAAACGGGAATTGTAACTTACCTATCTTGATTCAGTGCTTGGAAAAGCACAGATGAAAGGATTTTTTGATTATGATTATAATAATTTATCAGCCCAAACAAAGTTACTCCCAAGCTTATGCCAGTGTGAATAGGTTATGAGCGGCAACAAAGTTTTCCCCAGCTACCTACCTACCCCTCCACCACTGCCTCTTTTTTTTTTTTGGTTGCTCTGAAGCTTTAACAACAGAGCACCGCCACTGTTCATTTGATAAGATTATTATATAAGCTTATAACAGATGCTTACACACACTAGAATAAATTAATTACATAAAGAAATGAATGAAGGTGGCTTTAGAAGTTTTATAAACCTCCTTCAAGAATCTTATGGCAGCATTACAGCTGAGCACAAAGCACGCTAATTCGTGTTGAGCACAGATTGATTTTCATGAGAAGCATATTAATTTCATAAGGATGATTCCAGCTGGCATTCAGGTATTCCCTACAGGTATTCCTGTAGTGAAAAACAAAAACCAGGAAGCCTGACCTCTGATATCCAGTATCACATTTACTTTTAGTTCACAACAGACTGGGTGATAACAGGAGCTGAAGAGTATCTTTAACAAGTACAAACGGCTTTCTCCAGGAATTCAACTGCTGCATTACTCCTCTGCTGCTGCAGGAAGAACAAACACTGTCATCCCAACCACTGCTCAAGTTTTAGATCAGCAAAACACAAAAAATGAGTGCTCATTCCCCGTTATACCCAACAGATCCCTGCACCATATTGATTATGAGAGAAAGGCTCTCATAAGAGAGCCACAAGAGAGGCTCATTATCAGCATGAAACAAAAGTAGCGCAGAAAAATACAAATATGTTGGTTTTGCAAATGAATTGTTTTGTGATTTATTTGAACCATATCACTTTTTCCATTGCAGTGAGGCAGTATGCAAAGCTACATCCCAATCCAAAGCCTTTTAAAGCCAACAAAAACGTAAGGAATGAAGGCGTATATGGAACATCTTCGGCACTAATGACGTGGTGTCCAAATTATGCTGTCCTTGTCAGCAATGCCTCTTTCCCCTGTTTTCTTTCATTTGTAGGCTTCTTAAAAAGAACTTAAACAATCTTCTTTTGTAAACTTAGCACTAAAAGCACAACATGTTACAAAATAGACACTACGATGCAAATAAAAATCTCTTAAAAGAAATGCACACTTCACTTGCAGTTGATATTACAATAAAATACCAATTCTTACTGAACTACCTCTCCATCACAGCTATATCCAGCTTTACAGCTGTGGCTTTACAACAAACCAGCACCAGGAGCAGATAAAGCAATAAGCAGCTGCTATGTATGTGTTTTATATGATGATTTCTGGTAGGTAAGAGAAGCCCATAACCTGAAGTCTTGCAAGTTTTAAAATAAAGCATGCACATTTGGACCAGATATCACAGTGCTTACATAAGTCTGACAACGCAACCGTGAGACTTTATGCCACTCCTTTTGTGGTTAAAATACTCTGGTCTGACTGACAGGGTGAGTTATCTCATTTGCCTTTGTCAAAGACACTTAGATATCGATGTTTTTCAAAGCATTTATTTGCATCTTGGTGATCTATGCCAAGTAACTTGTGCAGACTCAGAGCAGGATGGCAGGACAGTGGAGACCTGAGCTGAGCTTCCTCAAGACTTGCTAGCCCTTCTTGCCACCACCAGCTTCCGAAACAACCATCTTACTATTAAGCCTATTTTACCATTACATTATTCTCTTCTACCCCATCACCTTTTGGGGTACTGAAGAAGGAAGCAATTGATTACGCAGAAGCAGCAAGGAGATGGCCTACACAGCGAGTGCTACCTACTGAACGAGCAAAATAACATTTTTATTTTATCTCAGTTCGAATCAGGTTAAGAAGAGAGATTTCAGAGAGAAGTGACTTTATTGTCGGTGATGTGTACAACAGGAGACATAACATGGTGCTGGGTTTTCTTTCAGGCAAAGCGCATTTCACAGAGAAAAAAAAATACAGCTCAAGTTGGCACTGCAGTGAAGACTCATTCAAAAACCAAACTTGCACAGGAGACTGCACGAGGGACATGACATACACTGGTAAGGGAAAACAGGGTGGGGAACGACTCACAGCTCTACTGGAATGAGAAATCCTGGCCGTATGAAATCATTGGGAACTTTGCCACTGACTGTAAGGGAGCCAGGTTTCACACCCACGCACTGGAGCACGGGCTTATGGAAGCAGGATGAGGTCTCAATGCTCACCTCCACAGAGCTCCTGCAAGAGCCGACCAGAAGGCAGTAGGATCCCACACGCAGAACTTAGCAAGGTCAGCTGGGAAGTGACCTGCCTTTTTGTACAAAAAAACAAGTTTTGCTTTGTTTTTACCTAAATGAAAAGACTGTTACAGCTCTAAGAGTGGCTTTTTTTCTTCTCTGAAAATGTCAGATACTAAGAAACCTCATCACCCAGCCTCTGAAACACAGCTCTCTGCTACTACTCAGCTAGGTCCTTCCAGAAACAAATGCCAGTTCTGCAAAACCACATGCTTAATAAATGATTTGAAACACTGCTGCCTGTAGAACACATTGCTCTGTTTTTCAGTGATCTGGCACCTAGTGCTATACATGTGACAGTGGGGAAAAAAGGGAAAAAAAAAAAAAAGAAGAAAAGAAAAAAGGGGGAAGGGA
The DNA here is from genome assembly GCF_964195595.1 of Calonectris borealis. Lineage (NCBI taxonomy): Eukaryota > Metazoa > Chordata > Aves > Procellariiformes > Procellariidae > Calonectris > Calonectris borealis. The sequence continues at coordinate 112,361,590 of NC_134313.1, read as the reverse complement.
GGGAAAGAGAGAGAGAGAAATCAATAGCTGAACTACTACACTGCTACAAATGCCAACTTAGGAATGGGCTGCATCACCCTACCTCAGAGGAGATGAGGGCATGAAAAACAGCATTAAAAGGCAATCCACTCAAGTTACAGAAAGAATTGTTTAAAGCACCTAAGAAATAGTGACACTGTGCCTCTAATGCATTTGTGTGTAAAAGGAGTTATTTGTCTCATTGGTGATTAGGCTGCAAAAAACCAAAACCTAAAGATTTAGATCATCATAAAAAGTCATCAAAAAGCTTCGGATTATTCGTAACAAAAATAAACATGATTAACAGACACCCAGGAACAATATCCTATGTTTTGGGAAATGGAGGCTGACAAAGCAAAAGAGCAATACTGAAAATCACTGGTCCTCCAAGTAGCCTAACACCAGTATGCTACTTCTTGAAAACTAAGAAAAAGTCTGTTGCAAGTACGAATTAAAGTCACTCGTTACACAAAGGTCTCTAACCCAGCTGGGACATTTTTAGGTAAGTCCACAAGTTGTATAAAAAGCTAAAACCTCTACCAGTACTGTCTAAATTATTTTGATGCACAGACAGCAGGTATATTCCACATATTGAACTTGACAGCACATCAGTGTTGTGCAGTTAGACCCCAAATAGAATTTATTTTCACTGGAAAATGAGTATTTGTTATTGCACTTGTCCACACAACTAGCCGGAGTAACAACTCATTAACACAGGTCTGCAAGAAAAAAATAGAAACCAGTGAAGGGCGGATGGACGTGAGATAATTTAATCAGATCTTGGGCTTTTATTTTAAAAAGTATCCTCATTCAGAACTGGTTGACTAAAACCAAATAGGTTTAAACGGCTGTTTAAGGTGTTAAGGTGTTGTCCTGAATAACAGGAGAGGCTTTCAATATAAAAGCATCAGAAAAGCGCCAAGTGGCATTTGATGCTGATGTGCGCTGCAGGAAAGAAGCAGCAGTTCTTCCTCTCTGGCTGTGTATACTAATTGCCATGAGCTAGTAATGGACAATGAAGTATAATAAATTGATTCTCAGACTCAATTTTTATCAAGACTCACAAAAAGCAAAACAAACTTTCTTTCAACAGAAACATGATTTGCAGTACTCAGACTCCTCTATTAAAATAGCACGCACCTGAGATGAGGTGCCAGGAAATAGCCAAAAAAGTGGCAATCTCAAGAAACGCAGCTACTCATCCCACACCTCCGGCAAAAAAGTGGGAAGAAATATTTACGGGCTCTGGAGGTTCAATTTTGCCTCCAGTGCAATGAGTGGTATGATTCCCACTAGTGTAAGTGGCTGCAGAATCAGTCCCAGAACAGAGAGAACTTGCTGCTTTCAGCGAGACAACTAAAATGCCCTGTGAGACAACCCAACAAATTTAAAAAATACCACAGGGAAGGGAATGAAGAGTGAGGCAATGACAAAGAACTTCAGATATATTTTTTGAAATATATTTTAAAGGAGGAGGAAGACTGAAAAGCCACATAAAGGAATTACCAGATCTAACAAGAGACTGAGAAAGCACCAGGAAACTAAACACCACTAGATCACCCAAAAGATAACCTAAGTAAATATTCTGTATCCCCATTAAGTGATAATCTTTGCCAATAAGCATCATTAGCTTGAAAACAGGTTCTCTGTTAGGAGCCCCCTGCAAAGTCTAATTAAGTACATTGTATACATTTGTCAGAACACACCACCTTTTACTAATATTCTTAAAACATTATGGCAAGTCACAAAAAACTTATCAAGAAAGAATTGGCCTAAAAAAGAAGTTACTGTTTGGGCATCCTAGTGACCTATCATAAAGTTTGAATCCAATTCTGCTGGTGAGCAGCTTTCTCAGACACGTTACAGAAGCAGTTCAAGTCCATGATACTTCCACGGTGAAGAAATCTAGTTAAGAAAAAGTGAATTTCAACTACACGAGCAGAGCCCACCTAGATTACTGCAGTGTTTACTGTGACTATTTTTAAGAGGGCAAATCAGCAGCCCAAAACTTTGTTTTCTCTTCTCCTGCTCCCATACCTTCTTGCTTCCTGAACTGTACCTGATGCATACAAACACACGCTTCCATATGCAGCACTTTGTCCCAATCGTCTCACATTTCGGACAATGACTTGAAGAGCTTCTTGTCCTTTTATCAGCCGGATGAATTTTAGATGGCAATCATGGCAGCTTATGAAATCAAATGGAGGGATTAATAATGCATTGCCTTCCATGACAACGGCAGAGCCCTGCACACCTCTAGCTGTCATTACGTGAGTCACTCAATGCTCACCGCTCCACACAGCAGCAGATGGGAGGAAGAAATTATGCAGCGCACTAAGGGCTTCTGAAAGCTGCTCTCATTTTTAGGAAACTTGTGCTATTGTGTACAGCGGTTTACAGAACAGATTTCCTAACAGAAGTCCTTTTGTCTTCACTGGGGTTTTAAGCAGGCAAAGACGATTCTCTGACAGGACTAGAGCCTGTTAAATGGAAAAAAAAAACCAACCAAACCACAAACCAAAAACCACAAACAACAACAACAACAAAAGCACCCCAAAATACTCATCAGAAGTCTCATAAAAGTCAGCATAGTACTAGGATTGACAATATGCAAATGCTGCAAAGAATATAAATACACATAAATATACTCATAGCTAAATTCTAGCCCAGAAACATGTAGGACAATTCCTCAGATTTTGCAGATGCAGAAACAAAAAAAAATGTACACTCGCATCTGCCTTCTCCTATGAAATACACAAAGTTGAAAAAAATTCAAAGACCACTGAAAGTTGCTGTAGTTACATCATTTTAACTGGTACAGAAGATGATTTGTTCTTCCAGAAGAGCTTCATACTTTTGAAGGTAACAAAGCCCAGATACCACCTTTTACCAAATACACAGCTTTGCTAAAATACAGTGCTCAAAGATATTTTCCAAACAAAGCTGCCAACTGTCACACAGTAACAAGGAATGTCATCCACCACTGATGCTGGGAAAAAACATTTGCACCCACTGTAAAATAGCATACTCATCTACAGCAGAGCAGACGTTCCTAACGTCAATCTAGGGCTACAAATTCATTGACTAACTCATTTCAGCTCTGCCACAGAAGAATGTCTCTGAATTTGGATTAATTCAAGAATTAAATCTGAAGTAAATTAGAGTTGAACTATTCTGCAATACAGCTAGTATTCTCAAAAAAAAATTTTTAAGGAAGTTCACCTTCCTCTGATATCAGTTCTCACTTTGGAAAGCTGTAGTCAGCCTAGATCAGCAGTAAATGAAGGCTTATTTTCTCTTTAAAAAAATGGACATGAAGTGTAGGATCTAAAGCAGGTACCTAAGAAGGATGACTGGCCTACAGAAGGCCTTAGAAGAAAGTTCTTGGTATGTTTTTTACCAATTTAACAACGATATATAGCTATAGCTGTTCTGCCATTTCCTCTCTGCCTTCATACTTCAACTCATCATACTTGGATGTTTTTTACATATTGAGCCAGATACAAAAGAACAAAGAAATCACAGTTCTCCTTCACAAAAAAAAATTAGTTTTACCAGCACTGAGTATACTACTAGGGATTTTTGTAAAAAATCAGATTTCACTTCCAAACCTACCCTTGCTTTTTAACCCTTTTCAAGCGTCAAGTTCTACTTTTGACAGCTGCAATTAGCTCTAGCAGTAAGACACCGACCCCCCAAAGTACTCTCTTTTGTGCGCTCTGCTTAGTCACACATAATTTCATAAATCTCAGCTGCAACAACTAGTGAAACCTTTCACTGCCTTGGACTGATGGTGAGCTGATGCTGTCCTGCTCATTTGGGAAGAATCCTGCTCTCACTGCTGGGCAGCACCATCCTTGTCCTACCCTATCAGTAAATCAAGGTAATTCCTTACTGCCACAAGTAGGAAAATACAGAGCCGAGATTAAAGGCTCTCCTTTATTCACTCCAGCGTACAGGCGAGTGAGTTAGGAAAGTTAGCTCCGCACCCAGCACGTTTGCACTTCTAGCAATGTCACCATGCAGTGTTTTTCATCCGAAAGATGACGAAGCAGCACAGTATTGAAAGATGAGGCCACTCAGGGGCTAAAATGACAGAAAGTCCATATTCTGGTATTCCTTCTGCAGCATAAGCCAGCCTGCGTGGTTAACAGGCCAGAGCAGCTTCTGTGCTTAAAGCCTAAACCACACATAGCTCCCCAACCAGCAGCGCCTGGTGTCTAGGAGATAAGCGGCGCATGAAGACTGCGAACCTCGTGTGACCAGTGCCACCACCAGACAGACGCTCTGCTGGCCCGAACCCACTGCCAGGTGCCTATCATGGTGCACCTGAATCCACAAACGTGTCTCTGCCAGTAAACACATGCCTTGGAGAGAGCGGTCCAGCACCACCTACAGCCCGAGTGTTGCGGTCACCTGAGGAGAAACTCGTCTTTTCTAGACGCGTGCTCATCTTGTCCCCTCCCTGCGAGCCTTCTTTGGTGAAACTCGGGCAACTTGTAAGAGACAGAACCGCCCTGGTAACTGCAGCACAGGCAGCGCTACCCCCAGGCCCGGGACCAGGTTCACTCGCGTTCAGGGGGAAAATAAACAGCTTATGGCGGTTACTTCCACCGGCTCCAAGCCGTGCGGCCGGGCTGAGCCGAGCTCCCGCTCCCGCCCTCAGCTCTCCCCGCCCGCCTCTCCCCTCAGCAGCCCTCGAGGCCGCTGCCTCTGCCACGCCGCCCGCGCGGGAAGAGCCCGGCGGCCCGCCCCGCCCCGAGCCGCCCCGCCGGAGGCCGCGGCCGGGCCCAGGGCCCCGCCGGAGGCCGCCCCGGGGCAGCGCCACGGCCGTCCGCACCGCGGGGCGGTCCCTGCGGGGAGGGAGCGCCCCGCGGTGAGGCAGGGCCCGGGGGGCCGGGACGCGGCGCCTGCCTGCGCGCTCGCCCGCCGCCCGAGACTCACCTTCCCATCGGCGCCGAAGGGGAGGGACTCCTCCTCCGGCGGGAGCGGCGCCCTGTCCCGCTGGGCGTCCGCCGCGCTGGGGGCGGCCGCGGCTCCGGCTGCGTGGGGCTGGTAGTCGGGGTAGGGGTTGGCGAAAGCCCGCTCCTCCATCTCCGCTTCGCCGCCCAGCTGCAGCTTCAGCCTCTTGGACATGCTCTCTCCCATCTCAGCCGGCCCCCGGCCCGCCTCCCCGCACGGCAAGCCGGCGGGGACACACTCCGCCCCGCAGAGCGGCGGATTTGCAGCAACTCGAGCGCCGCGCCCGGCAGCTGCCCCCGGCTACAGCCGCGGCCCGGCGGGCGCGGAGGCGAGGGGCCCGCGGCGGCCCCGCGGCGCTGGGGCAGGGGCAGGGGCTGGGTCAGGGAGGGCGGCGAGGTGCGGCCCGCCGGCCCCGCGTTGAGGGGGCTGCGGTGGCAGTGCCCGCGGCCGCTGGCTCATCTGGGCCGCCTCAGGGCGGAGGCGCCGCCGGCCCCGGCCCCGAGCCGCCGAAGCCCAACTTGGGAAGGCGAAAGGGGAGCTGCGACGCCGCGGCTCTGCCTGGCGTCCCCGTCAGCCGGGGAGGGGGAGCGGCGAACGCGGCGGCGGCATCACACCCGCAGGGGCAGAGCGCGGCCAGGGCCGCGGCCGGCCCCCCCCGCGGGGAGAGGCAGCCCGCCCGCCCGCGCAGGCTGGGTGGCACCGCTGCAAAGCTCGCCCGAGCTCCTCATCGTCCCCCGCCGGGGCGTCAGTCCCTGGGGCTGCTGCTGCTGCCGCCGGCCGCACGCCGGGCGGCGGAGCGGGGCTCCCGCCGGCTCCTCCCGCCCGTCCCCCCGTGGCGGGGACGAGCCGTCGCCCGGCGCATCTCAGAGGAACGGCAGCAGCAGCAGGAGGGGGAAGGACAGCCCCAGGAGCAGGCAGTACGCCACCAGCTCCTTCGCCCGGCTCATCCGCAGCCTCCGCCGGGCCGCGCTCATCCGCCAGCAGCCCCCGCGCCCTGCGCCCCGACCCGCGCCCTGCCCCGGCGGGAGGGAGGCGGCGGCCGCGGCCCCAACGCCCGCCCTGAGGGGAAGGAGGCGGCAGGCGGCGGCGGCGACCGCCCCTCAGCCGGCGAGGGGAGGCAGCTGCCCGGGGAGAAGCGGGGGGGTGGCCTCCTTCCCTCGTCCCGCCCTCGGGTTGTAATGCCGGGCTAGCGGCTCGCGGCGGCCGCGCTGGCTGCGGGCAGCGCTCTGCCTACGGGGAACCCGCTCCCAAAAGCTAAAATATATTACAAAAAGCAAAAAACATAAAAAAAACCTCACAGCGCTGGAGGGGACCGGCGGCGGCAGCTCGTCGTCCCCAGCCTGTGTCCCCCGTCCACGCGTGGGGCCGGGCGCGGGCGGGTGGGGAAGGACCGCAGCGGCCGGCGGTGGCGGCTGGGCGTGAGGGGGGGTCGCATCCCGCCTCGGGAGAGCAGTGGCTCGATCCCATGTGGATCAAGCGTTTCTGTTTGGGATCCAGTCCTGGGGGAGGGGGGTGGGGGTGCTGCATGCCAGGGCACCGTGTCAACATAAATTTAGCCCGTCATTTTATGGACGCATCCATCTAAAGGTAGGAGAAGAGCTCCGGGTGAAGGGGCACTGTACAATAATCAAGGATAAATCTTGTCTATTCACAAATAAATGGTAGATGCTGTCAATGTTGTCATAGCCTTCAGGAATTCGTATCACATACTGAAACACCCTTGTGTAGAAACAGGCTGCAAAAAGCCTGCAATCCAGCCAAACGCAGCACACAGCATTGTGTAAAAATACGAACTCAGGAGACCTCATTATCCCATTAAATATTTACTCCCAACTATTCCATCGCTTTTTGCTAGTAATTGGAAGTCAGCCAGACCATAAACTATTAATTCAAGATCTGGACACTGTGCAGACTTATTGATCTTTAGTTTTCTGTAATTTTATTGCTATCAAAATACATATTCAGTGTGTAAGATTAAATTTAGGTGACGCCTCTCCCAGCATTGGCTTCAGTTTACAGTTGTTTGTAGCGATATACATGTGAATAAATAGGACATGTCCATTATCTTGTGGCAGGATATACATTTTAGGAAGTGCTTTCTTCATTTTACGTATTTTTAGAAAGTGACCTGATGACAAAGCAGAAATTCCAAACAGCTTGTCTGACAAGAGGTACCTTGTATTTGCTCTGGAAGTGAAAATAACCATCCGCTCAAAAATTACACAACCATCTATAAAATATCCTCTTTTGTAATCATTTTTAAAAAATCATTTTATGCATTATTTTCTCTTTAATGGGGAAGTCTTTTGTGCAGTGTTGCGGAGCCTGAAAGGGTAAATGCAGAACCTTTTTAAAAAAATCTCTTGTCTCTGTGTAGACATTTTGCTATGCAAAGAACATGGTTTCATCTTGAATGGTTTCCTGCCTTCAGCGAACACCAGCTGCATCAGTGCAAGTCACTACATCCCCATAACGAAGATCAGAATTAAGCCTTTAATACAGAAGCTGTGTGGCTTCTGTTTTGTTATGCCTTCTACTCTCCTTGAATCAAAATGATGGGAATATAAAAGCAAGATCGTATCAACTGGTACCTGCTCAAGGCCTATGGATGAGGAGTGAAGGTGCTTGCAGGAGCAGGTTCTTCTCTTCCTCTGGAGCGGTGGGTTGGGGGGTGGTGGGTTTGCATCTCTTGCGCTGTGCATCATCTCACTGTTTGGTTATCTGCACACTGCTGTGTTTAACACCCTGTTAAACACCTATTTCTGAGGCATTTCCCTCCGTGTTCACTGTTCTTCACGTTTGTTGCAATGTGGTATGTTTAGTCTCAAGCATACAAAGTCGTCTTTTCTTCTCAGCAGGTGGGATATAGTTCAAAAGAATTTTAGGCTTTCCTTTTGCTCCTTTACCTTTGATACACCCAGAGGTCCCACAGCCTGAAAGGGAATCATGGATAAAGGAGGAGGAAAAAGGTTGGGCTGAGTGAGGTGACAACCTTTAACATAAGTTTTAAGCAAGAATAAATTCACATCTATCATCTGTAACAGTAAGGAGCAGGAGGCCTTGCCTATGAAATCATGATTTCCTGGGCGCTTTCATCCAGAATACGTCTAAATGCTACTGAAAGCAGTGAGCCCTCATCCTTTCTTCCCACTCCAGTTATGCACTCCTGTAACCTGCCTTCTGCAGCATTGGCAAACGTGCAGCCCTGCAGCAAGCTGATCTAGCCGAAAGCTGGCCTTTTCCTTTCTGTAATGTAGGTGAAATTGCAGTGAATGTTTAACCAAGGCCTGATTCCTACTTAGATGTCACTATCTTCATATAATTCATGAAAAGTTTTGCTTAACAGATCATTGGGCTACTCATTCTTTACACAGGAGGAATTCATGAACACCTCTCTTTTACTTATTCTGGCCTTTCCTGCCCTCTTTACATCCCGCAGTGTCTGTTACTGAGCTCCCAATGGCACTAGTGCCAATTTTTTAAATAGTAAAATAAAGTATCTGTTACTTTTTGGGCCAGGACTAAATAATCAGAATCCATGCATAAACCATTAATGATGCTGTGCTTTCCCATGTATTTTGCTGTTTGATTCCCAGTATGCGTAGTAAATTATCCTAACTAACAAGGAGGGAAAGAGCATCGTGTATCACAGAGCCAACCCTCCCAGGGCTAGCACACAGCTGCCCTTCACACTGTACCCCACAAAAGCTACATCATGTTGCAATGTGATGCAGCTTGCAGAATGAGTGCAGAATGAGTGTGAGCAACCATCACGAATCCCCGAAGCTCTAGCTGTGACATGTTTAATGGTTCCTTCAGCAGCTGTGTTCATTCTTATTACAGTATAATAGCGCTCATTTATTTTCGTGCGCAATGGCTCCAGATACGTGCAAGCAACAGCCCCATCCATGTTTTGTTCCGTGGAGACAGGATGATGAGTATGTGACTTCAGCACTCATGGTAAAGTGCCTTGTAAATTCTGGGAAACCAGTGTAGCAGCTGGCATTAATCTCATTTTATTTCTAAATATAGATCTATGACATTCAGCTGAAATTAATTGAGAGAAGCGGGAGTTTCAGGAATGGACCCTGCTAATGTGATACATAATGGAGAACAAGGCTCTACACTGCTTTCTTCAGTATTTACCTGTGGAAAAACAAGATATGGGAATTTCTCAGCTGGCATTAATTAGGACAGCAGGTCAGTGGAGACAGGGCAGTTTATACGCACTGCAAATCAAGAACCATACCTTTATTCAAGGTATGATTCATAAATGAAGCTTTCATACTGACTTTTGCTTTCTCTCTCTCTGGTCCTCTCCTCTTCAGGCTGTGCTTTGTGCTGCATCCTTTGTGCTCTGCAGCAAGCCTTTTTCTCCCTAGCACTACCATAGGCCTAAGCCTACACGGGCTTCCTAATTCCCTCTTCACCATTACAATCCCCTCCCCTTAGCTGTACTTCCTAATTTCTTTTTTTCTTCACCACTGTCTAATATTATATTCTGCAACTAAAACTGTTTAGGCCTAATAAACTATGGGGGACTGCTTTTTGTAATAAACATGATATTACAAAATAAAATCTGCAGGACCAGGTTATGCATTTTAATTGCAGAAGACTTACAGATTTTGGACCAAATTCAGTCCTGTGTTTCAATTCAGCTTCAGGTGGAGCATAACCCACTGTAAGAACGAATGGGCTTGTGTGATATGTTGTTATCATACTGCTTTTCAGTAGCAACAAATTTCTCTGGCTGCTGTAGGTAACTGATCTGTATTGTAGCATAATCTTGCTCTTTAAGATCTCGGAGATCTCTGTGAATCTGATAAGGCACTGTGCTACTCAACCACCAAAAAAATGTTTTAATAATAACTCCATCTAATACAATTCTCTTCTTATTTTCTGTTCTTATCTTTGGTCTTGTGGCAGAAAAAGCAGTGTCATCAAGCCTGTTGCACTTCTGTTTTGATGAGCGCACACTAATAGATGATAAGCCTGAGCAGCAGTTGTTGCGCTTCAGCCTGTTTTTAAAGAATGGATTTTGTCATAATCAAACATTTCCCTTCCTTTTCCCCTTAATCCCAGTGGTTTTCATTTTGTACATCCTGAGGAATACAGCTAATAATGATATCATGCAAAGATGCCTGTAAATGTTCTTATAGGTCTTTACTGTCTATGATGAAAATGGAACCAGCTCACTGTTATTAAAATGTACCCTTAATAATCATCGGTCTAGTGTTGGATTTTCAAAGGAGCTATTTCCAACTCTGACAAGGTTTGTAAGCCCAGGGAAAGAAAAGTTAGTAGAAAACAAATGTAACTCTCCCAAAGGCAAGGAGCGGGAGGAACAGAGGTGAAAGATGTGTACTTTCAGGATACCTCTGGCTGGCCAGTATCTATAAAAAGGAGCAACAGAACAAGTGTTGGACGAGAGGATTCCCTTTGCCTAAGGAAGCTGTTGCAAGCTGGATGTTCAAATTTGACTTTAATTCTGCTACATTTTATTTTCTTATTTCTTCTGATATCCTTTGAATGACACAATGTCGGTGCAGCTTACAAAGCAGCCCCAGTCACTACCTTGAGGTAAGGATAGGTGAAAGGCCCAGGCCCAGGATTCTACCAGAAGTAAGGGCATGGTGCTGCGACGCACTGAATGATCTCAGTCCTGTTCGTTCAGGGTTTGATTAGAGACTTTTGTGTTCTTCAAAATGTGCTCACAAGTTCACAGGTTTGGGTTCTATCTTCACTGCTTTTTGCGACATCAGGACAGAGTGGGATAATGTTTTTTGGGGGGACTAAATATGCAAAACACAAGCACCTTCAAGCAAAGTAGCTTTATAACTTCTGCAGGATAAGAATGAACTACAACAGTACAAGAAGGGAGAAGAGAAACAAGGGGAAACAAGGGAATGCAAGGAAGACAAGACAAAGATAAAACCATCAAGGACTAGTGAAGTGCCATGCTGCTCCTACTAAAGGAAATGGAGAAAGATCTCACTGACTTTAAATGAGGCAGCTAGCTTATCTCTACCCTCCCACTGAAAGCACAAATACAGAAAGTATTGCTCAAGATAGTGCAACTTGGATAATGATAGTAGTGAAATGACGAGAAAGTCTTTAACACAGGCTGTACCATCCACCTCCTTTCGCTGTGGGTAGTCACCAGCCTTCAGAATCAGCAACACGGGGCCGAGAGGGAGCACAAACAACCTTCTCACCCATCTTCTGGCTGCAAGAGGTCAGGGCTGTTCCTGATGCATTTGCCTGACCAGATTTTAAAAACCACCACCAAGAAGAGTCACCTCCACAGATAGCCATCTCTGCTGTTGTTCCATGAGCAAATTATTCCCTGTCTCCAACCTGGAAGTGCTTTGCTGCAGTTTCAGACCATATGGAGAAGAGTTTACACTGTGATTCATGCCTCTGCAGCCTTGCTAATAAATCAGAACTAGGACAGGTAGAACTACCTCAATACGGTGTGGGTTTGTGGGTTGCGGTGCAAGGAATGAAATGGGCCCCATGGCTGAGCAACACCCTGCTTTTCTCCCCCTGCCCCCCTCCTTTGTAGCATGATATTTTGGATCCCTTGGCTGCCATGCATTTGATAGCTATTGCGTTGTCCAGATAACTGTGCTACAACTCCCTTTGTTGTCTGTACCTATCTCCCAGAAGGGGCCTGAAGATACCTGGCTTGCCACCAGCAGTAAAAAGGCTGACGGGTCATGTATTTAACTGGAAATCTGTATCAGAAAAGCCTCTAAGGTGAAAGAAGAGCCAAACCTACTTGTGTATCTCAGTTGATTACCACTAATTGCTCTGAGAGCTCTTGGGACTGCAGCATTTGTAGAAGCATAGAAAGTCTCATTTTCTGCTGTATGTTATGGATGTGTTCCTGCAAGCTGTGGAGAGCTTTTCTGATGAGCATATAATTTTCAGAAGCCCGGATCAGAAACCAATTTACCGAGATGTTATTGGAGCGTTCAGTACTCAGCAGGATTCTGTCCTTCTCATGTATACTGCTCACGTAGTTTACTAGAAATATAAAATTTCTAGATGGTCTTCTGCTGGTGGAAACATTCTGCGCATTGCATGATGCTGCGGAGAGCACCAGGCAGTGCTCTCTTCATCCCTCGCTGTGGGGCCTGTGCCCCAGCCTTAGTCACGGAAGCAGGAACTGTCTCATCTGGTGCTTTAGGTCCAAGCCTGAACTGAAATCACAGCGTAAGGAGATAGATAGGGGTCAACAAAAGGATAAGCATTTTTCCTTCCTTACCCTAAAGGCCAACAGAGAACTACATTCATGTGGAAAACTTCCTAACACAGCCTTCATACAGGAAGAGACTCCATACGGATACCAGTCTCTTGATTTAGGTGTAACACAACCCTCTTTTAACCTTATGGGGAACAGCGTGGGGAGCTGATGTGTTTTACAGAAGAGCAGCGATGACCGAGGGAGTTACAGCCCCCTTATTATCATTGCCTGGTGCAACCTTGCTCACGTTACAAGACGGAGTCACGGGTACAAGGTTGTGCAGCTCATCCCTTCCAGCCCTTCCCAGTCAGTGCCCCTGCAGGGTGCACAGTTCGCACCATTAGTGTTGCTCTTCCCGTGGTTTCTGCATCTTGAGGTTGGGAAGAGGGAGAGACAGAAAAAGAAGCAGCTCCATTTTTTCAATTAGTAACTGAAATGGTCCATGCTAACCAAAAACTTGTTTTGCCAAATGTGCCTGGATGATCTTATCATCTTTGGAATTCTTCTTATAACCTGTCTCCAAGTTCTGATTTGCGTCTCTAAAAAAAGCCCTGTTTTGTCAGAAAGCATGAGGAAGAAAGTCAGAGTTCCCAAAATTAAGGTGACTAGGATCTTGCAAAAGAAATCAACAACTGCTGTAACAGCAGCAAAATCCCTTTAGTAAGTAATAAAGAAAAAAAGAAAAAAATGGTTGGTTTTTTTTTTAAATAAGGTAAGGAGAAGATTAAAAAGTATTAAGAAGATTAAGGGTAATCTAGGTCTAGTGAAAAGCAAAATGAATATTTTGGCTCAGTTTTCATAACACGGCAGTTACAGAATGTGGCAGTGAAACAGGGTAATGGGAACAAGTGAAGGAGAACAAATTACTACATTCTGGGTTTGGGTTGAAACAAAACTTATATTATTTAATACCCAGTTTAACTGGGATCATAAAAGTTGGCAAATGAAACTGCAATTCCCTTGGTGATGTTTATCTGTGCAGTTATCAAATTAGACAGTATTGTGTGGTTGGAGAACAGCACGTATAGGACCTGTTTAACGAATAGAGAAATAATGAAGCACTCCATTACCAACCATTAGTATGACCTCAGTAGGAAGCAAAGATTTAGAACAAATGTTGTAGAAAAGATTAATAGGGGAGATTGAGATAAATGGAAAAAAACACAATGTGGTTTGTAATACATCACTCTCACTGGAGAAACTCACTGCTGTTCTTTGATGAGAAAAGCAGTTCTGTAGCTAAAGGACATACAGTAGCTGTCACTCATTTGTACAGCTGCAATAGCATAACTGGTAATTTCCCATGTAGCCCAAGAGCAGATTAATGCGATTATTATACAGTAAGCAAGGATCTAGCAGAAGGAGAGGCAACAATGTGCTGTTGTCAAAGGGGATGCGTGGGGCTAGAGGAAAGGTAATGGAGTCGATGAAGGAGTGGATTTGGGAGTGGTCCTAATGGACATTTGTATTAACAATGTTTGTACAGAAAATAACAAAAAACCCAGTTAATTTTGCAAAGAATGATCAGAATGTTGTAGTAGAAGATCTAAGTGATAGAAATGGGCAGCTGTGAATGTGGGGTTGGTAGAGCCAAAGGGGTAAGGGTGTATTGGCCACAGTCCAAGGTCATAATAACTCTGCCTGCAGAAGACCTGGTCAGTCATGCTCAAAAAAGGTCCACTAAAATCAGAGCAGAGGCAGAGAATGGGAATGGAGAGTCTGTTTTATGAGGAAAGCCTAGATCACTCTGGCTTTTTTAGCAGAATGAAGGCTGCAAATGGTGTATAGTTGCTTTTCGTAAGTACTAGAGAGAGATAAATATAAATCTGTATCTATACTAGAGGGGAGGCAGAATGATTAAGGACCGTACTCACAACTGAACAAAATGGTTATACATTGCCCATGATGAAATTCAGGCTAAAAACAAAAAGGGGTTTAACTATCAGAGGAGGAGGGTTTTGAAGCAGCCTTTCAGTGAGGCTTTTTAGAAAGACCTCCGTAAACATCTTGGAAAAAAATGCTTTTATGTGGTTGTTGTGAGCCAGTAAACCAGGAGGCTTGTAGTTCTGTGCCTCTGGGAAGTACAGTGGTCTCAGGGGATGTGAAAGAGCTTCTCCTTATTCATTGACAGCTTCTAGTTGCCAGTGATTAAGAGGGCATAGGTTTTTTTTCCCGCCATAAAGTTCCTGCTGGGGGAGGTATATTGGCAAGTGAGATGGTTGTAATATTCACTGAGCTTCTGGGTGAGATTTCCTACAGCAGGCTTTTAAAGTCTAATTGTCATTAACAGTTCTGCACATGTGTTTACGTGGGGATGGAGAGCAGGCATCTAAACCTGCTTAAAATTCTGCCAGGGGAATGACAAGCCAAATCACTGGGCTGACAGATAAGAGAAAGTTAGAAACGGACGGATCTAGGCAGCTTTCCATTTTATGGCTTGAAGGGAGATTTCTGTCTGAAGTGAACTCCCCATTCAGACAGTTTCCTGACATGTGTGCTTATTTCCGTAGCGCTCTCCTGGTGTTTAACTGTACAAATATTTCTGTCATCCAGCACTGAGCTTCCAGGTTTAACAGTAATGAGAAGACAGCTGAAATAGGAAAGTGGTGCCCTCCTGGAAGCCGTTTAAAATCTACCAGTCTGACATAAAAGAGGCTACTAATAGTGCCATATTTAGATTTTTCCTAACCTGAACAGGTAATGAATTTATGTGGGGTGTGCTCCCCTTTTTTCCTCAGATATTCTAGCTTTGAAGGGCATTTTGAGTCACAGAATAGAGGAATGACTTAGTTGTTTTATAGTCCCTCCACCACTGTTGAACTGGATGCAGTTCACTGTAAGGCTGAAGGGTACCAATATGAATATCCCTCTGCAGTTATGAAGATGCTAAGAAGAAGTCATACAGTACAGAAGTTTGTATGCTTGAATAATGTGAGTGGTCGTTGCTAACACCTTAGAAAATTTAAACTCTGCTGGGGTAACTGCATTGACTAGTTTAGATTTCCTTAAGTAACAAAAGGGATTAACATTACTTCTCCGTGTGTGCGTTGCAATTCAGTTGCCACATCATGTCAGAATTAAGCAGATCACCTTTGCACATTTCTGGAGCAATGTTGACCATTATCAAGTAGTACAGGTATTGTTGTATCCAGGCTCAATCAGGACATGCTTTGCAGACTTTTTCGTATCTTTTGTTTGACCAGAAACTACAGCAGCTTTCAGATGCAGGGGTTTCTTAACACACCAGCCCACCTTCTATAAAAATGATAAATTCCAGGGACTAAGGGGGACAAAACTGTTGCAAAGCTATTGATCATAGTTCACTGTTTTAAGAAAAGGACAGCATGAGAGAAGCAAAATAAAGATAATGGGCTTCGGTAAAGCAGACAATAAACTCAGGGAATTTGTAAGTAGATTCTCTTGGGAAGATAATTTAAGGATAAAGAAGTGCACAAGAGAGAGCAATTACTGAAAGAAGCTGTATTTAAGACACAACAGCAAATTATTGTGCTATGAAGGAGAAAGGAATCAGCATAAGAAGAAAGAATACCTGCAGCAGAAGATTTTTAAAGTCTTGAATATTAAAAAAGGATTAATTTACAAATTAGGAACAAGAACATCTGGCTAAAGCTGAGTAGAAAAAAAGTAGACCGACAGTGTATGGTTGAGCCTAGAAAGCTAAAGTACACAATGACTTACTACTATTAAGGGTGATAAAAATTAATGTGAAAAGATTCTATGAACACTACAAGAGCAGAAAAAGGCAAAATAAAATTCAGGCCCATTCCTTAAGAAGGGAGGATTGCAAATAATGGACCACGATGAGAAAGCCGAGATATTCAATGACATCTTTGCTTCAGGCATGACATAAATTGTGAGCAAATGCCTAAAGCAATTAGGTTGATTACAAGAGCACAGATGCACAAGTCTGAGTAGGGAAAGAAGAGGTTAGAAAATTTTTAATGTGTTATGTATATTAAAGTTAGAGTGGCCTGGTGGAATTTACCCTGGAATATCTAAGAAACTGAAGCAGTATCTGAACCATTAACACTCATTGGTAACAAAAGAGGATGAGGTTCTCTAGGAACTAGAAGAAAACCCACAGAACCCATCCTTCAAAAGAGGAAAAGAAAGGTTCAGGGAGATAACAAGTCTATCTGTGTTGTCCTGAAAGATACACAAGACTAAATTATTAAAGAATCAATGTATAAAGTACCTACAGAATAATAAGCTAATAAAAACAGCCGGAGTAGATTTGTTGAGAATAAATCATGTCAAACTAACCTTGTTTCCTTCTTTGACAGGATAATTGTTCTCATGGAAAAAAGAGAAGCAGTAGATACGCCTTGACTCTGCTAAGGCTTTTGACATGGTCCCGCCTAACATGCTCTTAAGGAAACAAAAGAAACATGTACTTACCCAGAGTCATGATACGGTGAGCACACACTCACATGGTTTGATGTTAAACTGGGAAGGCATTAAAAGCAGGGCTCTGCAGAAATCATATTTCTACTCAGGATTTTCATCAACAACTCGAATCATGAAACACAAAAGTTTTCAAACAACATGAGGCTAGGAGGGATTACAAGCTCTTTGAGATACAGGATCAAAATTCAGAACCACACACACACAAAAGGCCCAAAACCAACAAGGGAAAATTCAGTACTGAAATACAAACACTTATCCTTGGGAAAGGGAAATTAAAAAATAAATTATAAAATAGGGAATGAAGAGATGTGATTGCTCTAATGGAGCCATCTAATGGAGCCATGACAAATGAAATTGTCATAATATGATACTGTTACAAAACGAAGCAAATCTCATGCTGTGCGGAGCTGACAGAAGTGGTGTAGGTAACATATGCAAGGTAATTATCCTTCCCTGCTTGGCCCTGGGAAGCTGACATTGGCACTGAACAGTTTTGGGCGCCACACTTTCTGAAGTGTTGCCAAACTGGAGGAGGGAAATCAAAAAGGTAGGAGGTAAAGAAAACATGGCCAGAAAACAAGACCCAAAGACATGACTTTTGAGAAAAGATTGAAGGAAATGACTTTGTTTGGTATAGGAAAGAGAAGAATAGAGATAAGATGTAATAATAACCCGGTATTCAAAGGCCCGTTAAAGAGAAAGGTGGTAATTTGTTCTCAAAGACCCTTACAAATAGACTGTGATGAACTCAATGAATTTGCATTGGAGATACTTTGGGGTTTGGTATTAGGAAGTATCTGTGGTGCAGTGCCTAAATATGCCGCACAGAGGAGAACTGTTTCTGGAAGTGTTTTAAGAACAAACTAGACAAATTATTAGACATGGTTTAGGTATAATAGCCCTATCCTTCAGAGAGGAGAAAGGACTGTGTGATCCCAGGAGGTCCTTACCAGGCTTGCATTGCCATTATTCTGTTAAATTAAGACCAGGAACACGGCAGAGTTGACTGTTATTATCTTTCCAGATAATTTTCAGTTCCAAGCTTCAAATATACAAGGCTATTATAAGGCTTCTTTTGTTTTATATGGATGTTAGACAACCACAAGTAAGAAAGGAATGCAATTAAATATTTTTTTTAAATTGACTTTAATTTGGGGCCAGTTAAGGAATAATGATACGTGGAGAACAAGATATAATTAAGGAACTGTGGGAGGCCTGTAAAGAATTAAATTTGGTGTGTATAATGAAATCCCAATAACTTCAGCAGGCCGGTTAAGCTGGTAGCCTGGTTGGCAGAAATCAGGCTAATTGCATGTACCCTGAAAGATCATTCTTAGGATTATTGTGGAAGAGAAAATGGAGGATAAGACAGAACACAACCTTAATGTGAAAGACCAAGCATACAAGAAACTAAAAGGCAAGAAGAGGTGAGAGCAGGCTGTAGGAATCCTGAAGACCTCAAGAACCAGAAGCAATAGCAGAGAAATATGTTTAAGCCCAAAATCTGCTCTGTGTTTATTAACCAGGGCAGAGACTGTAAAGGCTTCCGAAGTTGTCATTTACTCATTTGTATTCTCCAACCATGTGGTCTAGTACGGTGGTCGCTGGAAAGCTATGACCCTAATCCTCTTGGGAAGCTGGGAATGTAAAACCTGGCTTCATACTCTGACTTCAGTTCTGCTCCGTTTGTAAGAGCTCTCCCAAATAAAGGGTCTGTATGTAAGGATTGCGCCAGTGCTGGTTTCAGTCAGGTCTCTAACGCAGCAGCAGCAAAGGGCATTGCTGGATAGCTACCGCAGACTGTGCATTCATCAGAAAAGCTCTGGGTTTTTGAATGACCCAGTTGTGGAACCCCGGATTTGAGATGTAATACAGGAGTTCCCTACGGAAAATGTAGTGCTCTCCTTACTTAGCTGCTGGATCGTACACGATTCAGTGGCTCTGAATGTTGCTGACAGCCTTGAAGGGAGGAGGCTTTACTGACTGCTGTCACTGGCCAGGCAAAGCTTTGGCTGGTGTCACCAACTCAGCCCTCTGCCAGCCAACTTAGGGGTGCTTTATGTGCACTGCAGAGGACAAGTGTCTGTGTAAACACAATGTCCCTCCTGGTTCCTCTTCCCCCAGGCACTGCAGTCTCACCCTGGTCTAAACTCTCCCCAGAGACAAGCTGGTGGAGCAGCAAAAAGGACAGAGTTCTTCCCTCCCCACCTAGGGACACAGCAACCAGGAGCCTTATGGTTTGGTGCCAGCTCTTCCTTCCCCCATATGTTTCCCATCGCAACATTCACGTGTGTTTGAACCCCTCTTCTGTGGCAGCACTCCTCCAAGGACAGGGGCCTTGGGATCTCTGCGTCAAACACGAGTCCTGGGGCTGAGCCTGGGCTCCATGCCTCCTTTCACGTGGGGAAGGCAGGTGGAGACCCTCAACACAAGAAGTGGGTCAAGGATACAAATGTAGCTGCCCCATGGTGTGGGGCAAAAAGGTTTCCCTTTCCCACTCGGTGACCGGCGTACTGTCCCCGCTGCATCCTGAATCTTGATGTTGGATAGCAAAAGACCCATTACAACGAGGTTTCTACTCTTTAGCAGAAACCCTGGGATTTGCTAGAGTATGCTGTTTAGAAAGGGCACAGAGTAGGAGGGAAGGAAGAAGCTGCTCTGAGGAAAGTGTGTTTTCTGAGAAAGCTTCAGAAGCAAAGGGAATTAAGTTTGAATGAGTTCCAGCTTTATTCCACATTAATCTCCTGGCTATTAATCTGGAGTCATTATCCTCAGAGCACCAGTGACTGCAAATGCCCTTCTTACCCTTCTGAGCAAAGGTATGGGTGTACACACCCATTGACCTGCACCTCGGAGGAGCGGCAATAGATAGTGGGCAATAAGGGTCCGGCGAGGGAGGTAACCGTCCTTAGCAGATGGGATTTGTTAATTCTTTGTTCTTAAGCAGACTCCTGCTGTTACTGAGAAAGGGAAAAAAAAAATCATTATTTTTCTGCATCTGAGGCAAGCAGAATGCCGGAAATATCTGATGTATGTCTACTCTGGTCTACAGGGACTCAAGAATCCTGTGGGATGTCTGCTTGGGGATGAAATAGAGCTGGACCCTAAGGCACAGTGACCTATAAGTCTTAAATATGACCGCTTGATTTTTGAAAAGAGGCAGAAGCAGCCATAAGGTCAGCATCTTTGCCTTCTAATGCCTGAGGCTTTGAAGTGTTATTTAAGGCGATCATTTATCTTGTACCTATGAGGAGTTAAACAGCAGGGGGTTTTGCTTAGAGGAAATAACAGCAAAACTTTGTTCCTGTCAAGGAAGAAGACATGGTGTCTTAATTAGCTAAAGGGCAGCGTTGGTTAGCTCTTCTGCTAGTGATGCCTCAGAAGATCTCACTGACCATCAACAATAAGATAGGCAAAGGCCTAACATACATAGGACATTTTATTTCCTACAAAGGGAAGGATTTATGCACAGTGCTTACTTTAAACTTTGGGTATTCTTACTGTATTGCAAACAAGCCCTTCTCCATTAATGAGTAAGATTGAAATTTAAGAAAAAGCCTTTTAATCTGTAATTTCAAGCACCTCAACAGAGGAAAGTTAATATGCAATGATGCAATCTCTGTTTTCTGTATCAAGGATACTTATTATTGCACTCCCAGACGATGAGGTAGCCTGTGCTATGGCTAGTTAAGCTCACATTTTTCTCAAAGATGGGTGGAGATGTAGTCAATACCCAGCAGCACCTTGTCTGGAGAAGATGATCTGCTTATCTTCCTCATATCAGGAGCTATTGAAATGAACAGACGTCTACTCTAAGAATGCAAACTGAAACAGTGTAAGCGACCCTATTCATCTAACAATAAATTGAGCATCTTTCGTAACAGGAGTGCTACAGAGAAGGGAGGAAGGATTTGTAACAAGAGGACATCGATAATTTGCAAATCCTGAAAAACTCAACATGGTATTTAAGAACTTAGCGTGATTTTTTTTTTCCCTAGCTTAATCGTCATCACCAGTGATTAAAACTTGCCTATAACTTGTAGAATCTTTTTGGCTGGGATTTAATTAAACAATTCTGTCAATGAATAGCAAAGCAAGTTAGAATCTGGTTTGTGCTTTCCTAGCTGCATGGCATTTTTGGAGCTCATGTGACTAAGATTCAAACAACAGTATTTTTATCTTGAAATCAGCACAGAAGATTCTGAATAGATGCCTGTTTAAGACCAGCTAAATAATAAAGAAACACCTTATATATATGTCTATGTTCCCGATTTCACTGACAGTAAAAGTATTGTGAGAAAGAATTGGGAAGACTCAGAAGCTTTAATGTATTTTGATGTAGTAAGATTTTTTTTTCCATGACTTCTTTCTTTGCTTCTAGGTTTTACCAGTTCATCTCTGAGATTCAGATTTCTATGGCTAAAATGGTGCATCAGTCTTCCTAAGCAATGCAAACCAAAGAGCATCACACAGTAATTTCTGCAGAACTTAACTTTGAATTATAGCACGTTTTAAGAAGACATCCTGGCTTGCTTTTCTCTCTGTTATAAATACTGTTTGATTGCCTCAGTCCTTATGTGTAGGTATTTTGGCTTTTATCAGTGCTTCAATATACTGACAGAAATATCTTTCATTGAAATGCGTATGTATTACCCCTCTTCTAAATAAAAGAGACATTAACTTTATGATAGCTAAGATACGCATTTTACACACAGTATCTTGATGGTATTAATTAACTCCACACATGGTAACAACCCAGTATCAATCTCAAGAAAGAGCTAAATGGGCACAGGCATCCTTGTGATGCTACCATCTCGTCCAGGGTCAAAGCTGAAGGGCAGTACCGTAACAAGAAGAGCAGCTTGTTTTGCTGTGGCCTGGCCTCTCATTAGGCATGTTGATAAAAAAATATCGTGGATGTGCTGTGCTTGTGACAATTCCAGAATTCCAGTATCAAGTAAAATATGGAAAATGGATATTTATTCTCCAAAAGATCTGCCTCTAGTGGAAAAGATTGACATTAGCTGTAAACCCTTATCAAAGACATCACATTACTTTTGGAGGAACCATTATTTCTTAACAATACCAAACAGCTATCAGTGGTGACTAATCAGAGTTCACTGCTTGCTAAAGCTGGTTACAGTCTATACCATCCTCAAATTTTTCTTTGCGTTCAGTGGAAATTCATTCCTGTGCTATTTTGGTTCTACTAACAACATTAGTGATGTGATATTTTCTGCCTGATGCCTCCTGGTTTGTCAATGTTGGTTTTTTTTATTCTTGGTATCTGTGTTGAGTTTGCATTGCTTAAATGACCTCTCTTTGCTCTTTTTTCTCTTTCTGAAAAAAGAAATGCTTCCCTCTTTTCCAGTTGATCAAGGCTTAGAAACCCACTGCCTCAGGTATTTTGAGTCTCTTTTGAGTTTAATCTTGTTTGTCAGGATTCTTGCCAAGTGCCTCAGGATGCAAAAGAATCACAGGCACATCATCTGGGAATAGATTTTGTGTTCAAGCCCAGACTGAATTGACTTACTGGTTATATAGGGTACTAGGGAATACGCATATTCACTACATCTTTCTTCAAGACAGGAGTTTGCTTAAATACAGGAGGAGCAAAACTTAAGTTTTGTGTTTTAACAGAATTGTCAGATGTGTTCTGCTTGCCAAATTTTTTTCTTTTTTTTTTTTTTACACCCAGTATTCAAGTGGATGTTTTCTGATGCCTAATGTTTTCTACCATCACCATACTGAATGGCAATATCATGTTCAAACTAATAAAAGTATCTGATGACAGCACATTTTGTAGTTCAGTTTTCTTTTGTTCTGAGCATTTTCTAATCTAAAGATGAGTGGATCTGAGTTTGGTTGCAAATCTTGCCAAAGCTCAACTGTATTACTTGGGCATAGTCCATAACAGCGTTGAACAGAAGCTGGGCAATTTCACAGGGATCCTTGGGAACACTGTCACAGGGAAGGAAAATGCCCTTTTTGGTGACATTACTACCATTTGAGCTTGTGGTGTTAATCTTACTAAGATACCCTGTTCTAGACAGACATCTTAACATAGACTAACACCTCGGTTTTCGCAACATGCAAGTATACCCATCTAGTAATTCTCATTTTTCCTAAATTTCACATGCTCATGTCGCTGCACTGCCATTTGCTGTAGCATTTGAGCTTTTCAGCCACGTTCATTTCCTTACCATGAATACCAAGTCCTTACTTTAAAAAAGGTGAAGGTTGGTTTTGGGCTACCGTGGGAGAACTAGAACATAGAGGGAGTTGGGAGTATCTGGAGCCAAGGACAGCTAGGAGAGCCTTTAATTTTGTCTTTGGTGCTTGGCAGAGCTGAGGGTGTGAGATCCTGGGATAGGAAGTCTCCCACATAGAAGAACCAAGGTTTAGGGGAGTTACAGGGAGGTCTGCAGATTGGGAAAGCATCAGGAAATGGTTTTTGGAGGCTTACAAATACATGAGATAGGATATCGATGGCTTTGCAACAAAACCATTTCATGCCAGCACTGATAAACTTACTAGATCACAAAGCACTGAAGCTACTCCCAGTGTAGCTGCTGCTTATAGGTGCAGTTTGAAAAGCTGAGGAAATGCTTTTTTCATCCTTCTTCCCTTCTTTGCATTCATGCAAAGGTCAAGTGCAATCTGGCAATATAGAAATCCAGTATATAAGCCACCTTGAATTCCTCACAGTATTTTCCCAACTGAAAGCATTCAATTGTTGTCAGAAGTTGCATGTTGACCCACATTGGTACTTCCTACGACATCTATGAAATACTGGACTTGTATCATCTCAATCATATTCAAGTATTTGAGCATGAACAGAATTAGGGCTCTACTTTTGTGAAACAACCAAACTTGAACAAAAATAGCTTTCTGACAATCCAGTTCATCTCACTTACACTGGAGTCAGGACCCTAAGGTGTCCAGGCTCTAATGAGCAGTGATGTCTCACTTGACTTGGTCTGAGGAAGACGGCTGTGCTCAGAGAGCCCCCTCAGCAGCAATCTGTGATGGAAAACCTATTTTAGGTTTTGCACAGCTGTGTTCACGGGGGACACCTCTGAATCAGCACCTACCTTGATGAAATGCTGGGAGGATCTTTTTTGCCTTGCAGGGAATGGAGGTTTCCCAACATCCCTCCATGTCCTGAGAGCACCTGGCCAGACTTCACAGCCCAGTAAATGTTGCATCGGGTCTGGTGCGGTGAACGGTTTCTGACGTGCACAGCCTACTAACATAGCAGAAGAATCTGCTCACTCAGAATCAGTTTCTCTTGGGATATCTAAAAGCACAGTTGCGGAGGAAAGCCTAGTTCAGTGGGTAACTGCTTTGATTTTCAGGGCTGTTAAAGGCATGAGATTGTTTTTACTCACAAGATGGCGTCCATCCTTCCCTTCACCTCTGACACAACATTCCTGTTCCAAACTGCTGAGCTATTTTTGCTAGAAATTTCAAAAAAAAAAAGCATTTTTCAGCAGATACTGAAAAAAAAAAAAATGCAGCCAGAAAAGAGAAAAACTGTGGCCCACTGAAGACTGTGGGGAATTCTTGCATAATCTGATCTAAAGCAGCCGCTGTGACTCCCGTTCCAATTACTGTTCCTTTTTGACAAATCAAGGATAACCAATGTAGAATTAAACCATTTGGGAAGCAAAATAAATCACAGTCATCAGGCTGCAGAGTGCTTCATTAAGTAAGTTAAGCTATCAGCTTTCCATGGAAAAAAAAAAAAAAGAAAAAAAAAAATCTTTCAAACAAAGCAGCCCTGAGGGGAGAAGGCAGCAATCAGCGTAAGGAATTCAGTGGCTGGCAGGATGGAGACACCTACAGGCTTTGGTTATGAGATCTTCCTCCTCAGCAGGGTGCACACTCCTTGTAGCCGTGTCAGATCTGGCCTCCCTAAGAGCATACGGTGCAGTCAGGGCTACCTGTTAATGCGGAAGAGCCGGAGGGTGGGAAGGAATGTGAAGCCAAAGACCTGGCAGGTGGTTTGAGGAGGTGGAGGAAATGTGGGAAGAGGATACAGGGTCTCTTAAGGTGGAGATGATGATTGTGGCCTAAACAGGAAGTAGACTGAGGATTTGAAGGAAAAAAAAAAGAAAAAAAAAAAAAGAAACGACCAAAACCCTCAACATTTTCCTAGCTTAGGCCAGGAAAAGTTCCTTGGTCTTGGCCAGGAGGAGTTCTTTGGTCAAGTAACACAAATGAGTGGTGAGAGTGGAGTGAGAGAAAAATGGAAAGCCGGGGGACATTCCCAGAGAGGTGCTTCTTGCTCAAGGAATATGATAATGGATGCAGAAGGTGTTTTTTTAGGGTTATACCGAGCTGTTTGAGGTGTGATGAGGCAGATGCGGTATCAAGTGGAACAAGAGGACCAGACATGTGGCTGGCATGAGTGATATAGATTTAGCAGCCCAAGCCTGGTGAGGTGGGATGGGGAGGAGAGGTGTGCCCCTCTCACCAGAAGTGTTTCCTCGCACGACTTCAGATATTTCTGACCCAAAAGCTGTTGCAGGATGGGAAAAAGGAAGGAGTGGATTGATGCCTCCATTCCCACCCTGGATGTGGGCATAATGGTATATTTTCTTGATCATGTATTGATCTTAATGCTCGCAGAAAGTTATATTCTGGTAGCTGCAGAGGCTGAAATCTTTCATGTTCAGGTACAATCAGACATTGCATGCTTCTGTGGTACTAAAGTCTCCTAGCGCTACTTCCTAGGATAGATGGGCAGGTCTGTCTTCATGATGATTAGATCCAGCATTTTGGTGATGTCACCATTTTATTCCAACAATTAAACTGAATCCATCTTCCTACTTCATGTACGTCAAACAGTTGTCAGAAGACAGCTTTCAGCAAACCCTAATTCAAAGCAGCCATGTACCACTAATTTAGAAATTCATCCTAGTCCCCTACCAATTCCGTGGGTTTTCCAGATCTCTCTATGAATATTTCTCTTTCTTTCTATCTCTGGTTTTGAACATAAACAGATGGAGGGTTTAGAAAAAATAAAAAGGAAATGCTGTGTCGTTTCTAGCTATTGGTAAATACCCGGATAAAGTGTCCTCAATAGATTAAAGAATTAAGCTCTTAAGAAGCTTATCCAGCCTCATCTCCTCCTGTTGAACCTTTATTTTTTCAGAATTAGCACTGATTTGATTTTTTCCTGAAATTGTTTGCTTCCTGAGTGGGCTGTCTTTGCGACGTGTAGCTGTGCACAGTGGGTGCTGCTGATAAACGGGCAGCAGCCCTGAGGACAGCGAGCCTTCACCTACCACTTCTAGCACTGGAAGTGGAGGGGGCAAAAGAGGGAAGGAGAGGCTTTAAAAAAAAAGCCCCCAAAATGATAATGTAGCTAATGTGAGATTCTGAAAGCTGGTGAGACAGTAGGAAACACACAGTGCTTGTGCTAGCGTATGTCTGATAACAAAACGCTTAATTGCTTAGAGGAAAGAGTGAAGATGGGGCTCTGAACTTGGCTGTATTTTGCTCCTTGTCGCACAGTGGGAAATCAGCATAATCTTTGGTACAGTACCGAAATTCCTGAAACAATAGCTCTGCAATTTTGAAACAGTGGATCAAAACTTACATGGACTCATTCAAGGCCTGAAAGTTTTAAAAAGAGTAAGTCAGGGATAGGAATTTTAACTCAAATATCCCCAGATACCCAACCGGTATACATTAGCCCTGCTGACTTCCAGGTCAAGCCTGTAAGTCGGGCGAAACAGTCTTACTGTGGAAAACACAACTGTCACAGGAAAATGTGCTGGTAGTTAGGAGCTTCAGTAGTCCCGCAGAGCTTTGCAGAAGGAAGGGATGGTGGGGGTTTGTACGAGGGTTTGCACCCTTCAGCTGTGCAACGTGAACTCAAGCTCTCTTTGAACTTCCTGGTGATGAAAGTTTCCCTGAAAGATGAGGAAACCCTTTATATGATTCAAACAAATGATGGTTATATGCCTCAAAGAAGTAAAAGATGTGAAGGTTGCCTTGTGTGAAGCTGAGACAAAAGCTTCAGTGAAAACTTTTCAGAAAGTGAATACAATGAACTTTGAGGTCCCTCTGTGCAGGCCTGCATAAAAGCTTTCATCTGTATCAATGTACCCTTCTTCCCTCAGGGAAGTTAAAGAGAAAAATTCCATTTACAGTAGCCCGTTTGGTGTTTTGGAGTATGTCTTGCAACCACTTCCACACCACAGAATTGAAAAGGTCATACCCCATTTGGACAACTCTGCTTTGCTTCCAACGATGTTAGCAAATCATACTTGAAGAAAAATTTCTGATGTTTCCAGTTACTCACCTATAACTTTATGGATCTACTTTTCCAATTGCAGTTTCCCTTGACTGACTGAAACTGCTGAAACTGGTAAAAATTGCAACTGGACTATTAAATAGCAAATCCTGCTGCTCTTGTTTAATTGTCAGTGATGCCTGCTTATGATAATTTTGTCACTTTGTCATGGTGGTCACCACAGAAGCCCAAAAACTGAAGACATGCAGGGAATCTGTCATGGCAGAGACTTTAAAAATTTGCATTTGAAATGAACTAAGTAATATAGTAAGTTGTGTGACACTAAAGCAGTCGCAACTGCATCAGATGACAAATCTATGAGAAAGTCGTAAATCATCTAGAGGTTAGTTCAGAGCAGGATGAAACGCCTCCTATGAACACATTACTCAGGATTTGGTTTTAGGTGGGTTCTCAGACCTTGCTGTAGCCAATGATGGGAAACTAAACTTTATGGCCACTTTCCTAAAACAGCTTAGGTTTTATGAGGGGGTAAGGAAAAATTTCCGAAAATGAATCAGGACCACATTTTGAAAGCAGTGGGAGTCAGATGGCAATCCATCTGCTAGGAGACTGTCTAAATGTATGTGTACTTTGAAGAACTGGGTCCTAAGTGATCTGGTTATTCAAAATCCCATTGTAAAAGAGACCTAGCCACTTAGAAGTCTATTTCTCTGAGCTTTCATAAAGGGATCCACATTATGCAATACAATATTTTTGATGTCCATAAATCTAAGAGGAAATATATTCAGAATTGTGTCATTTAAAAATACAGATTTTCCTACAGCGTTACCTTTTGGATTACAATCATCAGCTAGTGAGTTGAAGTCAGCTTTTATAACATGCACAAATGATTGATGCTCTTATCAGAGGCATGGCAGCAACCTCTGCTGCGATGAGGCTTCTTGGGGCACGCTGTAGCTTGGGTCTCAAGTGAGCCACAAAGTTGCCTTGCTAGGGTGTAAGGATGCCCAGAAAAAAAACAAGGGAGAGTAGTAACCGCAGCAGGGCTGAAGGACCTACCTGTGCATAAAGGCCTGTCTATGCCTACAAGGGTAATGGTCCAAACTGCCAATTTATACTCATTATGGCTTTGCTTATGCAAATGTTGCATGGTCAGCTTCAAGGAGCTTCTGTGGGACTACTTTACAAAGTTAATCATGTATGCAAGTCTTTGCAGACCCACCTAGAGAAATTCATTCCAGCAGAGAGGGCCGATGTGCCATTAGTCATGTTTTTAAGACTTAAGAGGGACATAAATCATGCATGAGTTTTCACACAGGTTGTATACACAGATATACATTTCAATAGCATTGTTAGTGCTATTTGAAGTATTTATAGAAGTGCTTTGCATTCAGTGGTGAGTTAAAAAAAAAAGGAATCTGTGCTTCAACCGACATCTTAAAGGGATATTTAGAAACTTTACTACCGTTTCCCCTGAGGCCCTTCCCACGATAGCTGCAATACCGAGACATGGAAGGTTAATTAGGGAATATTTGTAAAGGACTTTGAAGATGAAAAGCTTGCTTTCTTTTTTTTCCTTTTTTTTTTTTTTTAAATGCTAAACATGCTGATGATTATGAAGGTGGGATTTCTGACAGCTTCTTTGTTTTGCATGCTTGCACTGAAGTGGTTTGCTATGAATCCAGTTTGCTGCCAGGTTTTCAGTGGCGAGTTTACCCACTCCGCTTTGTCAGTGTACCTGCTGCTGCCTTTTGTGAGGCTACGGCCTCTCCCGCGGACCAGCAGAGCCCAGGGTGCCTGCTGGCGCTGGGCTCAAGCGCCAGGTTGCACACCACCACCGTGGTTGCACTGCTTGCAAATGGAAGAACCTCCCTGTTTGTAACGTTAAAGTCCATCAGAGTTTCTCCCTGTCTTCAACAAGCGACAGAAACGTAACCTTGCAACCCAGGAAATGAAGCTTATTGAACAAGATCTGTGAGACTAACTCTTCTCATCTACAAAGGCAACCCACACTGACGTTCTGCTTAGCATAATACATCCTACCCTGGCAAGATAGAAAAGATGTGACAGCAGCTTTGCCACTGGCAAGTTTGACAAAACCTTCTTTCCATGAAATCCCATACAAAATGACAATATTTAGAGTGAAGAGCCAAGTGCTAAACAGTCTGCACTAGCGCATATTAATCATTTAAACACAAGAGCTCAGCAGCAACACCAGGCTTTGAGTCTAATTCTCAGAGCTTTCTGCTGTTTTAATAAAGAAAGTTCCCATTGTTTTCATTACACTCATTAGGTTGTTCTTTATCTACTATATGCTTCCACAGGAACTGAAGCATGGAACAAGGCAAACAGCAGTCTCCTTCACCACACAAGTTAGTATACTTTCATATTCAATACAATTAGCTAATGTTATTCTGCCAGCAGTGTTGATGTGCTAATTTATTAAGCTTTCATTAAGGCAGACCACTGTAGTACTGGAAAATTTTATACCTAATAAAAGTAGGTTTATGAAACAGGTTATATTAGTACAAATATGTTTTAGGGCATTTACACATTTGAATGTGTTTATAGCTGAGACACGAGGATACCTTGAGAAGATGCAAATAGCCACTGTTGGACTTCATCTTAGCCACTGCTAGTTACTTGATTGCTTGTTGCTTTGTTTGCCTGCTTTGCTTCTCCATATGGCGAAATGCACCTTCCCTATAAAAAGCATCCAGAGCACTATGACAGAAACCCATCATTAGAGCAAACCAGCAGTGTTACTGAGAGAGGTTGTACTGAGACAGAACAATGCACAGCGTGAGAATTTTCTAAAGGTACAAGCTCCCTGCAAAATGAAAAACCAATGCATTTCCCCAGCAAAGAGCAAATTCACAGCCAAGAAGCCTCTTTGGCCCAACCTGTGTTAAAATATTTATTGTAGAGTAATATGGTGTTGGAGGGAAGGCATTTATACCACATAAATAATTCTCCCTCTTTTTCTTGAAATTATATTATAAATTATCACTACAAGTTTATTGAGCACTACTTTCTCACCACCTATGGGTAAGCAGTCGCGCTCTCTATATTTATGTTTTCAATATAAAGAGTGTCCCTATTACATATTTCAAGGCAAAAATCATAGTCAACATAATAGAGGACAAGCCATAAATTCGTAAACTGATATAAAGCACCGCTGGCTCAGTGGATGTAAATCAGCAGGGTTCTACTCAGACCCCATTGCTTTATATTCACTGGAGAGCTGAAGCAGCCCCAGCACCAGGGAATAGCTCTTCTGCTTGGTGAATGGGAGTGAACTGCCAAACCCAGGCTTGCCTGTGAGTTTCCATCAGTGTTATTAAAATCCTGGCTGGGTGTCATCAGACCAAAAGTCTATGTAGCAAAATATCTTTCCTCTCCCAGTGGCTAAAAGTAGCTCAAGGAAAGTGTGTGAGAAAGAGGACATGTTTACCTCTTGGGGTAATTCAGTTTGTAATGAACCTATTTATTAATTTCCCGATAGCCTCTGGGTAATTTTTTGGTGTTTCTTTGTGTGAGAAAGCATAAATTTAAGTTGTGGTCATTAAATTAGTTTGAAATAGATGTTAACAGAATAGCAGTCTTTCACCCAAGAAAGTTTTCTTGAGCCAACATTTTGAATGATAACCTCAATACTCAGTAACCCAGCATTCAGGATGAAATGTCACCTATGAGCCCATTAAACACTCGTTGAGGTAATACCTTCTCTATGTAAGCAGCTGACAGGCTTGCAAAATAGGAAGTTGCACCCTGCAAAAGGATATATAAGTGCCTGTGTCCTGTTCTACCTGCTGAGCAAACCTCTTTGCATGGAAAGGTTACACCAGAAGACCACATACCCAGCATCTCTTTGTAGAAGTCATGCTTGGTACAGGGGTCGTCTTTTCCATGCAAAATCTAACAGGTTGATTTCAAAGGGACCTAACTGAGCTGGGTACCTGAGAAACCTTGCTAAGAAACATGCAGTACACAAAACAGTCTGCAGCCTGTATGTAGTTCAGCTACAGAGCTAATGCTTGTGAAATTGCACTGACCCTTTGTTAAAGGAGCTGTATAAAAGGCTGCCATCGCCGCAGCTGTCGTCTTAAACATGAGCTCAAAAATTTACTTCTGTAGGTACTTCCTCCAAATTGTCTCTTCCTACAGCCCGTGCTTCTCCTCCCCACTTCCAGGTAGGACCCACAAGCACTCCTCTTTCCGTGGCACTGCCCAAAATGCCACTTGCTACATCCTCCTCTACTGAAGAAAACAAGTCCAAAAGACCATCCGAAGAGCAAATCCACCTAATCCTGTCCAAAATATCTCCAGAGAGCTCAAAGCTTTGCCATGAAACAAAATAACAACATGTATAAAGGGGTTTAGTTAATAACTTAGGAAATTAAATGGTGGGTGCGTTAATATACTCAACAACAGTGACCAAATTTTGATGCAGATTTATTTTAAAGAAAATGCCAGTTTTCTCAAGCCAGTCAAGAAGCCTCTGACATGTCTTTTCTTAGCTCATCCCTCTTCCAAGTTTTCTTTCTGTCCTTAAGAAAGATCTTATTCTTCCATCCTGACAGCCCTTTGTGCAGCCACACCAACACCTATTTGCTCCTCTCCTTAGGCCATCCCGCACCAGCCCAGTTTGCGTTTCTTTTTCTCGCTTCCCTACCTGGGTGTAATATGCTTTCCTACCTCCCAGGGTCCTCGTGAGGTGAAATTTGTGTCACGTGCCATGAAGCAGCCGGGGCCATCGTGAAGGTCTCTGCAGGATTACTTTGCGTAGCCTGAATGTGCCACCTCCACCCTCCCGTCACCGGCTTCCTCCTGCAGCCAGCCGGGTGGCAATCCTCCGAGCTGGCCCAGCTACCAGCATTTGAATGGGCTCATCTCTGGCTAAATAATGATTTCAAGCTTCCCAGTGAGCATTGTCCCCCTGGGAGAAGTGACCTATTGGTCTGAACCAGCTTGTATTGAAGGGAAGCATTAGAAAAGCCAATGCAATTAGCACTCTGACAAGGATGCTTACAAAGATGAATTTGGGATCAGTGCTACCTCTAATAACTACTGCCTAATCACATTTTGTTTAATCATGTATAGATCCCTGTTTCTCCCGGGAACTGCCTGGTGCCTGCCTGTCTTTTTGTGTTGGTTTGAAGTGCGCGTTGGAGGTAGCCTCACCACCGAGTAACTACGAAGGTGTACCTTGCCGCTGCCTACCCCACGGTGGGGGTAACACCCCGATGGTATAGAAAGACTCCCTCAGCAGGGGTATCAGCATGGTTTTGCTTTGATGTGAAACTGGGGAGAAAGCAGGCTGACTTTCAGGAGGAAGGCAGCTGCGCGTGCTCTTGTGATGTTATATATTACTTAGGGAGATGTGCCTCAGAGGCCTGCCCGTTGCCCTCTGCGAATACAAAAGAAAGCTAAACTCCCAAAGATCTCAGGTTTTGGCACACAGGCATTTTGTTACTTTTGCCCACCTACACAACTGATGTCTGATGGAAGTTAGGTTTGTTGGCTTAGCACCCAGAACCCGAGAACAATTCAGAGCCTCACCTGTTTACAAGTCTATTCCAGCATCATTATTCACAGCAAAACATAGAGTGGCCAGATTTTTTAGGCAGATTTCCATTGGATTCTGAAGCAATAAAACAAGTACTAGAAATATCTTCCATTAGTAAGCCCCAGGGACCAATATACTTATTTTTAAAAGTATATGGAGGCATTATTTGCATTAGGTAAGACCGTGGCCTTTCCAAAACTGCCATTCACTGAAAATAGTCTTTTTTATTTCTTCAGTAGGATAAATTTGTGCTAGAGCCTCCTCACATGAAACAGAAAGGCTGGACAAAGACTACTCCCCATCAGCAGTTTAATGATCACAAAGCAAAAATGAACCTAAACCTCTTTGTCCTGATACAGTCTATTTCCATTATTTTAAGACTCTTCACAGCATCATCTGCACAATATTGCTTTTCTTGCAAGACATGAAGAAACCCAATAACTGAGCATTAGGGAAACGGAGTGCTTCACAAGAGCTTCCGAGGGCAGGAGGATGTCACCCTTGTTATGATCTTGTCACCTGTACACTTGTCACCAAGGGGTACAGTCATGTACTTCGGGTGCACGTTGCCATGTCAGACGTCTGCTCTATCATGCATGCGATTGCATTGCAAGTCTACTGAAACTAAACCGCCAAAGAGAAGGATTAATTTTCCATCAGATCAGTGCGGCGATCCTTTCCAGCAGCAGCCCGTACTTAGGTTGGATTAAATGTACCATGAACCTGTACTCCAAATGGACTGGAAAATAAGTCGCCTATGCAAGCTCGTTTTTTCTGCTCTGTTTGCTGGGAGACCTATTTTAAAGCTATGTATGTGGTGGACAGAGTTTCTTTCTCTTCCAAGAGAGGGCACTATTAGCTTTCCTTCTGCTGCTCTCAGACGCAAGGGTAGTTGTAGTAGTCTTGTTGGCTGGGCCCTAAGTGCCAAGCCCGAGGTACAGGCACCAGAAACTACGCAGACTTTGCAAGCTTGGTTCCCTTTTGGAAATCTCAAATAGCTGCATGTGCTTTCTACGATTGCCCCACGGCAGGTCTGGCCGCAGGGGAGAGCGCTGTGCCCAGAGGACCTCACCACCCTGCTGTGCCAGAGCTGCATCCTAGTTACATTTATGCCTAGCCCAGCTTGGTTTGCCCTAGCATGGCTTGGTCTCCACCGGCAGTGGTAGAGGTCACGTGTTGCTGTATTTCTTATCCACAAGCATTAAACTCACATGCAGGTCCTCTGCTTTTGATGATTCAACAGGCTCCAGAAGCTAGATGGAAACCTATACAACCAGCTGTGACCCTTACTAGCTGTACTTTGGCTTGTTAAATGAGTGCCAGTACAAATACTGCTAGATAAAAGCTGTCTGTGAGACATCTCTTGTATCGTCATCACTCCTTTCTGAGGGTGACAGTGTCCAGTGAAGTCTAGTGCAATCCATAAGTCTGTGCCCCCCAAAAAAAGAAAAGGAAAAAAAAAAGTGCAGACCAGTCCATATGATACTGGATAAAGATGACAAACACTTACTGCCCTATCTCTGAGCTAGTTCAGTTTCACGGGGCTGGAACTCACTGAAGGCAGCAGTCTCTGGGGTTAACACATGTATTAAATAGCATTCCTTCTGCTCTCTTTAGAAAGAAAACAGGTTTTAAAGTAAAAGGCTTCTGCAACAAGAGCTCTGGTGTTGAACTTCACACAGATGGTGCTTATAAGAGAGATTTCAATTCCCAACAAACAATTTAAAGTACCACCTGGTCTGTAATTCCAGCTCCTCTCCCAGCTAAACAGCAACAATAATCCACGTTGTGGGACTGGGGGCTTACTCCCCCATAGATACTTACCGGTGGGCTCCAAGCAGGCCACCTCATCTTGTGGGCAGGGATGTGGGGAGCAAGACCAGCCACTCGGCTGAGCACCCTGAGCAGGGCATGTCCCTTGGCACCTGCTGTGTCAGTGACACCCCTCCTGGGGGTCTGCCATGGGTCTGCCTCCGGTGGGCGCTGACACGGGAGCTGAGCCTCTCTCTGCCAGCAAACATAACGCAACTTTAAGGAGGCTGAGTCACCTTCTCTGCAGTTCCCAGCACCTGCCTTTGGTAATTGCAAGGTCCCTCTTTCTTGCCAGACTCATGCCTGGTACAAATACCCCTTGTCAAATGCTGCTGCAGAGTGTTGCCCCAGTCGGCAGCCTTAGGACAGGAACGAGCAAGGCCATCTGTGACCAGTAAAGTGCTGAAACCTGACTGCCCCAATGAGCAACCGCGAAGCCCTTCCACGTTCAGTGCTGTAGTAGGCATGTAGGTCTGTCCCAGGTGCCGTGGCAGGTGGTCAGACTACGGCTGTGGGCCTCCTCAGAGCGCGTTCGCTCTTTTATTGGCCACCTGGGAAATTTCTTAAGCGATCTGATCTAATGATGGAGCGTTCAGATTAGTTCCCTAGAGGCTGGCTTTGTTGATTTCCTAGGTCTAGCTCAGGAGCACCGAAGGGTGAGGCTCGCTCAGCGCTGCTGCCGATAATGACGGAGCATGTGGAAGAGACTTGTATTCCTCTCCTCTCTTTAAACAGCAATTTTCTTTATCTTATCTTAACCTACCATATCCTATGCAGACAGACAGGGGGGTTAAACTGCAGCTGTGTTTCTCTGGCTGTCTTCTCCTCTTGCACCCTTTGTCACTTTTTATGTTTATTTGAAGTTGGCCGCACTGAGCTCAGTGGAATTTCTGAATACTCGTCCTTCCCAAATACCTGCGCTTTTCTATACTGACACCATTCTTCATTTTAAGTTCCTCTCTTTTGGTGCTTTGACAGTGGGATTTAGTCCCATCAGTGTCCCCACCTCTCTGGGGTAAGTACAGAGGCATTGCTCTGCCTCTGTTACCCACCTGTGAAACACGGAGAACAGCAGTTTCCTGTCTGATAAAGACTTTTGAATCTAGAAGTTGTTTTCTGATCTTCGCAGAGGAGGTGTATGGACGTACAACATATATTTCAGTTTCCTTCTCGATATTAATACTTATTCTTCAGAACATCAGTACTAACATAATCTTCCCAAGCCAGTTGATCATTAAAGGCGGGGGGGAATCATGTGCCAAAAGAGCAAAGATTTATTTAATTACTTTTATTAAAATAAAAATATCATGCATTAATAAGCATTAGACATTTCTGAGAACCAGTAATATGAAGATTAAGACTACGTCGTTTCTGCATAAAA
Organism: Calonectris borealis; assembly: GCF_964195595.1. Taxonomy (NCBI): domain Eukaryota; kingdom Metazoa; phylum Chordata; class Aves; order Procellariiformes; family Procellariidae; genus Calonectris; species Calonectris borealis. The sequence goes on along the minus strand of NC_134313.1, from coordinate 112,325,904 downwards.
TAGGTTGAGAGCTGGTAAAACATGCAGCCTACATATTGGAAGGGACTGGATGGAAAGATGAAAATGAGAAAGGTGCTGTAGTGGCTTTTTTTTCTGTGTACAAAGTTCATCTATAAAGACAAAAATGATTTAATTTACTAATCGTGATACTGGGGACTTATCCAGGCTGAATGTGTACAGACAGTTCCAGCTCCTCTCTTCTTTACTGTCTTGTCAACCCAGTGTATTTTGCTTTGTTATGTTGAGGACCCTGTAATTCCTTTAATCTTTGTCTGCTACATGTTCCACCAGTTGGCTAATTAAATGCCAATACTCAGGGGATGCTGGGGCTTCATTTGACTGGCTTTGCTAACAGAATTTCTCTTTCTGTCTAGTGTATAGTACAACCATTTAAGTCACCAGTGTGACTCTGGTTGAGACTTTATTTTGCCTTTCCTTACGAGGGAGTCCTGTATTGCTGTTGCGCAGCTCATGGCTATGCAATTCGGAAATGGCCAGCAGTATGGCTTCATATGCCACATGTCACATGAATGAGCTTTTGAGGGATTGCTTTGACTCTGCTTCTGCTATTATCATAAAAGTGAAGTGAGAACCTGCCATGCAATTGGAAAGAGCAGCTTTTATTAGCGCCCTGATAAGCAGCACCTGGGCTTTCATATTGCACTTCCAATGGTCACAAGTGTTAGCTGCATTATTGCTCACATTATGAAACGCCAGCACTGTGCATGCAGAGAGCCAAAGAGTCCTGGAGAGAGGAAAGGGCCCTGTTATTAGCTTCACTAAGCTCTGGATAAATCCCCAAGGTGACAACTTTTACCAGAAAAAAAATCTAAGTCCATCAATAAAGAACCCTTAATGCGAGTTCTTCTCTGGCTACAAACCCTACAAGCTATCCACTGATTTTTCTTCCCCCCAAATACAACAGTATATTACAATAAAAGTTCTCCAAAAATGAAAAACAATTAAAAAGAATAATATACACCTCATTTTTATCGCTCAATATACAAACAATCTTTGATCAACAGTATAAACCATTAAACCATATAAAAGTCAAGAGTTTCTTATTGTACAAATAGTGCTTTCATAGTTGAGTAACTTTACAATGCTGCAAGGGTACTGTCTGTATCTATGGATATATTGCTTGACAGTTTATTAAAACCAAGACATTATACCTTATACTCGGTTGATTGCATCAATACAAAGCAGCCTAAAACGGGCAATGGATCCATAGGATCTCTGATTATTGCGAGGGATTTTTAAAAATCACTCAACATTAGCCTTGTTTTATACTCTTAGTGTAATCAAGTTAAACATCCCATTAATTTCAAGGGGAACGGTATTAGGAATGTAGGATTAAAAAAGCAACCTAGGTATGTGAGCCAAGCCTCCTACCATTGTAGACAACTACTTTACTTATTCCCTTTCATAAAATATGAGGATAACATTGATGGTGGTTGCAAATGCACAGTCTCCAGCTAGCTTGTGAGAAGTAAGGAGAAGGGTCTGGATAAATTCCAGCGTGACTGGAAATGATGTACCGTATCAGCTACATCGGAACAACACCTTCCACCAGTCCAGTTGTTTGTGGCAGGTTTGATTCCTGGTTTTGACCTTATTAATTAGAAAAATCCATTACTTCAAGGCGAGAGGTACAGAGACACCACAAGGCCCGTGCTGTCGTGCATCCAGACAGCCCCATCTGCACCACGTAAGAGGATGAGAACAAAGCTGGTGGAGCACCAGCCCTGAATCTTGGCCGAAGGCATTTTGCCTCCTGACTTCAGCGGTGCAACAAGTGGCGTGTCTTTTGCCAGCTAGGTCTCCAGTTATCAATTTTTGGATGCTACTGAGGGTTTCCTTGACTACTAACTGTGGTACAGCCTGCTATGGCCGCACTCTTCTCTCCCTGTATAAGAAGAAGGGGTTGCATGAAGTACCTCTGACCGACCCGCAATTCTCAGTCCACGTGGCCACGGTAATACAGGTGATCTCCCAAAACACACGATGTCGAACGGAGGCAGGACGCGTGGCAGAAAGGAAAGCCTATCGTGGAAGCGCCGTGATTTCAACTCCCCTGCATAATTAAAGTAATACATAACCCAAAGTGTTATCGGTTTAAAGTCTCACTGCCTGCCTACACACTTCCTCGCATAAAAAGCAGTTATCTCATCATGTCTCATCTTCACCTCATTGTATTTTTTCCTGATACTGAGCCAAAACACCATGTATTTGTTTCTTTTTTTCTTGGCTGTGTCCCCGTTTAGCTATTGCGTTGAGTAGAAAATGAATCGAAATGGAGTAGAGGTTGTAGGTCTGGCCCTGAAGTGATACCTGGTCCTGATATTTGGTTTGGTTTTCTATGGACAGGCCTCACCCTCCCGTCAAGCCCTCTTGGCTCAGCGGAGGTCTGGCCCAGCCCCAATGAAGAGTGGAGATCTGTAGCTTTTCCCTGTAATGAGAGGCTGTGGAAGTGGTGATCAATACCCTATTCCTTTAAAGCAAGAAAACAAGACGTTACATCTTTGGTCCTAATGCAGCCCATTTGACAAGCTACTTAAAGGTGTCGTGGGGTTTTTTTGCATAAACATTTTTTCTATTTTTTTTTTTATTATTTCAAAAAGGCTCCTTAAAAGTTGTATGTCAGAACAAAGAGATAACACTTACAAAAAGAAAGCTAGAAAATGGGATCCCAATATAAAAATTTGAACCAGTGGTGATAAAACATTACAAAGCATTCTTGCTAAGTGTTATACACAGAGTTTGACATTTCATGAGTATATGGTTTCCATCAGGAAGGAGGACACAAGCACATTTTCATACTTTGTCCTGATTCAGATGTTTTCTCACAGAGAAACGTGGGGGGAAACAAAAGCCAGAGTACCGTAACTGCTCATTTGGAGAGGCAGCGGTCATACTAACAGAAGATGTTGAACCCTGAATCTGAAAAATGAGCGCTTGTCTGGAAATGCAAAGTTTCTCCTGGGCACCCTGGAGCACCCCCAGACAGACCAAGGACACCCCAGGCACCTTGTGATGGGACCTCTTTAAGCTGTTTGGGGTCCTGTGACATTGTTGTAGCCCTAACTGCGTCTCCCAGGGAAGAGAAGAGATTCACCCCATAGTACGAATGCCGCGTACATTGGTTTTCGCACAAGCACTCTCTGCGAGAGGGCTTCGCTTCAAGCTGGTAGCAGGGACAGGAGCCACGTGTCTATTCCCATGTGTACCTGCATAAACAGTCAATGGCCTCAGTGGTGTCCCTGGGCAAATTCGGCAGCTGTCTCGGATATGGATTGGCTGGCTGCACCCCTTCCCTGGCATTACTCTCCCTACACAAGCCCCTTCCTTTCAAATATACCACGGGAGCGTATTTTCTAATGCCGGGGCTTCACGCGGCCATCCTACGGTGCCGCTGGTGGGAGAGGGCATCACCCTGAGGCGTTCCAGAAACCACCATCTACTTCCAGCTGCTCTCTCTAGAAAACTCACTGCATTGTTGCCTGCCAGCTGGAAACAAAAGCAAGCCCCCAGCCTCTCGGATGAATTTAGCTAACAAGACCAATTGCAACATGAAGGAAATTTCCCAAGCCAACTCCCTTTGCAGCAAAAGAAAACAACCCAAGGCCCAAATGAAATCAAGTGCGCTGACACTGTACACAGGTCACTGGAAGACATCAAAGTAAGATGAAGACTCTTGACTTAACTTACGATTTCATATACGAGCAGTTATTAAAAGTCTTAAATTGTTATTGCAAAAGCAGTTTCATATTAACTGCTGCTTTATGATTAAGAGACACTAAGCACTAACTTGTAGTGGTTTTATTTTGCCTTCCATGAGAAATACAGTAAAAAGGGAAATTTTTATTTTCTCAATTGGTAAGACTCTCTTAGCTTTTAAAAGTGGCTGTGGCCTTCTACATTTCCCTATTCAGTTGCATTTTAAAAATCAGCATTTTCTACCCACACCTCCTGAGAGACAATGGCAGAACTTTCAAGTTATTTTTGGATGCTAATTCATTGTAAGCTCTCAAGATGCAGTGTATTTATTTTTTCTAACATTTGTAAAAACACAACTTTTATGTCCCATTTGGTAGCCTAAACTCCATGCAACCCTGCATCAGCAAGGTCCCATGCAATGCTGCCTAACCGTGTCTGCCTTTATGAGACCTATGACCTGCACGGGGCTCCTTGCTGTTACATAGTCAGTGAGCTGCAGTGGGAAAACCTGACTATTTCAGCTGCTTACCGATTTTTTTTTTTTTTTAATCTCTGTGGAAGTCATTTGGTACATTGCTAATGTCTGTCACCCTACGAGCAACAGCCACGCAGCTGCGCGGTCCCATCCGCTCCTGCTGCCGCTCTATCTGCCCCTGCAGGCACGGTCCACAGACTGCAGCACGCTGCCCAGTTTTTGTTTTTTGCTGGCTTTTGAATCATTACTGAGCTGCCGATTTACAAATCATGGCTTACAGGATGCCTATTTACCAGAACTACTTCACAATATAGCTGATCCCACCAATCTGCAATCTGTACATTTGTATGGAGAGTTTGTGGTCCTACAACCTCCTTCCTACTTTTCTCATCAAAACCAATACGTTAAAAAAGTGATGCTCTTTCAAGCTTACATCGCTTAATTTTCAGATGAATCTCCCTGTTTCTAGCAATGAGTCGCTACTGAATCTCTCCTAAATTGTGAGTGGTTTTATTTTGCCTTCCATGAGAAATATAGTAAAAAGGGAAATTTTCATTTTCTCAATTGGTAAGACTCTGTTAGCTTATGGGCAAGCATATCAACCTCTATTAAATAATGTTCATGCTATATAATGCTGGTGATACATATTGCTACTTCTTAGTCACTTTTTTGTTTTAGCTAACAGATTAAAACAAAACATCAATAAATTCTTTTGTGCAATAGTGTCAGAAAGATTCTGCAGGAGAACGTACACTATGTGATTTTCTAGTGTTCTGCTTGGAGACATAACAGATTTAGCAAATTGAAAATTATCTGTGATTTCTGTTAAGATCTTTTTTTGGTTTTACGTACATTCCTCTCGGGGCGGTGGGTGGAGAAAAGCAGCGCTGCCTGTGCGTACACGTTGCACGCTTGTGAGAGCAACACAACAAATCTGCTCTCAGGAACGCAAGGAGAAATCTGCCACTAATTGGACGTGGGAACTGAATTTTGGTTAGCGTTTTAAATACAAGCCAGTAATAATCAAAGTCAAACATCGCATCCTCCATGCTGCTGCGCCTGGGACTTGGTCATGGTGACACAGATGTACCGAACAGGACAATCTTTGGATTTTGACCCAATATACTGCTCTACCCTAGACTGCAGCGTGGGCAGTGAACTACTGCACACACACAAGCCGCTAATGCATTTTACACCATGTTACTTATAAAAGGGGTCATTTCACATGACCGTTCTTCTCCTTCATTCCTCAATAAATCTGTAAAAACAACGTTCTGAGGATTTGCTGCTTGATCCTGGACTCCAGATGCAATACTTAAACTGAGACACATACTGATATATTCAAAACACAGTGGCAGCATAAATTTGACTATTTCTTGCTACTTAGTATAGACTACATATCCTCTGCAACTCAGCTGCTTATGCTACCCTCAAGCAAATTGCCAATGTTCAACTAGTTACGGGCCTTTGTACCAAAATCACCAAATGTGCATTTGCTTTCTGATCTACTGGTTTGATTAAAATAGCCCTGCCAAGCTGCTGGTGGGATGCGTCTAAATTACTGACTAAATTCACACTTTAGGCATTTTACTCCTCCTACATTCATAAGAAATGTTAATGATGGAAAATCTGAAGCTCTGTATCACAGGCCCCTGGAAAGAGAAGCTGCTTTTGCTGCTGTGATTGCTTTATACTATGAAGCTAAAATCTTAGCCTTGCCTAGTCTGCCTATTCCACACTGATAACAGAAGATGATGCTGGGTATTTTAAGAAGCACTAGGCAGCCCTGTGTTTCAGAAGAGGGAGATAATATTTTCCATCACTCCAGATTATTCTTCCTTTCCTTAATTCATTCTCACTGCCCCTCCTGCATTGCCAGGATACGTAATCCCAAAGGGACAGGCAACCAGCCCCAGCCTCTGCCCCAGCGTGGTACAGCAATTGGCAGTATTCTGCCTTGAAGTGAGTAAAGCGTAACACTGATATACCCCTTTTCTTTGACAAATGTATAAGGGAAAATTATTTCTGCTCTGAGCCCCTTTAAGAAGGGAAATAAAACCACTTGGCTAGAGCTACCTGTGTTTCTTGCCCTAGTCAAGTTTAATTTAGTATAGTTCTTCCAGTCTGCCTCGTGAATGCTCCAATTTGCCACCATTTGCATTTCCTTGACATTTAATTAAAGTCTGTTAAACATTATTTGACACTTCATTTTTCAGTTACAGCAACATCTTTAACCGTTTTGTTGAAGAAGAAAGGCATTTTGACAACTCGATGGCTGCATAAGGGATCAGAAAAAAGATGTCTTGCGTTTGACCATCAGAAAGCAGACTAGCGAGCACTTTATAACCATGTACAGATGACTTTGAGGTAAGTTCCTCCTGTCAGTTTTTAGCAGTAGTGGTCAGTAGGTGATGCGTTGTGCCATTTTGCTCCTTGTGCTAGTTTTCCCCAGAGTGATCCACTCTATACTGCCCTGGGCAGAATCTCCCATATGTCCCCCAGATGCACTTCTCCTCTTCGTGCCAAGAAGCAGTATGTGGAGCCAATTTGTAAAAATCCGGTGGTTTGGAATAACTGTTTCTGTTCCAGGAGTTTTGGAAAACTATTTAGTAACATTATTTTTTTTCCTGCTGGTGATCTGAGCACCACATAGCAGACCAGCAGTACAAGCATCTGATCTTGTAAAAGATCCAAAAATTCTGTTAGAAACATTTATAAAAATACAGACTGTAGAAAGGAATTTGACTGTACAATGTGTACAGCTCTCAAGTTCATCCCAGAGTGGCTTCTTACCATGCTACCATTTGAAAATGAAAGGAATGCATCCGTAGGTCTTCTGTCCAGGAAGATCCTGCTCCATCCCAACACGCATCCGAGTGCAGGCCTTAGCCTCAGTTATTACGTGGAAATGGGCAAGAAAAGAACCAAACTACAATCAGATAGGCTTCGCAGTTTCAGCCCCCGTGCTGAAAAGGAAAGGTGTGCTTATTGATGCATTGCGGTCGCCATTCACTATGGGCAAGAGTCCGTTCCTGCAGCAGCCAGGTGGTTCACCGAGAGTCTGGCTTGCCTCACTGCAAGAAGAAATTCTCTATGGTCATGCCGACGCTTCAATGTATTCACTTTTTGGTGCTGCTACCCTCAAGTACTCCGGGTTCTCTGCCGCGGGAACTTTCAAGAGACCGTTAGGTTTGGTTTCCTTCGGTAAGAAGTCCTGCTGGTAGTCAGGATTGTCCAGATTTATTTGGTGGTTGCCTGCCTGGATCCAGTAAGGAGAGCTCTCGAAGACTGTCTTGGCCAGCGGAGACTGGTTGGTGTTGAGATATTCGGGGTTGTCCACAGCTGTGCTGTGTGAATTCTGGTAGCTGGAGTCCGTGGGGACCTTTGAGTTTGCTGTGAGTGAGAAGTTGTTGTAGATTGGATTCTGGACCACTGAGGCAGATGCTTTCTTGGGCACCAACTGGTTTACGTACTCTAGAATAAAAAGAAAAAAAAAAGAGAAGGAATGAAAATGAAGACATATAACTAATGCAGCCATTTGCATCACTCGAGGTCTAGTTTCAACCCAGCTGCCACTTGCTGTTCGCGCACAGCATCTCACTGAACCTTCCGGAGCAGAAAAGAGCCAAAGGCAGGGACTGCCATGCTGTGGCACCAAACGCGCTGCCCTGAAGTTCACCTTCAGGAATTCAGTTTGCAAAGTAGCAGAAAGATGGCTTGGACCACGAGACAGCGAGATAGCTACTGCTGATTTTAGTGACGTGGGGGTGGCTATGTCCCAGATACCGTTCTGAAATTGAAGTCAGGGAGCTTTGCTGCCAGAAGCTGTTTCCCTAGAAAAATGTTTAGAGATGAGGAAAGTGCCTAGAAAATACAGGACTGACAGAAACAGAGACTCCGCATCTCTCTTAAATGCCATCCCTTGCAGGGTCTTTCACCCTTTTTAGCTGTGATGTATTCTTGGAAAGGTTGGGTGGGTTTTTTTAAGGACACAAAGCATCACGGCTGCATAACCCAGCACCAGCTCCCTCGGTGCCTGCTGGCTCGCTCTCTGACCGCCTACGCTGTAAGTCCACGTGAAACCGTGAGCTGCCTTCTGTGTATCCACATCTGAAAGCAGTGAAACTGCCAGAAAGCTGTTTATATTGCTGAAATGGTTTAAGGGGTGAAACCCGGTTTTTAGAGGATATTTTCCGAAGTGCAGAGGTGGTAGAAAGCTTTAAACATATAACCACGCATGCGAACTCCCCGGCCACATGGCACACATGGCAAACATGAGGAACCTGGCCACTGAAGGAACCAAAATGAGAAACGGCCAGAAGCAGCCAGAAAAAGTCTAGGAAAAGGATACGTGCGCACGTTTTCCAACCAATACAGGTAGGAAGCATTTGGATTGCTTCCTTTCTACAGAAAAAGAAGGATAGCGATTATATTCACAACCAAATGTCTGTGAATGAGTGGCTGTGGGATGGAAACACGGGAGAGGTACTCACCCGGGGCTGGCAGGAAGCCGTCGTCTATGCTGTCCTCCAAGAAAGCGCCCGTTGGGTCTGAGCTATACCTCTGGACAAAGCTGTCTTCCCTCACAGGGTGTCCCTGCTAGGTTTGAAATAGAGAAAATCAATATTAAAGGCACTGTTTTGTAGAAGTTGATCCACATAGGCAAGTTGCTCCTTTTTTAAAGATCATCCCACTTACCCCGTTTCTGTCAATGCAGGTTGTAGCAGAATTGTTGCTAGTAGCACTCTTTTAAAAAGAGAGAGAAAGAAAATACAGACATTATGAGAAGCAGTTCACTCTTAAAATTGCTTGTCATGTTTCCACAGTGGAGAAGTTTCATACCAATGAACTCAAGAGAGGAGTGCGGGATGTTGAGGGGCTGTTGAAGAAGCCCTGGTGTGGCACGAGATACTCATCCGCGTCCACTATATCTTCCATGTCCTCCTCCTCCATCAGGGTGCGATAAAACTTGGAGTCCGTAGGGCTGGGCAGGTGCATCCTATCATCTCCCTGTGAGACAAGTTGGTGTGAGAGAGGACTCGCAGACTCCTTTCAAGCCCTCATTATCCCCTTCTCTGAGAGACAAAGTAATTTAGTGAGAGGTCCAAGATGTAAAATCTTGATCTGTGTATTTAACCAAATTTACCTAGAGTTTAGGGAAATTTCGGCATCCAATCTCTATCTATGCCGCTGTAAAATATCTGTGTTTTGAAGAGAATCACTCTGTTCTCCTCTCAGGACTGCAGTATAAACTGTTACTGGTCCTAGACTGGGACCAGTACTAAGAAAATAATGACTGGTCTTGAAATTCTGCTTGTGGTTCTAGCTGAATGTGTTAAGACCTGAAAAGCAATAGTAAATCTGGCCTTCAGTTGTCCGTATTATATGTTTTCATATGCATTTCTAATCATTTTGTGCCTCATAGTAAATGCCCATCAGACATCTTCCTACCATTGGGTTTAGTACCTGTATAACGAGATAGCGTGGGGGGTCACGGGCCATTTTCGAGAACTCCGCTATCAGTTCGCGAAACTTGGGACGGCTGTCTGCATCAATCATCCAGCCTGGAAGGATGACAGGGAAAGCAACACACAAAAAAAGTTGTTTTGGTGATCAAACACAGAGCTTAAAAGAAAATGTAACAGTGAAAAGAACAGCACCATACATGCTGTTAAGGGTTTACCCGTAAGGGACCACCATAAAAAGTTCATTCACCAGCCACTGCTGTGAATTTCAGCATTTAAAATGCACATCTTGGCAGTTTTGGGAAGAATGAAGGAGGTAATAAAACCCCATGTTGGAAAAGCTCCAGGCTGAGCCTGTCTCCTCTCTGCTGGCCTAAATCCGCTTGGGCAGGCAGGTCCCACCTGAGCGATAATTACGCATCAGTCCTGAGGATACCTAATGGGTGGCCAGCCTGGATCGGTCCAAATTAGGCTGCTCTGAAAAAAGCTCTTGAAGGAGGGGAAGCAAACTAACTTCAGCAGGCGGCTGCAGACGTACGGTGATTTGACTGCCTAGTCTTCACTGCACTGCTTTGTGAAATCCTGGGAAGCCTAAAGCAGAAGCTACTCTCTGTACCAGATGTTTTCTAAAATTCAAAACATCCTCGCTGGGGAAAGATTAACCGTATCTAAGCTGTATTTAATTAGTAAACGGACTTTAACAAAAACAAGTCCTACAGCTTAGTGTGAATCAATGCTAGAAGAGATTTCGAATATAGATATTGGTGGTTCAACATGTGAGATTACTTAGGAAACTCACACTTTCTGTTACCAACTAACAGATGAGCTGATGTAGAGACTCTTGTGCTTAAAATTAAAAATAATAAAGGTCAAGCTTAGAAACAGCCTATCCATAGTGATGGAGAAATGAAGTGATAATATGCCATCTGAAATCTGCATTAGACAAGATCTCATCATTGCCAGTGACTTTTTACCATGCTAGAAATATAATCCCCTACTAATTCAAGAAGAAATCCTTTTTGCTTTTAGACAGAGTGGAGCATTTGGGAGTTTGCTGCTGTTGCAGAAGTAGCATCTACTATTTCTGAATTTCTCTCTGAGTTCCATACGTTTAAATACTGCTTCTTAAATAAAAAAAATAAAAATTGTTGTGCAATAACTTTGAACATTTCGGTTTATACTCTCTGCTTATAAAAGAGATGACTGGGAATCCTAAATTCCTTCAGACAAAACGGCACGGCTTCAACAGGGTCTGTGCTGTAGCCTGCAAACACGGGGTGATCAGAGCAGTGAAAGATGTGCAACCGAGTGATGTGGCAGAAGGAAGGCTCAAACCCCAGATCCTCATGCTCTTGAGTTTAAATTCAGTGTAACGGTATGAAAGGGGATGGGGACACTCCACTGATGGTGTTTTAAAAGCCACAGGTACCTGATTAGGTGCTTGGAAAAACGCCTGCTTTCTACATCTGGACTGACCCAAAGGAAGGGCAATGGATGGAGCTGCTGAGCTTTGCAAAGGCTCAGCCCCTGAGGACATGCTCTAGTGCAGGGCTTTCGAAGACCTGGGACATGACTGCTGCAAGCAGAGATGTTGGCAGGGCTGAGGTGTCAGGAGAGTTCAGCATCACCGAGGAGGAGTTTCCAGGACACTGCTTTTGGGTCTGGGCACCTCCCAGGCTAGGTGCACACATCTGGATCCCGTTCCTGCTCACTCTGGTGAGCACAGGATCGGGCTCTCCCCGTGCGGTGTCTGTCCTGACAAAGCAACACTGGGGCACTTTAGGACTCCCCGAAAGTGCTGCACTACGGGGTGTTCATGGTAGCGTGGCTCCTATTTCAGGAACAAGTACATTTTGCTCCAGTGAGAAGGTCTTAAATGCCACCTAGTGGGCTTCTTATCAGCATCCTCACAGACACCACTGGTAACGAGCAGGGATGCGGCAGTCATGGTCTAGAGATGCACAGGAAGCCAGGTAATAATCTGACATTTTAGCAGCTGATATAGATGGAAAAGGGGGTTGGGGTTCAGAAGCCCTTTGATGTGCCCTAACAATGAGCAAAAAGTGCTTCAGAGACCCCCAGCTCCTGTGCTACTTTACAGCAACAGCCATGTGCCGAAAAGGAGCCATCTGAAAATGAGGAAGAAATCGGATGAGGAACTCCGTCTCCGTATGTACATCTGCCATTACGGTGGTGCCTGTGCTCACAGCACTCCTTCAGTAAAAGGAACGCATAATCCGTCTGTGTGATTGCAGGGGCAGGCATATTACTGAACGAAGGGGCAGCCTGCAGGAGAAGGCAGTGTTAATTTTATTTTCTAGACATACAAAACCAGAGTATCAGGTAAAGTGGGTGGTGTTATGCTGATTTACACTGCCTGACAATATCAGTTTAAAATAATTGACAATATCAGCCAGTGGTGTGAATAGTGAAAAAACATTAGTGGGCTGAATTAGCGACTAATGAAACCATATCCCGTGCTCCTAGCTAAAGCTCAAGGTGCAGGAACACACTCTGGTGTCACCACTCTTTTCACATAACCCTATTTCTGTGCAATCACCAAGAACGCAGCATATACAAATGTGACATAACAAAGGCAATTATGCTACTTATTCGACTTAGGTGAGCACCCACAACTCCAAATGTGAACTCACACTTGACCATGATCATGTACACATCGATGGTACAGATGGGGGGCTGGGGCAAACGCTCGCCCTTCTCCAAGACAGAGGAGATTTCACTGGCAGGGATCCCGTCGTATGGCTTGGACCCAAATGTCATCAGCTCCCAAACTGTCACACCTGCAGGGTCGGAAGAGAAGACAATGAGAGGGGCTTTGTCAGGAGCCGGGGTGCTTGGCCTGGGCGTAGAGAGGCAGTGAGTGGAGAGGGCTTTCCCAGAGGCACTGCGTTGCCAGAGCCCCACCCAGGAAAAGCATTTTCTGTCATGATTTTGAAGAGAGACAAATTAATAAAACAGATTGAAATCATCCTGATTTCCTTTTGGGGTATTTTTTGGGTATTCTGGTTTTTTTTCAATCTCAGCTAGTATCTCAAGTGTTGAACATCCCACAAACTTCCCAGCCGCACAGAAAGGAAATGCAGGTTACCGCCTCCTGACTCCAACCCAGCAAGTGGTTTTAAAAATGGAAGTTGTATTTTTGTTTCAAAACAATCTCTTTGGAGACGAGCAAGAGCAGTTTTTGAAAGATGTGTAAACCAGCTGCCTCAGTGTTGTTTGCTGACATACCACGTACTCTTGTGATGTAGCTGTTGTGATTGTCTGGTAGCTTAGGATACAAAACAAGATTTTGGATGCCAGGATACATAAATGGATTAAGAGGACCAGAGGCTGTACTTTTTCTAAAAGAACACAGGATCTGACCATCTGCATTAAATATTTTCCAGGAATATAAAAGCCCATGGAGTGGAAATTTTGCAATAAGTTGCTTTGAAAAGTTTCTTTTCTCCTCCTCTTTCTTTCAAGCTGGCTTATGAACTATAACGAATATAAAATTAATTCTGTAAGGAGGTTATCACTTTGCTTCCCTTTTAGCGTTGTCCTCTCAATACCAGGACAGCACAAACATTTTAGGCCACAGCAGTTACACTGATTGACACTGACCGACAGCGTGGCCGATGGTTTTAAGTCCTCCCTCTAGTTATGTGGCTTTATTGTCAGCCCAGTTATATTTCACGTGAAGTTGCTGAAGAAAAGCATTAGCAGAACTTCAGCAAATGGACAGAGTCTCCTACCTGCAGCCCCTTTCAGGGGAGGGCGCATCATCTGAAAGTATATTCTGCAAAACATCTTATACCTCACTAGCATGCAATTTCATGGGAATTTTACTTTATTGAATAGGTAATTTGGGCCCATCGTTTACGTTTAATCTCTCAGTCTCCTCACAATAGGAAGAAAAAAGGTCTGTGTAGAGTCACTAGCAAATCCTGCAATTTTCCAACCCATTTGCAATAATTATAACTGGTTTTAGACTCACCATAACTCCAGACATCACTTTGATGAGTGTAAATCCGGTGTAAAATTGACTCCAAGGCCATCCATTTAATAGGAACCTAGGAAAATTCACGAATAAGCCTTAAGAGGCCGACTGAAAATTTATCAGCGATATTTACCACCAGGGGGTGTTTAAACCAATAGTTTGGTTGCCGAAGGGAGAAAAAACAACCAACAAACAACACAACTATCCCAGTGGTACAGCAGGCAACTTTTGAGTCTTTTTAACTTTTATTATTATTTTCATTTATTATGTTGAACCTGGGAACTTGTGAAATATTAGGCATATTAGAAATATCTCTTACAAATCAGTTTTACAATATTTTTAACAGTCAAATTACTGTTTTTTTAACCTTCTCCTATCATAACAGGACACAAATCCAATCTCAGGCTGTATGACAAAGACTGATCTGCGCTCATATGGTTTCCATTTATGGTCTCCGCAATATTTGCAAGCAGCTTCTCTTTAATTTCTCAGCAGGACACATTCCCTCCATCAGCACGTAGTACAACACGAAGGCGTGTTGAACCAAGTCTGACAGGTCTTTCTTCTGCTATAAATATACAGCATTCCCTTTCTCTTCATAAACTGCACAGTGTTATTGGTGTTGGCTACACTGATGAATTCAGCCATGCTTTTTTTTTTTAATGTTTTTTTAATAATCTTGCTTTTTCCCAGACATTCTGGGTGGGAATTTCAAAAGCATTCGCTGCTCTGCTACCTCCGTTCCCACTGCAGTCCCACTGGCCTGACGCTGCTTCGGCTGATTTCAGAGGACTCCCACAGGCTTCAAAGGCAGCACGCTGAGACGGCAGTTGAGCACTTTGAAAAACCCACTCTTTTTTTTTTCCCTGTGTTTAAGGCTCGTGTGCAAGCACAAACACCGACAAATGCACAGCGGTTCATTTCTCTGATGCACTTTACCTTGCCTCCCTCGGCGTGATACTCCTTCTCATCGGCGCCGAGCAGCTTTGCCAGCCCAAAGTCCGTGATTTTCACGTGTTGAGGAGTCTTAACGAGGACGTTCCTGGCAGCAAGGTCACGGTGCACCAGGCGACGCTCCTCCAAATAGTTCATTCCCTGCAATACAACAGACCATGGGTAGGCATCACGCGCTTTGGGCTTGGATGCGCAAACGAGTTACCAAACGCCAGCTGCTCTGTGGTAACTGTACGCACACCACCATAAACACGTGGTAACCTATCCCCCCTTCAGAAAAAGGTTTGCTGTTTTGATTTACGTGATGCTTATTGCAGGGTGAGGATGTGCGCTTGCACAGTTACAAGAAAAAGTAACTATTACCCTCCAGGAACCTTTCTTTGGGTCCATGTGCCAGTGGAGTCATGGAGAAAAAAGGGACAGTAGCAGGTATAGCAGGGGATGCGGTTCCTTTGGGATTTAGTTCAAGAAATACAAAATTGGGATAGGACTTGCAAATAAGGGGGTAAACCCTTCTTTCAGCTCTATTTGTGCAACCCCAGTCACTTCAGGAGAGCGCAGTGCAGAATTTAACTATCACCTTCCATACACACGCAGGCCAACCCTACAGAGAGTACGTAGACACTAACGGCCTGGGAGAAGAGTCCAAGCAAAAATAAATTAATCATTCAGAGTTGCCAGTTCTGCATCTCGTTACAGTGTATTCTGCCTTCTCCCTGCTGACGATGAGGCATCCCACCGCAAAGGTGAGAAAAGGAAATAAAATTAAAAAATTAATTTTATGGCTGAGCTTAGAGTGGCATCTCTTTTCAAGTCCTCTTTGAAAAGGCAAGTTCTTCCAGTTTCACTGCCTCCCATGATTAGACTGGGTTCACCATAGCATACGTGCTTTTTTGGTACAACTGTCTCTCGTGGAAGAATACAACTAATTGTGTTGGTCTGACTTTTAAGCTCTGAATCTAACAGCTGCATTTCTGACCACAGAGATTATTTCCCTTTCCATCAACTCCAATCTCTTGGTATATGGAATCAAAAAGCTCATGATTTCTAAGCTTCCTGCAAGATGCTTTCTAAAAACCACAATTATTCCCAGTCGATAGGTTTCTGCTGGCAGCAGCTTACACGCTTGTATTTTTATGAAGAGAGAATTAATAAAAAAGTACTTCTAACCTACAAAGTTAACACCAAAATGATCATGTTGATGTGATGACAGAGCACTGGAGGGAATAATTCCCTTCCAGCCTCCACCCCCTTCCTAAGCCTGCTGCTAACCTGGACCACCATCGAATCCTCCACCCAAGTCCCTCAGCAGAACTTCACCCATGCGCTGCTCGTGTTGCCAAAACAAACCACCCAAACAAACTGGCGCAATGCCACTATGAGCGTGCATTTAATTACACAAATAGATCTTTAGAGAGCAGAGCTCTTGAAACAAAAAATCTTGAGCTGCCGACAGAAAGCAGACTGTCTTAAAAAAAAATAATAATCACATAATCTAGCCCCAGCAGGACAAAAAACTTCCTGCTAAACATGTCTTGCTGCAGGGATTTATTAAGACTCAAAGCTGCTGAAAGGCAGAATATCAGTTTCACACTAAGCTGTTTAAGACACTGATAGCTAAAAGACTTGTGCACGTGCATAACCGTACACCGAAGATGTTGAACTGCTCGTCTAGAAAGTTCAGCAGATCTATAATTGTGTGCAGGCCTGGGATTTAAGCCATTTTTCATCATTAAGTGTGAGACCAGGGTGTTCAAAGAGTTACTTCACAGTGTTTCTGCATGTGGAGTGTCTATGCTCTGTCATAACATCTTGTCTGAAAGACAGGACTCCATACCTCAGAGAAAGATAATGTTTATAAATGCAGAGAAAACTTAATTCAAAGCTGTGAAAACAGAAACAAAAGTAAGCTTCCCAGGGAACTTGCCTCCTGCTGGTTAGTTACCAGACATAAATATATTTGTTTCAATTTTTTCCCCCCTCCAAAAGTACATTTTTAAAGAGTCAGAGAATGTCCAAAAATCTGGCATGACTTTATCAGAGTAGTAACACCAGACACATTGGTGGGAAAAAGCCGTACGTGTGATTTACGAGCACTTTGAGGAGAACTTCAGTGCGGAGCAGCACAAAGGAGTATGTCGAAGGTCAGGCATCGCTGGAGAGGGTAGAGGTTGCTATGGGCAAAAATCAAACAGAAGCTAACAATTGTGAATGGCAACCTTTCGGGCAAGTGATGCCCCAAGGATCAATTTGGAGACTGATTTTGCCACCTTAAAAATTAACAAGGAGGAGGAGGAGGAGGAGGGAAATGTGGCCTCCAGCTCATCCTCCAAAGGGAATGAAACCAGGACAGAGCAGTAATTGATTTTAAACAAGACAGCAAAAGAGTCAGAAAAAGGCAGTTCACATCCCGGGTGGAAGCATAAATTAAAATTCACTTGCTGTGGAGCGCGCTGTAAAAAAGTACACACACTGAGATGAAAAATGTGCTCTGTATACTTTTGGTATACATTTCTGAGGTCCTCAGCATGTTTCCTGAAAGCAAACCGTGGCCGGGCAAGCCTGGGATGTATACAAGGTCTCGGGGGACCGATAAGGCTGTAAGTGTGTGGTTAGCTTGCAGACCGTCCTTCCCAAAATAAGCAGCATTAAAGCAGCCGGGCTTTGCGGATACTGCCATCTCATACGACAAATTTCCAACAAACTGCAGCTATTTTTTTGCTGCTTTTGCTCCATTCTTCCATGCTTGCAAATGGCTAACCACCTTCCAAACACAGCATATTGCTGCTAAGGGCCAGAGGCCGTACTTCAGTCTCCTTTGCTGCTCTTCTCTTTGGCAAACAGTGCCAGGTGTGATAATGAGTCTTTTATTTGGCACTATGGCCATTGCAATTAGATTACAGGCACCAACTCAGTGCGTATAAATTACAGAACAGCCCGGGGGTGCCTAAATGTCTTTCGGTCACAGCCAGCCTGTGCTAGAACAGAGCTGGTATTTATTAATCAGCAGTTCTGATCTCCAGGCCTCAGAGATTTCAGCCTGAAAAATCAGGGTCATTCTCTGAGGCACCGTTTGCCCTGAGGCACAGCCCAAAGAAATCCACTGGTGGAAGCAGCACTGGAAGCAGTACGGCAATTGCCAAATTCTACTCCCTTGAAAATGGTAAATTGTTTAAGACAAAGTAACTGCTTACTGTCCCTTATAAAGTATCTAGGAACCATGTGGTGAAATATACAGACTTACAGAGACAAGTAAGTAAATAAATACATTACGCGCTGTCAGATCGCCTTGTTAGAGTCTGAGTTTTAGCTGATCTGTCGGCGTGCCGGTCCGCTTACCTTTGCAATTTGCACACACCAGTTGAGGAGGTACTGGGAGCCGATGTTGTCCTTGTGCTCTCGGATGTAATCAAGGAGGCAGCCATAAGGCATCAGCTGTGTGATGAGCTGAACAGTAGAAGTGAGGCAGATTCCCAACAAGCGGCACACATGAGGATTGTCAACACTAGCCATCACGTAAGCTTCCTGAGCAGAAAGGAAAAAAAAACAATGTGAAACACTCCTTTTGGCACGACAGAAATGTTTGGATGCAGTATAAAATAAGTTGGTCATTTAAGAGGTTGCTAAAATACTATATGTAAAATCTGCACTCCATCCATATCACACACAAAATACTTGTATTTCCCACTCTGTGGACCAAGTTTTTTCCACTCGGTGGAAGGTCCAGATTTTGAACACTGAAGCATCACTGAGATGCTGCAGAAAAGCCAGTCTCCCACTACTGGGACATAAACATGGGACATAAAATCCCGGGGACAAAACTTACGGACCTAGGAGGAATTAATAAATTGAACATCAACTGGAAGCTGACGGGACTTCATAATTTTGAGCACCTAATTGGAAGGGCAACACATCTTGTGAACATGTGTCAAATGGCTTTTTTCCCTCCACAAATCTTTTCACAAAACTGACTGGAAATCAGTACTTTTGAGACCTCTGTCCCTTTGTCAGGGTTAGTACTAACCCAGAAAGTCAAAAATTGTCATCTAGGATGGGACTGACAGTTTGACTTTTTAAGAGACAAGGCTTCTTTGACCACGTTGTTCTTCAGTCCATGTCAAACCAAACAGGTTAATGATCAGTTCACTTCCTTAGAATTCTGAATACACGTCTTACTTTAAGCAACGCTTGTGAAAATATTGTCCCCAATTGGAAAAACCTGTTTAGACCCACATAGCAATGCAAATAATACCAAGAAGGTACTTATAATGTGGGAGCCTAAGCATAATAAACCCTTTGGTCAACTGGAATTTGGGGTTTGAGTTTCATAAATATGTGACAAATTCGCCTTTCAAGCCTGGGTTCACGCTATGTAGCTTTAGGTACCTATCTAAGGTACCCAAGGTACCTCCTCTTCCTTTGCTCTTCTGTAGGAAGGGAGAGGCCCCTTCAGAGGCTGGTGCAGCACGCTCCAGACACACTGAATACATCCTTTAACACAGCCACATGGTAAAAGCCCCCGACTTCATGGTTTTTGCATATGAAGACTACTTACGGATTTAAATTTGAGATCCATATTTATACTGACATCCACTGTCACGTGCAAGCTCAAAGAATGGATTCCAATAGGGGGAAAAATTAGCGCTGAAGTTGTGGTTTTTTAAATTAACTTTGTGTCTGATTTACAGTATCTTACTTCTAGACATTTTTAAAGCCCTTTAATTGAAAACCAAAACAATGGGAAAGAAACGGGAATTTTTCCAAGCAGTGAGCTTTCAGGTCAGCATCTTAACTCAGCATCTGGAGTGACACAACTAATCATCCCTTGGCAATTCAACATTAGGCTAGCAGCCCCCCAAAGCCTAAAATAATAGTCAGGCAACTATTGTAGCAGGGAAAGGAGCAAATCTGCACTTTCTAAGAGCTTAAGAAACGAAATACCGTAACACTTTACTCATCATCTAAACAGCTTTCCACAGATGTCACATAGCTGGTAAGAACTATTATTAAACAAAGTTATTAAAGCAATGACGTTCAAGAAATAAGCAACCCCAATTCTTAAGCAATACTTTCTGGCCTTGGTATTGTTGTTTGATGTGCCAGCCTAAGCAAAACATGATGTAATACAGTTTTCTTCTGAGGTGCTAATTCTGCATTTGGTATCCTTGTTTTGGAGCCTCTGGGATTAAAGTGGTCTGCAGGCAGCCAGGTTAAAGAAGATCTCTGGCAGAACTGGGTAAGGGCTCCTTAACCTACTGCAGGATGTGAGCCCGGCATTGAAAAACAACCCTCTGTCAAGGCTAACACTGATTCTGCAGGCTAGCCCGAGGAAAGATAAAGCAAGAATACAATGTGCTATTCAATTACATAGATATTTGTGGCAGTGTTTTTTAGAGAACCTTGCGAATCCACTTGCTCAGATGCAAGTAAAGACCAAAACATGCTAAATCTCTCTAGGCTTCCAAACCGAGCCGTTGTACCGATGAAGGGTGTCTGTTCCTTGCCTTGCTTCCTGTTGGGATTCAGATCCATATTGTATTCATTTCAGCAGGGGGGAGAAAAAAATCTGCAGAGTCGGAGCTGTTCTCACTGCCCATCTGCCGCGCAGCCCGCGCAGGGCTGACCTGGGGGCTGAGAACTGGGATGCTGGAAGAGCAGGGTGGGCGTACGGGCCACACAGCTTTCAGAGAGCGTCCAAGCGTTGACACTGCCTATTACATTTGATACTGCAAAGGAAAATAGGTCACCTCTTCCTCGCAGGGAGCAGAAGGGAGCTATTGTGCGGTCGTGGGTCCCT
This sequence comes from Calonectris borealis, assembly GCF_964195595.1. Taxonomy (NCBI): domain Eukaryota; kingdom Metazoa; phylum Chordata; class Aves; order Procellariiformes; family Procellariidae; genus Calonectris; species Calonectris borealis. The sequence goes on along the minus strand of NC_134313.1, from coordinate 112,305,496 downwards.
CTAAGTAGCCCAAGACATTAAAGTGGGCCTTTGTTTCAACTGTTTATCTTGGAAATCTCTGCGGTATGCTCTGACCTGCTCCAAGTATGCTTGGTATTCAACAACAATCTTCTGAATTAGCCCTACCTTAATAAAGCCACGAAAGCTCGCCTGGATTCTATGAGCTAAAGCTGCTGTGCTTGTTCTATACCTAGCGTGTTTCTGTAAGACAAATCATCTTTAATTGGACATTATTATCTCTGAGGTTTCAGTGACCTTGAAAAGTCGGCTGTGCAGCAAAAATTTGTTTTGGGAGGAGCTTTTGGAGTCATCCCTCTGACTTCTTTCACTGGTTTTCTGTTTTTTTAAATTTTCCTCTGAAATATAGAATGAATTCCACCAACCAAGTCATCTGAAAAATGAACAGGACTGAAAAAAGCAAGAGCTTTTTGTTAAGGATCTTAATTCAATGGAAAAGAAAAGATAATGTAGCGATATGATACAGAAACTTCTTTGAAAAGGGAAAGTACTTTGATACCACCGAAGAGCGCACAGTCCCTGCACCTACTGCTCCGTCGTGTGAGTATCTTGATCTGCTGAAGGCAGGATGCAGTACTGTAGGCTTGTTCATTAACCCTTCCTTCAGTATACAGGAATTTAATGCAGTTAAGTCCAAAACACCCTTTGCAAAGACTGTGTTATGCTGCTTATCGCTGTGAAGAGGGAAACGAGGGGCGGAGCTCAGGGCAGGCAGCTGAGCAGCATCTTTGCCAGCTCCTCAGTGTGGGGAACGCCAGCGAAGGGAGGGACCGCAGCCTGCCCGCAGGCAGGCGAGGGGCAGGGACCAGGGCCACAGCAGTCAGGGACGTGGGGAAGGGCTGAGACTGGCCTGGAGTCTAACTAAACTAAAATCAGGATGGATATTGCTTCATGTATGGATTCTGAGATGGACCACCTATTCTTTTGCATTGCTGCAATACACATAACAAATCACATGGTACGTAACACATGATCTGTTGAAGTAATGTATTGGAATAACACTATTTATTCAGGGTGATTGGAAAAATCCAGTGTGCTTTATTATCATCAGTGGCAGAGGTATGTTTGTTCACAGCCATTCGTCCTGACGCTTCTCACTATGAGACTGGCCTTTTGTTAAGATCTTCACCAGCTTGAACCATTTGAGATCAGCCTTCCTACCTGAGGTGTCATTTGCTGTCCAAAGCTGGATTTTTTTTTTTTTTTAAATAAATTTCCTGCTAAAGTGGTTCAGTTCCTACCAAAATAAAAAAAATCCACAGTTTTCCCCATGGCTGAAGGACCATCACCTCCACGCAAACAGGCTGTCCCAAGCCGTGGACCTGCACTTCATAGGCCCATTTAGGACGTACCAGGGACATGTGCCCTGTCCCTGCAAACAAGCACTCGATAGATGAGCCCCGGCCAAATCCTGGCTTCCAACCTACGCTTTCTAGAGGCACACTCATGCAGGTATAGCAAGCAGAAGCTTAAAGACTTCATCTGTACCAAATACACTGTGTTGCTTGGGGAGTCCCTGGCCTGACCAGTCCTCTGGAGTGACCCAGCAGGCTCCAGCTCAGGGCTCGAAGGGCTGACCAGGGCACACACACACACACACGCAACCGCTTCTTGTCGCTGAGGACTCAACCGTAGCACAGGAAAGCTGAACTGAACGTATACTGAAATCTGAGCGCTCCTCTCTGCACTCAGCATTTTCCTCATATATAAGCATATATCCTTAATGCTTTATGTTATATGGCTTCAGATCTAGCAACAGAGTTCAGATTTTTAGCTATTCCAAGTTCAGGGAACTTGTATTTAGGACTCTGGCTCACCCGTTGTAAACTCACACATTTATAAACTCCTGAATTCCCATGCCTCTTTCAGGAAGCGAGATAATTTCTTGCTGTTCATGGCAGAGAAATCAGACAGCTGGGGTATTTTTTTTCTTTTGGATTTATAGTTAATTTAATCCTATGTAACCAAGCAACTAGCTTATGACAATCTGCAATGTCAGGATTGAAAAATCATTAGCTATGTTGTTATGGGTTTTAGTTCTACTGCCGTAATGGCAATGAATGCCACAGTTTAAGGCCTGAAACATCAGAATAAAGAAAACAGAATTAGCTGTAAATGTACGGTCCTGACCTCTCCTTAGGTGCCACCCCACGAGTATAACATCAGTACTTGGACTGTGAGCAAGGGGTTCATAGGAGACACAAAAGCACTTCACAGACTGGGCTGTAAAGCCCAGTACTTCTAGATGGAGAATGCAGTTTGGGGTGCAAAATATTTCTTCCCTCCCAAAATCCTGAAATCCCTTTATTTGTTATAGAGGAAAATGCACAGAGCACTGACAACTTTACAAAACAAACATGAACACTTACATCAAGTATTTCCTTGTTGGCTTTTGGTGATGTAGCCTCTCTCAACTCTTTAATAGCAACAGGAATTTTGACCTTCTCCCCTTCTGGGATCCAAAGTCCCTACCAAAAAGAAGTACAAAGAGTTACTCAGTCTCATCTCTAACAGGTTAATTCTCACAATGACATATACATTTTACATCTTCTGAGTAGACTTAAATATTCTGAGCAATGGGAAGGCATGGCAGACAACAAAAATATGCAAAAAACGTGTCTTGTGTGCGTTAACAAAATCCTGTTAATGGAGTGAGTGGTATTTCTCTTTCAGTCACCTCTGCTGTATTTTTCTGAAAAACCATATTCATGACCTTAGCCCAAGAGATGCATAAAGAGCAACTTTTGCGGATGGAAATCTAATTCATTAGTGCATCACAGCAACTGTATGTGCAAAACCTTGCCACTTCCAATATATAAATCATGGGATGAAAAGAATTGGCATTTTCTCATGAAAACAAGATGGCATCTATACTGTACAAATAATCCAGTCCTAAACATATGCACTGGCAGGTAGGTTTATGTCCGATTGGTTCAGTGCTCTACATCTATAGTGTCAGGAGGCCATTTAGACGGCAGGTGAACAGCATGGCACTGCGAGGACACCCTGCTGAAGTACCCAGCAATGTAGCTGCACATTTTCAGAGGTCAATGGGATTTGTGCCCCTGAAGTTCCTAGCCATAGCTGGAAGCCTGCTTCGGAACATAGAGCTTTATAAAGAGATATATGAATCTACAATTTATATTTCAGTACTACTGGCAAAGCCTGAAACACATATCCTGAATAAAAGGAGGAGCACAGAAAAGTGGAACTTGGTGAAGAAAAAATGCAGAGGATAAACAAACCAAGAGAAAAAATACCTTGTGGACCTACACAACTGAAGGTGTGTAGACACTTCCACACATCTGAGTCAATTCTAATGAAAGAGTGATTGACAATTATAAAAACAAGACCCCACAACACACAGAAAAATGGCTTAGCACTGAGCTGACCAAAGTGTATTTCTTTTTTTCCTAATATTCACAACAGGGTGTATTTGGCTGTGGTAGTTTCTCAGTAGAGTCTCTCAGTAGAGATAGGTTCAGCAATATGGCTTTGGCAACATCTTAGGTAAAACTTCCCATGTTACCCAATTCATAACTCAACTAACGATGATTGAGTCATCTCTTTACCATTCAATATATACATGCTATAAAATCTGATTTAAAAAAAAATCTACACAATGATCGTAGCTCCCAGTTCATGCTTTCTTTGGGTGGCTTCTGCATGAGGGAGCAAGATGAAAAGGGGAAGAGAAACATGGTGATCTTACCTTATAAACAGTGCCAAAAGCTCCAGAGCCTAAAACTTTGACCTTTTTAAATTCTGTTTCCTTTAAAATTCTCAGATGAGCCTGGTTCGGTGCCTCCCCGCTGGGTGTCAGTGGTTCGACAAGCTGGTGCAGAGAGAAGACGATGTTAGAAGGATATACAGTCTAGGAGGACAGCAAGCAGCACACTTTGGGGAAGCAAATAAATCCTTCCTTTAAAATAATGAACATTTTATTCCATGTGAAGTTTATGGGGGGACAGCTGCACTCTGACTTGCAGCAATAAATACGTAGAGTTGCTCCAAATTTCAGAGGTAAAATCAATCACGGAGTGGTGACTGCCATTTTGAAGGAGAATGAAGGAATACTGTTCAAATAAAGGCTTTGACTTCAAAGCCTTAAAATACATGGCATGAAGAACAATGTAATTACCACAGATCCTAAAGAAGATTTTTTTTTTTGAACTGTGAATAAATTATAAAAATGTTTTAAATAATGGGCAAGAATCACCTGCAACCTTTCAGGTCTGCTCTTGTTTAACTGGATGAAATTCCCGTGGTACCAGTGGCTCCCCCAGACCGCAGGGTTTACAAGTTCTGAGAGTGATTCTTTTCTCAATGAAAAAGATGTTGAATTGACTATCAATGTTTTCAAAATTTGATCTAAGCCTTATTGCAAACAGCAGTAATGCCCTCCAAATAGAGATATTTAACACTTTTTTGATGCGTAAGTCAGCTTTTTCTCTTAGTGCTCTTTCTTTTTCCTTTCCTTTGGATAAAACCATATTTAGCTAGATACAATCTGATTTTAGTGGGCCAGCAACCTTTCTGTTGTGATGAAATATCCTCATTTTGAGGAGTCCAGATGGTACAATATGAGCTGAGCACAAACTAAACTCTACTATAACAACTGTAGAATACAGTGGCATGTAAAATATTGTTAGGTAGTGCATTAAGAAGCAGGACAGCTTTTTTTTTAAGGATTTTAGCAGCTATCTGCACAGCCAGTGAGCACAGAAGGAAGCTGCAACTGGGCTTTTAGCAGAATGCTAAATACAATTTGCTAATTATTTACTAGGATTGGACTAGAAAGAGAAGGGGGCTAATCATAAAAGAGCGTCTTTAATCCAGGATAATGAATTTTGCTATTTTATAGGTGAGGTACCCAGAGGGCGATGCTGTAACACACACAAAACCATGCAGAAGACAAAAAGCAGTGTAGAAACCTTGTTCATGCCCAACAGGGTGAACCATTCACTTTGATGGCTTTGTGGGTTTTTTGTGCTAAAAACAAACCAAAGACAAGACACAAACACTTCCTCAATTCCTTTCCCTCCTCTCCTTTCTCTCTCATTTTTTTCCTCAGGATCAGACATACGCCTGATCAAGGGAGTAAAATTTTCAAAAGTGCCCAAGTGCCACAGCAGCCTCAAGGCTTGTCTGGAGGGAGAAACGATTTGAGGCTGAGGGTCTACACAGCAAGGTGGTATGGATTAGCAAACACATTGCACCTCACCCTGAAGGCGTAGTTTTTTCCGAGTAGACAATCTCAATGATTTTCATTGAGATTTAGACATCTAAATCCCCTAAAGCTTTTGAAAATTATATCCAGAGGGATCAGACTTGAGATTAAGTGAGAAGGTGTTAGGTGCACACCGCCTCTTTTCCGACTAGCACGGCAGACGCAGTGTTTGCCAACACAAGGGCTTGTTGAGTTACAAGGCAGACGCACGGTGTTTTAATTCTTTGGTACGAGGAGGCCAGCACCCACTGCCCCAAATAAAGCAGCCGGTGTTGCAGCCGTGCCGGCGACGCTCACCTCCCTCTCCTGCAGCAGCCGGCGCAGGGTCCGCTTCCTGACGATGTGGCGCCTCCGCAAGTAAAGGCCGATGCCCAAGCCGACCACCACCAGGCAGAGGAGACCTCCAACGACGCCAGCTGCGATAGACGGGATTTTGGAGCTGCAAGACAGGAGGGCATGCAGAAAGAGAAAAAAATGCTTAGCTGTAAGACTTAAAAAAAAAACCCTACAGAGGTTGCGTGAAGCCTTAGGTTTTGATCAAACACACACTCTGGACATCCGCTTAAGCCTATTGGACATTTCAGATATCTTGGGCATCTGTATTTTTCAGTTTCTCATCCAGTAACCTGCTCAAAGTCTTCACTCTTCTCTCAAACTCGCAATTGGAGCTTAAGCAAGGGGATTTCTCCTCCCTCTGACAAACCCACCAAGCGCATGAGCATCAAACCTGTGATGCCTATATAAGCCAGCCATGGGCAGCCTGCATGTGATCAGATACACGAAGCACGTGGAGAGAAGGCGATATCAAGAAGGCATACACAGTTGTGATACCGGCAATGAAGCTGACATTTCATCATCATTGGGGGGCCACGCTGTAAGGGTCACAATGAACTTCAGATCATTGGCCCTCCTCCCCAAGTACAAATGTCTGAGGCCAGGTAATGTGTGAACCATCCACATTGTACATACGGATTGCTGCCTCTTTATTAGAGCCTGGGTCATTTCAAATTTAAGTTGAAAAGAAAAACCTGTTTTCCAAGGTTGTTTTTTGGTCTGTACTTAGAGATCCATCACAGCTCTTTCTAAGTTGCCCCAGGGATTACTATTAGATAGAGTCACTTTTTAACAGTACTTCTAGGCTGAATTTGTCTTGCCATAGCATGACTTTGTGGCCAGAAACTAAATCCCTCTCTTAGTCAGAGAAGCGTGGTTGCTTGTTGCATGACCTTGAGCAAGTTGTGAGGCCAAACAGTGCAACGTAAGATCTAGTGTGAAGAATGAACGTCCATCTGTGCACAGAGCAGTTGGAGATGGACAGATCACAGGGCTGGAAAAAACCCCGAGTCTCTGAGATGAATCCCCTGTAATGCAGGTAACCATATCAATCCTAAACATAACTCTCTCTGCATTTAATCCTTTCTTTTTCCTCTTTTTGTTCTCCAGTAATAGATCCCAGGTCTCACCTTGACAAACAAGGTAAGCAGAACAAGGTTTTGGAGTCTTGTGCCAGCAGGAATATTTCTCAGTTCTTTAAATCATTTTTATAGGTCGGAGCCTGCTCTAATCTGTCACTTCCCTGTACAGAGCTGAAGACAACTTTAGTCCCAGCCTTGCAGTGTCCAGCGTGGAAATGTAAACACACATGCATTCTTTCCAGCTCTGTCGTTAATTGTAGCAGATTAAATACTCACCCGTTTGGACAGCCTTCAAGACCTGGCCCTTTGCACCTGTAAAAACAAATTAACGTTACAAACATATTAGCTCTGGCATACATACTTCTATCATTCCAACTAAGAGGAGTGCTACTGATTGAAAAGTTTGTGTTTCAGAGCAGTCCAAGTATTAACAAAGCAATTTATAATAGTCATACACTCTAATAAACATCAGCCAATGGCCTTGCTCCAAAAGCTTTTATCTAGAGGCATAGTTATGCTCCACAATCAGCTTAAAGAATATTTTAAAACAACTTTCTATCATGTGGTAGAATGGGGGAGGACATAGATACACAAAATCCAAATGGACCTGGATTCCCTGGCTCTGCATGGACATCTGCGTTAGCACAGAAGCTCAGGGCTGACCATGGAGGACAGAAGTGGCCTCTCCTCTGCACAAGGGCAGAAAGCCACATGGAGACGTGTCACTGCAGACCCTCCTGCATAATCCTTGTTTCCTGACAAGTAAAAGATTCCAACTTCCAGATTTTCTATTGCAATGGAAAACTTGGGTAGCAGATACACGCTCCCATCAGAAAACAGGATTTGACAGCACTCCCTTCAGCTATAGTCTGTTGGTATGGGTCCATGATATTTTTCTTTCGGAACCTAAGGTCTTGTGTTGCTGGTAATGTAAACAGGTACGACAGTTATCCAGAGAGCCAGAAACTCTACTAGCAAGTCATTCACCCTCTGTTTGAGCTTAAAATGCCTGAAATTCATTTTGGCAGCCCAATGCAGAAAAACAACACAGATGAAAACACAGTGACTGCGTTCACTTGATGGTCTAACGGGCGTGAGAGGCACCGTGCATTCCCTAAATGCTGCTGGGCTATAAGATGTATGTTCTTCATAGGAATTGTGGTCTTTGTGGTGTCTACTGAGGAAGGAGAGCATTACAGAGAGGGTTACATCATCTCTGAAAAACAGAGCACAGCAAGGAGAAGAGTCCAGTTTGCGGTATCCACTCCCTGCGCTGACTTAAAGAAAATGGATCATCCCAAAACAACTCCAGAGGAGGTCAAGTAGAGGGTAAGGAGTGAGCCTGTGCCAGGAAAACTGCTCTGAATTCCCTCTCACCGAGAGGAGGAACCAAAAAAATTTCAAAATGGCAGGTGGAGTTGCAGATCTTATCTCATAACTTGATCTAGGTCTGGGGGAGGAAGAGGTGAAGCAACTACTCATTTTATTGGGATTTTGTTTGTTTGTTTGTTTTCATTACTCTGATCTTCCCTCGTGTATTTGCCTTGTTTCTGGGCCAACACAGTGCTCCAAGACCCAGCATCTGGAAGGTCTTGCGAGTTCACTGGGCTCCCATGCAAGAATGTGCATCCCGGTGTCCTGGACATGCTGGAAGTGCTGTGCATACCGGTTCCTGGATCCCGGGCGCCCAGCTTTGTTAGCGTTCCCTGTCTGCCTACGGCTTGGTTTGTTTGCTCAGTTGTGTACGTAAGCACAGAGAGGCTGCACGTGCAGAACAGAACCACCAGCTTGCTTATGGTCACAGGAGACGTATCTCACTTTGCACCGGGCTTTTCTCTTCGGGCGCACAACAGAAAACGGATCTAGGACCCAAGACCTCATCCTATCATGCTTTTCCACCCAGATCTGAATTTCTATATGCTAATGCAACAAAGCATGTGCAGCTTCTCCTGATAAAGATGCGAAATTAAAAGACCTCACATTATTTCAGAATGTGACTGTGGTCTCTCAGTTATGTCTTCCTAAAAATACCGATTTGCCGTGCTACTTTATGATGGCAAGTCCTCCATGTGCTTCCTAACAGCAAAAAAATTGGCTGAGGAGACAGTATCTACAGTCTGAGGAATGACCGACCAGTTATTTTCCTACACCAGAAAGTAGAAGCAGGAGAGGTGTAGATTTTCATCTGTCTCCTTCTTTTTTAAAATTATTTCCCACACAAATCCATCAATATCAAGTCTAGTGGGATAAAGTAAAACGGTGTTTGGGAAGAAAATGACAAATCAGCTTGTGCTTTTCAAATCCCAGGTGATTTTCTGATTCATTTCACAAGTCAAAGGAGAAACAAAGCCTATGACAAATATCCATCCTGGACTAAATATAACCATCTTTCTTAATGTGGAATTTTATGATGACACCCAACATAAGTAACCCAGGTTTTATGGAATCTAAACATCACTTTTTCCATTCCTGAATCGTTTTTCTTCTGCTTACAGAAACCAAAATGAGAAATGTGACCTTGTGTTATGAACTGCCTCAAGATCTTATGGATATATCAGATGGAACTTAGCAGCAGTTGTAGTTTCTGAAATATTTCTCTATTTATTGGAAAATTAGTAGTGTGTACAGTCCCTGAAAACTATTGCATCCTGAACTCAGCATTTCATCTGTCTACATAAATATTAGCAGACACAGCTATTTATTTCCCAAATGCATCAAGATTTTAACATTTTTCTCCTCGACCCATAGCTCCTAATTTGATGTAATACAGCCAGGTTGCTATGATTTATGGCCTTTCAGGGGGAACTCACACTATAACACCTTAAGTTACTTCACAGCCATAAAAGAAATGGAAAACGATTGGGCTTTTTAAAGCCTTACAAGAACTTTCCTCTGCCCTTTCTTTCTCATTAACCTTCAGAGTGTGACAAAGGCATCACATTTGTGCTGTGCTGCTGCGACTTTCCCTCTTGGACCCCTGGCTGCTTTTGCACCACCCCCCAAATTCCCCTAGCATTTAACTTGAAGACTGGCGAGATACGTAGTGTTGGTTGCGACTGTGGAGGCAGGACGCGTCAGCCAGTGCTATTAGCTACAGTTGTGGCTTCTCTCCTTCTTGCTCTTCCACCCCACTGTAGCTGAATTTAATTCCCGCGCTCCAGGAGAGTGGCAAGGGAAAACCAAATCCTTCAACATCGAGCAGATTAATCAAGCTGGTGTCTTTCATTAGTTGCTGGAGGTATAAATGTGGTAATTCTAGGGCTTTTGGGATGTCGCTGTCTTTATTGGAGTGTATTTTCTCAGCTGTACTAACGGCAAAGGGAAGCCAGTGTACAAAATCCCCAAGGAGTTACAGGGAAAAGGGGACAGAAGGGGTCTTTTGGGCAGAGCAGGAGAAAGCTACCTCCCTTCTGTTTTCTAATGAAGGCTGAACAAACAACTCAGCAAAGAAAATCAGACTAGATGGGATTCTTCACAGTGATACAAAGGAAGAAATGCACTACCAGTAAGCACACCTACATAAAAAAAACCAAATTCATCACAAAGCTCAGTTGGGAAGAGAAGTCCTCTTTACTTGCAGCTTCTTCAAATAAGGAAAATAGAGCCAAATCCTGGAAACCCTTACTTACATGACTACTGAAGTCAGCACACTTAATCAAGCTGATAAGATTTTGTGGGCTCTAGCCGTGAAATTGGACAGGGACAGAAATAAAGTTGTTGTTTCTTGTCATGCAGAAATCGCTGAGACTGTGGTTTCTAAGGATGCAAAAACTTTGCGAGACAGATGTTTTCCACCCACTGCTGAACAGATCCCATTCCCGCAGCACAATGAGGGAAAGGCGTGAAGAGAAGTAAGTGGCATTACTGATTGATTGCCTTCACAAGGAAAATACTGTGCCAGACTGCACGTTCCCAGATTACGCTCCTGACACTGGCTCCCTACCCATCAATGCCATTAGCCTCAGATGTCCCATCTGTAAAGCAAAAATAGTAACACTACCTTCTCTTAGCTCTCTTGAGCCCTTCCGGGATACAGACTATTTCTTCTGCTGCATTTGGGCAGCAACTCGAACAGGGCCATTGAGCATGTCCACAATATAACTGTGTCAAACTTAGCCCAGTTCTTTGATGTAAGAGATGAAATTGATACCGCTTTTTATGTTCTGCTTCATAACACAGGGCCAAATACACTGAGCCGTATGTTGGGTACCCCTAATTTTCAAAAACCTCTCCTTACCCCTATCACCTGCCAGGCTCCCATCCACTGCTACAGCCAGGCAGGAATGGACTTTTCTGATGAACTCTGCTCTGGGGACTTGCTTGTGCACAAAGAGCCACTGTGTGGCTTGCAGCTACATCCATATCTGGCAGATTATGTTCTCCAAGTTTGCATTCATTGGAGTCTAGTGTTTGATCTCGCTACTGAGGCCGCACAGTTGAAAGCCTTGTTCAGATGTGGTTACCCATTACGCTGCTCCAATAATCAGCCACATTTTCATGTGGCCAGTTAGAAGAAGGATATTGGATCCCTGTGGCCAGTTTGTATCAGTAGGGACTACTGAGGTCATTAATAAAGAGCAAAGTTATTAAGATCCCTTTTCAACTGAGATCATTTGTTCTCAGGCGTGTGATGGGAAGCCCTGATAAGCCTTGCCTGCGACTGTAACAAAACACAGGGGGCATCGCCATAAATCATGGCAAACCCACATGGCTGTTGCAGCTACCATCTGAAAACCAGAGCACTGAATTCGCTGTGAGCACTAGCAAGGGCCGTTACTTGCTGGTTTAACCCTTCATCTCCTTTTCTTCATGAAGGTGGGGGCCTGGGCACTCTGCTCGTTCATGACCCGGCAGTTGAGTTCGCTAAATATACAATGGGATGATGGTTGGTCTGAATATAGTTGGAGGCCAGTGTTATAACCTCTCTCTTGCAACACATATTACAGGCATATTACAGAAGAATTTTGGATCTGACAGACCTGCAGGGTACAGGGCAGGGGCCTGTGAAGGAAAAGATACTAAATGTGGGTCGTTTTTTTGCTCTGAAAGCATCACAGTCCAACAACCAAGTCTCAAAATCTAAAACCTCTTACTGCCCATCCCATGTCCTTTGCAGATAGGAAACCAGGAGAGGAAACAGCTGCAGCCCTGTTACTTATTGCCATGTAGGTTAAATACAGTTGAATTCACAGCTCATTATAGGTGGTGATTTAAGTGTGCCTACAAATGAGGACAAAAACGGTTCACACAGATTGGGTTTACTGTGATACCCATTAATAAAGCCACACTCAGGAGGCAAGCCAGGCTTGAAACTCAGACCAAGTGCTAGCATATGGAAAGAAGGAAAGAAAGAAAATCACTGTGGTACCTCACTGGGATTTCCCTCCCAAAAAATGAAAGGTGCAGAGAAAAATGGGCCCCAGGAGCCCAGCATCCACCAGATGTCACTGATGTTCCTCCCACAAAACAGAAGACCCAACACCAGGCCCAGATGTCACTGATGTTCGTCTCACAAAACAGAAGACCCAACACCAGGCCAGGTGGGAAAAAACCAGAAAGTGCATCACTGGTGGGTGAGTTCTGTAAAATTCCAGGAAGTTTCCTATTTAAATCAACAAACAAAACCTGTTTCAAACGCCCTGAAACATTCTTCCTCTTTTTTTTTTTTGTGTAAAGAAGAAGTGCCACTGAACTTTTCCTATTTACAAAGTCTGCTGCGCTCTGCTTACAATACCTGCGCACTCCTGACCTCTCTCGCTCCCTGGTATTACTTCTTGGTCATTTGAAATGGGACCATTAGGAAAGGAAAGAGCTCAAGACGAGCTGTTCCCCTATTTTTTTCCCCCCTGTTTCCATTCAGCCCAAGGTTTTACTCACCCCCGGGTACAGTTTGGATGGCAGAGCTGGCAAACAGCATTCCCGTCCGCATATTTCCAGACGAGGGTGTCATTCTCACCCAGAACCCCCGCCGGGCAGGATTTCACACAGTGGGGGCCGTCTATAAAATGGGCACACTTCATGCAATTGTCAGGGCCCTGCGAAGAGAAACAGCTTGTTTATAATGCCCTTACATCAGCCTATTCAGGAGGAAATTCAGAAGATGAATCTAAATGCCTTCCACTGCTGGAAGTTTCCAGCATCATCTGGTTTTATTACGTTGCTACCTGATATTCTTGCAAGTATTTGCTCTTGTAGGAAGGACTGTACAAAAGGCAGTACCTGATGTTTAAAGCTAATATTTCTTGAGTTTCAGTGTTGCTGCTTTTTTTTCCCTGCCTTCTGCCTGTTTGGAAAGTTTGCATTTTTTTTCATTTAAAATGGGGCATAATTTAATGTCACCTTGATAAGGGGTAAGCTCAAAAGCAGAGGGCCAGGCTGCTGCCTGGTGCAATCTACCATCACATGATTTAAAATGATGGAGCTGGACATGCTGACACCTCGCTGAAGTACTGGCCTCAAATAATTATTTTCCTGTTTCTTAGCACAGGTTCTTCCCTTTGTTAGAGAGAAGCAGGGGATTAGGAGGCAACCCAAGGAGTCCATGCGTTTTTTTACTTTGAAGAGCACTTAGTTTGTGTTTAAAGGCATTGCCTTTGGCTATTTTTGGCAGAACTGTTTTTATTCAGACTATAACAGCACCAGGAATGCCCTAAATATTTTAAAGCAGGGAAACCAGCAATTCTGGGTCAAATTCTACTATGGAGAAACACCAGACCAGATCCACAGTGCTAGTTTCAGTGGGACTACAGTAAGACATGCTATAGGAAGATTATTTTAATTACTGTAATGTCTAAAGGCCACTCTAATAGACTGATTACTAGATGCTGGGCAAATATGGAACAAGGGGGTGGTCACTGCCTGAAGGAGATTATAATGTTAATAACATCCTTTAGGCCACGGTGGTCTAAGCTAGAAGGGAGGATGGAAATGCTTCACATTACTGAGCAGTGACTCTGCAGACTGATGATGGGCAAGGGTCGAACACTCAGTGGCTGCAAGGGATGGCAAGAGGTGTTTAAAGAGTTGGGTTAAAGAGCACAGAGGAGGATCTGTGATGGAAGGACGAGATTCAATTTCAATTAACATCCCCCCCCCCAAAAAAAAAGACAATTAGAGCTTTACAATTAAGATATGAGTTTGAGCTGATTAAAAGGAAATAATTTTGCACTGCTGCCAAGCTGGACATTTCCTAACGCAAAAGGGTATTCTCAAAATTAAAGAAGAACAAAATTCTGGATGACTAGTAAGACTACACTGTATTGACTTTCGTAGAAAGAGCTTTTGTATGAATTTGGAATATTTAAACAAGGTTGAAAATCGAATTATTTTGTTTTGATCGTCTTCCTTTGAACATAACTTACACCTGCAATTACTTTAATATAGGTATTTATTGTAACCTAGTCAGAGGAGGGAACATGGTTTTAAGTAAAAACTGTTTCCTGAATATTTTCCAGTAAATATCTGGTTTTTGATTGATAAGCCAATTTTATCATGGCTTTTCAAAAAGGCAAAAAGCTACTGTTTTAATCCACTATTTTTAATAGTTCTTTCTTTCGCTCTGAATAAAGAAATTTGATTTGTTCATGCCAACTTCGCTGTTCAGTAACAACATGTTCCCGAAATGTTCACCAAATTACCGTATTGTCACATATGTAAGTAAGCCTTACATTTTTTTCTGTAAAAAGACACAAAAAACAAAGGCTCTGCAATGCCTGTGACTGTGGACTACACGTATGATGGGTGACACAGAAGAGAAATAAAACCCTGAGGTTCCCTCTCCTCTTTCTGCTCCCCTGCCCCGAGATCTTGCCCTCTAACCCCGCCACTGCCACTCCACCCCGGAGAAGGGTAAATGAGACCTCAGGATTATCTCAACATGGGAAATAGGTATTAATACACAGTCTGAGGCGCAGGTTTGCTAAGCTGAATCTGCTCTTACAGGTCCAGTGCAGGTTGCGTTGTACGCGGTGGAGTTTTGCACCAGGCACTCAGGGTGGCAGGGGAGGCACTTGGAGTCCCTTTCAAACTCTCTCGGCTCCCTGGAAAACACCAAAAACAGGAGAAATAATTAAAACCCAGGCTGATTATCAAGTGATAAATTGTGGTTGTCTCTCCTTTTCTTGACTTTTCCAGTTTAAATAGATTGGGATGATGGTACTGAGACAGGAGGAGGTACAGGGGGACCCTCCTGGTTACACCGGTAGCGCTTGCTCAGCACAACCAGGGAGAGGTAAGGGAAATTTGGTTGACGGTGAAACACATGGCACTCCAGATTGCACACTACAAATTAGTTTACTTTGCCTTTTAAGCTAACGACACAGAATATTCACAATGATTTCCAAAGGCTTTTAAACGGTAGTGATGCAAAGAGATCAGCAAAAACAGTTCAAATGATTCCAAGGCTCCAAATAATAATTAGGAAAGTTAAACAGCAATGCACTGGTAATTAAATTCATGCCCTCCCTACAACACACAATGAATCATTAAAATATGAAAGTTGGGAACAGATGGTTTCAATAGCAATAAAGCTGTTCCACTTCAAGTAATGGTGTTATTAATTAAACTAAATCTACTCATCATTTGACACAAAAAATGCCCAGATCTGCCCTTCAGGACATAATAGCTGCTGGAGGGAATTCACTTACAAAAAAGACAGCTGCTGAACTGCAAGTTGCTAGACAAATACAAACATCAGGGGCATCAGCACCCTGTTCAAGTACTTGCTTAACACTCAGGATTTTTAAAAGTCAAACTTTGAAAGATTTATTAAAAGTCCGTGTAATTTTCGGTGCTAGCCCTGTCTTTCTTGCCTACATCACCTGTTGAATTGACTGAAAAACCCAGCCGAGCCGCAGCCCTGACACACAGGCAGCGATACATTTTCCTTGGCCTGAGCAAAGCCGAAGCAATAATTTTGCCTGAAATTGCTGCTCCCAGTGCTTTTCGGATGAAAGCTCATTCTCCCTTGACTGCAACTTTGCAAATTGCAAGGGCGAGCCGCTCATTTGAGCAAATGTAAGAGTCCCTTTGCAGTAAGGAAGCCTACTGAGCAGTGAAGCCCTGGCTCCAGGGGTGACTGAGCTCCCGGTGACTGCAGCTGGCTCTGGCTCTTGCCCGATGTGCTTGACATGACAGGCATGGATTTTCACATGGGGCTTTAAGCTCCTTTATTTCTTAGGGGAAGAAAGCGTAAGGCTTAGCCTCCTTGGGCCTCCAGACAGTCTCCTCACGGGCCTGAGGGGATGTTTTCATGGCAGTCACCGTGGCAGGAGCAAACTCCTAAGCAATGCTGAACGGGGAGGGAGAGCTACCTCAGCTCCCGGCTTTTCCCTCTTTTTAGGTACTGTGCTCACACGACATCTGTGCAAAGCTGGTGAAAACCTTTTTTCCTAGCTACAACATATTCTAAAACCCAAAATCCCCATATCATCGCCAAACCTCAAGCAGTGCCCGGACACCTTACCCTTGCAGGATATTGCACTGTTTCACACACTCCTTCTGGCGATCGAAAAACCTGCAGGAGAAGCAGTGGAAGGGTCCGGGGCCCCAGCAGCCCACGTCTGAGCACAGGGGGTCACAAACATGCCTGGCAGCAGCT
This sequence comes from Calonectris borealis, assembly GCF_964195595.1. Classification (NCBI taxonomy): domain Eukaryota; kingdom Metazoa; phylum Chordata; class Aves; order Procellariiformes; family Procellariidae; genus Calonectris; species Calonectris borealis. Next base: position 112,289,235 of record NC_134313.1, on the reverse strand, counting down.
GGGAGAGAGAGACAAGAAAAAAGGCCATGGATGTCAAGGCAGGAGAGAGGGCAAACAGCACTGCAGGTGACTCCATCCTGACCAGCCAGTTTCTCCAACCTGTTCCAAAGCAGATGTGAATGGTCCTGGCAGTGTGGAAAAGGAATAAGCACAATTCTCTTAATTCTCAAAGCCTGAAATTAAGAGTGACTTCCAACCTTTCAAAATAAAAACAAGCTCCTCTGTGACGGCTTAACAGCTGTGTAATAAAGCCAAACCAGTACCAGGCTGAAAGAGTTGGGTTTGTTCAGCCTGGAGAAGAGACCTTTTTGCAGCCTTTTAATACTTAAAGGGGGCTTATAACAACTTTTTACCAAGGTCTGTAGTGACAGGACAAGGGGCAATGGTTTTAAACTGAAAAAGGGTAGGTTTAGATTGGACATAAGGAAGAAATTTTTTATGACGAGGGTGGTGAGGCACTGGCATAGGTTGCCCAGAGAAGTTGTGGATGCCCCATGCCTGGAAGTGTTCAAGGTCAGGTTGGTCGGGGCTTTGAGCAACCTGATCTAGTGAAAGATGTCCCTGCCCAGGGCAGCAGGGTTGAACAGGATGATCTTTGAAGGTCCCTTCCAACCCAAACCATTCTGTGATTCTATGATCAATTTCCAAAATACAACAAATTCATATTCTGCAAAGAGAAATAATTAGATTTTGGCCCAGGACCACTGCAGTCAACAGCAGCATGGTTGAACAACAGCTTTGACCTTGTCAAAGAAGTCTGATGTTCGGAGTTAGCTTCTGTATCCTTCAACCTACGTGGCTTCACTATGCCCATAGTGGTGAAGCAGCTCCTTCCCAACTGCTGGACACCATGAAGTCCACAACCTCAGTGGAAAAAAATCCCACTTTTCCCTCACCACCGTCATTAAAGCACTATCACTGATTAATTTTGCAGCCAGGGGAATAGAGAGAAAAAAGCCTTGCTCAAATAACTCTTGCGTTTTAGCACGAGCTTCCGCAGGAAGGCAGCATTGACTTACCACACTCATTCTTATTTCTGTTCTGTATAATCTTTGTTTTCTGGCTCTGAGTTGCAAACAGGCTGCGCCAGTCCATGGTGTCAGCGTAGCAGAGGTTCTTATTCTTCATAATGGCAACATCTCCGTCACTTATTTCCTTGAGGGAGCGCAGCCCCAGTGACTGTATTTTCAAGTTAACAACGGCGAGGGAATACTGGCCACTAAAATGGAGATGGATAAAAAGAAAAAAACACAGAAGAAAGAGAATTGGTAGGCAGGGTTTAACTCAGTACATTTTTCTTTTGGTTTTCAAACACTTGTTGCTGCGAATTCAATTTTGTTCAAGCAAGACATTGCTCAGCCCTCTAAGCTTAACGCCTGGTACATGACATACCTATCATAAAACAACTGCAACACTCATATCTAGTTTTGCATGGGAATTTTAAGCTAAAACTGGCAGGACAAGTAAATGATGTGCAACAGTGGTTGTAGTAGAGCAGCTATTATTTTGCGCTGGTCCACCAAGCCGTCCTTCCTCTCGGGGTAAGCCCAGGTGGGCATTGGATGCACTGACGGTGTCTGCACTACAGGGCAGCCACGGTCTCCATCCCTGACTGCCCAGCTACCTCAAATCCCAAAGTGATTCTGATCACATCGTATCCTGCCCCGGAAGGCAAAGAGTGTCTTCTGTCCCGCTTGCGCTTCCAGGCTGGTGGGGGAGAGCCTGGTCCTAGATCAGGCTCAGGACAGCCCTCCACCTGCAGCACAGAGCTGAGGGTCTCACCCCCCCCAGGGGACATTATCTACTGCTACAAAGATGGTGCTCGACTCCTCGCAGGCTTTTTCCCATTTTGCATCAGTTTGGGGACACCCGCGTCTCACCGCTTGGTACCTTGGTGTGCTAAGAAAAATGCAGCTCTAAACAGAGTTTCTTTTACAGTTGCTCTGGCACATGATTTACTTACTGTTGCTTGGTTCTGCCTCGTATAATCTCCAGGTTTTCGAAAGCATAGAGATCAGTAGCATTATCAGGCCAGGCCTGAATCAACAAAAATCCTGAAATGCAGAAAAGAAGATTAAAAAATAATAAAACCACAGTCAGTAGTGGCAGCAGGACCTCCTCCTTGAGCTCCTCCTGTGCCGGGAGAAGGCGCTTGTGCTTTTCCTATGCTTATCTGAGAATCTCAAAGTAAAACATGACATTTTAGGGAGCAGGAAGATATTTTTAAACCCCATTTTATAAACAGTTTACTTCTTAGCCCACCGCGAGGGCTTAGGAGCACAAGAGCCGAGCGTGTCGGTGACCCGCATATCCTGCCACACCGAGCCGCCACTGAAACGGCTCTTGCCAGCAAATACCCTGGCTGAGAGGCTGCGGGAGAAAGGCATGGCTCCGTCCCATTTGTGAGCTGCCCTCAGGGAACAGCAAAACTGAAAAGAAAGCAGAAATGGAGCAGAACAGACAGCCGCTCGGGGTGGATTTGCTAAGGCAAGTAGATTTCCCTGCTCAGCCGAGGTGCTTGGGAGGAGGGGGAGAATCTGGGAAATTGCAGGCTGCCATATGAAGCTCTAAGGTTAGTCATTGCTACCCTGAAGGAAACCAGACAGGTAAGAGACAGAAAGAAAAGGGGAACTGGAGTCACGACTGTGGACCCAGCTCTGATATTACACTCATTTTATAATGGGCTGAACAAAATTACTTTTAATTGATACTTGGTGCAAGACTTGGCTCCGCTGGCCACTTTGTGCTCGTGGAGACACATTCACCCCAAGGAAGAGCTCTTCAGGCTGGAGAGGGTGTCTCCGCAAGGATGACGCAAGCCACTGAGCACGCTTCCCTAAGGAGCTGCTGAAAGGTTTTCCACAAATAGAAACACACTTGGCTTTTTTCAGCCGCAGTGGCACGCCTCTGCATCACCACATACTTCTTGGGTGGCTGAGGATCTCCTCTGCTTTTACTCTTCGCTAGGGCTGACAGTTCAGCAGAAGGGATGGTCTGGCCAAATGACACACCTTGGATGGGAGGCCAGTATGGGTTACGTGGGTGTAACGCTGGCAAGGCACTGCTGACCACCTTTGTGAAGAGTGACCCTTGGTAGCTCAGAGACAGAAACCGTTTGCTTGCACTTCTCTTCATGTGCTTAAAAAATTTCTCTCCTCTCCCTTTGTGTTTTTGGCAGTACTGATCAGAGACCATCTCAGCTTAAAACCCATTGCTGACCTGATATTTCTTTGACTGTTTTGAAGACATCCAACTTCTTGGGGTCCAGGGGTAGAGTCTTCGTGAACGCATCGCTGAAAAACACAGAATGAGGAATTGGGAAAAGAATGGCTCAGCCTGAATTTCTCCTTAGCCCTTCTCCTCCAGCGCTAAACGACCAGCGGGCAACTCACCCTAGAAATGCAACTGGGAGAATGCTGACGTCTCCGTTGATCTTCGTACAGTTTTTGAAGGAGTCGATGTTTGTGGCATTTATGGAGAGGATCCCTTTAAGTTCACCTATTCCAATGCCGTTGCACACTGTTAAAAGAGAGATACAAAAGTCAGGGAGGAGAAGAGTGAAGCCCAATCACATGGAAGGGAATAAACATGAAGATGCCATTAGCCCACAAAGCACTCCCATATGGTCAAATGTATCACTGTAAAATAAGTTTCACAGATCTTTTGCCTACTTTTCCTTTTCAGAAAGCACCACAGGACAAACACTTCCTGCTTGCTCAGCTGTGCAGCCCTGGTCCGAGCATCTCCGCACACAGGCTCTGGCACATGCCCTTGTCTCTCTTTGTCCCATTTTCATTTTATTCCTCTTGATGAGATATTGGGAAGGACAAACGAAGGTGAAGGCTGATGTGCAAGATAGATACACATGCACACGACACACAGTTCTACTGTACTTGTGCTGTATCCCAGTTGGAGAGCGTGCTCCACAGCCATGTTTCCTGATCAAACCACTTGTCAGATCTCCAACTATCACTGGATATTTATCATTGAATTTGCACTTAATTAAGGTCAGAACTCCATGTACTTTTTCTAATAAGTTACCTATCATCTCAAAGCCTTACTGGTTTATTCCATGCTTTCTATACCTTTGCTGCATAGCCCATCACACTTTTTACACTTCCGAACACCGTTTTCTTCCACTTCATAAGTATCAGTATTGCATGAGCGAACGCAGGAGCCGTGGTCTGTCACCACGTAGTTGTCTGGAAAAACAAGGATACAAAGGTCATTGAAATACAAGAGGGATGCGTTGGGGGCTGCACAGGCACTTCAATAATAGGAAGAAAAAGAGGTTTTGAACTTTTGGCATACTTAGCAAAGTACAGGCATTAATTATTAATTCTCACAAACATCCTTTGAAGGTAGACAGACATACAACGCTATCACCATTGTACAAAGAGGAGAATGGCCACAGAAGGATAAAACAACATTGCCAAGGTCAGCCTATGCAGCAGTGCCATAATCGGGATCAATACACGGCACTTCTGATCCCTCACCTTCACTTACTCTTCCAGGCTAAGGGCCAGGCAGGGCAATGGTCAACCTCAAAAGGGATATCAGTTCTGCAAGCTAAACCCTCTCTTACATGTAAGTCTCAATAGGTTAAAAAAACATGGACATGGAATAGCATGAAAGAAAAAGCAAGCATCTGTAGAGGAAGCAATGATCACAGGCCTTGAGAGGGAGTGTTTGAACCAATTACTTTCTATCAGTCCTAATTAAGAACCTTGTTAAGAGTTGATAATGCTTTGGTAATCCACAGGATTGATCCCATATGACTTGTTTGGCCATTGTTTTGATGATTCTCGTAAGATGCTTTTTTTTCCCATCAAGAGAAAAATCTTCAGAAGTCAAAATATAATGGTTAAAAATCAGGGAAGGTGATGGATGCAGCCAGTTTGAAGTGGCTGTCTTCTTTACCAGCTATTTTCTCATTTTTGTCACCTGTTTCCGGTTCCCACAGAGGCTGAGGAGAAGAAGGAGGTGCTCTTGCACTTGGCCATAATGCAGAGGGATGACACAGGTCCCTTCCCACCTCCCTCCAACCCCCCAACTCCTCTGTGGCTGTGACCTGAAATGAACTTACGTGGACATTCCCTCACACAAGTGGCTCCGAAGCTGTATTTTCCATCGGGGTTGACATCCATCTGATAGGTGGTGGGGTTATACAGGACCAATGGCGGACACGTATCCTTGCACGTAGCATCATCCCGAAACTTGCGGCATGCCTGTCGTTGAACAACAGCACCCATTAAACTACCTTCTCCTTAAAAAGCGACAATAGTTTTACATTAGCTCTTTAATAACACTCTGATGGGCTCATCTGTTCCCTCCTTAGCTCTAATGGAAACCCCAAGCACTTACAGGGATGGTGCCTCGTGCTTTGAAGGTGAAAGGTTGCTTCGGGTTGGGCAATTGAGTTTAATATTTGGGAAAAAAGAGAGAACATGAGGTTTTCTTGTTCTGAACAAGAAACCTTGGCACTCTGGTGAAGAGCTGCTGGGATTCACGTGGGAACAGGAGCAAATCTGCATGCCTTAGACAGAAGAATTTTCCCTACAAGCAGTAACCAGATCAAGACAAACGGTACTTTTCTTGGCTGCTTTTTAATAACCTAAATCAAATCAAGTCCCTTCCTGCCGATTACTTTTCTGGCTAAATATTAAACTGAAGCCATTATATTTGGCTGCAGGTAATGAACAATTTAGCAAGGCATTTATGAAGGACAAGTTGGTTCTTCCAACCTAATTCTGCATTAAATTAATAATCACTCTTTTCTCCCCTTTTTTCTTCCCTGGCTTTCCAGATGAGAGAGAATAACTGTCTTCTCTGTGAGTCAGTAAGGGCATCATAGCCATGCAATTTATAAGGGGACCAGGAATACAGATACAACGACAAAACCAAGACCAGACAGTTTCTGTGGCAATTACTTAAGTGTCACTTAATTCAGAATGAAGTGTAGTGCAAACATAGGGAAGAGTTAAAAACACAGCGTGCACCAACCCGCTGAAACTCTTGTAGGAAAGCAATGGGTTTTTTTTTCCTAAAAAAGCTCCATTTGCTCCTTCTGCCTCCACTGCCCTAGGGTCCCCTAAAGACACAGCTTTTGCAGCAAGAGAAAACCAGAAAGGGAAACCTTGATTTTGTGTCTGAAGTTCAATGAAATGCAAAAAGAGTGAAGATCCATCATATTTGATTACTCTTACAAGTTCTTCCTTTGGTAAACTAAGATTATTACTGACTAGCATTAAGGAGCACATGGCAAAGCTGTGATGGCATGGCACTGCACCGTGGTGGCAGCTGAGGACTCGGGGAAGTTGCCCTACAGCAAACACTTAGCTGCTCTGCAACAACTTCGAGCTCACTGGGCTCTCGAAGGCACTGACGCTGGTTTGGCACGCGTTAGGAAGGTCCACCTGCAGAGTCAGTAAAGACCAGCTAAGGGTGCTCTGAAGTTCACGTCCTCTTCCCTCCCACTGGCCACCTGTGCAGGGAAGCCCTGGGGCACCCTCCAGGTCAGCATCTCTCAGAGGCCTTCTCAGATGAAAGAAGGCTAGAGAACATGGAGCTGAAAGCCTGCCTCGCCGTGCCCAGGGATTTAAGCAATTATGGCGGTGGTGTGGCATCGTTACCAGGCAGTCGCTCTCCCGAGGCCCTGTGCACCCCGCAGCACACTGGTTGTGGCAGCAGTCGCTGGGCACCTTCCCCCTGCACCGGCCAGAGCACTGCTGGGCGCAGATGACTTTCGTTACTGGAAGACACAAGAAAAAAGGAAAAACATCAGGAATGAAGAATGTTTAAGCTGTACTTGCTGCAATGAGATCAAGAAATATGGAGAAAAGGTCTGGTGCAGGATCTGTGCTAGATTTTCCCCAAGGGATGCGTATTCTGTCCTGATATAGGGCCAAAGCTCGGGAGGGGTGAGAGCTGGTGTGGGTGGTCACTGGCGAGAAGGGGTGGTGTTCAGCCCATAATTATCTTGGCTCTTGCAAGGTGCTAAGCACTCTGGTCCCAGCCAGCAAACCACGTCCTCCTTAGAAAAAGCATCCGGGTCCCTGTGGCACCAATGCCTAAACCAAGAAAAATGCTATGGAGACATTGCAGCTTACAGCTGGGCAATAGAGCATGATCTGGCTCCACTTTGTTGAGAAAATCTGCTATTATTGGTGCTAGCTTTGGGAAAAACAACACAACAGGAGAACTGCCAGGACTCTGTACTATAACGGGAAACCGTACATTGTTGGTGTGGTGTTAGGATCCCTTCAATGCACTAAAAATATTTCTGAAATTTGCAGAGGGAGGGGAGACCCACTCAGCAAACGATTTCATACGCATATTGTATTATTTTTCCTTAGGCTTCAATTCCTTGGCCAAATTTTATCTTCATTACACAACTCCCATCGGGTTTGCACCAGTGCAGCAACCCGGAGGAAGAACTGGCCCTGATTCAGCTTTTTGCAGGGAAGCAAAAACCGCCTGCAACATTTTGTTGAGAATCGGGAAACCGTCTCCATTTGAATATCAAAGCAGAGAAAATGATATTCAGAACAATTAAAAAAACCCCAGAAATTAATGGCTAGCATGTGCTTGTACCAGAGATCCAAAAATGGGATTGTTTGTTCTCTACAAAAAAATTACTGATCCACAGACCCTGGCATCAGACGTCAGAGAAACCTGATGGCTAATCCGCTGCATTACAGCACCCTGAGCGTTTCGGCTGTGCACTACAGTAACTGTTATCAGCTTCGCAGCTGGCACAAACGAGTTACAATATCATCAGGAATTCCTGTAAGTCCGAAACAGATGGTTATTAATTAACAGAAAATTATTGGAAAATGTGGCCTGCTACAGGGTATGTAACAGTGATTTTTTAAAAATCGTATTTCCTATCTTTTTCCATTACACACTTTTGTATCCAAACTGTATTATTTCATTTTTCTTGTAGGCCTGTAAGCAAGATATTATATTTTCAAGGAAACAGATTATTTCCACAATATACATTAGCTTCTCTGATAGCAACTCCTCTGTTCAACTAGAAACAGGGGAATAAAAGGCACATTGTTCTACACGAACAGCATTTTGATATCATTTTTTTCATAAGCATCAGCAGGGGAGTAAAACAGCTCGTCACTTTGATAGCTATTGACTAGAGCTTCCTGCTGGAAACGTATATCACAGCAAACGTTTATATTTCATACAGAGTATCTCATGTTCGTTGAAGGAGGAAGATACGTATCACCCCAAACTTTCCCACATATGGAAATGTGGGATACATTTTCAGTTGGCCAGATTCTCAAATGCCTCAAGATGAGAGCCAGAGCCTGCAAACGGTTTTGGTTTATGTGCTCCTAGTCATCCTCCCGAAGCCAGCAAGAGTTTCTAAATGCTGGAAGCTTGCAGGGCTGAGACCTGAGGTTTTGCAAGCCCCCGGGACAGCTGTGTGGTCTCAGCTGCCGGCACCAACCTGGGAAGGGCTTTGTGTGCGCAGCCACTGTCCACCTCAAGAGCAGTTCAAAGCATGAGCCAAACTGCAGAGCTGACTGAAAAAAACCCTAAAGCTTATACTAAATGAAGAGAGAGAAGCTGCATGTTCCTTTTTCCTTAGGCTCCAGAAACCATACAGATTTGGCCTGATACTTGCAAGCAAGGAACTTTGGTTTAGGTGATTATTTGCAATGGAAAACCGAAGATAGGGTGTTCCTTTCATTCGCATTATGTCTAGATCAGCAGTGTTTCCACTGAACTTTACACAAAACCGGCAGGAACGAACAATCAGAAACAGTGCATTTCCCTGCTTACTACAGAAAAAGGAAATAATGAAGTGTCAAAACAAATTGAGATGGGCTTCCTCCTCAGCCTTTACTTTAGGAGAAATAAAGCCTTGCAAAATCTCAAGCACTTCTAAATAGATGTTTCTGTCTCTCTCTTAATATCAGGCAAGCATCCTACCTGCACAATTTTACAGTAAAGCACAGGCAACCAAACTGAACAACCTCACGATGCCAAATACTTCCATTTACAAATTAAAAAATGGCTATGCATTTTCTGAGAGCCTTCCAAAGGTCCTCCGAGTACAGTATGTAGTGTGATTACCCACATGAAGTTGACATCTTTTGTGTTTACAAAAGAAACCTACGGGGATTCCAGAAAGAGGAATCAAAGCCAGCAAAAATAGGGTTATGTTGTTGCTTCTAATAGTAGAAATTAATCCAAAGTATCGTTAACTAGCCTGCAGAATGGCTCTGTGGGAAACAGCAGGAAGGCAAACAATTCAACATGCAGCTACTGTGTTCTCTTTTATATGGTAAAAGTTCTCAAATGCAGATGGGAGAAAGTTGTGGGTGACAGACAAAAGCTTTCAGCACAGGAGACAGCTGCAGTCTTTTCCCTCTGGAGGAACAGCACATCTGCAGGGAAACCCAGACCCAAGTCAAAGCACCTCGAGGTTTCCCCTCCAGAAATGGAGCTACTCGGGGGAAGCGGGCACGACCGTCCTCCCCGCGACCGTGCTTCTGCAGAGGGGGAAGCAGGCCATGTCCCTCCGTGGTGTGCTTCAAGGAGCTCCAGCGTAGCGGGATGCAGAGAAGGACAAGTGTGAAACACGTGTCGCTAATTTGTGCTTGACAGGTTAGTTCTTCAGTAGATAGACTTTTAGTATGCCAGAGCACACAAGATATTTCTAAATTAATCTGCAGGCTTACGTGTCTGGCAGTTCTGTTCGCCAGGGCCCCAGCAGTGGTCTTCTGTGCAGTTCGGATGGCATTTGGGACCTAAAACACGAGAGCAGAGTATTATATTCTATAAACATGGACAACAACAACATCACATGAGTCACAGAAAACAAAGACTTGAGCTTTCCTTCTCGATAAATCAGGGGAGGAAGCACCTATATACCAGTGCTCAAAAATTTTGAGAGCTGGACCTTAAATCCTTATCCTTTCTTCATCTCTGAATGTTTCCTACGTGCAGTTCTCCACACCTCCGAGCAAGCAAGTGCAATACCCAGCCAGTCTAGCTTATGAAAGAGGCGTATTTTTCCCAGGAACAGGAATCTCAGCTACTGCCCGGCTGGCCCTTCTGCTGGAGTTTGCATGCAACAGCAAGCCACCGCCGGCTTGCGGCCGGGCATGTGCCAGCTGCTCGCTACAGGCCACATGTAAATCAATGTTTCTGAACAAGGCGGTTCTAAAAAGAAAACAAACCCAACTGGATTCGCAGGCAACTGCCAGCTACTCCGACCACAAAGTAATTCGACTTGTCTGCTTCGCACCCTCCTCCCGCCCTCTGCCAAAAATACTCCTCGGCGTAGGACTACGCGGCAGATGGACAATCGATGGAGAGGCGGCAGGATGGATGGACACTCTGGCCTGACCTTGAAGGTTCAGTGCCGAGCTCTTTCCCATCCCTCCCTCCTTATTCTTTTCTTTCTTTTTCTTTCTCTTAATGACAAGCAAAGTCCCAGAGAAACAACTTATTTTAGATTACGGGATCATTATTAAAACCATAAATGGCTGTCTAAGCAGATTAATTTGGAATTCACTACATTTAAGAGGCATTTCCTACTAGAGTGATTCTTTCTGCTAACAACAAGATTCTCCCTTCCCCCCACTGCCCATCAAATAGCTGAACAAATGCCAATACTTGTCCAAGAGTTGATTGATTTGGTGCAGGACCAGAGAACTTTTTTTTTTTTATTTTTAAAGTTGAAAAGTTAAAGGTTAACATTTCTGTGGTGTTTAAAGCCAAACTCCTGTGCTGACTTGTATTGTTCGCAGCCCCTTGATTACGCTACGGCTCCGCAGAAAAATATGTCAACACAGAAGTTGGCTATTAGCTCTCGGGCAATTACGCAACTGGAAGAAGATAAAGAAAATATGTTTTTCCGCCAATTTACAGTGCCAGAAATGAAATGCTCAGAAATGAAAATAAACTCTCCTTTCCGTGAAATGACTGGGGATTTGACAAGGGACTCGTAAGGCTGAAGGATTAGCTTGAGCCCACTCAAAGCATATGCTACACAAACTTTTAAATATATGCTCATCTCCCTGCTGATCTAAAGCATCAGATTTATCTGCCTGTTTATCATTAATTTTGCAAGGATAATCCGTGCAGCCTAAAACACCAGAGTTTTATGGCACTCAACTAGGACCCTTGCGCTAAAAAGGCTTCAAGTCCCACAGTAACTCCATGAACGTACCCGTATGGGTCTTCTAGAGCCTTATATTGTAAACAGAAGGTTGCTGGAAAACAAACGAGTGCACGTTATTCTGAGCTGTCTTTGAAGAAACACATACGTAGGGTACTGCCTGAAACCAAGAGAAGCTTTCCCAAGAACTTCACTGAGCTATGAGTTAAGGACCTAACCACCATGAAAAACCACATCTTAGGCCAGTGGTGAAGAAATGAATGGGTTTCCCTTGGAACAGGGCTTGGTGGTCCTGCATGCAGGAATTGGTGGACCTGAAACCCACCGCACGAAAGATGGGATGTTCGTTCTTCTCTCTGAAATGGGGAAGTGCATAGCATTTTTGCTAATACTCACAAGAAGACAGGTTGCTTGCAAATTCAAGCACCGTGAGAGGCTTCTTGCTCGTGTCAATGATGTCATTCCAGAGAACAGTGTCCATGTTGCACAGTTTGGGGTTGTTGCTGATTTTAACACCTCCATTGAGAATTTCTGCCACAGAAGGAAAAAAATTGGTAAGCGAAGCAAACTGCCTAAGTCTTCTGTCTCCGGTATAAAGAAAGGGGAATAAAACACGTTTCTTCGCCTCAGTCACAGTATGCTGACAGAAAAGGACAATCTGCATGGCACCAGCACTCCTGATGGTGCAACTAACACCAGGGTCAGACTGACGGGTTCTGGAGGGTCGGCTGCTGTTGGATGCCATTAAGATGCCACTACATGTGGCTTTCTGCCTGCTGCCACCTCCAGAGGCCGCTACACTCAGCAGGGATGGCACTGCTGGTGTGCAGAGCCAGAGACCTTCAGCCAGGGACTGTGTAGGACCCTAAGTCACATACCACCAGCTCCCACTGGAATTTAACAGAAAATACTGACATGCACGTGCTGGAATCAAATAATGCAAAATAACGAGTGGATACTTCTTTGACGTTTTGGTGGACACAAATAAATCTCACCACCCTGCCAATGCTTTGAATTTTCTGGATCTTTCTGCAATGGGAAATTTGGAACTTTCTTCATCTTTTGAAGAAGGCTGGCTAGCAGGAAAGCAATTAGGAAACTGGGAAGCTACATTCAGATCCTTGTTTTTAAAGCAGGATTTAATGGCATATGACTTTGAGGGGAGATCTTCAGTCGGATCTTGATACCAATAACCTAACAGTTGAAGTTTGCTTTACAGGTGCCTCCACCTCTTGCCCTTATCTCACCTGATAGCCGTTTCATTGGCAGCTCTCGGAGTCCCTGGGTTTTATTCATGTGGTAATTCGATAAAACTGCCAGGGCGTAAGAGTTGTCATACAGCACATTGCCTCGGATGATCTGGAGGTTTTCTAGGGGAATGACATCCACCATGTTAAGCGCGATGAGCACATAGCCTGCAACCTCCTGTATCGTCTGAGAGAACAGAAGAAACAAGGTGCTTAATCCATAGCACTCTTCTACTCTTGACAGAGTCATTTTCCTCCTCCCACCCCTCCAATCCACCATCTTTCAATTTTAAGGAACGATAAACCACTTAATCTCATTAAAAAATAAATAAATCCGAGGACAAGAAGGGACTATGTGGAAAGCAGGTATAAACTGACCCTTAGAGCAGCTACCAGGGGGTCATTCCAAAGGTCCAACTTACCCCTGTTCTGTCCCCAAGCAAGGGCAAGTGGGGCTGCCTGGGATATGCAGGAGAACAGGGCAAGCATGTATGATATGGCAACCAAGTGTGATACTTCCCCTGAATACCTGCCCAGCCTCCAACCATTGGCAGCACAGAGGCGCCATCTGATTGAGGCTTTTCCACTCTCTCTTCTGTGCCCCTTCCCTTGCAGATCCTCCAAGGGATCCTCTGCTCAGCAGAGGGGAAGATCAGGTAACCTTCTCCCTCTTAAGTAATAAATAGTTACAGGACAACAAGACAAGTAAGGCATTGTCCCTGGATGTAGGTTAATTCCTGCCTTGTACTGTGAAATGTGTGCATTTCTATCTCCTACAAAAATCACCGTAAATGAAAAACCTTCAGGCTACCACTTAGGCTATTCTCCTATTCTATGAAGACCACCAGTGAGTTTTCAAGAGACCTGTTATGTTCCTAGGAACACTGAGCTCCATGGTCAAGTTGCGCTTGGGAAAGAAAAATGGCAATACCACATATTTGTAACCTGTATGTCTGAACCATCTCTTTTCTGATGTTCTTGCTTGTTATTATAATGAAATGTTTTCCTCCCTTTCTTTGTTCTCTGAGCAGAAAAGCTTACACAAAGAGATTACTCGTCTCAACCCAGAGGACTGACCTGTTTAATCAAAGCTACCATACAAGAGCTCTTGATACCAGACATACACTTATCATGTCAAAAAAACTTCTTCCTCTCCTGCCTCTTTCTTTGAAAACCTCCTAATCTGATAATGAGGCATGTGAAAAGCAATGCATTTAAAACAACTTCTTTAAAAAAAAAATAACCTAAGGTGCGATGCTATTGCCACTGGCAATAGTAGTATCCCTTGCCCAGTCTCTGCTGGTGGAGAACCTGGAGGTCCCCATGGCAGACAGTGCTCCTCCTCATGGTGTGGCTGTGTTTTAACATCCATCCCCTGTCTGTTCCCCTCTCAGCTATCCCTGGTCGCTCATGTGCTTGTGCACAACACAACTGTTGAGATGGGAGTAGCCCGTGTGTCAACCACAGAGGATTATCTTGAAGATTGCTCAAAGCGTCCACGTGGGAAGTTATTGCACAGGACCTGCCTGCCTGCTTGGGGTGCGGGCGCTGCAGGCTGGAGAGGCACTCACCACCACGGCAGGGGAAGGGGTCACAGCTTGGAGGGTGGGGTAAGGGCCTCCACACTTCAAAATCTGCCATCAGTGGGTTGCCACTCACTTTGCGATTTGCTTTGCCCAACAGCACCACAACGTCTTCTGCCTTCTGAGGAGTGAGGCAATGGGTAAGGAAGTAATAATATTCATAAATAAGAAGAAACCCATCTGCATGGCAGCCAGCACAGGTTGGCAGGTGCTTGAAAAGCTATTTCTCAAAGTACCTGATTTAGTATAGTAGGGTTGAGCGTATCCTGCAGCCTACAGGTATGCTGAGACGGTGATCTGCAATTTCTCTGACATTAGCTAGCTATGTTTTTGGATCACCACAGAATTTTATAGGTAGCTGATCCTTTGCACTTAAAAAATGCAGCAAGATTCCTTTAGCAGGGAAGGCCACACTGGCCAAGAACACTAACCTTCAGGAAAGAGAGGTCACGATTGTGCTCCACGTATGTAATCTCCAGGTTGCTCAGTACCACCTCACAGTTGTTGTACATCCTCTGCAGGCTGGTGAAATGGTCTTCCACATGTCCCAGCTGGGTCAGCTTGTTATTTGTCCCTTGACAAACTGTGGAGGAAAGAAGAAAGCTCCATGAAGGAAAGCAAGAATAAGTACAGGGTAAAGACTTGTTGCCCGCTTATCTTTACAAGCACCACAGTAAGTGCAGCATCAGCACAGATTCATAAGAAACAAGAATGTTATCTTGCATGACCCTAATGGCAATAGCGTAGGGAGCATGTGACGCTTCCCAGGCACAGAGATGTACCAGAATTAAGAGCTGGAATAACCCTCCATCCCTTTCCGTTATACAAAAAACTCCAAGATGAGGCTTTCGCACTTAAGTAGCACTAAGTTTTCTGTACCACAAACATAACTCAGTTTCTGAGGAGAGGGCACTGATACAGTGCCATCAAACACTATTGAAAGTGGTGTGCTGCCAGGTATCACCAGAGGCGATTTCCCTGAGGACCCACTTACAATACTTTGGGGGGCGTTGGGTCTCCTTGTAAGCTCAGTGGGAGGGAGCGGGGGTTTCCTGCAGGACCCCTCAAGCTACAAGTCCGAGTTTTAAGCGCAAACTGAACCTCCAGGGCTCACACATCTCTGGCCACTCCGACATATGGGAGAATGGTAGATTCAGGAGATTTCCTGGCATATTCAGCTTTGGCACACAAATCCACCTAAGCCTGCTTTGCTGGTGGGGAAGGAAGCAGTGCCATACAGAGCACCACTGAGATTACAAACATTTATAATTGCATGGTGGAAAAATTAGTCCCCACCTAAAATTTTATTACTTGGCTTTACCAAACCTAGAGGAACTGTCAAGATATCACCACTATATTCGACTGCAATAGAAAAGCAAAATGCAAATTGCTTTAAAGAAAAAAACACCACACACAAGCCCCAGAAACTCTGTACTCTTCCAGTCATTCCCTGGGCTATCTCTACATAGCTAAAATTAAAACGTCTCTGAGTTATGCCAATACAGAGGAAAAGAGAATGACACAGAAGGCAATGTAGTAGAAGACTTCACAACACCTTCCAGGTGGAAAGCTTCAGCCTAACTTTGCTCTTCAGTGGGAGCACAAGGAGGCCTTTATCTCTTTGTCGCTGTAATGCAACAAGGCTGACCTCATAGCTTTCCATAAGACACTGAAAGAACTGCATTCTTTTAACTCAGAGAAAAAAATAAATGAAATGATACTTTTGTAGAGCCACAATTCCTAGAAGCACCAGTCACAAACTGGAAGACCATTGTGTGGGGTGCTATAAAGCAAAAAACAAAGACTCTTGACAAAGCTGGAAATAAGTTTCAGAGCTAGTAGTGTAAGACAACACCTGTTGAAGATTTACCGAACAACTGATGTTTTATTAGTGGGAAAAATAACTTAATAAGCAGTGATAAAGACACACTTATCAATCGTCAAAACCATTCGCTGAGCATGTGTTACTTCTCAGTACAGTCATCACCATTAAGGAGCTACAGTGATAGCAGATTAAATACTCTTTGTCCATGTTTAAAACAAGGCTATTCACTCACATTCCTCAGTTATTTCTCATTATACGTCTAGATAAACATTATGGTGTTTGGGATCAGAGTGGCAACTGCTAGTAAATGGGGACAGTTTAACAGGGGCTGTGATTACACCGTCTGAGCCGCTTGTTACTACACGAGCATCAAGTCTAGAAAATGACCCTTTTTACATTTGCCTTGAACTTCTGTAACGGACGAGAAATTCCTAAGCAGAATTTTCTGTTCCAGTTTCAAACCTAACTGTTCCAACATGCTTGTGCTTAAAATCAGCATTTGCGTTCCTCCAACAAAGGAAAAAGCCAGTTACAAAAGATTTTCAGATGGTTCAAAACCCCAGTTTGGATGCTCGGTTTAGGCACCTCAGATCTCATCTATAAAATGGTATGATTCTGAAAAGCACTGAAATACGATGCAGAAGCTGGTGCAGTTTAGACTGCTGAGAGTCAGCCAGTTCTGGTCTTCAGGGTCCACAAATGGCCTGATGCTCTTGTTGCATCCCCAGTGTTAACGGCAAAGATCTGCCCTGGTACTCAAGAGAGGCCCTATGCAAAAACTGCAGTGTTTATGCTACGTCTGAACCAAAGGAAGGGTAGAAGGAGGAGCCTTCTGTGGCGGCATCCTCCTGGCCACCCATACCCACCATCGACCCTACACGGCTTGGCACTGGTTGGATTGCACAGTTCAGCTCACTGAAACAAGTCCTAGGAGAAACTGCACACACTTGAACGTGTTTCCCCTGGGATCGGACAAGCGTTGGAGCTCTGAACTTGGCTTAGCCGTCCCGAGAAACACAGACTTTTCACTGCTTACTAGGTCAAGGCTGATGCAGCAGGCGGAGAGCATGGTTACTCTTGCACTTCTCCCTCCCCCTCTCCCATGGGGCTGCTCAGCGAACCATGCCAAAGAGTTGATCCAAGCTACAAATAATGCAGAACAATAAATAAATAAACGGACAGAGGGTATTTTTAGCTCAGGAAAGCTCGCTGATTGGTTTCACCATGGTGCCCCATGAACCGCTGCATTGGAAACAGCTCTGAGGATGGCGAGGAAGCAGGAGCAAATAGTCAAGAGAAGGAGCTTGCCAGCTTGTGAAGAGGGAAACCAGACATAATGAGCTTCAAAGAGGCTTCAGGTTGGTCCTCCAGGACCTACTTTCTTCCCCTGTTCTGTGAGTAGAGAGCGCTTTGATGGCTTTCTACTGAAGGTATCTTAAGCCACATGCAAAACCACTTGACCTCTCCATCAGACTCATCACATCCTCTCCGCAGTAAACTGAAGATGTAAATGAGATGTTAGTTAAGATCTGGAGAGCAAAAGAAAATGGGTTGTTTTTTTAAGATCTCAACAGTATACGGCTAGCATCAGCCAGACCACCCTATAGGAGCCTTCCCCCTCATGCACAATTTTTTGCTTGCTCAAAGAGATACAAGGCCAAATCCTTGTTTGCTGCAAAGGGATCTAAGTACATCCAAAAAGTGAACTTCATCACAGCAGTATTTACCAAATGAGAACCTGGGTCATAAGCAGTATATGCTGAGCAAATAAAACCCAAATCAAACAAAACAAGCTAAACCCCTGCAGCAGTATTACTGAACTCAGGCAAAGGTGCTGAATAATTTTCCAACTAGAACATTTGGAAAGAAAAGAAAATGGCCTGCTTGCATCTGATGAATAATATCATTCCTGCAATTTATTCACTTACGAAAACCGTGTTCTTGAAAAGATATGTGCTATAATTATCTGCATATAATACCACAGTGTGAATGCCATTCTGGCCAGAGGGAAAAGCACAGACAATGTGGTGCTCGCCTCGCTCCGCAGAGTTTTAAGTGGGATGTGCATGCATGAGTGGATGGATTATATTACGATTTAACCTCTGTTGAGCTTGACCTGTTTGCCCTCCAAAGGACAGATTTTGATGCCACATACATACAGTCATTATATACTTTTGTTTCAATGTGTAGCAAAGCCAGCACTATCTAGGTTTAGGAGTCAGTGGTGGGTATGGATACTTACGTGGTACTGCTGGGGACTGTGGTAGTATGTACCACATAATACGTGTCCCATGTGGACACTTACACATGGCTGCAGCACGTTTTAGCTATAGAGTCCTTTATAGCACATTTTAGCTATAAAGGAGAGAAGTTTCCTGTTGAAAATTCAGGGTGAGAATGTCCCTGACCAGTAGAAAAGCTGAGATCCAGAACTGAACTTCAGGGCATGGACTGATCCCTAAAAGACAAAAGTTTTGCTCTTGTCTGTGATGTTAACATAATAAAAACACAGCCAGTCTGGAAAGTCTGGGAAGTTTTGATGCAGAGAGGACGTCCCAGGAGGCCGCCATCTGCAGCAGTGCGGAAAGTGGGGCTGCCTGCTGGGAGCAGGAGGCTCTCCTGCCCCAGCCCAGGCGACCCGCTGGACCCCCAGAGCCCCCGCCATCACCCCTGCGACGTGGAGGCAACCCAAAAAGTCTGCAGGGCAGCAGCATGGGATTACCACCGTGAAGCATTTTATTTCTATACGATATTGCTCTTACCACACATGCTGTGCTTCCTAAATGCCGAAGTAATGTTGATCTTGAATCAGTTACAGTATTACCTCAACAGACAGCCTAAAAAAAGGCAGATTTTGCTGAAATGAGCCAAAATGTCAGGTGCTATATAGGACAGCAGCGATCAAAGAGCTGAAGAAAGAGGCACACTACCGATAGATGCAAACTCGCTGAATTTTAGTGCTTATGAAGAGTGCAAGGTTGGCTGTCCTGGATACTAAAATCCTCTCTCTGTCCACAGTCATGCTTGCTCCCTTTCTCTTCCTCAAACTTGGCCTAAAAGGAGTATTTCTCGGCAATGCAAACGGGTTCACCCTCTGCAACCCTCTGCTTCTTGGCCTTCTTTTCCTTGTGTAGCCCAAAGAAGTGGAGTGAAACCACAGCATTTCCTAAACGGCATTTTCCACGAGTAATGGTAGGGAGAGAAAACGCATCTGTCCGGCTGCAATGCTAGGCGACTGTATTCTCCCAAATCCATACAAGCTCAGATTAAACACAGTGTTCTCTGCAGCAATTGCCCTGATACAAGTGAAATCTGTTTTCATCTTTTCCCCAGAAAATCTGATTACTGAAGTCCCAATCCTGTCACGCTTATTTGTCCCAGACTTGAGAAAAACCCTAGAGAATGCTTTGAAACCAAATTACCACGAATCCCCAATTCATCAGCTGTTTCTGTCCGTGCTTAGCCTGTGTTAGTCTCCCTGCAGCTCTGACAGACGCATCAAAATAATATCTCGCAAAGGCAATTTCAGAGACACACAAGTCCATTTCCATGCTTCATATATCACTTATAACTGTATACGACCTAGCATAATAAATTTATATACTACTTCTGCATGTTTTCCAGCCACTATTGATAACAACACAAAACTTGCAGACAAGAGATATTTGTTTAATCTGCCAGCACATTTATAAGTATTTCTCTCTCCTCACTAATTGGCAGTAATTTCACTTCTGATTTTTTTTTCGGTATTTCATGGAAGAGCAGTACCTTCCCGGGCACTTGGTCCAGATACAAAGCTGGCTCTGAAGGCCAGGGGAGATAATGGCACTTGGCGTCCCACCATCAGTGCTGCCCACAACCAATTCACCTTAACCAGAGCATGGGTAAAAAAAACCTTTCAAGTGAACGGGAATAATTTTGTAAGAAATACAGTCCGACACATGTCTGTATGGGCAATCACACCATCCCAAAGCCCTGCCCCTCACATGGGGGATCCTGGCCATGCCCTGCACCTCCACGCTCCTCCCTAGGAGAAAAACTGTTTCCCCTTACAAGGGCTTCACCTAATGGGGCCTCAGAAATTAAATGCAAATCCTGTGTCATTCAAGAACAAATCTGTACATCAGCTATAAGGGCAGGTCCTGTATATCAGGTATTTTCTTTTTAACTGACCTCAAGGCATTCCCCTACAGTTATCAAACAGATCCACATAACCTCTCCATACTACTGTGGAAACCAGAAAAGTGCAGCTAGTACTATCAAATGATCAAAATAATGGCATTTAAGCTTACAAGGAAGTACTAGAGCAGACAGGACATTTGTCATCGTGACTAAAGCGTATTTCTGATAGAAAGATAAAGAACTATGCAATGCTTTCCCTAAATAAAACAGGGTATGAAATGTCAGAGCTTGGAAAAAGGACGTGACATTATATTATATGTGATTAACCATTTAAATAGAAACACTTCTTATATCAACCAGTTCCTCAACACTAGAGAGAGACATGATGGAGAAATTTAGGTATTACTGGGTCGAGTGTGTTTTACATACCGAGTAAGAATTTCAAGAGGGAGGAAAGTCCACGTGACACAAAAAGAAAACCAAATCTGCTGCGATGTGCTGTGGGAAGTTATGAAAAGGAAAGGAAAAGCTAGAAAACAGGTGAGGAGTACAAACAGTGCTCAGACGCAGGCAGATGTTTTCCCCTGAGAACAGTGGTTGCAAATGCATATCACGCCTAAAAAGTCCAGTTTCAGCATTTGGGCACTGGATGTGCTGCCACAGAAGATAATAATTTTTGCACATATTCAAATAGTTTCATTTAAAACATCAAGAAAAATAACCCCGTGTGGCTATACTAAGTCCCTCCTCAAACAGTGTGGTTTAGAGTAATGCAGTTACTGAGATTAGTTCTGACTTTTAGACACACTAGGAAAAAAACAATGTCAGAGCTCTTAAAAATACTTAGATGGAAACTGTAATTGCAAAAGTGACCCAAAACTAATGCCATAGTGGAGAAAAAGAATATGCCTTAAGGGAAAGCTTTCCCAGATGGTTTCTTATTTCTATTTACTTGATGAAAGCAACTTTTCCAGCTAAATCTAATTTTAAGTTTCCCTTGCTCCGGTTAGGCGTGGAGACCTCCGATGGCAAAAGTCACATCCTAAATTGCAAGGGACATAGGCAGCGTGACAGTTGGATAGTCCAATTGCTGGTGAGCGCCTGCACCTGAAAGAATAAATAATCACAAACAAAACAACTTGCTCCTGAATGAAGACCTCTCCAAAGTCAGAACACTTCTGACAACAAGGGATTCAGCCTTATTAATACCCTAGGGTGCTTGTTTTTTTCCTCCCCAATATCATTTAATAATATTTCTATTTTTCTTCTCTGTTGCCATTATTTAATTCAGCATGTATCTTCATTAATCCTCCAGATTAAGGCCAGACCGGGATATGCTGAAATCAGTCTTCCCACTGGCTTCAATGCGAACTGGATGGGGGATTAAATTCTTCTCTTGCTGACGCCGGTGTAAATTTGGAGCAGCTACAAGGACAGGTTAGGCTAGCCCAGAGTTTGAGCTTTCCCTTCCGAATGCCTTAAGATGCAACTGTGGGAGGGATACAGATATTTTCTGTAAATACCAGCAGAATTTCAAAGAAATAGGAATTGTCACCTTGCAATTTTCTACAGTTTGGGAAAAGGTTGGTTTCTAAAGGTGAATAATAGATGGGAATTTTTGAAGGGGGTGTTTCTAGTGGGGTACTGAAAGACAACCCGGGTTTAGATCAGTTTTCTTCACACGGCTTTGTCAGTGGTCTGTAAGAAGACATCAAATCACTGCTGAGGATGCCTGCAGATGACACAAACATCGCCAGGGTTCTAAATAACAAAGAGGGACAGATGACCTGCACAGGCTGGTTTGTATAATTCAGGAAAATAAGCCCTCTGAACAACATTATTTGAGCCAAAGGCAAGGTCTTACATCAAAGACTGCAGAACACGTACTAGACAGAAAACAGGGTGCTGGGATGCAATCACCGTGAAAAGGACTTGGGGATAATAAGAGGTGACCAGCGCATTGCTTGACGTAACAGAAAACCGCAGCCGCTGGGTGCATCAGCAGGAAAATGCCGAGCGAGGGGAGGCAGGAGCCGGCACCGATCGCCAGCGGTGCCCCGGCACGCCCGAGAGCGGCAGCCTCTGCACTAGAGGGCTCTCCTCTCCCGGCAAAGCGGGTGCCGCCGGGCGCGGCTCCCGCTCCCAACGGCACCGGGATGCTCCACTCAGGCTTCAACCCTTCTCCAAGCTGCATTTCAGCCCATGGCCCCGCCACATGGCCAACGGCTAGAGGAGTATGACCTTGCCTGGAGTTTTGCAGGCTGTTTACTGAGAGTGGAAAGTCAAGCTCCCCAAGATGTCCTCACCAGCAGCTGGGGTGCTGCTGCTGGGTTGTTCCTCCCACCGGCACCCTTTGGGGAGGCTACTACAAAGGAAACCAAGAGCTTGCACGGGGCTTTCTCTGTTGAGTGTTGCTCAAGGTTAACGGCCAGGTCTATCGCAAGTGCAATCACCAATGAACACAAATAATGAGCTGTTCCTATGATTTATTAGTGAGGAAAACCCAAGAATAAGGAAACTTCATATCTGTCGACCACTATGCAAACATACGCACACATATGTACACAAATGATAACAAACAGTTTATAAATTTTATACACACCACTTAATAAATTCTGTACAGAAAACCACACAGGCACCTTCTCCCCCTTTTTAACCATCTTTATAGAAACTCAGGCCACACTGACTGTGTTATTTGAAGTCAACATTGACTTTGAGGTCCCCCCCCAGAAGTTTCTCCATGTGAGCCTGACAGAGCAGGGTGACAAGCTTGGCCCTACAAATCTATCAAGACCAGGATGGGCAAAGTAATGAGTTCATGCCATAGCTTGCCATTTTTAGGCCCCTGGTTCCCTACGCACAGCAGAGTGACTCAAGGTGGATGGTCTAAGGTGCAAAACATGGCTCTTCAAGTCAAAACGCCAGCTGCAGCTGGAAACACCAGGGAAACACCACCGAGTGCTAGAAAGAGGAACGGGACTTTGGAAACCGCTGTGGAGGAAATCAGGAAGGGAGGAAAGGCAGAGTTGGTGGTATATTGGTAACACTGGATGGAAGTATTGCCATCCCACTTACACTGGGTCCTCCAAAAGAAAGCATTGCCCATGGCTGTCACTTTCAGAACAGTGACCTTTATGCTGTGTGAAACCCACAGTAACTAACCAAAGTAAGTTTGTCTTGTACTGTGGAAGACAACCCCAAACAAGACCACACAAGGGGCAAAAGACCCCGGTGTCAGCCCCAGCAGGCTCTGTGCCCTCTGATGATTTCCCCCAAGGATGGGCCCACCACGTAGCACAGCCGCTGGCTAACAGTCCATGGCTGCAGCCCTCCTGCCCTCCAGCTTCACGCACCAGCATAGCTACTACGCCCATCACAAAAAAGCCGTATGCATCGCCCGGGCCGAGAGCTCTGGAGCGGGAGAAGGGCCGTCACGCAGCCCCATCCACGTGAGGTTCAGGCCCTGGGAAACGGCTCGGAGAAACGCAACGGCTCTTGGCATTCACGGCAAGAATTGTTTGTATTACCGTGTTGCTGCAAGTGGTATAAAAAGCCTGTGTAGAGCGCAGCAGCAAGCGGCCAAGAGACCTCTGACAACGGGCATGGCTCACCGAGCCTTTAATCGGGTGAGACATGTGGCAGGGGTGTGGCATCTCAAGATCTACATCAGGATATTTGGG
The DNA here is from genome assembly GCF_964195595.1 of Calonectris borealis. NCBI lineage: Eukaryota > Metazoa > Chordata > Aves > Procellariiformes > Procellariidae > Calonectris > Calonectris borealis. Next base: position 112,265,632 of record NC_134313.1, on the reverse strand, counting down.
AAAACAAGTGGATGACAACAGATATGTGAGCCTCTGCTCTGTGTTCTAAAATACTACATTCTTCATTGTTGTTTGTTCTGGCAACATCTACGGAGCAGCAGGATTTTATAGCACAATAAAAAGAAACTGAAGATGCATGCCCATGAAAATGTGGTACCGGTTTTTAGTTACATCAGCAGTGAACTGTTTAAAATTGTTTCAAAATGAGTTAATTTGAGAAACGAGAGTTAAAAGCATTAAACTATGCTATGAACATTCTACCACGTGGGATTTCTTAAGACACTGCAATTGCATATTTTCATTTATGCCTTCCAATGAAAAGAAATCACGTTTTTCTTTATTTGTATTAAATCAAGTCTTATCTCAAAATAAGAGCACATGTATGATGCTCATACATGTACTTCTGAATCCCTTGAGGTGTAAATTCTATGTGAGCACTCACACACTGACTCAAAAAGGCCAAGAGAAACTACTTATATCTGATTCCAAGGAGAAGACTAAAAGTTTGCTAATACAAATGCAGCACATTCTTATTTTTTTACCAATAAATATATATATACACATGCACATACATATGTAGCTCTCCCAGATGACTACATTGACATCTCTAGAGACGGCAATATATCTGGAGAACTGCTGAAAACACAACAGCAACCGTGCAAGTTTTGTTCACTGCCTTAAACTACACGTGCCCACCTCCACGATAACCCCATCTACTTCTGTGCGTGGTTCTGCCCGCTGAAGTCACGGCAAGTGCTGCCAGCAACCACACTGGATGCTGCATCAAGCCTCTGGGCCCGTATAGCTGCATCAGTGCACGATGCTTCCTCCGAAGCCGGTCTGTAGCAAGGAACTATAGCAAGTTCCAGCCTCCTATGGATTCAAGTTGGAAAGCTACAGAAAGAAGGATCTATGCCCCAAAATTTCCCAGGAGAGATCTTGTCGCTTAGGAATGAGATCGCCTTCTCGAGCAAGGCTAAAAGAAGGCAAAAACAGCAGACAGGACTAAGATAAACTATATTTGCTGCTTCAAACACTAAAGGTACTGTTAAGTTATCTGTACTAACATAGCAAACGCCCCACCGACTAACTACAAAGAACAAGTAAAAGCTGATAAAAAGCTTTAAAAGCTTGTCTCCAGCTACTACACATTCATGGGAATGAATGCTACGGTTAACACTTACATTAGGGCTTCCAGCCGAAATTTGGGTATTTGCACATGTTGACAAGCAAGCAAGTTAATACATGCTGCTGGGTTTGAAAAGCCTCCAATAATATTTAAGTTTAAAAGGAATAGCTGAAGAGCATATTAAATGTAAATGAGCTCTGGATCACCTTCTGATCTTCATTTAAGCCTTGACTAAAACTCAGTGGAAGGACTGCTATTGAAACCAATGGGATCTGAATCAAACTCTTATTTCACTTAATTTAAATGTGTGAAATTCAATGAATGAGGTAAATAGACTTTCTACCGCCCTTTTTTCTGGAAGGAGAACAACTACAATTATGTTTTGAAAGTACAGCTAAAAAGCCACAAAGTGATTTAACAGCACCTGGGTAAGTTTTGAAGATGGAGACCAATTTATCTTCAAAAGTCTGGGAAGAAAAAACATTGAATTTAGTCGTCGGTACTATAATCTTGCATGTTACAGCAAGTGGACTGCTTTTAGAGTTGGTCTTATTTAGCAATAGGGAATCTCAGCCACATTTAATGCCAGAGTTTAGTTCTGTGAAGAAATGTAAACAAGTTTGAACATTTTAAAAAGTACTTGAAATGCACGATTACGGTACGTTACATGCTGTTCAAATGAAAAAGTTCCCTCTCCATCTCTTGATTTGCACGGTTAACCTCTGCCATGCAACCTGAGCTGGAAGGCAGGCAGCCTTCCTCACGCTCTGTCACCCTCTTCAGCAAAGCAACTGCTCCATGGCTTAGGACTGAGCCCAGAAATTCTACAATCTGAACTCCAGAAATATAATGTTATACTGGATAAACCTCTGCTAATGCGCTCAGACTTCATCATAAGGCCCATTCGCACAGGCCCCAGAAAATGAGATGATGGGGTTTATCTTTTGTTTTGATTGGTTATAGAATAGGGCCCAGGCACAGGTTTTATTTCTCTGACCTTGCCAAAACAGCCCTTCCACTTCCCCCTGCTTCTTTTTCTCCAGTTCTTTAAAAGAAACATTTCTGATTCTGCGTAAAGTATTTGAGGCTCATACATGCAATGGGCTGCACAAAAGCCTGTAAAGCAACTGTTACTGTGGCAGACTTTTGAGGACCCCTTATTTATCTCTTGTCTTTGAAAACACTAGTAAAAGAAACATATTAACAAATGGGTAAATGAAATTATTTTCCTTCGTGAAAAGAATGAAAATACAGATTTGTCAAAAGCCGATACATCATCCTGTACCAGTCTGTTTAGGTCAAATTATTATTTCATATATACTCAGAATTTGTGGCTGGTTAGTTGTGAGCAATTTAAAATCATTATGAAGATGACTGCAGCTGCTAGATTTGATTCTGCAACATTTTTGTCCCCAAAGTTTGAGGGACGGTACCAGTTTTGTCTTCCTCATGGACCTGTTCTAAGCAACGAGGCAGGCAAAACACTGCGCAGCTTTCTCAAACACAAAAAAAACCCCTACATGCAAATATGAAAATCCAGAAGATGACATGCAGATAAGGATTAAAAAAAATCCACCCTTACATAAATGCCACAAACCTGCTTTAATGCGTTCCACTCCCTGCAGAAAAAGTTGCCAGAAAGAAACTGCTCCATCGGTTCAGTGAAGGGGGGAATAAACGGCCCCTTGTATACAAAAATTAGCTACAACCTAAGCTCCGGCACAGAACGTAAAAATGTTATCAGCAGCAATCGGTTGGACTGTGCTTATCTTTGCCAAAGACGTCTTGACGGGAAAAAAAAAAAGAAACTTTTTACTAGTGCAGCAAAATGCATGTAGAGACATGAAAGCCTGACTGTAAAACTGATCTCATTCACTCCTGATCTGCTCCTCTGTCCCCGCAACGTTTCTTCTGCAAAAGACTGCACTCAAGGATTTTGACGGATGGAAGTTTTTTTTGTAATCCACTGGGTTTGGGGTTTTTTTCTTTGTTTTTCCACTCTCTGACTAGAAATAATCAACTTTTGTCTTTTACTATATTACAGCATTTTGGAAACTTGCTGCTGCACACAAGTTTGGGTCCCCGGGCAGCAAGGCAAGGAGAGGGTAAGAGCGGGTGTGCAAGTCCTGCTGCAGACCCATCCTTCCCCTCCGTGCACCGTCGGTGTGCCAGGCAGCAGCAGAAAGGCTCTTAGTCCCGTCCTCCACAAAGCAAGAGGCGTTTTTTTGTTTTCTAGAAGAAAATGGAGGGGAACAGAGCCGGGAACACCCCAGTGTAAGCTCCAGCGCCGGGATTAATGCTGCAGGGCATCTCAGCAGTGTTGCAGGAGGATGGCCCCTGCTCATCTGCCAAGTGCATGCACCGTGTACGCACTAATCACTCAAACGCTGCTAGGATGCCTCCTGCCTTCCAAAATACAACGGCGCCTGCCTAAGAAACCCACTCCACTTTGTGACCCTGGCATTTCCTTGCCTTCAGTTTTTTGTTGTGTGAAGTTTCTTTAGCAGGAGAATTAAAATCGCATTCTGGCATATTTCTGGTACACCACGCAGAGGTGCCACATTCTTCTCTAGCCTGTTTCTTATGTGGAAATTCAAAGAAAGAAAGAATTGGTGGAGTAGCAAGCTGGGAAGATATTAAAGGCAAGCAGTGCTAAGATTTGAGATCCACCACTCTAAGAATTTGCATGCTTGAATCTTTAAGCTTTCAAGGACTTTTACTGAGTACTAAAAATATCAGAGAAAAAACTGATGCAAGGCAGGCACTTATGAACCTCAGTTAAAAAAAAAAAAAAATCACACTTTGTTTTCCACAACATGACATTAACTTCAGAAGGATTTGGCTTTGGCCACTGCATCCCAGAAAGTTTCCAGTCGCCTTCTGAGCAAATACGCATGTCACGCAGCCAACTCTCCCACTCCATTGCGAAGCTGCTCCCTGCGTTAAGTATCTTCTGATAAGCCTTACTGAAACCAGAGCCACCTTATCTGGAAAAAATGACACCTAGCAAGTTTTTAAAGCCGTAGGTCTGTTTGGCTGCCTTTGATGCATTCGCCAGTCTTCCATCGCTATCTATCGCTTCGTGGAGGAGCTGCAGCAGCTCTTGTGAGCCCAGTAAATCACCTAGCTGCAAGCGATGAAATGCTACCAGCTCCGGAGAACAGAGCAGCTTTGTGTTTTAGCAGCTTTGTGTTGCCTTAGTCTTCACCCCCCAAAACTTGGAAACAAATACTCATCTTGAACAAATCAAGCTATTTCTTCCATGGGCTAGGAAATAAATTTTGCAGCGTTGAATGTGAGACTGTGGTGCTACATTGGATTGTATGGCTGGTCTTGGAAAAATAAAGCAGAACAATACTCTTCCCAAAACTAGAAATAAAGGTCTACATTACCAAACCTCAACGGCAAAGCATTTAGGCAGAGATTTTCCAAAGTAGGAATAGGAGTTTGGCACACAAATTATACGGCACACCAAGTGGGAGGTGGCCATCAGCACTGGCTTTTGAAAACCCCCTCTTTAAGATGGATCAGTACTGCTCAAACAAGGATGAAGTTCTGCCACTGAGAAGTAAAGTTTCCAAAGCTACTACGCCTCTGTGAAGGAACTTTCTGAAGGAACGAGAGCACAAATTTTGCCCCAAAAACCAGCTTACTGTGTTGATATCAGTACTGTATGAGGGCATTTCAAGAGCTTGTCTCACTCCAAAATGACTTCACTTAGTTGCACTGGGCTGCAGTACAGTACCTTGAAGTGGTCTCCTCGTTATTAAGCAGAACACAACACAGCCTTAAAAATAATAGCAGTAAAAGGAAAAAAAAGAAAGATGGGCTTAGAAGAGACAGAAACCAGCTGCTGGTAGATGCATTACATCCTCACTCAGCTTACAAGCTCCCAAAAGGTTCTGGTACAGGAGTTGAGAAAACCCATGGGAAAATTGAGCTTGTGATCTGAATATGTTATACAGCTACGGGATGTCTCTGCTGTCACCAGGTTTGCTTTTACGAGGCAGCCTCCGATAGAAGGGTTTTGTGTTTTAGCTCTCGGATCTCATAACGAAAATTATTGAGTGCTTTCAGAGCTTTGCCAAAATAAGTTTCCATTAAAAGTTTCAAAACAGTCTATGGAAGGTTTCTGCTATATTCTACTGAACTCTCCCAATAAATGGCAATACGGTTTATCCTTGCGGGAAAAAGCTCTGTCAGTGTGCATCTATTCCAGATAATGTGCTAATACAACCCAGAAATGAAAATGTGGGTCTAATAGTAACTCCAATGTGGTTTTTAGGGTGTTGCTTTTCTTGCCACACATTGGAGCTGACAGTTCCAAGGAGGAGTCCCACAAGCCTTGCAACCGCACTTCGCATGATGTGACTGACGCGCTGCAGGACATTGGGACACAGCAAAATACCAGCTTTCTGAAACCTCAGGATTGAGCTTGCATTCTTGGGAAAAATTAATCCTACCCAGAACTGTAGGGATCTCATAAACAGCAAATACATTCTTACCTGCTCCTAATAACACGCGTCTTCAAGCATGCAAAATTGTCTGCTCTTCTTTTTCCATTTAATTGCATTTATTTCAAAATTTGGCTTTCCATCAGCAAGGTAAAATACGTTTTACGCTTCAAGAATAAAAATCTCACAAGGTGGAAAATCTGCGTTGGCTAGATCAGTGACCATGTAAAGATGATGTTGCTGAAGCTCTGATGGCAATACTGCCGCTTTTGAAACTTCTGCCTTAAAGCCTTACTACATTTTTTTTTGTTTTAAGCTCTTTTTTAGATCCGAACTTGGCTGCAAGTAATCAAACCCTATACCACAGAACAGGAAGGCCACCTCTTGATGGAAAGCTTTTCACTGTGGTCATTAAGTGAAAACTTACGGAGAGACAATAGGATTTCAGAAGCAGTGAATAAATCTGCACGTCTCTCAAGACGGAGCACTGGAAATTTATTTTTTGCCTATATTTTAGTAGAGTATTAGGTCTCTGTGGTTATTACTGCAAAAGTGTATTATCTCATTCATTCCAAGGCATCATTTAAAGTGCTTCCTCACCAGTGATTTTCAACCTGTGCTCTGCATCTCCCTGGGAGTCCCTGGATATTTTCATGCCTATGAAAGGTAAATAATGGAAAGCAGGCTTATACTCGCTAGACAGAGGTCTGTACCCCATCTCCCTCAGAAATACTGTAGGTGCCTGCATATTGAGCAATGCTGGAAACCACTGGTATGCATAATCCCATTCCAAATGTACTGTGAACTCCTTCAAAGCAACTCCTTCCGCTGTCTTCCCCCCCAAGGCATTGCATATGCACACTTATATATATATTTTTTTTAATGTATATATAATATATGAAGTGGCCTCTTGACGCCACTATAAATCTACCTGAAGTACTTAAAAGTGAGACTAAATTTGCAATTCTTGGGCTTGGAAGATAAGTATAAATTCTCATTTCATAGACAAAGAGAATGCACATGCCTAAATATGATTAAAAATAGAAAAGTGAATGTGGGGAATAAACAACTTTGTTGCTAGAACGTCAGCTCTGCTCCATTTAACCATGACAAGCCCCTGGTGTCCCTGCTTGCTGATCCCATCAATACTCCCCATGAAGGCAGATGGCTGCAGAGCTACCACTGCCGCACCGTGACAGTCCCACCCCCACCATGGTACCTCCACTCCCGTGGAGTTTGGTTGGCCAGAGACAAAGCATGTTTTATTGTCAAAAAGGCATTGTTAGGCACTGTATCTTTGCCAGACGGCGCTAAATGGTCTTTATCCCATTTTAATACATCTCTTGTTCAGGAAACACATGCAAGAGCAGACTGCAGAGGCAAGGTGACTCTTTAGTTCGCAACAGTGGAAATCAGCAATAGTTCAACAAGCTAGTTACACCCTCTTGAGCTGATCTCTCACTATTTTTTTTTCCTCTTAAGGACTGCAGTTCTTAAATGGGAAAAAAGTTTCTGTCTCACCCTAATAACCCAGTGCCAAAAAGCAAATAGTGCAGTAACCATATCCTAATCCTGCCTCCCTTTCCTAACACGAAGCTTCATGTCCTGACCCACATGAAGAAGCTGACATCTTCTGAATACACAAAACCTGACTTGACCCCAGCACTAACAACTCACAGCGACCAACAGCCTCCCTGGTTTTGGGAGGCAGGCAGCACACCCCAAAGGACCGTGCCCCTTCCCCAGAGGGTCCCACCCCAGCCCAGGCTCGGGTAGGACGTACAGCTCTCAGCACGGTGCTGCTCATGAAAAGCTGTGCTCCAGCAGCCTGGGCAGATGTTCCTCAGGGCTGGCCCGGGGCGGACAGGCGGTATAAGTACTGCACACTGATTTCCGAGCTCTCCCCGAGCATGCACAGTGCCTACCGGTCTCCCATAAAGTCTCGGGTGCTAACGCGCAGATCCCTTAACAAGCGAACGTTCCCAGTCATGCACGTGCTTACACGAGTCTCCCCACGGAGCCGCTGTCATTTCTTCCTCTCTTATTTTCAACGAATGCATGTCATCAGCTTTAATTTATACAGAGCAATTAAGGTTCCAGATCAGACGCATAAACACCCCTCTAACTGTATAATGAAGACACAGTGGGCTAGGAAGTGCTCTGGAACAGTTTCAGAAAGAACAGAGGTTCAATATATTTTATAGCTATATACGATACTAACACATACACGGCTGCAAGTGAAAACCAATGCTGTCTCTATTTCCACAGGAATTTATCATCACATAACCCAGCCGCTGTAACTACTTCCTTGCTATGACACAAAAAGCTTCCTTCCTTGTTCACCAATTGCTTGGAAGAAAAGGAGGGGGGAAATTACAGGGGTTTTTTTTATGTTCCCCTATGACAAACGCCCAAGTGAGTGCAATAATTACTTCTTAGCATTAGTATGTAACATTGTGTCCCTAAATGAAAGTAATCAGCATATTTATCAGTGACTTAAAAGTGTACTTTATCCTCTATGGCACAATACCACGTCTCAAAACAAAGCTTGAATTCTTCAGCCTGTGTTTTTTCCTCTAGGATCATGCTCCTGTCTTGATTAAGAAAAAAGAAAAGTTTTTGTTTGTTTATTTGTTTGTTTGGGTTTTTTTTGAGGAAAGCACAGGATTTTCTTTAGTTCTGTTATGAGATGAGATATTTACTACTGAACACATGCTACAAATATATGACAGAGCAATAAAGACAATTTAATAGCCTGGGGATCTCTTGCTCAAGAGGGCTAAGAGGTCAAAAGTTACAGTGTAAGCTTATGATATGGCTTTGACATATAACATATGCTTTCTGAGTGCCTTCTAATTGCAAGAAACATTTCGATTTCACAATCTTACAAATATTCCTGAAGACTCTGAGGTATTTCTCAAAGTGATCCACTCACATGGGATTTAAAAAATCGACGCTTCCTCTGACCACCTTACATTAGCACAGAATGCCTTAATGAATGTGTACTTTAAGTGGTCATGGACAGCTATCGAGGTATTTCCCCTCCTGGAAGGACCAAAGGGACTGCAACAGTGATATTCTATGCAAAGCGCTGCAGGCGGAGGAAGAGATCACCCGTCATTACATCAGCCGTAGAACAAACAAATATCAGGTCCAACTGTACCGCAAACATACACAAGCCCCACCAATTCCCTGCTGGTAGGGCTCAATCCCTGCCCCTGCAAGGGCAGAAAACCCACGTCACGCCCCAAGGTTACTGCTCCTACCGACCGGGTGCTGCTGAATCACCCCTGCCAGCCAAAAGGAAGCAACGGACACAGTTGCTTTCAAAGGACTCATCGACATGAGCTGTCGCTAGACCCTGTGCAGTCAACGGGGAGAGATAAACCCAGAGAACTATTCATCCCCTCTGCATAGGATACCGTGTCCCTTTTTTGCAGAAAGCTAAAGATTTCAATAGAAACACAACATAAATCATATTTCACTACAAACAGCTGGGTTATAATGAGACCTAACTTGCCTGTGATTTATTAATTCAGAAACAACTAGCAGGTTAATAGGAATGAATGACATCAGTGATAGCTATAAGCAAATTACTTATCCATTGGAATCTATAGGGTCATATGATATTCCTGTAGGTTCCCTGTGTAATGCTCAGCTGTGCCATGCCACCCTTCCCCGAAGACACAGGGAGCTCCAGCGAGGCCCTGTGTGCCTCTTGGGAGGTTGCTCCAGACCTTCATCCCTCTGACATTTATGAAATTTGCTTCTAAATGTTCAGCCTAAACTCAGGCTTTACCTTTCAGACTATTTATATAAATTGCACTAGCATTGTTCTTCATGTTAAAATAGCTTGTTCCGCAGTCTGGTATTATCTTTTCCAATGCATATACCAAGCCACAGATTAATTTGATTTATTCAAATAGCCAGACTCACTTAGGCCTGTCTCATAGAACAGTGTATTTTCCCTTATTTTCCTTTTATTCTATCTCTTCCAGTTAATATCCATCTTCCATTAAGCTGGGGACCAGAACTGTACACAGTATTCCTGGAGAGGACTTCGCAGTGCATTGTAAATGGTATTAATGCTTTATCCCTGCTGGGACATTCTGCACGGTGTATTCTTATTTTCTGCATATACACAAGGGCTCCGCTGTTCTTCCAGCTTAAAGCAGAGCCGGTATGTACTTTTGGGTTCTGCACAACCTTATCTAACTTGTATTCCATTTCTTAGCATCCTCCAATTCTACTTAAATGCTATCCAGCCCTTCCTCTTCCTTCTCAGTATCTTTCAGCTCTCCGTCATGAAACGTCACTGGGACAAACGTACATCCTATGCCAAGATCCTTAATGAAAATATTTCATTAGAAATGTCCCAAGAACAATCCTTAAGGACACCCAGTAGACACCTGTCTCCAGAGCTTTTTTGATACAATCTGTTGTGTCCTCTTTAATCAGCTCTTCATCCAAATTTAAACTCTTCTACTAAACTTCATCTCCTTCAAGATACGTAGTAACTTCCACCATTTCATTATTTTACTTGGGTTACTGAAGTCCAGGTAAGTAATTATCTCCCTAAAATAAAACAAAAGCAAAAACCCAACCATCTCAAGAAGAAAGACAAGCTGGTAGGACTGATCTTTCTTTGCTAACGCAACTAAAGCTTTTGACTATTTTCCATTTACTTTATTAACTTTAATTTTCCTCTCCGTCAAAACACTTTCTGCAGCTGAGGGTGTTCTCAAAGGCAGAATAAAGGTTCTATCGCTGTGTGGCTTTCTTCATTCCTTGAAAATATGGGGACCTAATTTTATTGCATAGGCCTGTAGAATCATGATTGCTCGATGACAGATTAAATTGCTTGCTTTTTAAATAAAGTATTTATTACTCCTTCTAAACAATACATAATAGGAGCTTGACCTGGTTACGCTGTGACTGGGGAGTGATGGGAAAACTGGAGATGATATGTTTATCTCAGTGAAGATTTAAGCTTGTGAAATTCCATCAAGAACTACTTTCCTACAGATACACTCCTGGCCATGTACCTTTTACTGTACATTTAAACAGCCTGTATGTCTCCAGTATCATATAACACATTTTATGGTGGCAAAATCCAACCTGACACAATTTGGAGTTAACCTCTGATTCATTTCCTTCTTAATCAATGCAACTTTCTGGCATTCACACCCTTTGCAGAGAAATAAGGAAGCTTGGTCTTTTAAATCCAAGGTAATTTTTAAGGGCAAATATGATTTAAAAAAACAAAACTCAGACAGTCATATCTGTGTCACTGAGGGTCTATCAGCTGTATCTGATAAATTACCTATCTGCAACGCCTCAGAAAATACTCAGTGCTGCCTCCCGTACACCTTGTTTGTAAAGCTCTGTTTACTTACCTGTCACTGTTTGGCTAACTATTAACCACAATTAACCCCATGGGGTTTTTTTTCCAAACAAACCAAATATTTATCAGAAAAACAAAACTTATTCAGTAAGCCAAATGCAAATGTTGTCTCAGGCAAGGTCAGAGAGGTCAGGGGGAGCAATAAGGCTCTATTTCCACATGCAGTACTTTGTTCATTATTGCTGGTTGCAAATTAGAGGGAGATAAGTGGAAGATCAGAACCGTAATTTTCTGTTCATTATTGGCTTTCTTAAAAAGTATTTTTTGCACGGTGGTATGTAATCCACTTCTATGTTTCAGGGAGGAAAAAAAGCTCTTTTCAAGACTGTTGATGAAAACATTTTAAAATTCACTATGACGCTACTGGCCAATTTTGTTTTTTTTCTTTCCTACTGGCTGCTTCTGAGCAGCAAGCAACAAAATATTTCTGGAGCGCAACAGATGTCGTATCCTACAAACGACTTCTGCATCTTTATTAACCTCTCGCTGGCACCTCCGCTTGCTCTAACAATGGGGGTGATTGATGGCTTCTGTCCCCTTCACGGTGTCCCCAGGACAGACCCGCAGGGCTACACCTGTGGCACAGCCTTATTGCTCTGAGACACCGCTCTCACGTGCGGTTAATGCTCTCGTCTCCCCGCGTCTAAAAATTGCCAGAAATTGAAGGAGGTAAACCCAACTTTTATACTAATGGTGCCAAAAGTAGCCCAGGCTATGGCTGAAATAAAAAATGTAAAAGAGACTTTAAAATGATACCGTAAGTGCTGGCAGTTCAGTCTTACTCTCGTCTTTCTCAGGGGGTGGAGGTGTTTCAGCAGATATTGCAGACATCTAAGCTGAGAGCTCAACTTGTAATAAAACGTTTCACTTTTCCCAGACGGTGCTCTCCTATTCGAGGATGTTTGTGAAACCATGCTGCCAAATCTGTGATTTCACAAACTTTTCCACGGTGATAACATAAACAGTGAGTAGTGATTTATCCGCAGGATCAAGCTGCGTTAAAAGGGAATGTGAAAAAATGTGCATTTGAAGACATTCTCTCCCCTGAGGGAGAAGGAAAGCTCATATACATGTATAAAATGAACCACATGCCCCAGACTTGTCAGAATCGGAACTTTTCTTTCTGTGCTTTCAGAAAATCCACGTAAAATTCAATTAATTGAAAAAAATTACAAAATAAAAAGTCCTTTTTGTTAACTGAATTAACCCTGCCTTACCTCTTAATAAAGCAAATTTATGAGATTTGCATGACAGACCATTAATAATATTCTCCATAACCCACTGAGCTTCCAGGCTTCCTTTTAAATTAGCAGATGATGGCTTTCTCAGGGACAATCAGATTTTGCTCTCAGTTACGTCCACACCAAAACAGAAGCAATGCCACTGACTGGGGCAAAATTATTCCAGATTTACGTCTCTCTCATGGACAGCACTGAGTAAGAACAGTTTAAAGACAATCCAGTTAATTAAATCCAAATTCATCATACTTTTAAAAGTTATGAGCAAGAAAAAAAAACTAGTCTTAGCGTGTTAGCCTCAGTGTTACAAAGCATTATAAAAACGCCTTAAATTCAAGATGAACGTGCACATTCGTTGTAGCAGTGAAGCTATAACAGAAAGGAGAATAACTTTCCTAACCTAGATAATTGGTTGATAGGGAGTTTTAATGAAACGGTCCTTCCAGTAAGAAGTTATCCTCTAATAGGGCAGCAGCCTTGAATTCCCCCTCATACTTCCTTAATGGCTTTCACATTTTATTTTCTCTGCTGCAGTCAAAACAACTTCTTTGGCAGTCGTATCTTCCTGCACTCCGCAGCCTGTGTGACCACTCTTATCCCCACCAAAGACATCTGGGACTACGTTCTCTCCTGGATGAAAGTGAGAGCATCTGTATTCACCATCGAAATGAAATCCTTCTTATTTTTGCAGAGCTCTCAGGGCCCTGGTTTAAGCGCTGGGAGAACGGGAGGATATTACAGAGGGCTGCTTATGCAATTATCAGGACGTGCATCCACGGTACACAAGGGGGGCAGGGGAGGGAGAGGACAGGCCAGCTACCTGTCCCAGCATCCGCGCCTTGCCCTGGTGCCTCTCCCTCCCTGCTCCAGAAATACGCACCCGGGTTTACAGCAGCCAGCACTGTTTAGCATAACCACATGATCAGAAAGTGCTTTCTAATCTTTGCTTTCCTCCTCAAAAGGAATGCTCAAATGAGTAAAAAAAGTGACAAAACCGCCCATAACATAAACTATCCTGAAGTTTATCGTGTACTTGGATACCACTCACAGCTGGGCAGCGCCATGCAGGGAAACAAGCACACCAGAAAGGATAAGCTCTGTCCTAACGTGCTACTCTGAAGGCCAAATGAGCATCAACATCTCAAAAGCACGAGGGAGATGACGATCTTGGTTCATCTTTTGTTTTGATATGCAACACACACCCCGCCCCCCACCCTCAAACTAGGACACAGTATTGAAGAGCCAAAAGTCTGCAAAGACAAATATTCCCGTCATCAATAGCAGGGCTGTTCTCCTTGTGATCAGTCACCGTCCGTCTGTTGCTAACACATCCAAGGCTTTCTCTACATGTTTCTTCGTCCTGGGCTCTTCTTGATTTCATCTTTTGACTTGGCATTTTCCCATTGAGATTCAGCTTTTTCTTTTCTTTTAAACATCTACCCTCTGCAGTCTGCTTTCTTCCAAACAAGCAGCCAGAAAGCAGTGAACCAGAAGGTTGCTCTCCCCCAACCTCTCTCAATATAGCAAAGAGAAAAAGGCAAAAAGAAAAAAGGTCTCGTTTTAGAAAAGCACAGACCAGGAGTGAAGAAGGCGTGAGCTTACTGTGCGGTGAGGAGGACGCCCACGGGCTGCAGCCCAGGTGGGTTGGCATGGGCTGGGGGGCATCGTTCCTGCATCCTTGTGCCCATCCCAGAGCCAATGCTGTTTCCTTTCCCACTGCTTGACATCATCAACCAGAAACCTTCAAAAGCAAAATCCTTTTGCCTTGTTATCCACACCATCCAAAACCATTTGCAAGCTGAAAATCAGGGCTGTGACACGCTCAGAGTAAATTTACCCAGAGTAAATTTAATAACAAACAGTGGAGTTATTGTTTGTTAATGTGTTGGGCCTTGTGCCTTATCGCTTTATTAAAATGTCTACATGTATTTATCCAGTTTCAGGAGGTGTTTAATCTCCTCTATGACCAATAATAGCGAATCTCTGCCAATATTTGATATTACAAAGTGCTAAGCATTACTGAAATGCCAATTTCCAGGAGCCATGAGTAAAAACTCCCTCGTGAACAAACCAAAAAAAAAAAACCACACTAGGTTATTTAGTTCTCTGAGCTGAATGAAAAATAAATAAATAAACCCCACCACAAAGAACAACAGAAAAAATATGCAAAAATCAAGACAGCCACGTTTTAGGATGTATTTTACTTTCAGCGGTCGGTGGTTCTCTTAATGGCAGCTATAGGGAAAAGAGGTGCTGGGGTCACCTGTGATGGCAAGGGGGTGAGAAGTAGCACCCCAGCCTCCCAACGTGTGGACACCAAGTGAGTTGCAGAGGGGAGAGGTGACACTTCTGCTCGGGGAGCACAACCAGGAGCCAGATCCCAAAGGATCCGAATTGCCCTGCGACGTCTCCATCAGCTCCCGTGCGAAGCAGCGCAAGCTGCCCATGCTTCCGGCAGCGCTGCGGGGGCTGCCCCCGGCTCAGCTCCCGGTGCTGGCTGAGCATCAGGCAGTAAGGGCGTTCCCCAGAGCAAAGCGGGATCACTGTTTTCTAAACAACACACCCATCATGCTGAGTGGGTATTGTTAAAAAAAGAAAGAAAGAATTGTTGCAAGTACTTTTCCAATTACTAAAACGCTCGGGTTTTATCCTTCATTACAGCCCTGACTTCCTTGGAACAGCGTATATTTATTTGGGGCCACTAAAGACCCTTTGCAGCAAGCCAAGTGAACCCAACTCACTCCGCTGCACTGGATTTCCATTTCCAGCCCCAAAAGGCCATGTCGGGAGATTTCTCAGCCGCCGCAGGGTGCTGAGAGCCATCCTGCCTGCCGTTTGGTGGTTCACGGTGGAGTCAGGCTCCTGACAGGCAGGGCTGGGC
Source organism: Calonectris borealis (assembly GCF_964195595.1). NCBI lineage: Eukaryota > Metazoa > Chordata > Aves > Procellariiformes > Procellariidae > Calonectris > Calonectris borealis. The sequence continues at coordinate 112,250,526 of NC_134313.1, read as the reverse complement.
CTCAGCCGCCGTGACGAAAGGCTAGGTAAGCACCACGGAGCAAGATGAAACTTGTCCGAGTGTGACGGCTGGCTGAAGTCAAGGTTACCGTGGGCTGAGGGAGCTCTTCCCCTGCCATCCTAAGCCACGGACCGGCTGAGCAGCGAAGCCAACGTTCTGCTGCAATACAGCACGTCCCCCAGATGCGTTAAATAAAAAATAATAATAAAAAAACAATTAAATTCACATACTGAGTTACGTACATGGGATTTGGGAAGAGAAAAGGGCAGGGGGCAGCGAACAGCCGAAGTAGGCGCAGGCAGCCGCTCGCCAGCACGCGCTAACTCGGCCTGGGTTTGCTCGGCCACTGAGTCAGCTTCTGGGCTGTAAAAAGAAAAATCCAAACCACAGGCAGCAAAACATTACATGCAGGAGGAACGTCCAGGCACCCACTCAGGGGACGGACTTTTCACCAGATCAAGTCTGCTTTTTACATTTTGGGGGATGAGAGGAAAAGCAGGGTAACAAAACCAGCTGGAACACAGGATGGCGTTGGCTTTCCCACCCTTTCTGCTGTTGCTGGCCCCTACCCAGGGTGGCACTGGGAATTTGATAGGACAAAACCCATCCTCAATAAATACGTTGCGTCTCATTATGAATCAGAATTACGCCCAGCGAGGGACAAGAGAGCTACACGTCAGGTATTACCCAAGATTTTATTGCTGCTGGTACCATTCACGTACAGCTCACAGGCAGCCGATGCGAGGCCAAATGGGAATTACTCATAGGATTTGGCGTGACACATTGTTTTACTATGGAGAAACATGGGTCACTTTGGTCCACTTGATGGCAGAGCCTGAGGAAGTCTGAAGTCAGTGCAAGTTATTGCTTCTTCAGGCCTCTCCGAAATACATGCTAGAGCCACTTAGGTGCTCCTGGGGATACCGACACCTCCAACACCTCTGTCTCCACCACCCTGATGTCCCTTCTCTCCAGGGAGGTACCAGCCAGGATGCAGATCATAGAATCATAAAATCATTAAGGTTGGAGAAGACCCCTAAGATCATCGAGTCCAACCATCAACCCAACACCACCATGCCCACTACACCATGTCCCTAAGCACCTCATCTACACGTCTTTTAAATACTTCCAGGGATGGGGACTCAACCACTTCCCTGGGCAGCCTGTTCCAAGGCCTGACCACTCTTTCAGTAAAGAAATTTCTCCTAATGTCCAATCTAAACCTCCCTTGGCGCAACTTGAGGCCATTTCCTCTCGTCCTATCACTGGTTACTTGGGAGAAGAGACCAACACCCACCTCACTACAACCTCCCTTCAGGGAGTTGTAGAGCGCGATGAGGTCTCCCCTGAGCCTCCTCTTCTCCAGGCTAAACAACTCCAGTTCCCTCAGCCGCTCCTCATAAGGCTTGTGCTCCAGGCCCTTCACCAGCTTCGTTGCCCTTCTCTGGACACGCTCCAGCACCTCCATGTCCTTCTTGTAGTGAGGGGCCCAACACTGAACACAGGATTCGAGGTGCGGCCTCACCAGTGCCGAGTACAGGGGCACGATCACCTCCCTGCTCCTGCTGGCCACACTATTTCTGATACAGGCCAGGATGCCGTTGGCCTTCTTGGCCACCTGAGCACACTGCCGGCTCATGTTCAGCCGGCTGTCAATCAGCACCCCCAGGTCCTTTTCTGTCGGGCAGCTTTCCAGCTGCTCTTCCCCAAGCCTGTAGCGTTGCCTGGGGTTGTTGTGGCCGAAGTGCAGGACCCGGCACTTGGCCTTGTTGAACCTCATACAGTTGGCCTCGGCCCATCGATCCAGCCTGTCCAGGTCCCCCTGCAGAGCCTTCCTACCCTCGAGCAGATCAACACTCCCGCCCAGCTTGGTGCCATCTGCAAACTTAGTGAGGGAGCACTCGATCCCCTCATCCAGATCATTGATACGTTATTGAACAGGACCGGCCCCAAAACTGAGCCCTGGGGAACATCTGAGATGCACCAAGCAGCGCAAGAAGAGAATAACGGCGTAGAAATCCTACAGAGTTCTTGCACAGACTCACCACCTATCTCTGTTCTCCCTCAGAAACAAAGCAAATTATAGCATGTGGGGCTGATCTGCATAGCTGATCAAGGTTGCTAATTGTCAAAGGAGCTCCAATGTACGCATGCGTAGCTGGCATTACACTGGGTATAATATGAATTTTCCTGCGGAGTATGGTACAGTTCCCTTTCTAATTTCCAGTGCTACAACAATGAAAGTTGAAATACTTTGCAAAATGCTCTGTATAATACTCTTTCTGAATGACAGCATGAGGGGGGTGTGCCACAAGCTACGTGCTTGGGGTTATTCTGCCCTCATTTAATGCTATCCTGTGACTTGCAGAGATAAAGACACGGGGCAGAACACAGTCCACAGCACACGGTAAGTAACAGGAACAATAAATGCAGTTACCTGTGCCCCGAAGCAAACACATCTCCCTGAATTGCCTGCCATGGGAAACTACCCCGTTCAAACTACCAGCGATTCAGACCAGCGTTTCACATCGTGTTCTTGCCTGCAGCCCTGGCAAGAACACCGGAGGGGTTTTCCCTACAGATTCTCAAGCGTTCCTGGTTACAGGATCTCTGGACATAGCCTAAAACATGCAAGGCAGTGCTTATCCAGATCTACATTCTATGGCCCAATTCCAGGACTGCCTTAAAAAATTGGGTAACTTAAGCTTTTTTGCAATGCAAAAACTACATTAGGGAACATGAGCAAGGGCAGTGTGGAGCAGGTTTCAAAGTACGGTTGATCCACACGTGAACTTGAGAGTATTTCTTTAAATCTCCCCTCTTTTTCTTGATCATCTGCATAAATGGCAAAGCTAATATTCTCAGGAAGACTGACTCATCTGGGAAAAAGCAAGAGCTCCCAATTATTTTTCTCATACCTGTCTCTTCTTGCTTTGCAGCTTATTACTTGTAAGGAAAAGAACAACTATTAACCAATAGATAATGTGTGCATACTACCCCACCTTCCTTTTTAAAGTGATCTGAGATCACCTGCTTTTTTTTCCTCAAAGATACATAGCTGAGCCCACCTCTGCACACAGAAGGGGCTTTCCATGAGCTGTGGCAAGATTAATCTTTTTTTTCCTTCTCAGCATTGGCATAAACCTGTCTGCTTCCCCATCCTTTCTGCTTTCAAAAGTTATTTTATGGATGAAAAGTTAATGAAACCAAAAACTGAGAAATCTGTTCTTGGAATTTGGGGGGAAAAAACCCTGCTCCTAAAAATTTACAAATTTTTAGCAACTTTTCCTTTCCTTTTAGCAAATTATCAGAGCTCATTGTTGGCACCAGTACATGAACACGTCTGCAATGACACGTGTCATATTAATGAAAATAGCTTTAAAAATGCAAATTATTCATGACCCATTAATTGCGGAGGGCACACCTCTGTGCAGCACCTGCAGCTCTCTGCAGCAGGGATTGCCCCTGCGAGACCTTGCAGAGCCGGCCTTTCAGCTCAAATCCAACGTGGCTGCCCACAGTGACATGGGATGGGAATTTGGTGGCAGTGAAAAGCTGTGGCAGTGACCTAGTGAGAGCATTTTAATTCATACGGGAGGGTATTGCAGGGAAGGGACAGCAAGCTGTCTCCACCTCTTCTTCTTCTTCTATTGCAGATGCCTCATTTTCAATCTTTTGTGAACAGAAAGTCAGCATCTAGTTACCGGGAGGAGTTTATGCACTGATGCTCTGTATATTTACACAGCCTTTAAATATTTTTCTTAGCTCCCAAACAGTCCATCCTGCCTGCCAGTGACTTGCTTCAGGGCCTCACAGATCTGTCTGGTATGCTTAAGGGGGAAAAAAGGTGACTTTATTTTGTACCTTTTTTCCTAACAAAACCACTCATGCTAGCTCTCCTCAAATAGAAGTAGAATTTCACCAGGGAAGGTTTGAGTACAAAGGGTGGTTATTCCTGTTCTTCCCTCTGCCTCGTGTATACCAGGAGTGGCAGAATTACACAGAAACTAAGCAGTTTACACAACCACCTGAAATAACAGGATTTGTACTGTTTTAACTCTATAGGAGTTCGTGACTCACTAGCAATGATAACACACTTCAAATAAAGACATTCAGCTCCATTTTTTCAGTTTAGCAACCTAGCCTAGCAGGGGGGGTCCAAGCTGTCATTCCCTTATTAATATTCTTTCAATAATTAGCAGCTTCTCACAGTTTTCCCTTTTATTTCATGCCAGAAAGCAAGCCTTTCCATGAACAACATACCAAAAGAGAGAGCTACTATTTTAAAGTGTCTGTGTTCGCAATATGAACCGCTCTGTGTAAACAATGAGATCTTCCCTTGCCTTGAGTGAACCAGATGTTTCAGAAAAAAAAAACCAATCCTCCCCACACGGAGGACAGTTATGGCAGAGAAGAGATTCTTCTACCAAACTGACTGATGGACTTTTATCGCTGGTGGAACAGGTACGCCTTCCACCCTTTTTATTTCTTCCAGCTGATCTGCACTATTCAGGCAGAGAGGTATAAACCAATTTTTCACAAGTCATGTCTTAATAGCCAAAGCTTTAAATGAAAGGCTATATCTTCTATCATGCCTGTCCCCTCTCTCCTATACAAACTGTCCTTGCTATATTAAAGTGTTGGATATGGTTGATCTTAGTCTCTTAGTTGTTTTCTGAATCCTGGCCAAGGTCCATTTGGTACAATAAAATACTGTTTGGACACTGCTGGGCAGAGCATTAAACAATACTGTCTTCTCAGGTGGCAGAAACAGATGGAGAACCAGGCTATAAAGATGCTTCTATTCCTCCTGATACTGTTTTCTGTCCCTCACGAAGCCTGCTTACATCCCACCTCTGAGCACGGGTTAAAGTGAGCAAGGTTTTGGCTGTGGCTTGCTCAGAAGGGCTAACAGAGCGGGGATCAGCCCAACAGGAGCTCTTTACTTAGTATCTGCATTGATAATTTCCGATGGCAACATGCTGGACTTCGAGATGACTGAGAGACCATCTTACAGTGTTTCACCTCGTTAGAGAGAAATCAGCGTTCAGTATGTTATTAAAAGATTGCATTTAATTAGCCAACAGAGAAAAAAACCCAACACAGCCCTGTATGACTTCCAAAGAAGCAAACATCTACATGAATTTTTTCCTCTTTCTCTATGAATCAAAGTTCAATTTCCCACTGATATAAATTTCATTTTCTGAGGAAAACATTCCTGTGCTTTCCTCCTGGTTCCTTTTATTGTTAAAAGAAAATCTCAGAATTACACTAGTGAGAAATGAACTTGCCCTCTCCTCTCTCTTAACAAGAAAAATTGACTGTGGGTAATTGTGTTGTCTGTCTTTGTAAAAAGCCAATGTAGATGCAAAATGTTCGTGGCCGAGCTCAAATTATCTTTCAGATGATGAATGTGAATACAAAATTGGACTTCAATACTGAAGTCAAGCATCTGATTTTATTCTCTGCCGAGAAAAACAAAGAGCTGAATATTTGCTGCTGCTTAAGAAATTAAAGTCCTGATGAAATGAATTGAACACGGTCGGGTACCAGAAAAACGTGGAGGCGTTGCACTGCAGGCTCTAAATCTTCTTGTAAGTCATCAGTCAAGACAAGATTTTTTTTCTCCTGTTTTCTAACAGGTTGACTCAAGGAGCCCAAGGAATCCCAGTTCCAGAGGTGTTTATACTTCCAGCTTTTCATCCTGGTGTCCTCAGAATAGCACAAATAAAAACCAGAACCCCTATAACGAAATATCTAAACAAAAAATACAACCACGGTCTGCAAAGAGCTTGGCCTATAGGATCCCAGATTTCTTTGAAGTACAGTTGCTGGAGCTATCCTCCACGCAGCTATTGTTAATTCAGTTAAACTGCTCAACCAGAAACGATATGGCCTGCTTTAGTAAACTACCAAGTCCTCAACTTACAGAGCCAGGGACATGCCCCAGGGCTCGGATGAGTTGGAAGGAGACACACTTCTGCATGGGGCTTGGGAGGAGATACCACTGCACCTCTTCACACCACGCCCGCAAATCCTCTGATCCTTTCCTTCCCCCCTCCCAAACTCTAGGAAGCAGCCATTGCAGGCATCTCATCTAAAGCTGAGATAAATCCAAACGCATCCATTTCTCCTGGTCTTGAGGGACAGGTCACCTGCTGGACAGCCTTTACATGCTGGCAACCATTACGTGAGCAAATATGGCATGTTGCCTTCTGTCAGTGAGGCTTCAGTGCCTAAAAACTGAAAAGAAATCCTGAAAAGCTGTCAAACTGATTGTCAAACCAACATTGCTGTCATCTGTTTACAGTCATTGCTTAGTGTGTATCATCATGTATAAAAGAACAGCAACATAAATTTAGAAAATTAGCAACAAGCTGAATGATTCAAATCCCTCCCCCAATCATGATACTTAAGTCTCTTCATAGCATCTGCTCTGCAACTAGGCAGGCTCAAACCGTAGCCTGAAGGTCAACAGTCTCCAGTTTCTGCTAGACCAGGAAGAGAAGACCTTTCCAGACTTGCCAGCTGAGCATCCTCTCCCAGGCTCTGCGAGTTTGACCTGCCTGAACCAGGGTTCTGGCAGATCTCTGCTTCTGGAAGGGGGCACAGCATCGAAATGGCCACACCTGCCTGGTGTCCAACTGAGATGATCAAACCATAACTTGCCGGAAAATCTGTTTGAAATTCCAGAGTTTGGGCAGAGGAGCAACTTTGCTGAAATGTGTGCTCCCAGACACAGTATTTCTAGCAGGGTTGCAATGGTTCAAAACCAGAAACACAGGCTCTTTCCCATCACTCATATTACTACACAAAAAAGTACATTTCTGGCACCGTTCAAAATATATATTTGAAAAGAAAGTCCACATCCTGTTGGTATGCAAAAATGACTTGTAGGCAATAGACAACATAGCCTGTTAAAAAGCTCCCCAAACAGCCCTAGAATTGATGAACAGGCAATCATTTACTTTTCCAAAGCATTTCCAAGTTGGTAAACGTGACCTTTCGTTTGCAAGGAAAAACAGAAGTTGCCTCTACCATTCTCCTGCCTTTCACTTCACTTCTCTCTGCAGTACCCAGAGGATCTTCACGGTATTCTCCTCTGCCCTGTATATTAGAAGTTCAGCTGAAATCTTTTCTGCCTAAACTTAATGAAAAATACAGGATGATAAAAATCCTTTCTCTCTTTTTCCCCCCACTCGCTATCAAAGAACTTTTTGGAAGGCACTGAAAGTGATAATGAATACACCAGGCTTTCTAATATGTTTGGACTCCTAGACTGGATAGGACTTCTATGTTAATAGTCTTTATATTAAACCCGTATGGATTTAATATAAAGACAAGAAACAAGAAAAAACATATAGCAGTAGGGATAGTGAAAGGGTAAGATGTTGTAGTATGAGGACAGAGTGTGCCTCTGTGCTCTCCAGCTACACTTTGTGGTTTGGGACCACGTAAGTTAAAAAGGACCTATGGTGCACTTCCAGCTGTTGCACATTTTTATCGTTAAAGATTGTTAAAGACATTTAAAGATTCTACTAAAATCCCAAATCGATGAGACTGCTGTTATCAACACAATTATCCTAAATAGCAGAATCTGCCCAGAATGAGATCTGCACCTCTTCTGGATCCCAGACACACTAGTGAAATTTTGGGGTTGAAGATCTGCTTATATTTCAATCGTAGGCAGTTTCCCCCAGAAAACTCCTTTGCCAAAAATTTATAATAATCTTATTTCTTTGTAAACGATACAATTGCAAAAGAAGGAGAAAAGGCTTTAGTATTAAACTATTTTGAAAATCTGCACGCACAAAAAAATCATCAAAGGTTGTTTCCATCCTCTCTCAAAATTTGAGCTATAGAGACGTCATCATGAAAAAGGCCATCTAAGCTACAAAAGCCACTATGCCCGTTCGAGAACTACAAGCAAAACTGCCATCAAAGAAAACAATCTTTTCCAGCCCTGCTAATGTTATTTGCAGACTAGACTGAACTGATACCATACTACATGCTTGTTTGAGTTTGTCATGACTTAGCACGCAGCAAAAGAAAACAGTAAATGTGAGCTCCGTTAAGGTTAGGGCTCTACAGATAGTGGCATGTCATTTTGACTCTTCTATTGCGATGCATGAATTACAATACTGAGCACAACTGGTTCTCTCATGCCAAATAACAAGGGTAGAATTAATTTCCAAAAGTCTCATCAGACATGTATTTAAATATACACACAACAGCTTCATAGCTACACTTAATCTTATATATAGTCAAGATCCCAATGACTTCAGAAGAGCAGAATTAGGCACTTAATATATGCTGAGCAACAAAGTTACACCCATATACAAAAGCTCAGCATCTTTCCCGAGCTTCTAATACTATTAGTTAGGAAAAATGCATTCTTAGAGAGTCCAATAATTCTGCTTATAAAGTAGCTGGTTGTAAGAAGTACATCTAGTATGTACCTCTGTTACGAGTTTCAGCTTCAATTTGTTTTCCTAAGTTGCCTTCTTCATAATGGCTAGGCACAAAACACATGTACTTACACATCTGTTCTTAAAGCAGTTATCCTAAAAACAGACTACAAACAGAAAATAAATTTAAAATAGTAATTTTAAAGAAAATCCATGAAATCTGCACACAGAGCTGATTTTTCTCCCTATTTTCTATTTAAATACGTCTATTGCTGCGGCAAATCCCTTACACTCTTTCCAGATACTTCATACTTCACTCAGTAGTACTGATAAAGCATAAAATGTTAACTATAAACAAAAATGTCCTGTTCTTCTTGGGCCCTTCACCAGAAGAGCCAAAAAGCTTAATTCCATGAGGCAGGTGGTGTCTTTTTTTTCCAATAAGAAGAACTGGATCAAAGTTCAGAGACTTCGAGGATGCTGAAGAAAAACAGACTGCAGATCAGTCAGCTGCTGTTAACCCAATGCATTTTCTCTCTCATACTGGCCTGGAGAAAATAATAAACAATTGGTTTAGGACCAACATTCCTTTCATGCATCAAATCAGCTCTTCTTTTATCTTCCTGGGAAGCAAAAAAAACCCCAACACCCAGATAGACAAATTACAACAAATGTTCTTACAAGATATCTCTGATATAACTGTTTGCTGAAAACATCTGTACAACCAAATACAGTCCCTGTGTGCAAAACCCAGCTGAGATTGCATAGTCTCATGACCATGATGTCATGATTCACAAATGGAAATGTACATCTATACAAGTTCTTGAAGTAATCAAAATTCAATTTACAACTAAAGGAGACATAAAAGAGAAATCTTCTGGCCAGATTGGTCGCCAGGACTTATTAGGCAAGAAGGCTTCTTTGCTGCTTGGGACCTTTGACTTGGGAGAACTTCTGCTTAATTGTGTGCACTACAGGTAAAGCATAACCCAGCTCTCTCCAAGCAAACCAACACCAGCACCATAAGCTGTGAGGTCTGACGCTCCCCCCAAAATAGAGGGGAAGGTCAGTACACACAGTTCTTAACCAGGTATGATTGAGCTGGGGAAGCGATTGCTGTATTAATGCATTAGGTTTCAATAACAGCAGTGATAACATGCCCATTGCTTAAAGAAAGGGCTGAAGCATCTGCAGTGCTTTAAGCATACGGAGCAGTATCTTGTGAAGTGACATGGTACCTTTACTGGAAAAAGTGAGACCTACGCTTAAGTCCATGTAGAAGCCTCTGGACCAGCCCCTCCTTAATTGAACATCACGCCATTAAATCTAACACGTGTACAGTGGCTTTTCATAAAGCCTGACCTTTAAAAACAAGCCAGTGGTATTAGACAACAAACACCAATAAAATACTCAGCATTACGGAGGGATAAAGGAGAAAATCCTCTTCCCAAGGGAAGGTCAGGCTTCAGGACTGGAAGGCAGTGCTACCTGCCTCAGCGTACCTCATGGGCCACCAGCATGGCCCCAACTGACCAAAGAGTTTATAAACTTTCCTTTTTAATAGAAAAGCCACAGACCACAGTCTGTGGCCTTATGAGCCACCAAGACATCTACAAATCCCTGCAGCAGCTGGGGAGGGACAGGTCTCCCCCTGAAGAGCGTGCCCATGTTAGTGCCTCAGGTCAGGCAAGGGACGTGCTAGTAAGGGAAGAAGTCTCTTCGGTTCACGGACACCCGGATACGCTCCCCTCCCCAGCGCTCTTTTGGGCTTTATAAGTGCGGCATGGATGACAGATCCTGGCACCGACCCTCCAGGGCGCACACCGCCTCAGGCAGAAGCCCCAGTCTCATTGTATTTCCTGCCAACCAGCAGAAATTAGGCATATCTCAATACCTCATAAATTTTGCACCTTGGTACCATGTTGGAACACGGGGAGACCATGCTCTTAGACTTCCCTCCACAACAATTCAGGGACAAAAAAGTCTCCAGGCTTTTCCCTGTTGCAGTAGTCAGTAATGCAGCTACATACCCACCGCATTAGCAGCGTAAGGACAATCCGAAGGCGCCTGGTCAATTCAAGTGGCAGGGGTTGAGCCTGCGTGTGGTAGGAGAAGCCAAAGGAAAAAGCAACACAAACAAAACCTCACCGCACGCCCCCTGATTTCCTCCTTCTAAACAGTACCATAATAAACCAGATGTGCGTGTTACTGCCTTTCTCCGGAAAAAACTCTCATATTGCAGTTTTTCCTTCTTCCTTGTCACACAAGTCCAAAAAAACGTTACAAAGAGAAACATCATGAGCAGTTTTCTCAAGAGGGAAAGAGAGGGAAATAGAAATATAATATGTACCGAGTACAAAGATTGCTGGATGCCAAGAAAAAAGGTGTATTTCCAGGAAACCAAAGAGAACGCATCCTCTTATTTTACTTCTGATGGCTCAGTCTCCACTGATCAGCTTCCAGATAGGGGGGATTGGTTTTTCTTGCTGTTATTCTACAACTATAAAAAAGGACAGCATAAGGCTTTGACTTATTCACTACAACTGAGATAATATAATTAGCTAAATATTTGTTTAAGAAAATGACGGAAGCTTTGTAGCTCAGCTGCATAATGATGGGGAATGAATAGCAAAAAGCCCAGCAAAAGGACTCCAGGGTAGCTTCTCCTCGCCACCCAGAGAGAAGAGGAGCATTTGAGGGATAGGACATACAGGCGACCTACCCTAAAATCTAACTGAACTCCTTCCCCCTACTCTGTTTGTAGGACAAGCCACAAGCCATTCTTAGACAAGGCATGCTAGAAGCCTAACCTGAGGGTTTCAATGGCACTTAAAGGCTGCAGAGCCTTGTGCAAGCTACACAGTGAATTTTAGCTTTGAAGAAAACAGAGCGACCATCTAGTTGCTGAGCACCTCACGTTATGTTTTAGGCTCGGAGTTGAACAACCTCTCCAAATCCCCATGTGAATCATCAGTCCAACCACAAAACAAACTCCCCCAGTTTACGCGGGGAACAAGAACCTGCCCCAAAAACAACCTTAATGCGTGCCCGATGCATCAGCGTGAATGTGGAAGAAGACCTGGAAAGAGAAAGCACCCTCTGTGCTCTAATAACTTGGTTTAGCCATGGTCCCTGCGATTGCGTCGGAGAGCTGGTGCAATAGCAACACTGAAGGGATCACTAAGAAAGGCAGTTGGGGATCCTCCTCCTTCTTGCCACCTCTCAGGAGCCAGTTGAGTCCTCTTCCTTCTTGCCACCTCTCGGGAGTTTTGAATCCTCTGCCAAACCCATCTTGGAGAGCGAGTGTATTCATTAACCTTTAGGAAAATGCCTCACCAGATGAATTAAGTCAGGTGACATTTTATAGGCAGCGAGCGATTTTCCAGGAACGTTTCTGTACTTGTTAGTAATATATTTGGATAAAATTTCAGTGTTGTTCCTAAGGCTTAGGGCTGGAAGGAGAAATGAGCACACTCGCACGATGAGGAATGGGAAACAAGCGGCACCAGTCTCCCCCTCCACTGCAGAAAGTAATGTTTCCTCTGAAGGACCACAGATGAGAAGCTCTGGCATACGTTAGGAAATACATATGTTTTGCTTTTCTAACAGCCCTAGCCTATTATTCCCTAAAAGTTTGAGGCCAAACCTTTTAAATCATTAAGTTTTCATTCAGAATTCAAGTATAAAGAGACCAAACCAAGACTGAAAGCTATTCCCACTTCTCTCCTTCCCTGGGGGATTTTCTCCCTATGGGCTTCCCTCTTAAAAACCGCCGACCCCAACTCCCCAGACAGCCTCTCCGCATCAGCCTCCTGCCACCCCGTAATGGCCTCTATTGGGAAGCCGCCGATTTTAACCCTGCAGCAACGCTTCCCCTTGACTGAGCTGCATGTGGGCACAAGCCTTCACAACTTACTCCTCTGACTATAAACCCTCTGCAGATAGGAACGTTGCTCTCTCTGTTGGCGAAGAAACTCTGCTCTTAATTTATTTAAACTCAATTTACTTTAAATGGAGGCATGTTATGGCTGACAGATTTAAGATCTCGAACATTTCAGTGGAAGGATGTAGCCATGCCTCTGCGCCAGCTCTGAGGACCATTCACCATTTCATATGGTAGCATTCAAACCTAACAGGAGCAGACAGACCCCGGTGCCCGAGAGCACATGGATTTCTCCAAAATCATTCACAAGTCTACTGACAGTAGACTGGATCTGAGTGCGGGCCGCCATCTGGATGGCTCTCGCCTGTGAGGCAAGGTGAGATACGAGCTCTGTTAACTGCACTTAGCAGCCCTGCAGAGTTTTATTAAAAACAAAACACCTCCCCACACAACCCATGCCAGATCTTGAAGTTTACATTTATCAAGAACATGCAAAGGTAATAAATAGGACAGAGAAGAAGGTGTGGCCACCAGAATAATTGTTTGTTCTCATGAAAGCAATGAGATGTCATTTTGCGTATCATGATTTTCTTCTCTACTGCAGATACAGAAAAACTTTCAAAAAATATCACAAGAGCATTTCAACGAGATTTTTACAAATAGGTGCTTATCAGTCTGAGTGGACCAGAACCAGCCTTTAATAACAGGATCACATTTCCCTTGCCAAACACAGAGCTATTTAGAAGCTGAGCAATATACCACAAATAGAAATATTAACCAGAGCGCTTTGTACTAAAAAGCCACAGATTTATTTTTTCAATGTATGGACCATAAATATTGTTAGAGAAGAGAAACACTAAACATACACCATCTGGCACACATCTTTGACTTACACACCCAAGTTGTTAGCAGCTTTATTTCAAACATGGATCTATTCTAATGAGGCCATTCCAGCTTCTAGCACTGTATTATATTGTTTCAATACACAGCTGAAAAGCTTCCATTATAATTAATTTTTCTGCATTTTCAGAGCCCTGTTTGGCTTTCTAACATTTGGTCTACAAAGGCTAGAAGCTCAGCTGGTTGAAATCAAAGCAGCTTCAGAGCAGGAGACTTTTCATATAGCAACAGCTTCTCTAGCAGACCGTACTGTACTGGCTGTTGGTGATAACTGGAAAGGGCTGGAAGAGATTGTGGTGGTGGCAAGGGAACAGTTAAAGCTTGGTTGAAGAGCTTCAGCTAGTTAAAAAGAAAAGCTCTGCTAATATTTCCCAAACTTCCTTTTGCAATGGGTGTACTAAATGAAAATACGAAATACGCCACCTTTTCTGCTCGCGTGACTACACAGAGAATAACCCACACAAAAGGGAGGGGGAGCCTTTTAGATGAAGAATTAAAAAGCTAGGATGTTAATTATGTGCCCAGTCCTTGTAAAGCAGAGGAGCTTTATAAACAACGAATCCTTTCTGGCGAGTGGAAGTGCTGGGGGTTAAGCTTAATTGAGAACCTCTGATCCCTTCCCTCCGTTTCTGCAATCGCAAACTCTCTCCACATGTACTATGGGCCCAGCCCCTACATTAGGAGCTCTCACTATGTTTAGGGTTTTTATTACAGACTCCTGCAAAAAACTAATATGCAATAAACTTGTCGTTGTCTCAGACGTCAGCAATGACCGTGACAAGGGTATTCTGACTAAGTTTCCCTGAATCACCCAGTTATTTATCAGTTGACTAGAATAAATATTGACTGTTCTTTGCACTGTCCTCTACAAATACAAATCCACCAAAGGCCTCAAAAGGCTAAAAAAAAAATCAAAGTTGCTAGATAAGTATGAAAAAGAGCTGGTTATTTGCCCAGGGATTTTCCTGCTGTTTCAGATTTCCAGTGTATCAAATAATGGCATTTAGAGAACAACCTTAAAGAAAGAAGACCTGATATTAGTATAAAAACCTGACTAGTTGAAGTTTATGTTGGTCTGTTTGTTTTTAAAGGAATAGTCCAGAAGAAAAATAAAACCAAGAGACCACTTTTTCAGCCGTGGCCAAGTTTTCTTTCCAGGAACACGGATAAACACACATACTCTGATTTGCATGGGTTTGGAAAAGCCCACGACCATTAAGCCTGGAGCTCTTTCCGAGATCTTTACCTGTAAGTTTTCTCCTTCTCTCTCTCCTCTATTGCTTAAATTTTCAACTACAGTCACCATCTGGGAGGTTTCCTTTTTTAGGCACCCAACTTGAGGCACCTTTCTTTCAATTTTCCAAGGTGCCCATTTCCAAAAACGTCAGTCACAGTCTGAGGGATGCAAATGAGCACTTGAAAGCAGCAGCCCTCAGCATCTCCATCTGAGCATTCGGCCAACAAGGCGCTCAAAACCACAGAGCACTTGAGAATGTGATGCTTTTGTTTACTTGCCTGTGTCTTGCCCAGAACAAGCCAAAAAGCAGTGAAGAGAACAGAGAAACCAGTCTCACTCCAAGCCACTCATGCAGACCAAACACGAGTGCAAGCCTTGCTGCATGTGACCTCATCTATAACAACTTCTATTACTGTAATAACAAAACATATAAACTTACGGGCTTAAAAAAAACACAGCTTCACATGACAATCTTTCAATTCTCCCCCCAGCCCCTTTATTTAGTGAACAAAGGCTCTAGGGAGCCAAAACAGAAAAAACTTCCATTGACCTTGGTGCACTGTGGGTCAAAACTTTAACCTCTCTCTCCCTGGGCACCAGCATAAAGTTGGCTTTTCCATTCCTCCACCACTGGGCGAGCTGAATAAACCATCTCCTGCCCAGCTGCAAGCTACAGTTCATGGAAGGGGAGGCCAGCAGTGGTGGAAAAGGAGGTCATGAGAACACAACAGGGAGGGCAACTGGCGTTACCGTGATGAGGTACCATACCCAGGAGACACAGGAAACATCAACAGAGAAGAAGCTCCTTTAATTCCACCACTCACAGAGTCCTTGGTGCTCAAAAGTAACATTGAGAAGGGAAAGATAAACTCCAAGAAGTAATACTTTCAGGAGTAACTGGATGCAATTAAATGGTCTATGTTATTCTGGATGATGTTGAGCCACTTTTAGCCTAAAAAAGTCTATGACGTATGTATCAATTTCTGCTGGTTTACAGGTAAAAAACCCAAACCATGCAAACAACAAATCCCCTTAACTGTATAAGCAAAGAAGCGGAGCAGCAGAAATACCAGTCAAAGACAGTAAAAAGGAAAAGTCTTTCAATTTTAATTAAAAGAAAAACCTAAACACCCTATTTGGATGGCTGTCAGACTAACACTTTCTGTCTCTATTAGTTCGCCTACTAACAGTGTGCATCTGGTGAGCCTTAGCTAAGGGTAGCACTCTAAGAAGAGAAGGTGTTCTCCTTGATGCGTCTCTTTCTGCATGAACATACCCATGGAAATTTTGGAGGCAAATGAATACAACTCCTCAAATGAAAAGTATGCGTGTAATTCCAAGATACTGCACACACTAATATAATTTTTTTAATAAAACATGGGCTTGAACAAAGCATTTTTAATAAAGATCAGACACCAAAAGATTCTTTTAATGTTTTCAAAAACAGTTTTAATCTCATACTTAATGAGATGCATTTCACTTTTCTAAAATTCCAACCCTCTTCCAGATAGACTAACTTAAAACAAAAGAAAAGAAACTCCACTGGCTTCAAAGTCACTCCAGCTGCACGGCCCAGCTGGAGGGAGACAGAAGGCATTACTCCCCGTCCACTCCTTCAGGGGCTGGAAGAGTCCAGTGTTGTCCTTGACGGTTTGATACGCGGACGGGGAGGAGAGGAGACACAAAGTTAAGAGCTGTCAGTAGGTCAGACGCCTGGGTGGCAGTCCTCCCTCAGATACCGCTGTCCCCCGAATGCCGAGAAGCATGTCCGACATCGGACGCTCTCCTGCTGCTGGCTCTGCTGACTGGCTCCATCAGATCCCATGGGCATCAGCAGGAGCCCGTCCATTCACTTCAGTAGCGCTTTAGTACCAGGCCCCCATGTAAATAGGTGGAATTTTAATTAAAGAAAGGGAAAAAATGTTAATCTCATTATTAACCATATAGGGGGAAACACACTAAGAAGAAAACCTTGGTTTTTAGGGGCATGAGAAGAATTTCCCTACTGGCACGTGCAGCACTCTTCCACTGGTCTGTCCACCCGTCCTGCTCTTCAAGAACATTTGGTCAGTGAGGGGTTTATTGTCTGGGAGGGGATAACATCATGCTCCTGTCACTACCCTTGTGCTAAGCATCAGCAAAGCCAAGGCAAGCATGCATATGAACAATAAGTAACTTAATGCATTATATCAGCAAAATCATCCAAAGTACCACATCCCGTGACGGTCCTTGCACAGTTATACATGCAGTGGGATTTCTAAAAAAGGAGTATTTTTGCGAGGCATGTGCCAAAGCACATTACATAGGCACATGATAGATAATAAATACACTAAGAAAAGATAGTGCAACTATGGCAAGTGACAACAATCTTGCTCACAGCTGAGAGAATCAAAGGAACATCACTGTAACATTTAAATATATTATTGTTCAGGTAATTGCATGGTCATAAGGGTTGCAATTTGTGTCATGCTGGCTGCTTACATATGCAATCAAAGTAGACAACAGAAACAATACGAATAACTGATCTCAGACCTTATCTCAAAACGTAAGTCTGTTCTTTTGTTAAGAAAGTGAAGAAAAATCCTCAACATCCAAACAATTTGGAGAAACTTGTAATTGGCTGATGGATGAGAAAAGAGAACCAGGTTACAGAAAGAAAAGGGAATTAGGTTGAACAAATTTTCAGGGACTATTCAAGCAATTTATGTTCTACTTCTTAGCTGTGAAAGCTCTTATTCACGTGACTTGGAAGCTTTAAATAGTCCTCTGAGCATCAGTGAGTAAATGCAATGAAGTATAGATGATAAGGTTTGTAAGCTCTGGCCTCAGAGCTCCCTCTGATATCAAAGAAAGTAGAGAGTGTTTATCACCTTAGGAACTTTTAAGTGTCCGTTTGTGCCCTTGCTTTGCAGGTTTATCTCCTGTTGACTTAAACCACGGACAAGATTAGACTCAACAATTAAATTCCCATCAGTTTGTTAAAGCACGGGACCATTTTCTGCTCTGTATATCAGACATCTTGGATTCTTGGACTGCAGCTTAGATGCAATTGCTGTGAGACGAGACTCTGACGCCCGTGAAATGAAAATAAAAGACTCGTATGGAAAGTGGAGTAAGACCGAATTCATCAGAAAGGGTTCTGTGCTGGCAAATGTCACCCAGGCCACCTTGTAAAAAAAGAGCTTTTATTTGTATGAAGCAAACATTAGATCCTCTAGAGTTTATATCTGATGAGTTATTGCCACATAACATTTCCATAAAAATTTCAGTTTTAGGGGTTTTTTTAAACACTCTGAGCAGATGGACAAAAGTAAACATTTGTCAATGCTCTTCTAACTTTATCAGCTATGAAACAAATGCACAGGGCAAGTACTCTATTAAAGAGCAGTAGCAAACATTTTATTTAACCTACCTTGTTAATATTGTGCTGGATGTCTTTCTTAGAGAGTTCAATATAGCATACAGCACTACACTGGTTCTATCCCAGGGTTTTTACCCTGGACTAGAATTTCTTGCGTGCGGCTCAACACTACTTACATTAGAAGTCTTAATTCATTTAAAAAATTTAATTATGTTCTCTAAACAATGAGCTGAGAATTCATGCTTGGGAGATGGCTGTGGTTAATATCACTTGACCACAGCGAAAAGAATACATGAATTTTATATCATTTCATCACTGCATCTGGTTCAGCAAAATGAATCCAAAACTTCCCTGAAGTCTAAAGCCTGTCATTTCCAGGAGACATCTGAAACTTAACAATATTCTTGTGTAATAGACGGGATGAGTTATGTCCCAAGTGGGTGTGCAGTTTGATACCGTACC
Source organism: Calonectris borealis (assembly GCF_964195595.1). NCBI lineage: Eukaryota > Metazoa > Chordata > Aves > Procellariiformes > Procellariidae > Calonectris > Calonectris borealis. Next base: position 112,232,275 of record NC_134313.1, on the reverse strand, counting down.
AATATATTTTTTTCCATCAATGGCAACTGCCATCTGCACAGAAACAAAAGTTCCAGAGGAATAAATGTTATCACCAGACGTCATCCCCTGGGACGCAGCCTCAGGGATTATGTTTTCCTCTTGCAATGTGGAAAGTTGTTCAGTGTGCAGCATCTCTGGGAGCGTTGTGGACAGCATGTTCTCTCGTTAACTCGAGAAACATAATTAATAAATGACAGGGTTTGCATTTGATTGCTAAAATACACCTCTCACCTTATTCTTCTTGGGTACGCATAGAGGACATCTATTAGAGTCCTAAGGCATGACTTATGAACACAAGAGGATTCACTACGGCAACTGGATGCACTTAAGAAAAGCCAAGACCAGCTCAAAGAGTAACATACTGGCAATTGTGGCTGTAGTGGTTCTACTACTGATGCTTCAGATGGTTTTGGAAGCTATAGAGGAGAAAGAGGAGGTTCAAGAACTGTTTCTCACATCCTGCAAATCCTGGAAGGCTCTTTCTGCATGCCCTCACATCCATCCTAGCCTCCAAAATGTTTTCAATAAGCGTTTAGTTAACAGATGGCTTATGCATATCTTTTTAAGACCATTAAAGCTGCCTTAAGATGAACAAGGTCTCCTCCCACATGCCCAAGAGCCCAGCAACTCACTCAGGTTTTGGGAACAGCAATGATGAGGGGACAGGCCAGCCCGGGAGCGGTGCTGCCTAGCCCCCCTCCTTCAGGACCACGGTCCAGAAGACGACCCCACTGGGGCCCAGCCCAGACCCTTCCTGGTCACAAACATACTCCAGACTCACTTGCAGCACACATGGGGAAGGGAGAAAGCTCTTTCTCACGCCTTGCTTGCCTGTCTTCTACAAAGCCCCTTCAAAACATTTTAAGCAAATATTAATCTAGTTAGTTTTGAACTACGACAGCAGTCACTAGCTTTATTTCGGGCGTTTTAGCTTAAAAAAAACCAAAGAATAAATGCCATTTGTCTAGTAGAGCTTTGCAGACTTGCATGGTTGGCACAACAGCACATACATGCAGTAAGAGCTGGTGTGTGTGTGCACTCACGTACTCCCAACGCCTTTACAGGCCAAAACGTCGCACTGTTCATCCCAAACCCGCTTCCAGAGCAACAGAAATCAATTATACAACATGAAAGTAAATTTGGGGTTCAAAGATCAGATAATTATTTTCTCCCTCCCATTTGCCGTAACATGGATAACTTACTGCCTTTTGCTTCCTCTTCTACAATAAGCAGCACAAAGTTCCTGAGAAAAAGCAGATCCTGTTGATTTGCCTCATGCACAACGATTTTTCCAGTGGCTCACCTACAGGTTGGCTGGACTACCTCCATTATATTTGAATGGCAAAACCAAAGCCACAGGTTATCCCAAAGGGATGCTAAGGAAGTCTCGACTCCCACCCTCCCAATTATTGTGCTCCATAATCTCCAGAGAATCTGCTTCAGGATTCACAATATGTTATTGGCAATAGTTTTTATACTCTCCCATCACTACATGCAGACCTACTGCAACCGCACCGGCAGAAGGGGATAATTAGGTCAAAGCTGCAAATCTGGCAAACTTCTGAAGCAGTTTTTCTAATAATAATACTACTACTGTCATTTTATGTCCCACTGATATCTTGTAAATAGTAGATTAAGGAGAGGAGGAGCTTTTCAGTCTTCCTTTGCACCATAATACCGCTCCCCCCCCCCCCCCCGCCCCAGTTTGCTGCTGGAGTGGAGCAGGAACTGGGGGTTCCCAGCCCTGGCCCCGGGAGCGAGAGAGCAGTGCAAACCCCACAGGGATGGGCTGGGCCAACAACCGAGGGCAGCAGTCAGGAATGAGAGCGGGGCGCCGGGGATTAAGTGGGCAGAGTACAGGTGGGGCAGTCACATGCAAATGCAATTTCTGCGTGCAGCTATCGACTGCAGATGCACAAGTTCACAGAGGGCCTTGAGATCACTCGGGAGCTGGGTGCTTGGAGTGCAGAATATACATTATCAACACAGTCCGGTTCAAATATATATGCTTGCTTTTATGAGGACATGCATTCATGTCTTCTGCTTCAAACCCAGCCAGGGCAAAGAGGGAACAATCCATGACGTCTTGCCAGTGCCCACACTGCAGGCCAGCCAGCATCACTGGGATGAGGCTAAACCCAGCACACACCAATGGAAGCCAGCGAGCGTGCATCTGCACAAGCAGGCTGCTGGCTGGCAGCATGGCTGGCCATCAATAGCAGAGGATGAGCCAGCCTGCAGCAGCCTTGCGCCAGCACCTCCCTTTGCTCCCTGTGCCCACCCCGAGACCTCCACCAGCCTGCATGTTTGGACGCAGTGGTCCCACTTTGGTGTCAGGACATGGAAATCCAGGAGAAAAACCCTTGGTGAAACTTTGCAGTTGATAATCTTGGCCCCAACCATCTTCAGGAAAAACTGAGAAGGAACAAACACATAAAGGATAATGCCTGTGCATATTTTTTTTTAGTACACGTCTAATTCTTTGGCTTGAGTAATGCCACAGGGTGATTACTACTTGTAATAGAAACGCTGCAAAGCCGATGCTACAATCCCATGCCTTTTTTTTTTTTTAAGACAGCATTCAGAAATGCAATTTAAACTTCCAAATAACTTACTGGCTCTATAGAAAAAGAAAGAACTAGAAGCCTTTAAATATTTGATTTGCCAAATAGTCCTTTCACAGGATAAACAAAATACAGCAATAAACGTCAGCATTTCAGAAGAGGAGTTGAAACTACTGTAGCTCTGCAAAAACTCTGATGTAGCATAAAGGAGTGGACTGAATCTTTTCTTTCACATATGTCACGTAAGGGAAGATTTCTTTCAAGTGCCAATTGATGTGGTAATCACAGGGGTAGCTCACACTATAATGCACTTACTTAACTTTACTGTAAATGTCACATGCCCATAGGTGTTCCACTGTACTATAATTTGCTCTATAATGTAGTATTACCTTAACAAAATAACACCCTCAGATTTTATTTTTAAAGTTAAAAAGACCTGGCAATTCACTTAGAAATTGCACTGAAATTTTCTGCATTTGATGTGACTAGCCACACGTGTTCGAGCTGCTCACTGCCTGAAAACGAGGGAATTGCCTTGGGAAGGGAATAACCTTGTCTGAGAGCTGCCCATTGGAAGGTGAGCATCATCCACTGGCCAAGGCCCACCTTCTCAGTGCGTGAAGATATCAAACGAGAAAACGATCAAAATCAGATTAGTGACGTCAGATTTTAAGCTCCACTCCTGAGAAAGAAACCTAGAGGCTCTTCTCAGTATTGTATATGATATTGTATACAATACTGCATACAACATGCCCTCGACCTTCAGAGCCAAACCTGCCTGCTGTGTTGTTTGGAAGAAGGAAGGGCTGAGGCTAACAGCTTCAAATCACTTCTGACTTGGTCTTTGCTGTCTCAGATCCATGCATCCTGCCAGTTCAATAAGTGGAGTCTGAAGAGAAGTTGGCAAAATAATTGAATGTTCGCTTTTTCTCTCAGTGCAGTGTCGCTGCATGTATTACTGTATGGCACAGTCTGTATCAGCTACTTTCCCAATGTACTATTACTTCCGAGCATCAGAAACACTGGAATGACAACTTCTAAGCAAATACAACCACCAAAACACTCTTTGGGGTTTATCATCCACTGCCTAATCTAAATTTATCACAATATTGCCAGCATGCTTCAAAGTAGAGGAAAGGAAGGAAAAGATAAGGGTTTCTGCAATGATTAATAAAGAAGTGCTCTTATCTGATCCTCCTGTTCATGAAACATACCCAAGTAAAATAAGCATTTAATATCTATAACTTCTGGGCAGCCCTAATGGTGAAGACTTCTTCAATCAACATCGCACAAAATTATCAGTGCTGCTGGATTAAAGCATGCACATAACGCTTCGGGGGTCTCTCACGCGAGTGAGTCCCCAAAGCCCGGCCGAGAAGATAAACGGGACGCTTTACTGCCATAGTTTTTCTTCCTGTTGTTCTTGTTGCCTTTGGGGGGGGGGGGGGAGTTTCCAGATGAAAATATGCGTGAGTGTAATGGAAATGACATGCAGGCAACAGCTCCTCTCCTCCATTTGGCTGTCAAATTGAGCTCAGGCTAGAGCAGCCCAGCAAACTGCATGGGGGGGTGAGGGGGAGGGTTCAAGTGGGCAGGGGAAGCAGTGAAAGCCTAGATAAACTTTGACCATTAGATAACAGGGCTATTATTGCTCTGTAAGACTTCCTGAATGGCCTAGAAAAACAGAGACAGTTCTTGTTCCTGCCTGAAGGAAAGGACACACAAGGATGAGTGCTCATTTGTCAACTGAAAACTCTGGTTGTTTCCTTCCTTCCTTCTTTCTCTCTCTTTTCTTTTTATTATTTTTTTATTTGTTCTTCTTTTTTTCCTACTTAGAAACCATGCTGTATACTTAGCCAAAGCCAGGAGGGCCCTCTTTTCATGCGAAAAAAACCCCTTTAAGTTTCTATTGCAGGACGTAAACCCCACACATTTCGCACAGGCGCTGGGCGCAGGCTGCCAGCTGCTCGGGCTGCGAGGCGACGCATCCCGCCGCGCTGCCAGCGGCACCCCGGCAGTGCCGGCAGGGAACAGCCGCAGCTCCCCGGCAGCATCTCTGCACCTGGGTAGCAGCGACAAGAGCAAACAGAGCAAAGACAGGAGCATCCCTGGTAATTAAAAGAACTAAAAGGTAAAAATAGGAGGAAAGAAAACGGCTTTTTGAGGAAATGTAATAATTTTTAACAGTAGGCAATTAAAAATACGCATGCTTTATGAAGGGTTAGTTCCCCCTTCCCAGACTTTATACTGAAACAACTGGCTGGCAAGTGCAAAAACTCTGCCCCTTCCCGTATCTTTCCTTTTCCCTCCAATACATCACCTCTCTGCACAAAGACATTTCATTCTTTCAGAACTTCGAAAAGGTTTTTGCTTACTAAAGTCACCTCAGTCAAGGATATTCACTGTTGCTAACCTTTTTCCTTGCATATATGATATTGTTGGTGTGCTAAAGCTGTTAGACTCATTAGGAAAGCATCTATACCAGTGATGTATAATTACAGCTCCTCAGGCTCAAATCAGATGCTCTAGAATGTCACGAAAACACTAATTTGTCCTGTTTATATTCACTGTTCTCTTTTAAAGTGAAAGCAGTGAGAAGCACATCACTCAACACCACATTTAGAAGATGATGTGTCTTAGATCTGGAGTCCCAGCTGATCTTCCTCTCCCAAACCATTACAAACGTCTCCTTTCCTCTCCACCTCCTCCTCGTCCATCAAGCACTCCCCACCTGCTGCGAGCCTCTGCTCTGGCTGCTCAGCTTGCTCCATCTACACAAACGTTGCTACAAAATGCAGCAACGAAGACTACCTCACTGCGCTGCCTCTCAGGCCATGCTACTCATCTCCCCAAATCTGCTCAATAGCTTTCGTACCAATGTGAACTTTCTACCTATTTGCTCTCTGCTACCGCTGTCAGATCATGCCTGTATTTTCCACTTATTTCTACACTCCTTGTTGTGTTCATGCTCTTGTCTAAGCCACCCACTTACCTAGAAGATTTCAGTTCTTCCCCAGCTCCCCACTGCTCCATACTGTCTTCACCTCTACGTGCATTTCCAACTCCTTCCCCACAAATCCACTTTAAAGCTTTTCTTCTGCAGCATTCAATATAAAATCCCACCAGGAGCAACCCTCTCTTTGGCAGAGGAAGGCTGGGCTGGATCTGTGCAGGACTCCTCATACCCTACCACCCGCTCCTCGGTTTTGAGCAGCATCAGGTTGGCCACTGGGTTGACTGGTGCCGACCGCTGATCAGGAATGTCAAACGGAAAGTACTGGTCTGTAACTGGAGCTAAGGAGACAACCTCTACAGACAGAGACCTCCGATCTCTGTGCGCTCAGAACTGAACAGAAAATAGGCGGCTAACACAGACACACACGTTACAAACAAAAAAAGACCAAACAAAAAGTAAAGACCAAAACCCTTAAATGCCCCAATTTTGGTTTAGTGGCCTTCATATGTCGCTTCTCACGCGAGCAGGGAGTATGTTTAAAAACCAGAACCATAGAGGAAGGGAAAGAAGCTCCAGACCCAGGAGACCACATGAAGGCACTGGGAAGGTGTGAGAGAGAGAGAGACACACACACAGTGGGAAGAGGTTGCTAAAAGGTAAAACTGAGCTCGTGGCAGACAAGATGAAAATAATGCTTAAACAGATTTCTGGTGCAAATAATCATGATTTAATTTTTCATAACTCCTTTCTGATATTCTCCCAGATTGTTCCTCCTAAAATACCTGCCCCTGGATGAGAAAATGAACACCCAGGGGGAAAAAAAAGAAAAAATGGAGTGAAAGCAAATTTTGCACTTGTATTTTAGCAAGCTTCCAACATAAAACATTCACCAGCTGTGAGTTCATCCAAAACCTTAAGAGGTAGAAAAGTCATTCTGCAGAACTGGAAAAAGTGATGCTAGTTTATTTTTAAGTGACTAAAAGAAAAGTCTAAGCTCGTTTCCTCCAGTTTCAGCATCCTCCTAGGAATGCTGAAGAGTCGATTCAGGAGCCCTCCTGATCATAAACAATTTTTCTTTTGGTTAGTGCTGTTTGATTTTTTTGTTCCCAGAAAGGCTGTCATTAAATAAACAACAGGGTGCACGTACGAAAAGAGAGACATCTTTCAAAGCCTGAACAAAGAGAAAGTAATTCCAAAAGCTCCTAAAATGAGCAACCGAACAAGAGACGAGGACAGTGTCAGATATGACTCAAGGTCTGACACACTCCTCCACAAGCCCTAATGACTGACCTCGACCAGGACTCAACGGGGAAAATAAACCTTTCCAGAGAAAACAAAGCCGTCATACGCAAAATAGGTGAGGAAACAAAGGAAACCAAGGCTTGCTGGTCAGAAGCCCTGTCACTGCATCCCAGAGGTTTGAATCAAGCCTCAAGATGGCCCGTGGTTTGGAAGACCTCGTAGGGTACCTACGATGAGGCAGTCGGCTGATACGCCACAGGCCTGTGGTGGGGGTAAAATAGAGGAGCCAGAAGTGCTTGTGTGAGCTGCAGGATGCCGACTACCATCTAGCGCTTGGCTAGCACATGTTGTAGTGTTAAACTGCTACAACAGTTGTTAAATGGCTGCTCTTGTGATAACTCAGTGGTACAGGCAGGACCGGATCCTGCAAGCGCATTTGTGGGGTCCCCAGGAGGGGGTGAGACCCATCCCCGTGAAGGTGAATAGCACCAAGCCAATACAGCACATTGGCTTTGGTCTTTGGCCTGCGGTGAGTTTCCGCCCCGAGAGCTGGCTGGTAAAGTCTTCTAAGAAACAAGATTGTTCTACCAACTCCTGTGTGCGCCTGACGCTGGCGAAGCCTCACCTCTGGGCTCCAGCAGCATATTGAAAAGCAAGGACCTGGGCTGCTATTGAAGCCTTTGGGGCTCCTCAGAGCTCGTCAGGGCTGCTCTGAGAAAGCAACTGCTCTAAAAACAACGGGTCCAGACCAGTAAACACCCTAGAAATCAGCTGTCACCAGTCTTGGCTGAGAAGTTGCAATTATATATCAAAGCTGTTTTAACTGCTAACCTTGACTTTTGCCTGTGCCGTTACCAAGTATCGTATCTGACTGTCTTCTCTGAAGAAGGACCTGTTGGAAATCCGCCATAAAGATGAAATCATTTACCATGACCAAATGCAGTGCAAGGGTTGGTGTCTGTTATCACATGGTAAATGATTATCAGAAAGGGTTACCTTGATGGTGGCAGTCCATTTATTTAAGCCCGGAAGGAATATTCCCATCATGACTGCACTAGGTGTTTTGAATTGAGAGTGTCACCACAAAGAGAAGGCATAAGCAAATTTGGAAAAAATAACCTAGAAAGAGACGTTCTTTGCAGCAAGACTCATACCTTCTTGATGCAAGCATTTCAATGTAAGAAAAATAAAAGAAGACAGAGACTTCCCATGTTCTATTTTTATTAGACCTCCCCGAGCAAGGGACGCTCGCTTCAGGCTTGTGGGAGCAGCACATCAGTAAGGTGGGGGGTTTTTGTGCAGCTTTGCATCCATATTACTTAGAATGAAATTTCTTTTAAGTGTGCTAAAAGGAGTACTCTTGACAATACACTGTTAAAGTTAAGTAACTTTAAAAGGAAAAAAAGTATGAGAACAGGTTTGAACTGGCTAATAATAAAATTTTTCTGGTTATTTAAATGAAAAAAAGTACTCCGTCGAGTCCTATTAGTCTGGATAACTAAGGAACTTGGCCAAAAATGAATGAAAAAAGAAATCCTACATTTTACTCTAGTTTCTTGTTTCAAGCTATCTGTTCAGCACGTTTCCTTTTCCTGTCCTCAGCCCCCTGAAGCAGTGGCAAGCTATCCTCTTTCACAGGGATCATCATCGCTTTACCTGGATAATTCTACCAAATAAAGCTGAATCCCAATCCCAGTTTTTCACCAAGTGATACTATTACCAGAATGATGAAAAAGGAAATAAAAGAAACAGGACAGAAACGTAAAACCTGAAATAAGTTTCTGAATATGAAATCACAAGGGGAAGGGCTGCAGGAGGTCACCATAGTCCTTCAATTCACTCTGTGCTGGGGCTTCCCGTGAGCACAGCGTGATGCCTGTAAATTGCTGAGAGCACAAATTTGAAACACTTCTGTTTCTTAGCATCAAATGAGATAGCCGCTAAGAAAAGCTTAAACAATTGTGCCTTGCACATCTACTTCTAGGAAGCAGCATTAAAAACAAAACAAAACAAAAATTCCCAAAAACCCAGCAAAACACCACAGACCCAGATATTGATAAATAATGTACACTAATACATCTGAAAGTTTCAATGAGAGATATAAGTGCCCAGAATCCCTTGGAACACAGTTCATACTTTATTCAGCTATATAAATATAAAATACATTTTCCAGATTATTGAGGGGAAACCATAAGGATGCCTGATGAAATAGCAATAATATGAGGTAGGAGCTCTTTGCAAGGCATCTTTTTTGATGCCTGCCCATCTCAAAAAACCCTCACCGTTTCCATCACTGTCAGTAGCATGGGAAACTTCTGCCAATCTCTTCTCCCCCAGGACAAGAAGGCAGCCACTGGGGCACTAACACCCCCCAAACATCTTGGGGAGTGTGGGTGGATCTCACCCTCCACCTAAAGCTTTCCTGGTATGAAACTCTTCAGGCTGCTGTTTCCAAAGAAGACTTCTTTCACAAACCACATTGAACGTAACGGTTTGTCAGCTATAACGACATAAGACCACTGGCTTTGGCAAAGAGATGGTCTGTACGTCTACTGACTGCTTGTTCACATGGCGGCAATGTGGCACTTTGAATACCCGCTATCTTCAAGGCCTGATCTGTTCTCCATCAGACATAAGTTCTTATGGTCTTCCACTGCTTTCTTACCACTAGCCCACATGAGGACTCTGGTGTTGCCGGGTGAAGATTACGGGATTTATTTATTTTCCCCACTGTAAATGCTCTCCCACTGAAGCCACTTCGTGTCAACCAGAATGTTAAACAAGTCACTTGAAGTCCAAAACATGGGAAAGCCATAGCCCCATCCAGCATTTCCAATTCTGCAACAGAAGGATGTTGCACAATACAAAAAGCAGGCTTATTTCTTTTTCAGCCTGCCAGATCATGGTTACCTCCAGCCCTTCCAGGACCCTGCCTTCTCTGCTTCTCTCTCCAAGCCTGTTCTTATCCCTAGCCCAACTCAAAGCATTGCTTTTTTTCCATGCCCACACTTTAATCTCCTCAAACACCACTTTCATCCTGTGCCAATGGGACCTCTTACTGTTCTCACAGCTAAGAAACACCTTTTCTAAGCAACCTCAGGAGAAAAGTAGCTAAAATGCTGTAGTTAATGATCTGGATGGGGAAATATTACCTCTGTGCTCCAGCCTGGGCCCCATCACGCATCTCCTGCATGGCGTTGGGTATCTAAATTGCTCTCCCTGTATCTGTGCAGAGCCAGGCACGGAAGAGTCGAATCAAAATTGGATTTGCTAATATTTGCAAAGCGCTCATTGATCAGAGCTGAGAAGCGTTATTAATACTTTATTGCAGAGATGACTGGCTTCGCTGCAGAGATACACCTCTCCTCCTCCACAGCTGAGGGTTTGTGAAATAACCAGCTGACCTAAAAAACCTCATCAACCTCCGGTGGGACCTGCTCTAGCACTGCCGTGCTGGGGGGGGAACTGTGGGACAGAAATCTCATTTCATCTCGTTAAACAGGCTCAGCTACAAAAAGTTAACAAATTGCTAGAGAACCATGCAAACCCGTATCAGCACAGTGGTGGTGCATGACTGCAACAGAGCATACGAACTGTGAGCCATGTGAAAAGACTGATGAGATCTTGAAGGAAAAAAAAAAAACAAAACCAAACTACAGACTAGTAAATTAAAAAGAGCTTGTGTGGGCAAGTCTACCTCATTCCCTCCGGTTTTTGTAGTAGGAAAGATGCCATTATGAAGTGGCTGGAGCGAGTTAAACACCTTTTAAGTGTGTTCTAACAATTAGTGGTATTATGAAAAAAAACACCTGGCATTTGTTTAAAAAAAAAAAAAAAGTTGTCTTATTTAACTACAACTTCAATGTTTAAAGTATTAATAGCTGCCTATGCTGCTCGTTCCTACATGCTTACATGCTTTTCAAATTGCATTTGGTAAAGCTCAGTCCATCTGTTTTCCCACACTCCGTCAACACATGCAACAAAGTGAGCAGAGGCTACCTACGGTAGGGTTGTATTTTGTTCAGAACTTTCTGCTTGCATACCAGAAATTCAATGCTAATTCAACATGCTTTGGGGGCTTTCGAGTTACAAAGGAGGGGGCTCAGGAAGGGGAGGGGAGAAAGGGGGGTTTCACTCATCATGATACACACACTCAGAGACGAACAAGTGGCCAGGAAGGATTTGTGCATCGCCGAAGCCTGGTTGCGTACCAGTGCCTCTCTACGCCAGCACAAACCTGTTCCAACATGACAATATTATGCACCAGAAACTGGACAAGTGGCTGCTAATTCGCGGCACTAACTTCAAAAACCATAAATTTTCTTTTCAAACCCATCCAACAGGACAAAGAGAAGTCTGTTTGAGATTCATCACAAGTCCCAGGCTGATGGCTAATTTGTATGAAAATGGGTATGGTGGTTCCTGTAAATAGCTCTCCTCAGATGCTCTGTAGGTAAGTGGCCTTGGGAGGATTTCAAAATAAATTGCCGCCCAAGACCAGCCTGCACAGAGTCTAGGAAGAGACAAATGCTCAGACGTGTAGCCCCAGAAAGGGTGGCGAGGGGTCTTCATACAGAGAGCTGGGGACCACCAAGGTGCAAAAGGCAGAAGGGGCAGAGGCAGAAAATGAGGATGCGCCAAGGCGGTGGCTTTCCAGATGAATTCTTCACCAGCCGTGTGTCCTGTTTCACTGCTGTCTTGCTGCTCCCCCGTCCCTGCCCGTCCCCACAACGCTGTCTGTCTGCCACCCCTCCGTTGCGCCAGCACAACTGTTTCAGCAGCCATGTTCCGTGAACCGGATTAACAGGTCTGGCTCCCAAAAAAAAAAAACCCAAAGCATTTTAATTGCCAGGCTATTTTTAAATTCTCCAATGTTACACAATGTGGCAGGTATGACTGAGGGGGTGGCACTTATTACCACAAGGTAAGGGCAGGAGGAGAATGAGGATGCTCTTAGCAGGTAACATCAGGAAAGGTTTTGTCAAATGAAATGTATGGCCTCGCTTTCTCCTCCATTAGAGTTCACGCTGACTGCTTTGCCTGTCATTACTTTCAGGGTGGCCTGATTTTGGAGTCATATTAGCCTTTATGCTAGCACAGGCATTTTAAATTACTACTAATTTCTCCAAACTTCTACATTTTGACTCACGAAAACATTTAAACAAATCTACCGACTCTTGGAAGCAAGCCAACCAGACACAGAATTTTAAGTAGTTTTTTTTTAAAAAATGTCTTCTGTGGTAGGGATTTATACCAGGAGGCACTACACCAAATGCTAGTCAGGCATAGAACAGCCATCATTTATATTATCACTTTGTCTGAAAGTACCTGGGAAAAGACACTGCATTTGGCAAAAAGGACAGACAGAGTAAAGACACAGGCAAATGAACTGGCACTACCATCCCTGGAAGCAGTTTTAGGTGGAGAAATGAAGACTCTTATCACCTAAATCTATCACCCAATAGTTGTCTCCCTGTTTTTTTGCTAATGTAATTTATCATCTTTGCTACGCAACAAGGTAGATGGGCTGCTGAGCATTTACCGTTAGAGATCAGAATGGATATTTAAAATACCCCCTCTATTACAGACGGGTTTCTGGTGATGCAGATGGGATGCTATATACATTCGCTATTAAACACACAGGCAGTAGTCACCTGAATGTGATCTGGATGCCATCTGAATGTCAACCAGCAACCCTGAAATGGAGCTCAGAGCAAAAACTTCCTCCATTCAATATAAAGGTCAAAATCTGTCCTCATGTGAAGCCTAGATTTTAAACAAAATATTTTTCCCATTTAAAGCTCTTGCACTGTAACACACTGAATTCTAATGCAGTGATGGTTTGTGCTTCAGGACTAAAGGTTATTGTTTTAAAATATGGGTCCTTACTTGATTCATATATCCTCAACCATATATTCAATGCCACTATAAAGTCTTCCAGTAGCTTATGCCAATGTAAAACCTGGAATAACAAAAAGGGGCCCCATTCAGCTTTTACTCTTCCTGGGAAAGTCCTCATGGAAGCATTCAAAAATATTCTTTGGCTAAAGATTTTGACATTCGGTTCAAAGGATGATATCCCAGTCCTATTCAACTGTAAAATTCAGTGAGGCTAAAATTTAAGCCCAGACTTTGCAAATCTGACTGCCTGCTATGTTTAAACTAAAACTGGTTTCCAAAACTTATATCACATTGGCTGAAGTATGGAGCCACACTGCTTGACCGATGAGTTTTATTTTCCTCAGCCTCCCTCGTCTGGAGCTCTTCCTGTGACATCAGGAGCTACTCACGGCTCCGTAAACTTTGACTCCCCAAAAGAAAAATCCCTGCACCTTGTAGGATTTCCCCACCCGCCGCGTGGCTGAACTTAAGAGCCACCAAATCTCTACTTCCACTGTGTTTATGTTGAGTGGCACGGAAACTCCGAGTCAATTAAAGGAGTTTATTTGGTGTCACTGTGATTTTTTTCTTCCGCCCCCATTGTTAGTTTTTATACATACAAAGGGGGAGGAAGGAGCTCTGCAAACATGGGAGACCATTACAAGTTCTTCCTTCAGCTGTTCTGCTGCTGCATGCAGTCAACTTGTAGGGATGGAGTAAAGTGAAAACATCTTATACTATGACTCACAGTCACAGAGGTTTTCTCCAAACAGCCTGGAAGCGAATAATCCAGAAAGACCATAAATGTAAATGGCAACAGAAGACTGAGGGAGCAGAATTATTCTGTGGTGCAAAATGAGCCCATTCAAAAGAAAATCCAGATAGATGGGCTATTCATCCCACTACCAGAGCGGAGTAATTAAAATAACATTTCACTTCTGTGTGCTTGGTTCACTCTTGCTCATGAATAGTGCAGAATCTAATAGCAACCTGGACCTTCCAGCTTGCTTTCGGTATCTATGTAGCAGGCACCGGACGCTGGTGGAGCCTCACGTCACCTTCAGCTCCAAACAACCCTAAACCTTGGTTCTGTTAAGATGATAGCAGAGGACAGCTAGACTTTTATTCAATGCTTTCATAACGTCGGCCAGGTTGTAATTTGCTGGGAACAGGACGAGGCTATCAAAGCAGCACAGGTGGATTTTGTTCACCGCTATTTTTCTTCCTAAACCCAGTGCTCACTTGAAATGTATCACTTTATCTAGGAGAGATTTTCATTCACAAGCAATTTGTCATGCGACTCCGAACTTCTGGGACTGTATTGATTCCAGAACTGCAATTGCAGTTGTCAGCAGCACAGGCTCCTGCGATCTGTTAAACACATTCCTCGAAGGTGGTTAGTATCCTCCCTTCTCCCTTCCTGTGGGAAAGACAGCCGCGACGGGCTCTCACTCACCATCCTCTGGAAGGCTTCGCTGGGATGGTTTATTATACTAAAGCCCTGCCGGTCTCTTTGCCCTTCCTCCCTGTGCGCCTGCCTCGCAGCGGAGCCAGCCGGGCTGGCTGGTGCCTGGCTGGTGCCCGCTGACTGATGAGCATCCCGCAATGGATCAGGCCAGCCCCGGGGGCTGGAGGCCCAGCACCCGCCACCTCCGACACCGCCGGGACAGGGACAACAAAGCCCCAAGGGCAGCCAGGGCATCAAAGGCAGAGGGTAACCCCAGCTCAATTTGGACAAGAGTATAAATCATTCCCTTGGTGTATCTAAACCTAGGGTAAGAAGATTCTTTCTGTTCGCTTCATTTTTTCCCCTTTTTAATGTGTCTAACAGGATTAGAGCAAGTTAGCAGTAAAACGCTTGATCCCCCACATATGGCCAAAGAGCCAGAAGCCTGGCAGTGGCTGCTGCTGCTGCCTCACTTAGCTTTCCCTGCAGCAACGCCTCCGGGCTAGCTCTCGCTAAGAAAGGGCCTTGAGTTACGTACAGCGTGGAACAGTCCCATTCTTAGGACCCTTCTTCCAGGAGGTTTTCCATTGCGAATTAAACCCTTTTTCAGACCTGACAGTAAGGTGAAATGAGGTATAAGAAATCACTTGGGCTCCTCAGCCAGCCCTTCAGCTGGCAGAGCCTGGCAGAGGGCCACCGAGAAGCAATGGTACTGGGCTGATTTGCACCGACTGAGGCTCTGCCAATAACCCTTTTAAGGATTTGGAAGGAGTCCCTGTGAACTAATAGGCCGCACGATTTTAATCCGAGTGAAGGGGAAGGGCGATTCTGTCTGACCTTTGCCTCTTCCGAAGGAGGGGGAAGGAAAGTGGGAACGGTTGAGCTGAAATGATCTGAAACAAAAGCAGGTGTCGGCGTACACGAGGTACTGCCTGGAAAACAGAGAGCTGCTGCAGCCTAAACCAGCATTCCTTCATACCAGAGACATGAATAATATCAAATAATACACGCACGGAAAACATGCATCATTCTCATCAATTCTGTTTCCTTCCCCCTTGCGCTTCTCAACTACAACCAAGATCAAAGATGAGGCTATTCTGATGTGTAGGAGAGGCTTTTTTTTAGTTGTTTTAAATAAAAATGCCACAAAGATGCCAAAAATAACACTCAAAGGATTTGCATCAGAACAATCCCACTGAGGGTGCAATGTGGACAAGTGGCACAAGGGCTAAACTCATGACAGTCAAAGCCTAGAAGGGATTACTTGGCTTTGTTGTAAGAAACTCCTCCCTAAGCACTTTCTTCTTTCAACGCTGCTGAAATTGTTGCTAGCAACGAAGTGAAGTAAAAACAGAAGAAAATTTGGACCTAGCATGCTCTCAGCAAGAGAGGGCATTAGCTGGCAGTCTGCACGGCAAAGCAGACCTGCAGAGTTTATGGCAAGCTCTGCCAGAAATGCAATATATATAGTCAGCCCTTCTGAAAACTCTGCAGTTTGCCTTCAATTAATTTTACTGTCATATCATCTAGCTATACTCAATGCTCTTTACAGGAACTGCTATGGATACCACAGTAATCATGAAATTATTGAGGGCAAATGGCATGTTTTAAGAGCAGCCACTTGAACTGCAGCTCTTTTTACCAAACTAACTCAATTAGGGATGAGTTTTCTCCATAGGCATCATACGCTTAACATCAAAGGCTGCTGGCTGTGTTTCTAAAAAGGTATATCAATGCATAAATGGAGCTGTATCTCCTCAGAAAGCAGAAGATATTGGATAAACACTAAGTGCTGTCGAAGGGTACTGAAAATTGAGAGTAGGACATACTCCACGCTTTCGCAGAAACACCAGTGTACAGACGAGAGTGATGCATTGCAAATATATACGGCTGCTATTATGTAAATTCCATTGTATTAGTCATCATGTTCTTCTAGATATTAAAATCCCTTTCTCTAATGAACTGCAACCAACTACTCCAATTCTCTAAGTACGTCACAGGATACTGGGACATTCAAATCCTTCCATCCAGCAGCAGTATATGCAGCAGCTACACCAAAGAAAGTGGTGCAGGGGTGGGGGGAAATCTATGTTTCATCTGGCTGTCCTTATTTTGTTGGTAGGCTCATCTTGGTACTCTTTGCATGTGAAGAGAACGGGGTGAGGCAGTGCCTATGTTTGTGTACACAAGGAGCATAGGGGAGCAAGAAGGAGGGAGAAAGGAGCCGTGATGAGCTCCCAGGGGAGCGAAAACACTCGGCTACTACCAGCAAACCTTCCCCCAATTCCAACCCATACCCTACCATCTCATTGTCGGATTCTGCAAGGGATCCAAGGCTTTCAGTTCTTGCTTATTTTGGGGGCAGCTGATGGGATTTAACATCCCATGTGTCACCCAAGACATGGCAGGATTTCCCACTTCGGTTGTAGTTCTACAATAATTTTCCCTAGTATGTAACAAAAATGCAACAAAAATCCTTAGCCTCTCCCCAAACTCCCAAAAGAAAAACATCATCATCATCATCATCATCATCATCATCATTATTATTATTACTTTAAATACAAATTAACTACTCTGACCAAAAGACCAGAGACCTGATTTCCAGCACAGCCCTATGAACAGTTGTACAGGCACAGGGTGGAGGTAAGAAATTACAGTAGGTGGCTATGAATGAGGGGGCAGAGCAAGTATTCCCTTTGTGGATGAGGAAAAGTCTTGGAAGCAGTTTCCTAAATACATGTATACAATAAAGTATATTGGCATTTCATTCACTGCCTGTATCTTCTACTCTACTGTCTATGTCAAATTCTCATACACTGTACTTAGAAACATTTTAAATAAAGTAATGGAGGTTATTTAACTAAGGCTCTGTTCCAGATAAAATGCTCTCCTCTGGGTGCTTCTGATTAATTTTGGTTAAATCTTAATAGAGTAATACACATTGATATGCCTTTCTACATTTCCCACTGGAGAGTCTCCTCTCTTTCTGCCAGCTTAGGCTACAGAAACCCCTCAATTTAAAAAAATCAGAGTTGAGATTCATTTGAAGAACTCTTCCTCCTCTTTAACTTTTGCAATTCATTAGACCTCCATAATTAAACCAAATGGGAAATCTTCCAGTTCCCCAGCGGGTTTTTGTTAGTCGGGGGGAAAAAAAAAAAAGAAAAAAAAAAAGTAAGTTTTCCTGCATGTGCCTTTGAATTTGTACTGAGAAAATCCCAGGCTTTTCGTGTGAGCAGCTGCAGCAGGGTTACCCAGGGTCGGCTTGGGTAGGAAGCAAAGGTTTCCTCCAGTCAGTTAGGGGGAACATAGCCATGGTTGGCAAAAGGGGAAAGAGAAAACAACTTCCATTCAATTCAAAGTGCTTTTAAAATGAAAAGCAGCAAGATACATTTCAGAAAGGGGCTTAGCTAATGGAGATGATAAAGAGAGGAAAAAACAGAGGAATCTAGATGAAGTGCTAAACATTCAGCAAAAAAAATCAATAGAATTCAAATAAGCCACTGACATGAACATTTGATTTTATATCTATGCACACAGTCAGTGTACCTTAACCTCTCAAACCTGCTCAATACCTTTCTTCCAATCCTCAGTCTCACCTGAAGCAGCTTTGACTCCCACAGTCCCTCTGTCCTCCACCAAGTGACCCATATCCCTAAGAGCTGACCAGCTTGGGCATCCCAGGTACGCGGTTACGCACGACAGCATGAGCCAGCACGCGTGGCCTTGTCCTTTTAGTGGTATTGTATGTACTTTGGAGCAGGTCAGGAGGAACAACCCCCTGTCCCTCGAACCAAAGGGGAAAAGGGGCAAAACCTGTTTTGAGAGCCTCTCCATAGCACTATCCACCAGCAGCCACTTCATGCGGGCTCAAGTAGATCCCATGACAGTACGGGAAAGTGCCCAGGTCAGAAAGCAAATCTGTTCTGCAGGCTTTACTGCATGCAAGACCCCACCTCTCCAAGGACTTAAAAGTCAAGAATAAACAAAACCATCCTCCTCCTCTAAAATCCCCCTCAAACCCCAAAACGCACTGTGACTTGCAAAGTTCTTGGAGTTTCAATTTCCATCCTGTTTACGAGAAAAGGTTATTCTTACCCATAAATGAAAAGCAAAGCTGATCAGTTTTAATATTACAAACCCCAAGAACAGCTCTTTCTATTCCTCAAAGCCTGCCCCCCACTAGTTTACATGCTTATTCTCCTTGTCCAACGTGTGCCGCTCATTAAAATCTCTGGGAGACACGTCCACGTGAACCGCCTGATGAAAATAGACGCAGTATTTATTTTCAATGCTGGCGGTATTCACACCTCCTCCCCATTGCATAGGGTAAAAAGATGATAAAACAGACCTTAAAATATTTCCTTAAAAATTAAAAGAACATATGAGCAAGCTGGCTTTTTTAAAAAAAAAAAAAAAGAAAGAAAAAACCCCATGTAGCACCTGACAGATTGCAATAGCTGCAGAAACTGAAATTCGGTTTATCTCCGGAAGAACTGCAAGGAAGGGATGTAGCAGAAGCTACCCCAGCTAGCTACCCCAGGAGGACCTGCCTTTGGCAACGAGGACCACTCCTCTGCCTCTGCGCGGCAGCTGTAGCGAGCAATGCCAACCACCATCCCAAGGGCAGCCACCGTTCATTTTGCAGAGGTCCAACAGCCAGTGGTAACGTGGCACAGGGATGAACTTGTGGTCTAGAGGTTTAACAAAACAAGCAAAAATAGGTGGGTTTCCTCCCTGCCCCCCTATGCTGCCTCCACACCATACATCAGTGTTATTGCAGCCAGAGAACTTGGTGCTGATTTACATAGTCTCGCTGTTTCCCTCCCAAAGCATCAGCGTATGTAAGTATATAATGTACCTAAGTAGATGTTCAAATAATCTCCAAAATCAATATTGATCGGTCATAGATCTTGTTTACCATGTTTTTATTCTACAAGCTGTACACCTCACTGGGAAACCACATACCTATAGAAAAAAAAAAACCCAAGCAACTTTTATTATTTGGTTCATGACAAGATTAATGACTTGAAACGCATGGATTAGTTTCTTGCTTCAGACTACACCAATCCTATAACAGCAGATCCCTGTTGCGAAACAAAAAAGAGTACAACTCAATATGCTATTCATGAATAATCCAATGTGGATAGAGAGTTATTCAGCTACAATGCAATTAAGAATGAAAAAGAGAGGGTAACAGCAGTAAACACCCAGGGATATTTTGAATTTAATTGGGATTAACATGTAATACGCTTACAGCCTTTTGAAGAGAGGCTACGCAGCGGCATATTGAGAACATAGGCGTTTTAAAGCCCCGAGCACCTCATTTAATGGTCTTTTCAGCTGGCAAAAGCTGCTTTCGACAGTGGGTTCATTTGCAGGGAGTTTAACCCAGCACTATTGCGTGAAGCTGAACTGCGCTGGGGGGAGCAGACTCCAATGCTCCAAAGTACATTTTGCAGTTTCGGGGCAGGGGAGCTGAAGCATGTGAGTGTATTTCTGAAAGCCCATGACCTAATCTTCTCTCGCACACTCAGCTCCTCACACGCGGAGATACTACAGGTAATATCGGGGAGCGCTCGCCTTGAAGAAAATCACAGAATAAAGACAGATTTGGAGGGTTGCCAACATGATGGTGGGTAGGTGTACAAGGCACCTACCTGGACGCTGCTTGGAGAGCAGGTATCAT
Organism: Calonectris borealis; assembly: GCF_964195595.1. Taxonomy (NCBI): domain Eukaryota; kingdom Metazoa; phylum Chordata; class Aves; order Procellariiformes; family Procellariidae; genus Calonectris; species Calonectris borealis. The sequence goes on along the minus strand of NC_134313.1, from coordinate 112,212,476 downwards.
CTATATGCTTTTTGTGCATAGTTCTTCTAGGGAAGGTATAAATAGGGAAAAAAAATAATCAATGACTATTTTCAACTTATGTTTTGGGAAGATGTATGGGAAGAAATCAAGCAGTCGTTGATGGTTTATCCTCCGCTCACAGGAGTATTTCTGGCTTCTACCAATGTTTTGGTACTGCCCAAGCTGTTTAAGAGTGATGGTGCAAATATCTGCAGCCTGTTTGCAAAAGGAGGGCATCCATTGGCATCTCAGATAGTTGTGCTGCCCTTGCCTGGAAGGATGTCTCAGGGAAGAGAAAGGGCTGGTTCAGAGTCCACATCACTGTTACGGGCTCCCAAAGCATACTGAGCAGCTATCAAGCTCACAGAGGGCATCTCTAAGGCTCTCTCACGGGGCTAAGCAGAGGGGGAAAACTGAAATACTGCGAATTTTACCTTGCGAATTTCCACAGCCCTTTCATTTTTTGGTGACTTACTCTACAGGAGGATAGTATGGAAACTTGGGCACACAGAGGAATGAAAAGTAAGGAAAGTCTTTGATATTTTTTTCCTTTCTACCTGCTGATTCTCTCTCCTTCAGATCGCAAGTGTCAGTTTTATAAAAGCCAAAGTTTGCAGTAGGGCTCCCACTGCAAAGGCCCTACTGTCCTTAAGTAGTCTTTGAAGATCTTCTTCCAAGCTGTTCCCACCACGCTTCTCCTCAGTTACCAAACCCAGTGGGAATGAGTTGCACATGTTGCCTCAAGTATTTCTACAACTGCCGAGCTTTGTTTGTATGTGGTGATAGTGGAGGAAATGGCTTTATTCTAAATATATCTCTCCCTTACATCTGGGTGAAGAAACAGGGATGAGGTTATCCTTTTAAGTGCTGGTAACCGGGGCTAGTATATTTGTTATTGCTGCACCTCTGAGAAAACCGAATTAGGGACCGTTGTACTAAGTGTTATTTTTCTCATGTAAGGACAATCTCTGCTCTGGTGAGCTTATACAAATCCGCCTTCTGCCAACAACTTAGCAAAACACGGAGCAAATATTCCGCTGACTTATGTCTGCTGCAGTCCCACTGAAATCAATGAGGTTGACCTACTTGTAAATCGAGCAGAATTTGATTCCTGTGTTTATTTGTGGATGGCTACGGAAGAGGCTGACCAAGTCCGCGTGGAAAAAGATAACCCAGAACATCAGAGGTAGCTTCTGCTTGGACTAAACTTCAGAGGGTTTGAGGACAGAACATGGGAACGGATGGACGAATCCTTACAAAAACAGCAACCGGACTTAGCAACTTTGCTTTGTTAACCTGAAAAGTGCTCGGGGAGCTCCCATGCTGGGAGAATTCACGTGATCTCACTATTACGCTCACTACCGCTTTTCATTTATACACCTAATTTGAATAAAAGGAAACCAGCTGCAGATCGATGACACACACCAATACCACAGCAGCGATAAATCGAAAGCAAAAGGCAAAGAAAAACCCAGAAAAGATTTTTAGCTACGCCATGTAACCAGCAAGGCAGCAGAGCCTGAAACGTGCTTCACCAGTCAGCCACAGCATTCGCAACCGGCCTGAGCCCCACAAGCAACACAGCAACATAAATCCGAACATGCGCCCTGTATTATAACAGCAGAGCATTAGCATTCGCCAAGCGGCTTCGAGTTGCCACGGGTTTAACAGGGATAGAAGAAGTGAAGGGGCATATAGTTCAGAGCCAAAGTAATTAAAGGTTTGGGCTGATGACTGGGATTAAGATACCAGCACCACTGTTTATCTGTAAGCACCAAGGAATCCCAGGAGCAGCTGCACCAGTTGCTGAGCTGCTACCCCAGGTTCAGCAAGGTTTTGTGCCTCACAGCCTGCAAGTGTCACTCCACAGGGACGGGAGGAAAGGACAGCTAGATGAAGCCTCAGCAGTCTGGAGAATACTTCTGAAGCTTGCACCTCTGCTACAAAAAGCTTTTTTTTGGAGACCACAAGTTTTAAAAAGGCTGGAAAATATAAGCACGTAAGAATTAGAAAGACCCAGGACCTGGATTTGAAAATGGCTGGGAGCAAAGCATCTCTTCAGCATCCTGCAGAAGGCAAGCCAGCCTCTGCTATCAGACCTAGTGGAAGCTGTGGGTCTTGCTCATTGACTAGCCGGTCGGGTGGGTTGATAGACAGATAACATCATGTCTGCACCCTCATTTCAGAGGCAAAAATCTGGACAGAAAAAAGTATGCTACCATTAAGTTAGCAAATACATGAATTATTTAAAAGTTCACAGGGAATGGAGGAGGAAAAGTCTGAGCACAGGCAAGGTAAAATGTCTTAAAAATGAGCCTTCACACAGGGCTCTCCATCATTTCCAGGATGCTCTAAACCAAGCTGGCATGCTGTGGTACGAAGGCCAGTTTTGTCTGGCACGCAATAGCTCCTGGCTTCCAGCGATTTCCAAACTCAGCAAGAGCTAGGAGCCAGGAGCCACTACCTCTCGCAGACACGCTACCAGCATGCTTAATTTGGGAAAGGAAAATACAGTCTGGCACATTAGCCCTGAACAGCTGCCAAGCCCTGCTCTCATCTATGCAGCGCTGGAGCTGGCCAAAAAATAGGGGAAAAAAAGTCCAACACCAGGCTGGACTCCCTCAGTAACAATCCCACTTCCCAGCCATCTCGGTCTCGGTGTGCTTACCTTCTTCTGACCGTAACAGGGAATCAGAGCTCATATTCAGAGCTGATAGAAACATCAAGCCATGAACAATCTGGGAGAAACTGGGAGTGAGGCAACACCACACAAAAGTGAGTCTGCTCAGGAGCTTTCACACCCTATAATGTTGAAATAACTAGTTCTGGAGATTGTGCTCAGGCTTGGTTCACCATCCTGCTCGATACCACCACCAAGTATGACAAAAATCTTGCCTTCGAGGCTGCTCCACAATACACACTCCTGTGCCTAATCCAACTATAATTAAATAAACCTAAGTTCAAATGGGGAAATTTCAAACCTATTAAGAAGAAACCTGCAGCTATTATATGGATTAAGAAACATTTTGGAATTATACATACATGTACTACTAACACAAGATAGGCTTAATCAGAAGAAAACCCCTACACCTTTGAATAGGCTACTACAATCACCTAGATCTTTTCAGAAATCATAAAGTAAACAGGCTTCCAGAAAGGAGTTTTATAAAAATAAATGTATGATAATAAATGTGGAGATAGCTGTATTTATTTATATTTTAAGCCCTAGGAAACATGGATGTCTTATTTCAAAACATTCTCTACAAGCAGGAAGACTAAACCCAGCATTTTGGGTGGGCTTGTTTGGGTTTGTGAGGCTTTTTTTAAAATAATTTTGTCATTTAATCACTTGCTTCCAGGACACTGGGGTTTAAAGAAAATGTCAAGTGTCATCAGTTGACAGTGCTGACAATGGAGAAGAAAAAGGGTTTGCAAGTACATACAGGATCTTCTATTTGGCTTTGACCAGTACTAACCAGCAAAAAATATTTACCGTCAAAAAACATGCTCCAGAAAACACTTAAATACACATGCAAATGTATTTGCGTGCTGTCTTTTGTTGCAAGTACTGGTATTAAAAGCTTGACAGTTTTCTGCATTCACTGAAGGAAGCACAAGAAGAAAGGACTCCGGTAACACATTACAATGCAGGACAACAATATAGTGTGCAGAGCACAGAGAATAATTCAAAGCTAATCTATATATCCACAGTCCCATGAACTGCTTTTAGCAACAACTACAATTCCTATGAAGAACACAAGCAAGGATGGATCACACTGGCCTCCATCACCCTCCAATGTTCCCACTCAGTCGCACCAGGCTGTGGAGCGGCCGGTGGGTATCTCTGTCCACTACACCGATACTAGCCATCCCACTGAGTCAATCAACTCCACGCCTCTCAAACCTGAGTCACCCTCGAGTTTTCATTTGCGGGGATGAATCTGCCCCGGGTGCAATTTCAATGGGCACCAGTGGAACCAGCAGCTGGGACCAGCTCAGAGGGTTTTCTTGTGGAGACGAGCTCGTGTGTGCTGTCTCCCAACCCACTCATTCTCACGAACAGGATGAGGCAGATATAATAACTGGCTTTCACAGTCACAGTTAAGAGGACTATTGATTTTGCCCCCGTCCCTAGGTCAGCCCTGATACGTCTCCAGCTGCAGGGAGATGCTGGACAGTTCCCCAACCACGCAGCAGGGTGGAGTCAACAGTGGCCTGGGCAGTAAGGTGTCCTCCCTGGTCAAGTATTAAGTAAAGGGGCTGAAATCAACCCATCTTTTGAAATGTTCCTGGCATTCATAATACTCAAGCCACCATAAATCCCAGGGAAACTAATCAAAGCTCAAGAGAATTCAAAAGATTGTCTTAGATAAAAAAAATAAAGGATTGGTTTTATTTCTTGGATAGATAAACTACTGAAAAAGGTCTTGGGAAAAAGGGCAAAGTTTTTCCTATGAACCGTGTAGTAAGGGAAGTGCCTTGTTTTGGACGCTGTATCAATTTCTTGCCTCCTCTTAGGCTCATTCAGCTAGAAATTAACTGCTCAGAGGTGCAGCATAACTATAAAAAGATGATGCCACTCATTCATGAGAAGTGAGTCTGCTAGGAAAGCAGCAGCAAACACCCTGCTGATCCACTGCCCAAAAGAATCTTGTTCAAAGTGTGTGAAAAAGAGTACAAAACCTTACATAAACAAGGCACTGTTCTTACAAAACCTTAATATTCTGGATTTATGCTGCTAACTTTGCTACTTGAGGGAGCTGAGCAGCTGGTCTGTCACACAAGAATGACCTAGCCTCTTGGACACAGCACAGACTAAACAATGATAGCCCACTTTCAGACCCTGGCAGAAGTGTCCCAGACTCACCCCATCCTTCTTTAACCACAGGTTCCCTCCTTGCTCTTTTTATTTAACAACAGCCACCTGTTTACCACTCACTGCCTAAAAATTGCCTTAGTCTCTGGAGTTGCAAGAATGTTGCGTCCCTCACAAACCAAAAACCTCAGTTTATCTCAGAGAAGGATAGAACCATCTTCTGCTCTCTCTCATCGTTTGTTTGAATTATGATGCTTTCAAGAAGAAAGAAGAGAAACCCACAAACCAAACCGAACAAATGAAGGCAATTTCCACCTGAATTGGCCCTCTCTGAGCGGTCAAATACTCTATCTCATAGTGCTGGCATTGCCCAGATGAGGGGGCTGGAGAGGTTGGTAAAATAATTGTGATGTCCTCATGGTGCCCAGCTTGCTCCTCCTCTGCCTTCTGTTAGGGCAAACAGTGAGTTGTTACTGGTAATTAATTACTTAATATTTTAAAGCAGTAATGCTGCTTTGGGTATTTTTCCCCTTGGAATTTAGCTAGGGTCACGTATTGATGGCACCTAATGAAAAGCTTTGAGAGGAGCTCGTGACCAGCTATCATTTTCAAACATGTTTTGATAAAGGACAGAAATGCATACAAACGCAGCAAAGAAAATAAGCAGGAGAATATAGTCAAAAGCACCCGTTTTTCAGGAGCATCATCAGAAGTCAAAATAAAGGGAGGAGGACCTCTCTCCTTCTGCCCCGTAACTTCCCCATATTGTCCCCCTCAGCCCTCCTTGTTGGATGGCACAGGGAGAACTCGCGCTCCTGTTTATGATTTGCTTTGTTTCCAGCCCGCTGGAGCTCTGATACAGTAAAGACAGCCATCTCCCATTAGAAACCAAATCGTCATGTAAAACAGCTATTGGGTCACTTCAAACCAAGACAATCTGAACAACATGCGGTGGGCCAGAGGAAGAAGAGCGGAGAGGGGAATATGCTTCCAACGTTCATCCTGGGAAGTTGACTCTGACACTAAACGCAGCTTTCACTTGCTCTAGGACTATGGGCTATGCTGGAATAAAGCGTGTCTCATCTCTGCTTTCCTTACAGGCACTTCCATGGGTTGACCTAGAACAGGATCTTCAGGACTGTACTTCTGCCTATACAGTATCTTTTCTAAAGGCACCCCGATCATGCCTGGCACCGCTGGTAACCCACCCCAGAAATCAACATAACGGGAGTTCGCCTCCTGGCTGCCTCACTTGCAAATCGCGGAGACCCAGTTTTACACAGGCAGAATTTCACGCGTCAAATTCTTGTTTCAGCTGCACTAATCCGCTAACTCCAATAACGTCATGGAGAGGCGTGCTTTCCCATTTCAGTTCATGCACATTCTCTAGCTGCAGGGGACATTAAGCTTCAATACAGACTATTTTAAGAAGTCAGCTCATCTCTCTCTCTTTTCTTTTTTTTTTTAAATTCCCAAACTCAGCTATGAAATTGAACAAAACCAGACAATTTGTCATTAATCCGTCAATTGAGATAGACCCACTGAGCTAAGATAATGGCATATATTGAGTGGTACATGCTCAAGAATTATGCTAAGCTGAAAATGCACTAAGCTGCCATGAGAAATCTGTGGTGTCTCAGTGTGATCTCACGCTGTAATTTACATTCAAGGGAGGCCCTGTCGATCAAGATGTATTAGAAATGATCTAAGCCTTTTGGTGTTGCTCAAAGAGGTCTTAAAGCACCAAATTTACACAACGCTTCAGTTTTAGTTTCTGACATAACAGAGATTCCATCAATGGTTGGGGTGTTCAGTGCTATCACAGCATAAACAAGTCAAGACACATAAGCAAAAATAAATGAAAAGAAGGCCCGAAATTGAAAGGCAAATCTTAGAACATGTTGGAAAGTAAGCAACAAGTCAACACAGAGTAATGTGTTCTGGTCATACATGGCAGACCATGGGAAAGCGAGGAGCAAGCCCCATCTCTAAAGCAAAGCAAAGCAAATAAATGTGTATTTTTCTTTAATCCAGCATTACAGGACTGGTAAATAACGGTTTTGTCAAAAAAACCAAAGAATCGGTAACTGTCTACTCTTCTAAAAACGAAGCCAAATCTCCAGCTGCAGCTAATGGCAGCCCATGATGGGCATCAAACTCCTGTTACCTCCTCCGTCAGGCCTGCTGCCGATGTTCAGCAAGCAGAGGTCACGCAAGTCTTTCAGCTTCACCCGCCCCCTCACACCGCTCCCTCTCTCATTTTTTGGCACAGGGCTTACCTGCCCAATGTTACTCCGATGACATGTTTGATCTGTATACCCAAGTTGCCATGGAGTAGGACAAAACTCTGTAAATCTCCACTGTTCAAACAAATTCTCTCAAGATGTGTCATTTTAACACATTTTCTCAGTCTCTCTTTACATACCACTTCTCCTTCCTCCTTCCCCTCCAGCCCAATTTCCCGTCCCATTCCCTTCAAGAATAGCGCACACAGTAAGAAGTGAAAATGCAGCAGCTGCTCACTTGTTAAAATATTTATATTTTTCATTTATGCTTTACAGATTGAGCCAGTTATGCTCTCTGACCCAATCTGAAAAAAATATAGAGCTGTATGTTTTATTTAATCTAAATAAACATGCAAAGAGTCCACGGCATTTGGGAGAGACAAACACAAGTGACAAGTTGGGAGATGGGACAAAAAGAATATGCTGGGATTTTTGGTTTTTTAAATATAATCCTGCTTTCCGATCCTTTCTTGGGAATGTTTACTTTTGTATTAACACCACAAATTATTTCAACTGCACTGTAAATATTTCTATTAATTTCCTAGTTTAGTTTAAATTTCATTAGTATCCTAAATACAGAAAAAAGGAAGCTTCTTCAAACGATGAACAAGATGCAGAGAATTTTGCTGGGATGCTGGAAAAGCTCCTGTTTGGTACTGACCCAACTCCACTGCAACAGCCCAGTAATGATTTCAGTAACTTGTTCTTAAGCACAGTTATACCAATTCCTCCAAAAACACTACAGACACTGCACTAACATGCAATTAATGTGCACATACACAGAGGTGCATTTTCTGCAGTGGGAAGTATGAGAATTAAGAGCTGCTTAGTTTTCAGCTGGATTAATATTAGCTGAGCACAAAAAGTCAGTCCATATGGAAATAATCAGTTAAATGAAGACTGAACGCTTGGTACGAACTTTCCTTAAGTAAGGCAGAAAAATACATTACTTTTCAACTCTACGAATGACCTTAATTTTTTTTGTCTTTTCCAGTAGAAAACTCCCACCACTCATTAAAGTACTTCACATACAACAGAGTCCTTAAAAGGAGATGTGGCTCTCGCCTACGAGCAAGATGGATATCTACCCGGCCCCTACCCCTACAGTCTTCTCAGCTCACGGACTGGGAAAAAAAATGAGTACTGCAGGTCACCTCTTCATCTCTAATTTTCCTCTTCATTTATCTTTGCTTTTCATACCATTAGGCTGAACTGCAGTTGGATAATGTGTCATCAACTGAGAGCCATGGTTTTAACTTTCTCAGTTTGCAGTTCTCTAAAAAATAGGGGAAAAAAAAATTCTTCAGGTGACCAGTAACTCACCGAGATGTTTCACACTTGCATTGCTCTGTGGCAGAGACCCACCGACATGCACTCAATTTAGCAAACGGCTGAAGCGAATGAGCATGCCCCCGCCTCCCCCCGGGCTTGTCCCAGCCCTGGCTCCGTTAGCAAGGACTGATGGACCTAGACCCAATGCTGACACACTCTCAGTTTACATTTCCTTCCTATCCTCAGCACCAGTTTCAAGACTTGGATGTAGCCACCTGGGCCTTAATTCACAGCAGCTTCAGTTTCTGTAGCTTATTTAAAGGGCCAAAATTATATGTACCATACAGGCGAAGCAGACTATCACACGGGTGTAAGGAGCTCCACTTTTCCCTGTTTTTTTTCCAGAATTTGATATTTTCACTCATTTCTGATAAGCGATTTTCAGGCAAGCCTCGCTGTTCTTCTTCGCCAATTCACAGATGAAGATAGCAACTCTATATTCATCATCCAGATTGTAGAGACTTGTTTTTCTAGAGATTTTCTACCCTTGTTTTGAAGTCCAAGCTAGTTCAGATAAAATACTGGAGGGAGTAATGAAGAGGGCCAATCCCAGATGACAGCTTTATGACTGCGCACGTCAGTGCTGGAGGAAAGCCACCACAGCACCCACCAGCGTGTCCCAGGCACATTTCCAGCAGGGAACGATGGCTGAAAGAAACCTCATCAGGGCAGGAGGCAAGGTCACCAGCAGAGGGGCAAATGGCTCCTCTTTTCCCCTCCGCTTGTTGGCACTGGTGTGTTTATTTTACCAGAACCAGATACTTCATATCACAAAAGGGCATAACGACCTCTGACACAAACCCTAACTCCGGTTATATTTTTTTTTATAACAAGGCCAGTGTCATATTAATTTTTCACAGGAAGAGTCAGAACTGTCAAGAACTGGTTGGTTCTTTCATCAAAGGACCAAAAATCACTTTGGCGCTTCACAGAAAATTCGCATTACTTCTGAAGGCAGAGGCGAACCCCACCCAGGTCTCGCTATTCAGCCTTCACTCAAGAACCGACTTGCCACAAAATTTCACTGGCTTGCAGCTCAGGAACTAGGCAGAGTCTTTCAGTGGCTTCTTTTTCCTTCCAGAACCGCAGCATACCTATCCTCAACACATTAAAAAAGAAGAGATGCCAAAGCCAGATATTCGACAAGGAAAAATGAGCTGTTGGTAACGCTGAAAAGCTACATTATTGGTTGCATATAAAGAGGCTGATACCAGGCTAAAAATACACCAGAGGATTGAGGATTGTCCACTAGTGGTATCGCACAGAAGGCACAGGGTGAGTGCCAAATGCACGGAGGGGGAGCTGGAGAGGGGCAGGACCCTTCCCCTCACGTCCAACGTCTGGCTTCTCCTTGAGAAATTGCCGGTGGAGCCACGGTGGGTCATGCCTCCCGCCTCCCTCTTTGGTTTGAACAAGAGGACAGGAAAGCCGTGGCTCCTCGATTGCCCATGGCAAGCGTCCCACAGGAGGACACGAGGAGTTCAGATCAGCCACGGGCACATGACAGCATTTCTGGCGGGTTAGCTGGGACACATGATAGGACATTCATTTTGACTCGGTGCTTTTACACCACCTTCATGCCAGCTGTAGAAGAACAGCTAGTATCTGATCAGGCATCAAGCCAACTGGTACTGAATTGCATAATTCAACTTTTCTTTTCTTATTTTTATTTTTAAATAGAAGTCTTGAGACTGGATGTGCAAGGAGCAATGAAGTGGGTTTTACCTCATCACGAAGCCACCACAGCAAAAGACAGTAAGCCTGGGAGGGGTGCCTGCACAATACAGACGGAACTGCCCATCAGACTTGGCCACTATTTAATAACATACCTGACCCCTGCCCTTCCAGTCATGCCTCACAAAAGTTTCCCACAAGAAACACGACTTTTCCAGCCTGCCAAAAGGCTTAACAAGAGCATGAGGCTCCTGAGAGGCTCTCCTCAGTCCTGAGGCCGAGGGCTTGTGAGCAGCTATAGGAACATGCCCTGACAAAAGTCCTCCCTGTCAATGCCAGGACATGCCACCTACCATACCTCGTGTGGAGCTGGGCGTGCAGCAGTCACAGGCATTTCATGGGTGCCATGCTCCCTCCGCCGTGGGGCTGGGTGGGACCGGCATAGCATGTCCCTGCACGGAGCCAGAGGATCGTGGCACTCGCAGGGCCCTCCAGCCAGGGCTCCGCGTCCCTAACGCATTCGCAGCGTTTTCAGACCTCTGACTCCGCTATTCCAGTGCGGTTTCTGGTCCAAAGGGCTCTGGAAAAATTAATCAGCATGCAAAATATCTTGCTAAGGAAGAGAAACTCTCCTGTAGGCACTCAAGAGCCTCCTATTTCAGCTGATGCAGTAAGGTCATTCACATCTCCCGCTTCAGTTTAACTTAAACTCTTAAACAATTCTGTTTAATTAACAAAGCCATTCCTAATAGTCTGCCTACTGCTGGGTCTCAAAGCTAAGGCACAATGCAAACATCAACTAGATTTTTTCTTTTCTTTTCTTAAACGTTTTCGGTCATTTCTTGGACAGATCTTTAAAAGATGATGTTGAGACTCAAGGAAGTGGAAGTACATGTTTTTAAAAAGTAGATTACTGCAGACACACAGAAGAACAGAGAGGAGTTTGCAGATTTAGCTTGGGAGAATCCCCTTTGTCCCGCAAACCCAACTGTCTTCAAAGTGCAAGTGCAACCTCACTGCTGAAGAATGCCTGAAGCGGCAAGTGGACAAGAGCTAGAGCCAAGCTTTTCACCTCCTACAACTACCATTTTATGTATCTGAATTTGTGATGAGCCTAAACCGCAAAGGTTTTTGGTCCAGGTCTGTCTCTTCATTGGAAAATGAAAATGCAGTTACATGCACAGTACTTGTAAATGTTTGGGAATACCTTGTACTTTATGAAAGGATCCTGTTATTACAGCAGGTATCTCTCCAGGTACGAGAAACTATAATAAAGACATCAATCTTGATATTAATTTCTCTTTTTTCTCCTTGTATTTCTGAACTGCTGGCCTACAGATTTTCCTCATTTCACCTTAAAGCACTAAACAAAGTTCTTTTGGTGGCACTATATTTAAGAAACCTGGTGGCCTTCCTCACCTGCAAACCATCACTGCAAAGACATTTAAGATAACATAAAAATTACTTTTTCCATTTGGAATTTCGGGCTTCAAAAGTCACAGGTTACCTGAAAAGATTTAAGCCCCACTTAAATTTGGTAGTAAAATCTTGAAGTCGTTAGCTGAGCTTTAGCATGAACTTCAGATGTTTTCAGGCACTCTGAGGTTCTCCTTGAGCAGAAAGCGCTAAAAGGAAAATGGAGTTAATCCTAAACTGGTTGGTTTATCTCTGTTTTCCAGCGCAAGTGTGCATTTAGCCTGCTGGCAGATGTTAGCAGGAAGCAAACTATAGACCAGAGGTTAAAACCATTACAAGAAGAGAGCATTGGAGAAAAATCAAGTTAGTAATTAGGGAAAAGCGTTTTCCAACCTGTGATTTCTCCCTGCTCTTTTATATAGTTTATACATCAGTTCTTTTTTTTCCCCCATTTCTTTTCTGACAATCCAGCTGACGGTGCTGGTTACGAGGCTCAGCTCCCCAGGGGCAGCAACGTTGCAGTGACAGCCGAGTGACCCAGGCAGGAACAGACCAGCAAGTGCTTGAGAATGGAAGTGAATCTCAGGAGTTTTTTGTATAATAGTCCTCCCTTTTCCTGTTACCTCCCTCATCTTTTACAAGGACTGCCTAAAACACCTCGTCTACCCATCTGCAAAGGGAGGTGACATGGTCTATATGGTCTATATAGGTAGCTGTACCTACAGTGACTCAAAAGTCAGAAACTTTAACAGAGAGGACATGGCAGGGGGGGGAAAAAGCCCCAAACCCAAATAACTCCAAGCAGACTTGACAACACAGGGGAGTAATAGTGAAAAGAATCGGAAATGAGCAAAAGGCAATATAAGCACAGTGGTTATTTCCTGTTCATTTATTTCTTAATTTTTTATTCATGTGTCAATTGACCCCATCTGTTTTTTTCATTCAACCCCTGAAGGGAGAATATGGGTGACAGTTTAATAACAAAGTTCCCACAAGACATGGCATTTCAACGTCATCTCAATAGATTGTTCCAAAAAATAGAAGAAAGAGGCACAACACAAAAGACCATAAGAGTGCCACATGACAAGCAATATCCATTTGCAGAGACATGTAGGATAAGAGTGAACTGACAGCAGAATGGAGAACAAAACAAATATAATCCAACAATAAACACCGAAGAAAGAGCATACATTGTGAAGGCTAGTTCTAGCATGGCTGCAAGCAGCAAGAGGACTTTCCCACTGCTACTCCTGCCATGAATTTTGATGGTAACCATGGAGCACTTGCAACATTGTGAGAAAGTCACAGGCCAAGAATACTGTATTTTAGAAAAAGTCTCTCTAGATCATTATTTTGAAATCTCTTCAAATGAAACATTATGGAAAAAGAAATCTGTCACCATCTTTTGGCAACTCTGCAACATAATTTTCTAATTTCCTTTTAATAAATGGCCAAATGCTACCAGGTCTCCTTTAAGGAGTGCCATCAAAGCTACCTGAGCCCCTGCCTGGCTGAGGTGGCCATATTCCTTATTCAAATAAAGGCAAATATTCCTTATACAAATAAAGGCAAATATTTCTTCACCACTTCACAGGAACCCATCTAAGAGTCTGCTTTTACACCAGTCAACGCTGGGTACAAGCTTTCAGGGTTAAAGACTGAAAATACAACTTCTTAACAGCTACGTGCATATTGACCAAAACCTTCTGTGTGGACAGAATAGTCCCACCGTGTTATTTGCATTATAGACCTTCTAATATGGATTATGGAGGTTATGAACTTGCTTTAGATGCAAGTCTTGTCCACAACTTATTTATAATAGCCTCTGCTTTAAAAACAAAAAGTTATCATTTCTACTTCTCCCCCACACTTTGGGACCAAGGCATTCAGCCCTCCACATTACCCTGGTGCTCTAATTTGGGGTTACAATCATACAGCACAAAGTGATTTATTGCCCTGGGATATCCAAGAAAGGTACCCAGCTCTGAAAACAGGCTCAAAAAAGGAAGTTTTCATCACCTGGTTCATAATAAAAACATTTGGAAAAAAGGGAGGAATAAAATAGAAAACACATGCGCAACACAGATGTTGTAGGAAAAATCTGTTTGTTTCTAATGCACTGGTGAAATTGGTCAAGACCATCACATCTGTTCTGAAGTACAGTTCTCATAAACACAAACAAGGCCACAAACAAAGGCAAGGATTAAGCAGAAAGGAGGAACGGTAAGAGGCCTTCGCCCCTTTTTTAGCGCTGGCCACTGTGGCTCGTACCCTCATACATTTTGAGAGGCAGAGGTGCCAACACATACCCCCAGAGATCGGTGGCCCGTCTCTTCTGAGCATGAGAGAGAGGGATGTGATCAAAACAACTCGGCACCAGGTCCTTGGGAAAGCTGTTCCCCTATCTAACTGCATCCATCTGCTTTGGGACACAGACACAAATCCCGTTGCAAATTTTTTCTGGGAAAACAGAGATCTTATTAAAAAAAAAAAAAAAAAAAGAACAGAAAACACACAAATCAGATGCCTTTTCATTAGATTCCAAAACCCCCCAGATATTAGAAAAACTTCAGTCAGTATAGATGGAAACTATATTTTTGGAAACACAAAATTCAAGCATGTGTAAATTGAGAACAGCCAAGCATTGTCCACCCTGCAGAGAAATGCCTCCAGAGCATTCCCTCTCAGCTCTGCAGTTAGAAACAAATCCTTTTGCTATATAGGCAATCAAGTTTTAAGTAGAAATTCTTGCTTTCAATAGGGTATCAAAGTCAATGGTGAGTTCTACTAAAACAAAACAAAAAAACACAATAGGAGGAGTTTGGTCCAGTGAGACTTGTATACGTGTCCACAAAAATTTATGGAGATGAAATGACAACACTCTCTGGGTACATTCTGGGAGCAATTGTTGATGCAGCTAGTTATAAAAGAAAGCCAAGATAGGAAATCAAGTCTGAAAAAACTTCTGATATATTGTATTTGCCATGGAAATGCATGTAATAAAGTGGTACGCTGAAATGGAGGAGTGGGAAAAATATGCAGTTACAAGGAGGAACAGCATGATCAAATAACTCATTTTCCTCTAAACTTCCTTTATAAAAGAAGAATAGAAAGAAGGTGCTCTATGAGTCCTCAGAGGTAAAAGCCGCTACATAACAACTCAATAAAAGAAAGGCTATTTTATACAGAGCAAATGTCTATTAAGATTAATTACAAAACACTGTAAACCAATAAACTTTCCTTTTCCATGTTCAGCTGTCATTTTCTTTTAAAATCTCATGACCTTCTCAAAATGCCCTTGAATTGTAACATTAGTTATACGCAATATTGTGAAGTGAAATGAACAATGATCATCCATGCCCAAACTTTATATATAGATTTAAAAAAGCATTGGCAAATGGGCTATTAAAAGTGGATGCACCTTATTGATTCCCCCTTAAAGCAATTTACAGTCAGACAGCACTATTTGCTCAGTAGCGTTAGAACAAAAATTGCTTGTATTTATCTTGTTGGCAAGGACAAAACACATCAGCGCATTAGAGCTGAGATTTGTACCTTGTTCAAACAGCACTAAGAGCTTGCCCGTTGTATCTAGCACAGAACTGCACATGTGCTAACATGCTGATACACTGAAAGATGAAGATTAGCAAAAGAAAGAAATATTTTGCCATGTAATTGTATTTCCAAGTGATTCCCTATATTCTTCACTCCTCGGTGGGTCTTCTTCAAGGCAAGTAATTACAGAAAGCACAGCACTTTAACTGCAAAATGTCTGGAGACCTAATAGTGCATTTCATCAAGACAAAAATATCTTTATCTATGACACGTTAGTTGGTGCTCCCAAAGAGGAAAAAGCACATATTGGAGGGAAAGACAGCTACAGAGACCGGGAGAGGAAGGAAGAGATATCTTGACTGACCTGAGAAAAAGAACTCAGTTTGACCAGTTCCTTACAGTACCCTGGTTCAGGATAAGTCCCCCGACTAACGTGCCTTCTTCCCTCGTAGGTCCCCTCTGATACATCTTTTTCCAGGTCCATTCATGGAAGTTTTAGAAAAATGCCAGAGCATTGCATTTTGCTTAATCCAGTGAGAAAACCACACAGACCACGCTGCACTAGACAGTGGTTATTAAAGATGTATAGAGGTTCTCACCTGCACGTCTGATTGAGTCACACTTAATGGTTTCAAAATCTGCCCACCCTCACCAGGCACGACTTTGGGTACACACCTTTTCACTTTTATAAACAGCCATTCTCAAAAACACGCTTCCCAGAAAGTCAAATAGTGATAAAAATATGAGTCATCATACTCAGACAAAAGAGAGATTGAGAGAAAGGTTTACTTTTGCTGCTTTGGAGTAAGTTTAAACACGATAATCACTATCCCTAAACATCATTTAATCCAGCCACTGACTGAACCACGAGGTCAAAACCAAGCAGGGACACTAGTGATGCCATCATGACATTAAGTCACCAGGAGCACTGATGCATCAGACCTGAGTCTGGTCCTAGCAGGCGCTTATCCTTCTTTATCACCAACCACTGCCACCGCTGCACGTCCAAGCGCGTACCGTTAAGAATCAAACTGCGTTTGCTCCACCACACGCAGCAACGCTGTGTCACAACATGATGACACCCTGATCTTGACCTGCATTCCTCTGCTGCTCTGGTATGGAAACCTCTTACTTGTCTGTGAATGCCATCTTTCTCTCATACTCATTCCCATCAATGCTTGAGACTATTTCCAATTCAGGTAAACAATTTTCTCATTCTGATAAATTCTGAGGTGGATCCATGAAATGGGTTTACTGGTTTGGGAATATGACTGAAAATCCAACCTCATGTCTGTCTATTAGGAAGGACAGCTTTCAGACTAGAGGGTCCAAATGCCCCAAATGTATTCCTGCAGTAATAAATTAGCCCTCATTCACTTACCACTATTTATTTTGTTTTGGATGAACTTAGCAGATACCATCAGAGCGTTGAAGCCTTGAATAAGTTAAAGAGTCGGTGTCCTTGAGATTAACTGATCAGCCGCAGCGTGAACCAATATCTGAAAGCTCTCGATAACCAGAGACCACTGTGCTTTTTTGACAGTTTCTGGGAACGCATTCTAGAAAAACAAGGACTTATCTCCAAAGAGCCTAGGGAGACTATGGGAACCACAGAAACCCTGCATCCCCAAAACACTGGCAAGAATAGCAAAGCCCTCTCCAAGGAGCGATATTTGACACTTGCCATTCTGGAGGTGAGTGGAAGGCAGGTAGGGCAGCCCTCCTGTGCCGAAGCAAAGGAGACACTCTCCGACCTTTGAGAAAAGAGGCATTTTTGTCACATGGAGATCATGTGCGTCCAGGAGCACTTCCTGTGACTGGCATGTACTTGAGATTGGAATCAGGACACAGAACAACAACAAAAGCCCTGCAGCTGCCTGGACATCATACGTATGTTTGGATTGCACAAGTAATCAATAACATTCTTCTACCGCCATTATACAAAACAGCCATTTCTGTCATTGATGACTGAATGTGATTGCCTCCTACCTCTTACCAAGGGGCACCATGCCATCCATCAGACACACACACCATGTGTCTGAAAGCTTCATGCGCTTGAGCTCCAGCTCCTTGTTCTGGCTTTTGGGTGCCCGTAAGTACGTATGTTAACAGGTAAAACACACAACTGCACAAGTATGTCTTGTCCAGTCCAGCAGATCAGATTTTCCTACCATATTCATCACACAAACAAACATCATGTAATGCCATCACTATAGAACAGGCAAAGTGTTTGTGAACTTTGACTGTTTAAAGGAAAAAAGATGAAGCTTTTGGAACAGGTACCAGCAGAGACATACAAAATCTGTTGAACATTCATCTGACCACAACAGAGCCTCAAGTCTCACTTTAGGCCCCTCACAGGCTTCTGGAGCCTTATTAGTTACATCTTAATCAAATGCTGTAATGAAAAAAAAGTTGTTACACAGATAAAGAGTATGCTACAGATGTATTATTCCCTTATACTAAAGTAAATACTCATTAATATACTGGAGATGGCTGATTTACAAAGTGCTGGGCCTGATCCCAAAAGTCACACCCATGCATAGACTTGCTTTCTTCAAATCAGTGTGAGCTGAGGTTATTCAAAGCCTCCCCAGAAAAGCCCTAAGAAACAGCTGTGTTTGCACTTTTAACTATTCTTTAAGCATTTACAGGCAGGATACCGTTAGTAAATAAACAGATAATACTTCCATGATACACCCAATTTCTATACTATTGAAAGGGAAGTTAATTTTACAATTAAAGCTTGGTTTTCAGTGATTGCAGCTTGAGCACAGATGCTTTGGTGCTGCTGAAATCCAAAGGATTTCCACAGTATCTGCATCATCAGTTATTATCGCTGTTAACTGAATGAATCTGTGGTTCGCCAGATCTATAAAGGCAAAACGCAGGGTCTACCTCCAATTCGGAGAAGATTCCTAGATGGCAAACAGGACACTCTCTGAATCAGTGCTGCTGGTCCTTCGAGGCATTTGCTGAATTTTGCAAACTAGACAGTGGCAATTTGCCCGGCTCCTCTGAGCGATTAGCACTCATTCAAAAATGAGCAGAGACATTTGAAGTGAACAAGCAACATATGAGCACTCCTGGAGATTTTTTTTTTTTCATCCAAGAAAGTGGCTTTAGTTGGAAGAGGCATAACGACCATCTTACAGATGGTCTCCTGGTGTTCCAAACAGTGAATGCTAAAAGGCAAAGAGCACAGAAACAATAGCAGGGTTGTCTTCTGCCTGTCTGAATATGGCTGTCAAGAGGAAAACTGAAACTGGTTCAGGAATTTTTGTTCCTGGGAATACCAGTAACTTCAGGGAGCTGCTTTACAAACCCATTTATGGCAGCTATGAGAAGCATCTAGGGGTCAGGAGACTGCATGAGGCAGCACCAGCAAATCAGCAGGAATCACATTCAACCAGTTGAAGGACTGCAGGTTAATAGCCTCTAGCCCATTCAGCAATGTCCTGGTTAACTATAAAACATCTTAAAATGGACTAATTGTTTGGAAGGCTTTACAGATTAGCAGAATAAGAAAAGCACAATCCGATAAATCATATAGACATCAGGCTGATGGTGGAAACTTCACAACAGCATTCACACATTTGGATTGAGCTTCCTTTTAAAAATCAAAAATCATGTTTAGAAATTTAAAGATTGCTGTGTGGGGCAATGCTCTAGGATGGACAACTAACCTAAGTTCTTTCCCTGGAAATTGCTAGAGGGTAAAAGGAAATTCTCTGAAATTCATCACCAAGTTTTACCAGTCCTCAAAATCTTTGCTTTGATCACCCATTTCCTGATGTCAAATCAACCTGCTGTACACCAGCCTGATGTCCACAATATCACTTAGAGCAGGAAACCGCCTGTGTTTGAATGAACTACCGTGCTAAAACTGGGTTGGTAACTACTCATGGAGAAGACCAGGCCAGGCCAATTTTATTCAGTACTGGGTTCATCTCCAAGGATGCTTCTATTGTTTCTTTTCTCCTTCAAAGCCTATACCGTTCAAATCCCCATTAACTTGTGCAGAATTCAAATAAATCAGGCTCAGCATGTCGCACGACTGTAAGAGCCTTGTGATCTTTTGGACCATAAGCCTCTCCATCTTGTTCCCTGCTCCAGCAGTAGCAGCAGCAAAGGAAAGCAGTCAGGAAGGCAGTGAAGAACAAAAGATCTCTCTCATGATGTTTTCTGTCTTTCCATCAACCTGCTGCTGAATAAATTCTGGAACCAGGGGATGTAGTTTTCTTTAATGGCACTTGATAGATATTTCGTCTACAAATTTCCACTGCTTGCTCTCTGAACCCTTGTAAACACTGTGGTAATGAGTTCAAGGGTTTTAAAAAAATTCTAAATAAAACTTGACACAGCTGTCAAATGCATGACATAGACTATAATGTACTGTTGCAATACAGTGGTATTTATGAAAAAGCAAACATAGGAAAGCTAAAGGCTTTGGTGTATGCTTTGAAAAGGGAAGGCATGGGCCTGTCTCTGGACCCCTTTTGCAGGAAGAAACTCATTAGTGACACAGGGCCATGCCTCGAGGGATGATTAAAGGACTTGCCCTGCAAACATTTAGACGCCAGTTCAGTTTCAGTGGGATTCCTCACATGCTTAAAGCAAAGCAAGTGTGTAAATGTTTGAAGAATGCCTCTTTGCTAACGTTTGACATTGTAAGAGCACCAAATATTTGTTATTGCCTTGGGCAACCTGAGGTCTCTCAAAGAGATGTTACATTCCTATTCACAGAAGGATTCAGCGGAATTTGGATCCCACAGCAAGGTGGACGGCATCAAAGGAAGGTCAAGGGAACAGACCTGTTAACGAAATGCTAAGAATTCACATCTTTTGCTCTCCTGGTTCAAAGCCTGTCACCCGAGCCCCTTTCAGCATCAAAAGCCTCTGCCAATACACAGTTCTGTTTCAGAAACAAAGCTCAGTACAGTGGAAAAGCTTACGGTTTCCGAGTACTGTCTTTAAAAATATTCTGTAGTTTGTCTTCCTCTAGTCATAACAATAAAATAAAATAAAATAAAATAAAATAAAATAAAATAAAATAAAATAAAATAAAATAAGAGACAGGCTCTTACCTCGCTGCCCTGCCCCTGGACGTGGTACTACACATCACTGTTGTATAAAACCAGCCACTGTCCAAAGACTGCTGGAATAGCAAAGTTGTCACGAATTACAGCTGCAGTGTTATCCCCTGATGCAAGCCCTATGCACATACAGACACCTCTCATTTGCCACTCAAGGTGGTTTAACGAACCAGGGTTTGTCTGTCAGACACATGACCTGACGCTCAGACGTGTACAAGCTTTGCAGCAATACTTCTGCGTGAGCACCTCAAGTCCCTGGTAGCTCCCTCCCGCTCCCCACGTGCTCGCAGGGCGGGAGGGAGCTCAAAGCCAGGTCAGGCGTTTAGCAAGCACAAGGCATAACCCAGCGGTCCCGGTGCCACACAGCACTGCAAAACCCAGGGGCCCGAGTGCAGCACCCCTGGCTCAGGCTGCAGCAGTGGGACAGCTGTAGGGAGACACATCTCCCTGGGGTTTGGGCATCAGAGCACTTACCCGCTTCCAACACATGCCACGTAAAGACCTTACCCACTTCCCCCCCCCCCCCCCCCCCAAATAGTACATTATTAAGGGTCTAGCTCTGCACTAGAGGGGCACTGGCAGCAAACGTTGGCTTAGAGGAGTGGTTGCACACCTCCGCCAGCCTGCTTGCTCCTCACCTGGCAGTGCTCCTCCCAGCTACACCAACCCAACCCTTGGGGAGCAGCATGGGACCAGCCCGTTTGTCTTGGTAAGGGAGGATTTTTTACTTGGACCAGCACAGCAATTCATTTCAAAGCACAATGGTGATGGAGGATGTCTTGTATACACCAGGATGGAAAAGATGGCAGAGGAGCAAAGCCTATGCCCACACTTCTGCCGGCACTTCCTCTGACCTGAGGAGTAAATTGTGGAAAAGCAGCAGGAATTTAATGCTGTTGTGAGCATGTAACTACAGGGAAGATGACTACCTTGAGTCCTGAATAACAGCTTCTTCAGGCAGAGCTTCAAGCTCCCCAGAAGAGAGAAGAGCTCTCCAAGAGTGCCCACGGAGCTGCTCTGCAGTGATACAGAGCAAAGAAGAAAGCAGAAGGTTTAAAAGGGATAGTCTGGGGCTTTTCTAAGTACATTCCCTTGTTTAGGATTAGAACATAATGACTTTTGCTACATTGCAGAGCAATTATAAAAATAATTCTATTTACCTAGTATCTTTTATCCTGAGAGATCCAAGGGGTATTTATGAACCATAGGCCAGATTTTTTAGCTCAGGAATGTGTGCAACTGCAAACAAACACCTTCTGGGCTTGTTCAGTTCAAACATTTGCACGTGTGAATACCCAGCTACGTGTTTCATTTCATCTGCTTTTAAACAAACAAACAAGAAAACATGCTATTTGCAAAACTGATTTGTAGAAATAAAATTCATGTGTTTTTAGGAAAATACTGAAAAAGCTCCACTAAGGAAAAATACACTCTAGTAAAATTACAAATTCAAGTGTGGTCCTGTTACAGATTCCATAATAACTATTCGTAATTACACCCATGCATACCAATTTACCTCTGCTTTCTCGGAGGTTGTTGTATTATTGCTGTACAAGAATATCTCCCAGGCAACTCACTGGGGGGAGTGGTGACAACTGCTGTTTAATCAGTACAGCAATTAGCTTAAGTTCTTCTTAATGGCTGAACATTCGTGGACTTTAGTGATGTTTAACTCAGGGATGGAGCAAAGGCAAAAAGTTTAAACCTTAATCTTATTTTAGAAGAAGCTGCAATGAAGATTAAATAAAATAATAAAAAAAAGAAGTATCAGATAGTAATAAAATTTCAGTAAGTCTCGTCTTCAGGCTCATGTTTTTAAAATAAGCGTGGTCCTCTTGGCCAAATTCAGTAACACAATTCCCAAAGTGAACTTCCTAAGGAAGTGCTGAGGATGGGAGGGAGGAGGAATCCTTCTCCCACTGCAAAACTACTTTACATCTGATGGCTGAAACAGCTTTCTGCAGCCACACTGCTGCCCTGCTCCAGAGAGCTTGGGGCACAACCAGGAAAATCCTTGCTAGATTACAAATGCTTCCAGATGCACTGTAAATAAACTAAAGCGAAAAACCCACCAAACCTTCTACCCAATTCCTGTGCAACTGAGTCTCCCAGAGGGGTCAAGAAATGGTTGTGGGCTGGGGAATGCAGCTCTCAAACCCTGCTGGGAAGCCTCGGGGACATTCTCTTCCAAGCTGTGAATCACTAAAAAACTGCTGCTGATGAGGCGGGGCAGGGCAACGTCGGCTCTGCTGAACACCGCAAAAGAAAGGCAGAGAGGGCTCAACCAGCCATTTAACACCCTGCAGTGGACACGGTTTCGATTGAAACTCTGATTTGGGGCTTGAGAGCTTTACCAGGGAAACGAATTGGGCCTTTTGAGTCTGATGAGAATCCAAGCGGTACTGCATCATTCTTAGATTTTCTTGAATAATGTTTGAATAATTGCCATCTTACAATTAGAGGCGAAATCAGACCATCTTTCTCAGCATAGGGTACATTATTATTATAATTTGCATGAAAAATACCTAGATAAAGGATGCTATTCATTCTAACAAAGCTAAGGTGCTCTTAGTAGACACAATGTGTTACTGGAGTTGAACCCTCAAGTGAACTGTTTTATCTGTTCTGCGATATCTGCTGTTATCTGATGTTCTGAATATGAATTACTGCAACAAAGCAGTCCTAAACCTCTGCTACTCACAGGCCAGGGCAGAAGATACAATTCAATTTACTTTAAGTGGACATGGTTCACTAATTTTTAGACACATATGAATAGCTCTCCTTTTTATGCCTGTGCCATATGTAAAGTTCATTAAGTTTACCATTTTGGCTGGGTTTTGTGTAACAGTGATTTTTCAGGCCTTCCTCCTGAATTAAAAGTGAACCAATTTGTATTCTCTGAAAATGAATAAATACAAGTCCCCAACAGCTGTTAAACTGCATGCTGCATTTAAAAAGCATGCAAGGCACGAGTGTATTAGGAAAAAAAAAAAGTTGGTGCATTAGTAATGGGTTTGTAGCATCATTTCTCCTTCTCTTTTCTTTCCAGTAGAAAATATTTTGCGAGAAAATTGTGCTGCTAAAAGATTATAAAAAGTATGTGGTATCAGCTGTCTTAAGGCCACGTTCACAACAGCAGAAGCAGCCCTTCCAAAGTGCCATGAAATAAATACTTTAATATGAAGGCTTTAATCGACAGGGCTGCTTCAATACAGAGTTAATTCTTGCTCAGCTTTGCGCACACACACTGCTACTCTGCTACACCACCACCCACATATTGTGTTCTTCAGAAGTATCTGCTCGCCACTAAACAGACAGCTTTCCGCTTTCCTAAGCTGCCTTGACTTTTTGGAGTGGATTTGGCCACACATGAAGTTACACTGATACATCAGTTTACATTCACCCCTTCGCTTACACCGGTACAGCTCTTCCATGAAGGCTAGCGCTTGCTTGCGAGATGCAACCATGCGTAATGTAAATACAGGGGTCGGAGAGCCCAGGGACTCCTTCTGGAGACCTTCCCAATGGAGGCTGTGGGCGCTACCCTTTACTCCCGCCACTTCGTCCTTCTGCCACCAGATCATCCGAAGGGAATGCTGGCTTCTGCCTCCGCCGTTCCTGCAGGGGATCCCGGAGCCGAAACCTTGGCGGCAAGGACTGCTGCTGCTGCTGCTGGTGCTGGTGCTGGTGCTGCTGCTGCAGCAGCAGAGAAACTGTCTCAACTTGAAGCTCTTCAGAGAGGGCAGGGAGTAGTTTCACCAATCAAGAAGTTCAAGGCAGAGGAGGGGGAGCGTGTTCCAGCTTTTAATATAAACATGAGGAGCTCTGCTCAGCCAAGTTGAATTTTTTTTGTCTCCTTTGTAAAGCTCACCGAGGTGTTCCACATGGCGGAACAGAACAACAGGGTTGTTTAGCACCCCGGGCAAAGAACAAATGTTTATTAGCCGAGAGAAAATATTCCTGCTCAGACATGGCCTGGCACGTACAGGTCTGATGAAAAGTCACTCCAGCCTTCTACATTAATCAGAACTGAGCTCTTCATTAAAAGTAAAAGAAGTGTCTGCTCTACATGTCCATCATAGCTTTTACTCTTTTTTTTCTTTTTTTTTAATAATATACAAGTTTTTCCATTTTAGTTTTAATCAATCTGTCATTCCTACCTGTAGCCATTTGCTGGGTACATCATGGCTTCAATGTAAAAGGGTCTGTTCAGTCTCCTAATAATAATTTCATACTTCTAACTTCCATCCCTCCTTCAAGACACTTGAAAATACACTATCTTATTTTAAATGCTTCAAGAAAGCACATACGTTAAACAAACCTGAGAAGTGTTTAAAATCCCAAAGCAAAGTGGAGGTGAAACAGAATGGACGTTAGATCTCTGCAGGCAAAAGGAGGAGAGACTTCAGGACATGGGGCTGCTGCAGAAACACTTCTTTTACAGTTTTATCGTTTCATTTTAAAACTAAGCACAGGAATTGTTAACCAAAATTCTGCTGAAGTTAACAGTCAAAGTTGCATCCTCCACTGGTATCAGGGCCACAGGGCCAACAGCACACACGCACAGTTTCACTGTGAAAATAATCTAAATTTCTTTCTGGGGCAATATCCCTTATTTGTGCTTCCTCTCTACAGTATGGGATTGCAATGTCTCTCCCACATGGGCTAAGTGCAACCACTGAATTTGGATGAGTAATGACTGGCTGGGCTGAAATGTCTCCACTAACATGTTCCTCCACCACAATGTCTGCAGCCTTTTTTGTTTTCTGGCTTTTAGTTCAGACTACAAAGTCCAAAGATTTAAGCAGGCACCCCCTGCTTAAGCCAAAGATTTGGTCTACGGAAGGTTCATGCTTGCTTAGTAATGCAAACAGAGCACGCTGTCACCTGGAAAGGACTAAAGGAGCAGAAACAGGATGATATGCAGGAATAATATACCTTAAAAAAATGCTCAGCTGAAATACAAAACATGATACTATTACCTGTACAAACCGAAACAATCAGCATTCCTCTCAGTAGCACTATAGCCCCTAATTGCACGTAACGATCTTGCCAGGTAGCAAGTTACTCATCAGATCTACCACCTCAGCACAAGAGGCCAGATGGTTCTTCTACAACAGGCACACTTTCCAGAGAAAGGAAGGAAAAGCCAGACCACCAGAGGAGTCTCTCTCCTGACTTCATTGTCTCCCATTCATAAAAGATTGGTTACAGTAATTTTCTTCACAAGCAGCCTTAGAGGGAGTCTGTGACCCCAGGGCAGACATTTTGAAAAACCTGAAGATAACTCCCTGATAGAGAAGCAGTGCTAGTGTGAGAGATGTCTAACAGATCCCATATTCACATCAGCTGCCCATGGAACAGCATTGTAAAAAAAGAAACACCAAAAAGACACCTCTCCCCAAAACCCTTTGCTCTTCCAAATGCTGAGGAATGAGACAACGCAAGCAGAACATACAGCTTTACTCTCCCAACCAAGGTCTAAGTGTTAGACATCTGTGTATCTTATGCAGAAAGGATTCAACAGTCTGTAGTCTTGGCCATGGGCATTTAACCGTATGCAGGCAAGTACCAATTTGAAATGTGGGAAGGGACCCAGAAATCTCTCCCCAAAGACAAACGTATGGAATTCAACCATGTTATCTACAAGAACTTGGAGACATCCCAACAACAGGTTAGAACAGCCTTGACATATCTGATGCTTCAGCCAGAGCCCTGTGGGAATGGCTCACGCCAACCTGTGCAGCTGGTACGCATCCAGCTTCCACACAGAAGATCAGGAGAAGCCCAAGAACTCACCAGGACAGCAAGAAACCATTAACAACTTCAAAGTCAGGGGTATAAAAACAATTTTCATTTTTAAAGGGTGGGCCAGAAGACGCATAAAGGCAGAGCAGCCAATACACATTTGGAACTGTCCAGTAGCTCTCCAGTTGCAATGTTCTGCCTCTCTCCTGGAAAAGATGAAGCACCTTAAATCCTATCTATACTTATGTGATCCAGGAATCCTACATGCTTTTACAGCTGCTAGCAGACACAGTCCTGTGGGCCAGTGAGCCCAGCAGATGACTCCTCCATCAACCGAAGGATAGAGATCCAGTCCAAACATGAGTCATGATGATGGGATACGAGAAGTTCCTCCATCCTGCCACTCCCCAGAGATTTATATAAAAGCGGACTCTCTACAACATCATCCACTCAATCTCAGTTCAGCTCTAAAAGTCAGATTATGCTTTTCAGGTGTGGCACTACACACAGCACATCCTGATTTCTCATTAATTAAAACCTAATTCTGCATATCAGCACAGCCATTTCGTCCAGATCAAAACAAAAGCCCTTGTGCACGCCGCTTTCTGACTGTTGGTTGCATAGACTATTTGCAGAGATTGATCATTTCAGCTTAATCATACCTTTGATGCCCTGTTAATCCTACTGCTATTCCATGAGGCAACTGTCAACACTGCAGAAGTCAACACTACAGAAGTAAGTCAACACTACAGAAGTCAACACTGCCCATCACTTCCAATTCACACAGCCTACAGTAAGACTTCAGAGTCTGTGCTGAGAGCGAGCATCTCCATCCTGAAGAACTTGAATTGCTTTCCTAGGCTTTCCAAGCTCTCACTTTCATTATACTGATGCCAGTTGTACACAGTTTGGAGTTAGCTCACCGGTGATTTAAATAAAGGTGTTAGATTCATACTCCAGAAATGGAGGCACTTTTCCCTCTGCTGACCCACTGGTGGGCTCGGCAGTGTTGAGCAGAGGGGGCTCCTTCAATCAGTCCAGCCTGACTCAGAAGTGCGTGTCTGAACTTGACCTCTGGTCCTAACGGTGCTTAGGGAGGCAGAGCTTTGCGTTGCAAATGTAGGATTAGGATCGAAAAGGAGTATATGAAAAAATTCAATGTCATAAAGCACTTTTATTGGCAGAGAAAAGTTCCCCAGAAAGGTCAAAATTGGGTGCTACAAGCAAGCTGCTCTATTTTGCATACATATTCTACTAACTATAGAATAATTTCTGGTATTAAATTGCTGGGGGGGGTCTTTTGCATTGTATCACTGCATGTTTGAAAGATGATTAATCAACCTTCTCAAATTAGCCTTAGGGAAACAATTGTTCTCTCTCATTATTTTTTTTTTTTTTTTACATTTCATTACAACCAAGGCTTAGGTTTTGAACCCAGTGACTATCCAACACAACATACCTTCTCTTTTGGAAGGTGAAAAGTAGAGAAACCTTTAAGCCAAAAAGGGGCAAGTAAGATCTACCTTCCATTTAGTCCCATCACTGCCTCCTCCCTCAGCTTCCTACTCTCTTTACCTAGCAGGCTCGAATCGGGCTAACAGGCTACACCGCGCTAGTTACCAGCCTTATCTTCACTTAGTAATCCCACATATCTTTAAGAGGCACGAACAACTTCGCAGAGCCTAACTGCGAACAGCCCGTGAGCTTAAGAGGGTGAGCTCTGGCGTCGGCCTTTCGGGTCATTGCACCTCCACTTGTGAAGTACGGAAAGGCACCTCTCCTTCTCAACTCCACGGAGCTGAAAGAGAATTTCAACGGAGATGCAATCACACAGAAGCGTCTACTTTCCCCGCAGTGAGTGGTAGGGCTGAAAATCAAAATCAATATTTTATACGCTGCTTCTGCTTATTTAATCCAGCAGTTTGCCTTATGTTTTCAAGAAACAATGAGAAGACTGGATTAAAAAAAAAAATTCTAAAGGCTATGAACTTTTTTTCCCCCTCCCACAAATATGTATGAAGTCCTTGGATGTTCCCATCAGTTTCTGGCCTTGTCTTTAAAGACATTAATATGCTTAAATACCTGGGAATTAGGTTTCAATTATCACGATCCCCCAGAGGTGTTTTTACTTTTTCTTCTTCATTATGCAAAGAACATGAAGCAAGATCAGGTTTTTATGAGCCCACCCACGAAGGCTTCAAATATGCTGACTCTTAATAACAAATTTGGAATGGTGAATGTATTTTAATGTAAAAAAAGAAAAATAAAACAGCCAGAGAGGTCCCTTGTCTCTAATGGCACAACCACAGGACAGTAATAAAAGTAATGTGACTTCCTGGTGTCCCCAAAAGGTTGCTCCATACAATTTCATCCCTGCTAGGGTGCAAGGTAGATCTAACTATTCCTGCTGCCTTCTTTCTTAAGAAAAAATTGGGGGAAAAAAAAAAAGATCTGGCAGCTTCACTTCCATCCTGTTCTCCAGGCAGTAGCACGAGGTGGGCAGAAACAGCACCAGCCATCACTCACCACACCTCCCTGGTGTTGAAAAGTCTGAGCTGGTTACCAGAACAATAATGCAAAAATCAGGTGTAGACCCATAACAGGCAGTTTATACAATTATTAATAAATACAGCCATTTAGTAAAACCATCCACTTACTTTGTTTACGCACTAGAAATTTTAGGCCTCCTCGGAAATTATCTTTCATCCTCTGGGAATGGAGTCTCATGGTTGGCTTCAAAGATGCTGGCACAAAGCGCAGACCTTTTGTTTAATTGCTCTCTTTTGAAGCAGAATATTAAGTCAAATGAAATTGAATATGAAAGAGGGAGGCCATACTGGAGTCGATGGGAACAAACGAAGCTAATGCAGACCATATCTGCCCCCTTCTCCCCATCTATAATGTTATTAAGGGAAGCATATTTTCCCATCTAGCCTCTGCAAAATGCTCCAGCAAGAAAGAAAAAAAAATGTTTTGGATGGGAAAAAACCTATACTTCCCCAAATAAATTTTATTTCATTTTATTTTTCAACATACAACAAGATCCACAGACTATGTATCTAAGGCTGGCGCCCTCAGAAGTACTGGCACTGGAATAGCTCTCCTCCCATTGTCATGAAATCACTGATATTGAGTTAGACTAGGGCCACTTGAAAAAAAAAAACCATGGGTAATGTTTTTAAAGAATCAAGGTTTCTCTGCAGCAGATGTGTGAAAATACGAATGTACATATATATACACATTTCCGTGGATACATGTAAGTAAACACATACAGAAATGCACCAACAACCACACCTCTGTGGACACCAGGGGTTGGTTCCCCCCACAGGACTCAGAACTTTTCCAGCATGCTACAATTTAGTATTTGCATTCCCTCTGTTAAAAAGAAACTGCCAAAGTGAATAGCTTGAACTGTGTTTTCATTTGCTGATACAAATTGTTATGCAAACAAAAGGGAACAACTACTCGGAGGACTGTACCTATGGAGGACTGTACCTATGAACACGCAGTAAGTCGCTTAACTTTGACAAAGAAAACTTTACAGGGCAAAAAAAAAAAAAAGGTTTCTTCTCCCTTTCCTGTAATAGCAAAATTTTCTGCTCTTTTTCACAGACGTTCAGGACATTACTTACTTAAAGCTTCCAAAATTTAAATGAAACCACTGCATTGTCTTTATCCAGTTAAGTAAACTATTATAGATGCTACAAGTACGAAACTTCTAGAGTGCAAAGAGACAGATTTTTTAGTTGGAGTGCCCTGAAACTCCTCTTTAAAACATTTGGCGCTGGATTTTTATTCAGCATTTGAAGACCTTCTTTTCCTTTCCCTTCTAAATTCTTCACCTCAGGTAAGGTATTGCAGCTGGGATCTGATGGGTTGAGAGACACAACCATGTCCCTTGCTTTTGGCACCTGGAAGTGCGTGTCATTCACATGAAGGAGACAAACTGTAGCCCTAAGAAGGACGTGCAATCTGGGATTAGACAGTTGATAATGAGTCGTTAGGTGTAACATACAGCAAAACGCATGGATCCAAACTGCCGTGTACATTTAAGTAAAGAGACAAATGCTTTCTCTCGGCAAATACAGAAATTTATGCTGTTCCCTGCCACGGCAGACAGGGAATTCTCCAGGCAGGCGTAGATCCATACCGTACTGTAAATTATGGCCTGCTATAAATGAAAAATGCTGATTTGGGGATTGTTCACTTTGTTATAATTTTCCAAGAGTAATATCCTGCAGGGAACAGCCAAGTTAATACAATGTTTCCACTCAAAAATTGGCAGCCTGAGCGCAGCCGATGGGGTGTATTTAATGAGAGTTTGCCTGCTGATAAAATGTTATTGCAGAACATGCAGGCTAAGGAGAGCCTCTTATTTTCCATCCCGGAATGTAACCTTAGCCTAGCAAACCGGGTAACTAGCAATAGTTCTCTGGATTTGTAATACACCGTATCTTTTTACTCTGTTTTAAACATGTTCTGTAATTTATAAGGTCTTTCAGCCATTAGGAGCATACAGACGCTGTTTTGTCTGGTTTATTCTCAAAGGTAACGGCGTGGGATCTGCCGCGGATGCGACTCATACCCGTTATTTTCACGCTTGGCTCCAACGTGCCACGCAAGGCTCATCTGCTCCGTCTGAACGGGAGCGTAACTCACAGAGCTAATCACCTCCAACACAAGCATTTGCTCATCTTTCCTTAACCTGCTCACGGATGGCTCGGTATTTTCTCCAAACTCCCCGTTCCTGGCCCAGCGAGTGAATAATTTAGAGTGAAATGTGAAACTACAGTAATGTACAAAACAAAAGCCGGGATTGAGCAACTCAACTGAAAAAATCCGAAGTGTCAAAAAACCCCCGCTGCTCTGTGGCGAGCATGGCACGGAGGTAACAGATGTGTGCAGCCCTGAAACCATCCTCCCTGCCCCTCTCCCCTCCCTACACCTGCAGCGCTCAGCGCTCCTTTCGCATCCATCAGCTTACATAAAGCTCACAAGCTGCTGAAGTCTGAGACTCACGGAAACGTACGGGGGGAAAAGCTCTCTTTCACACCACATCTCGGTGATCAGCATCACGCACAGATGAGGTTTCAACTTCTGCGACCGTCGCCAGATGACGGATCAGTGCGTCAACACCGAGAGCTTGAAGGAAGAAGCCAAGTACCACAAGAGCCCTTTGGGCTGGGCACAGGAGGATGCACAGACGCGCACCAACAAATGTTACACATCTCCCCCAGGGAACTTGAGAGCTGAACGTGATGCGAGTTGTATAGAGTGACAGTTTTGACATAATTTCTAAAATACTGTTTTGCAACATAACTGTTTTACATCCAGTATTGTGCAGAGGAGGAAACAAAACCCCAAACACTGACTTGAGATTGCAGGCCAAGTGCTTGGTAGAAGCTACTAAAAAACATGTGTGTGTGTGTGTGTGTCAGTATCTGCATGTAACTCCACAGCTCCTTTCTCCACCCCCATATACAGTGCGGGGAATCTGCTTATGCTTAAATGGTGGGGAAGGTCAAGGATTATTGTGGGAAAGCCAACAGTAATTTTGCTGCCTCTGTGGAATACTGCAAACAGCCAAACTGCACAGCTTAAGAAGAAAAATAAAAGTTACCCTTTCATTTAGGACTTTAAAGAAACCGTAGCTCTACTGGTCTTAGAATCAACCACCCGAAGGTACAAACCCACTGTACGTTTCCATAAACTGAGGGCAGCAAGTTATTCCTTCGTAAGCAGAGCTCCTTCTACATAACGTGACAACAAGCTTTCCAAAGGTAGAACCAGGGATTCAGAAACCTCCTTGGTTACAGGCTTGCCAAAACCCCAATAACTCTCCCCGCCTTTCCTAAGGATTTCTTCAACTCTCCCTAGAGCTCCTCCAGAAAAAGAGGCATGCAAACACTTTGGCGAGAGGCAGAAAGATCTCCTGGAGACACAGCGCAGCACTGTGCCTGATCTGGAAGCACAGTTTCCCTTAACGCCACGAGGGATGAACAAAGCGAGATTTTGCAGAAGAGGTTTGCTGTCTACACAAGCGCCCATTTGCCTTTGGTTACGCACACACAACTTTGGGGAACACCGAATGCTGCAACCGTCAAGTGTCCCAAAGAGCAGACTGACATATTTAAATGTATATTCAACCTCTTGGCTGCAGGGTGGCATCTCGAAAGATGTTATCTGACCCCCCAGGCTGGTCCCGGGAGGAGAATGGCTCTCGATCTCTGCTTTTGGGAGTATGTTTTTCCATGGAAGAGGGCAGCTAGTGGGAAAGACCCCCTGTGCTCAGGAGTGGCTGCGTATTGCAACACCCTTGTTTGGCAGAGGAGGCTGCGGCGTCCCTGCAGCTGTCCTGGGCAGGGGCCAGGGGCTCTCGCTGAAGGTGCTTCATCCCATGTCCAAGTCTTTTATGAGCCCCAGACTTGCATAAGAGGACCGATGCCAAGTTCAGTATGTTCTTGGTTTTACCAGCTGCCTTTTTTAATTAAATTAATTTAATTCATAATGGGATGAGAAACTACAAATAGCAAGGTGTGAAAGCTTCACTTGCTTTTGTTCAGGTTCCTCGGTGTTTAGCTGGAGATGTTCACCCAACAGCCCAAGGCCTCAGTCGGTGCCAGTGGATGATGCAGACGCTTGTCTGGTAGGAGCAAGAGACTAAAAGCATTAAAGCGCCAATCCCACGTAAAAAGCACGGAGCATCTGGCCTGTGCCGTACTCTCCTGTGTTAAACTGCTGCTAAGTGCCATAAAAAGCGAGCGTCCCCACGTACTTCATCCCAAAGCTTCCAGCAATTTGTTCCATTACCAAACCTCCAACCCAGCTACTTTTTCGATCAGTTGCATTTTAGACCTCTGTGCACTACTTTTTCATTCGTCCCTCAGAAACCAGGTACTTAGCCATTTTGGCTCTCTCCACCCTTAAGCCATGTGACAAAAAGCCCACTATGGAAAAAGTCAAGGGGAACACTCAGTGTTAGGGCCTCCCTGCCTTTACTTCTCAGACCTCACCACAAGCAGACCTCCTGGTGACTGGGTTCACCAAAGAAAATATTCAATGCTACGTCCCAGGCCTGAGGGATTTTCCTTTGCATCATACAAATTTCTCATCCAACTGGCAACTTCTCTTCTTGCCACGATGATCGGGAAAGCCAGTTAACGAGCGTTCACCAAATTTCAGAAGAAACCCCAAGGATGCTCTATGAACCAGGTAGGCTTTGATGGCACATGGCCACGTGCCCTGTCCAAACAGCTCAATCTTAACCAGTGCAGGAAATGGAGCGGACAAACTGTGCCAGCAGTTGAAATGTTTTCTAAAAATCACCGAGAAGAAAAAAAAAATTCAATTGCTGGCCGCGCACAGTACCGTCAATACGTGACAGAAAGCAAGCACTTGGTTTCAAAGGGGTCATTAAGCCTTTAACTATCCACTTAACATGAACGCCACTAGCAATACTGGTCAAGTCAATGTTTGTGCATGATTACGCTTCAAATTTAGATGGGAAGCTGTTGTACATAACAGGATCTGTGGAGACTTGTTTCTCTTTCTAATGGATTTAAATTGCCAATAAAACGGGGCCCAGGACCAAGATGCAAAACGAAGCTTGAAGAACAAACATTTTCTCCGTCATTCGTTTTCAAAATGCTATGAAGATTAAGGGGATTTTGTCTTGCCTGTCCAGTGCACATAATTAAAAAAAATCAATTAAAAATAAATAAAAATTGTAGGGAGGGAGCGCCTTTTGAATCAAATCACATGATGGACAGCCATCACATGGCGCTCTTCTCCATTCCTCAGCCCAAAGAAAAAGCTGCAGGTACAAATACCCTGGGGGTGGTGAATTAACTGGCACTGCTGCCTGGGGGAGAGCAAACCACCCAGCTATAAGCTGCTTTTCCTTCCTACGGAACTTCATCCGGAGGCGCGGATCAGCCCTGCGCGTGCTCAGCCACTCGAAAACTTCTGGCGAGGGCAATGGGCAAGTGGCTGGGCAAAGGAATACGCCTATCTCGGCTTGGGAGAAAATAAAACAAACACAACACGCCCAAGATCGGCATTGGGTTCCTTGGCCAGGGAGAAGTCTCCACCTCCCTTCTTCAGGGCTCAATCCGGCCAGTTTGCAAGTATCCTTGTAACACATTAGTTAATGCAGAAGTTGTTCAGCACCTTTTGCAGGCTTCCCAGAAATTGCAGGGCTAGTTTTTGCTTACAAAGCACTTTTGTCTTCAGAAAGCATGTAAGATCTGCAAACTGACTATTGTCCTGAGATTTTGCCAATGTATAAAAGGACCGAATTTTCTTTTGATGGAAATAAGCTATGAACTCCTAAGCCTCTATGGGATCAAACACTTTAAAAAAAGAAAGCAAGAAAGGAGATGTAAATATCCCACCTGTTATCCTGGCACGCTGCAGAAAGTAGTGTCACTTAAAAAAGAAACAAACAACAACAAAAAAACCACATACCACCCTCCCAAACACCCAAAACAGAACCCACTACTCCATGCAGATGCCCCATAAATATCCTCTTCAAACCTTTACCCATAGTTGAATTTGGACTGCAGCAAAAAATCTAATTTGTATTCAGCAGAAGGATTGCTGCTAATGCTGCAGAAAAACACAGTGCAGATTAATTCTCAATATTAATGAAAGCAGAATATCCCAAAGCTGTGAACTAATAAATACGCAGTCATGGCTAATGGCAGTTTGTAGACAACGTGTAGTTCAAAGCTTAACAGATTTTCTTCTTTTCTTTTTTTTTTTCCCCCTTTTTGTTTTCTATTGCTCCACAACTTACTTACCCTGACAGACTTTGCAAGAAAACGCTATAGATGACAGATAAATTAAGAGGACCCTAAGGAAGAGATTATGCAATCCCTCACCTAGCCCAGTGAATCACGCCTAACCCAAACACGATCTTCCAGCTTAATCAAGGAGATTCGAACCGCTCCAGCCGCCAAGCCGGGGCCAAAGAGCGAAGGTGCAGCTGGGCTGGCTGCGGGCAGAGCCCTTCCTCCCCGGCACCCCCGAAAAGGAGGTCCCATGGGGACATCTCCCACCCAGCGGCAGCCCCCCTGCAGCGCTTGGCCCCGGCTGGTGCCTGCTCCCTCCTCGGAAAGTCAGAGGCAATTAACAAAGGACACATTTCCCGAAACCACTGGATTTCGCAGTAATTTCCACACATGCACACACAGACACTTTTTAAGACGCCAGCATTTACATCTTGCTGTGGCTTCACCTGCCCTTTGTTTTATGGCGAAGTAAATGCCGGAGGAAAAAAATGTAATTTCTTTAGCCCGTGTGCCCTGTATCGAAGTACGTAATTTCTTGATTACGTACAATTACTTGGGGTTGGGGGCAGGGTGGATTTTAGACCATATCAAATCTATATAACAGTGCAGACAGTTATAATACACAGACCCTAATTTTATAATCCTCTTTTGACCATCTCATGGGAAATCCATTATTCTGATCCCTATGCAGCCAGTCCAACCCACACAAACAAAACCAAAACCAACTCCCACCTCTCCCCAAAATCCAGAACCTGCTGAAGATTTCATACTTGAATTCAGGTAATTTTAGCTCCTCCTTGCTGTATTTTTTTTTCTTGGCCATACTTCTCCCAACATGTATTCTGAGACACAAAACCAAAATCACCTGCTTTATCTGAAACAGATTAATTATGATTTCCATGCAGAATTCTTTACTACAGTTTTACAGGGGCCTGAAATAAATACCCAAAACATCAAAAAGTGATCTAAAGAGTACTGCATAGGACTTCTCTACAAGGGCTTGGATTCATAAAGGACAAACAACTTCTTTTTGTTTTTGCCACAAGCCCTTTTGCGCCAGGCAGCACAGACCGGGAGCAAACCTGAAAGACTTGCATCCCTACTTTTGAGCACTGCTTTCCTGGCTGTAGAGCCAGGTCTGCTTTCAGCCCTAAGTACACTACCTCAGTACTTCAGCGGGGCTGCGAACGTTTCCCCGAGGGCAGAATGTGACCTCGTGTTTTCATACCACGATGCTGCAGATATTTACACTCTCCCCTTCCATACCTGTGCATGTAAAGGTACTGTTAGCTTTAGATAAGAGCTGCCTGCTGCACAGGTAAATGTTTGCTATTCCTCCCTATAAATGAAACTACCATATCAAACTAAAGACCTTCTTACACAACTTTCAGAAGCCTCTGCTGTTTATTCATAGCTAAAGCAAGCTCTCTCTTTTTAGCATACCACATTGCATACAATCAGGAAACACAGCAAGGGAACACATGCATTTTAAACAAGAAGCACCAAACATTATAAACAAGTTTGGTGCAATGAAATATGGAGCCAATGAAATAACTTTCTAAGCCTTGGGAAGCTTCCTCCCCCTGACATCAATCACTTGCTTTCGCTTTGTGCACAGGTTGTGAGTTATGGAGAAAACGTCGTCTTCAGATACCAACCCCAGCTACCACCGCATCCTTTCAGCCGGGCTTGAACTTCAAGCCCCTGAAGTTCAGGGGTTCCTGAACTTCATGTACTGGAATAATCTCACTGCCTTTAATTTTGAATTTTAAAATAGACCATCCCCTCAATGTCTCTGTGAGCAGATGACCAAATAAGTTCCCTGCCTGGTTAAACCACTACGAACAGGGAACCCAGTTCCTCTGCCACTGGGAATTCCTTTCAGATAAAGAGTCATCAGACTTCTAAGCTTTTCTGTCTCTCTATCTCCGAAAGCATTTTTAATACGCAACTAAAGCAGCTTTTTAAAAATCCTGCTAGTACTGGAAAGCATTCCTCACATAACATCAAGTTTACCATCAGAGGTGAGTGATTAATTAGAAATCAGGCAGACAGAGATTGCATACGTTTCTGAGATAAATCACTGCCTGCCTAATTATTGCTGTACTGCATTTAAAACACAGAATGCAAGCAACAAAAGGTCTCTTGAAAATTCTACTTTTGACTACAATGACGTTTTTCGTTATGTTTCAGGCAAATTATCATCCATGTTACATGTCTGAGCACCTTCACTAATAATCTATTCATTTAATACAGCACTGCAATACGCATGGAAAATCTTTCATGCACTGGAGCCCCCTGGCATATCAGTACCAGAACTAAACTGAGTTATTGAAGAGACTTCTCGGGGACCACCTTTGGATAGCACCGCAAAGATGCCCCATGCAAAGTTTCCAGTCCCAGGATACAGCCACTGTCGCTGCCTTTAGCTTAGTGAACTTCAAAGTGCTTTTGGCATTTGTTTGAACAAAATGCACCGAGGCTGTAGGATGGTTATCGAGTATAAACCTGCACCACCATCCTAAAGTACAAGTCACAATAAAGATACTTATCAAGGGAGAGTATCTGTGAGGATCAGAATGGGATTACGGAGAAGGAGTATCAGCACGAGCACTGGAGGTTGTATCACAGTGAAGGTGTAAGAAGTAGAGGTTCAGAAATCATCCAAAAGTGATCTTTAAGCGTTCACGCCTACCTGACTCAGTCTAGGAGGGGAAAGAGCCGGCTGCCTTCCAACCCAACATGGCTTTCACGCAAAACTTGTGAATTTTCACAGGCATTTTAACAGCACCCTGGCTTCACCAGGGCTTGGGTTCAGCTCTGAACATCTAGCTATAGCAGATGAGACTTCTGCAATGCTCCCTCCTAAGTTATCCAGCTAAGGACCCTCATGGGGAGAGAGAAAGGATGCGAGCCCCAGTGCTGCCTGTCCTTAGGTGGATCGTCAGGACCAGCCCCGGAGCGTACCAGGGAAAGCACAGTAACCCTGCAGGAGCAGAGACACCACTAGCAGAGCTGCTCCCTCCAGCCCCACACGTCATTTATCTCACAACTAGCAATAGCTCACTGGTGAACATTAGTAGAGGAGACTGAAATTCAGGCTGCAAAGCACAGGACTCATTTTTACACAGTCTTGGATTAGCATCTCTGCAGATTTTTGTCCATATGGTGATTTCAAAACACTTTCAAGGACTAAAGGTGCCATCCAGAAATTCCTGTCAAGAGGGAAAGGGACCAGCATACATGCATAGTGTGTTTTCTGGTTTTTATTTCAAGAATTAGAAAACTGCATTTGTGCTTTTGTTTTATGCAATCTGATAAAAACAGTAGCTGTGGGGGAAAAGTCAACATGAGAACAGAAATCAACAATAATCTTGCAAACACAGTGCTACTGAGAGTAGTAATTCCTCATAATCCCAAGTATGCTTTTTCTAAGCACGTAGTTTTATTAATACACAGATACTCAGCTCTTTCTAAGAGTTGATAAGGATTAAGAATACAAAGAAACGTAGTAAATTCATCAGCATAGAAGGTCCTCCTATACCACAGTGTCTTAAAAGGAAAACTTCTAAGTAGGATATTGACCTTACACTACTAGGTTTGCAGTGATAAGGTATAGTCTTCCTGGGTCCAGACCAGCTTAAAACCTTTCCTAGTCTTTCCTAGGTCTCTTGCGTCCCCTACAACAATTACATTTTATTGTACAGAACCATTTATAATGTACCACTCTAAGGTTTAATAGACAGCAAAACATCATTATACGCACACACCTCAACACCGTTTCCTTGCTATCAAATACAGGTGATGCACAAATGTAATATGAAACCTTGTCCAAAATTCCCACCCATAAATCAAAACTTCTGATACTTCCAGTTACTCATGACTTCCATTTCAATCATCTTCAGCGGCTCATTGTCGAGAAATGCCAAGTATCTGCCCTCGCCAGTCACGCCCTACAAAAGTGTCATCACTTGAGCCCTCACTCCCTTAAACAACACAATTTTTGTCCCCTGTAAAACAAGGCTCCTGAACTTGTGCAAACTCTAGGCCCACACACAACTCCACAGATCTCAAATGGATCGCACATAGACTTGAATTAATGCATCTGCCAAAGCAGCTTGCTGAATCAGAGCTATTGCTAATTATTTCCATTAACCACTTTTCTCAACTTCTGAACAAATTCATGCCCTCCTTCGACTGCAGCATTCAGCAAGTGTTAAGTTCCTACTCTCACTTTAGTTACGTGCACTTTAAAAATCTGTCTAATGTACTTTTATAAGTGCTACATAGACGGGAGTTGCTTCAGTACCGGGTGGTGTAGCAGCTGCTGTGGTAACACCATTTTTTTCCTTAAATATAAAGCAAGAGTGCCAGAGGCCTCTATAAACTAAGAATTGCATATTAACATATCGTCTCAGGGCTGTAGTAAATAATTCATTTTATTTCAGAGAGAGAGAGAGGGAGGGAGGGAGATATGTATACACATACACACACACACTTCTTCGTAAGAATCCCATGAAAAAGTTTTGGGTCCAACACATCCAACTCAATCAAGTTCATTCCAGCAAATTTAGAGATATCTCCTTTTTCCTAAACCATCAGACCACCGCTTTGGCTGGCAGCAATCAATGCTGAAGCCACACCACTTCACATGACCTAAAGAATTCACCCATCTTAATCCCATCCAACAATATATCTAGAAACAACCTTTTAGGAAAAGAACGTGGAAGGACAATTACCAGAACACGTACTTACTAGACTTACTTTTAAGCATAACCAGTCAAAAGACTCATTTCAAGTTATAACACTGATACCACAATACCTTGTGATGTGATTATAATACTTTCTCTTTCAGGAGAATTACTTTTTGGCATAGTCTTCGTATAACACAGTGTGGTATTCTGTATCAGTTTTTCCCTTTAAACTAGATGAGAAGAGTTTTCTTAGGCAAATAAAGTAATAAAAAAACCTGATCCTGCAGTCCTGGCAGGCAAAATATCCATAGACTTCAAAGGAATATTATGCCTAAGGTTTGCTGGATCGAGCCTCAATAGAAGATGTGTGTCCTTGCTGCAGCATTACTGTAATTGAGAAGCAAGAGTTCCAGATTTTCTTCTTTCTCCTCCAGCTCTCCGTAATTTTACCTTTTCCATAAACTCCCCTGCATGCAGCTGCAGTGCTTTTCTCCAAAGTTGCACGCTCTGAAGCTGGGGAGCCAGACTCAATTCGAGGCCCTCCTTGAATTCCACTTTACCACCCGCTGCCAAATACATCAGGAAGGTGGAGATGGAGCAAGCGATTTTATCATAGCTAGTGGGCCAGTCAAGATCATTAGTTTAAGAATTACATTTTTCTGGGGTAAAGCACTACTGCATAGGTGGAGATTGGAGAATATATTCCCCCAGGATACGTTCCTACCTCTACCGCCACCCCCTAATGAAAATTAAGCAAATAAACACGGGCAAGCGATAACCCAAGGAGGACAGACCCTGTCTCTATTTAGCGATAGGTACATTTCTGTTCCCCTCCTTCCTAGAGTATAAAAATGAAACTCCACCTACAGGCAGGTAAGGCAGCTCCTCCTTCGCATCCCATGCTGCAGAGGTGGAAAGTCCATGTTCAACTCTTCATCACGCTTTGCGTTATCAATGCCACTGCATGAGATATGCTGAATATCACCAACAGTATCAGAGCCGGAGCATTTCACTGCTTGACTAAACTAATGACATACAGAGTATTTTCCTGCTCTCATCACGGTGTTATGAGTGCAGTCTAACAGCTACGTTGTTTAATGCACTGTTAAATACCCCGTGCTATTTATTTTCTTGCAAGTGAACTTCCTTCTCTTCCTGCTTTGGATTATAGCCCGTTTTGCATCACACTGATAATTTGTTATTTAACCAGTCACGTGGAAGGGATGAAGGGGGAAAAAAGGAAAGATAGGAAGTTAGTAGCTGTGAAAACAATTTGAAAGGAACCATACGTTGACGCAGCTTGTAAATTATGGACAAAATTTAAGTGCTTCTGCATTTTTTTTTAGAATGGCATATTAATGGCTATGCAAGTAATTACGCCTTTTTAATGTTCACGTTCTAATAACTGTCATGCTAAAAAAAAACACAGAGAAAACTAACAACAGCGTAGAACTGCAGTAAACTTCAACTGTTTTCCAATTTTCAATACAAAACCCGCAATGACGTTTCCCATTTCTGCTGACCTAGCGAGCGCTTGGCAGAGGTAATGAAAAGGCGCCTATGCTCCACGCACGGGACTACAGCTTCAGGTGTAAACCTACCTCGGCCCAACCCAGGTGAGAGAGTTCTCGGTAGTTACAGCAATTGTGGATCAGACCCATTAATTGTCAGCTGACAGTATTTTTTTTTTTTTTTTAGTTATTACACCTTCAGAGCGAAAGTCTTATTTTATATAATTACATAAACACAATTGATAGTAGCAATTTATTCCAGGGGCTGAAGACATTCATTGGCAATCTAACAATGGAGGGAGTTATTGCTGACAATTTTACAAAAGCTTTTATCAAAGTTTATGGGCCATTAAGCCCAACAGTGCGATTACCAGTACGATATCATCATTCTCAATAGTACAGAACAATCCATTTTCTAATCCTGTCTATTATAACCAGTCTGTTTACTCAGAAGTCATATGTTTGCTGCTTCTGAAATGATCCGAGTCTTTGAAACAGTATTTGAGTTTTGTTCATAGACAGGATCCAGTCGGTACCATATTAAATCAGGAGAAAATAGCCTGAGTCCCTTTCAAGTGCCCATAACCAATTCAGATTTTCTTTTCATATGACAAAATACAAAATACAGACGTTTGCTGAGCGTACAAGCACACATGTATGGAATTCCATGATACGCGGAGGCAGCTCTGGCAATATAATAAAAAAGGGAACATTTTTCTTCAGAACCTCAAAGAATTCAGTTCTTGACCTGAGCCTGGCATTGGCACCTTCCATGCCCTATGCTATCAGGAATTAATTTGGTTCATAGTAACTAATGACCAGACACAAAAGAAACAGAGAAGGTGTTAATTAGCTATTTTTATTCTTAATTCACTGAATACCATGTGCTCATTGATGCAAACCAGACTGCTGCTGTTCAAATCAAGACGACCCTCATTTAGAAAAAGGGTCTGTTCTTCCTTTTTTGTGCTTGACAAATCTTTTAAATGTCAGGGAAAATTATCCACACATACTGATGGGAGCATCTTACACACTGATGAACACAAACTTCCACGGT
Organism: Calonectris borealis; assembly: GCF_964195595.1. Classification (NCBI taxonomy): domain Eukaryota; kingdom Metazoa; phylum Chordata; class Aves; order Procellariiformes; family Procellariidae; genus Calonectris; species Calonectris borealis. The sequence continues at coordinate 112,170,500 of NC_134313.1, read as the reverse complement.
GCTGGATTAGTTCATCTACCATAGACAACCGTGATAAAGTGATGCTGCCTAAAGGATCTGCCTCATTAAGGAGGGAAAGAGAGAACAAGAGCAGCTCTGAAATAATAAAATCATTAACAAGAGCACCTTGCAGAGCTTATTAGGTAGGAAACAGACTGACAATACCATTGCTCGATGCTTAATTACTTTTTGAAGACCAGATGGAAATGAGATAGAGTTTCAATGATAATCCTTTCAAATCCCAAACAAAAAGAAAAATATCAAACTGATCCAGTAATTGGACACATATCCGAACACGGATGTTTTAAGAAATGATCACTGAAGATGCTGAAGTTTTGACTTCACCTCCTACTGCAGATATCCTCATTAAAAGTGGTCAATTAGGAATTACAAATGGAAGGGATTACATTTTTCCTTTTACACTGAATTACGACTGCTGCAACTTAACTACTTTTCTTCCGTTACAGATAGGTGGAAGCCGAGCACACAACATAAAGGTGACTTGCATGTTTCCCTTTCCGGATCTGTCCCTGCTCCCACTCTCAAAGACTGAACTGCCATTCATTTTGGGGAAGTGATAACAGCATCAATATCTACCTAGACGCTACAACCACGACAACAAAGGCAAGGCGCGGAGCTGATACCACCTTGCAAGCCTCACGCGCTTCATTCTGTCTGCTGCAGAATTCTAATGAGGACAGCTCAATTCTAATGTTGGCTGTCCTCTGCTCCACGAGTGAAACTTCAAATGGAAGGCTGTACTCTCTCCCCAACATGTACGAGTACGCAAGGACCAGCTAGAGAGGTTTTCATTAGAAAGCCAAACACTGACTGGTCCGCTTGTAGGGGCGATCAACACCCCGTCAGCTACTGTGCCTCGGCAAGGACAGTCTCACTGCGAGCGATCAGATACCAGCCAGAATTCAAATATTGACCCCGACGAGGGAAATACGCTCTTCCTGAGCGTAATTCATCTTCTGTTCACATTACCGCAGGTCTCCATTGGGAAAGACCTGGATCAGCTCCTGAGGGAGGGGAGATGGGGCTGTTACTCGGTTTTCTGACAGCTTGTTTTTCGGGGAGTGACTGCTCTCCTTTAGGCTGGCTCTGAAAACGAAGTCACGCTGCCGCCGCTTCCCAACTCTCAGCAAACACCAAGGGCCCCGCGTCCTACACGCTGCTCTGTGGTGCAAAACCCATGTTCATGTGGAGACCCAACAGCTTAAATTATGGTCTAGCTCTGACAAAGCAGCTTCCAGAGTCAGGATTTTGCCAGCTAACACTTCTGTTTCCAAAAAATTGGTTTGTTTTGTTCTGGTTTCATTGGGTTTTCGCTTGGGGTTTTCTGTTTGTTTTTAACAGGGGTGGGGGAAGAAAAAAAAAAAAAGGCATGGACTTGGTGCAAAACTAGTCTGAAAAGCAGCAAAAAAAATTGAATCCTGTTCAACAAGTGAGAATGTCAAGTTTCCATTCATGAGAAATAGGCTGCAATAAAAATAGAGGAGAAAAAACACTCCACACATGTAACAGCTTTTGACTAAGGGCACTTTCTGCTCAGCAGTTCCCAACAACATCGTGCCAACCAGTGACGGGCTCTCACTCAGGGACTTGAGGACCTCTCCCCAACACTTTTTTGTGAGGGAAGGTTTCCTTGTCTTCACGTGCCCCGTAGATGATCTCTGTCCCTCCAGATTTAACACATGAGAAGCAAGCTTGTCAAACATTAGTCATATCTGCTCTTACCACAGCTTTCCCTTCCCAATGATTAAAGGGAATGAAGAAGGATTTTTTTTTCAGCTTCCAAAGTCATAGTTTGTGCAAAGTTCACCACCAATGCTTTCAGGTAGGAGAACCGGTAACTTCCACTTGCAGAAGAAACGATGATCACATATGCAAAATGGTATTTTTATCTGGCACTGAAGATCTGGTATCTTCATTATTTTGAAAGGCTTTTTTATCAAATAGGTATCCCTAGCGTCTTACGTATCTTTTATGTTACATTAAGTGAAAAAGTTGGAAAGAAACACAGTAGCAAAATTTTCTCCTGAATAAAGCAGGTGATGATCTGGCCAGTAAGTCCCCAAATCTCACCTATTCTCCATATCCCCAGAGTGTGCCATCAGCCAAAGCTGCTCATTCCCTTTCATAGCTTAATGTTGATTGCTTTGTACGTGGTATAACCAGAGTAGTAAAAAGTGACCATATTTTTTTTTAAATACTACTTTCACAACGCCAAAACCACATGGGATTTTTCAATTGCATAATACAGCTACTTAAAATTAAGACAAACTACAAAACAACATTAGGAAACAAAGGCCAAGAAGACCTTTTCTTCCCTGTCTTCTACAACAAATTACGATGCTCTCGTCGCAAGTCCAAACCCAGCAGCAGAAGTCGGAGGTGAACCATGAAGCACGTCCCCTTGGAAACACCGGGGATAGTGCGTAATCCATGAGCGCATCTGAGAAAGGCAGTTTTCTGCATCTCTGGTTATGGCACATCCATTGGAGTTGATGGCCCAGGAAGACATGAAGGAAAGCTATGACTGCAGCAAATTGCAAATGTTTGGGAAGCACCTGCTTGAGAATTCCCCACTACAATTAAAGAAGACAGAGGTGCACTTGGCAAGGTGACTCCTTTTCCCTGTTAAGTATCTGCTTGTGGAAAATTAATAAGAAAACTTAAGTGTTGAAGATATAGCACAATGCCACCTGTACAAAACAAATGTGTATCTCATTTTAATGTAAGCTTTGGTTAAGTGGCTTGTGTTGAAATGCCACCTAGCATTCCAAGTGTAACCCAACTTAATCATATCTATTGAAAACCACATAATAAATAACATGAAATATGCAGCATGCCATCCTAATTGCAGAGGTTGTCTCATTTACTAGAAGTCATTTATTTATTCAAATGACTTGAACGACGTGATTCAATCTGAATCATGGGAACTAGTTACTGATTTGTGCAAACAGCCTCTTACTTCTTTGCTAAAGGCATTGTTGAAATAACTGATCCAACTGCTAAAACAAGCTTCTTCCTTGAACCCTGCCTCCTTCTTTAGTCTTACCTCCTGAGTGAACTTCAGAAAACACGATTGTTCTACAAAAGCATTTTGAACTTAAGAATAAAAAAAAAAAATTAAAAATAGAGACTCAATTAATTATATGCAATAAAAAAATTGGTATTTCTAAGATCAGAGAATTGCTTAGCAATATGGAACTGCACATGCAGCCATAATTGCACTTTGCAGAATTTAAGTACACAGCTCTCAAGAAGAAATGTTTACTACCTCAGACGTGAATCAATTCAACTTTCAGAAGTGCACGTATGTCTCTTAGATCTTAATGTGGGGGTGAATACCTATCCCCAGACAGAAGGAGCTATAGCCTTTTTTTGTTGTGTTGGTGGTGGGGTTTTTTTTGTTTTGTTGGATTTGGGTCGTTTTGTTTTTTTTTTTTTTTTTTTTTTTAAGTTAGGCCTTGCAAATATGAAAACTGCCATCACAACAGTGCTGCAGCTATGTAGAAAGCATAATTTAGGAAACAATTCAGACTTTACATCTGCTTACACCCAACCTTGATTTGCAGCTACTGTCTCACGCCGCTGTTATTTCAGGAGGTGCTGGGGCTTCCCCCAGGGCAGTGGAGCAAGGGGCCAGGCATGCCGAGCCGTACCACAGGCGTGGGATGAGCACGCTTCGGTCGCAAGGAGCCAAGCCAGATGCATGCCACCAAAGGTCACCTCATCCCAGGCTACGGCCAGCCTCCATCAAGGGACATGGCTGAAGGGAAGGACACGCAGAAGGGCCTTCAGGAAAGAGGGGAAACGATGCTCTGTGTGAGACATCGTTTCAAAGCTAGCAAATAAGCCCTGAGCAGGATGTTGGTTACCTTCAACTCCAGGCAGTGTTTATCATTGGCTTGGGCATGGGGCGAGAGGCCAACATCCTAGCAGGCAACTTCGCCAGAGGCCAGCTGTGTTGCCTCAGGCAACAATTCAAAGCCTCTGTGGCTCCGATCCCATGGCTCCCGATAGGTAAAATAATACTTTTCCCTACCTAGGAGAAGAGCTGCACGAGCTCACAGTGCCCTAGTGCCAAGAGCGGCTGATTTCCAGGGCTCTTCTGGTTATCTTCACATTTACTGTTGAATCTGGCGACGGGAAGGCAGGGATTATGCCACCGCATTTTGATTACCAAACGTACACAAACCCCGTTCCCACAAACGGATAATTTTCTTCTCATAAAAGCCAGAGCTAAAATACTACTATCCTGTCATCAAGACAGCTGGTTTATATCCTCTCCTCCTTCCTTCCACATCTTCCCCGGAAAACATCCCGCCTGACGCGGTCCCTGCCGACTCGCCCAGCCCCACTGGCCCCCACGGCCCAGGAGGAGCCGTCTACCCTGGCAAAGCGGTTCTGGCAAAACCGCCTTTGCTGGTTCTGCATATTTTTATTTGTTCTTTTTTTTACTTCGTTTGGGATGGAGCAGGCTGGCAAACCCACCGCTTTTCCAGAGAGCTGGAGGGTAGACCCGGAGAGGCTACCCGCCCTTCACGCGGCACCTTTGCAACAGAAAGGAACCACAGAGCGGTAACCGCTAGACGGAGGAGAAGGCTTTTAACCCACACAGCAGCACCGCCGGCCCTTGGGGCATCGCTACTGCTCGGCAGCTTTCACCCCATCTGCCCAAAGCCCCGGCCCGCCTGCCTGTGCGCCTCCAGCAAGGAGCTGCCAGCCTCCAGCTCCTCCTCCGGTCGGAGGTTAGCAAGGCATGGTGAAGGCACCAAACATATGGAGGCCAGGGAGGTAATGGATACCATGCTCATTTATTATTATTTTTATTATTAATTCTCATTATCATATTGTTTCTATTATTATTTTTATATTAATTGTGATTTTATTATTTTTATTATTATTTGATGAATTTTGATTATTATTTGATCACAAACATTTCAAACTGCATTTATCTCTCTCCTTAACATTCGGAGCAGTGCTTTTTACATGCATATAAATGATGGCTTACCCCACTCCCAAAATTTTCAGGGGGGAAGAAGGGAATTGAAGTAAGTTCATTAATTTGAGCTAAACTCAGCAAACACACCCTGGTCAAAAAAAATGAGTGGGAGGGAAGCATAAGAAAATTAAGTGGTGTTCTGGTATTTTCAAAATAAACCTGCAAATTTTCATTTCAAACGGCATTTCATTTTCCTTCTTACCCAACTTAAAAAGAAAAGAAATGGTCTCAAGTCAAATTTAATCTTCCAGATTATCTTAAAACAGGTTTTTTTGGTTGGTGTTTTGTTGTTGGTTTTTTCTTTCCCTTCACTTCACTAGAACCACCCTGACATATTTGTTTCAATTTGACTGGAAGTTATTCTTTTTTTCCAGGTTTTGGTTTTTTTTCGTCAACCGCTGAAACAAACAAAACCCACCCATGATTTGATGCACTCTAATAGCAAGACATGCATGCGAACACGTAGATGTTTACTTTCATGTACGCAGATGTGCTGGGCAGGAGAAGGCACGCTGGCAGGAGGAGGAACCTTGCATGGATCTGTCAACAGCCAAAACACTTTGCATTAAGACTTCAAAACGAAAGCTCACACGCCTTTACAGGCTACATAAATCCAGTGCTGCTCTCTCCTAGCAATGCCTTCTGTTCTTAAAAAAAAAAGGTGCAATGTGCAAGGGTACGTCTTAGCTCAATGGCCACCCCACACGGCCTCGTCTTTTCACTCTGATCGTCAGAAAGTTTTCCTCTTCAAACGCGCAATCTCACGAGGACGTTTCTCACGCTTCTTCCCTGTGAGCAACCCTCAACAACATTATTAAGCACAGAGAGCACAAGACCCTATGAGACAAACGACGAAGGCATGCCATAGCTCTCAATAAATAACCATCTTGCTTCAGCAGGAATAAACATTTATTTTGGTACAACTTCTCTGTACAGAGGAGTACAACTTTTTTTTTCCACATTTCCTTTAGGAATGACTTCTGCTGCCCATATTCATGCCAAATGTTCTGTAACTATTTCTGAAGAAAAAAAAATACACTCTTATTCAATACTGTTGGTCAGCAGAATTCAGCCCTAAAAAAAGAAGTATTACAGTCCCGTTTGCTGTAGTTGGAAGCCAAGAAGTAACACATCAAAAACCGGAATGGGCAGGAACGATACTAGATCTCATACTGCCCCTACTAATAAAGCATTCCTGGAAGTGAAGGGGCACAGGAGAAGGTCAAATCGATATGCACTTAACAGGGCCGGCGTGTACTGTACCGAGCTGAACGACGATGTCAGAGTCCACACAAAATGCCAAGGGGTGGATTCCTGCACTGCGTACCATTCACTCCTGGCAAAAAAATTCACCCGAACACTTTCTACCCCCACCTACATAACACTGATAAATCCGTAGTGCTGGCTCCTGATGTCCTCACGCATTTCACAAGCTCTCCAGAGCCGACAGGTATGGTCCTCAGGACCAGAGGACTTCTGATGAGCCACATCCAAGGCGGCTTTTATCCCACCCTTGTCACCCGAACCCGGGGACAGTGTGGCATTGCATCAGCCTCATTCAAAGCGTGCACCCCAGAGGTGAGGGCCCGTCTGCTAATCCCTGGTCATTATTCCCGCTCTCCTGCCGTACACCTTAGATCCATGAAGCAGCAGCTCCCGCTCAGTCATCGTCCCCAAGGCAGGTGTTGGCTGAAGCGCTGCTTAGGACCCAGAGAAGCAAATTCTGCACTAACTTTGCCAACTGCACTTACGGCAAGACGTGTTGCTCAAGCTAACCTCGAGGCAAGAGCAAGGCGGGTGACTATCCCCATCGCAGCAATAACTGCTGCTTGAGTATTCGTCAGAGGCTACACACCTTCTGCAACTGCTACAGAGCAAATCCGGGAAACGAAAAGCGAGAACGTGCCTTCCACTGCGGAGCAAATAAAAGCTCTGCTGCCTTTCCTAATAACTTTCCCTTTCTGCTAAAACTAGCAAAATCCTAGCTGGATTGAGTGCGATTCCTGTGCCAGCTAAGCCCTGACTGACAGAATTGCATTTTTCCCTAGTAGGTGCGCAAGGAGAGCAGTACAGCAGAATGGGGTTTTGAGAAATTATAAACACAAACAGAAGATGCCTAATGCAATTCACACATTTCTAAACTAAGAATTGCTGTAGCTAGCACATCGTCTTTTGACAGAATAAGATGTCCTCTCGCCCCTGTTTTGAATCGTCTAAACTAAAAAGGCTTACCAGCCAGGTCACCCCAGCAAATGCTCCTAATGTGGACTGGCCAGAGGATGCTTTTGTGGCTACAGCCAATTCTGGCTCCCCCAATTAAAGTTCTACAAGTCAAAGCATTCTCTGACAGTACAACCACATTTGCATTACACAAGCACTTTTGCAATACAGATCCGAGCCTAAGACGAGATTTGACAGAAGTTCTCGTACCTGTAGATGCCAATACTTATAACATAACATGCTGACTACTAATTTTGAACGTATGTTAATTCTTCCTGGGATGTTCCACTCACATACGCAGGGGGACTGTACCCTTCAATGTGCACATGCTACCGAACTTGGACTAATCCAGGAGTTTGTGGCAATATCAACAGTTTCTATGCAAAACCATTCCATGAAGGTACTGTCATCCTCCCTAAAATGAAGTAAATCTTTCACTAGGCTTGTTTCCGAAGAGCTATTAAGCAAAGGCAGTTTGTGCTCAAGGAAGATAAGGACACCTTCTGAAGGAACTGGTTTGGCTAGTCAGCTATCTTGCTGCTAAAGCTAGCATATCCCAGTGATTTCAGTGATACAGGGATACCCGAATGCAAAAGTCAGCCCTGAGGACCATAATGGCATTGTGCGACACTCCCTGAAAGTCTCTCTCTATAAATTAACAAATGAATTACAATGGACTACTCTGATTGTGAAGTCTCCAGGGCATTGATCTTGATTTCTTGTTTATCTGCAAATCTCTTAATATACTCTTGATGCAAGAAATAACACATTTGTATTTACTACTATCACTTCTGTGTGTAGTTTGCTCACCACGCACACACACTTCGCCGAGAGACCAATCTCTTTTGCAGCATTTTGCACACAGTCACTGCATTTTGCAGATTGCGGGCACTTTACCTTCCCTTCCCTGCTTATCAGAAATTGCCCTTAACGATGAGCTTTGGGTTTTTTTCTTAATCATTCACACATCGAGGCACTGGAGTAAGAGCAGGTCTATACTCAAGACTACTTATTTAATGATATTATTTCACCAAATTGGACTGTACCAGTATCTAAATTTCCATATCTCTAACTGCTTTCGCTGCCGAGGCTGCACAGATTTATTTTAGTTTCCAAAACCAAAGAAGTTTGGTCATTTACCAAGAAGAAGAAAAAAAAAAAAAGGGTGCATAGACAAGACCTTAGATAATAAACAATTACCTACACACACACATACTCGCTGCTGTCTCCACATAGAACACTCCACTTGCATCAGTGATAATACAAACACAGGAATGACAAAACACATACCGGCGTTCCTGGTATGCTAACAGGAGCATGAGACGTCCTTCACCTGCGACCTGGTGCCTGGCACCAGGCAGGCAGAGGACACTGCCGACTCCTCACCACCCTGCAGATGCGCAGGCAGCTGCCTGCTCAGGGGAAGCCCCCGCGCTCGCGCCCACCACAGCCCCCACCGGCAGGCACATTTGGCAAGATCTCTGCTCCCACGGAGCAGCGGCCAGGTTACACCGGAGGGCGTCTGAAGAGGCACTGGATGCCTGTGCATAACCCGATCAAACCCTACACAATCCACAAAGATTAGTCTACTTGTATACATCTGTCGCAAGTAAGTACGGAATAATATACAGTGCTGAACCTACAAAACAATGTAAAGGGCAGCAATACATAATAGCAGTACACACGTAGCCCACATGTAAACACTGCACAGGATATGAGATGGAGCTTTTTCATTTCACATGAAAATGAATACTTCAACATCCTTAAGGAACTTAGTTTTCCTTTGTTTTTCGGAAAGCCATGTAAGACATCAGGTACACAAGGCCATCGCAGCCAACTTCTGCAGCTACTGAGCTGCCCAGCATGCTTGCATGCACGCTCCCGACATACAGCAGCACGCTCCCATCCCACAACGGCTGCAGCTACAGATCAAAACTAGAGATATGAAACCAATATATAGCAACAAAAAGCAGTTCGCTTAACTGTAGTGCTATCACCGAGCATTGACACACAAAACTGGATGTGGGTCAAATGCATCCTGCGCATGTGGCATGCCGGCTGTCTCAGGTATTTATCTCAGGTACCATCGAACAGGCCAGCTGGGGTACATAAATGGAAATCCGGATTAGTTCCACTGTGGTTAATCTGGGTCAATATCAGAGCAGGTAGATAGAGATAGAGGCAGGTATCGATCCCTGTGAGTGTACTTCAGTTTCCAGCAATGCCATTTGGTTCTGGAATATGCACAATTAGGGGGGGTGTTGTATCTTAATGACTACAGTGTTATAACTATACCAGTTTTCTCTCATCCATATTCAAAGAACGCATTCTAAAATTTTGCAAAAAGACACAATTGTATTTAAATTTCGACTCAAACATTATGTTGATCAGATTTTATAGGTTGATTCTGACATTCTTCTAACAAAAACAACATTTGCCCAGGTACTATTTTCTTTTTGAGACATCTCCTCTATTTGGTAATAGAACAAATCAGGTTGAAATTTTTAAAAGTGTAATTTCATTTGTGATTTGAACTTCTAAAATTTGGTCTTAAAACTCGAGTGTTGCATATATTTATTACAGCACATTTACTTCCAGAATTACTCTGAATTCTGATGCTGGGTCCTATCACTTGACCAAGGAGGCAGGTCTTCGACATACACTGATGCTCTATTACCTGTTAGACCCGTCGCTTCAACCAGTATCTCACAATTCTCAAATGCCGCTTCATTTTGTACCCCTGACTTACTTTCTTGCTTATCCTCAAGTGTGGGGAGAAACTAATAAAGACCAATCAATCGATTCATGCTTCCTGAAGAAATTTTTCTGCCTTCAGCTCTGCCACTGAGCCTCCAGCTCTCCTCAGAGGAACACTTACTTGCTAACAGAACATACCGAGAATAATCTCTACTGGGTTTATCACTTAGCCGTTGATTATTTAGTAATCCTCAAATAACTGGCACCCTCATAAGTTTATGAGACACAGAATTAAACACTATAAACAAGGTATTTCTCCTCACACTTTATATATCCTACAGGGCATATGCACCTGAGACTGCATCTCAAAAGAGTTTTAACACAAGCGCAGCAGACGGACTCGCCTTGCTTCTCATCATTTTCAAAGGGTGAGGGGAAAAAAAAAAGAAAAAGACAACCGGGAAAGAAAAACTGCCCATGTTACATCAACAACAGGTATGAACTTGATTTCTGGAACGAGAGAATCTCTCTACTTTTTGAAAGTTGTGCAACTAGTTCTTTTGGACGGGTGTTTCTCCCTTTCAGGACGGTTTTACTGTCCACGGTCACGAAAGACTAACTCAGTCGCTTTAAGTGATGCATCAGCCCTTCTAAAAACTATTAATTCTCTTCTCCCGCTTTTTCTTTAAAAAGCAAGACAGGAGGAAAAAAAACAACACTCAAATCTGCATTTTTTTCCTGGCTGGCAGATTTCCAAGATAAAGAGGACTGCACTCTGCCTGGAACAGCAGCCGGGGCCTGCTCTCAAAACTCACAAAAGAGAACACCGCACACAGAGAAAAAGCGACGGATCTGACCAGCCAGAAACGTTTTCTCACCCTCTAAACCAGCTTCTCAAATCCAAACCAAAACACCAAACCCCAAAGCACCCGCCCCACCAGACAACCCGGGCCGGAGGCGCCCGCTCCGCTCCGCGCCGTTCCCACGCGCGGCCGTGCCGGGCGGTCGCTGGCAGGGGTGACAGCGCCGGCAAAGTCGGGACGGCCTCTCCACGCTGGGTCAGGCGGGGATAAATCGCTCCTATTTTTAATAACCGGGGAACCAGAACCCACATGAAGTTTCCCCCTCCTTCCACGCCCCCTTCTTCCCTATATATATTTTTTTTTAATTTTAGTTTGTTTTTTTTTTTTAACAGGGCAAGCGGAGGTGTCCAGGTCCGGGGGTTACCGGAGCGGCGCTTACTCGGGGGCTGTGCGCTTTCCCCCGCCGCGCTCCGCGCCTGCACGGCGGGGCTGCCGGCAGCGGCGGTGCGGGGCGGGCGGCCGCCGCGGGGCTGAGCCCGCCGCCCGGCCGGGGAGCGCGCCCCGGGGAGCGATTGGGCAACGCGGGAAGGGGGGGAAAGAAGGGAAGGAAAAAAAAAAAAACCAAAACAAAACACGAAAGGAGAGGAGCACAACCGACGAGATGTGCCAAGGCTTATTCCCTTTTATTTCCTCCACCCCCACAAAAGAAAATAAGCCCAGAATCAGGAAGTCAGAGCTGCGTGATCGCTGCTATAGGTTTGGGTTTTTTCCCGTTCTCCTCTCCCCCTGTTGTTTTTTTTTTTTAAGGAAAGAAGTAGTTGGGACTTTCCCTCCGCCGCTCCCCACGGGAGGCCGCGGCGCGCCGCCGCCTGCAGCCCGGCTCCCGCGGTCCCACGGGGCGCAGCCGGCAAAGCGGCGGCGGGACCCCCGCGCCCCGGCCCGGCGCAGCCCCCGCGGCCCCCCTACCTTTCTTTTCCTCCACGGCGGAGCAGAGGGCGACGCGCCCCAGGAGCAGCACCAGGACAGCGGCCCCGCGGGGCCCGGCGGCGGCGGCGGCGAGGGGGCTGCGGACGCCCATGCTGCGGGACCGCCGCTCCCTCGGACGGGGTGAGGGGGTCGGACGGGATGGACACACGGAGGTTTCCGCGGAGCCGCTCCTCTGCTCCGCTCTGCTCTTCTCCCGCGGCCGCGATCAGCTCCTCTCCGCCGCTCTGCCCCGCGCGGCTCCGCGCAGCATGCTGGAGGGCGGCCGTCGAGGGCTGCGCGCACACGTGCGTGCCCCGCTGCGGGCGGGCTGCTGCCTTCCTCCTCCTCCTCCTCCTCCTCCTCCTCCTCCTCCTCCTCCTCCCTCCGCTCCTCCTGCTGCAGGCGGCGGCGGGTGCGCAGGGCTTTGCGGAGCGGCTGGAGCCGGCTGCGGGACGGGGCGCGCCCGGCTGCGCTCTCCGCCCGGCCGCGGAGCGCAGGGGCTCCCTCTGGGGACGCCGAGGAGGAGGAGGACGGGGCGGGAGCAAGGAGGAGGGGGGAGGAGGAACCGGCGGCGCCTTCCCCGCCCAGGTGGGGAAGGGGCGGACCCGCCACCTGTCCCGGGATATAGGGTGAAGGGAGGGGTGCGTGGGGAGGAGGGAGTTTAGCCGCCCCTCCTTGCTCGGGAGGGTGGGGGGATGCCCCGCTTCCTGGCAGCTTCTGCCCGGCAGCTGCCAAGGGCACGGAGCGTGTATTTGCGCCCCTGCTCGCAAAAAAGCGGCGTGGCCCTGGCACAGCCTCCCCCCCCACACACCCGTTCCCTCCCGGGGGGAGCCCGGGCCCCCGCGGGGGCAGGGGCTGTGCGGGAGCGCGGGTGCCCCGGGGTGTTCTGCAGCAGAAACCCTGTCCCGTCCCGTCCCGTTCCCCAGGGGCCTCGCAGCCCCCAGAGACGAGTGCGAGCAAGGAAGGACTGAGGCGTTTTATGGGGCAGCAGCAACAGCGAAGCCGCTCCGCAGGTTAAATCCGCTCCCCAGGGGCGCATCTCCGGGGCTCTGGCCCTCGTTTCTGCTCCCCCGAAATCAGCGGAGCCCACTTGGCTTCTCTGCGAACAGTCCTGTTCTTTTTCTGGTCATTTTACCCCCAATGCTTGCAAGGCCAGGTGTATGCATGAAATAAAACCACACTGTTTCTATGCATGTTTTAGCACAAGGATAACAGGGTCCATATCTGTGCATACCGTTTCTATTGCCCTGCACCGATAGTGGGACAGTGCTCCTTGCTCCACGTAGCAAGTTATTTAATAAACACACAATAATACCAGTGTTCTTGAGGTGCTCCAGGGACATCCACAGACATTAAGCAAAAGAGTACATGCATGGTGCTCCTTCCCCCCCAACGTCTTTCCCCCCGAGAGGCAAAACCAAGCTGTGCAGTATTCAATAAAATATGCTTATGGTTACAATCTCTTTTTTTTAACAGGCTGCTCCTCTGGAAAGTGGGAGGAAGCACCGTCTTGTCACTCAGGCACGTTAATAGGACATAGAAGTGTCACTCATCTGGGCTGGGATCTCTCCGAGTAAATCATGATTCAACATTCAAACTTGTTAAACGCTGGTGGTAATTTCTTCATAAAGCTCTTGTGTAGACTTGGGTCACACAGTCAATAGGATATGAAGCCTTAGAACTGTTATGATTAATTGGGAACTCCAGAACCGAAGTCCGTAATGACACAAGGTTTGGGAGATTACGTGCTAAATGCCTGTGTCTATCACAGGGTGCTGGAACACAATAGACATTGCAAAATAGCCACTGAGTGTATCTTGACTTTCCTCTGAGATGCATTGCTTTTCTCCTACCAGTCAACTTCCTCTGTACGATCTTTTTCTGATAGTTTAACTAGTTACTGTCTTAACTAGGCAAAAAAAAACCACCATCCCATTTATTTATCCTAGCACAAAGCCCCATGCCTGACCACATGCCTTTAACCATGTATCATCCCACCATGCTTGTAATCATTTATTAAGATGAATTGGGTTACAAGACAGCTTTTGTGTGCTGTAACTGACATTCTGGTTTGATTATATTTTGTAAATAATGTGAAAGATGTACTTTGAAGTAAACTCAGACGTTAGTAACATCTGAGGAACTCTACTCATATGATTGGTTTCGTGGCTGTAACTGAGGGCAGAATCTAGGCTTACAATATAATATTAATGCAATTTGCTTCAAAGATGCTCACACAGTGCAATTTCATAAAGATTATGTTTATTCATTTTCATTTATTTAGACAAATAGGAGGATCTTTAAAAAAGAGAGGCCCAGGAAAAAAACAGATCAACTTCTAGGGAGGGAAGATTTGCAAAGCATCCTCAGCACACACTAATGATTGCAGCTTGCATTATGAGAAAGGGAGTGCAATTAAGACAACCTAGAAATGAACCTCAAATCAGTTCTGTAGATAAATACTAAATAAAAACATGTGTCCCTAGACATGCATATTGAGCATCGAGCTACCACTATGGAAAGCAAGAGTTTTTAAAATCTAGAAAAAGAAAGGATTCAAAGTGACAATTGAAAAACAATAGGAAAAAAAAGAAAACATCGTTTGCATATGAACTCAGTGGAGAAACTTGTCCAAGTCTTGTCCTAACACGCTAAGGAACAAATACTTGCTTTGCAGAATTTTTCGTGCAATTATGATTCTACCTGCTACACCGAGCAGGAACATTTCATACTTGCTTCACCTCCCATCACGTACTGCCCTTACATAAATGCACATAAAACCAAGTATTTGATCCTAACTAAACTCCTCCTTCATTCCTGACATGGTAAGCAAGGGAAGACTCGGCAAATTCCCCTTTAAATTTTCTTTCCCACACTGCAGATATCCACTACAGGAGACTCTCATCTGCTGCTGGCAGCGCAGTACCGCTGAAGGGGCTGAGCAGCAAGCTGCCGTGAATTCTGTCCTCCCACCTTTGAGAGCACAAATGTGTTACTTTTGTGGCATCTGTGCTCCACTTGCCAAGGTCACGAGATACATAAAGAGGCTCTAAGACTGAGGTTTGAGACGCTTATGGTCACAGGCAGGGCTTTCAGGCCTTTTTTACACAACAATTGCTGAAACAGTCTGAATTCAAACATGACATTTTCCCTAAAGAGCCGGTCACATACCCGGTGGCTGCCTTTGGTGTTACTCCTTTGAAGCTAACTTAACTACATGAATTTCGGCATCAGCATGCAATATTCCTTCATATTGCAAAACTTTTATTACCAGCTGCATGTGTGCATGGATCAAAGGTCATGGGACAAAGGCCAACCTTTCGACCACCAATTTTTAAATTAGTACTACATACCAAGAATATCACGCTAAATGCAACATCTTGCTTCAGCTTCCTTTTGACTCACTTACTTTATAGTACCTATATCTCCTGTCTTCTTTATATTAAGCTTAACCACGCTGGCCTATGAAGTAAAGTCCATGTAAGCTGGTGGTTCCTTTGTGTGAAGATACTGCTGGATTGCAGAACTGAACCGCGATTGCTCACCACCGCTTGCCTGCGCCGCTGAGCTGCTTACTTTGCCACACGTGGAGAGAAGTAGCTATTAGAGGATGAATAACTGATTTCCCTAGCAGTGGAAACGCAGGATTATTTTTGTTGTCTGTTCCACATTCGCTCAAAACAGAATAGACTCAAAACCCTTTCAAGAGCAAAGAAATCCTTGCTGCTTGTTCCTTTCCTTGAATGAAACAAAAAATGCATTGGTTTCCATTATCCCTGGAGAAGTGGGTCAGCATTTGCCGCTCCAAAAAAATTCATCAGCAACCGTTCCTCGATGGCAACGCCGCTCTTCTCTGCGTGTTGCAAAAGTGATTTTAAAGGGCAGGCTTTTTTACTGGAAGAGAAGAAATGAAGCAGAGCTGAATTTGGCAGGGTTTTACAGTCCTGCTTGCTCGGATTTCATTTGCATGGTGTTTGAGATTGTGGACATTGTAGTTTGCATTGTAGTTTGTATTCTATGACTCCTCACTGAGGTTTTAAAGCAAGGACTGAGGTAATAATTCGTGGCGGTTTATGGCACTTTGCATGTTGAAAACATAGCACAAACATTAACTAATTTATCTTCGCAAATGTCCTGTAAAGCAGGTTAGGAGCTATCATTGCCATTTTATAGATGTAAAATAATTTGCCTTGGGCAGAGTGTTAGTGGCAGAGCTAGGGTTATCCCTCGAGACCTGTTTATTCTAAACACTGTATTTAAACCTCCTCGGATCATGCCGCTTCTAGAGAGTGTCCCTGATGAAAATGCATCTATTTTACACACTCAGATTCTCTCTCTCTCTTAACACTGTTTGTTTATTTGTGTAACAGCACTTGGAAAGCACAAGACCAACACACGCACGAGGGTGCTGGAATTAAATCTTAATTATAGTGAATCGCACAGTCAGTATCTCAACACGTGACCATGGTGTTATCTCAGGAGGGTTCCTACACTTCCTTTATTTTTTTTATGTCCAGGTTTTATCTGTCCTCTCAGTCACCAAGTTCAAAGTCACATTTTCCAGGGAAGCTTCACTTAACTCAGAAACAGACTTTTAAAATGTTCTAGACTCTGATAGGGATTTGCAGCATCAGCTTATTCACTAATGAAAGTAGGCAACAAAAAAGTAAACATAAAAATAAAAACTGTGTGGCTGTAGTGGGTTTTAGTACCCAAAGATGCTATGCCACCCATTGCACAGGAGAAACTGCTAGCTATCCTCTGAATTACGGCTCCTCTTTGCAAAGACCCTCAATTTTTGTCCAGTATAAAGCAGAAAAGAAAAAATAAATTGCTTTGTGCATTTTCATTAACATCTAAAATAATTACACGAAACAAAAAAAGGGTATAGCAAATTCTTTCAATATTCAAGATAAACATTACGATCCATAACATAAACTGAACAATGTTATTGGGGTATCATGGCAATAACTATACTATATTGACAAAAGTATGCAGTTTTAATTCCCATATAGTTATTATTTCCCCTCTCGCAAAATCTCTCCTGAGCTGGGGAATATGGCATCTCCATTGCCATCTACTAGATCATTTCAAAGGGTAGAATACATTTCCTGCTTAAAAGCATCCATCACTTTGGTGTTTGTAACATCAGGTAGGGTCTACTCTGTTTTTTCACATAGTTTAACAAATCCTGAAGCTAGACATTTCTTGCTATGTTCTCACCTCAGTGAGTTTTACAGTTTGTATGGGTAAGGACATAAGGACTGATACTGTGATGGAATGAGGTTTGTTATATCCAAAATCTTTGTTACTAAACAGTGCAGTAGCTTCCTACATAGAAACAAGCTTCTCTCTTATTTCTGTACTTTGTTAGGGTGACTTACACGCATTTTACATACACTTTTTCGCTCAACCAGAACTCATACATCTCTGTATGATTGCAGCAAATACAATTTGAACATGCTGTCAATAAATCGGGTGTCAGTAGAAGTAGAGCTGAAGTCACCAGATCACACCGTATAGTTATTCAAGATGGGTGACTAATAATGGTAGCTGTCTGATTATG
The DNA here is from genome assembly GCF_964195595.1 of Calonectris borealis. NCBI lineage: Eukaryota > Metazoa > Chordata > Aves > Procellariiformes > Procellariidae > Calonectris > Calonectris borealis. The sequence goes on along the minus strand of NC_134313.1, from coordinate 112,153,231 downwards.
AACACTAATACTGCTAATTGCATTACTCTCACTGTCCGTTCTGCACGAGTGAAGAAGAAGCTTTATACCTTTGCTCACCTAATTCCTGACCCACTGCATAGGCTGCCATAGCCCACGTATGTCCACAGTGACGAAGAGAGAGGGACAAGAAGGCACGAGCCCGTGCCCTGAACTTCGCCTTAGGAGGAGTAAAAGTGCCATGAAGCCGATGGTTGGCTGGGGCTGGTTGTGCTTACTCTGCCCCATCCCTTCCCTTCCCGGTAAAGTCCTTTAATCTACCCCTACCCAGCTCCCACCTGAAGTTCAATACCATGTGCAAATACAGCAAACGACTGCTCGAAATACTGTCTCCTCAGGTGTTTGTAGTGCTGCAAAATCTATGGCAAAGAGAGAGTGAGGAAAGCTGATAGCCCTGAGTCAACGCACAAAGAATGTGAGTTGCATCAAGGGTGCGGCTAACGGGGGTTTCTTCAGATTCAGCCATCTCCTGCTGTTTGCATCCAAAGCGGACACAGATAGGAATGATAAGAGATTGCAGCAGCGTGATTCTCCTAAACAACTGCAGCTACCAGTCCTTATTTGGGCTAGCGAATATAAAAGAAGTCAGCGTTCCCTTATATCCACTCCTTATTTTGCATTATGGAGGTATCTCTGCCTTAACTCACTTTTCTACATCAATTCCTAAATGTTTTTCGTATTAAACAAAGACACACAGAGGCTGACTATACTAGCTAATTCAACATTTTCAGGACCATTCTCCAGCATGTAAATGAATTGCCACAGAGCAGCTTGGGTCCACCAAAATGTTAAACTCACTCTCCAGACCGGTGTGGTTGCATCCAAACTACTTACCAGGAGCAATCCTTGGCGTCTGCTAACTCTCAAACCATGTTTGGGAGAATACTAGCCAGCCTAGCCTGGGACTGTTCGTATAAATGAGTAGCGCAGACGATCTAGCACAAGGTGCGGGGAACACTCCCTGCATAATTGACCAATATGGACATGGTCATACCTATTTCCCAATATTTCAAAGTCAGCAGTTCCGTTTCTTACTCATGTCAACATGCACATATTCAATAACTAGAGTATCTCAGTAGGCATATTTTCCTTTCTAGCCAAAAAAAAGCAAAGATGCTCATCAGTTCTTTTCTCTCAGCCCTGTAAGACAGTAAGTACCCTAATGATTATAGACACTTCATTGCTTGTTGCTTCTCTGTGACTCCAGAGATATGCCATTGAAATCATTACCTTGCATAGCCCAGTAGCAAAGTTGTCACTGAAGAGAATGGGAAAAGGATTTTTCTGTCATGTATGTTGAGGTTGTGTCTCCAAAGCATTTTAACCACAGAGTAGATGGTCATTTTTATTCAAAGCAAAGTAAGTCATAATACTTAAAAAAAAAATCTATCACATTTTATTCAGCACTGCATAGCTAAATAATAAAGACATATGTGGCAAAGGCTGGGCAATTCAGTATGAGTAATCTAACTTATATCCCAGAGATACTGCAACTGTGCTGAAACAAATCCTATAGTACGTGGCCAGGCAGCCAGTTGCCTTTTTCCCTTTATCGTATCTTAAACTTCCAAAATCCTTCTCAAGTAGATATTTTCTGCAGTGTGTTGGAGACCGTCACCAAATATGACTGAGCAGAAGAGCAGGTTCTGGCGACCAGAGAGGTTGCACAGTGCCTGACTTCCCAGCGATGGCATCTTTATTTTCTAACGAGGAGGAGCCAATGTAAATGCCCCTGAGGAGGGCCTTACGGCAATTTGGTCAGTGTAGTCATGTGCAATATTTAAAACTCAGATTTTGGCAAGTAACGTGGTGCTGGAGGATTGGATCTATAAAGCAAAACAGCTGGTATAGAGGTCCTGATATCCTCACTGCATGTGTTTCTGTATGTTTTAGTTCAGACTGCCTCTCGTGTGATCCTATGGACTGAACGTCCATTTCTGGTTGGAGTGTGCTATGTTGGCCCTGGAGCATGTCTTTCAGTTTAGCTTCATCTGGAAGAAACAGAGCTTGTGCACCCCAAGACCATGTCACAAAGGGAATCACCTTCAAAAGCACAATCCTGATCCGTACCAAAATGCTTCTACAAATGGGATTTGTTTACACTCTTATTTCCCTTTCTCTTGTTTTCTCTTTGCCAGTACCCTTGAATGCAATCTGCTATTTCTAGAAAAAAGGAAACAACAATAAAATATTTGACTTCCTACAGAATTTTTAATCTTTAGAAAGCAAGACCGGACCTGGATCCCAACTTTAGTCTTTGCGGTTTCCAGACTGGGCTGACCCCAAACCCAGAATATAAACAAACCCAGTCTTTCACGGGTTACCTAGAAAACCGCTCGATATGAAAATGGCAGTGAGATGAGAATGCCAAGCGTTCCCTATTATCCAGCGATACTGCGAGATAAGCTAGATGAAGGAAAACCCTGGATAATACAAAACATACACAAGATCTGTAATGAAAAGTATGGGCTGAAAACAGCCACCTTGGCAAAAAACAACCAGCAACTCTGCAGAGCCGGTCCAGCGGCACACATCAGCAGGCAGGGCAGGAGCCAGGGCTGGCCATTGTGTCCTTGGGAATTGGGTACTGCTACTGGATGGAGGGAAAGTTAGTTAATCCACAAACCAGATAATCAAGGGCTGACATCACGTTTTAGCTGCTGTCAAAACATGGCTGCAAAGAGGGGTTGAGAGGGGTCACCTGAATGCCCTGAGCTTTTTCTTCCTTCCTATTTATAACATGGTCCCCAGCACACCTCGGAATATCTGTTTGATCTCAACTCCCTGGTATTTACTTCTTGAGCTCCCAGCAGCTTTGATGGCAGTACTCCCTTTCTGTTCAGAGGGATGAGCAATTCTCAGAGCATTTCAGTAAACCTTCCAGAGGTAATTAAGATATAGCTGTCTCCACAGCTTCCTCTCTTCCAAACTCAGGTTCAGACCTTAAAATCCCCATGTGACTTGCCGCCGAGAGGATGCGAACCTCTAATCAATTCCGTGTACATACTCCAACCTCCATCAGACCCCCCAGCTACCGGTGTGTGGTATCCTGCACCGCTGGTAAGAACAGAGTATCCTGGTATAATAAAAGCATACCATAAACCAGCCCAGGGATACATGAGAATAAAGCAACCTGTCTCCTGCCATTTTTTTTTCTGAAATGGGTCAGATTGGGTAGGCTACTTCACATTCTCCATCATCCCATCTTCATAAGCATCTCCGCAACTACAAGCTCCTCGTCATTTGATTTTATGCATTACTTCCTTTCCCAGCCACTTCTGCAGAACTAGAGACCCAATTAATTTAAAAAATGAGACCCAGTGCAAGAGCTTTAACTTCTCCAGATTGGCTTCCTTCCTGGCCTCACTGCTTATTTGACTGTAAAACAACTGATGCTGCAGTTTTCAAAGAGGCAAGCGAGGACCACAATTTCTATTCCCAGTCTGTGGGAGTGGGAAAGTGACTTCGCGTAAATACATGCAATTTGATACTTTAAATATATTTTAAATCAGCTCCTTTTCCTTTAAAACTAATTTCCTCTGAAGACAGAAATTTATCATCAATGACTCAAGCTTCCTCAAGGTTTTATCAATTTAAACTTCAATAATCTTCTTCCTTTGTGTATTCATGCTACATTGCCTAGCCCTCGCTCACCCAGTGAGCGCTTGCTCATGCAAACCGATACTTTGGCTTTTCTGGTTTATTTGGGTGAGTGAGTGCTTTTTCACTATGCGCCTTACCTAATCTATTAATTTGAGATGAAGGTCTTGTGGGAATTGCAGACGAGCCTGCAAATGGATGAGTGGTTTAAAATCTTGCCTGTTTTCTCTATGGTCACAGCAGAAGGAAAACAAATGTCTGGGCCTCTCAGCAGAGGAACTACTGGAGACTGGATTCCTGCAAATGATTTTGCTTTCTCCCTTTGTTGCTTGTCATCTGCAATACCCTCTTGTTCCCTCCAACGCCAGCTGGATTAGAGGCAGCCAATATGGAGATGTATGCATGTTAATTGGCCACGTGGGCTGATGGCGACAGAACAGATAGCTGCTGAGGCTGCAACCTCTCATCTCTACCAACCGCCAGGTTTCACAAGGCTTGCAAGGTCCTCGCTCTTCCCTGGAATTTGGTTAAAATTAGTTAACAGGGACGGGGACCGATAGATGGAGTGACTGCATGAATCTTGCTTCTAGGCTAAAAAATCGGGAGTTGGCAAGAAGCTGCGATTGCCTGACTTGAAACAGTTGAAACGTGCCCTTGATGTCCTTGCTAGCGCCTCAGGAATAATGACAGGTTTAGAGAGTGCAACTCCATGACCTTATTTGAATTGGAGCACACTGCAGTATGTCTGAACGCTCTCTCGAGGCTTTTTTTTTTAAGTTTAAAGAGACTATATCAGGACATCTGTGTGGTCCAAGGTTACTGAAGTTGTTATGGCTAAGGGGAGAGGCATACGTGCTCCACGATCCTGATATTTGTCATTCACAGATCTGCTCCTGACCTTTGTTTTTATCTCTGCATCTCACCCCTGAAGCTAACATAAAGTGCAACAGAAGCCAGACCTACTTGAACAAGCCCACACATAAGTCAGAGGGCTTCCCTGCAGAGTCGGCTGCCGGCTCTCACGGACTTCCCTCGGGAAAGGAAACCAAGGAGGTCGCGTTTCATTTGCAGTTTCTCAAGAACCAGAAGATTGACCATACGTGAACGCCAGGCTTATCCGAGTAGAGAGAAGATGGCAAAGGGAAAATAAGAATTACAACGAAAAAGTCTCAAAAACACAAGTGAGAGCTCATCGCTGCCTTTCTGGGACACCTGTGCATCTCACAAGTGCAAGAAGGAAAGAAGTCTTTCCCAAAGGAGGTAAATTTCTCCATGTGGCCTGAAAAATTTGGTGCTGAAGTAGGAGCCAGGGCTTCGTAAGCTGTAAGTCTGTCTGAGCCCAAGCTCCCCGCTGTAAAATGGGGATAACAAGTAACACAAATAGCTAAATAATTTTTAAGAATAACAACTTAATAACTAGATGGTGCTTTACAGCTAGGGCAGGCTTTAGGAATGCTAAATATTCTTAAAATCTTGACTTTCCACCATGATTTTAGTATGGTATATCCGAGAGGGTGTTCGCTGTTTGAGGGAACAGCTGCACTCTCACTTCTTAAGCAAAGCTTCATCCCTGAAATAGAAAGATGGCAAAGCCGATGAGATACAACATTGGCATTGCTGCTCTGTTCACTCTTAATTACTGATGTGGTGACGAGTGCTGTATAAATCAAGCCAGTCCAGTAAAGAGTTCTTACCACAGGCTGGTTAACCACTACATTAATATGAACATCTGACACTTCATTTTCTAGGAGGGATTAAAACCAGAGTAAAAGCTTGGGGGAGGCCCTTCCTTTGTATGCGTGGGGTGGGTGGGGGGAACAGAGGCTGTGAGCAGCAAACTCCATGATTTCAGCTGGTACAGATGATGCAACCCTCCTCTTTAGCCTGTGATGTGGAGCCCACTTATGCTTACTCAGAGCCCAGTGTGAAAGAGGGCGATGAACTCGGATGGGTTCTGCTGCATAATAGTTGTGTATGTGCCTGTAGGCAGGTCCAAAGCAGACAAATAATTCACTGGCGTTGGTAATCAGAGTGGAATGATGTATTTGCTTTCTTTCCATTTAAAAAAAAAATCCAGCCTGAGCATTTTGAATAGCAGCATTACTCTAGGAAAGGCATTTGTTTACTTTAGTGCCTGTAAAATTTGTCAGAACGACAGTCTGGGAAATAGAAAGCCTCATCTTATTCACAGAACAGGTATAACAAGTCCTGCAAGCTCTCTTCCAATGTTTCACCAATATGCCTCTACTCAAAGCCAGCAGATTAGACATCATATTCAACACAGCACAGATCTTTTCTTTAAGTTTAAGAATTAAATACTTCAATGTCTTCATAAATCTGGGTCTAACACAGATGACTACCTCCCATCCAAATAGCGACAGCGCTGCTACAGGCACAAGTTTTGTTGGGGACAGCGCCAGGATATTGGGAAACTTGTGCTGCCGACACTTGCCCAAGAAGAGCAGAGGTCACCAGCCATCTCCTGCAGGCCCCGCAGCCCACACTCGACAGCAACATTATTTTACCAAAGTTGCGCTTTTCCCCTCAGCTTTGCCCTGGAGCTCATCACCGCAGGGTGTTGAGATATACGTGAGCAATTCATGGAAGAGTTCAAGTTCATTGCGGGCTGTTAAATACAGAGACACAAGTGCAATCGCTCTCAGGGAAAGTCTAACACCGCAGCAGCCATTGGGGTGGGGTGGGATGGGGAAGGAGAGGTATCATGGAAGCATTGATTTTTGTTTGACACAGTACAGCTGCTCTCCTGTTGCACTGAATTAATACTGGCAAGCAAAAGTGGAAGTCCGTAGGTGCTGTTCCCCAGCTCTTCAGGCATTTACATACACAGAACAGCTCTTCTTCCTCTGGGGAGGGAACGGCCCTCATCCGCCACCTCCAGAGCTAGTTTTGAAGAGCAGAGAGGGATTTTCCTCCGTGTCAGCTCAGGAGCTGCTCTTTCCCTGAGCTTATGGAGTGGGACACACGCTCTGTCCAGCTACAGAAAATACTTGTGGAGTGACGGGGGTCTAGGGACTGCTAGATCTCTGAGATATCCATTAGAGGTGGATGATAATTTGGGCTGAGTCCCCCTGATTCGGCTCCGATACCAAGCTGCCACCTACGTGTTTCTGGTTGTTGGCTGCGTAAATCACTCCCACATGACACAAACCTACAGGATCTGTATGTGTGGGATTGGATTGACCCAGAGATACAGGAGGGGAAGAAACAGTAGTTGTCCCTAATGTTACAGGGAAAGGCTCTAAAGCTTGACCCAGTGTTAAGTAATGCTTCATTTCACTAGGAGCTTCCCTGATCTCCAAGGCATTACTCATGGAGGAGGGACCTGCTCACCATGAGTAAAGGCTTTGGAATCTGGCCTTTAATGTGGAGCACTATCTCAGCAGTACTGAATATGTAAATCTCTGCTTTCTACAATGTATGCATGATATTAGGAAAACACTGCATAACAAAGAGCAAAATAAGGAAAGCAGTGCAGAGCACTTCAGTCTACATTCAAGCTTGCCCAAGTTAACACAGCCCTGTTGATTTACACGGCTGTAGGACAAGCTCTTGATCTTATTTTCCAACAAATTGCAGGAACAAGATGCTGACAAATTATTTAAGAAGGAATGTGCTCCTCTAAGAGCTTATTGAACCTGTCCCTATGTCCATCCACGTGCAGAGGCACTGCAATTTTGAACAGCACTAAGAAAAGAGACTGGCCTCCATAGGTACACATATGGCTTCCACAGATCCTAGCAGAGTCTCACAAAAGACAAGGATACTCAGGACCATTAACATTTGTTGCCTGATCTTCCTTCATCCCAAGTAGCAGATTCCCCAAAATAACTTACAACGACAGAGGAAGAAAGGCGACAGCATTTATCTGTGAAGACTTCTGGACATGTCTTTTTTCCCATAGAAAAGCAGAGCATATAGCGGGACAGAAAGTACATTTTCTGCTCTGCGCTGTTGGGTATGCCCAGTGGTCCAACCTGTCTGCTGGTACCACTACAAAAGAAGAGGTCAAACTCATCAGATTATAGCCTCATGAATTATGTTTGTAAATGTTTTTTGGGAGGAGGCAAAGAGGGAAGGAGAAGGAATTGAGTTTGTTTCAAGCTTGTCTGTCTTCTTCACATAAAAAAAAGAAAGAGTCAGGAGGAAAAATCCTCTTTCTTAGTTATTTTTGCTGTAACAGAACGGTGTTCAATGACTACATAGCCTAAAGGTAGGTAAGCGTTGAAATGAACTCATGTAATATATCACAAAAATACACTTATGTTCTTTGACTGCTTTAATTTCATACATTGCTCGCAGTTCATAATCTACAGTGAGAATGTGATTAAGCAAGCTGAGAAACGAATAAAAAAAAATCATGTTATTTTAGTGAGCAAATTTTGCAGTCTACCATATTATCTCCCTAACTCCACTTGAAATGAAACAACATCCAGTCTGAATATCTGCTCAGTTCCTGTCCTATGCAGAGATGTCAACAAGAGGGCACAAGCTGATTTTTATGATGTGAATCAAGTCTGGTAGAAACTATTACTTCCTAAGTTTCAGCAGTGGGTTGGCACAATAGATGATAATATAAAATAAAGACTATCCCTGCCCTAAGGGGCTTGCAGTCTAAAAAAAGACCAAAGGAAAGTATTTGTCTCTTGCAAAGTGATTTATTTGGTTGGTTCTCTGACTTTATAGTCTACTTTGGAGGTGGGCACATTTGTCATGTAAATTTTAGCTTTCTGTGAGAAGCGCAGAACAGGCTGTACTGATAATGCATGCCGTTTCAATTTTTCCAGAAATTGTGTTTTGTTAAAAAAAAAATCCAAAATATTCTTTCCAGTCTGTTCACACATTTTGAAGTTGAAATGCTTTAATTTATTGGTTAAGAATGATTTTCATTTCTAGACTTCCTTTAATATTGTTCCTAAAGAAAACATTTTATGGACAGAATGCGTCACTCCCAGAAGTGATTCTTTCTATATTTTTGTTCTATTGAAAAATTCTGGGGAAAAAAATGTTCTGAAGGAAAAAATTCAAAACCTGAAAGTTGCCAAACAACCAAACAACTTGCTCTTCAGTAAGCTCTGCCATACTAACCAAAACTAATCATTTCAAGAAAGAGCGATCATTGTAAACAAACCCGCAGCAAAGCAGAGGGCTGAACTAATTGTCAGATCGGGTCATCTGCAGGACTCTGATTTAGCATTCCAGGTTGTAATTGGGTCCATGACCACCTGCTTTGGTCACTGGAAATGAATGCAGCTGGACTTGGCAGGTCACTCTGTCAAACGTTTGCTAAAGGATGCACGCGAGGGCTCTTGTTAGCTGTTATTTGCCGTTCGGGCTTTAGTCAATAATGTAAATTGTTGCTGAAGGCTTGTTGTCGGTAGTAGCAGTAGTGGCAAAGGTCCTTAGGTAAAGAAATGCAATTTCCTCTCTCCATTGCCATGGGGCTTTCTGAACACAACAGCATGAATGCATGTTAGACAATCTACAATTCATAATGCTTCCTGAACAGAAGAGGCACCAAAAGTAACGTGGCTTAGTGGGGACTGCAGGCTTTGTGTCAGAAACTGGGTGTCCCGGTCACATCTCTGCCAATGACTTGCTCTGCATCCTTCAGCAAAGGGCATAACCTCTGACCCTGTGCTTCACTTTCCTTTAGATAATGATATCTACCCTCACTTTATAAAATATTTTAAAATATACATGTAAGATAGATTGGATCATTACAGGGCAAGCACACAAACAAATACATACACACCCAGACAAGCCATAGTGATACATAAAATGCAGACACTCCCATGCACAGAAATGTACTGATGACCTTAGGCTAACGACTAAAGTCTGGGTGGTACTGCCGGTATTAGCAGAGCACACACTCGAATAGCTGTGCAGGTCTGTGCAGGCAGCCAGCTAGCCCTTTTGCACGACATTGGCTAGTGTGGATGTTCCCGGGCACGCTGAGCTGTTCGGGGTAGCTGGCAGCTGCCGGGATGCGCTGGGTGTGCAGCGCTGCTAGCTCTTCTCTAGCGTCAGAGGAGAAGGTTTATAGTCACAGCGGAGAAAAAGGGAAAACAGTTCCCACTTTCTAGAGAGCTGGGATTTTTATTTACTTATTTATCATAGCTGCTATCTTCTTTAAGCCCTTATGTAATTAGCAGGAGCCTTGCTAGACTAAATGCAGTGTGGCTGGTGGCCAGGTTCCAGACGCATGTCTTGTTCAACACTTTCTACAGCGGCGAATGGCCTGACTTCTTCCACGTAGTTTTAAATTGCTATGTTTGGAGAAAATGGAGAAATGAAAAGCCTTGAGAGGAGAAAGGAAACAAAAGGAAAACCGGTTGTGGAGAATATCGATTTCCATGATTTCAAGTGCAATTTTAGAAGCGATCTGAAAATAGTTCATTCCAAATGGGCCCACGCTTTGTAATTTTCGCACTTCCAGAGTCCTCCCACAGGATATCAGGTTATTAATATTATTTTATCAGAAACAAATCTCACAGGCATATAATATCCTAAGTACATGGCACTGCAGCTAGCGCTGCTGAGAGCTTCACCCAAGCAGTAACCCCTTCACTGTCTGACAGACACCGCACAGCTTCAAGTCTTACAGCAGCTGACGTGTGGTACACAACTGAGTCTTGTTTCATGTATTGCTTGCTAGATCACCTATAAACTTGTGAAGTTAAACTGTTCTTCTTTAAAAGAAATAGCTCTAGTGATACTCCCGCTCCCTATGAACTGAGCCCTTCCTCCAAACTTTATGCAGGGTTCCTGTCCAATCTGATGCAGGTTGTTTCAAATCGTCCTGGCCAAGCCACTTAGCACAGACTGAACAGCACTGGTCAAATTACTGCACCTGCAGTGTGCTGGTTAGAGTCATAAGCTGAATATTATTCCATCCCAGAAGGAAGAGGCTTACGATACTTTGCTCCCCTTAGTCTGCCTGGTCCGTACTTTTGCCCAGATATGAGTTCAGCCACACGTGAACAGTGCTGGTTGTGAACAGAAATGGTATTGTGTTACTTTGGACCTATCCTACCTCATAAGCAGGGCTCAAGTTCAGAAGTTATTCAGACGCTGTTTATAGCAGTTCTGTAAAATCAAACCAAAACCAAAACCAAACGCACCCAAACAATGATCGATGCCTGAACTCAAGCACCTCAACATGCTTTTCGCTATTCCATTACCAGACAAATCAGTCTAATTTCTCATTGTGTATATTCAAACAGAAAGCTACTCTGCAAGCTACCAGGTTGCATTTGACCTTGAATAAAACTGCTGCTTTATCAGGTAATGCAATCCTATGCAGACTTATAGGAGACTTAAAGTTTATTTCATATGCAGGCAAATAACTTTATCACTGTCTGACTTGCTTTATTGCTTTGTCTTTCAACACAGGATCTTCCTAAGTTTCTCCTCCAGCAGCACCTCCCTCCCTGCTACTACTAACCCTTCAGGCACCGCATCTAGTTTGGTGACTGCTAGTTACCAAAAATAAAAGGTCCTTTTAACCTGGTTTCTCAGAAGAAAGAGAGTCTTGTTAGATACTAGAAAGTGCCCTCAGAGAGATAGAAATGTTCAGTAATGAAAAAGATTTCCACTGAACTTCTCATCCTCTTCAAACACCAAAGACTAGAACAATTAAATAGATTTAACTCTTACAGGATTTCTACATATTTCTTTAATGAAATAGAAATTTATAGGAAATTAGGTTTCATTAGTTCATAGTTCTTGGAACTACTCCTTTTCCTATACTCAAGATAGCCATGAATTTTACAGATTTGTCAGAATTGCTCAGCAAATGTTTGTAATCGTTAAGAAATGCTCCATTTCCAAAAGCCCTTTGATGCAAAGGCTCCTCTGCATTTTTTGATGCTTGCCACTCTGTATTAGGCCGGTGTGACTCAGCACGGGAACATGATTTCTATTCCTTGAATGGATGACTCAACCTGTACGTACGAGAACAGTGCCTGAAGAGAGCACATCACATTGCACGTAGGAAAAGATAAGGAAAGGAGAATCCTCTAAGAGTTAAGTCTGCTTCAGAAATATTAAACATGCTCTGGAAATATTATTGACTTTTTCTATCTAGGAATATAAGAAAAAAAAAGGGGTAATCAAATTCACCAACAGTTCTTATATTCACACCTTCTTGGCACAAAATAATTTCCTGTTTTTTTGTAAATGCATTTAATTAATGGATTAGTATTTGTATCTGGAGAAATAAAGCTCCCTTCAAACATTCCTGTGCACAAATGTGATAACTAGGTGAGTTGCTTAACGCACTATAAGAAGAAATCAGATGGTGAACATGGTACAAAGAACGCAAGTAGACAATCCACGCACACTAACTCACGAGAAGTCAAGTGAGATGGACTTAGCAAACATGCTTGCCAAAACCGAAACGAACATTCCCAAATGACATCAGATCCAATACTAAGCCCACAAACTCCTAGAGATGGGATGACTGCAGGAGAGCACGGGCACCTGCAGCGGGCTGGCCTTCTGCGTACAGAGGCTTTCCCCGCTAAGCATCTCGACAGAGAACTTGGCTCACTCTTAAAACAGCTCACACGAGGGTTACTGCCTTTGTAAAACACACAAGAAAGCTTTACCATTCCCCAGTCTCTCACTCCAGGAGGAATAGATGGTTACGGAAACATGGCTTTAAGTCTGTAGAAATGCTTGACCGACATTTGCTGTATTTTAATACTTCAGCAATAAGGTTTTATAGATGCTGGAAAATGCAGGCACCCACCCAAAAAGGATTCAAGCTAGTATTTTTCAGTCCAATGTGACTATTATTAGGAGTTCTGCATTTTACTCTGTTCACTGCCTAGGTTGTTATAACCTCCTAGGTATTAGCTAGAGACCAGGGAAAAAGCAATCCGAAGGAGGAAGCAAACAAAAGCCGAGCAGCCTTGTAGCCAGAGCCCGTCTCTATGCAAAACATGCAGTAGCCTGCAGTACACCTTGAGCACAGCACTCGGTCGCTCCAGGCAGAAGAGCCCAATGATTAAAGAATGTGGCTAGCAGGCAAAACACATGGGCAACCGAGCACCAGCCATCCCACTGTGGGCAAAACATCGTGGCCCATGTTTGCCAAAGTGTATGGGTGCCATATAGGGTTCTAATTGGACTCTTGCCTTCCCAGAGCAAAATGTACCCATCTGTAGAGCCAGTCATTAATTCTTACCTCACAGGAGTTTTGTGAAATTTTAAGGATGCTACTTTAGGCCTTTACCTGAAAAGTGCTCCCAGTGAACTGTTATAGTTCATTACCAGGCCTGAATTTTTAAATAACAAAAAAGCAGACTCAGTCACTTGATTAAAAGGTGATTGCATACCAGCACAGATCAATAATTTGCTTCCCAGAAGCCAAACCTTATGAATCAGGAATAAAGAGCACTTATGGCTCTTGCGCAGGACTTGCCGATAGCCTTGCTGACCCCATCGAGGAAATTTAGTCCTTACCCGGCTTCTTGCTGGAAAGGTTGCGGTGAGGCGGACGGATCTGTTGAGTGTTGGTGGTCTTGCTCTTAGCTGCACAGCTCTGGGATGACAGAGATACTTTCCTATCATGGCTTCTTCTGGAAGTCCAAGTTGAGGAAGGACAGCAGGCAAAGGAGGTGCCCAGTTGTTTTGGGGCCTGAACCAGAGCCCGTGAGACCCAATAGAGTCTTTCTTCTCCACGGCAGGATTTTAATCCTGCAGAAGCACCTGCCAGTTGTATGGGTATTCAAAAAACTTCATTTAAATGGTACAAACTGCTAAAACTTCCATGTTCAATCCAAAACTACAGTTCAGCTGAGGTAAGTGACCTTCAGAGGGTACAAATTACGTCTTGATTTAAGATGGTCTGTTTGCTGAGTCTGTAGCACACGAAGATAGAATTCTCCTAATCAAGCTTTTGCAAGTTGACTATGCTGAGTTTCCTTTAAGAAGTTTTGACCTCTAGAGCATCCCCTAACTACTTTCTCCTTGGTTGCACAGTCTCCAATTGTTTTCAATGCTTCCTTGTATTTCTTGCAACCTTGAAGTTTTTCAGAGGTGTTCAGTACCCCAGGGTTCTGAAGCTCTTCTGTGAGGGCATTTTTATGATGCTCTCATCTGATAAGGGAATGATTTGATTTCTATCTTGCTGTCTGGCATCCTTTTGTGAAGCCTGTCTGATTCTGATACATGTTATCAAGGTTGTGCTTTTGCTATTCATTGGACTCTTCGTATTTCACTTAGTCCATGTTTATAAATAATAGTTTGGACAACACTTGTTCTAGTATGAAACCTGTGATATTTGGTATCTTTCTTAAATCCTCTACCTTGGTTTAACAGAGAATTCCAATCTACATATTTTTAAAGAAAACGCCATGCTCATCAGTGCTACAAGAAAACTTTAAAAATTAGTATTGAAATGACTTGCAAATAAATAAATAACTAACTAACTACAAGATAGGGAAGCAAATCCCTTTTCCCTCGACATAAAAAACCTAAAAAGCCTGAAAAGCTGATCTGTGGATGCACCACCAAGAGTTAAAGAAGCAGATCCCATATTTATTAAGATGACATGATTCCTAAAACCAATCACACTATTTCTGTGTGACAGAATTTTGAACGTCTGTGGCTTGCAATACCAGATACAGATTTATCTGTACAGATACAGGGGGAAGGGGGAGGAGGGAAAGGGACTGCGGTCCCTCATCATCTGGGATCTCTGGGGATGCTTCTTGTCATCTTCCACACAGAGGCTTCTTCACCTCCTGCATAAAGTTCAACTGAGTTGTAGGACAACTACAAGGAGATGCGCAGGGTATGCCAAGAAAGGTTCCCTGAGGAATATCACCAGATCATTGCTCAGTTCCAGCAGTCCCAAGCAGGGAGTCAGATTGCCTTGCACAATTCAAAGCAGCTTTTATACAAGAACAATTGCAATCTGTGGCCAGTTAGCCTTTGAAACTTTTCTTCCACAGTACAGTAAAACTTCTTCTTCTATTAGCAATTGTTTGTACTAAATTTATCTTTGAGAGATGCAGCTCTTTTCTCTGTTAGGCATCTTTCTACTTGCTGCATTAGAGAATGCCACCAGAATAAATACTGCTTATAAGCCTGTGGAGTTTATGATATGGTTGGGAGCTGGGAAAAAATGCTTTGCCTGCACCTTGCCAACTCTATGGTAGCATAAATCTGAAGACAGACATCAAAATATTAACTGAGAGAGTGCAAAACAGACTTGACAATATTTTGCACTTACTAGAGGCTTACTCAAGTTTGGAGAGGTAAATATATTTATAGCTGTTTTTAGAAATGTCTACAATGAACTCAGCTGTTCAAGTACTGAACAAGTACTTACTGCTTTCGATGCTTAAACTTCAAAGAAAGGAAATAGCTCCATAGATATCATTCAGAACTAAACGCTGCCATTCTTGCTTTTATGAATTATTATTTTACTACCTACCAAGTATTGTGCAAGTCATGATGAATTTAAAAGTAGCTGATTCTTGCCATCTACAACTTAACCTCAGTTGTTTACAATTACACCAGACACGATTGCAGATTTCAGCTGACAACTAACTTAATTCCTACATCGAAGCATATCGAATGCTGGGGGGGGAATTCTGTGAGGAGCAACTCACACAAAAATAGCCTTGGCATGAGGTAAAACTTGAGCATTGGGAACAGCATCTTGCCCTAATCTAACATCCACACAACAGCTCCAGAGCAGCGGGAAACTCTGTAACCACATTGTGACCACTACGACAGGATATAGGTTAGAGGAGCAGCCGCAGCATCTTGTTCCATGTGAAACAAGGAGCAGAGCCAAAAGTAGCCTATAATCATCCGTAAGGGGATGCTTAGGACAAATCGACTTGGACATGACTAGACGGTTGTGTTTTGGACATTTGAAATGGATTCCTTTTCTTTTGAAAGAAAACATTGCGGATGGACTTGCTGTCCACTACAGCCAGGACAGTACTCCACAAGGTAGTTTTAAAAACTTAATTCCACCACAAATCTTGAATATGTTGTTCTTTATTTCTGTAAGGAGAATAAAAATTATTCTACTTGCTTTAAGTAACATACCTTAAATTATACCTACTGCTCAGTACACCTGTGTGTGTTGTGTTACAAGTACACCCACACTTCAAAAATACGGTAGCGACTTGTATATATTTTCAAGGTGGGTTTCTTTTGTCCCCTTTTGTTCTGCTGATAGTTTTCTCTCTCTGTGTATGTATGTATATGTTCAGATGAACACCAAGTTTGTCCAAACTTAACTGACTATCTTGCTATGTGAGGAAAATACCATTTTTCATATAATCCTACTACATCTCATGCTACTTGTAGCTTAGTTTCCTAAGGCAATCAGGTTAATGTAATCGCACACTGTGTGTGTATGTTTATGTGTATGCATAACTTAAGTAAGTCTCCTCCCAGTAACCTTTGATCCTGCTAGCCAACCAGTCCAATGTAACAAAGACATGGCAGCCTCAGATATTTTAATTTCCTCCAGCTAGGCAATTAGGCAAGCAGATAGTGAGAAGAAAACCCCCATGAACTCTTCCACTGAGAAGGCTACAGCATGGACGCCCTGGCTGAATGCAGAGAGTGAAATGTCCTGAACTCTCTAGTCCTGGGGAAACAACTGGACAACCTAATTAGACAGCAGAGGACACCACTGCAACATAAAATCATAGGAAACCAGCCTCCATCACCTCCACAGCTCTTGGTTGAGTTGGGTATCACCTAGATATGGGTTAAGGTTTAGGTTGCCTCTCAAGACATAGCCACTGCCATGTTCCTTGCTCAGGGGACACCTAACCCAATTTTTACATCAATGAAGTCTACTGAACATTCAAGGAAAATTCCTTGCAGAGCAACTCACCCCCAAATAACCTGTATTAATGAAGCTGTGAAGCCCTTCTGTAGGCCCAAGGGGCCATCATGCTTTACAAATTAACCTCTGATAGTACATGCCCTTTTCTTTCCTCTTTATTTAAGGTGCTCAGTAATTTGCTACCTATACAATGATTGACAATTACAACATGTTCCAAGCTGTGGTTGTGGATTCAGTGGTGGGGGAGGAGAGAGCAAAGCTCATTGACCCCTGTCTGCTTTAGCTGCTGATGGCTACTATTAGCTTAGGTCTCTGGATAGCTCACGCACAATACTCAACTCCTCCTTTCACCCTTCTCTGTCCTGCAGTCCAGGGAATTGGCTACATTATCAAGTTTACAGAGGCCCTGTGCATAAGCCGGTATATTGAAATGCCCTTTTTCCAATTCCCTAATCAGTTGGCAACAGCGTACCTTCTCTTGTGCTATTGGGCTGCTCCAGCCATGGTCAGAGGCCACGTTGGCTGTTCAGCAGCACAGCCGACCCATCTGCAGGGAGCCAAAGCTGGGAAAAGAGCATGCAAGAAGTCCTGCCAACTCATCAAGCGGCATCGCTTCCTCATACCCAACTGGCTGCGAATTGCTCTGTCTTTCTAAAGTGATGACTAGAGTTAGATCAGCAAATGTGCCTTACACTGTTCATTTTCGTCATGGAAATGCCTTGTTCCTATAACAGCATTGCCTCCATACGGCCAATAGGAAGTGTCCTGGGCTTTGCAAATCATAGAATCATAGAACGTCTCATGTTGGAAGAGACCCATAAGGTTCATTGAGTCCCATTCCCTGCTCCTCACAGGACTACCTAACACTAAACCATATGGCTAAGAGCATCATCCAGATGCTCCTTGCACTCTGACAGGCTTGGTGCCATGACCACTTCCCTGGGGAGTCAGTTCCAGTGACCCACCACCCTTTCAGTGAAGAACCTTTTCCTAATGTCCAGTCTGAACTTCCCCTGACGCAGCTTCATTCCATTTCCTCGTGTCCTATCGCTGGTGACCAGAGGGAGGAGATCAGCACCTCCCCCTCCACTGCCTGCCTTGAGGAAGGTGTAGACTGCAATGAGGTCACCCCTCAGCCTTCTCTTCTCCAAGCTGAACAAACCAAGTGACCTCAGCCACTCACTTAACCTTGGCAACACCTCCAACCTAGGTGGACCATCATCTTCATCATTGTTTGCTTCCACTTCCAGAGTCTCATCTCTATTGTACAAGGGAAGAGTGGAGATTAAATATTGCCTTATGATAAGCACAACTTGCATTTTTTGAACAAGATACACTAAAATTAGATAACCAAACAGCACACAAGATAATCCCTTACCAAAATTTCAAATGAATATTCCTGCCAAGATCTATGAGAGTGTCAGATAACAGCAAGAGCAGGGTTGCTTCATGAGAGAGGATAAGCCAGAAGCCAAGGGTGACCTCAGTGCAAGCAGAGCCCTCACCAACTAGGGTGCCATCCTACAGGGCATGAACAGGTTGGGGGTAACAGGCTCCAGCGACAAACCCCTACAGGCAAGCTGATGGATCAACTCCAGGGGACATTCCAGGGTCCAGTCATGAGCAGCAGGAGACAGAGTTGGAGGTCCATCCAGGAGACCAGGTCAGAGACAGAACTGAGTGCAAGCATGCCCACAACATAGTTCAGACAAGAACTAAAGGCCCAGGACTGTGCTTAAATAGGGCTCCTGGGCCCATTGGCAGAGGGTGCCTGTGGGGGCCCAGGTGAAGCTGGTCTGGGCTATTAAGGTCTATTAGTGCCCTAAGGGCACTAAAAAGAGCTTGAAAATTTGCCCCTAGTCAGGTATCAGGACAACATCTATTGCTGCTCACACAGTTTCCTCTGTCTGTCTGTCTGTCTATCTATTCCCTCAAAAGTAGCTTCCGCGCAAAACCTTCTGTAGTCCAAGACTAACAGCATGTGATGGAGGAATCACAGTGTGCACCTGCACCAAGGAAAAGCCACTACCGATATGACGAGTGGAGCCACAGACAGTGACACTAGTTAGGAAAGAATGATTCAAAGGCGATGGATCACCACCCAGCACTAGAAACCGCCTGCAGGACAAAGGCAAAACCACAGCTGATAAATGAAATGCTTTTTGGTTCCTAGGTCAGCAAAGCACGTTCATTGCAAAGAGTACCTGATAATTGATCAGGTTTTTAGTTCAAAGACAAGCCAGCCTGCACACCCCGGCTATCTTGCAGTGGAAAGCAGTGTGTAGATGGGAGGAAAGGGGGAGTTGGGGGAAGAACGCATGGACACTCATGTCTTGCCGCGTCTCAATGTCAGGACCTGTCCAGGGCTCCTGCCCACCCTAGGGAGATAGGCAGTGCTCCCAGGACCCACAGTCCACACAGAGCCAGCTTATACCATGACAGATAGCACAACCAGGATGGAGCAACCAGCAAGAAATAAACCAAATTCGATTGCCAGTATTGCCCCCCAAACCATGGATACCCAACCACAACATGCCCAGCTACTCCAGTCTCCAAAGTCAACAGGAGGGCGAGAAAATTCTCACGAAAACAAGTTTACATATTGCGCTTTGATACCATATCAACACAGAGTGAGGAATGACACCTACTGAATACCTCCCACATCCTGAAGCATCACCACAAGATTCTTCTTAGTGTTTGAACATTAAAGCTATCATAGGGTAAAGTGGTATTACTGTGAGATTAAAAGGCAGAGCAGGAATTAACTTTTGGCAATATCATGTTCGCTTGATGATAAAACATCTTTGCTATCTCAGACCCGTGTTTGGCAAAACCATACATCTAAATGGACATCTTTTTTTTTTCGGAATTACCATCTTTGTTGGAGCTTTGTTGCCACATTAGCTAATGGTACAAAAATATTTGTGTGAATGCAAGCACTGGAAAGGCAGAGAAAACAACTTTGCCATTTAATCTGTTAGGAAATTTCTATAAAGATGCTACATAAAGCAACTGCAGAAGAAATTTGCCTTTTTTTCTTGTTATGGTGTGACACAGTATTGGGTCATGCTGGCTTTGCCTGTAAGCTTATCAACACTATCTCATCCTTTAGGAATCTCTGCTACAATTTTGGTTGAAGTACCTTTCTGGAAAAGAGGACTCTTGAGAAAGAAAAGCAGTTGTACAAGATGACCTAATAGTTGAATAATCTTTTCCCTTTAGGCAAAGCATGAAAGAACATGAAAGCTACCAAACAGGGTGATCAGAAATAACTGGAAATACGTGTCCTGAAGGGTGGTATGTGATAGATCCCAAGGGTCACTCAAAAACACACCACCAGATATTTGCCCCTTCTAAACCTGGGGGTCTTTGGAGATTCACACTCCCCTTTTCTTTACTTTATTCTCTTTGAGATACACACACACTCATTTACACACACATAGTGCCAGGATCTACACAGACATGTACTGCTGATGGAAAATAAATGGCAGTGTAGGAGCCCTAGAGATCCAAGAACTTTCCTGTTCTTATTCAGGGGTATGTTACTGAACTGACAGACTCTCCCTTCAGGTATCTACCATACATATGTGGCCCAAAGATGTACACATTATACTCCACTTTGTTGAACATGTGTTTCCTCGAGTTGTCTCTGCAGAGCTAATTCAGCATAATGACAGTGGACTGTAAAGACCATTACTTAGACAGGACAATATTAATATACATTTTGTTTAATGGAGCCTTGTTGGCTCACTGTGAAGGAACACGTAAGCAAATCATCATTCATTAAGGAAGCTTGAGTAACATCGTAAGCTCTAGGACCCAATTTTGATTGAGAGTCTGAAGTTATCTCCGGGCACAGATCCAGTGTTTCTTCAGATCTGCAGCAGCATAGAAAGAGTAGTTTTTCCCGAAGTTACTTTTGTATTCTTCTGCTCTTTAGATGTATATTTAAGTACAGAAATTCACATGAACCTAACACCTGAGAAGTGACTTTCTTAACAAAAAAAAGGAAGTAAAATTAAAAAAAATTAAAAAAAATAGGAAGTAGGTCAAATGCTGGTCTCATTTACAACTTCATTGACTTTTGTGGGGGTTTAGTGATCTGCCAAAGACAAAAATTTGGCTCCATATTCCCAGAAAGGGTTATGGTTAGAAAATCTGAAATCATGTAATCTTTGTGCAATCATCAAGTGTAAAAGTAATAGAACTGCTGGTGTACACAGTGTTTTCGGACTATGCCCCTGAGACTGGCTGTCAGCCTTTTCAGAGAAAAACATTGCCTCTTTCCTCTCCTTGAACTGGAATGCAGAAAAATACAAAAAACCCAGAACAGACTGCCTAGGATATAGGGTAGGATTAGGGTAAGGGGAGTCAAACTCAGGCTTTCCTGAGACGGATTAGTAGCATCCTCCCCCATACCCTTACAAGTGATCTTGGTGGTTTGGGGAATCAGATGGCTTGTGCCAGTTACCAGACACATTAGGGAGGGAGTCAAAGCATCCTACGGAAAAAAACGTATTGCAGGAGGGAAACTGTCTGGCCTTAATGGGAGCAAAGACAGACTGGAGACTGCTGTAGAGGGAGCTCTGTGCTGTGGGACCTTTGCACCTGAGTCAAAGGGACTGCCAGAATAGCTCTTGGGAGCAGGACTGCAGGCTGGCTGCTAATGACTACCATAACATCAGGAAGGGAAGGTAGGTGGAGCTTTTAAGCAAAGGAGAGGATTTGTGGCTCCAGGGAAGAGGGCAAGGGAAGACAAAGGGTGAAATCTCACCTCAGGTGCCAGGGTCAGCAGTGAGACTGACAGCTCTTCAGTTTGGAAGTAAATAACAGACAATGTGCGCTCGCAGCCCAGAGAGTCAACAATATCCTGGGCTGCATCAAAAGAAGCGTGGCCAGCAGGTCGAGGGAGGTGGTTCTGCCCCTGTACTCTGCCCTGGAGAGACCCCACCTGGAGTACTGTGTCCAGCTCTGGAGTCCTCAGTATAGGAAAGACATGGACCTGTTGGAGCGGGTCCAGAGGAGGGCCACGAAAATGATCAGAGGGCTGGAACACCTCTCCTATGAAGGAAGGCTGACAGAGTTGGGGCTGTTCAGCCTGGAGAACAGAAGGCTCCGGGGAGACCTTATTGCAGCCTTTCAGTACTTAAAGGGGACTTATAAGAAAGAGGAGAACAGACTTTTTAGTAGGGCCTGTTGCGATAGGAAAAGGGGTACAGGTTTTAAACTAAAAGAGGGAAGACTCGGACTAGACATAAGGAAGAAATTTTTTACAATGAGGCTGGTGAAACACTGGAACAGGTTGCCCAGAGAGGTGGTAGATGCCGCATCCCTGGGAACGTTCAAGGTCAGGTTGGACGGGGCTCTGAGCAACCTGATCTAGTTGAAGATGTCCCTGCTCATTGCAGGAGTGGTTGGACTCCTGCAATGGACTCCCTGGACTTTGCAGGAGTGGTTGGACTCCTTTAAAGGTCCCTTCCAACCCAAACTATGCTATGATTCTATGATTCTATGAACCAGAAATCCTGTAACAACAAAACGTCTGAAAGCCTTGCAGGGGAAGGGTTTGGGTTTGGCCGGTCTTAATGAGTGTGCAAAGCTGAATAACACAAGACTCTCAAAAAAGAAGTAGTCTAAAAGTCATCTTAAAGTTTGCCTGACTTATGGTGAGACCTGAAGAGAATGTAAGAGAGAACTGCTACCCCTGGGTCAGCCCACCATGAAATGCTTTAAAGGTGGATAGTCTTCCATGTGTGAAGGGAAAGCTTTCAAAATAAGTCTTTAACCTGTCTCAGAGATGTCCTAAAAGAGGTAGCCAGTGCATATACTCAGTGCAGTGAGGTATGAGTATGCTCAGGAATTAGTTTGAACCTTGGTTAGAGAATTGAACCAAGGCACAGAATTGAGAACACCGGACACAAGAGTAGCCTGAACAAGGAGACCACACACACAAGCATAGCGCATCCTCATGGAGGAACAGACAAAGTACAGACAATGCTATGTCTCAAATGCCTTTGCAGCTGGCTGACGGAAGGTGTATCTCCGCTCTGAGGTGCAGACAGTGATATATTACCCCGACTTGTGTCATGTCTAAGACACAGTGGCTTGGACAAGGTCTGATGAGGATGCTATAGATATGTTTCCTAAGAAACAAGTATAAGTATAAGAAGGCCCAGGAGCAAACCTGACCAAAAGACCCTTAGTCATGGCTTGTTAAGTCATGTCCTTGCTCTGTTTTGGTCTACTGCAATCAACCATCCCCAAGGTTTGGGGTAGGGGTCTCTCTCACAAGCCAGTATGAATAAGACTGCACTGATTTTTCACTCTCTACTGCACTCCCAAACTATCCCAGCTGGTCTTGTACCCTTAAATATTTTTACATGTCCTCATGCCGTTTATCAGGGCATGAAACAAACGCCCTCAGATGTACTACTGCACATGCTTCAGTAGAACACAACGAAGTCTTCACATTAGTTCATTCACTCTGAACACAAAAAATGACAGCTTGCAGTCAGAAGGGCACTGAATGGCTTACGCTCTGCTGACTAGGAGTGTGGATGTCTCTCTACATCTGCACCTGCAGGCTTGCCACCCTTAAACAGGCAGAGTGACAATGTCTTCTTTGGAAAGAAGACATGCAAAGTTGCATGGAGGTGGTACAAGCATTCATCAGTTCTGACTCCCTCTCCTCTCAGAGGGCAGATGCACTTCCTGCAACTTTGGAGATTTCTCCCTTATGAAGAGACATGAAGGTTGGCAAGTCAGCCCCATGTTTTCTAAAAATAATTTAAAGGAATTATTTCCCAAGTTTCCCTTCTTTTCTACTTTTCTGACACCCCACATTGAGTAGAAGACCTTTGAATAGCAACAAGTCACAGGAGATACTGGCAATTTTCCTGTTCTGAGTGAGGAGAACCATTTCTTTAATTATGAACACAATGGGACCAGGACTAGTTCTTTCTTAATTTATTAGTCACCAAGCGCAGTACTCAGGAACTGTATGTTGTGATGCCTAGTGCATTCCTGTGACAGGTATATCAACTCCCAGTCACGTGGCAAGAGCTTTACAGAAAGATTGCAGTGTATGTGTTCTCAATTGCATTATTATGCACATACTTACACACGTAAATACATTGCATTGTTTTTGTGATCATAATCAAGCTGTCTATGCAAAGCAGACACCAATCTCACATTCAGGCACTGGGGCAGAGCTTCTGTCACAAAAACAGATCAGTCAGGTGTTGCGTAGGGTTGCCAGGTTCCCAAAAGGCTGTAGCTCTAACAGTTGGCATCTCAAAAACATCCTCTACATCGCTTCCACCTTTTGTGCACAGCTGCCTCTATATGTGTTTACGTGCACAGAGCATGTCCTGTATAAGCAAGCACTGTGAAAGGGAACATATCCACTACGTGAGTACATTCATGTAAGTGCAGAGGAAATCTCTCTTCTCATTTATATAGAAAAGTAAGTATCACTAGGGCCACTTGTTGCCTTTGGACTCTAACTAGTAAAGTACATTTATAAAGTAGCAAAGAGTACCAAAGGAATCCCTGCCCGGTGGGATGGAGAGTAACATTTTAGATCTTTCTATTACTTATGCAAGAAACACAGAAGATGTGCTTCTAAATACATGAATTTGAAAACAGGTAAAGAATGATGTTTTATGGACCATTCCTTAATTTCTGTAAAGTTTAAATGAAGATACCTTTTTTACTTGTTGAAGTCTTTTCTCCCCATACATACATTTTTTGAATTATTTTACCCAAGTCTGTGCATAGTTTCCTGTAGCAGAAGCTGATTGATTTGAATACATCTACTTGCAAACCTTGAATAGCTGAAAAGCCAGTGATTTTTTTTTTTAATTATTAGACCTGACTGAACATATTCCATTGAGACTTTTTTTTTCCTTTTTCCTTTAGTGGAACACCTAAGAGCACGAAAACACACATGAACTTAACTATATGTTTAACCCTTTGCAACAGAAGAGCTGTAAAATACCTCCTGTGAAAGCATGAGAATCCCATACACTTCATTTCTATATACATGCATATATTCCCACCAGAAGCTTTGGCTCATCCACTTTACAAGCAATTAGTTATTTGAGCCTTTTGATGAAATGATCTGTGAAAGATCAGTGTTCCAGAGTCCCAATGCTTTAATAGACATTTAATTGTATCTTTTGGGTAAGTGCCAAAGTGATGGATGGAGTTATCACAAATTACATTCTCTCCAAGTGAAAACACCATCTTTTTGGTACACTAAGCAGCACCAAATTGGCCAGGTAATAGTTAAATGGTGTTAAAATAAAGGAGCTGATACAAGCAAAACCCTAAAAAGTACTGAGCTTGCATTTGCCTTTTGGGAGGCCAGTATAGAGTCCAAATGCTTGAGGAACTGAGGTTTAAAATATAATCAGGTCAGAGGTATTATATTGGGTATTTCTGGTGCAGATCAAAGGGAATTCTAAAGAGCTCAATTAATCCTTCTGTCCCAGCATGATGCCTGCCCCCACAGAAGCACAATCCTGTGGGCCAGTATTCATTATATTAAGGTGGTATCTTTTTAATGGCCAGTTCAGAGCCACTGCTGAGGATGTGCAGAAAAGCCGACGAAACATGGATTATTTTGCATGAAATGGTAGTTAAACATTAGATATTCTCTCCTAAACTATTCCATACTTTGACCAGTTCTTATTAATATACACACGTGAAATTCTCTTTCATATCCCTTTTCTCTCTTTGAATTCAATCCTCTATGGAGATGGTGTGCAGGTTGTAGGCAGGTAGGGCTAATGAAGATGATAGCCAGTGCAAATATATTCTTGCTGAATTTCTGTGGTAGAAAAGAATCTGGTTTTCTATGTAAATTCATGAAGATGTCCAGAGATGCCTCCTGTGCATGAGCACTTACTTCACTGGGAAGAGGCTGTCATAGGTGCAGCACACCTATGTGAGCAGGAGGCAGGGGAACACAGCAAAGATGACATTCAAACACCTGTGATAAGGTGCAACCCCCTTCCCAACGCTTCCCTCTCACAGCACGAAGTGGAGCAGACTCCCCAATTCTCTCTGCCCACTGGCAGCACACACCAACACAGTGGTGCGCCCTACAGCTCCAGCTGCTGCTTCTGGCAGGCCCCCTCATCTCTGGTCTGAGCAAAGACAACCTCAGGAGACAGCAGAAGAGATTTGGCACAGCCTTGGATGAATTTTCCTTGTGTTCTTGCAGGTATTTTATATCCTGTCTTCCTCTGAGAGCACTGCTCAGCTCAATCTCACAACAGGCATCCTGTGCCTCAGTCCCTGGGCCCTTCCTCATATTAACACTAAACATCTCCTCAGCCCTTGAGGACTACATGTTCTTGTCGTAAGAATCAAAACATCTGAGTCTCTGCTAAATTAACACTTAAAGTAAATAATATATACATACATGTTTTCCTTTCTTTCACTCTAGTACAACTATCAGAACAGAGAAAAAGGTGCCACTATCCCATGGGAACTGTCAGATCACTGTGAGCCAGAGTTTGGCAACTTCTGATACATAAATTACTCTATTGCTCCCAAGCCTTAAAACTATATTAACAAACACATCAGGGTTTGCATACATTCATTTTCTAGATACACAGATTTCAGTCTCTTGCAGAAGTTGTATCCTACCAGAGAGCCTGTCCTCTCATCTTTGAGGATGTGCCTCCACGCTTGCTACCACCACAGCTCTCCTAAGGTCTAGGGGCAGGGCTGCTCATTGCTGTATTTCAGGAAGGCTCGTTCTGATTTAAAAGATGCAGATTAGGTAATCAGCATTGGAAGTTGGACAGCTAGTTACAAACTTCTTTACATACTCTTTGGCTGTCTTGCACTATCCGCATGAGACAGACAGATCTAACTATGATAAAAAAATCTGACCTAAGGGATCAAGGACATCATTATTGGTTGAACTGGAGTTGGTCAGACTGGAGTGTCAGGAGAAATCTGGGGTGGGAGGAAGGCTACAAGAGCTGCGTCCTCAGCTGATGTCATGTCATCGAGCCCAAGAAGAAAGCCTAGTTCACATACAACCCTTTGTATAGGCACGCTCTAGCTGCCAACTTTAAACCCCAAGGATTTATTTTAACTGCCTCTCCGTTATTATAGGCTCTGCAAAAGCACACTCTGTAATGGGATCCCTGAAAGAAACTCCAAAGGGAGAAAAATTCCAGCATATTTTTGCTTGCATTCGCAGACACAGGCAGAGACCAAGCAGGCCATATGGTCTAACTTTGACACCTCTCATCCATCAAACCAGTTAGTCCCTCTAGTACTTCATATACAAATCAGAAAAACCACAGGCTGGGCAGACATGAAGCTTCCTGCCCAGGAATGTTTGGGCTGCAGAGGAGTAAATCCTGGCAGTGGGCAAGCAAAAGTTAGCACTCCAACAGAAGTCTGAGATGTGGGGCTACTCATTTGAAAAGTTTAGTGTTTTTATGTATGTCTGAGAAGAAACGGAGGTCAATCTTCTTTCAGGTATATCAGTATAACTCCAATGACAGCCCTGGGTTGCACCAATGTAACGAAGAACAGCCTTCTAATTATACATGCTAAGTAGTGCAACAAAAGTCTTTGCTCATCCTTACTAAAACTTAAAGAATACCAACTAAAAAGTCTGTCTGTTTCCAAATGAGATGGGCTCTCTGTGTTATTTATCATCACATGTGGGACACAATAACAGAACTGCCACTAATTTTTGCAATTATAATATTATCTTTTTACCTGGAATTTCCTAGAGGACCCCAACTCTCAACTTACTTTCTGGTGGAGGGGAATCACAGTCAGTCCACTCAGGTATATTTTGAGGCAGTTCATCAAGGCAGAAACTGCTTTTTTTTTGTTGTGTTCCCAACCTAAGGTGTCTCATGAGTGGGGTCTGTGAATGATCATCAAACACAAGTAGGAATAAGCTCTGATTAATCAGTTTGTAGATGTCTTCATTTAATAGTTTGCATGGTATATCCCAATAATGGGATACCTGAGTTTTTCCAGGAATTGGGAAAATAATATGAAGTCAAAGTTAAAACTGAACAACAAAATGCTACTCAGTCTTTTTTTTGTTTTTGGACTAGATGACCTCCAGATGTCTGTTCCAATTTAAATCATTCTGTGCTAATGATTTCTTCCATGAGGTTTGGGTTCTGCCATACACATTCAAAAACACAGATGAAGAACCAGTGTTTCAGCCCTACTCATGTCCTTTAGCTCCTCACCCAAAAAGCTCTATCAAAACCAGCAAGACTGTTGATGGAGTAAAACCGTACTCAAGGTGAGTAAGGGTGCCGCAGAACCCAAAATTTGCTTTATGCTATTAAAATGCAGTTATGCATATTTGTGCACCACTCCATGCTCTGTGTTTGGAGGTTGGCAAGATGAAAGCAGGTGTGTTACCTTTCAGATATATTCTGTGACTAAACACATTTCCCTAAAGAAGCCAGCCCAGTTTGCCATGAGTTTGTTATGACTGTTAGCCATGACTGCAGCAGAGACACGTCTTTTGGGTTTGATCCAAAGCCTGTGGAAATTGATGGAAAAATTTACCCACTTCCAAAGATGTTCTGAGAGAGTTTTCTGCTCCTACATAGTACGAATAATATTCTAAAGTATCACATTTGAGGCAGATAATCATTAGGACATGCACTGCTTTTTTGGCTGTACAACAAAAATACAATGCTTTGGCATTTATTTAATAAATCATAGCTGGGTTGGGGGAGGTATGAAGGGAAGGACACAAGGAAATACCAGCTTTGGAAAAAGTGGTCAGAAATGAAGAATTTCTTCAGAATTGCTGTTGGAATTTCTTTTTGCATATGAAGACAAATGATCATACTGGTTTTGCCCTTGCGCTTCTGCTGAAGAATTCCCTTTAAAGCACCACTTACTTCACAAGGGAGAGATGCTTCACAGGAAAAAGCCAAGACCAGCACAAACAGGAAAAAGGTGAGAATGAGCAGGCCCGGTTGTTCAGACTTGCAGAGCGAAAAAACCCAAAACAAAACCCAAATAAGACACACGATTAAATATGTGAGAACTGGCTCAGCTCTTTAATAGGTTGTTTGGATTAACATAACCACAAGGAAGAAAAAGACGCCATTTGTGTTGGCAGTCCAAGTGCGCAACCTTCCTTAGCCCTGCACTGCTTCCTGAGAAAGGATGTCTCCACAGCTACTGTAGATGGGGCAAACAGCTCAATCTGGAGAACGTTGAGGGAGATCTGCTGAGAGGGAAGGGCCTGAAAAACAAGAATGGGAGAATGACACAGGGGCCCTGTCCTGCTCTCACAGCCACATGCCCCAAATTTCCTCTGCCTGGCAGTAGAGCACCCGAGGCCAGCCTTTGAGTCAATCAGCCACCAAAACAATTCAATTCAACTGAAATCAAAACAGCAAGCAGGAAGTTGCCCATTTCAACAACCACTTTAAAGAGGGACAGGCCGTTAACCCTTTTACTTCATAGGCATCCTTTCCTCTTGTGTAGTTTTGCCATGACTGCACACACTGCTGCAATCGGTTGCTCACCATGGTCAAAACAAATTTAAAATTTTCCTGCCACGCAAAAATCCCGATCTATGCTCCCTGAGAAGGCCCTCAACCAGCAGCAGTTGCGCAGCGCTGTGGTATGTGAAACTTGGCCATTCAGGCTTTGAAAAATCAATAGACGAATGAACAGTTGGACATGCCCTTGGATCAACTCTGGCCCACAGCTCCCATCGCCCCTCTGGGGCAGATAAGGCTGTCCAGGTGCTGCTGAGCAGCCCCAGCGGGCATTGACCACTCAGGTCCTTGTTGTACAGATCCTAGAAGGCAAGTGAAGCTGTGGATGGTATCTCCCTAACTGCTTTCAGGTCAATTGAAGAGCAGCATAGGCCTCTACTCAAAAGTTAAGGCTGTCTGAGGGAATGCAATTGTAATTCATTATCAAATCTATTATTCTTCAGGAGCTACCCGTGGTAGCAAACAACATACAGTATCAAAGACTGAAGCATTATGACCATGAATCTTCTAATTCTGCAGTCAGAAATAATTTTTCAGTAAGTATAAGGTGTGCCATTTTTTTCCTCATAACTTTATGTACAGGATTCCCACACAGGCTTCATTCAGAACTTTCACACCCTCCAAAATTCAGAGATGCTAAAGAAATTGTATGTAAAACTCTGCCAGGATGCATTACCCCTGTAGCATTTGTTCGCCACAGCTCCCAGCTGTGCTGGTGGGAGCCCAGCTCTACACCAGAGCCTCTCCAGCCACCACTACAAGCAGCAGTAAGTCGCTTGTTCCCACGTGTCCCCCCCTTCGCCACTTGGACCTTTTCAGTGGCTGAGCGCAACCTTTTCTTCTGGCTCTCTTGCAGTAAGAGATAAGGCTTTGCACCTCCTGAGCAGGGATTCAGAGAGGTTCTGCCCAGCAATTTCAACAGCATATTTTTCACTAGCGTAGACTATCTTTCCCCCTCATAGAGTTGTTAATCTACCTTATCCACTTGGATTTCTCTTTTTCTTGACTGTTGTACCTTTTCTGAGATCAGAACCCAAATGGAAATAATTACTGAGCTGCGTTAGCTCAGCACAAAAGATGACTTTGCTCAGATCCAAACCAGTTTTGAGAAGGAAGTTTCTCTGTGTGCGTGTTTACGATGCTTTCTGACAGCGCCTACAAGAGTCATTAATTATGATCTTCCTTTGTATCAGCATTTTGCAGAAGCAAGCTCTTTAGGTAGCGCTGGTGTTTCTCCTGTGTTGTGGACATGAGTGAGATTAAATATATTCCTGGAGCACTGTGGCCTGACTTGTTTTCAGAAAAGCAGCCAATGATCTTGAATATCCCATCTGAGACATCTGACTTCCAGAGGAGAATGTCAGGAATTTCCAAAGAATCAAAACCCCATACCCAGCATATGTTTTGAACTGGGTACCCAAAACAAATGGTCACTTGGAAGTAGGCTACTGTTTTCTGAACCCTCCCAAATATTTCTGAATACTCTGACGAGGAAGTGATGTGTCCACCAGAAAACTGCAAACTATTTAGAAATGCTAGGCACCAGAAAAGAACATTAATAAAAGCCTATTTGATATCCAATTGTAAAGTAAAAAAATTAAAAACAAGAAAAGAAATAAAGAAGAGAAGTGTGGCAAGGCCAGTATTAGCTCTTAAAAGAGGAAAAACTTCCAACGCACCCGGTTCAGCAGCGTGTCCCTGGCAGAGCTGGGGTTAAGAGTGGCCCAGCCAGAGGTACAACACCAGCTCCCAGCCATCAGCCACGTCAGTATTTGCTGCCAAAAATCTCCTCTGGGATCATTATGCCTATATATTTGCTATTCTGCCTAGAAGGCCCCCAGTAAAGGACTGGAGCACTAGAGAGGGGAGAAAGGGGATGCATTGCACTGACACCCAGAACAGGACACGATACCTGGGCTCCACCAACTGGTTACGGGCTCTGGGAAGTTTGACCTTTTATTTTAACTCTCGTTGACTCAGGCCTTACACTCACAGTTCGGCACCGGCTGAAAGCAGCCTCCGGACTGCGCGAAAGCTAAAACCAGAGCAGGGGAATTCTTGCCCTTGGCATGAACAGCTACCACAGCAGCTGGCCGAAAATATTATAATACATGGGAATCTGGCAGGTGGCTCAGGGCTGCATAGCTTTTGGGGAAATATTCTGTATTGCCCCAGAAAGCAGGAGACAAGAGAAAACACATTTTGCACATGCTGCAAAGTGATAAATAAAAGATTTAAATAACGTAAAAGATACCATCCGTGTTTAGTGTTAAATATAAAGCCCATAAATCACTACAAAATCTTCCCATGTCCTGAGAGCAAAGCAAGATAACTCTCAGGGAAGGGATACCACGTACATACCACAAGTTCTCCGGATGGCATAACAGTTCAACAGGAGATCATGCTGCTGCGAATACTAGAGGAGGCACTTAGCGGTCTGTAGGCTCTGGAGCTCTGTTAGCAAGTGCTGTTTTCTGTGCAGAAAATGAGGAAGGATCTCCTGCACGGCCAGGGTTACCCCGTGCCTTTGCAATGTGGACAACACTGTTTGAAGCCTCGTCAGACTTCTCAGGTAATCCTACTTCTCCAGAACCATTTTGACACTTGCAGATGTTGATCTAACTGTAGATAATATAACAAGTTGCGTTAAAATTTCCTGAGCTGAAGACAGGGCTCCAGTCCATCATAGAAAGGATTCACTTTTTTCCCCTTCCTGCTACATACTTCTTCCAGAGAACTGTAAATGCCTTTGAAAGAGAAGAGGAAAAATAGTGATGAAAGATTTTGAATATCTGTACAAGCCATCAGTTTTGGAAGAATTCTCTCCATAACAAGTTTTCAGATGTTTTGGGATATTTTGCTGGCAGTGAACATGTGATGCTCACAATTCAATACAATGATATTCATTAAATCAGCATGATGCCATAATGTTTTGTGCTGGTACCAGCCGCAAGAAAAGCCAACTTTCTATAGTCCGTATTCTTTTGAACAGAACATTAAAAATACAGTGATTTAATTCTGTGAGTTTGTCTTAGCTCAGCAATGGGAATATATAAGTAGCTAGAATAACAAATTTAAACTATATCCTGGAGAAATGGGTTCACCAAAAAGTTGCATTCTTTAGTTTTTAATTCTTTTTTTTTTCCTAAAGCCATCTAGTTAGATTTAGATTAATACTAAATCAAATTCAGTAGTAGATCTGTGACCAATCAGTGAACACTTCCTATACACCAGTATATACACATTTTTACGCATGCATTTTTGCAGCTAGTCAGTAACTTCAGAGTTAGCTTTTCCATTGCCTAGATGACACCTGCAAAGCTCGGGTCCCAGACTATCATAAGTGCTTCTGTATGTACATTTATTGGCATGTAAGGGTTAATCTTAAACATCTTTAGTGAGAGTTACAGCTTTTTGGACTTACTGTGTCCCATTTCTTGTTTCTGAAAAAAGTGGAGTGACCCTTACTCAAAAGGGGGGAAGAAAGGCCAGTTCCCAGTGTAAAGGCGCGTACCCATCCTCCTTGGCCATGTTACCTGCAAGGTGGACCACATCCAGCACAGGCTCCATTTTTCAACGGTATTTGGATGCCTTCTGCTTCTGAGAATGCTTGCCTGTTGCGAACGAGGCCTAAGGGGCTCTCACACATCATTTAACACTTCGTACAGGTACGTGCAAGATGCTACATTATGTTCTAGGTTCAAGTACAGGCTCTGTGATTCTTTTTTTGTTTTCCCCTCCTTTTTTCTTTTTCTATAAATGTTTCTGTAAAACCAATGCCTTTAATATCACCATGTATTTGGCCACAAAAGTTGCAAACTCACTGAGAACCAAGGAAACGCTGCTTGTGATTTAACTGTTTGCCAATTATTTGCTTTAATGTTTTAATCTTATGCAGCTTCATAAAATAATTCTATGCAAGTTTGATTTTTTCAGACATTTGATCAGTGCAGCTTGCCTGCTAAAAATGATGCTTGACTCACATCCTGGCAACAGTGTTTATTTGACGTGCACTGGTGAAGCACTCTAAAACACTGCACTCAGGCTATTCCAAATTTAGCCTCCTACATCTGTGTGTATTAGTGTTTGGGTGAGACTGAATTATCAGCGGGTGACACAAGCTGATCAGCGCACCTTTGTTGTTCAATTACAAGCTCAGTGCTGAAGAAGTCCATGTTCCTCATGGGCTCTTTTTAGATCTGTTTACGTTGGGTAGCTTTGTGCTACAATAAAATCCAAGTCACTTTAGACTGCATCTATCCTCAGCCAAACACCAATTACTTTTGTATTTCTCTCCAAATAAAACTACTTGCCGTAAATCCAAACCTATTAAAAATGTGCAGCTGTTAAGTTACAACCATTCCTACGCTCAGAAATATTAAACTACGGGGCCAAAGTTTTTTAAAGGGAGGCATACTTGAAGACTAACCGGCGAGGGGGGAGGCTGGCCACGTGCTAGGTTTCACAGGGGAATGCTCCAGCAGGACGCTGCGAAGAGGGGAGTTTCTCGTTAAAAGTAGCTGTGCTAAGTTGGCTGAATCGGTCTTCCAGCGCACGATTGGTGTCCCGCAACGCGAGCGTCTTGCCAAGGAGCATCCTCCAGGATCATGACAGCTTCAGTGGGAGCGGAGGCGGCCAGGCCGAGGCTCCAGCCAAGCCCTGGGCTGGGATCGCATGTTGCTTACTGAAAGTTTCTTGCAGTTTCAGTTCAGTGACGTATTGCTCGATCCTGCTCCCAGAGGTGGAAAGATCTGGGGGTTGGTTCATCCTCTGAAAATGGGAATGAAATCCTCTGGTTCCTGTTTATGAGAAGCGAGCAAACACGTAGCTGCTCAAATGAACAGTGGCTAAATTCACTTTATTGGCATCTCCTCAGCAGCTCCACCACCCCATAGAGGTTAACCTGCACGGCTTGTGGTGCTGCGTGTCAGCGCTAATTGGTTTTGCTCATCAGTGGAAGCAGCAAGCGCACTGGTGCGGGCAGCGGGAGGGGGCAAGCGCCTTCACCATCACCCTTTCACTGTTACCATCGCCTAAGCCACCTCAAAGAGCTCCTGTGTGGCTGCATGAG
Organism: Calonectris borealis; assembly: GCF_964195595.1. Classification (NCBI taxonomy): domain Eukaryota; kingdom Metazoa; phylum Chordata; class Aves; order Procellariiformes; family Procellariidae; genus Calonectris; species Calonectris borealis. The sequence continues at coordinate 112,119,171 of NC_134313.1, read as the reverse complement.
CTGCGATCACACCGTGGGTGCGGGGTGCAGACACAGGCTAAGAAGCCATCTCCTTTCTTAACATGCATATGGTAAATTAGGCTGTATTTTCACTAAGCAGAAGCAGTCCTGCCCCGTGCTTGAGGAGAAGGCAGCATCCCGTCCCAAGGAGCCTGTCACCTGGCTGACGGGCTCTCTCTTACGGTGGGACAATGCAGCTCCTTCAGGAGACCTGACCGTTGCCGTTTGTAATGTCTGCAAAGCTCTGGAGGACGATGGGGCCGCTAAAAGTCACTTCTGCTAACTCATTCCTATCTGAGACGATTTACCTTCAGGGCTCAACATCAATCTGATTTTGGAATGCATCAGATTGCGCCAAAAAACAAAGGATGGAGAAATGGCAGGGAAATGGCCCGAGGTTTTAAACCAAGCTACCCGCTGCCAGCCCCAGCTCCGCGTACACTCTCCATTTCACATTGCACAAGCAGGGTGACACACAAAAGCCTTAATGCATTCAGAATATTTCTTTTCAGGATGAAAATGTTAGTATTTCCAGCCAGCACAGCAAACTTGGGTTTGCCTGCCAAGATTTGTTGCATTTTTCTTTAATTACAGCAGCAGCCAATGGGTTTAAATTTGAGAACCAATGAACAGACTCCCTGCCTCTCCTCCCTCTTTGCTGATGGTTTGAATCTTCAAGAAACAGCTTCCTAGTCTTAGTCTGGGGAGCCTTTAAGCACATGCTTATCTTAAGTTAATGCACTGCAGTCAACCAGGTGATGCGCGTTTGCCAAGTTTAAGTGCTTTCTGGGGTGAAGGCTGCAATATGTTTGGTTCACAACTCTGAAAGCATGTGATTGCAATGAATTTATCTCGCATCAGAGAGGATTTTTTTTTGAAGGTTTCCTGTTTAAACAAGAATCCATTGGTGTTTTTGAGGCTTCTAGGTCAAAGCTGCTATAAAAAAATGCAAGTATTTCAATGTTGCACAGATATAATGTTATGTGTTGTATATAGTTTGCAAAGTGTGGGAGCCTTTTGGATGAAAAGTACTTTGCACGTATATAATATCACCGTCATCATTATAAATGCATCGAAGCTACAGAGCCTAAGCTGATTTATTATGGGCTCCTGTCCCTATATAATTTTCTAACGCTGCCTGCCTGGGTGAACTGATGAGATCTCCACTAAATCGGGGTACCCTGACATTTTATTCAGATTGAAATGGATTTTCTTGCCTTGAATTCCTGGCAGAGAGAAAACAATCAAAAAATAATGGCTCACAGATAATAAAGTTGCATGTCGAGATAGGCCTAACAGATACAGAGCTGTCAACACTTCTCCTGCACACATTTACATCGTTTCATTATGAGATGAAGAAGGCCAGGGGCTGTTCTTGCCATTTGGCCCCCCAAAACACACTTGGGATCCTCCTAATAAAGGTGGTTCTCCTCATACTTTACAACAGCCAGAGAGATGGGCTGCCTGGCAGAAGGATAGGCAAATAGTTTGCCTTCCTTCAGATAAGGAACACTGATTTTGTTCCACTGAAATGGTATCTAATACGGGCTTTTGTATACTTTGGCCTAAACATGTCACCACATCTCCTGCTCTCATCTCTGGAGAGTTCTTAATATCCAAGTGACGCATTTTATGGAGATTTCAGGAAAAATACAGGCATCCTGGCCAGCTTTCCCTCTCCCCGGCTACACGGGAAGCTGTAATTCAATGCATAATGGCTTGCCTTGGTTGTCAACAGAGTCACACCAGCCCAGGACAAAGCCCTGCTTGAGCCCTACGGCTCCATCATGCTACTGTGGCCAGGGCACACCAACTCCACAGCCAGCAGCAGACAGGACAGGGATGTTGTTATCACACCAGGCTGACTCCGATTCCCCAGCCCAAATGACCAGGTACCCCTTTCCAGCGGGATGTGCCTGCAGAGACTCGGTTCTCTGGCTCCAGAGCCAACTACTTCAGTTGCTCCACCACCCTGCCCCTGTCACCTCCTTTCCCTTACCTGATTCAGCCTTATATAAAATCCCTTGAAAAATTATTCGTGGAGTACGAAAAGATATCCAAGGTCTATCCTTGATTCCTTCCTTCCTTGCTGTGTCTGAGTATGTACGGCAAAGCTGAGAGCAGCGGAGTTAGCAGCAGCTGCCTGCAGCTCATCTGTTGGCAAGGCTGGAGCTGAAATCACATTCTCCAAGTGCCAGAAAGATAGACCTTCTGGAAGGAAGTATCGGGTGAAAGAGCAGGAAAGCGAGTTTGCTTCCAAACAATAAACATGCAGATCGGAAATAATTGAGGCACTAGAACAAGGGGGAGGGAAAACAAAACAAACCATAACAACGGAGCCTCTGACGAACTGGTTTTCCCTAGTAATAGGAAAGGGGGAGGAGGGGGAAGAGAAAAAACCCTGTAGGTAGCTCAGAGCTGACCAGAAAAAGATTTTTCACTTTGTGATAAATCCTGAGGAGTTGCTAACTCTTTCTGTTCAGTGTCACGGTGACAAGCTGGCATCGTGGTGGTTCTGGCAAAACAGACGAAGTCTTTCAGGACCTGCCTGCCTGCTGGCTGACCCACCAACGAGCCAGGCAGCTAGTCGCTTTGCCTGGTTTCCCTTAAAAACACCAACAAAATTGACCTATTTCAACAGAGCTTTTCAGTTTTACCAACTCACCGTCTTCCAGCAGACTGCTGTCCAATTGGGAGATTTCCAAATGGCTCCGTGATACCAGATAATTACAGCTATAATAGTTTTATTATGGGATGCCACGATACTGTTCTGTAGAAAGACATAAAGACAAGGAACAGAATAAAGGCCAACGTCCTCTACTACTAGACAGCACATAGGCTGTGTGTGAACGATAACCTCCAGGCTGCTAAGCAGGTGACTTCTGGGCATCTTGGGGCGCAGGGGAAAGAGGGACAAACAATTCTGGAAAGCTGGGGAGCACACACACAAACTAGAGGAAAGCAGGAAAATGGGCTATTTTTGTGGCTTCATGGGATACCACGTACATACATAAAGATACATGATTCTGTTTTCTACAGCACAAGAGGTATTTTCAGAGCACTGAATTTAGGCAGCCAGCCTAGCTGGTTAAGTTACCTGGCTTGCTTCCTTAAACTCTCTTAACAAAGAAGCTCTCCTAGAGGCAATTCAGAATAGGAGCCTGACATAGGCTTAAAGAATTGCTCCTGGAAGTGAGTCTCTCTCTCCCCCTCTGTTTTTCCATTGACTCCAGAAGGAACCTAGAGAGACTAGCTGGCTAGCTTAACCAGCCAAGTTGGGTGGCTAAATTTGGGTGGTCTGAACATCTCTGCTTCTGCATAGGGCCTGGATTAGGATTTGAGCTTTGTCTAACATCTGCATTTGCTGAAAAAGTACACCGTTGCTCTTCAGCCTTAATGTTGCTATGCTTTAGATGAAATACATATTTATGTTAGACACACTTTGTTTTGCACTTGTACATAGGGTATGAAAGTGAAAAATCTAGAAGTGTGGTGTGTTCATGAAGGGAAGGACAAGGGGTAAGTTGATAAATAACCTGGAAATGACCAGAACTTCACATTCACTTTGGGGCATTGCCTCTATTGGAGACTGCATGTTCTTGCCTTCTGAGTCACAGGAGTGAATAATGAATATCAACGAAAGCCCTGATTGATTGACTGTATGAGCAATGCGGTATTGTTCACTCCTTGTTCACCGGCTTTATAATGAATTCTCTCTAAGTGCGTCTGCTCTCTGTCTGGTTTTCGCAGCCTTCCAAATATGAACATGCCTCCCCAGCTTCAGCTCGCATTATTGCATTCCAGCATACTCGCTTTGCGTGACATACCAGTTACCTTCAAACAAACTTTGGGCTGAGTTTATGAAGACTAATTCAAAGGTTGTCATTTAAAGAAGCTAAGCATTTCACTGCTAGGTATTCTGAAGCTAAGCTCTCACCAAACATCTAGTCAGACGTTTCTTTTAGGCCAACGAAATAACATGCAGCCAGCCCTCTCCCGCATTTCCAAAGCTGGCCTTCAACAGTGCAGGCTCAGACCAGATTACGAAGCTGAATCATAAATTATTCCTTAAAAAAATAAGCCAAGTCACTTGCCTGTGGTCCCGAGAGCCCAATCCTTATCACAGCAGTGCGAGCTGCCTCTCCCGTGCCACAGGTAACAGTTTGAACATGGCGGTACCTCCAAGCACTTGGCACGCAGGAGGAAGAGCACCGGACAGACCAGGTCGTGTCGCCCCGAGCAGGTGCTTGGGAGAATGACATGATCCTGCATCTGGAACATCGTTCCTCCCCCAGGTGATGCAGAATCACCAAAAGGGTCGCATTTTTGTAGCCCAGACCTCTTGCTACTTCCTGAACAGATGGGCCTGTTAAGGAGAAATATGTATTTATCATCAGAGCAATCCAAGCATGAATCTAGAATGTCAGGGGGTAGATCTGTTGATGAAGATGGAGTTATTGTTACTAACTCATTTTTCAAAGCAGAACCACAAAGATTCTGTATCATACATCTACACTTTCCATATCATGGTGGTAGGTGGGTGGGAAGAGAGACAAAAATGTTTTCCAGTCTTGAAATTAATGCTGTTGCATACCGTTTCTTGCAGTTTCCCCCAGCTCAAGAGGCATAAAAGAATCCATATGCACTTGGATTCTTGCAGAGAAACGCCAGAGAGGAAAAAAAAATTTTCCCATACTCCTGTCGCCTGATTTTCACTATGCAGAACACAGACCTGTAATTGTGGTATTTTATATTCCTCAAATAGGGGTAGGTCTGAAAACATCTGGCCTGGTCACATCACGCTTGGCATGGATGAAAATTCATATATAAACTCTAATAACCAAGATCTACTGATAGGCAAAAAATGCTGAGATTTTGTTGTGTATACTTTGGAAGAAGTAATTACATTTAGTTATATAATCAGTTATACAACACAGATTCTCCTCAAAGTAAACGGTAGCTCCATCCATGAAGACTTTTGATGTGGGTTCCAAGAATTTATAATAAATCAAGGCATAAACGGCCTTTTCGGTGGTGCAGGTTGGAAACCCTACAAGAAAACAACGTTTCCTTGAAAAAAACCACTGCTTTTGAACAAACACTTTGTTTTCTCTGAACTTTTACTGAATCCAAGACTTTGGGCCACACATGGGTCCTTGGAGAGTCTGCCGGAGACCAGTGGTCCTCAGATCCTGGAAGTCCTTGGCCTCAAAGCAGCTCACACGTGCATCTGCTCCGCAGCCCCCGAGCAGAGAGGCCCGAGGGTTACCATCCTGCTGCCAGAGCCGCTAAAACTAGAGGGTTTCTGGCTCCAAGGCTCACACGCTCAACGGCTCTGCCGTAGGAAAGGGGGCTCTGGAAGCTTCTTGCAACCACCCCGAGAGATTAACGTTTTTGAATACTGGCGAAGCCAGGAGAGCTTCCAGCTTGACTGCAGAAAATTAAATAAAAGTTGGATTCTCATCAGAATCCAAACAAGCTGAATTAAAATAAGAAATTATCCTGCAAGCCTCTGCCTCGTGTGTGGCACTCTCAGTACCACTTGTCTTGGTTTCCTCCAGAACTGGAAGCGGTTTTGTCAGCACACAGGACAGGACTATCAGCTGGTGCCTGTTCAAGTCAGAGGGGGCTACGTCTGATCAAATCAGTCAAGGATATAACCAGAAAGCTCAGTTTTGGGCCAATTAGTGTCATACAGAAGTAACTTTCCCCTGTCACCTCTGGGAAGCTTTGACATATTTACCCAGCGCTCGAGATCTCATGTTCCAGTTGCTACAAGGCAAAAACGAGCAATGTAAAAAAGAGATACCAAATCCTCACGTTTCAACCCAAAATCTTGCGTCTTTCCTAAAAGAAAATTCCAAATAATGAATGACAAAATTTGAACTATTCAAAAGAGAGTGTGAGTACTTTGGGAGGAGGAAAAAAAAGGGGGGACCTTGTCTAAACTCTAGCACAAGTAGCTCGAGCTCAAAAGACTGTGAGGTATAAAAAGCATACAGCCCCTTCTCGTGCTACATGTTTGCAGGAGCTGGCCTGCAATAGTCTTAATACTCAGTCTGGTGGCCAACAGCCAGAAATATTAGACTGAGGGCTTGTGGGGAGATTTAGGCCAACTGATGTGACCCCTCAAATTCATGCAGAAGATTTTAATTCATTTTATTGAGGTTACCCTGAAATTCTGTTTCTTTCGTTACTATGGCCTGAAGTAGTAATACACTTGAAAGCACATGTATATCATCTTTAACATAACTTTGAACACTTGAGTAGCCCCATTATCTTCAATGAACATGTGCGAGTACTTTCCTGGGGCCTGGGTACGCTCTTACTGGCTCAACAGCACTGGCCAAAAGAAGAGCCTCACTTTCTTTTTTTTTTTAAATTAACTAGAGCATGACAATAAAGATTCTCTAAATTATGGCCCTCATTAACCAATAGAGGCATTCATTTTGATGCAGTCATTATTTCTACTTCATGGTTCCAAATTGAAGCAATGTTGTTCTTGCCACAAAGATTTAAAAACACTTTCAGTGTTTTACATAGCTCCCCATGGTGGCCTGAGGTATCTGGAGCTGTAATACAGAGATGTATTTAAGGTATTGCCTTGTTTTGGTTATTTAGATACATCATTGCACAAGTCCAGAAGGCCTTCTGTCAGAAGATCTTCCTTCACAGGGTTAGGTCCATGGCAGTCCATCAGGATTTGGTAGGACTGAAAATTTGGATTGCAGTTATCATATAATTTCTCCCGGTGCCTTTAATGTTTCTCTCTGAAGAAATGTTTTATGAGCTATCTCCTGCAGTTTGGCCTTCTTCAAAAAAATATATGAAAGCCCTATCGTCAGCTTCAAGTTTGGAGCCTTATAAATTAACGCAGCAATCTCAAACAATGTGAAAATATCTAATTCAGTAGACACATTTGTAAACAGGATATTATTCTTTCCTACCAAAGTAATAATAAATGCATTTTCTTGCTGAACGACCTCCACAAAACGGGCTACATCTATTTATGCAAAGTTAATTAGGTCATAACATTTACTTTTCCTGTTCACAGATGAACAATTTCTAATAAATCAAAACTGCAGCTTTGCCTCATTTCCAGTATGTGATTTTTAAAATACTTCTGGTGAATATCATACTTCTTTTCTATTGTGAAATTTTAATTTTATGACAATAATGGAAAATTTAATAAAATTTTTAGCTGTAGCTTTTCAGGCATCACACTTTTTCACATGGTAGAGTCTCCACTCCTTTTTTAATGCTGAAATACAATCTTGAATTTTTGTTGAACCTACGTTAGAGCTTTTTAAAGGACTAAACCCATCAATTTATAAATATGCATCATGCAGATAGTATCATACTATAGATTTTCATTTGAATGTAAATATATTCAGTCATTCAGTGGATCTGAAGTCTACAATAAAAGGACAGAAAGGCACATCATGGGTCAGAGGTGAATTCCCTGCTACTGTAAAAATAGTATAGTATAACCTTTTTTATAAAACTATCCGGCCCTGTTATGAACGTGTTTATTCTAACTATTGGAAGCCTGTGCAAGAAAATACCTTCTAATTTACACGTTAAATGTATTTACAGATATGCACATATTTTTATATATATATATGCATATGCATATCTGTATATGTATGTAGCACTGAATAACATTTGAGAAACTGCCAATCTATATGGGCTGCTCTCGGTGCCAAGAAAATAATTAATGGACAGTTGCAATAATTTTCTAAATTATAGTTACAATAATAATATATGGGCTTGAAAAGGGGCCATGGTAATGTTTTTGACACAGTGTGAAGCTATTCTTTTCTCTTTATAGCTCCGTAAAGAGCTCTTAAACACATGCATAAGTCCCAATAACCTGAATTGAACTTCAAAATATGTTTGAGGGCTTTGCATAATGGACCTGGGACTTGAGAGATGAGAAATGGCACACTTCTACTTCCCAGAAAATACTGATATTTTGATATTTTTCCAGTTTGAAGTGGGGCAAAAAGATGAAAATGTTTTGCAAAATGAACATTCCAGAATTAATTCTTATACCCAAACCTATCAATTTCAAAGAAATTTGACAGATAAACCATTATAAAATAGTAATATGTAAATTAAAATTCATCCCCATAAGATCAATAGAAATGAAAAAAAAAGAACAAAATATATTGACGCCATCCAAGTAAAAAAAAAGAATTCCCCATTTAAACATTTTCTCTTCTCAACACTATAAAATCAAGATAATCCCCACAAACACTTTCAGTTTAAAAAAAATACAGATTCCAATCTCATTTTTTCTTGAGCATTTTTTTAACCAGCCAGCCAGTATTATTTGTAGGTTTAATCATGCAAAACAAATCTTGATATCTATCCTACCTTCAGCATTCCCACTGAGTTTCTACAATGCCGCAGAAGTTGATCTGTGTGTTTCTTTACACAACAACTAGAGCCCAGGATGCACGTTTCATGGCTCCAGGTTATGAATCAGTGGCTGGGTATCTTTTACAATGGAGTTCAGTTGGAACCATACCTAGAAATACTGCATATCATTTTGGGACTAGCTGAATACTTGAAATATATCAACCCTTTGCAGACAAAAGCAATGAAAAGATGCACTGTTTGAGTTGGGGAAACATATGCACTCAAAATTATGTATTAAAAAAAAAAATGATTCACCTAACCCCCATAAAAGACCTAATTTAAAACAAACCAGGCTTGCTCACAGCAAGGTGCTCATCCTCCTGTTATTATTTATGCTGCAGTAGTCCCTAGAAGGCCCAGGTTCCCATTGAGCTACATGCTGCTCAAATACAGAGTGATCATACATTTATTTATTTATAGGCATTAGATTTCCCTGCTCCTGAGTGAACAGGTAAAGCAGTGATTACCGAGGACGCCACATACACCCAGGCAGCCAGCCACAGAAAGTAATTTCAGCCTCAGCCTTTGTTTTAAATAAACACCTGCATTTTCATATGGAGAAAAGCATTTGTTTCACAATGAGCTGTCACAGCATGTTTGCCTGCTAATGAACCCAAAGCTCTTTGAATTCTGTCTCCCATCCTTCCCACACTGCAATTTCGCCAGCCCTGACTATCCCTTTTATTGCTTTTTCTGTTTTTTTTCTTGAACAAAACATTCTTGCTTAGCCCTGCAGTTACCTTGTAATTCCCGCGTCATTTACTGCAGCGAGAGGCCGTGTCTCCATCCACAGGAGAAAGCAGCAGATGGCTATCGCTGCTATGTGCAGGCAGGTAGTCCCTATCTGACGGTATTTCAGTGGGAGAATATATTTGGTGGTCAGGACAGGGAGTTCGAGACAAGGCTGCTCATCTCATCCAGGACCATGACATAGGCTACCATCCTCCTGAGAGTCCACATACAACCCAGCCTGGTCCCGCCAGCGGCTGTACGCTCCAATCCAATAAATGCCTGAAGACTTCCATGGATGAGGCCCTCCTTTGATGTAGGAGTGTCTGGCACATGGCAAAGCACTCCCTGCTCCCCACGTGAGCCAACCCTCGCTTTTAGCGTTGTAAGACACGGAGTCAGCCTTTGCCTTTCTGTATCGTCTTGAGCTGCACTCCAGAGGACTTTTACACAGAAAGTCTGTTTTCTTTGGGCTTCTCAATCAAGGCAAGTCCTTTGACAATCGCGACATTTAACCTTTCTGCTCGCTGGGTTGCTCACTGGGGAGAAGCACATATTGAAAAAGCGATGTTATGCAAGAGCAAGGTTTTGTTAACATAGGAGATTTCTCATGGGGCCCATTATATCATATGAGGAAGAACAACTGAGTCATTTTTAAGTATAGGGACTTAAAGCATAAAAATAGCCAAGAAATCCTCAGCTGGAGCGCCTGCCCCAAACTCATCCCTCCTCCCTTCCCTTCTGCCTTCCCATCATGCGTGGGCTTTCCCCTCTGCTCATTAAGTGTGTTTTCCTTGCCTGCATTATGCTGCACGTATCTCACCTAAACCATACTTCATGGCAATGTGAAAGGGACTCCACTGGCTCTCCCTTCTTCCCCCAGCTTAACAGAGGAGACAGGGCAGCCCCTGCAGAGCACTGGGGGTAGGGAGATGGAGAGGGTCTCTTGCAGCTGGGGCTGGGGCGTGGGGGTGAGTGACCAGCCCGGGGTGGGGATGGGGAGGTGCCGTGGAAGCTCTCTGCTGCCCAGCAGTGCAGAGACATGTGGGCACAGGGGTGTTGGTGCCATCACGGGGCATCTCTGCAGGATGTCCCCCATGCATCCTCGGCACTTTGCGATAGGAAAAGTCTCTTTTAAGCTCCTATTTTTCTTCCAAATCCTCCTTCCCTGACCGTCAGACTCCACGAACCACAGATTTTTTTGGAGCTACACAAACAATGGGGAAATAAAAAAAGTTCAACAACTGCTTGGCACCTTTTCTAAGAAGGGTACTGAGAGCGGGTAAAGGCAGAAGAAGGGATGGCTCACCAGCCTCCCTCCCCCTTCCCCCCTGCTCTTTGCAGGAGCCACCCGAGCGGTCCTCGGGCGGTCAGCGTGCACGTCCCGGGTAAGTTAGCACCCAGCAAAACTCCTCTGGAGAGTGGGGAGGGTCACAGCCCTGCCCTACCTCGCAGGGCTAGGCCAGGCAGGCGGAGGGCATGCTGCCCGCTGCCAAAATCCTCAAGCTGGCATGGTGATGCTTCCTGAGGCATCACGTCTGCCTCCAGCATAGGGCCACCAGCATCACCTCCCCAAGGGTTGCTCCATGGGCCAGCTCACAAAAGCAAACGCCTTTAAGCTGGGACTGTAGTAGGCATGGGCCTTGCTCCTTGCAGCAAAGGCTTCCTCTCAGCTAAGTTACCCTCCATTTTGTCAGCCGCTCCTTGAAACTAAAAGCACTTAATAAAAAAAAAATATAGAAGAACATAGCAAGCAAGAAATGCCTAAGTGCTGCACATCACGTTCCCTCTGAGGCTAGACTGCTGTTCCACTGTGCTGACTGAAGGATCAGAAAAAACCCTGTATTAAAGAGAGGGGGAGGGAGGTGTTTTCGGCTGGGAGGCAGAGGATGCAGGGCTGTGACTCAATCCTCCCGCCGCCCTGCTGCCAGCCCGGCCAGCGAGTTACCCCTGCCCGCGCTCCCCGGGGTCCGCTCTCTGCCTTCCCTTCCAAGTCCTTCAGGCGGACCCGCCACACGGGGATGCCAAGTGCAGCCAGGGCTTTGAAACTCCTCCTCTGCATAGGTAAGAAAAAAAGTAGAATATTTCCTTTAATCCTCGCCATGACCCAAACAGAATTATGACAGTTTACAGCGGATGAGTTTTAACATGGAAGAAAGAAAATAAAACAAAACAGAGAGATATCTGATAAAAGTTCTCAGCTGGAGGTCTTTTAGACACTTATTGCCATTTTCCCTCTACCACACACCCGTTTTACACTTCCAGGGATACCACACAAAGCAAATAGCGTACCAAAATACTAACAGCAAATAGTGTACCATTCCCACAACAGAGTTTAACCAAGAAATTAAATAAGAATCTGCCTTGCTTTCAATTGTGGCCGAATTTAACCTTTGGATGTTGGATGTCAGATTAAATTTTAAAAAAGGAAAATTCTTTATTTGCAACTAGATATGCTGAGGCTCACCGGGATTGAAAGGACCGGAGTGGTTTTCTTGCTACTTGATGAAAGGGAATCAGCAGGCCAAAAGACCATTTTTAAGCTGTCTTGAAAGACAAACTTAAAAGAAATACTCTATAACCTCAGGGGAAGGTGGTAGGGTGGGATAGGATTTTCTTCTCCTGTTTATTAAAAACACACCTTGGGCATCATTCTAATCTGATTTAAGCATCACGTGAGGTGTATTTATTACATGGGAAAATTGCCTCAGTGCTTTCACTGACACAGTTTGGACCCAGCCTGCAAAAGTTACTCTGCATGCAGAGGAATCTCCAGCACACAGAGGTGAAGCGCGGGGGAGGGAAGAGCAGCCAAGAAGTAAAAAGGGATATCTCAGGGAAAGCCATCTGAAAAATAGCAGAAGGTGTCTTGAGGTTTAGTGAGCAAGGACGTCCTGCTCCCGAAAGCTGCAGAGCAGTGGCAACCAAGAAGGGTGGGACCACTGGAAGAAGGGAAGGGAGAGGATCAGGAGAAACCCGTGGGGTCTGAAAGGTCTTGGAGCCATGCCATAAAACTGAGCAAATTATAGTCGTCAAAATAACGTGTCAAACAGCCAGCCACTCCTGAATGTGCCGAATCGTGCTACTGCACAGTTTCAAGGCTTATAGCCTGGAGGCACAGAAACCCCAGAACAAGGGATAGGCAGCAAGGCTCTGGTCTTACAGCTAGAGCAAGGAGCATCTGTGGGTCCCTGGGGCTACGGGACACCCGTATCACAATAAAGGCAATTGGAAAACAACTTGCAGGAGTAGGCAATGAATAAAAGTGCCTGGCAATGACAGCAATGGGGAGCAGCTAGCTGAAGCACCTCGTAGAGGGTGCAGCGAGCGGAGGAGAGCAGCCTCACGCCGCAGGGTTAACAGTCACTTGGCGAGGGCTCCCTCCAAGCAGCCAAATCCGGGCTACACCACGATGGAGCTGTGGGACTTGACATCAACACGCCGTGCGCGTGGGATGCGGGAGGCAGCGCGAGAGAAACAGCCAGGGTCTCATGTAATCTCTGCTCCAAAAGGAGGACTTATTATTCAAAAATAGCCAGTTTTCTGGGCAACAGCCCAGGGCAGTACTTTGCTAGAGGTCTACAGAAACCGAATCCAGCCTTTTCCCTTTGCTGCCAGCCAAAGGCATTGCAATAGGCTCCCCATATCACAGTTCCTCCTCTTTCCAAGTAACACAGTTTGTGAAATCATCCCAAATGTCTCCAGGGTTAAATCCCAACCTCTCAGAGTAGATCAGTTGATTACCAAAAGATTTCAGCAGGTCCAGGATAGCACTGCAACCTTAGCAGTAAGTCTAGAATTACTGTCTTGAAACTGAAGTGTACTCCAGTTCCTTATAAAGAGACACACTTCCTCTGGAAAACTCTCCCTACAAACCTCTGTGCTATGTGGAAAAGCACGTTTAGTCCAGTCTCATCCCTACTCACAGCTGGAATAAGCCTTTTGCAATGTCAGAGACCCGTTGTGTGGAAGCTGGAGGTGGAGAGGCTGAGGTTATGCCTACAGCAGCCAATGAAGGAGGGGCATGATGCGTGTGCAGGGAAAAAAAGAATCACAAAAGTGTCATTAATTATTAATATTCACCAAAGCTCCTGGGGGCTTAGTGGGAGTCGGGACCCCAGAGCGCTGAGCACCACACAAGGCTCTGCCCCTGCAAGGCTATGTAGACATTCCTGAGGCAATAGAAACCAAACACGCTCTCAAAGCAGCAGCATCCTCTCAGTCAATAACTGAACAGTTTGATTAATGTGGCATCCTGCAGCCCTGTCTCTGCCACACCAGCTGCTGAAGCCCTTGCCAGGGTGCTCAGCCTGGAAAACCACTGGCAGTAGCAATGTCTTAGATTGCAACATTTGGATTTTTCTCCAGTTTCACCCCCTCTGCCCAAGTCCCATGGCACAGCTGGCAAAGGAGGACCCCCCTGGATAGCTTGAGCTAGGATAGCTCAGGTGAGGACACACGTTCTGCTCCCTGCTGTTGTATTAAGCAACAGTATTAACATCAGACTAGGTGCGATGAGGCCCCTTTTGACACGACATCTACCAGAATTCATTCAAAAATTGGCCAAGTCGTTCCAGAACTTGGTTATGAGCTGTAGACTGTGTTGGATTTATTATTAGTAGGCTTGCTACACCATTATAGTCCATTTTTCAGGACCAAAACTGATAATCTACAACACGGTACAGAAATCCCTCATCCCAGACCATGGAAAGCAATTTCAGTATGTGAGACTATAAGGGTAGCAGCATTTTATGTCAGTCACTGACAAAAAAACAACTCCTGCCTACTACCTCCTCAAAGAGATCCTCTGTTTTCCCTAAATTAGGTGTAAAATGTTTAGTCCATGCCACATTAGGATATGGGCTTCCTACTTGAGGGATGGAAATCCACAGCCAAGTCTACAGATGACCAAAGCACCACCTAAATGTTGGCAAGCAGACGCATATGCAGGAGATACTGATGACCATATCTGTTGCCAAGTTCTAGTCCTGTAGATACCTTCCAAGGGTGAATACAGGGCAACTAGTTATGCAAAAACATTGTTCTCACTTCAGAAGTCATATAGAAAGAGAGAAAATCACGGAAAAGTTGGTTGGGAAGGCACCTCAAGAAGCTGTCTACATTTCCTCCTGCACTGAGGAAGAATCGTATATCCTAGCTACCATGGTCATTGGCTCTGTGACTGAGAGAAATGCATATTAGTGTGAAAGAAACCACATATTGACTTTTTATGTTACCAGGTTACTTCTTACAAAGCTACGTGGCCCAGAAGGGCAGATTGCGGTTGCGGCAGCTGGGTATATTATTAATTAGATCTTTGGCTGCAGCTTAAAGGGTGCATTGTATCTCGCAGGTCAGACTTTCCTGCTGCCAGCGCCATCAAAGAATTTGTAATTGACTCCATAATTCACTTAAATTTTTCTGGCAAAACACTGCATTGAGAACTACCTGACACTTCTTCCTACATAAGTTCCTTACAGTGTACATGGTAATAATGACTTATTTAACCCCTGCATACATGTACTTTTTTTTCTATGCATAGAACATCCATTGAAATCCAGACTAATTTTTTATCCATAGAAAACAAGTATCTTATATTGCACATGGAGTTTATTGTGACTGCAAAGACATCCTGGAAGAAAGCAGCAATGCAGAGACACTTGCAACTCAACATTCCTCTGTTCTTGCAATACGAAATTAATGATTTATTATAAAACTGGTTTTGGCTCAGCTAATCTGACTGTCAAGGGGAGAACAGTGCTTTCCAGTCTGCCCCATCCTATCCCTATTTAGGTACTCCAAATAGCTGAATTACACAGGGAAAAACCTATGGTTTCTGCAGTTACTGTAGAAAACTCACTCATGAGCTGTTTACTGCTCCACCAGGCAGTTTGGTGGTATACATTGTGGTACAAATTCCATTAATTAGTGTCTGAACACTTAATGGCAGAACTGCATGAAAAAAAAGGAAAAAAATGTAATAAAAATAATTAAAGACAAGGAATAATAATAAAAAAAATAAATCCATACATGATAGTCCGAACGCACATTACTGTTCTTTCCAATCAAAGCTAAATGGATTTTCTTCAGACTCTTCTCCTCAGACACAAACAAGTATTCCCCTTTTGATCAGAATCAAGTACACTTAACACCACAGCAGTGCTTTATTTTGTTTCAGAGAAGGTTACATGACTACAGAAATAGAAATTAAGCTCCACTATAGAAGAGCTCATTCTCAAGGCTACCTGTTACCTCTCCAAAACATTGCAGGAAAGTGGTCGTGCAATGGGAAGCTAAACTTGGAAACACTATGTCAGATAAGGCTCTGACAAAACATTAATTCATTTCTGCTGATTTGGTTCGCTGTCTTAGCCTCAGCTACTATATCAGCTCCTGGAATGACAACATGGCTCATGAAGAATTGTCAGTCACCGTTATCTCTAATTTAAGAAATATTTAAGAGAGCACTATGGGTTCCTCCTACTCTCTGTGGGATAAGTGCTTCATAAGATTGGTTTCCTGAGCTGGAGGATGAAAGAAGTCTGTTTTGAGGTGACCCTGCTCCACAATGTCTCTATATATCATCTCTGTTTTATAGGGAAGAAATCAAAGCTTGTTAAAATAAGGTGACTTGCCTGAAGTTACACAGTGCTAAAAATAAAATCCAGGTGTCCCAAATCCTGGTACAACAGGAACCTTTGCGTATTACCAACCCATTTCTTCTCCAGTTCAACAATTCCAGCAGCAAGATACTGTACTTGGGCTTTATGAGATACTGGCTCCTTACATTTACTTCAGATGAGAAAAAATGCCATGGTCTAGCTCTGAAAACACTCAACCTTCCCCACCACCTGCTATCCTCCTACAAACCTATACTAGCACAGAATACACCAGGTTAACAATTTTCAACTAAATTGATTTGCAGCCTCCTAATGTTTTCTTAGTGGTGGTTTAGCCTTCTGATCAGTGAAATTTCACTTTATTGACAGTACCTTGCTTTCTTATTTATCTGTCATCGATCCCCTCAGAAGCAGCTCCTGGGCCATGAGGGCTCTGCCAAACGCAGACTGAAACCACTTCTCCAGAGAACTGCTTGTCAAGTGATTTTATGTCCAGCTCTTTTACACTGCAACATAAATCCTACAATAAATCTAAACCAAACTTTGTATACAAGTGGACCAGCTTACTTCCAGGATTTATTACTTCCTATCTTATCATATCTTCACTACCTTTGATTTACGTAGCACTTGTCATCCATAAGGATCTTATTCCAAAATGCTTCTGGGTCTGCTGCAGACATGCCTGCTCTCCCAGGACAAAAACCAGAGCAACTCTCTCTCCTCAAACCTTGCCACGCAGAGAAAAAGAGTATTGCTGTCTACTAAGGTCATTGATTACAAAGCCAAGCTTCAAAATGGCAAATATCATAACCAAATTGTATCTGTTAAAGGTTCATATGAACCACAAAGAAGCAACCAGTAAGTTTTCTGTGCTGATACCTTAAATGCCTTAAACAAATACCTTTCTCTCCCTAACACAGACTGCTGCAGAAGGATGTCTCTGCAGGACTTTCCTCAGAGAGGCAGCAAATCTCCTCTGCTTTCAACCACTGCTGAAATGCAGCAGCCACGTTTGGGAAGAAGCGAGCTCCTGGGCACGGTTTGCATGACCGTCACTGTCAGCCCTGCACCAACTCCCTAAGCAACGCCAAACAAAAAAACAACAAAAAAAAGACCCTTCCTGTGCCACCATCTGTATTTCATCTGCAAGATAAAGAAAATAGTAACTTCTCATCAATGTAGAACTTCACCCCAGGCTGCTGAACAGCCATCGCTAGCTACTGACAATAAAGCAAAACTACTCTGGGAGAAAAGCCAAAAATAATTGTAACAACTAAAAGTATATATAAAAATAAATATAAATATAAAAATAAATATAAATATAAATATAAATATAAATATAAATATATATAAATATAAATATAAATATAAATATAAATATAAATATAGTATGCATTCATTTTTTTTAAATTTAAACAAAAGAAAATTGTAATTATTTGATGTTTGGATTTTGCTCAAGAAACAAGGAAAACTTCATTTCGTTGTTTTTCACCCTCTCATTTTGGAAAGGAACAGATAAAGCTGAGAATCTACCGAATGCTGAGCAAGAGTCTCATCCCTTTGACATTTCATCTTCTTCTATAGTGGTACTTCCCCTTGTGATAAAATATCACAGTACCTCTTCAGCTTTGAGATCCCACACGTCAGGTCTGGCTGAGCAGCTGCCAGTCGACCAGATACCCTTGGCACGTGGTGACCTCCAGTGAGGAACTGGAGTAGTATCAGAGTAGTACATGCCTTGGAGCAAGGCTCCTCCTAGGGCAAAACACTGCTAGGAGGCACATGCCTCTAATGGCAGGTCCAGCTGGTGGCCTTTCCACCACAGCAGGGCCTTGTGAGCTCCTCCCATGGGCAATAGGGAGAGAGGTGCCTTCCCTCCCTCCTAGAAGTGCACTTGCAACACCTGGCATGGAAGAGGAAAAAAGGAAACAAGTCTTAAAAACATAACTCAAGTCTGAAGTGCAACCTTGCTTCAGATAGGCGCCTGGATGTCTAGGTCTATCCAAACTATCCAGATCTCTTGGGTTTGTAGCAAATGGGCTGTGAACTTTCCAAGACAATTGCCTGTTATGAGGTTATCACTATTACAGGGAGTGTAAGAAGCAACCCAAAGTTGTTTTTCCTGAATCCCTACATATGTAGAAGTTCAGGAGGCAGCTACTATTTGGTGCACTGACTGCCATTAAAAAAAAAAAAAGAAAGTCTGCCTCTTCTCTTTTTTCCCCCTCCTTCCACTTTTTTTTCCTCCCCTCAGTTTGGTGCCTTATGTTGACATTTGAACTCCTGTGCTGTGAGCGTAAATGTGCCCCTGCAATCTGGTAGCACTGTACATCCACTTCTCACAAGCGTAAATTATTTAGCAGGGTTCCAGACAGCAGCAATCAGGCCAACACCATCCACGCTCTCACAAAGACATTGCTTTTTGCTCTTGTCTTGTTCGCTTAATCTGAAAGGTCACTGCAACTGGAAGCATATGTTTATTCTTTTATATGGAAAATATAATACTACATATTTCCTTCCCAAGAAGCCAGAAATGCTGGAACAACCATTTCTTTCACAGAATTACCACACTTCTGTTTCTCGTCCTGTCTGGAACCTAGAATTTCAAAAGGGCATACCATAATGGAAAAGTTATGATGAACATTTATGGAAAGTAAAAAAGGAAAAAATTGAGTTGTCTCTAAAAGTAAAATTTATTATACATTTTAAGTCAGTTCACCCACCTTGCCTGACTTTGTGGTCCCAGAGGCTGTCATTCAGAGCAATCACTAGGGCTTCACAATCAGCTCTTTTGAAAGGATGCATTTTTTTGATCAGCTTTGACTTATCATTGCAAAGTGGTAAAGAAATAAATCTACATTAATGGTATATACTGATACAGTTATTCCATGCTTTACTTTTAATTCAAGCTATCAGAGTTTTGTGGCAGAGCTGTAAGCAGTTCGATAAATTCTGTATTTCTGCAATTCTTCCCCGTGGATCCACCTAGTTCCTTTGCCAGATCTGAAACCAAGCTCAGCTGCTAAGGCAGCAATTGAATAGGTCTGTGGAACAAAATTTCCTGGTCTGTGACAAGAAAACGAAGTTTGATTCATTAGCGAGGTGAAAAAGCAGAAAAACAGACTTTATACCAGAACTGCAGTTCTGCAAACTGTGATTTGAATTTCTGAAATCTGTTCTGCATAGTTTGAGCTTTAATTTATTTTAGCTCCGATAATCCCATGGGGCATTTCTGGTTATTTTAAGGATTCCTGATGGGTAACACCCTTGGCATTGCCCTGGTTTCTATATTACTCAGTGACCAGGAGCCTCTCTATTGAAAAGCTTTTTGCTTCAACAAAAATAGAAGTGGTATTTGATGCATGTGATACCTGGAGACCAAGGGTGAAACTCAGCACTCGTGGGTCTTCATGGAGTTTTGCTCTCAGTCTTATCCATGCGATCAACAACATTCCTACTCAGGAGTGATGGGTGAAAGGAATGAAAGGCATGAGGAAAAGTCTTTATAAAGAATAAAACAAATAGGCCAAGTTTTGCTCTTGCATGTGACTTCTAGTGTGCCAGAAGAAAAAAAGCTTCTCCAGACATACTCAGACTAGTGTAATGAAGATAAATGAAAATAGGTTTTATTTAGCCTTTCATCTTTGTTTTTTTCAATTAAAAGCTTAAAAAGATAAATTCTTCCAGACAAAGAAATGATTCCTCATTAAAATGCAATAGATCTTTAGCAGTAGCACCTCAGATATGACTGCTGTATTCTCACAGAACAGATTCCTCTTTCTTTGTCTTACACAGCATTTATTTCACAAACTACACACTGAAAATGAGCATGAAATGAAGACCTGTACGCTAGCTAAGTGAACGGCAACACCAGAACTAGAGTAAGAAGCTCAGGCAACTACATGTGCATTGTAAGCAGTTTTTGATTTAACCTATGGCAAGAGCTTGCAGAGCAAGTACCTAAATTCAGTCCGAAGAGGAGTGGCAATGTACTTAACCACCAAGTCAGAAACCACCAGATAGATCAGTACATTGTAAAGATATTACCAGTGGTGACTGAGGATTTCTTTTTCTTTCTTTTTTTTTGATCTATGGATGCCATTATGGGAGAAAGGTTTTTTCCTCCACTGGAATTATATAAAAAAAAAATCTGTCTTTATTCATTATTTTTACATTTTTCTTAATAAAGAGGTCATCTACAATTTTTTCTTTTATATTTTTCATCCAAAGAAAATCACTTACAAGCCACGAAGAAATGACCTTCGAGCTCCATAAATCAATATGACAGGTGATTCAATCAGCCACATGCCTTCCCTGATTTAAGCAGCTGCTGACTCCCATAGAGCATGCTGAGTGCAGGTCCCAGCGGCCCCGCAAGTGATGAAGAAAGCAGCAGCTTTGCACTTTTAAAACCACTGAAGCCTGGCTGAGGAAATCACTGACACAAAGTGAAATAAAAGGGACTGAATATTTAATCTGCATGAGCTGCTGGCACTGCACACACCTCTGCATCACATTTTCTCACTCTGCATGCTCTGTCAGTCTCGCTAGAGAAGCTGGAACCTCGATGTAGATTTTATTCCTACAAAGTGATACTTGAGTCCATGCCTGCAATTTTTGTGTGCTTCCCAGGCACGCACTTCATGAACTTTAAAAGAAGAACTACAACAAGGGTAGGGAAAATCCTGTTTGATCTCAAATGGGAAAAGCAGAACTGGACAGGCTGCTGAGCGCTGAAAAGAGACCTTCACCTGGTGGGCCAAATTCTCCTTAACTTCAGAGTGGCTCATTATATCAGAATGACTCGCTGTTGAATTTTTATGGCATTGCTTTGGATTTTTTCAGATAGATATAATAAGAGGGTTCAACAGAGTTGCTGGGGTCTAAGCCAAGATACAGTTTATGCCTGCAACCAAAAAGATGTACTTCATCTATTCAAGTAGTCCATATTTTTCTCCTCACTTAAACTTTATTTGCACATCGCTATCTCAAAATACCCTGCAAATTCAACAGTTCATGGTGCTTTCCCAGGACTGAAACCTGGCCTCTCTTAACTGTAACCCTTAAGGTCACCAAAGGAAGCACAAAGAAAGGTTCATGAAGCTTTCCTATGAAAGCTGAAAAGTCCCATCTTTAAAAGCAAGTTGCCACTATGCTCCTAACTTTGCAAAAATGTACTTTGAACAGATATTTAACAAGCCTTGGGGACTGGCAAGTTTCATGCAATTATTTAGAATGAAGTCTCTGAGCGTCAGTACTGTTTTTTTAATAAAGGACATTGTACAGATTAATTCACTGAAAGGAAATGAAAACGCAGAAGAAAAACCAGAGATTGTCAGCCTTATTTTCATAAAACTAGTAAAATTAACCTCTTTCTTGGGGGAAAAGCAGTGGAAAGGCTCTGAAATGTATATGGAGTAATTCCCCTAGATCCTGGAACATAAGATCTGGCATACTGCCTCAGCCGAAAGATCCGTCTAGCCCAGTGTCCTGTTTTAAAAGTACAAACAGTGGAGGCTCAGGGCAAAAGACCCATGAAATGCAACAGATATTTATATAAAGTATTTGTCACAAAGTAATTGTGATCACAATGCCCTCCTAGCTACTAGCAAGTTAGTCCTTCAGGGGGGCATCTGTAGATTGCATCCCAATCCACAGCATTTGGTAATCACTAATAGGCCTACCCTTCATGGACTTGTTAAACCATTTTTTAAAAAATCATTTACAGTTCTGGACTCCAATACGTCCTGCAGCAACGAGTTATGGGAATACTATCATAAGTTTTGTGGAACAAAAAAAAAAAAACCCAGACATTCTTCACTTTTGTCTAAAGCTGCTGCACCATAATTTCACTACAAGCTTTTTGGTTTAATACAGAAATATTAAAGTATGTAAATGGTTGAGGGATCCACCATTCATTTTCTCTACACCATACATGAATTCGCAGACCCGTTTCCCCACATCATCTCTTTTATCAAACCTCAGAAATGTCCTAGACTATTTACTCTTCCTTGTATTGAAGGCATCTCATACCTGGGATAACCCTTGTTACACTTGTCCATATTTATTCCAGTTCTGCTGCCTGTTTGAGTTGGGTTGGCCCAGAATCGCACACAACCGCCAAGATCTAAGCACAGCGTGGCTTTATCTATACAGGAGAAGGGACAACCCTGCCTCAGGTGGCTGCACCCCAGTCAACCATCCCTTACCTTGCCACCTCCTGTCTCACTGCCTCAGCACATGGCCACCGTCCTGACCGAGCGGCAGCTCCCCTGCCAGAGCTCCGCAGTTGCACCAAATTCAAGCATTAGAATGTGCCAACCCCACGCAGCACGCACATTTCGCCTAGAAGGAACAGCTGATTTTTCACAGCATGGCTCCTTTTGCCCTCACCCCCACACATGGTTTTGATCAAGGCTTTAATTTGGGGAAGTTTTGTGGCTAATGCTACAAAGGAAATCTGTGCTGGTTTTGGCTGGGCTAGAGTTAATTTTCTTCACAGAAGCTGGTATGGGGCTGTGTTTTGGATTTGTGCTGGAAACAGTGTTGATAACACAGGGATGTTTTAGTTACTGCTCAGCAGAGCTTACACAGAGTCAAGGCCTTTGCTGCTCCTCACCCCACCCCACCAGCGAGTGGGCTGGGGGTGCACAAGAAGCTGGGAGGGGACACAGCTGGGACAGCTGACCCCAACTGACCAAAGGGATGTTCCATACCATATGACGTCACGCTCAGCATATAAAGCTGGGGGAAGAAGAAGGAAGGGGGGGACATTCGGAGTGATGGCATTTGTCTTCCCAAATAACCGTTACGCGTGATGGAGCCCTGCTTTCCTGGAGATGGCTGAACACCTGCCTGCCCATGGGAAGCAGTGAATGAATTCCTTGTTTTGCTTTGCCTGCGTGCGCAGCTTTTGCTTTACCTATTAAACTGTCTTTATCTCAATGCACCAGTTTTCTCACTCTTACTCTTCCGATTCTCTCCCCCATCCCCCCAGGGGAGGAGTGAGCAAGCGGCTGCGTGGGGCTTAGTTGCTGGCTGGAGTTAAACCATGACAAAATCAAACTGACTTACTGCAATGGTCCTTTTTGGTCTTGAAATGGAAAAAAACTGTGGTGCACAGAAAATTTGGACACTCTCTCCCATCCTCTGGAGGGAAAAAGAGAAAAGAAAGGAAAGGTCTCTAATCCCTTTCTCTTATGAATTGCTTTCCTTCCACTCACCATGTTTTCCATCGTCATTATTTTTCCATGGATCTGCTCTCTCTGATACCTTATTGTCATCTTTCCTCCCTCAAATAAGCCCATTAGGCATGTTCAACTTCAAAAGCTAACTGGCAGAGGTGCAAAAAAACACCAACACAGACATGATCATTAATAACGAGCAATGGTGAGCATGGTTTCATGCTTTTCCTCTTCAATTCCAGTGCCTCAGCTGTATTAATGTATGCTGTTTAAACTCTATCCCACAAAATGATCCAGACTTTAGAGTAACAGCAGCTCAGTCCTGATTGTTTTAGGCAGGCTTCTAGTCTCCTCCAAAGTCATGGCTTTCTACTGGATCCTCAACCAGCAGTGGGGAACACGTATGAAAAGCAAAATATTGAAATGAAGATTGGTCCCTCATTTGAGATAAAGGATTCTCACCTGCAGTACATAGTTTGGGCAAGAAATCCCTGAAATTAATCTAGCTCAGACAGGTTGCATGATTACACTATTTCATGCTATTTTTACTTGGACAAAATGAATATAAAGAATATACCAAAAACCATGGAAAATATTTAGGAAGAGAACATGGAACATGCCTCCCAGCTGGAAAGCTAACTTCCTTGTCAACCCTAATCCGCAAAGACAAGATGAGTTTATAAATCTTGGAAACAGAGAGACTGCTGGCTGGATTTTTTAAAAAAAAAAAAGGAGAAAGGATTTGTGGTACATTTGCACTTAAGTCCATCTGAACCTTAGGCAATAAATAAATCTTGATTATTCCATTTTAGTAGTTGGACAATGGATTAAAGGCTACATTCTTAGTTGGAGCAAATTAGTTTAGTTTTATGAATGTGAATAGATGTTTGCATGAGGCAAGGACCGGAGCTTTATATTTTTCTAGGTGTGGAGTGGATTCACTTATTTTCATTTTAAGCCAAAGAATGGAATAATTGGGGGGGTAATAATGAATGGATTAAAGGAAAAACATAACATGGGAGCTTGTGCCAATGCTCCAGCTGCTCTGAAATGACAAATTCTCCAGGCTGAAGCTACAGTGAAACATTCTGTCTATCACTTCATCTGCTTCAAGGATTCCCAAAGAAATACATCGCTACATTCCAAAAACTCAGTCATTTGTCCTGTATTGCTTCATTTCTTGGAATATTTTTGAAAACTCACTCTCTCTCATAAAGTAAGACTGAGGAAATGAGCAGATGAAAAAGAAAAGATATTTCCAAGGAGTTAAATCACCAAATTATTCTCAGAACCATGGAGATGACAAAGACTTTGTTTTTTCCATAAAATCTGTGAAATGTTAGTCACAAAAAAATTCTAGTAACTTTAATGGCATAATGAACTGTCCAGGCATGGTATTTTCTCTCTCTTTTTTTTTTAGCTAGCAAGATCCCTTGTAAGGAAGAAGTAGATACACACACAAGGAGATAACCTTGTGTCTCCAAGACCCCTGTTATGCATTGTGTTCAGATCCATCTTCCCTCTACAATAATCAGGTGTTTCATAACTTATCACAGATTTGCAATTTGTTTGAGATGGGAATGTCTGTTGCAAATGAGAAGCTGAGACACAGCTGAAGCCTGGAAAAGGTATTTAGGAGCTTAAATCCGCTTGAAATGAGTTATTTCATTGTGTAATCTTTCTGTTGATCTCTGACTGGCAGTAACAGGAGATGAATTCAAATGTTAGGAGTCACTAATAACCATTGGCTCCAGCATCTTCCTAGAAACCTGGGAAAATTAAACTGTTCAGTGCTCAGATGAGCTAATCTTTCTCACTTGCAAAGGATATGCAAAGAATATACAAAGGATGCTTTAGGAAACAACAGAAAAGGATAAGAGGAAGATAAACAGATAACGTGCAATACCAGCTGCTCCTTTTCCGAAATATAGCAATAAACATGTGAACGTCCCTCTCTGATTTTCTGCTGAGGACCGGCTAGGACAGCTGGCTACTTCCCCTCATGCAGGAACATCTTACAGCTGGAGGGTGTTAAGCCCCAGAGCACTGTCATGTCACATCACATCACGGGACCTCACCTAGCCCACAGTAGCTGATTCTCCTCTGCTGATCACTCTAGCGAATCTCCCACTCCTCTGGTCTTCCTGCTCTTCAGGAGATGTAGAGCAAAGACTAAGGACAGTCAATTCAAAGAGGTAACATTTTACAAAAACTTTCTCTCCTTTTTTTAGGCTCCAATTTTTGCACTCCAAAGATGCAAATTATTGCCCTGCATTAAGATGACTCCAGTACTGCTTAGAAGTAGTTACTTGGCTCTCATTTTTTACACTCAATAAAATTGCTCCACTTCAGGATGTGCTTACATTTGTAACAGAAATGCTCCAAATATGATAACATAAATAAATACAAATCATACATTTAAGGCCTATCCATTCTTTTTATGCATGCCCACTTCTCTCGACAAGACCTCACTGAACTCTGTCCCCACTCCAGGAATCGGAAGATCAAACATTGGACTACTTTTTTATCTGAAACATGCCTTTCACCAAAGTAAAGGCAGCAGATGGAAGTGCAAGACATGAGCTACATATTCCCTTCCTCTGCAAGTGTAAACAGCTTGTACGGCTGCCTGGTAAGTCAGGTAGATCTTTTTTCTGCTAAGCAAAATATTAATTATCTCTTTCATTATTTGAAAGAAAAATATCTTTACCTCATTGTCAAAAGCAAATACTTCCAGACGTTTGATCATGAGTCTTATAGTAGGGTTTGCGTGGAAAACAGGAATGATCTTGCAATCTTAAATTTCTCAGGCACCTTGAGGATTATGTTTTCCATTCTTGGTCTCTGCCCACAAGTAAAAGCACAGCTCAATCAGCTGATAAACAGTGTAATAAGGATGAAAAAGAGAAGACAATAGTCTCACAAATTAATCCAACCACACATTGTTAAGAAGAAACAACTGAGATTTTAACTTGACTTGGATTTAGTCCTCATTAATATCTTTATTTGGTTTGGATGCAGTAAGAATCAGGAGCATGGGAACAAGAGAATGCTGCGGCAATTCTGATCACTTTTTTCATCAGAGGTGGAAAAGTTCACTTTTAAAGGTGGATGTTTTGGGCATCAGTAGACAGCACATAACAAAACATGCTTTTCAGAGTTGGATGGAAGGTGTTAACAGTAATTCCACTCTTGCATAGCATGCCAAAATCTTTGTATTTCTCTGAAATTTTAAATACATTATGCTAATCCATTTTAAGGAGGCTTACATTTCTCTGTTTAAAAGCTCACGCAGAATACTTTTTCTACTTTTCTTTCATCCCTTTAAACAACTTGAGAAACAGGGGGTAAAGAGTGACAGTAAATACCATCCATGAAAGCTCAAATGATCAGGAAATGTAAGGTTTTTTCAATCACGTTCAGGCTTCTGGAAGTGAACATAAATCTATTTATTTCAATACAATCACTGTCAAACATGCTACACTTCTAAAATTCAGAGCCTTATTTTGGGACTCTTTAGGCCCAAGTCAATTTTAAAAGACTAGTATCAGTTTGAGAAATCTTGGCTTGAAGTGGTATTAGCTATTTAATCCTCCAAACATCTCTGAGAGATGGAGGGTCACATGCAAAGTCTTCTGGCTTTAGGGAGGGGGAAAGTAGGGACAGAACATAAAACAACATGCCCACGAGTAGGTGGTAATTCAGAGCACCAGTCCACGGGCCTTGTCCTGTGGAGTTGGTGCCAGCTAAGGGAGTTCCCAGCCTTGCTCCATACTGTCACTCTTCCCAACTCAAGCATGCATGGGCTGGGATCAGGAACCGCATCAATGAACCATACTGCAAAAGAATAAAAGGGGTTTATTCTAGCCCCTCTCTGAGTTGCAACTGGTTTACAACTGAGAAAAAAAATGTGTGCACATGAGGGGAAGAAGGACAATGTGGGAAGCAGGAGCTGGGATCAACGACAACAGCAGGGAACAGTTTAGACAGACATTACTTCCAAACGAAAGGTCTGAGCTGGCAGAGCCAGGAGAAGAACATGTAACTTCCTGACATTTAATCCCAGAGGCTTGGGTGATACAGCTCACTTCTTGTTTCTCCCAGTTTACCACCTAAGCTTTCTACTCAGATCTTAAGATCGCCCTCAAACATTAAAATTTCTCTTCTAGCTTTCCTGCACACAATTCTCCTCATTTTCACCAATGACAATGAGAGGAAGTCCAAAAAAGGTGCCACAGAGCTCAAGAAAGAACAACTTCATGGAGGGAAGAGAAAAATTGCCCTTTCACATGGCAATTTATACGTGGATAATAGTACACCGTGTTTTCGGCCACAATTTGAACCAGGTCTCCAGAGTTTGTGAATCAACCAAGTAAACTGGGGCCAGGTCCTGACCGAATCTGGGCTGAATTTCCAGTGATCTCACGCCCTTTCCATGGGCTCCACAACAAGGTTTATGCATTGTTTCAGTATGGTCTGGCTAGATACAGTGAAGTTAGAAGTAACTGGTGTCAGCACTGGATTTTATTTTGGTTTTAAGTTAGGAAATATCTTAATGCATTGAAGTTACAAATGCTCCCAGGTGCATGCCATCCCGTGAGCGTCAAACTCATGTTTTTACGTAAGAAATGCTGCAATACTAATTACTACGATATTTAAATGGCCTGTTTTCTCATGCTGTAAAACACAAAAGGCCCACCCAAAATTATCAAATAGGTGTGCAGTATTGCTTAGGGGGGGAAAAAAAGGCGTGTATCTATGCATAATGCAGCTAAATGATGAGTAAGAGGGTAATTGGTCTATAGGAGGAGTCAGTAAACATAAAAAAATAGGATACAGCTAACAGCAGCGGGTAAAGTTAAAATGTTGCCTAAAAGGAGGAAGGAACAACACCTCTCAGATCACAAAAAAGCCTCTGGAAGATGGGACACAGCACAGCTATCTTCAGATGGCACACACGTCTGCTATAACCACAATTTAACACAGCCTAACTACTGATAATTAACACAGGGTTTGATCCTAGGACAGGACCAACAATTGTTCGTCTGCTGGACATCACTCAGTGTCTTCTCAACTAATCCTATGACTGAATGCGAAGAGAATGGTGACTATTTTCATATTGTTTTGAATCCATCTATTTTTACCCTTTAGCTTAAAAAGTTCCCAAACCCTAACACACTGTAAGACTGTCATCTGAAAGATGGCATGCCTATCCACTGAGGTTTTTGGACGTCTAACACATCAGAAGTCCTATTGCAGAACAACATCACTGCATTCTTCTTGCTGTTTTTCTCTATTTTGTTTGGTCCAATAAATGTTCAACGTTCTGGCAGGGACAGGAGCAATTGCGGGATCTGTGAGAAATGAGGGAGAGTTCAACAGCGAGTGTAATGCCGTGCCTGGGATTTTTCAGGCTGAGTGATTCGGAGGCTGCAGAGATGGGGCCACTGACACGAGCGAGACAAGCTGCAAGTCCTACCCATGCAAAAAAGATTCATGGTGCTGCTCTTGATTCTCCGGATAAACAAATGACTTTGCTTCCCAGGACTACCAGTCTGCAGTTGCCAAGCTTGCTGTTTCTGCAAGGGCGGCCACGGTTTTGGGGACTCCCTCTGACCCTGTATGCTTTGGCAAATCTCCTAGTTTTCTTGGAGGTCATTGTGGGCTCAACAAGTGAGGCAGAGAAGATACTCCAAACCTCAAAACGGCCTTCAAGTAACAGCTGGGAAATTGGAGCAGGGACCCAAATCAAACACATTCAGAGATCTGGGAACGAGAGCCACTCCTTCAACAGCTGACAAGGAGAAAGCAGAGGAGACCACAACACTGAGAGGAAGGCGACCTGCAAATTTCCCATTCAAAAAATCCTCCAGAATGCACTTAAGCCCTTCAAACTGCGCTCCTTTGATGGTCACAAACACACTGCTGCACCTCAGTTTTCTATCACATTCCACAAGGTTTTAAAAAATTACTTCTATAGAAAGCTATTTATTTAATCCTTTTAATCTCTTCAAGTATATTTTCTGTGTTCGTTATTCAGTTCTGATCTTTAGATCTATGGGATTAAATTTGTATTGTAGAAGAGTCTGGAGTGTTGCTTTTCAGTTGTATTTTATTGGGGCGGGAGGGGGAAAACCCAAGTTTAAATTACTAAAATAAATATCAAATGACCCAAGCAGCAGTTCATCAAGTTCACACCACTACAAGTTAGAGCAAGCTATGGATTTACAAAGCATGAACCATGAGAACAATTGCAACATAGATCCAGCAAAAACTCCACTGAGTCCCTAAAGAATTGCACAGCTGTTTTAGGCGGTCTACATCTATCTTCCCTGGGTGCATGCTTTGATCATTTTCCCACAATGACATTTCATTTCAGATTTTGTAACCTCCTCCCTAATTCTTTGTTGCCTCACTCCTTGAATGCCTGGTTTCTTCTTGTGCTTTATGCAAAGTGAGTCTGGGGTGGTTGTAAAAAGTCACTGAATTGAAACAACTCTACTGCCCATGGGACATTCACTTTGTATAGGAGTACGCAACTCTGTAGTTCCAGGAGGCAAAAAAATAGTGGGTCGTGCTGGGTGGTTTTCTGCTCTCCCCCACCCCATTCCCCTGCCTTTTTTAAAAATCAATTTACAATATGGTTCATGGCCCGGCCTCACAAAGAGCTTTACTCCTGCAACTCAGGGAGCAGCATGGGGGAAGCTGTGGCCTTAGTGGTTAAAGTACAGAGCAAAGGAAGCTGGGATCTGCTGAGTTACATGAAATTTCTTTATAAACTATGGGGAATAAAAAGATAACTGTCCTGACTTTCGCGTGGGTGTATTCTGTAGGTTCAGATTCATAGACAGTATATATTATATTGGCAAGAATTTTAAAAAATCCCAAATCCAAAAAAGGAATTCCTTGACATGGGAGAAGAGCAATTCCTCTGTATGAAAGGTCAATTTTTATGAAGCTATGTGCAAATAAGACTCATTTCAGTATTTGTCTGTAAGTAAGTTTAGGATAACCCATTGAAAGTGTGAGGGGAAAGATGCTTGGTGAAGTTTATCCTCAGTTGTTCTGTCTTGGCAGTGGACACTTCCCTCTGGGCAAAGCAAAGAGATACAAGGTTATGCATTTTACCCCATATTTTGCAGGTAATCAGTTACCAGACCGGCTTACAGAAGGTAAAACATTTAGCTATGAAAAACACCTCAGCTGCCTCACCCCAGTGCCTGATGTCACCAACCAACTAACACCTTGCTCACGCTTACGTCCCACCAAGACCTCGTACCTACTACCCTCGCACCCCTCCCTCTCGTGGTTCACTCTGACTAAGCACAGCTAGAGGCAAAAGAGGAGATGGTGGGAGTGGTGGTGATGTTCCCAGTCCCTTTTTAAGCAGAATTCAACAGTTGTTTGAGAATTTGTCTGTCGTGTGAGAGAACCAGGTTCAGCTCCTTCTCCATCAGAAGAGTTGTGAGGCTGCACCTCCCCTGGTGATGCAGGGAGATGTTTTAACCCAGACCAGAAGGTTTGGGGGGATGTCCCTCTCTCCTCTTTGCTGGAGAGGGCTAGAGGTAAATCAGACAGATGAAATAATTGTTGCAATTATTAATAAAAATGACCAAATATTTCTGAAACCACAATTACTGCAGTTCTTAGAAACAAACATACAACTCTAAGCCTCACAATGAAATAATACAACATAAGGATACCTGCTGTAACTGGAGCAGTGGGCTTCAAGGCATGCACTTGTTCAGCAATCATGCTTCTTTTTGCTGGAAGGGCTTAGCTATTTGCTTTGAAGCTCAGCATGGAGCTGAGGGGAGCAGTTATCACTAACCACTGCATGGTCATGTACTCTTTTTTCATTTTCTCTAGATCCTTTTTATAAAATATTCCATCCTCTTGTAAGCTGCTGCTCCAGTAAGCTGCAGCAAGGTTTTGTGTGAATGTGTGCTGTGCTTTGAATACCGAGTAAGCAGTTAGGTTACTGTGTCAGCGTTTGCCTCACGTGAGACAGCTCTTACTGTATTTTCAGAGTTTGCTTCATTTATTTTCAAAAGCCTAATAACTATGCGAACAAGGTTTTTTTGTTTTGTTTTTGTTTTTGTTTTGAAAAAAAGATGCCACAAGCAAGCAACAAAGCAGTAAACTGTGTCATGAACAGGAACATCTGAACTATGCAAAGTTTAGTCTAACTACTCAGTTTAACTTGCTGTCATAGGCTCTGTGAGGGGCATTATTCATCAGCAGTATTTTCACCTAGGACTCTGAATGTGTGTTGAAATTATCCCTGGCAGCTTGACTGGAAGAAGAGGCCTTTTAAAAACTGCACTAAAGACGTAAGATACACTCAGTAAACACAGATGTGTGTTTTGATAATCATAGAGTTGCATGATTTAACTTCAAACACTAACAGTACTTCAAGGAGCCCCCCCTCCACTCCCTTTTTTTTTTTCTTTTTTCCTCAAAAGTACAAGGTTGTTGGGCAGCAATTATTAAAACCACAGAGCCTCAAGACACAGTGAAACAGCCCTGTTCTTCTTAAAATCCAGCCATTCCAGACAATGCAGAACAAAACCCATCCTCATCGACAGTAAGAATAGGTGAAGAATAAGGGGAGAAGCAGGGGAGAGCAAGAGCAAGAGCATCTTTCAGCTGGATTTAAACCTCGCACTCAAAGTCTGAAAGCCCCACCAGGGCTAACAGCCTCTCTGAGAATGAAGCAAGGCTGGCAGCAGAGCAGAGAACACCTTGCAAATGTCCAAAATGGGCAGCTCCACCACAGTGGCAGTGGCAGGCTGAGTACAGACAGTCTCTCAGATGGATCCCAGCTCACAGAGAGCCTGGAAGTCCTGAAATGATACCTGCAGAGACGGGCAGTATGAGAAAAACAAGTATATTTGCCTCCGTGAAAGATAAAGCCTGTTTCTTGGCCCAGCTGCCATTTACACAGAGATATAGGGAGCTGCTATTGCTGTCTCGGCTGCCCAGGGGGAAGAGAGAAGAATAGCAGGACACAGAAATTAGGAACCATCCTGGAAAATGGTAAAGTGCATACTTGACATCACAATAGCGTGTCCCCATCATGTGCAGAAGCGTAAGCCAATTTGGGTGACAACTGCACTCCCCCCGCTCCCCCAAACATCTCTCAGCCTTGCAATGCCATACCTTTCAGAGTAGGATCTGCACTGTCTTCTGGCTCCTGTGTCCCTGCCAGCACTATTTGCCCAGCCGGCGATGACTACACCTGGGCACGTGCAGGGCCACTCCAGCGGGAAGCTTGTCTGCTGCCCTTTCAGCGCTGCACAAGCCCCTGAAGGACAATGAAGCCAGTCATCATATTGACAGCAGTTCAAAAGAGGTTGGGGAGAGGATGGGAAACCACTGCCTCCAACACTGCCACTGCAAGCACATAGGAGGCCATCAGAGAACCTGTCCTTTTATGAAATGCACACGGATCCATAAGGAGGACAACAAGCCAAGACTTCTTGACGCCTCCGTCATAACAATCTCCTAAGCAGACTTAAGTGGATGTTCTCAGTCTTTGAGCACAGGGCAGGGAGCTGGAGCAGGAATGGTGGAAGAGATGCAAAACTCGCAAACCTGGAAGAACGTGCAAGTGAGGGGAGAAATACGAGTGTGTGCAGGGCATTGCTTCATCCTCAAACACCACTGACCTGCTATATGCTATTTATCCTCAGTGAAGCCCTCTCTGGCAACCAGTAGTGCTATGGCAAAATGAGATGCAGTAGAAAATGCTATGTTTTAGGGAATTTTTTTGAAAAGGGATTGAAGAAGCAACTGTAGCTCCCAGACAGATTGTTCAGTCTTTTTTTGGTCAGAATGTGACATGGAGATGTTTAGCTGAATTAGGGCTGTGGGGTTTGCCCTTCAGTGCTGCTCTGAAAAAATCTTATCAAGAACCGAACCTTACCATTTGTACTGGTCCAGCTCCTCCTGGTTTTCAGAAAGCAGTAATTGCACACAGCTTGTTTTACTTAGCTTCAGATCTCCCCCTGGGAACCAATACTTCTCACTTCAGTGAGCAGAGATGAAGCTGAGAAAACGAAGCCTATTGTTACTTGAGCTCAAGAGGCAAAAGACGTTTGGAAGTTTCATAAGTTTGGCTTAGAAGATGAAAATCTTTCCTACCCTCACCATCCACTGGGACAAGCTGAGCTACAGGCTTATGCTTTGATAATATGGAGAAATATTTCTTTCACAACTGCAAGGGCACCACCCTTCTCCAAACGCCTCCATCCATTGAGCAGAGCTCCTTGGCAGCTCCCTCAGTGTAATTACAGTCCATCTCAGGCACTGAATATACCATGTGTCCTGGATTTCCCCTCTCAACGTTCAATTCAGACTGAGCATAAATGAGCCATAACTACATCTCAGCTGGGAAATAAGGTTTCTAACCAGCCAAGCAGAGAGGATCTGAAGCAGTCATGCCACTGGGAGGAGTGAATGCAAAAGGTTTAATTATTTTTGAGACAAAGCTTGATCTAGCATTCCCTCGGATTAGAAGGAATAGCTGCCCACACAACCATGAGGTTGCTGGTCATGACATCGCTTCTAGCCCCATGGTATACTAAAGAATTTGTACAAAACTAGCGACAAAAGTAAGCCATTAGGCTAATGCGCTAATGTGCATAGAGCTAACTTGCACTCACTACAGCTGTATCCCCATTTCCTAACAACCAGCTTCACACTTACTGGAGAGCTGGAATACATAAATCTTCTTAATCCAGTGGAAATATCATGTGCATCTCAGAGAGTGCAGGATTCCACAAGATACGTTGCTCAAGTCCCTCTTCTGTTTGCCAGAGAGGCATCAGATAGCTTTTGCTGTGGACCTTTATCTTTGCATAAGCTAAGCTAAGCTGCCGTGGAGCTGCAGATCACCCTCAGCAGCTCACAGAACATACTTGGAGGAAGTAGTAGTGGAGGAGCAATGGGTGGGAGGTCCTTCATCAGCAGGTCTTCCTCCTAACTCCTTCTGTTCCTGTGCTATCACTCTTCTTCCCTTCCTCTTAAAAAGGCATCAGCTGAGCCTTTTCTCTTTGTAGTCCCTGCTCCCCACATTTTCCATTTGCATACAGCTGGTTGTGATCTTGTGAGACTTATAGCAGGTGAAGGGAAGTATAGGTTAAGCATCTTCAGAGATCAGGTTTGGCCACACTGCATCTAAATGCAGGTTTGGGGTGGGCTGGAAGTCCCTTTCTTCCACAACTCTTCCCTGCTTGGGAAACTACCATAAGGAGTTCAGAAAAAGCATGATCAGACCAAAGGTGTATGTCATTAATGTTCTGGATCCCGTTAAAGCAATTCTCTAATCAGAAGTTGATTTAAGACACAGGATTGGGTTTGAAGTATTCTTAGTGCTTGATACTTATCTTCCTGGCTTGGTCTGAACCTACCACGCAAATAAATGGTATTAGCAAAATCTGAAGGTGTCTTCAGTGCATTTGGACATAGAGCCTTGAAACCTATAACTGTTTCTCACATTTCTGTAAGTCAGTCACCACTCATGTTAGCCTACTATACTGAATAATTAGCACTGATGATCCACCTCTCTAACAATGGATCTAGCATGGCCTTCCACCAAAGGTTTCAGATGCTGTATTCTATCTCCTAAATACTCCATAATTTTGACACACAAAAATGTTTAGGAAGTTCATGTATCGCAGCTGAATCAAAAGGATACATGCCTTTATTAGCTCTAAAAATGGCAAAGAAATAGTGATTACACCAGCACAAGCAAAATGTTGAAAATAGGCCCTAACATGGCATTTCTACTTCTACTGCAGAAAGGCACCATTTTGAAAGCTTTTTACAATTGTAAGCAATTAATTTTTTCAAAATGCTGCTCAGGAAATACATCTTGCCAAGAAAGCCCTAACTTAGGGATTTTGCAAAACATTTCTCTGCACATGGTGAACTTTGGATTTCTGACAGCTCATACATCAGGCAATTCAAAGCTTAGAGGTCCGCCTTGTAAGAATTGTTTTTGTTCCCTTTTTTGGCTTTATTATCTGGCTTCTCATATGAGATTTGTGATTTTAAACAAGCCTTTCTTTCAAAACAAGACATTTTTCCTGCTGGAATTCAAACAGTCCTACAGCACTACATGAATTATCCCCTTAGACAAATACCAAAATTTATAGCATCTCAAAACAAAATCCTGTCTACTGTCTTCAGTTCAGGCTTACAAGCAATAAAAATCAAGGAAGTTATGTAAAAGAACCTGATTGTGTATTTTATATGAGATAGCAGAAATACTTAAGCACCGGAACGCTAGTGTACAGCATAGAAGTGTACTTTATAGAGATCAGGCAAATGGGCACATGTGGATGAGAGCATAAAGTTTATTTGCTATGAAGAATTCAGCAAAACTAGAATAATTTTCTTTTAGAGCTTTTAAAATTAGATGTCTTTAAAACTTATATATATGGTTTTTGTCAAAAAGTAAAATGTTTAGGTTTTTGAAAGGAAGGTCCTTCTCAAAGAAACGAGAGGTAAATCTTTAGCAAAACAATTACTCACTAAAATTTTGTTTTCTTCTTTTTTTTCTTCTCTTCTTTTGTGAGAATGACACCCGTGGGAAAAGTCAAACTTCGGTATTTCGTGGTTCGCATTATTATTCCAGGTTTCCCATAGCTTCAAGAGGGGTATGAGCTATACAATTAGAATTTTAAGTGTCACTGAGTGAGCACATTCCCCTCGAAACCATTGAGATTTAGGATGAAATTGAGGAAAATGTCTTTCAGTATAAAAATCAGAAGTGTGTATGTGAGGAAGCAAAAGTACGAAGCTTGCCCACTGACCTCAGTGAGTAGCTCAGCATTTTTGAAAGTCTGGCTTCTGTTTTATGATCCTGATTTTTGACATCCAGTTTTGAATATCCAGGCTTTAATTTCCATGGCTATATAATGTAAGTTTGAACATTTGATTTTTGTTGTGAAGGTTTTGTATAGATTTATGGATGCATACAGAAAAGGATATCTTCAATGTGACCACAGAATCTTGTAGAAATTGAAGTTACATCTACCTTTTTCAGACAGTGTAACCTCAGAGTATCATCTCTGAAGATAAAGCTCTTCACAGTTAATTCCAGTGTAGCGACAAGCACAGCTTGGTCCACTCTCTCTTAAGGGGTTTGCAAAATGGGCCTGTGCTACATCTTCCCCATAACACGCTTGTAATTACTTTCTGGCCCTAATTTGGTCCTTTGAAACTAAGCAGATGGTCCTGCCACCCCACTGTCCCCTTCTCCATGAAACACTCGTGTTGGCAAGTGAATCCTCTGTAGATCGAGCCCAGGACAGGGTACTCACAGTGACAGCTGTGGGACTAGCTAACCCTTGACTAATGGGGCATTTGTGATGGCTCTGGTTTCTGAAGACATTGACAGGATTGGAACCACACTGACAGCCCTGGAGGGAGGTCTGGTATTTCACGCACACTGTCTAGTACATCATTTTTACATTTGGGGGTTATGCATGGATGCACACGAGCTGGGCTCTCCCCAACCATATTTTGAGCCTTCCTAGTGCTTGGCAGCGCAGGTGCATTCTCTCTATGCCTTAAAAAGAAACAAAACCAAAACACTAGGCTTGGTAATGGAGGCCAGAAGCAACAAAGCCACAGTGTTGAAAAGCGACCGTTAAAATAAAGTTCTGGGATACTGTAATTCTGAGACAACAAAGTTTGCGAGCAGCACTCTTTCTTCTTGCTGCCAGGTCTCTGAACTGTCGTCCAAGAGCCAGGTCCTTCTGTCTGGCCACCTGTCACGAGGTGCTGCAGACTGAGTGGTGGCCTCAGAAGAACTTGTGCACCATCACTGGTTTTGCAGATTTGCCACATGGAGCTGGTTAGAGTTTGGTAGTCGGTGGTTTGCAAGAGAGCTGCCGACTGTCAGTAGCAGGAAAAATGCATTTCTCATCAGTGGATGGGACAGAAAGCAGCTCTGTCAAATTAGAAGATACTATTTTAAAATAGCTTGGAGGAGGACCCGTTCTTTAGGCTTTGTGTAAGGGCGTTTTGACAAATGTGGTGGAGAGACAACCTGGAGGTCTCTCATCTTTAAGTAACCGGTTCCAGCTGTTGCTGAGCTTCATTTCCTGATCTCAGGTACTTAACATTTGACATCTACTAGACCATTTGTTTTTAGCATTGTACCAGAAATTGAGATAATGGCCTTGTTCTAATGGGAAGCACGACCTCTGAAATTCTGCCCATCTGTAGACACCCATCTCAACCAAGTTTGTACAGTCGATGAGGCACGGCTGTGCACAGCAGCCAAATAAAACTTCATACATTTCAAATACTATTTCTATCCAGAGTCACTCTGTAGCTGAGGGCAGGCCTATCTCATCTTTCTCACCTGCCAGCCATTTGGCTTGGGATGTTAGTCAAGTGAGCTCTCCTAATTCATCAGATGCCAAATCACCAAAATAATCACTTTATTAACAAGAACTAAGCATAAACTAAACATATTTTGCAAGTTATTTGCCAATGCATTACGTCAGTTATTTATCAAATGCTTTTCTGTTGGTTTATTTTTTCTTCATGGTTTTCTGCTGCCCACGCATAACTCTTGACACTTCTAAAATTAGCATCTCCCACACTTCTCTAAAAAAATGAGTGAGTTTTCTGAACAAGTGTTCAGTTAATCATCTTCCCAGTGCTGTTCTTCCAGTTTCTACACTTCCACACAGACCAGTATGAAGCCTACCCGACTACTATGTAACATTCAGGGGAGCAGGGATAGGGAATTGAAGGGTTTTACTCAGACTTACTGGAAAATAAGAGACAATTTTTTGGCTCATGTGATGCAGTTTTCTTGCAATTAGTCCTAGTTTTGTGATATTCATGGGTCCTTCTCCAAGAGCTCTGAAAACTACGGTTATCCAGACTGTCCTGAAACCTTCTTTACCTTCTGGGGTGATAGGGATGAGAGGTGTATGCTGAGTGATTTGTATATGTGGTCTTTCAGCCACATATACATACAGCTTCCCTCTCCCCAAAACAGAGAAGAGCTTTCTTTAAGGTTGTAAGGTTTGAACAGACCTTTCTGAGATCAAACCACAGCTCTGAACTTGTTCAGACAGTCCTAATGGCTTGACACCCCTTCCCAAGCTTGTCACATGCTCTCCTTTTGGTGAAAGAAAGTTGTTAAGAGTAATTAACTTAAGAGTTTATAACAAAGAACCCAGAGCGTAGGTCCCTAAACAGGCACCCGCTCAACACTCACAGATGGATTACCTGACACGTGCACGAACTGCACGGCTAACATTTATCTTGCCAGTTTTGCATGTGAGATGGTACCTCAAGGGGACATGCAGAACCTCTTGAACCTGACCTACAACCAACCTGTGTCACTCCAGATCTCACTCTTGGCAGGAAGTGGAACAAACAAACAAATAAAAAAAAAGCACAGTGCTGCCATCTGCTTCGTTTTATTTGGAAAAATATGATCTAAGGTTGACAAAAGAGCAAAAGAAGTTGCTCAGCCCATTAAGAAACAAATAAAGTAGATATATGGATGTTTGCTGGAAGGGGCAGGAGATCAAAGTACATGGGAGTCAAGAAAGATTTTGGGAGAGCAGATGAGTGAAGAAGAGGACAAAATGAATGAGATGATCAAGTCAGGGGTACAGATTATGAGAGATGAGGTATTTCCTGAATATTCACATCCTGAGTAATAAGGCCACTGAGGTCCCCAGACGGATAAGGGCCACGGCTCAGTAGGTCAGAGCACAGCAGGGGCCAGATGCCTAGGTCTTGAAAGCTGCTTATTTTGGGCTACCTAAAAAAATATGTGCTATCACTTGGGCTTGCAGTAGAAGACATCAACAGCATCTCACTTGTGAATAGCTTAGATGAATGGGCCGGATCAAGGGGAGGGTAATTGGAAGTCGTAGCTGATGGAGGAGAGCACACTTCTCCCATGTTTTTGGTTTCTGTAACCACTCTGGAATAAAATGGCCAAGGCTTTGGGGATACATCCCAGGACCGTGGGTATTCTTTCGGCTGGTGAGTTACGAGTGACACACACTGAATGCTTCAAAGCACAACTATAATCTCCATTTGATGTCAAAGGGTAGGGTGTAGAGAAGGAGAAGCAAGTAAACAAAGCAATGCAATTTCTAACTATAGTAGTATCTTAGCCACGTACACTCATTTCCCATTTTGCTGCAACCATTTCCCCATGGCAAGAAGTTTGCTGAGAGCTGCCACCACCACCACTACCTCAGCTCTGCAGCACAGCAAGGAGGCATGCCGGAGCTGCTTCACAGGCACCCAGGGCTATTTGTTCATACAGCAGGGCTGTCCCACCTGGCACAGAAACATGGTCCATCTTTTCTTACTGTATCTAAACTGTGCTTCCTTAAAAGCACAGTTCTCTTCTAACTAATATCACGGCTACAAGCTAGTCCAGTGAACATAGCCAGAAAGTTATCATTGGCAACTACTGGCTCCAGGGAAAGGGCAGTGGTAGACTTCAAAATACTGGAAATGTGCTAGAGTTTTGTTATCTCTGGGTTTTCAGAGATTTGATTCTGAAATGTCTAACTCTTCCACCCCTCCAGAGGTGACAGGTTTGCTGAATGGGCTATTTCAGAAGGCAATGAGACACCGTGGGATAACTTTAACTCACTGGTAATCAAGCAAAGCTCTGAGGTTGCAAGCCCAAGACGCGATGGCAGCTGTACTCCTCGAGCCCCCAGGGGAGATACTGTCTCTGCCAGCTCTTCCTTGGCTTCTACCATTCCACAGGCCTCACTTTATTAGCAGAAAATCACATCTACATTGCCAGTTTCCAGAGTCAGAGAGCTAGTTGGCTATTCTTCTGTACTGCACCAGCCGTATCCTCCATGACACAATAACACAAGTGAAAGTTAGCTTCTATTTTTTGTGTCATTTAGAGATTGTGTATAAATAGGATGCAAAGATAAGCACTGTATATGGCAGCATTGATTGAACCCCACAACGGTGTCTTGTTTGCATGCACATGTGACCGCATGTTGGCTCATACTGAAGGCTGCTTGCATTAATTCGTTCCGTCGTATTGTTTACAAGCTCTGTTTCTGCATTTTGCGTAATAGGCTGCGTTAGCAACTACTGCTTGGGATTCTCAATATGTGTCTGATTTAAGGAGACAGATACCAATACAAAAGAAGCCAGAAGTGGCAACAGAAATTGTTGGCACTACTTATATGTACTGAGAGTGAGAACCACTGTTGCTTCTTCTGCTGCGTGGAAGAAAATTCACACAGGTAAACCCGAAGTATTAATCAAAGAACAAGGAGAAACTGGATTTTCTTCTGGACTGATCAGGAACTATTGGCCAAAACTAAAACTTTTCACTCCCTTCCCCCGCCCCCCGCCAGCTATAATAGTCCAATTGGCACATTAAAAACATTTTATGAGAATGCTTAGAGCTTAGCCACATTCAAGTGCTACATGAAGTCTTAGACCAGTTTATCATTTGCCCATATGTTCTTTATTAGTGGGCTTGCACTGAAATGCTTGTGCTCCCTGGCTTCTCATTTCTACTCCACTTCAAAACTGCTTAATTACAAAATTCTCCTGGTCTGAAGATTTGAATTTCACTGCATTTTAAAAGAATGAAAAATAATTATGTATCAAGTAGTGAAGGATTGCTCCTTAGACTCTTAGCCCCTAAAGAAGTACATGGTATTCATTCTGTCATTGAATCTGAAGTCTTTTATATTGTTTTGAGCTTGGTGTAAGTGCCTGTCTCAGAAATCCCAGTGGGAAGAACTAGTAAGGGAGGCAGTCAGCATGAGATGCTGTTGATGAAACCAGCATTACCAGAGGAGTCCCTGAAGCTGAAGATCAAAACTATGCACGGCCAGCTTGGTCCCACTGCCTTCTGGCCAGCTGACCCCAAACCCACGGGAGGTGAAACTGTCTGCAGAAGGGGGCTTCTCTATAGATTGAGCTTCTCCTGCTTGGCTCCTGCTATGGGCATGCCTCATAGCCATTTTCACCAGGTGTGGCAGCCATCCGCTGTCACTGCAAAGGAAGACATGTCTCCCGGGTGGGTAATGCATAGATGGGGATTGCAATTTCTTTCTTACACATCCACAGGTTTCTGGTGACAAAGGCAGCAATGATCAGAAGAGGGAGACTATCATCATTAATGGTCAGTATAAAAAAGACAGAACTAATTGTTCCTACTTTAGCTGATGTGTTAGAAAAATTAGACCCACCAAAGAATTGCTTTTTCCAGAGTGGAAAGCTGAGAAACCTCTTGGGTGATCATGTTTCACCTCCTCAAACAAAAGTCAGAATTTAAAACGCAAAGCCGTGATTTGCATACATTTACTGTAAAGACCTTTCTGGGCTTTTCAGGGAACTCTGTCTTACAATTCTTTCCTTCACAGTGAGAAACTTAACAATTCCCAGGATTATGAAAACAGAAGGAATTTACCAAGTTATATCATATCCAAATGATAATGGAATCATTTCAATTCAAGGGAGTAAATTTTTCCATTTTAGCATCTTCCCCTATAGGACACCCCACCCTTTTCTACAGACTTGCCAAAATCTCATTCCTTCCGTCTGAGCTGCTCCAAGAAAAAAATGGAAGTAACTATTTCCCTCTGTAAAAGCTGACTCGGGAGAAAACATTATCCTTTTGAACATAGCATGCAGCATGCTATCTTATCAGGAGCCGGACGAAAAATGTCTTGGAGACATTTCCTTTGTTCAGTACAGTTACAGGGAGCTTTAAGACAACTCAAATCCAATCACTGACAGACTGTTTTTTTTCAGAGGGGTCTCACTGTCCGCCCTCCATTTGATCCCACACTACTTTATACACAAGTATTTCTGCACATCCAACCAACGGACCTAGACGTAGAAGGCCCTGTCTCTAGTGGTGGTGGGGAGATGAAAGACTGCTCATGAATTTTATTCCACTGCTGCAACCCTGTGTGCAATTCAATGCATAAAGCAGGGCCCACTGTGAAAGTACTCTTAAAACTGCCATTAGCTCTAGCATCTTCTTAAGAAACATATCTTGCTACTAAGCCTCAGGTCTCTTCCTTTCAGGGAAGCTGAGGTGGTCACTACAAGGAAGGATACACATTTTTGGAGGAAGTAATTTCCTTGTCGCTCTGTACAATCAGATCTATGGAAACAGATTTTAGATGTGGGGCCTTTCCCTCCCCTTCTCTCTTCTGCAGGCCCTGTAGAAGCAATATGGGCAGCGCCTGACTGTGAACACTTGAGCAGCCCAAGGCATGGTGCCTCCATTCCCATTTTCTCCTCTAAGATGGATATCAAAATATGGAGCCTGGCTGCGTGCGATTCATCTCGCTTTTCCACACACTGCCATAACAGCCTTTACTGCCTTTCCAAGGACAAAGTTGGTGGTGGCCACACAGCTAGGTCACCTTGCTGTTACCTTGGAGGACTAAAACGCGTTAAACAAATTAGCTCATCTGATACCTGCCACTGTAGAAATGGGTGCCTGAATAAATGTCACGCTTCTCAGAAATACAAAGCGGCGCGCACCTGCTTTCAGCATCGCCTGGAGCCTTG
Organism: Calonectris borealis; assembly: GCF_964195595.1. Classification (NCBI taxonomy): domain Eukaryota; kingdom Metazoa; phylum Chordata; class Aves; order Procellariiformes; family Procellariidae; genus Calonectris; species Calonectris borealis. Next base: position 112,076,642 of record NC_134313.1, on the reverse strand, counting down.
GGGCGCAGGGGCCTCAGAAAATTAGGGCGTTTATGGGGACTTAGAAGGCAGCAATAAAATATTTGCGAACAGTAGCCAAGACTCCAACACTTACCAAGTATATGGGCAACGTTGAGGCTTGCTCAGCTTCCTATAAACATTAACACTGCTACAAAATGTCTAGAAGGGCTTTTGGCTTGGTTTGTTTTCAGAAAGAAGGAGAAAGAGAGAAAGAGGAGGAGTGAAGAGCATGAATACCTGTTGGCGCTTGTTTTCAGAGTACTAATGACCCAAATTCAGTGAAATTCCTTGTTATCTCATGACAAGTGAGGCTAGAGACACTGGCAACTCACACAATTTGCCAGGACCCAACTTACAAATGGCAAGCGTTTGACTAAGCCTCTTATTAAAGTGTGCCTTAAACGTATATTCTGCAGTTTGTGAATATTTGTTAACCTAAAAATATGTACCATTCTGAAATGGACACTTGCTTGTGCAAATTTCCTTCTTGGCTAAAGAGAGATTAGTGTTCCTACGCAAGAGATTTGTACCCAGGTATGGAAACATGTCTGCCTTGGATTGCCACTCTGTCCCGCCCTGCAGCGTGCAATCACAGTCATTCGCACATGAAATGTTTCTTGAGCCAGCCCTTACCCACATAAACACACAAACACTTTATAATGCTACAATACCAAGCCACAACCTACGTAGAAAGAATAGGAAAACGGGTTAGTCACGGTATTGCCACGTTAGCTCTTGAGCTTCCACTTCCATGAACCTCAGTAAAACAGACTAATAAGACCTTAACTTGGCCAGGTTTTCTCTACAATCTTTAATCCACTCCTGCCTGCCCCCCACTCCTCTGCTGCAGTTTGGCTACCATCTCCATCCCCTAGCCAAAACTGGTAACACAGATTCCTTTTGGGAGCAACAGTCATCTGCTCTTCTCCTCCCAGCTACCGAAATCTCCTCCCGTGTCCAAAGCCACAACAAATTCAGGCTGCCCTACATGGTCTATGATTTTGTGATTTACATATCATATGGCTGCTCTTCACACATGGATGACTTTCATTTTACATTCAGCAAAATTCATAGGCTAAAACTTTGCCCTTTTCTTCCACGAAAGGGGAAAGCGGATCTGAGTACTCTGCAACCAGGGGGAGTGGGAAAGCGGGGGGCAGGGGGGGGGGGAAGAGAGGAGAGGGAAAGGAGGGGGAAAGAGGAAAGGCTTTACCCGTCTTCAATCACGTTGAGGTACCTGTTCTGATGTGGGGACGTATCCAGCCATGTGAAAAATTAAGAGAGAGTTAATGAATTTTATCCCATTGTTGCAAATTGCATGTGCAATTTAACTAATGCATTAAGCAGGGCCCACTATGGAAAGTACTCTTAAAACAGTCATTAGCTCTAGCATCTTCTTCAGAAACATGTCTGGCTATGTCTGGCTACTAAGCTTCCTGTCTGTTCCTTTCAGGGAAGCTGAGGTAGTCACTACAAGGAAGAACACACATTTATGGAAGAAGGCATTTTCTTGGCCATAGTCTGATGACTGTGGTTATCTGGTCTTGTCAGTTCACTGGGAACCAGAAGTGCTCAGAACGGGCATTAAAAAAACCTTTTTCCTTTTTCAATAAAGTAGGTGACTATCTTATGGTCATTAGCACAGCCTAAAGGCAGAACAAGATGTTTTACAGCCTGGTACTTTCCCTTCAGTCAGCGGGGGCTGAAGTCGGGCATCCCTTTGGGATTTGCCCAGCTGGTGATGTGCACGCTTTGACAAGCCCAGCTCTACCAGCTCACCCCAGCCATCTCCAGCTACCCTGCTCACAGGCCTTTCCAAGCCTGAAGTGCCAATATAAACACTGAGCTGTGCACTTAGTTTACTTCTGCTGGTGTTTGGAAGAGGAAAGAAACATCATGGCATGAACTAGCCACAAGCCAGAATTTATTCAGTTGTTTCAGCTATTTATTTGTTTTTAATCAAAGCTGGTGCTTCATTTCAGGAAAGCATCTGGAAACATTTGTTTCCAAATAAATTGCTTTTAGACTAAACTTTGGATGACAAGCTTCTGAATGAAGTTGAGCTTTTCTAGCAATTTGTAAGAGAACTGCCAGCAGATGGTAAAATATATTGTTCAGCTGTAATTAGAGCAACATAGACTTAAAGTTAGAAGCCTTTGGGCTGTACCTGGTTTTAGTCTGGAAGGACCCTTGTACCTGAAAAAGCTGTTTCAATGTGAGGCTGAGTGAGGGAGTACTGATAAACCCACGCTACCTTCAGAGTCTGACAGCATCTACACAGTCTTGCTAAACAGAAAATTCAGCCCCAAATGGAAATATCCTAGGAGCTCCCAGTCTACTAGGGACTGTGTTCGTGCTAGTGAGGTAAAACCAGACAGACAGATGCTACAGAGATGAGCAGCAGTATTTAAAACCCCAGCGTACGGCTGGACAACAGCCACGAGTCAATCTGATCCACCCAGCTATTTCTAAAATGCCATCAACTCCATACTGGGATACCAATGCTAGAGGGTAATCAGTTCAGCCTTTGATAATCAACATAGCCATTATACAAAATTCATAGACCAAAGTAAAAATCTATAATGTATAACAGGAATATAGTTACTAATGTCGCTGTGGAGGTTAATCTAAGTCTCGTGTGTGGTAAGGCTCTGCATCTTTCTAAATCAAGATGCTACTCATGACTGTTTCCTTTCCAAGTAGTTCATCTTTATGCACCATCTCTGACGAGTGTGCTCGCTTGCTCGCTCATGCTCTCTCTCTCTCTCCCACAATGACTTTCGCCGACTGATTTTAAAAGGAAATGCTTTTCAGGGACGCAGAGCGCAGCGTTTTGGGGCTGCGCCAGCCTGCCAGCTCTGCGCAGCCCTCGGTTCCCCTGGTGCGTTTCCTTGGCTGGAGGCAGATGGCGGCGGGGCTCTCGGGCAGCCAGCGGGCAGACGACATGCTCAGGGTGCGCTGTCTGCTCCAGCACGCCGCACGGGACCCAAACTGAGTTCCTCAGAGTCAATCCTCCCGTGGCATTTTGAGGCTTGCTCTAAACCTGGGAAGGAGGTAATCGGGCCATAGCCGGCTGTGATGTGTCTGCAGCCTTAGAAAGCTGATTAATATCTTCTTCAGGAGTAAGACCTTAACATCGTCACTCTCAGCAACCTAATGAGCATCCAGCTCTTTTTAAAATGCTCCAGCATAGGATATCAACAGCATCCAATCTTACATTAACAAAATGATGTTATCAGGCTTTTTAATATTCACAGAAGCATTGAAATTCAAAGCTACCATCTGCACACCAAATTGTAAAAGGCACCAAGCCATGAACTGTATTTTGTGCTGGTTAATATCCCAAACAGTGTGCAATCGCAAGACCTTTAGATATGCAAGAGCAGGGATGACCCCACTCTGGAGAGGCATGGGAGTTGGTTGCAACAGAGAGATTTTAAATTTGAGTTTCCCAGAAGTCTGGGGATTGTGAAGATTAAATGTTGCTTTGGAGTCATCTTTCCCCTGTCTGAGGCGTTCAGTCCAGTGCCCTGACCAGACACCGCATGCTACTCATTCCCTGTCGCAGACCTTTCACACTCGGCTAGTTTGGAGAAAAATCAGAATATATTTGCTGGAACTTTCCACATACATTAATTCCTGGCCAGAGTTAAAGCAGGAGGAACAGTATCATCAAAACAGTCCTTTCAGGGAAAAATCTTAAACCATTGAAAAGGGTGACTCCTAATAAAAATGACGATTTAATCCATACCAGCAAGTTGCCTATAGCTGGGCTCTAAAAGTCTCATGGCAAATAGCCCAGTGTGAGTATTTTAGTCTCTGGGTCAAAAGCATTAGTGTTTTACCTCACCTTCAGAAGCATAATGCATGGTTCGGAGTCTGTGGCAATACAAGGATGTCTCACTTTCAGGTGAGGGCGTAAAGCAACCTCAGCCTGACCTCCACAGGGGAAAGGGAGCCAGAGCCTGCTCAGAAATGACTGCCAGTGAAGAATGCAGTCTAGGATGCCCTGCTGTGAAAGTGGTTTGTTTTGCACAATAGTCTTATGAAAGATGGCATACTATATAGCTGTTGGGATTTCATTCTTGGTCTTCTACAGCCAGTGGGGGATTTAATCTTTAGGTCCTCAGCTGCTCCCTGGTGCAGCAATCTTTGTCCTCAGTAACCTCACCGGCCATCACTCTTTATCCAACAAACATTTGGAAATTCCAGCCTGATTTCTCAAGACCTCCTAAAAAGTGACTGAAGCAATATCGCCAAGTCAGAGATAATCACAAATGCCTTCCCGCCTGCAGAAAGGATTTTTTAAACTTAGTCACACAACAGTTCATGTAACTTGGCTACTGGTGGGAGCAACAGGAAGGAAAAGCCAACCTATGTAGCGGTTTAACATGGAAAGGAGGAGAGACTGTTGGAGAAACTGCTGGAATCTATCCCAGAACGATTATGCTGCCTGAGAGGGGTCCTATGCACAAACACACACCCATCGGTAAACTCTGGAACGACATGCACTTGAACCTTGGGCAGACAGGTGAGAAGCGCAAGACTGGCCCTATCTGCCTGTTGGTCTGTGCAGTGAGATGCTACACTGCGCTAGCTGAGGAATGTGCTCAGCTTGGCTCCCCTGGAGTACATCGAGCAGAGGTGAATCTGCACTGTAAACCTCAGTTCGTCCCAGCCAAGATGATTTAATTCCTTTAGAGCTTGCTGACGTTTCTGCTTTTTGTCTATCAGAGAACGTCACACTTTCAAGTCCCAGGCAGAAGCTTCCCAGAATCTCAGCAACATTTCCTCCCTCTCACTGGTAAATTTAAACAAAAATATCTTCCCACATGTCTGGTGCAAGGAGAACCAGGTATTAGGTTGCTCATCCTTTCAGCTCTGCTCTTACACAGCTGAATATGTGCTGTCATTGCGGATCCAAACACCACTTCAACACATACTGCTTCCCAGATTCAAAAGCCAGTCATAGTGGGGCTCAGGACAGGTCCGTGGACGCTTGCCAATGCTCAGGTAAAAGTTAAATCAATTGAATAATGTTTCTTTTGGGTGCTTTGAATGGTTTTGATTAGAACTGCTTAAGCTAAAAGGATCTTTCCTTTAACTTTTGGGCACTGCTACTTCCTTAGCAGAGATTTAGAACATATTTTCCACATATACATGCCTGTGCTTATATTGGAGAGTTACATATCTTCTACGTGGCTAAGAGAAGCAGATGTAGCTGGCATTGTCTTCATTCTCTAAGCTGTTAAATACATCAGGCTCTAGACAAGCAAAGATTGGTATTTTGCAACACGTGCATAAAATTAATCAGACGTCATACTCATGAGAAAGAAGTCAAGGCCACATCCAAGTTTGGATTCATGCTGCAAATTATACTTGAAACTTGGTGGTGTTGGGACCCCCATGATGAGTTCATTCCTGATAGGCAAAGGGCTGACTGCGAAGGTCATTTGTGCCAGGATTTGACAGAGCTCCCGAATGGCTTTGCTGGCCAGCTTGGAGGAACCAAATTGCACCGAGGGGAAAGTGGGGGAGATGGGGAAGGATGGCTGGTGTGAGGGAGCAGCTAAGCAGGAAACCTCAAAATTGTCAAGTCCAGACAGCCAAAGTGGCAGAATCTCTGCAAAATGGCATTGATTTAGGACTGTGAAGGGAGATAAGTGCAATGTCATTCCCCTCTTCACTCTTCGGGGATCTTAATCCTGTGTTTCTTAGCACTATGCTTAACAACATTTTGTGTTTTAGACACTTCCAAATGAAGGTTACATTTTGCTCTAACATACATGTAAGGCCCACTAACTTACGGAAAAGCTTTATCCGTGCATTCAGTTTAGAATTCAGCCCTCATTTTAAGATGTAAAAAGAGGTGTTTTCTCACCATCCAGAAATATTTTGCCCAGTCCAGAATTCAGGAAATCCCGTTATACAACACTTCGGAGATGGATGTCAGCTTGACCTTTAGGAAGCAGATTTCACAGAAGTCACATCAGTCAGAGGTATTTTAAAGCAAAATTAGCAGCATGGATTCCTGTGGAGTGACCTGACGGGGCAGCACGTGTTTGATTTACAGCCTGACCTTCCGGCACTGCAAGTTTAAACAAGTTCAGACATTTTCACTGGCCTTGGTACTCAGCTTCTGTTATGCTATGTCACTCCTCTACAAGCTGTGCAAAATATTTTCATACACAATGGAAAATCGCAATTTTTCTTCCCTGTGACTTTTTCCCATAACATAAATCTGCTATTTGTCTAAAAACCAATAGGGAGCAAAAGTTATTTAAAATCAGATTCTAGTTTTTTTTCTGTTCAGAACAAACTAATCATCAAACAGAAACAAAAGCCTATTAAGTGAGCTTCTCCTGAACTTGTTTTTACTTGTAATCACACATGGGATGGTAGGGAATTGCCAAAACTAGACAGGTAAGTAAATGCAGAGAGCTTTCAGAAGACAGCACAAAGCTGAGGCACAAAGAAGAGGACAGGGACACAGTACGTACATCAGTACATCGGTTGGACTCGATGATCTTAGAGGTCTTTTCCAACCTTAATGATTCTATGATTCTATCATTCTACCCAACAGCTCTCCCGGGAGAGGCTTAGTAATGAAGGTGACAGGATTGAAGAGAAGAGGAGAGGACCAAGTGTCTTGAGGCTCATTTTTCAACCTTCCTCTCCCCCAGACTTCCCCAGGGTGAGGTTTCTGAAAGTTTGAACACATTCAGACCTAAGGGGACAGGATTAGGAATCTGATCTGGCATCCTGTTCCAGGGACTATCTATGATCTATGGAGCTGACATGAGTGGTCCCACACATTACATCTTACAGTAATGTTATTGCAGCTGTGAAAAATCCCAGCGTCTGTGTTTCTAGATGATACAGATGGACATCATGCCCTGGATATAAACTTTTGGTATGGCATATGTAGTAAACTGTAAATCTACCATGACACTCAGGAACCGAATTTCAAATCAAGAGGTGTTGGTTTTAATTGCGCAACACCCATTGATACTGATAGGAATGTGTCAGTTAAAGCAGAATATAAAGCTCTGAAAACATGCCAGTCCTCAAGTCCTCACTAGGTCAAAGTCATCCCATTAGACTGAATTCAGCACTGGCATAGATGACCAAAGCCATTTGGGCGCACACACTTAACTGCAATTTAATCTGAGCGATGAATGCAGCCTGACCCATAGGCTTTCCGTTAAAACATATTCAAAAGATAGCTCTTATCTCTTCCTCTGACATGTCTAGCAGTAAAGCTAGACATGGCAGTTAAAAAATATGCATTTGTCTCACTAAACTAGATACAGTTATAACCTAGTTTCCCAGACTATGCAATTAGCTGGAAGAAAACAGTCTTTATTTTTACCGTTATCTTTGGACCTTCTCTGGACACCATATTTATCACAAAAGCTATTCTGAATGAGGCAGACAGACTGTTAGCATACTTCTGATGAATAGTTAACAGCATACCAAGAACTAGCAGTCACAGCTTTTTTTTCCCCCTGTTAGCTCACAGATTGATTTTCTTCTCCTGCTTTGACTTTCTTCCGTTAATAAACATTAACAATTTTGAGCCACCGGGAAAGCTGATTGGGGAAAAAAAAAAAAATCGGTATCCCCTAATGACTGTTTTGTTAGAACTGATAACCTCTCGGAGTTCAATTAGGCAAGCTGCAGACATGTAATGAATAACTGGGGAAACTGAGAAGACTTTTTTCCCCCCAGAGTGTTTCACACACACACAAACGCGCACACACACACAGAGCAGAAAGCTCATTGCTTGCCTCTGCTGCCTTTCTCAGAAATGTAATTAAATGTTTCCTTCATTTGTCCCTGAGAAAGATTACCTTCTCAGGCAAGAACAGCAAAGAAGAAAAGCACGGCTGTACTCTTATCTCTTTTAAATGCCTGTCATGAGAGCAGCTTAAAAAGTACTATCTAGAAAGGATTTGGGTTTTTTTCACCATACTTCTGGCACCATCACCCTGGTGCGTCATTTCCACTCATCTGCTAAAACAGAAACACGATGTGCTAGCACACTTTGCATGTCCGAAATGAAGGGGTCCACTGGGCAACCAGGACAGCCACCACATCTATCCCACGCTCTCCTTTTCTCCCAGGAGAGGACAAATGATACAACTAATTTTCTAGACTTGGAGATCTAATTTTGTCACTCACTATTAACAATGCAGAGCTGCTCCCTATTGTGTCTTGCATCACTGAATTACAATAATTTTTCCCGATCCTGCTCCCTACTCCCCCTTTTCTTTTTTTCTTTTTTTTTTTTTTTTACAGTTAAAGAGTCTAGCTATCAGCAATTTCAGGGGTTCATTATTATTCAAAGTGAAGTTTGGCACATAAGATAGAAGGCTATTTTTCTTTTTGAATTAAATCTGGCTGACATTTGCTTAGCCGGTTCTCAGCTCTACAAGTAAAACAAGAGAAGTAGCTTTGTTATTTCAGTCTGTATTTATCATTTTTCAAGGCCAGCTTGAATTAAAAACAAACAGGGAGCCCATATGCTGGGCTTTGCAAATAAAAAGCCCTTTGAACAGCTAAAATGGTAGGCCAAATTCAGAGGTTATATGTCAGATAGTTCAATGTTTTCATCAGAAATAGTTGCAAGAGTCTGAAGCTAAAATCCAGCTCTGCTTAAATCAAAGTCAAAGACCCTCAATGACTTCAGCCCAAGATCATGTAAACCAGTCAGCAGGAAGGAGGAGCTCAGCTGAAAGTTAAGTCAGAAGGAGTCTAACTTAAACATCCTTGTATGATTCTTCATTGTGAAAGACTGCTCCAGAAGGTGGCAAACAACCCCAAATGACGCTAGGGCTTTAGAGAGATCAAAGGTCTACGGAATTTTATAGATAGCCATACTTTTTCTGCAGAATCTTAAAGCCATTTCTAGAGCACACTGACAATTGCACCCTGTTACAATAGCCTACAAATGGATTTAAAATTAATGGAATTATGGAGTTTTCTATTACATGCCGTAATTCTTCCACAACGCTGTTATCTAAATCTTCGGATTGGGCTTAATGACTCACAAACACTGGAAGTGACTCATGCCTTCCACTGAGGTCACCATTACAACAGGTAAGCCCTGAAGAAAGGTGCTGCCGGCAGGTATGCAGAGACAGTGGTTCACACATGAAGCCAGGAGACAGACGTTTTCCTAGCTGAAACGCTTCTGATCATTTTGGCCACGTCAAAACAAGGTAATTGCAGTGATTGCGGCGCAGAGACCAGCCAGGCAAGGCTGAAATCTGGTTGAGGAGGGGAGGGGAGAGGAAGGATTTCTCATTTCTGCTTTTGTACAATAGCATCCAACATCACTTTCGATGTGTTGATGTTTTGATACCTTAACAGAAGGTGTGATACCTGTTTTGATACCTTCACAGAATCAGTGGCCACTAGTGATCAAAATTTTCACTAGAGAAAAATGACTGGGATTACCTCCTCAGGACAATAGTAGTCACAACAGGAAAAAGGAGACTTTCTACTACTGTGCTGCTTACCTAGGCATCGTACTGGAAACTCACTGAGGACAACACACAATGAGAAAGATGCCCTCCTTTCCCCTTCTCCCAGTAATTCATGCAGAATCATGATGAGTCCTAATGAATTAAAATATGGACTCTATGGAAAGTGGCACAGTGTAGATAATCTATAACTTGAGATGCCTTTTGCCCTGACCAGAAAGAAACCTGCCATCTATGCTAGATGGCAAAAAAACGTGTAAAACTATGTCAGTTGCTGGAACACGTATCAGAAGTTAGGTACTTTCCTGTGGTGTTAAATGGGTACTTCCAGCACCTGTCTTGGATTCCCAAATGGTAGTAACTCGAATGAGTTGCACCAGTCGTACACCACACACAGATTTGGCATGGAAAACCATATAATTTTCTTACTCTATCACTGGCTCATGGGCAGTAAAATACAGTTAAAATATGTTAAAAACACAGTGAAAACATGCTCACATAGCAACTGAGAAAGGGATTCAGGGGAGAAAGAGCAAGGCACATGGAAAACATATTTTCTGCATGAAGTAACTGTTCTTCCTGCTTAAAAAAGTCTTCGGGGTTCAATGAGGAATTTCAATAGAAATCCCAAATGTTTGATTTCCCTTGAGCATGTTCATTAAGCATGTACAGGCAGATTTTCAAAAATACTCATTTCTCAACAACTCCTATTAAGAATAATGAGACTTGCTGTATGCTAAACAAATTAAAGATGTAGCAGGAACTGGATAAGGAAGCAAAGCCTCCACAAACATAGTAGTGCCAGGGATCTGCCAGTGAGCTCAGCGCTGCCACTTCTCTGCCTGTTCTCTTATGTTGGTGCTACTGGAAACATTTGTTAGATGAGGCGGACGTTGTGAGCTGGTTTCTCATTGCAGTCATACAGCACCTCATCCTGAGAAACTACGGAAAACCATGTCACTGTTTGGCTTCATCATATTTACATTGATCTGACATGTACATAGAGGAATGGGAACCTGGCCCTGAAACTCCACATGCCATGTGGAAAGAAAGTCACTTGTTCAGCACCAACAGCATGTTCAGAAAGTGCCAAGAATCACAATATATTAATAATATTTTCTTTGTGGCGTTAAGAAGTTTGGAACTAGATCCAAAACAGCAAAGAAGTGGCTTGGAAAAAATGTCTTGCACTTTCACTGCCATCGTATGTCATCCCGCCAGCATGATTGATCCTACAGAAGATGAGCCAAAGTAAACAGAGTGGGTGATTTCCTTTGCAATGAGGACAATAAAATATATTTGCTATTAGAAGCAAGCCATAAAGATGGAAAGAAATAGCAAAATAATAAAAAAAAGAAATTACGAAATACGTACATTTCTTGCAAATATTCGAAAATAGAATGAAATAATTAATCTCTATGATCAAGATTATCTCAATAAGTGGTAGGTAAGTTAGTCTGCTGACAGCAACTGTTGTTCCTAACTGACAGAGCTGAATCAATAGATGCCTCATTTAAGCCAAGACAGTGCCCACCAAAAATTTTGCATCGTCTTAATTAAGCCTGGTGTAAGGGGTGAAGGGAGGAGAAGAAGAAAAAGAAGAAAGATAATCACAGTTTAATTAAATTGACACAACTATGCTTTTAGAAACCCCCTGAGGTCCTGGATTTAACAATCATGCCTCTTACTGCCTCTTGTGACTGAGTTTAGAAGAATACCTCCCTTTATCCCACCCAATACACAGACCCAGGTGTTGCTGAAGCTCTTTAACAGGCAATCTTTCTCTCAGAGTGTTACCCAGTGCATGCTCCAAAGAGTAGTTCAGCTGAAGCCAAGTTTAAACAGGGTAATAAACCCTGGAAATGGGAACAGGAGGAAGAGAGTAAACAATAGGAATACATGATTAAAGGCAACAACCAAGAAGATTTCAGATCAAATACAGATGTAAATAAATAACAGAGGAGCCAACAGTGACGACGAACGGCAGCAACAAGATCTTCTCTACGATCCTAGCCAATGTGTCAGATCTCCTTATCCTTGGGGAGATGGGAATATAAGCATCTCTTCACATCACAGGATGGCCATGAAGATAAAAATATTGCAAACTGCAAGGCACTCGGGTACAAGGATGATGGAGGCCATATTAACTTGCAACACAGGTAGAGATAGGAGAAAAACCTATACAAAGGTCAAAATGTGATAACCTAGAAAATATCCCAAACCAATAAAAGACAACAGATCTGTGGTTGCAGCTGGTATGGGGCCGCCTCTGTAACTACAACTTTCCTTACAACTTATGAGTCTGATACTGCCATCAGCTAATGCTTGCAGACGTCTGCTCTATCTATCTTCTACGTTACGGATACAGATGATTATGAGAGCACAAGTTACAGCAGCATTACCAGTTACCACCCGTTCTTAGCTAGGCTCTACAGCTAACATAAAACGTGTTAGCGTAGAGCTGCTTCAACAGACCATGATATGTGTAGTAGAAATCCTTTTGCCCCTGGTGTTACAGGTACTGCTACCTTCCTGATGGTTTAAGCTCCTGGATCCCGCCCCGCAGCGGTAAACTGGGAGTGGTTTAATAAAAGCACTCAGTCTCATTGACTGAGCTATTGAATGTGCAGCTTAGTGCTGTAACTGTCTATACCCCAATGCACAAACTTCCTGTAAAGGTTCTCCTGGAATCATGTAGGCTTATAAAGGCCGGTACATATGCCATATATATGTAAATGTATATACGTACACATACACAGAAGAATCCATTTATAGGATTTGAATTTAACCTGCAGATCCAATCAGCTGGGAGAGATTCTGTGGTTTTGCCATTTTCATTTTTTTATTGCTTGTTTGTGAGGGACATCCAGGGTTATATACTGGTTTCAGCCTTCCTCTATTAATTCTTTTTTTTTATCTGAGTCCTCCTCCCTGCTGCATATTAAATGAAGGACAAACATGTTAATAGCATCAAGAGATACTGAACGGATATTTAAGATGATTAACAGGCACGCACACCTGGACCCTCACATTAACCTATATCAGCATGTTCCATAAGGTTCCATTATACAACGTGCTATTAAATATACGGTCACCAGGCCAGAAACTAAATTACTAAGTATTTAGATCAGATACCCAGCTGTAATTCATATCAAGTAAGGTGAAGCAGAGGGAAGGAAAAGGAAAGACAAACAATTCAGAAGAGGCACTAATTACCTTTTGCAGTTCAAGCAGGGGAGACGCATGAGAAGGGAATTATCTCAGGTTACATTCAGAAAGAGTTTGGATTACAATCTTTTAATAAAAGGCCATAAGCTACTATACAGAAAAATCAAGAAAAGCAAAGCTCCATAATGAAGGCACAGTGATATTCTGGTTTGACTTGGGTGGGGAAGGGGGGAGAAATCGCTCATGGGAAGTTTTGGCATTTGTCACAAAAATGTATTTAAAACTAAGATGAGTTTCAGCTGCAAAGCATGAACCTGAAGTTCAGCAAAGCACACAGATGTTTGACTCCAAGGTTTGGTTCAAACTCATCTATATGTAAAGAGTTGAATTAGCCCATTAAGATTCACTCCAGCTGTTATTTTAAACCTGTTTTGAAAAGCAAAAGAAAAAAAAAAAAGGGAATTTGAGAATCTACAGTTTGAGACAAATGGTTCATCTCTAAATCTAATTGAAATGCATCCAGCCAGGTCTGAATATTCACAAAAAGTTCCACCCCTACCTCCTAAAAGTCACTTTTAGTCAAACCGATTATTTTAATTTGCACATTAAGCTTTCCACAGTTGCTTTGCAGACTGAGAGTTCCCAGGGCGTTTGATTCTTTTTCCACATTATACTCCTCACACTTTTGTTCCCTGTATCCAGTCTTCTGAGTGCATTCAGCCCACTATCCGATTCTTCTTATTTGTACCTTTCTTTGATGCAAAGCAGGAGCAAAAAGCAAACTACCACAAACATGGTTGATGTACTGAAGAACAGAAGGTTGAACCTAGAAATGGTTGGAGAGGAATGAGGAGAGGATGCAGCAGGAAATAACCAGAGCAGTATTTCTTTCCACCATGCACTCAGCCAAGCAGTTGTCAGAGGGACTCACAAGCTGCAAGCAGCTGATGATGGCCAAAGCCGATGCCATTCAGAATCTCAGGTCCACCCCAGCTGCTACAGAGGTGAGTGGGATTGCTCACTGCTGCCCTCAGCAAAAACACTGTGTACTCTGTATTCAGAGAGAAGAAATCCAGACTATCAATCTGAAATATTTTGAATAAAGCAACTGCTGCTTTTTCAGTACTATGGAATTAAAATCTCTCTTAAGGTAACCATATAAACAGCCTATGGTTTTTCCTTCAAGTAATGGAGCACAGGTCCATTTATACTCTGAGCTGTTTTGAGTCACAAACGCCTACAGCCAAGGATTCCTCTTCCATTAGCCACCTCATAGATGCAGGCCAAAGCCCTGCTCCAAACATGAGGCACACACATGAGTCAAGACATGCCTTCCACATCTTCTCACGGAATGAGTAGAAGCCTTTTCTTTAGCTGGCATCAATCAATAACCAGCTGCAGTTTGCCATTCCTTTCTCATCTTGACATTTTTTTCTTTCATTTTGACCCGGTTCTGACCTTAGATATTCTCAGGGCTGTCATATGTAGCAAAGTGTGTGGCCTAATCCTCCTCCTGCTACCTACATGAGGCTGTGAAAGCCTCATGATGGCGTTTCACTTCTGCACCTGGTGCCCCATGTTCCTATGAACATCAGATCACCCCATTGAACACCTGTGGTCCATCTGCTGGTGGCCCCTTACTCTGCAGATATCTAAACCCAGAAAATATCACCTAATCAACTCGCTACTTAAGAGTTACTAAGAAAACAGCATGGCCTTTGTGGCCACAACTGCTCAAGGTCAAGAGAGATCATAGGATCCTTGCATAAATGAAGTTAGAAGGAGCGTGGCAGCCTATCACTCAGTTTTCAGTGGATCAATCCCATCTCAGCACCAGAATACTCAACATCTCTTACCAAGAACTGGCAAAAAGTACTCAGGTAGCACACCAGTGCATATACACCAGCTCCTGCAGACACAGCTTTTCCCTTGCAGTCAGGCTCTGGTAAGTGTTGCAAGGATCTTGCATATTATCCTTCACCTTCTCCTACGTGACAACAGGGGTAGGTCTCAGTCGCAGGACTGTGAGCCATACTAAGAAGTTAATGAAATAGAGACGAAGTCCTGGACACCGATACAACCCTGCTTGCATGCTGAAAGCCATGCAGGCTCTTACCTCAGTACCAAAGAGGATGGCGCTGAAGCTGTCAGCTCATACTTCTCTGACACCACCAGTCTCAGTGTAGTACCTTTGATTTGTCACAAGTAAATAAGCCTTGGTGAACTGGGGGATGGCCAGATCTGAGGCTCCCATTCCTACTTCTTCAGGGCTACAGTTGGCTAATAACATCACCAAGGTTTTCTGCACAGCACTGCTCTGCTTGAGGATTATTTGCTGTTTTCTCATCCCAACCCTCAAGGTCTGCATAAGTTACTTCCACTAGCAAGAGAAATTATCTTGCCTTGACACCTGGCTGATTTTTTCCGTTTCTTCATCCAATATTAGGCAGTCAGAGGTATTTAGGAACAGTACTCAATCAGTAGAACTGCGTCAAGCTCAATTTTTTCATGAAGGTCTTTATAACTCACCTCTTGGTAATAATGAGAGTGGCATTCTGCCTGAAGTACTCTGGAGAATGTGCAGACATGTGGATCATCTCCTGGAGGAAGAAAAGATGGCTAGTTACCAGTAACTTGAATTCTTTGAGGTACAGTATCTACACGTTTGTTCATTTTCTGCCTCCCTCACCTTACTCCTGACTATTTCTGCTTGGATTGCACGTTCAGAAGAGCTCAAGGCAAGGAAATTCTCTCCTGGCTCACGTGTATACACATAAGGGGGGAAGAGCCTCAATCCACAACCATTACTGCTAAGGAAAAGGAACAACTCAAGAGCTATGTCCTCGTGACTCACAATCACACACACACAAAAACCAGACACAGACCGTGCATCTTAAAGAACTCTGGTTATAGAAAAGTGGCACCACTTGGGCCCGAGACTTTTGGGTGGACTTTTTTGTGATTTACTACACACAAGGTTGCTTAGATATTCTCAAGTTTAATTAAATATATTGATTCCTATCCCACAAGAAGGAGAAGCTATGCAAGGTTGCCGTATCACCATAGTCTTTCTAACTTTGTCCAGTGTTGCTGTAAATTTCGCAGATGTTGCATATTTGGTAAGATAGCTAAGCTCCACCAGATATTCCTGGCTTACACAGCTGCGTAAGCACAGATTTTGAAGAAAGTATATTACATCTGGAGTCACTCCAAGTCTTTTTTGCAATGGACTGGTCATTTCTGGGAGAAGGAACTAAAATAGAAAAGTAGAATGCAAAGCCAGCAGCATTGCTGACCTGCAATAAATATGCTTACAATTCTTACACCTTTACATTACAAATATTTTTAAGTGCTCCTGTCGAAATCCTGTGTTTTGGAAACATCAGGAAATCTTTACATTTTGAGTGAAAACAGAATCCCACTTTTTGATTACTGAATAAGTAATGGAATTACAGGAAAACAATCCTCCATATGTCTCCTTTTGCTTAATAGAGCATTGGTCTGTCATTTGCCAGACTTTCAACTTCCAACTTCTCCTATTGACATGGATTACACTCTGGGAAGTATAATTAGGAATATGCTCCTGTGGAATCATCTTGGGATATAGCAGCCTACTGAAAAGCACCTCGAGTTTCTAAAAAAATCAGAACTAAATGGCATTTTTGAAGAAGAACAACATGGTGAGACAGGCCCTTATGATTACTTTTTCTTATGTATTATCTAGCCATGCTTTCCTCCTTTCCAACTGCCCTTGGCGAGTCAGCACAGTTAATCCAGGCCTACAGCAAATCTTGAGAGCCTCAGACATTTTCCCAGAGGAACGACACCACAATCTGGCTGAGGCACATAAAAGTTTGGGTACTTTTAGGGTCTCTGCATTCCAAGATAAATAAAGCAGCAAACTCCTAGACACACCTGCTGCACTCAAGTGCTGGCAAATTATCAGGCCTCTCTTTCTGCAGGGAGACTTGGATAAATAGCAGTTTTCCTTGGACTCTAGTTCTTCTGCAGGGAGAGTGTGAAGACCTCTTCAACTGACTTACCCAGCTGCCAGCCTAGGAGCTGTGACCTGGAAGCCTGCATAGATAGGTTTTGCTGCCTGGCTAAGGTTTAGTCAGCATCTTATTTATACTGTTGATGAGTACATGGATTTTGTTTATATCAGAGCTATCTCCCTTGCTATGAGCAGTAACAATACACACCTATCGGAAAATATGGGCATACATTTCCTCAGGAGGAAAAAAAATAGCTTGCTGTTGACACCTCCTTATGATGTTGGTTACTTCATTGTAAATACCACACCCAATAATATTTGCAACAGATTTTGCCAGTTGCTGATCTTCAAGTTCTTGTAGGATATGATCTCTACTCAGAAGGTAACTCCAGCTAAAGCTATGTAAATAAATGGAGTCTTCATTTTAATGCCTACTTTCAGTGTCTTGCTCCATGTTAAAAAATAAAAGAAATTCCTGCGTTAGGATGTGAGTTAGAAGGAAATATTTTGTTTCTTTTCTGGGTAACTTTTAAATCTCCTTTCTGAAATTGCCAATTTTGAAACAAATGGTTCAACACTTCAATTTTGAAAATACTGAAACACATTTTGACATTTAAGATTTTAATTTTCTTTCTTTTTTAGTAACAAGCCCTATTTAATGAATAGCGAGAATCCTGTCCGAAACAGTAAATTTGTTTCTAAATTCATTGGGGAAGAGTTGCCTATGTGTAACTTGCTCGGTGCAGGCCTTTATGCAAGAGCAGCCTCCCAGTGGACCATACTGATTGATTGATTCTTCCGAGTTCATATAGTTCCCACAGCAGAGGCTCACCACTGACTCAGGAGCCTTTTAGTCTTTTTGTTCTGGAAGGTTATTCCATTTCTTTGGTGATCATGTGGTTAGTTTTGATGCATTCAGCAGTGTGCTGGCATTTTCCTCCTCTCAATTTTCTAGACCAGACATAACCAAATAACTTGCTGCTGAGTAGTGTGCGATATTCTCTGTACCCTTCAGACAAGTCTCCTTGCTAGAGAAGTTAAATTCTGTTTTCTGCCCTTCCAATAAGTATATTAACCTCTTGTAAACTACAGCTTTTATTTCTTTTCACCCTCACGGGCTTGTACACAAAGTCAAAGAGGGACCTACGCTTTGGGGAATCCAACCAAGAGGGGCCAACCTTCTGATCTGAAGTTAACTCATTGCCGGTAAAATCAAACACACGCAATGACACGTGCATTGATCATCCCTGAAAGCTAATTACACAAAAAAATGTCAATTTCTGTAAAGGACAAGCACAGTTGTGAAGAACTGTCACCAAGCTAGCGTAGACACTTTACCATATTTCTTTCTTATGAAGAAATAGATATACCATAAAATCTTCTGTATGCTTCGCTGGCAGCTTCCCTGGCAGAATAGGTAACAAACATGAGTTATGAGATTAGAGACTGGCACCATCACCTACTTTCCTTTACAGCACAGCCAAATTAAATTTTGTGCTGTTGACCCTTGCAGCCAAAATAAATGTACAGCTGGGCCAAAGTTGGCTTGTGACTCCAGTTTGCTTAGCTTTGCCGAAGTTAAGGATGGTTGGAGTATTGCAGAGGTGTTGCCTTCAAGTCTCCAGGGCAAATGCCTTTTGCAGAGGCATGCTTGAGTGACACAGTACACCGAGCATCAAAGTAAACAATACAAAATAACTACAAGAGACATCTGGAAGAAGGGGAACAGATCTGGACCTGAGAAGAGACACCCTTTTCTCCTGTCCCCTTCCAATGTCTGTGGTGTTCTCTTCCTCCAGTGACCAAAACTGGGTGTAGTAAAGTTAAAATTATAGATAGTACAATGTTTGATCATGTTCTCGGTGAGCTTTTTGCTTTCCTTAGAGACCACTTTTTACATTAAAGGAAAGAAGCTACCTGACAGAACTTGATGCTTGCCTATAGTCTCCTGATTTCAAATTTGCAACAGAGCTCATGTCCCCACAGCACTGGGACATGGGGAATATGGGAATTACTTCTTGGGAATATATGCCCCGCGTCGGTCCATGCAGCTTTCATGAATCATATTGCATTGCTTTCATGTGCCTCTTTCTCTGAAGGCAGATGGGCATGAGCCCCAAACCAAACTCAATTTTCAAGCAAGCCATTTAAATTCGCGAGAAGCAGCTTGCTTAATTGTTCTGCCTCATGCATATTCCAATCAATTCTGGAGAGCATGAAAAAGCTGGAGCCACCTGTGTTTTAGGTAGCCAAATAATAAAGACTCTCTAGTACTTTCTAGTGTTGAAGAGAGTGCCAAAAAGAGAATCAGACAAAGACCGAGCAGATCTCATGATGCTGTGTCCCTCTGTGGTCTAGTTTAATTCCTCACTTCCACACCAGCCCACTAGCTAACCCATCCGCTTAGGTTATAATGCTCTGCCAGCCTGATGATACTGCAATCACAGATACAGCATTCTTCCTCCTTCTTCCCAGCAATTTTACAATAGCAATTCCCCTTCAGCTGTGGGTATGGTGAGTATATGAAAAATACTTGACGCTACAGGTTCTTTAGGGTGGCTGATTAGAAATACAAGTGATGCTATTGGGATGACCTGAGAATCACTATCTTAGCTTCTTTGAAAAGGCAGTGCTTTCTTTAGGTTGTAATTACAAGGTAGTCAAACACATAATGGGCAACAATACTGCATGCAGCTGTAACTCATTTAGAGAGCACTCTTCCTTTCCCTGGAGCTAATACTGTGGAGAAGCTGTTCCATCACTCTTTTGGATTGGTTTATTGCAATGCCCTTTTCTATTTTGATCAAGTTTATTGCCACAGAGGTAAATTATCGTCTGAGTTATTTCACATGCCTACTTTATACAGCACATGTTGAACCATGTCTTTGTTAGTGCTCCAGCATGCAGAAGCTTAGCTACAGCCCCGAGTGTTATATTAGTTGTCCCTATGAGTTCTTTTGATTAAAAACAACATACGCTTATCTTGAATAGCAATGTCATTGAAATCAGATAAATAAGGGTAATGTGTGTTGCTCTTCCTCCCTCTTTTCTCTGCTTGGTGCTTTATTTTGAAGGGGTACAGTTATTCCTTTATATGGTCCTGGGTAGAGACCGAAATGTATCACCATTCCACCTGGTCCTCCTGATGATAGAAATCAAACTCCCTAGACCCAACAAGCCCAGCAGAGAAGCAGAGCTCTCAAATACCTGTGTTTTTTTAGAAAGCACAGGGTACAGTGGGGTAGATTTGGCTTTGAACAGGTCAGTCAGTAATAACGGAATCAGCTGTAGTGGCTGTCTCCTTTCCCTCTTCCTATGATGCCTACCCTTCCTATGATGCCTAGCTATCTCCCCAGCTCTGGCAGTGCATGTGGGAGAGCCAGGACACCGCTCCCTAAGCACCATTACGCTTGGCCTCCCTACCGTCGGTGGCAATGGCACAGCCAGATTTTCTACTAGTTCTGAACATAAAAGCGAGCATCCAGCACAGGAGCCAAAGGATTTTTAGCCCTATAAAAGGAACAACGTTACAAACTTCTTCATAAGGTCTATGTACCGTTGATGAATATTCACACCAGGTTTAAGCTGGTTACAGGCTGAAGCCAGTGACCACGCATGCAGGTGCAAGAGCTCCTGGAGCCCTTGCAGTGAAGTACATGCATTTCCCTTTTACAGCCAGCAAAACTCCCCTGAATAATTGTATTCACATTATTGCTGTGGCTATTACTGAGTAATTACTGAGCTTAATAGTCATCTGCAAGGAAAGACAAGCTGTTAAGGCAAGGAGCTCAATATTAAGCACCTTACAGCAATCCTTTGAAGGTTGTCATTGGACAAGGCAGAGCCTGGCTTAAGGTCCTGCTGAACTGGTTTCAAGGAGCAGGGCAAAAATCCAAGAAAGCACAAAACCAAAGGACTCTATTGCTTCATTGAGGACATCAGGCTCTTGGCCAAGCACAGGGACCACGTTCATGCTTTGTATTAAGCTAACACAGACACAAGCCCTTGCCCCTGTTGCTCTTGACCAGAAACGCTGCAGCAAGAAGACATCAGTAAGAGGTCTGACAGATGAAGGGGAAAGGACATGCCCCGACATAAAATACAAGAGGAGATGATGGAGAGTGAGCTTGATAGAGGGATTATTCAGCAGCATAGGAGGAGCTGGACTCAATTTGTTGGTCCTCTCTTCAGCCCCTGTGTGATCTTGGACTAGTCAGACATTCTGCCCCCCCTTTCAGAAAGGTGGCAGGCAGTGCCTCCCTGCCTCACTGCGTGTTTGTGGGGATGGGCTCAGGCACGACACTACCTAAGGCCACACGGATGGACTGCCAGTCTGTGGGGAAGAGACACCGGTAGAGCAGTGGACCTGAGTACCACACAGCACCACCAAGCTGCAGCTCCAATACTCCCTTCCCTTCCTCCACTCTCCAAGGTACCTATTAAACTGAAGATACACGTACCCCCTCACTTGTAGGTCAGATGTACTGATCGCTTTAGGAGCTTACAAAGGATTCAGCCAGCAGATCTTTAAAACTAGAACATAAAACTCTGTCATCTGTCACCTACTAAAAATCAATAAATGAAGTTTTAAGACCCATTTTTTAGTTACCTAGAAAACGCAAGTAATTTACTGGCAATCACAATATAGCTTATGGTAAATGAATGTCTTTTAGCAACCCATGTCTCTTTACATTTTTCACTGGAACTTGGTATATTAGTGGGACAATAATCCTGGAAATAGCCAGATACAGGGTAACCACAAAAGGCCACTGTGACATGTGAGATTTAAGCAAGTACCAGTAGTTGTGCCTCACTCCTAGATTACACGCGCATTTGCTGAGATCAGTAGCAAAAGCATCACCAAGTGTAACAACAGCAGGACTGAATTCCTGTGCAGGCCTGGCAATCATTTGCTCTTTAGTTGTGAGCCAGTTCCCTGAGGGCCATGGCTACAGAAAGCCCAGCTTTCTGTGGAGTCCTTGCTCTTCATCCAGAGCAGGGCACAACGCGAGTGGTGAGCAAGCACACAGCCTTACAGCACTGCCAGAGATCACCGGTGGAGACCAAGAGCACTGCACTCGTCAAGCAACAACAGCAACTCGTCAGGTAGAAGCGATGGAGCATGTTTGTCTAGGCAACATTTTTAATGCAAATTAAAATGGATACACGTCACTCGAATCTGAAATTAAAAAGCAACACAGAAATCCAGTCTATCATTATATTGGTTTGTTACTTCTGAGGATGTATCCCCATTCTTAAAAAAGTCTTCAGCTTGCATAAATATCAGGTAACACTCTCAAGAGGAAGATCCTGTCTTCTCAGAAACTGGTTGAAGTACTTAAGGATGCAGAAAAGGAATAACTTCACAGAAAAAATTTTCTGCATTTGCCTATGTATTAGCTTGCAGTAAAGAAGCAGGCATTGAATAGTTGGAGCAATTCATTCTGGTGAGGCAGAAAGAATTAACTCACGCAGAGTGTGTGGTCACACGTCAGCTGCCTTCAGAAGTACGCGATGGTCAACACCCTCAGCAAGGTCTTATGTATGGTGAGGAAGATATCAGGAGTGCAAATGTTAGGTAAGTAGATCAAATAATACAGCCATTATAGCACCTGAGGACGTGTTGAAAACAAGCGTTTGCTCAGGCACCATTTTCTTCCTAAATATTTTTGTTGACCCATAGCTGACTACTGGCTAGCCCACTTTGCCTGCGTGATATCTGGGCCCTCAGATAAAATTTCGTGGTCCTTGGCAATACGACTGGGTGGGAAATCAATTCAACAATAAGGGGAAAATCTCATCGTTAGTGTCTTAGAAATACCCGAATTTCAATGCTGGGCATGTCAGAACCGCAGGATAGGACACATGCAACAACAGCCAGGATGCTATCGAGCACCTCAGCTGAGCAACCACGGCCAGCTCTCAGGAAAAAAAGAGCAAGGCAATTTGCAACCCAGGGGTTGCAAAAGCCGTGTGCCCTCTGTTTCACAAGCATGATTCTCCTCTGCCCTTCTCCTTCAGTGACTCCTTGCGCACGTCTGCAGTTTGCAGGTCCTCGGCCAAGCAGCGGGGCTGCAGGGGGGCAGGGAGCTGGCTCCCCCCTCCCCTCGCAGCTTCGGCCCAGAGATGCCAATACAGAAGCTCCGAAATGGCTCAGGCTATTCACAGACCTTAAAGACTGCTTTTATATACAAAGCCTTATGTTGGAAACTGGTTAGCCGGCTTTAACTATCAATCAGTTTTACGTTGCTGTATTTCCTCCAGAGGATTCACCTTTGGGGCAAGAATGCCATAAGGGTGTTTTGGCTTTCAGTCCACGTGTTTGATAAGAGATGGTGTATGGAAACAGGCTTTCCTTATGGTAATACCACCTTTTCACTCCTTCCCCAGGGCAGCTAAGCTCATGGTGAGAGCGTATCAGTGTGTTGCTATGAAAGAGAAAACATAAATTTAGTTTTCTCATTTCACAAATGCAGAAGCTCTTGTCTGCACACACCAAAGGAAGACAAGAATAATTTTCTCCCAGCCCACACCACATAGGATTTGTTATCTCCTGACCAATATTGGGGCCCAAGCAATTCAACCACAGCTAATTTCCAGAGCCGCAGGTGCAGCACCAGCCAGTCCATACGACTAAAACAGGGCAGTAGAAGACTGTAAAATATATACATTTAATGTCATTAAGCTCTTCCAAATAGCAATGTGTTGTTTAAGAAACTTCTGTCTAAGCTCTCGGCTGCTACCTCCCACAAAACATTAAATCAATCCTTTATTAAAGAAGAAAAAAAAATTTTTGTCTAAATTGCCTTTTTCAAGATGCTTCCGTTCGTTGTGTTTGACCTTCTCTAGCTACTCAACAAATCCTTGTATTTTAACTTTCATAGTCTGACCTTTCTTATTGTCAGTTGCTTGCTTGTTAACACTGACTGCACCACCCAAAGGCCTCTCAGGAAAAATAAATATCAAATTAAACTTTGAAGCAGAGAGAGAAGGGATGCTTTGGCTTACATTGTATGAATCTCTGTTGTACCCTCAAAGGGTACAACACATTAGTTCTCTCATCACCCCTCAATTTTTCTGCGCCAAAATCCATAGGTAGAAACAATTTATCACTGGCTAGATCTGTCATATTGTTTCTTCATGTCAAAGCAGCTCTTGCATGAAATAAACTTGATGTGTCCTGTCATGAAATAACCTGATATTTATCCTATGCAAGAGGGAAGGAAAGATAGGAAAGGCTGCTATTGATCATTGGGCTTCATGGGGACAGCATGATCTCCTGCCTGGGATAGAACACTTGCGTTTTATTTATTTATTTATCCATTTATTTATTTATGTAGGATGCACTCCTATTATCCTATCTAATCTGTGACTGCACGAAGTCTTACATTGATATCACAACACAAAATGAACAAAGTATTTGAAGAGCAAAAATTGAGTGTGAATCGATGCAAGAAGACACAAATCAAGGGACATCCCTCAGATCCTTTCTAACAGTTCTGAGCAAAATTATTTTCACCCCTTTGGAGTTCAAGTACTGTCTTTACTATACACTATGCAACTCTATGGCCTGGAGGGTAATTCGGATTTATGCAGTCTGCTCAAATCTTGAAGTGGGTGTCACCCCTACATTTAAACTACATAAACACTCAAATGTGCTTAGCTCTTAAGGAAGAGCTGCATCTGCAGTGTTTGTTCACCTAATGCCTGCCCCCTGCCTGTAGCAAGAAACAAATCATTGGTGGCTTTAGTGTAGACGCATGCAGAGGCTGTGCTTTGGTTTTTGAGAGCAACAGTTGGGAAAAGACAGGATCTGTTACCCATGCAAATACACCTATTTCAATATAATACATATAGAATATATATAGTCATTTACAACACTGTGGGGACTTTGGAATATGTAGCATGAAAAGAGGAAAGAAGGTGCTTGCTGGTTAGGAGCAGTATTTGCACAATTTGAATTTCTGACACTCTTTTAGGTACAACTGAAGTTTTTAGTGTAACTACATGCAAGTCTCTACAAGTTAACACTGGTAGAATTTCTTCCTAAAATATTGTATTAGCCCACTGAAAAGAGATTGAGAGCAAAGAGACATGAAGGAAATACTTTTCCAGCAAACTGAAGTAAGTAATATGAAATATTGATCTGAAATCATAAGCTCATGAGAATCTTATTTAAAAAAGCTTCCTGAAGTGGACAGCGCATCCTTTCACATAAAGCAGTACAATCCTCTATATGATACCTGGTCTCATCAGCTCCCGTCTAGTTTATTATTAATTACTTCTTACAGATGCAGCAGTAGCTGGGAAAGCAAATGCGGTGATATATCTGGTAGATTTTTCCTTCATATTAATCCCTTTTATGTCTGAATTAAAGCCAGAGGCTATGGAAGTTAATTCTATGCTGGCCATGCTAGAACTATAATAACCTGTGAAAACTGCAACCTTGACAAAGAGAATTAATGACTGCTTGCATGTATGGGCTTGTGAAACCGAGCAAAGGTTTACATCAGTAGGAAATGCATTTTTCTTATGCTGATTGAAGGACATGAATCTACGTGCTCATTCGTTGTCCTGGCACCATGAAATAGGGATTAAAAAAATAAACCTTTTTACCACCTTTCCAGAAGAAATTGGACTTGCCAAGCCATTTGAAATACGAAGTTGAAAGATTTATTTGTGGAGGATTAAATGAAGGAAGGGAATTTCATAAAGCCAGGCTGTTACTGAGTCACTGCAGAGAAAGCAAAGGCTGGCAGCAAGGCTGGCAGCGTAGTTACCCCCAACATGCAGCTACGTTCCTGCCCCAAGCAGTGCTGTTAAATTCAATGCGGAGACAGTACGGAGTCAGAGAAGATTGTTGGTGGTCCAGGAAGCTCACAGTATGTCCTGAGAGCTGGTTACTAAAAGTCTGTGAAGCTAGGTCAGGATTGTCATCTCTCTGGCATGCAGGATCCTCTGTACAACCCTGATCCAGAGCACGAAGTCCATCTTGGTAAGCGTCCAGCTGAGCAACAAAACAGCCACTCAATGTTATTTGTAAGATCCTAGCAGCTAGAGTACCCAACAGGGGACCCAGGTTCACCTCCTTCTGCTACAGATTCAAACCACTTCTCCCATTTCCTAGGCATGTGCATTCATCCGTCTACCCGCTGAACAAACCCTGCTTAGGCTGCCGGATGAAATCAGGCTGTCGCGTGGCTGCCAGGAGCTGTGGGGCAGAGGAGGCTGAGCTACAAGGGAGGCTGATGCTAGCCTGGCAGTCAGAGCACTTAGCTGGAGCAGAGTCCTAGGGAGTCTGGTCTGAGCTGTCATTCCTCATACAGTTATATGTGTTTAACTCGTTTTATTCTAGATAGTTCGAGGCAGCAAGCACCACATGGCTTTGCACATATGGTCTTTGTTTATTTCCCTCTCCTTCCAGCCCACTGTTTACATCCCTCGCTGTACGTTGGCCAAAAGCAACCTGGAGGTTAGGGCGGTCTTTTAGGATCTGTGGGATGCAGGACTAAATCCCTTTGCCCTGAGATAGGAAGTGATGCATATAGCTCCATTCTTAGGTAAATGCTCGAACTATGAGACAATTATAAAAAACAAAGCAAATAGAGCTCCCAGTTTGTTTTGTAGGCAAGCAGCCGTGGTTGCTGGGCTTTGTTCTCAATTACTTTCTGCCTGCAAACACATTAAGTGGATTCAGAGACTTCAGCGTTAGACCAGACACCTCTCTGTCTCATTTCTGAACTGCCGTTGTGCTATGTAGGGTGCTAAGCAGGCAGACCGTAAGTTCTTCCGAGCGAGGGCTGCCTCTTGCTCTGTATTTGAGCTGCATCCACATGGAGACATTAAAATACCCTTGAGGATCTGGATCTAAGTGCCTGTTCAATATCACAAAATAATTCGCCAGTGGAGGAAAGAACCAAGGGGAGGAATTTCCAGTCTTCAGTCAATTATTAATCTGTAAAACATCTACTCCTAAGAGTACCCGTCTCATACTACACCCAGGTTCATATCTTCAATGATTTACTTTGGAGTAAAGAACCCTAAATTATAAAGATGAGACCTACTTTTAATTCTCTGTATATCTATTGAGGGTTGCTTATTTTCACGATGTCTATTAATTATTTTCATTTGTTTTCCTTTAGTAATGCAATAAGTTAAATGGTTTACATAACCTTGACCTTTACCCCTACATTTCCATTCAAATTCTGTCAAACATTCTCCATACTCAAAAAACAAGCGAGCACGTTTTCTTTTTTTTTTTTTTTTAAATGAATTAGGTAAACAAGAAGAATATACAGTCTCTACGAGAAATTATGTTTCTATGACAGCACTTCCTAGATCTCCTTTCTAGTCTCTACAGACACTGTAAAAACTATGTTGGTTATCCCTGCAGCCAGAAGGCATTCGCAGATATTTAGAAGAACAGATCTAGAAAACGTGATGGCTCAAATCCCCAGCGACAGGCCAGTAAGCTGCCACGATGTACGCCATGATCCATGATCCATGACCCTGCTTATTTTAAAGAAAGTTGCCTTGACTGAGCAACTCTTAAGTGACAAAACTCCTCCGAGCACTTTCAGAAAACATCCCTCACGGCTCTTCTGCTCCTTCCGGGCTTTACTGACAGCAGGCTTTCCCCGCTCTGTTGCGGAGCACCGGACCGCACAGGAATTTGCCCACGAGTCGTGAGAGCATGTGCCGTTCTGCAACACGACGATCGTTACAGTCAGGTCTCAGCGCCCCGAGCAACACATGGAGGAGAACTGCAATTCCTCTCGGGTTAAACTGGCAGATCTCTGTCTGTGGGCTCAGGCTCAAGGTAAGCAAAGCAGCTCAGACCTCAGCAACTTTGACTCATAGGCACTTTAATGAGCTTTTTTCTTTTTTTTTTTTTTTTTGTTATCCCATAAAGCCAGCCCATAAGTACACATCACACCAGTCACAAGGGAGAAAGTTCAGCAGAGGGGGTTTACTCATCCTCCCAGGGCTGTCTGTCCTTCCCACAGCCCCTGGGACAGCTTCAGTTCTGGACAAGTGACTGAGGAGCGAGTCACAGGCGAAGCACTGCCAGCTTGTGAGTGGCCACTACACATTCAGGATGAGTAACGGTGCGGACAATGAGATTAAAGGAAAGATGGAGAGGGGCTGAAATTAAGGGACCTGCCTCCCAAACGGAACCGAGCGGGCAATTATATGAGGCAACAAAAATTCCCAAGATCTTTGCCAGACTTTTCAGTAAACTAGCATGTAACTTCCTTTGCGACTCAGAGTAAGTCACAGAAATCACAGAACGGCAAAGCGGGAGAGGGTCTTCTAACGTAGCCTCCTGGCACAAAGTGGCTAATGCCACACCATTCGGAGAAAGACACAACAAAAATCTCTTTTCAGATTCTTGTGGGGGAACATCCACATTTAAAAAACAACAAAACCAGTTCCTTTTTAATCTCCAAGTGCTGGCAGCTGCCTCATGCCACAACGAATGAGAGCTTATACCCTTCCTATAAATAAGGAATAAAACGATGGGTACTCTCATCATCCATATAAACACCCAATCTTCTTTTGATTCCCACTACAGTCTTTGCTTTGCTTCAGGCTCAGGGCTTCCACTGTTCAGCTGAGCTGCACGTTGCACTTCACCTGTAACACGCTTCTGCCCTACCAGGGAGATTTTATATGGGACGGGCATGTTGTGGCCATGTTGAGGCAACACTGAGCCTCTACGTATGGTGAATGATAATACCTGCATTCGGGCACACCACCAGGCATCACACCTGCCAAAATGCAGGGATGATACTGCATGACCACATCTCTTACTGTAACTACACGTTCAGTTTTGCTGAGTGTTGAAATGTTTCATTATACTCTCTAGGGTCTGTTTACACTCTATCTGTAACTCAAGAAGAACGAGACTCGGAAGGTGCCTCATAAAAACAAGACCCTTGATGTGACAAGTCAATCAAATAACAAAAGTTATCTGAGGGATTACTAAGGAGGGCTCTTAAGGATCACAAAGCACTTCTCAAATACTCAGCATTTATTTGGAGAGGGTGACTTTGTGGAACTACGTTTTCTTTACCTTTCCCACAATGGAGCCATTGCTTTTCCAACTTAATAATTTATACATTTGGAAGTCCTTCCTAATACTTATTCTTCGTAGACTGATCTAGTGGAAGAGGATGAGTCAGTGGTTAGCATGCTGCCTGAGACTCAAGACTCACAGGGTGCCCACTTTGCGATGGATTCACTCTGGGTTTTAAGCAAATCACTGAATCTATTTTCCCTCAATGCATCATGATGATAATGTGTCTAGTTGACAGGGGTGTTGCAAAAGACGTATTCTTTAGATCAGTGTGGCAGCTGTAGTCATGTAAACCTGTAAGATACATTGAGGGTAGAGAAGGAAAGAGAACTGGTGATCAGTATTGCAGAGAAACCCTTCAGCCTTTCACACGCCAGTGAGGTGCATTGCTCACTGGATATTCAGAAGCAGCCGCAAGAAAAAAGTCCTGATCCAGATGAAATCCACAATGCGACTGAGCTCACTGGGATTATGATTTGCTTTTCTGTATTTAAAAGAGCAGCAGCACAGTTTGAAGTAGATTTTAAAATCTTGTCCTGGGGACAGGGCTGTCAACTGGCAGGTGTAGGATAAATCTGTCCAGTCCCGAATGATTTTACACCATCATGTAACATTATAAAACATACTTGCCTTTCTACTCCAGAGCACGGAGTTTTACAAGAACCATTCCCCCACTGCCAAGGCATTGCACAGCCCTGCCTGCAGTTATTAACTGGGATCATCTTTCTGTTACATGTCCAGGCTTTTCCCTTCTGATGTGGACTGGTTTGATTCCCACAAACGAGCCTGCAAGCAAATGATTACGCTCTTTGCATTTTGTGCAGAGGTATGGAAACCAGCCTGCTCTGTCCAAAAGGCTGGATGCTGCCTGGGGAGAGTGTGGGAACTGGGCAAAGGGGACTCTTCTCGTCCTTTGCGAAAGTTTGGTGCTGGGTACGATATTAAACTCCTGGAGGAAACGTGCCAGTAAAAACCATGCAGGCCTGAGCTTGATTGAAGTCTGGTTTTTTAGCATCTCAATTGTCTTTTAATCCAAAGACAATGCATTTATTTACTTTTTTTTTTTTCCCATTTTCATTTTAAATAAACAAAGCTTTATGGCACTTGGGAGAAATCTAGAGCTTGAGTAATGACCACAGAAAATCAACTTTCAAAAATGTGCAGAAGTGCACTCCAGGACACTATCTAACCAGGTCTGCTAGTTAACTGGGTTTTTATTTAAGGAGTATGGGGTCCAGCCTTCTCAGATTTCTAATTCTTTTAACCATTTATATATACTTGGATCATCTTTATCCTTGCATTATCTAGTTATATGCACTCTCCCCACCCTAAATATCCCACCTGCATATCCTCATGATAACCCCTCAGATACTTCATAGCCCCAAGGCCTTCCTCGGATAAGTGAACTATACCACCGTCAAAGTGAGGAGCTGAGCAATGCTTTGCTAGATGTAGCAGCGCTAACGGCAGAGCTCTGCACTTGCAGAGCTAATTCCTTTCCCAGATCCTGTTATCAAAACGTGGAGTTAAAAGTGTGGAGTGAGTGGAGTAATTTCCTTCCTACAGAAACGTCAAAGCTGGGAAAACATCGGCTACAGTGATGTGCAAAGGTTATTGTTACAAATACAGCTTGCTAATTAAAGATGTGGGGCTTCTAATCGCATCTGTATCAGAAATAGTGTGGCCAGCAGGAGCAGGGAGGTGATCGTGCCCCTGTACTCGGCACTGGTGAGGCCGCACCTCGAATACTGTGTTCAGTTTTGGGCCCCTCACTACAAGAAGGACATGGAGGTGCTGGAGCGTGTCAGAGGAGGACAACGAAGATGGTGAAGGGCCTGGAGCACAAGTCTTATGAGGAGCGGCTGAGGGAACTGGGACTGTTTAGTCTGGAGAAGAGGCGGCTGAGGGGAGACCTCATCGCGCTCTACAACTACCTGAAGGGAGGTTGTAGCGAGGTGGGTGTTGGTCTCTTCTCCCAAGTAACCAGCGATAGGACAAGAGGAAATGGCCTCAAGTTGCGCCAAGGGAGGTTTAGACTGGACATTAGGAGAAATTTCTTTACTGAAAGAGTGGTCAGGCCTTGGAACAGGCTGCCCAGGGAAGTGGTTGAGTCCCCATCCCTGGAAGTATTTAAAAGATGTGTAGATGAGGTGCTTAGGAACATGGTGTAGTGGGCATGGTGGTGTTGGGTTGATGGTTGGACTCGATGATCTTAGAGGTCTTTTCCAACCTTAATGATTCTATGATTCTATGATCTACTGAAACAACTCCATTGATGCTGAAAGGAATCGGGTTCATAAGACAATCTCTCTATTAAGGGCAAACCAGTCCAAGAAAGAAAATAAACACTAAAGGGAAACCCTACTATACGAAAGATGGAAGTAGTGTAGAAAGCATGTACGTCTCCAGCCTCGGAAGTGGAAGTGGGACACCTCTACCTGGTGTCTGTACCAATCTTTTTGAAACATGCTACGAGGAGTTCAGTCTTTTGGATATGAGAATATTGTAATTTTTTGCAGGTTTTTTTTTCAGGAGTGCATGGACTGTCAATGTTTCTCTTAAAACCTCAGCGCCAGGAGGCGAGTGATTATGTGAGAAGTTCAGCCCTCATTTGAAATGATAGAAAAGAGCTTCCAGTCTCATAGCTATACAAAGAAAAAATGGGAGGGGAAAAAAAAAATGAAAAGGGAATGCCTAAGGTTCAAAATCAGTAGGGCAAAAAGGTCCAATCCCAAATGTAAGCCTGACTCCTCAGGTTTTTTTACATCTGGGAGCAATAAATACTGATGACATAAAATTACAGTAATGTCAGCTATAATCAAGAACTGTACAATAGTTTTGTCAAGACAAAGGTATTAACGCAGCTGCCCTGGCACATTTTCCAGCTTTCGTCCTCCCAGTCCTCAGCATTTAAATGCTTTCCATTAGAAACAGGCTTTGTCTTCGTTCTGCCAACAGAGACTGGCAGCTGACTTGGCAGAGCACAGCACCCACCATGCTCTCCCTTTTGGCTATAGGTGAAGGGACCTCTTTACATGCGGAGCCAACTTCTCCATTCACTTGATTCTCCGCGGGTTTAAGTTACCCTGCATTCTCCCTGGTGAAAGAGCAGATGTTGGCACGGGGCTGCAAAATACTTTGCAATTCTTCAACATGAAAGATAATGTTAAACAGGAGACGTAATTATTAACCCGTGAGCTAGAGAAGACTGTCTGAGAACTTGGAAGCAAACCTAAAACTTGTAAGCAAGATCAAACTAGTCACCTGAGGGAGGGTGGAGGGGGACAATAAAAAAAAAAAAAAAAAAAGTATTTCACAGGCTAGAAAGGCAACAGCAGTCTTGTTAGTGCATGCTAATAAGTGTACCCATTTCTCTCATTTTCCATCTGAAAATTAAGGTTATTATGAGGCACATATTTCCTTTGTCATACTTCACCAAAACATCTGGAGCCAGACTCTACTAAATGATACTCAGCATCTCACAGCTTGTGCCTCTAGGTATCCTATTAAAATTGGTCCCGCGTTTATTGGTTTACACTCGCTGCGGTGTGAATGGCATGTTCGCGCATATCTGACTAACAACTGATAAACAATGTGAACAGAGTGAGCCTTTGTGGATAAAGACGATTTGTTATTTATCAGGTACATTTATCTCCTGTGTTTTCTGAAGCTCTGTCGTTCTCCCCCAGGGCTCAGAAACAGCGGTTGGGTGCCCCAAGGCTGGACCGGTCCTTCTCCGAAGCCTCTGTCTCGCACACGAGTTTCTCTCTCTGCCTGCCTCACGCGTTTCAGCAACACCTCAAAGCCCCAAACAGGCAAAACCACAAAGCCCCAAACAGGATCAGCATCAGCTTGCACCTCACACAAATTAAAAGGCACTCCTCAGCTTGAATAACCAAGAAACAAGTGAACACCCTCCTCTTCCTCCGCTGTTATTTACCTGCCTTCCAGCTCTCTGCCCTCCCTCGAGCTCCGGCGAGCAGAGCAGTGGCCTCTCCCATGTCTACCCATCCCGGCTGCATTCGTACACCTCCTCCCCCGTGTTTCTGCTCCTTGACTGCACACACCCCTGCTGCTTCTCCGCCAGAGAAAAATGGCCACACCGCTAGAAAACCACAGGCTTTACGTGGCTGACAAGCGGTCCAGCCTCCTTGCCGCGACCCACGGGGCAGGAGGTACGTTCCCAGCAGAGCTGCGAACAATAAAACAGGGATTTGTAAACAGCCCTTTTTTTTTAAAAAAAAAAATCTCCAGCATCCAAAAGGAATATTTCATTTCCCGTCAGACTGCTGCTCGCCTGTGCTGGCCACGGTGCCCCGTGGGACCTGCAGCAGGAACGTTGCATCCCCTGATGCAGCGTGATCAGCACCAGGGCTGCAGCCCCCGGGAAAGGCCACGGCCATCCAGGTAGATGCAGACTAACTTTGAGTAAAAGCATTTCAAAAACCAAACGAAAGGAGTGTATACTTTGAATCAGAATATAAATAAATGTTGGAAGAGGAGAATTTCCTGTTATTTAACCTGCCGTAGTAACGTGGCAGCCTGGCTACACCTTCTAAAGTAGCCGCATGCGTGAGTTGGGGAGGAGGGGGGGAGGGGAAAAAAAAAGTAAAGTAAAACACAAATCACGTTCTTCAAATTTTACCTCAGGCAAAACTTTATGGGAATCTGACCTGTTTCATCCCCTAGCATTTATCCCGTGCTTCCTAACAAATGGGAACCAGACCTAATTCTTTTGCAACAAGGCTCTGATCTAGGATGAGTTATTCTTTCAGCCCTGTCACCGGCCTCATCTACTACATTGGGTGGCAAATTATTCAACCGCTCTGTGCTTCAGTTTCACAGTCTGCCCAACGATGATAGTTTTGCCAACCTCCTTCGAACAAGCCCCCATGATATCTTTACGAGAAGGCTCATTTCAACATGAAGCAGAGCCTTCTCCCCCCGTTGCAAGTGGCACGCCGAGGGTTACGCATGCTGGTTGGGTGGCATCATTTCAAAAGGGCACTGCAGACCTCTGAGGTTAACCTATTTTAGACCTGCCATTATAGGGAAAATGGGCAGTTGAGTGCGGCACAACAAGCGTAACTGAAGCGACGACGAGATCTGCCCTTTCTTCTGCACCCGGGAGCAGGAATGTCTCCTACGGTTACACTGACACAGACAAAATTAAATAGTAGCCCTCACTGTTCTCCATAATTAATATTCTTTCCTCACACTGCCTTTGCCTCCTTTGATGACTTAAACACCAGCTGTAACGAGCTGTCCTCTATGCTTAAGTTTCTTCCTTAGTCATAGCTTCAAAAAAACCCAAAACCTTTAGTTTGTTCCATGACTTTCAACCATATTCGCCCCCTTCCACAAAGTACAAACAAATCAGTCAGCAACCATGACCTGCTCCCTTTCGGACAGAAATCCTGCGTCTTGACACAGTTACAACACACTTGAATGGCTCTTTTTACTCACTTACTGGATTCAAATAATGTTTCAACGTGGCACACAGGGGAGCAGATCACCAAAGGTGATGCTTTAGCAGTGTTTTCAGTTACCATCCACCGCAGTGAAAGGATAGTCAACAACGTGAGACAAGGCGGGGGAAGACGTTAACCTTTTATCCCCACCAGAAATGCTTCCTCCAGCAGGATGTTCTGGAAGGAAGCCACTGTTGTGTCCCTATCACCAATGCAGTGTTATTAAAAAAAAAAAAAAATAGAAATCCCACCCACTGGATGAACTCCCTTAACGCCTGAACGGGAACCTCTATCCATCTGGACGGAGCTGCCTCCCAGCACAAGCGGCTTTTGTTTCATGGAGGCTGCCAGGTATTGTAAAGCTGAAATTCCTGTTTGGACTTATTTGAAGCGCAAGTCCCAGGACAGCAGAGCAAAGGAAAAAAAAGTAGCAAAAAAAAATACTCTGAGGGGAAAGTATCAGCTGCCTCATCATTATAGCATAATCATGCACTTATCTCATTACTGTTTATTAATAAACAAACAAATAATAATAAATAATTACTCTTTCAATTGTTTTTCTTCAGATAAAAAAAAAAAGCTATTCCATTGCTCAAGGCAAGATACTATTATTGCTGTCTTCTTCTATTGTAAGATACTGTTAGCTTTTCATATCTCTTATTTGTTCTTACACCTTTTGAAAGTTGTGTCATGAATACTGATTGGAAAATCTTATAACAGCTATAAAGTGAGAAAAGAAACCAAGCAGGAAACACGCACACAAAGGGGTGTTTTGATAAGTAGTGATGATTTGCTGAAGAGTAAATGAGGGTGGGTAACAGCAACATGTTACTCTGACGCTCAGTCAAAAAGGGTGCGAACATTTTGGCGCAGGAAAATGTACACTTCCTAGGAGATGTACAGGAAAGGGGAAAAGCACAAAAAGAAATTCCAGGCCAAAAAGGAACTCATCCCACTTGTCTTTCCAGATTCGCTTCCTGCCTCACCAGAAGTCTTCTGCTTTTTTTATCCCTGTTTTCGTTAGTTTTACCTGCCCTCTTACTTTCCGGCACCTATGTTGCCCTTCACACTTTTCATGCCTGATGAGTCTCTCTGTAAAGGTGTGGATTAACTGGTCAAAGGGAACGGGAGATTCAGGATGTTTTTCTCTGCTACGGAAGATACTTACGTTTTTTAGAAATTAATTATTCAAGAACATAATTTTATCTTTTTTTTTTCCTTAAGTAAACAAGGGGTAGCTCCTCGTCAGGTGTTTCACAGATAGATACCTATGCCCAAGTGTCACAGAAGCTAGAACAACATCATCAACCACTGGCGCACCCAGACATGAAGAAGGCTACGCTGGCACACTCCGCAGGTTTGCA
The DNA here is from genome assembly GCF_964195595.1 of Calonectris borealis. NCBI lineage: Eukaryota > Metazoa > Chordata > Aves > Procellariiformes > Procellariidae > Calonectris > Calonectris borealis. Next base: position 112,041,078 of record NC_134313.1, on the reverse strand, counting down.
GCGGGGAAGAAAGCTGTTCTGTTTATATGGACGCCTTGTCTGGTTTTCCCAGGCTTCCCCATTCATGAATGCCTAAAATATTTCTCTCCCTTTTCCTGCAAGCCAGGGTAGATCCAATATACATGGCTGTCATGAAAAGATGGGTTTCCTTCTACCTTTCCATCTGTATCAGAAATAGTGTGGCCAGCAGGAGCAGGGAGGTGACCGTGCCCCTGTACTCGGCACTGGTGAGGCCGCACCTCGAATCCTGTGTTCAGTTTTGGGCCCCTCACTACAAGAAGGACATGGAGGTGCTGGAGCGTGTCTAGAGAAGGGCAACGAAGCTGGTGAAGGGCCTGGAGCACAAGTCTTATGAGGAGCGGCTGAGGGAACTGGGACTGTTTAGTCTGGAGAAGAGGAGGCTGAGGGGAAACCTCATCGCGCTCTACAACTACCTGAAAGGAGGTTGTAGCGAGGTGGGTGTTGGTCTCTTCTCCCAAGTAACCAGCGATAGGACGAGAGGAAATGGCCTCAAGTTGCGCCAAGGGAGGTTTAGACTGGACATTAGGAGAAATTTCTTTACTGAAAGAGTGGTCAGGCCTTGGAACAGGCTGCCCAGGGAAGTGGTTGAGTCCCCATTCCTGGAAGTATTTAAAAGACGTGTAGATGAGGCGCTTAGGGACATGGTGTAGTGGGCATGGTGTAGTGGGTTGATGGTTGGACTCGATGATCTTAGAGGTCTTTTCCAACTTTAATGATTCTATAACGAAAACAAAGCTTGAGCTGTGCCCACATCCTTCACTTCAATGATAAATAGAAAATGATGTGCAGCCAACCATACGACTGCTGCCCTGCCAGAGAAATCCACACACAGCAATGAGCTGGACTTGAGGAAACGGTGCATCTAGATGGGCACAAAACTGTGGGAATGGTGGAGAAAGCAGGGAGGGATGTTACCCAGAAATTTAATGAAGGATGGGACACAATATATGCCAGTTGCCCTAGTAGAATCTGGCCATCGGATATTAAAAATCACTGTTCTGTACATAAGAAAAGAGCTATACCTGGGATTGTTAAGACCTTCAAATATGCATTGCTGCTCACTTTTTCTTCCTTCAGGGTTCAGGTAATAGTCTCATCCTGGCAGTTCTCTACAGTTTAACAAGTCTAAATTAATTTTTATTTGTTTGGTAAATGACCCTTAATAAAAGGGCTATAAACAAGATGAATGAGTACAGCTGAGGAAACCGCAAATCACATACAATGCACTGTCAAACAAAGGCACCATAAGAGACTTCTCAAAGCAAAGCAAGCCTAGAACAGCCTGTACATTTTGTGCAGGACCCTTAGCATGGGGTGCCTTTTACTGGACTGAAGAAATGTGCTAAAATACCTTAATTTGTGAACTGCTCATTTGCCTAATGTGAGCATAGTAAAAAGTCATTGTTATCAAAGAGGGGGCAAAGACACACAGGCTGGCTTTTATTAGCTTTTCAAAAAGAGAAAATTTGCAGACTTTGGACACTTACTGTCCTGCAGGCTGACATAAGATCTGTAGTCACAGCTCACAGAAATTACTACAGAAATTGTCTGCCATCATCTCCAGAAACAGATCCTCTGTCAGCATTACCTGGAAAGATGCAGACATAGCTGGTGGTACTGAACTCGGAGAGTCCCTTATCTGGGGCATCATGAATCACGCTCAAATAAATCCTTTTCATCTGGTCATTAGCGGAGGTAAGACGTTCAAGGAGGACACGAATCAAAGCAACATCCACAGTATAGTAGTAAAACAGAGTTAGAAATCCTTTCCAGCCTCTGGGCAGAGTAAGAATTTGTTTCCCCCAACACCATCCACGGGCAGCTAACGCAGAGCTGAGTTTTGTTAGCTATGGCCGGGTTTGACTCTGCTCACACGGTCTCATTCAAGCTGGTGTTTTGAATACCACGCTTCCCCTTCACCCCCCTGCTCACTTTTGGGATACGCTTATTGCGACAGTAGGTGTTTTGCCGCTGGTGTAATTACAGGCGCTGTGAGAAGGGCAGCAATCCTCTCAGAGGCAAGCGGATGAGCACTTAAGGCTGCTTGAAGATCATCGCTTCAGGGTATAAACAGAGGGCGACTGCTGAATTGCTTCAAATGATATTGCCCTGCAGATGGATGGAGGTGACTGTGTCAACCTTCTCCTTGGCACCTGCAGCTGCGACACAACGGGCGAGAAAGAAATAGCGGCCAGATCCGTCCCGGTAGCAAAGAAAGCGAGGATTTGGTGTTCCGACAGGACAAATCTCAAAGCCTGACGCAGAAAGCCACGTTATGTTTTATGTTATCTGCTGAGGCAGATGGAAAGGTATTTGTTGCACTAATCAGGAATTCCTGGATGATTTGTTCACTTTGTCAGTAAAAATCAGTTAAGCTTCTTTACCAGACCACAGTCTCTTGATTTTTTTTATATTGAAAATTAGTATCTCACACTCTTGATACAGGGATGAAAACACAGAAACCTAGTTTGACTGAAGACTTGATCTTTAAAATTTTTATAACTGTATCCAGCAGCATGAATCAGCACTGCTCAGTCACCCTCTGAAGTAAAAGAAAGGAAAAAAACCCATCCCCACCCAAAAACCCCACACTAACACCTCCCCATCTCCTTCCCCCCACCAACCCCGCCCCCAAGACATTAACCTTTAACAGAACCTCAATCTAGGCACCCAAACAGCTCTCGGTTGTGGAAGCGTTAGCACTGCTATGCTATATATACAAAATATATAATACATAAATATTAATAATGCAACAAAACTATTAATAGAAATATATTAAGTTATATATAAAAATTAAATATATATATAGCGTTAGCACTGCAGTACCTTCAGGCTATGTGCCATATATATATAAAAAATAAAAATCATGTCTGTGTGTATATATATACATATATTAAAAAAAAAAATACAACTTTGCCTGGGGAATTTCTCAACTTGCAATTTGATCTGTAGGTCTTGCACTGGACTGAGCTTTTCCGAATGCCTGGGGCTACGCAGGGAGCGTGCAGCCCTGTGTACAGCCTGGGGATCCACGCCAGCAACACCTGAAGGCAAATGTCTATGTCACCGGGAACCCATGGGCGTAGCTAGTTTCTGGTTTGCCTAAAGCTAGTGAGTGAATGCTGGAAAAGACACCTTTAGAAAAGGCTTCTATGACTGTGGCCTATTATGGCCAGTAAAATACTTATTTTTATTCAAAACTGTGTGAAAACTAGCAGTCCACATTTTCCAACTTTGGACACACGGATAATAGTAGCAGTTCTGGAAAAAACCCTAGTTTTGTTAAACTGGTAAACTCAGGGTCCATTTCCCATTTCGGCTTGTATTTTTTTTTTAGTGTTTCCAGAAAGTTAGGAGCCTTCTTACTGATAGTTGGCAAGTGCTGATAGCAAACTGCAGTACCAGTGGGGTGGGGGGGGGGGGAAGGAGGAATTGGGGAAGCCTTCCTGGGTCTATTCAAAATCACTTCAGAAGGCACAACAAACGTTTTGAGAGGGGAAAAAAAAAGTTTCAAACTCTGGTAAATGCTTAAAGGAAAATTAAACTTCCTGAATATTAGTTATTCTTTTCATTATATGTGACTTCCCATTTGCAAGTTTTATTTTAATAATCTTCACAGGGTCAATGGAAGGGGAAAGAGTTATGTAAAACCCCCAACTCTTTTGTTGTCATACTGGGGGTATGACATCTTTATCTTTAAGGATCAGGAGGAAAGGGTTGTGTCCTCATGCTAAAGAAGCTAATGAGGCCCATGGGAACACAACTCTGCTAACTTTCAGTGCTATTTACATTGCAGTCACTCTTAATTTCCTGATCTTAACAAGGTTTGAAAGAAAAACATTGCTGATCAACAAAATTTTATCTGCACTCAGAGATAATATACACATTAGGACATATTAGAATTTGACATAGGACATAGCAAAACCACACACATTCATGTATATATAAAGATACTTTCTTATAGGATCTGATAAATAACTTTGTTGTTTCAGAGAATGCCAAACAGCTACAAGATACACAGGCTTTTGATAAATCTCCGTAAATACCTTTAGATATTTTTGTAGTTAACAATGGTTACATAAAATTGAGATTAAAGAAAGAAGTCTTTTGCCAAGGGTTTGATTTTTCCTTTTTAGAAGGCAACTGAGCAGGATTTCTGTTTTTGAAATACTAGCAGTAGGCTAGGCATGGATAAACTTTCCACTGAGATAAGAAGAGCCTGAAGCCCAATTTCCATAGGGGAGTGGAAACAACCAACAAAAACTATGAAACTCAGTAAATAATGATCGATGAGAACAATCCTGTTTGGGCAGAAAAAGCTCTGTGTGTGTGGCAGGGGGGAATTAAGACCTGAAAAGTGACCAAATGTGAGGTATCGCAGGTTTGAGGGGAACTCCTGACCTCAACAAGAATGGATGACACAGCAGGGACTGCTGGTTTTAAAACTTTTTATAAAGAGCACCTCTTCTAGGGAAGGAAAATACAGCAATAAAACACACAGCAAAGGACAACCTTGTATTATACGTGCACCTCACAACAACACAGATGCACGGTCTCTGAACCTGCTCTACCTGATCTTTACGACTCTGAATAACAGCCTGTGTTATCATAGCTTTTACTCTGCCAGACACGTATCTTCATTTGACCTTTTTTGGGAAATTCACGTCAAGGCTAGGTACCGCAAAAATGGGATTTCATGGTTTGGTGTAGAGATCTGCTTGTCTCATCTCCTCACCTGAAGGAAAACATAGAGCAGGTAGGGGTGGAACAACAGCAGCCTGACCACAAAGGTCGGGTAGCTTTGGCTTTAGGTGGAAAATGGGACCAAAAATAAAGCCAACATACACATCCTAAAAGCATGAGTGGGCATATTCTGGGCTCAAAACCCAAAGGCAGATCCACATATCTGAATCTAGGTACGCACCAAGTTTGCAGAGGTTTAGAATAACATAGGACATTGCTGAAATACTTTAAAAGGCTCTGCAGTGCTTGGGCAGAGTATCAATGGCATGACACAGTTGTGACCACAGGGACTTTTCCGGATGCTAATATGAGACTTGCTCTTTTAAAACATAAACCAGAAGGCAGACAATATTTGGCAGGGATTCATATGCTCTCAGAACAAGAAATACTTATCATCAGTGCACAGACTTTAGAGAGAGGTGAAAATTAAACAGAAGTAACGTTTGTCGTTTACAAAATGGTCCCTTTAGATACTAGCATGAAAATACTATATATATTTATATAGTGAATGGGTTACTGTAAGCCTAGGGTTTGGACTTCCATATAATTTAATATTACATCATGATTTACACTAGGAGACAAACAGTTAGAGAAATGCTTAAGCAAAACAGATCAATGCCTTTTATGAGGCCTGGGAATTTAACAAGCCACAGGATAAATATTGACAACCTGCAGACAGGTGGAACAGGTTTGTAAAAAGACATAAAATGACTGTTCTAAGGTTCAAGAAACCTTGAAGCTTACTAGCGGGTTGTACAATATAAGTTCTTGGCATGTTCTCCTCCTGCTAAATAAGGTCAATCAGGCTCAATCTGTGCAGAACTGGGAAGACTTTTAATGTTCTTCTGAAGTAATGCTGCCATCTAGATGTAACCTCCTTACCCATGCCTGCTGCTGCTGATCACTTCTTATTTAGGAGATGCTGCCAAACTGATTAGAGCATAACAAAAGCAAAGCATGCCGTGTGCGTAAAATGTAGCTGTAACTGAAGGTCTGAGTCCAGCCCCAGGCATGTGCTAATTCAGAGGGAAACCAGATTGACTGAAATTCCTCCGTCTGGTGGGGTAGGGGAAGGATGAGGTACCAAACCGCAGCGGATATCAGAGGGAAGCTTTGAGGCAACGACATCGGTGGGCCGAATTGCGTTTCATACTAACTATGTGTGAGGAAAGATTAGACGTTACTATGCAGCCACCACTAGTGGCTGTAGACCCCCACCTCGGCATATATGCATAGAGACTGGGCGGTGCTTAGAGTATCGGTATCAGCAACCTTTTTTGTGAGGCAGGCAAGTTCTTCTGCTCCTGCGGTCCAGCTGGGGAACTAAGTGCAAGGCAGTCTATGGTTCAGCTCGTGAAAAAAATATTCAGACAAAAAACCTCCTATACAACTACATGAGAATTAGACACCAACACAGTTCTAAAGATTTGGGGCTCATTTGACTCATGGGGTCTGTACAAGAGCAGAGATTATATATATCCACTTGTGAGCTGAAACACCTGCCAATGGGACATTTTCATATTTACATAAGCTGCTGCGTTTTACTGGCGAGCTGCGAGTTTGGTGGATCCTGAGAAACTGCAGATTGGATTCAAGCCTGGGTTTTTAAGATTTCTTAGAGCCTCTCTAGCACCACAGTTTTAACAACATGCTTTTCTAGAAGTAAACTGTTTTCATTCCAGGTACACACACGCTCCCTAAACAGGCACAGATCTAGATCTAGATGGGAGGAGGAAAAGGTTACGTTGACTTTTATAGCCCTTACCCTTTATCTAAAGGGCACGTAGGATGACAAAGCAAACCACCAAGAACTCCTATTATGAAGCTCTGACACTGAATCTCTTAATGCATGTTTGCATTTTCTCACTCGTAATATGGAAATAGCATTTAATCTTTTAAGGCCTACAGAAGCAGCTCCGATTTGCATTGCCTAGCAGAGGGAATAGGGCACTGGCCCATCCACAGAGTCCCACGCTGCTTGCGTGCGGAAGACGGACTGGAAATGTGGCACCCTTTTCACATAAGACTTCTGATTCATGTACACAAATAAGCAACATAACTAGCTATTCTGTTATGTTTATTCATTGTAACTCATAAAAGCTGGGCTGAACCAATATAACTATGAAATAGTCTGCTAGACTTCAGAAAATTAGCTCCAAATGTATGACTTGCACTGCCCTAAGCCAGAAACAAAGCATATTGATCAGCAAATCCCAGGCTTAGTTTTCCTAACTGTTACCCACTGAAGCTATCCTGCTACAGGTTTGATGCAGAAATTAATTCAAAAGCATAACCGGGTAGGCAGACTTTCCACAGAAAGCAAGATCATTCTCAAAGTCTACTTAAAGGCATACCCCTTTGGATGCACAGCAGAGTTCAAAGTTGGAAAAAAGATAGGAAACAGAAAAGCAGAGTTTCACTAACGTTGAAAAGGAAAAACCATGGTTTTTTACAGATCCTGGGTCTTCAATACTTCACAGCACTGTTGCAAAAATAATGTAAAAATATTACAGCCACCATGAGTGAATTATTTATGATTAGTAGCATCCTACAGAACCTGCAAATAACATTAGAGCTGCTGGACGGGGCAGAATAAACACACAGGACACCAGGAAATCAAAGAAATTGTTGAATCTATTTTTTAGTGCCTGCAGCACTGCATAGTTCTGTAAATAAAAAAGAAATCCCCTGTTCCCAAGAAAAGGCCAGTCAGATTTGCTATGACTTTTTTTGGCATTCAGTAGAAAGAGCCCACAAAAGGGCACGATCCCTTTAGAGAGCCGACGTGTGATGTTTGCCCCCTCTGCTGCGGATGGGGCTCTGCCTCCCTCCCCGATCAGGCGCTGGGTTTATTCCTCAGCTGCGGCAGGAGCAGCCTCGCAGGCAGATTTCCTGCCAGCGTGCTCACACTCAATGTGGGAATGTCGGACGCAGACAATGAGTGTTTAATAAAAGCTTACAAGGTGGTTTTTTTTTTTCTTTTGAACTTAGGCTTGTTTCATTGCTAATGCAATAATTGATTACAGTTCAAGTCAAATGTGGTCAAAATTCAAATAAACCTATAAACCCCTTTCTGGGAAGTTACAAGGCATTGGAGAGGCCAAAAAATTAAAGAAATAATCCCCCATGTTTCTCAAGACAAACAAATGGCTAGCCCAAGTGTTGCTAAAGAATTCAGGGCAAAGCAGAGCAGAGCAGAAGCCGCTCAGAGCTGTGCTGAAACGGAGAGCGGGTTGTCTACTCCCGGACAATGCTCTGCCTCCAGCCAGCTCATTGCTGTTATCTCCCGTCTGCTAGTAGTAAGCATCTAGAGGACAGTCTTCCTGTAAGCTGTCCATTTTCCAGAGAGAGAAAATGTTCATCTTCCATACTTCAGGATCAAGAGGTTAGAGAGAGAATTAATGATAGCGCAGGAATAGCATCCATCGTCTCTCAGCGTTCACCAAGGCAAGTGCCACACAAAATATCCCAAGCATTGCGCTACTTTAAGTGTTACAAACCTAGCCTGACTGTAAACTACAGGGACAGAAGCAGATTTCATGGTTTACAGGGATTTCTTTCTCCAACTCTCTTCTGGCTTCAGTGGAACTTTAAGGATTTTTCTCCTTATTTTGGTTTTGTGATATTTTCTCTCCTCTGTTTTAATTGCCTCCAGCAAAGTTATTTAATCCTCTAGCTTCCTTCCTGCACGTAGAAGTATGAAATTATGCTGAACACAGCAAATATGCATCTTTTTCACAGGTTTTAAAATGAACAAGTTTCCCATAAAGAGCAAGGAAGTATCTGTAGAAATCTTGCAACACTCTTTCTTGTGGTTACTTGAATGTATTCAGATATTTTAAGAATGTGTCTTCAGAGAGAGCTCGTCTCTCAGGTTTTCCTGTCACCACCTCCTGTTTCGGCAGTTTATATTTTTCATGTAAGTAAGTTCAGTGACCACTGTTAAATGAACTATGGATTGCAATTCCCCATGGGCAGACATCCACATCACTAGAGCCACTGCTCTGACCGGTATTGACCCTTCAGCTGGAAACTACACATAAAACAAAGACTAATGCATTACAGAAATAAAAACATGGTCTGTCCAGAAAATGGTTAAAAAAACCAATGTTAGGGCAGTGTGGAAAAGTCTGTATTTTTACTGTCAAGATACATCTCTTCTTTGGATAAATAAAAGGACAACAATTCTAAGCCCAGCAACCCCTAGGAAAACTGACTTCGATTGACAAAAACATAACAAGTGTGGAAAAATGTTGTCCGAAACGGCATGCGTGTGTCAGGAGGATTTTTTTTTTTCCATCATTTGATTTGCTAGATACCTCGATATTAAGGTAAAGAGTGTAACTCCGCTCAAGTCAGCAAGTTCCTACTAGTTGCTGATGCAAACATCCCAAGCCCTAGCAAAGTCTGCTGCCATTTATGGCAATGGGGTTATTTTCTCAACTGCCTATCTGCATGATGAGATGTTTTCTCAATTTCCACCTCCCTTTTGTTTTCTGCCAGTTCCTGCAGTGAGGTCAAAATCCTCTGACCATTTACTGGGAGCTGGATTTGCAGACAGCGGTCCCACCGAACCTGACATGGTGCCGATGTCAGGGGGTTCACTCATCCAGTAAGGATTTAATTTATATAGTCTTACCAATGATTCAAATATTAGGTAAAGGTGAACCAAAGCAGAATAAATACCCAAACCAGAGAATTTCTCTGTGTAGAACCAGAACTGAAGCCAGTAATTTTATGTTCCTTTGATCATTTTCTCTTGAAGAGACCATGCAGAAATCTTTTGCTGGCATTCACCTACACACTCCACACCACTGAAACTACCTGCTGCTACGTCTCCTCAAGCAGGATTGTCTCATCTTCCACCCTTCCAGATGTTCCTTTGTACTGTGACACCCACCTCTTTCATCGGGATTTTGTCACGGACTTGTGCATTTCCAGCAAAATGACACTTGGCTTAGAAAGCTTAGTAGATGCTCAGGATCTACCTTAACATTCATTTATCTCCAATTAAAAGAATATCTCAAGCGCTGCTGTGGTACAACCAGCGTTCCCTTTGAGGGGTTCGCAACAAAGCCACTGCAGGTCACTGTTGGTTTCCTCAGAAGCCACCAGTGCCTCAAGCACAGTTCCCACCCTGGAGCTCCCACACCACTAGCTGCCCGTGCTGGCACAGGAGGTGCTGGGGTTTCTGCACCCCCAGCTATAGGAGGGAAGGCATCAGCATAACCCCAGAGCCTCTTGTTCCCAGTAGCAGGGCAGGATCCCTGGGGAACCCCTGCCACTTGCCTGTGGGTCTCTCCCAGGTGATCCTTCCCTTCAGCTTGCCGAGGGATGCTGCGTAACAGGGCAGCTGGTATCTCACCCTGAGGGCTGTAAAGGTTTGCCGCTGCTAGGGCCACGCAAGACGATGCACACACATTTTATATAACAGATTGTCCTTGCCCGTGACATTTTTGCTATACCCAAGCCGCCAAATAACAGATGGTAATGACAAAACCTTGTGCAAAATGAAGAAATCAGCTGATGTGGTAAAAGCACTGGTCCATAATAGGACCCTGGGTAATGAGACCATGAAGAGAGAGTGCTTGGGTCACCCCATCAGATTACATCATACTCAGTGCATCATTACACCTGACATTTCATCTAACCTGTTTAATACCTCTACTGATAGCATGTTGGCCACACTGATCGGGATCAATTTCCCTTATTATTAGGCATTTTTCCCCCTTACTGTTTAATCCAAAGTCTGTCTCACTCTGGCCACTACAATGACGGACATGACACGATGATCTTAGAAGTCTTTTCCAACCTTAATGATTCTATGATTAAAAACCCCACCGCTATTGTAGCAGGAACACCAATTCCTTTGTTCTACTGCAGTTATAGTTTAGAGATTAGGATGTCCTACCTACCTAACATTCCCTTCTGCTTTCAAGGGAATACAGCGTTATTGTCCTAGGTTGTGACGCAGAGTTATATTGCGTTGCTTGATACAGAGATGCTGCCTTCTGAAGATAAAGAGGGCTATATAAATAATTCAGCATGAAGAGAACAGAGTGCCCTGAAATCTATCATACATTACAGTTATCACTGCCTGAAAGGAAAAAAAAAAAAAAATCTGCAGAACAACACTTTGCTAGCTGGGAAACACATGCCATGATCTTCCTACCTTAACACAGAAACTCCCAAAGAATTACATGGTCCAAATTAAAAATCGATTAATCTTTCTTAGCATGAAAATCCTTTAGATTTAAAAAAAACTTCCTTTTTCATTATCTAGAGGAACCCACAAGTTAGAAAAGGACTCTACTCAATTATCCTTTAACGTGGCACTCCAGTCCTCCATCCTCCCTGGTACAAATGGATGGTGAGTGGACTGAAAGCCCAGGAAATGTGGAAGGGAAAAACAAGTTTCTCCAAGAGGTGGCACCAAACTGCTGTCTGAGGATCCTGCGAAGGAGCATGAAAGGTCTCTCTTTCTACTCAGTCTTTCATAGATTCCCCACTTAAAATCATTTTCTTATTTACAGCACATGGAATAGGTACTAGGTGGGAAAGACAAGCATTTGGCATGCAGAGTTTTTCTCTGTAAAATCTGAGATACTTCATGGGAGAAAAGCCTGCTTGGCACGCTCTCACTCCCAGCCTCTCACCCTCGTGCGAGTAAATAACTTGCATGTCTGTGGCTGGACAGACTGGCTCAATAACTCATTCTTGTCCAAGTCAAAAAGGCAGAAGCATTCGAGATTAGTTCTAAACTGAGTACAACTAAAATTCAGTACCATTTATATTTTAATCTACCCAAGTTTTTATGGTCTTGGTACAGAAAGGAGATAGAAGACATCAAATCACACAGACAAAAACATCAGAAGAAACAATACCACAGAATCCAAAAGTTATTTCCCCTCTCTTGTAGTAAGGAAAGAGATTATTTACATTCAGTATTTCAACTGCTGAGGGTGCTGACAGAGAGAGTCAATAATTCAGATCTACTTCAACAGCGCATAGAAGTCACAACTTCTTGGTGATGTCCTCTACTTCTTATATTGACAGTATTAGTTTATATTTTCCATTGGTCAGCTAACGTTGGTTTCTGATGCAACTTTCTCACTCGTGATATGAGCTATTACCCAGCAAGGCAGCCAAAATTGAATTGTTTCCATGATAAATCCCACCCACATCTGAGATTACACATCACAGCTGGAACTGTGATTTTATAACTACTAAACAGCAGAGTCAGCCAAAATGGTTAGAAGTTCAGCAGTGCGGTCTCTGTTCTCACAGCAGTATCTGTACTGAGCCCCAGGCTTCGCAGTGCCACGGGAGAGATGCTGGCCAGGCATCCTGCAGACCCTCCAGAAAAGTCATCCCTGCCAAGGAACGCAGCTGGTTTAACAGAGCCCCTCCACCACCTTAGCAGTATTAGGGGATAATCCTTTTCCTCAGGGGTCACAGTTCATTTTTCCATCACAGACACATTACTGTCAGTCTAAGACGCTAGATTACCAACTGCCTGCATCTCTCAGCCTGCGAGACTGGACAAAGCACCTATCAGAAATGATAACAACCCCCAAAACAAAGCTATAACCTAAAAAGGGGCAGTTTATATCCAGCCAGCTCACCTTCCTAGCAGTTCAGTTTAACAGCCCCCAAGCTTGCAAAACCTCTACTCCATTGATAGGATTGGCTGCGGCCGTTTCATTTGACCCCAAAAGGCTGAAGAAATAAATCCCATTCGGTTCACTGCAAATCCATACATGTGGAAAGCTGCAGTCCTTATCAACGAGGGGTTTTCCCCCCAAGATGAGCTGTTAGCAACAGCAGGAGTTAGAGCTCACTGATGGAAGCACGAAGGGGAGTGGGGGGAAGAAAGGAGAAACTTTCTTAGGAAGCCTCGAGTGTAAACTGTCCAAGATATGATCGATCTCATCAGGTCTACAAAAGTAACAGCAGTCTTTAAAATGTGCCCTGGCTAACTTGTTCCTCAAATTTTGCCCTCAGTTAGGCAGGGGCATTCTGGTTCACTGGTCTTGCAGGGTGTGGTGGGATCCTAAGGCCACTTGAGAAAACAAACACCCTGCAGCCTCTCAGGATGTGCATCTCCAAGAGAATTGGGTTTTTTCCCCCTACAGGAAGGAGGGGCGCACAGAGACCATACTCATCATCCCTCCTTCTGGTGTAATAGCAACTCAGATTGAAGCCAAAGGACCTCATACAGTCTGACAAGTTCCTGTGATCATCATAACTATGCTATTATTATTATTCTAAATAATTCTAATAATAGTCTTAGTAATTTAAATTACTGTCCTCTACGCAACAGCCACTACTGCAGTATTACTCCTCTAGCTATCTTGCTTTTTCCTTTCCTTCCGTACAAAATGTCTAACTCAGCACTGCTCCAGCCCTCTTCATTTCCTCTCCTGAGAGAGGCATAGCACCCAAACAACCAAAAAGTAAAATCAAAAGTGGTGCCTTACGATGTTAATAAGGATGATTTGGCAGTGAATATTACACACTCTTCTTTTAAGTCGGACCACAACAGGTTTCATCACAGGATGTCAGAAATCCAGATTTCTACTCAATGCCAAAAAGCACTTTTGGATTTTTCCCTCTGAAGGTGGTCTTTCATTGTGGCTAACTCCATCTGCGTGCCCCACATAGCCACATCACCGAATTTAGCGTCATGACTAACAATGAGTAACATAAAGGCACTCACACTATTTTTTGGAGCAACTCTACGATAAATTTTCCTTACAGCCACCTCAGGGCAAGCACGGCAGCAGCACACGGCTGTGCGTGTGCAGCACCGCTCCAGTCGGGCATGCCACGTGCCCTGCCCTGGCCTCTGCTGCCACTCACAGGCACGTATGTGCCCCTGCCCTGGCCACACGCAAAGCTGCTTCTGCAGCTCTTCCTCATGGTCTCCCTCATCCCACCAAGCAAGCACTTAAGCTTCGGTATGCAAAATGTTAACCCCCAAGTAGGGAGTAGGCGGCGAGGAAGCTACCTCTCCTTCACGATACATAAGAACAAGGAGAATCTGTGTCCTCACCCAGGTATCTGCTTTCTCCAGTCCTTTTAAAAATCATAAGATAAATGTCAGCCTGCATCTATTACTAAACGCGAGGAAGAAAAAATAAATGGCTTCTGCTACATATTAGACTGATTACAGACCACAGGCTGCTAGCGATGGTGACTCATTGCCTTGAAATGATTGCTTAGGAAAGCCAAACACGGGGGTTACTCTCTGGCCCTGAGCACCAAACTTGCTCATCTTCCTTTCCACTAAAGTGCCCAGGCCCAACTGAATACAGGATTTCTTAGGCACCCCATCCACACCCCGAAAACCAGTACCCTCAGCTAAGAGACACTTTGGAAATTTATATTACCTTACAAGGCACATTTAAGAGCAATGAGGAATGCAGAGGACAGAGCGCATCAGAAGTCTTGCAGGTGGGACACGGGAAAGATGTCCTCTTCTGAGAGTAGGTACCAAAACTCCTGGCAGCTGTCACCAAAATCAACTACTTCCAGCATGTTGTGGAGGATCCTCTTTTGTCTTCTTATTCAAAATAGTATCTAGAGAGCTGTGCCCAAGTTTTATAAAATACCTCAGTGCTTGGGATATTTTCTGTCTCCCTCTTTCCCTTTGTCCCCCTCTCTCTCACACATACGTGCACAGATTTTTGAGTACATGTCCCCTGTGTTAAGACAAACTCTCATTTCCATTTTCTTGTCCTCACCATATAACTCTTTATTCCTTTCTTGACATCACCTGACCTCAAAAAAAAAAAAAAAAGAGAGGAGAAAGCACACTTATACAAATGGCCCAACACTAAGATGTCCCCAGGGGCTGTATGCTATAAATCCACCCCCTGAAGGGATGCAGCTCTTTTCCCAGACATTCATTCCCTGGACAAGCAGCCCAGCCAGTGCCTATCCCAATTCCCAATTGCCATGGGTCTCCCAGCGTGACAGGAGTTCCCGTGGCCACGGCAGGCACCCTGGAACAGGTCCTCCCTCATTGTGAACAGCCCTGAGCTACTACTCTGTAATAGGAGATCAACCCCTGTTTTGAAAAGATGGGACCATAAAGGCAACAACAGTTGCAGCCAAGCCATGTTACAGTTATTATTTCTTTTAAACCCTAGCCTTTATCCGAAATTGTTTTTTGCTGCTGCCCAGGAAGTGCCAGATCTGAACAAGGACCAGCTCTAAGCTCTATCATTATAATGGACACACGCTGGGCAGGGGAGAGACAGTGCCCAATACCACTCATTTCCTAAAGCTGTTTTCCTCAGCGCTGTTTTTGAAGTGCCATCGTAACACTAAACAACTTCCACACTCAAACACAAGAGCAGACCACACTCGGGAACTCATAGGAGTCATTTATCAGGCACGAGGGTGAGACAGAAACAAGCCTGCTTAGCATCACCCATACATTTTATATCTCTCCTTATTTTTAGGAAACCTTCCACTCCCTTTCTTACTGAGGCATAAAAAGATAGGAGTAGCTTTCTGTACAAACACAAGACCCACTCTGAATGAGCTCCTTACCATTCATAAAAACAGAAGAAAACTCAGGTAAGATTTCCTCCAACAGTGCCCCTGAATAAAACTGACAGTAGTACTTCGCCCTGTTATTCCAGCAGCTCCCATCCACTCTTTCAGCACACAAAGAGCTTCAGAAACTTCAGACCAACCCAAGTACCTCTAATTCCTCTCTCCACTTAAAAACAGCCCAGCAGCTCCTCTCTCTTCAAATCCTCCTCCTGCTAATAAGCATCACCTGAATGAGTCTCCTGCCACAATGAAGCAGCAACTGCAGCAATTACACCAGGGATTCTGCTCTCCCATGTCAATTTGTAAGTCTGAATATTCCCTGGTTTTTACTTTGGGCTGCTACATATATAATGCATCCCAAAATATTTTCAGCCAACTTTTACAATACTTGGAGTTTATCATATACTTCTAATCCCTTGAATCAAGTGATTAAAAAAATAATCCTCAAAATAAATTAAGTTAGATGCTCCCAGCACTCACAGTTGCAAAGCTTGAAAATAAGAGCCATTTTGACTAAAAGCTCAGAATTTGAATAAATAAAGACAGCCCAAAAGTTCAAAACATTTTAAATTTAATTATTTTACAACTATCCCATGATTTTGTTTTATTTTACTCTAAAGGCTCAAATCCTGACTTTTTTTTTTTTAAATAGCTGCAGGCCTCAACAATTGACTATGCAATAGACACTTTAAGAAGCAAATCTAGAGTCTGAGATGCAAGCCTCTGACACAATACGCATACCCCAGGTGGCTGAAAGCCAGCGCTTGTAAAGGGACTTGCTGACATCAGGATGTCCCCCCCTGCAGAGAGCAGCTCGGACAAGCAGGATTCCTTTCAAGACCTCAAGCAATTCAGACGTTGATCCCATCAAGCTACCATATGTCAGAAGCAATACACCATTTAATTTTGACTCCATGCCACAAATTCACTCTGCCATTTTTAACTCCCCATTAAATGCCCGCTCCTTCCCTTCAGCAATAATTCCCACCATTTGTTTAACCCCTAAGTCCCTCATTCTCCCGGATAAGGAGCCATTAAGTGTCAAATGTGTACACAGATAGAAAGAAACTGAACCTGCACAAGAATTGAACCTCGACAACTGGGACTCTTTCTGGAAGGTCATGTGAGCTTGTATGTGGGTCAAAACACAGTATGGGAAACGCTTCAAATATTTGCTTAAAAAATTAAGTTTAAAAGAAGTACCAATTCTATGTACCTGCTTTTGAAATTTTACTTTAAAGGAAAGAGCACTCGCAGATGACTCCAGATTGAGCTCAGCTCTTCAGCAAACGTTTCTCCCTTGGTTTTGTCATTGGGTCAGACAACAAATCACACCTCTGAGGACCACTCCGATTCAGAGGAGTCCCAAGTGGGCTTTGCGGGTGGCCTCAGTGAACTTTCTCGTTGGTCTGTACTTCCCCCAGGGCTTAGCCCTTCCTCCAGGACAGTTTTCGGACTGACACTGTTCTTCTGCTTCTTTCTCCCAGTCTCTCCCCCGTTGCAAAGACGACGTTGCTTGTTTTTTCAGGTCATTCCTCTGAGTTGTTTCCAGATCTCCAGAGAATATTTTGCAGACTGGCCCAGACTCTTCAGTATTCTTCTGAAACTGCACCTCTTCTTCAGGAAGGTTTTTTTTGGCTCTTTCCCATTGCACAAGGACTTTCTCCTTAAAGTTCCCTTGCTTTCTAACACACTGCTCCTGAGATCTCTCCAGGTCTTTCTGAGCCCTCTCCTGTTTCTCCAGGGCTTTCTTCTAAGCTTTCTCTTGCTCACACAGGACCTCTTTCTGAGCTCTCTCAAGTTCTTCTAGGGCCTTTTTTTTTGCTTTCTCCAGTTCTTCCAAGATTTTATTAGCTTTGTTTTGTTCATTCTTAGCCCTCTCCTTCTCTAAGGCTTGTAGCTGTGTTTTTGCAAGTCCTTTCAGGATTTTCTGTGCTCTCTCTTGTTCTCTGACAGCCCTTATTTAAGCTCTCACCTGCTCCTCCACAGCTTTTCTTTGTGATTGCTGCAGTTCCTCTAGAGTCTTCTGAGCTCTCTTCTGTTCTTCTAATGCAGCCCTCTGAGCTCATTCTTGCTCTCATAGGGCCTTTCTATAAGCTTTCTCCAGTTCCTCCAGAGCATTTTTCCTCCAGAGCCATCTCCAATTCTTCCAGGGCCTTTTTCTGAGCTCTTGCTAGTTCCTCTAGGGCTTTTTCAACTCCTTTTTCTTTCAGGGGTTTCTTCTGAGCTCTCTCATGTTCTTCCTTGGCTTCCTTCTGTTTTTTTTATCAGTCCTACCAAAGCCTGCTGTTGAGCTTTCTCCAGTTCCTGAAGAGTCTTCAAGTGGTTTCTCTCTTCTTCCAACAACTTCCTCTGTGCATTCTCCTGTTGCTCCAGAACTTTCCATGGGGCTTTTTCCTCTTCCTCAAGCCCCACCTGTTGGGTTTTAAACTGCTCTTCCATCTGCAAAGCAATCAACTGTTGCTCAAGTTCCAGGTACCACACTGCCTCCTGCAATGCTTTTTGTTCCAGACTCTCCTGTTGCTCTGTCACCTCCTGTGGTATGTTCTCCTGCTGAGCTAATATCTTCTGCTTGACTTGATATTGAGCTAATATCTTCTGTATTCTTTCTCCATGGCCTCTTCCCAAGATTTGTCCTTCTCCTGACAGCTGTTTTGTTCCTCCAGAGCTGCTTTCTTAACTCTTTCCATATCTTTGGGGGCATGGAATTGGTGTCTTCATTATAACCCAGTTGGCAGGCTGGTTCAAGGTCTCTGGCAGCTTTGTGCCAGCAACTAGGAGCTGGAATGCCTTACCTCACCAGTGGTAGGGTTGTGGAGAACCAGGGTCGATTTTTATTGCTTTGTCATAGTCCCTAATGGCAGCTATTGATTTCAGCAACTTCAGGTAGACACTGGCTCGGCTTACATATAAGACTGCAAGTTGTGGGTTCACTGATGGTGTCAGTGGACAACTCAACAGTTTTGTGAAATTCACCTGCTCTCAATGCACGAAAGGCTTCCCTTTCCTTTCCAATGGCCTGTTTCATTATCTTGTTAGCTATCTTCAGGTTGTCGTCTCCTATTTTCTGATGATCTTCTTCAGCCTCTTCAGCTAATCCTTCATTTTCAGCATCAAGTTCACTGTCCTCAGTCTTTGATTCTCCACTGGGCTTTTCCTCCCCCTCAGCCCTACATGGACCTTCCATGTAAAACTTATTCTCTTCTGGATATTGCTTTTGCTTTTCAGATAAACAGTCATTATCAGGTTCCTGGGAGGTCCAAAGGTGAACCTGTTCATGCTCTTCAGCATTCCAAAGCTGTGATTTTTCCTTTTCTTGAGAAGTCGGAAGCTGATCCCTCTCCTCTTCTGCCATGGATTTCCCCACCATTGGCAATGCAGCCAATGATTGCTTTGTCTTTTGTTTCTCCTCATACTTTTTTTAGTGCCTGGCAATTTTCTGTACTCTTCTGTGAACCTCCTTCAACATGTTATTGGTATCTTCATTGTAATCCAGCTGGCAGGCCAGTGCAAGGTCCTTGGCAGCCTGCTGCCAGTGACCCAGGAGCCAAAATGCTTTCCCTCTCCACTTGTACGGCTGTGCAGTATTCAGGTTGATTTTTATGGCTTTGTCACAGTCTCTGATGGCAGCATTTGGCTTTTGCAACTGTACAGACACACTGGCTCGGTTGACATACAAAGTACTAAGCCGTGGGTTCAGTTTGATGGCATCAATGAAGAGCTGAACAGCAGTTTGAAATTCACCTCTTCCCAACACATCAAAAGCCACCTTTTTCTTTTCATCAGCCTGCTTCGTCATATCACTGGTTACCTCCAAATTCTCATCTCCCATCTTTAGGGGTTCATCCTCTTCTGGATCAATCTCCCCTTTGTTGTCTGTCTTCAACTCACGCTCATCCCTGCCCAGCTCTTGACTGGACTCTTCCTCCCTCTCAAACTTTGCCTGAGCCTCAGAATCTAACTTACAAGCCAAGGAAATGTTACAGGCAGCCTCTTTTAAACGCCCCAAAAGCTGGAGGGCTTTTCCTCGGTATTTATAGGCCTGTGCTGAACTGGGATTGAGTTAATAGCTCTGTTACAGTAACTAATGGCCATAGTTCGTTCTTGCAGCTGCAAAAAGACACTGGCTCTGTTAATGTGTGAGCTGGCAAGCTGTAGATTCAGCTTGATGACGCTGGATAGCATATCAACTGCTTTCTGATTTTCACTTCTAGCTAAGAAATCAACGGCCTCTCTTGTTTTTTCAACAATCATCTGTTTCATCACCTCCTCTGATAGCCCTAAACTCTGTCCCTCTTTTTTTTTTGTGGATTATCTGTTTGTGGATCAGTTGTCTTCTCTGTAGCATTTTCCAAACCATGCTCACCCTCATCTTCTTGAAACTTTCCTGCTGCTGTAACTAGCTCCTTTGCATCTGTTTTGCTTGAAGCAGATGGTAAGTAATTTTCTGTACTTTCTATGGATTTCCAGAGAAAGCGATGATTCTCAGAATTTAGAAAAGATGGGTCTGATTTTGCCAGTATTTTCCTTGAACGCATGGTGCTAAGATCCCAAAAGGATGATATTATACAGAATTCGTTGTCACTGAAAGCAGAGGAAGAAAAATAAGACGAAAAATGGCTTAACTGAGAGCTCTGACTATTAAGTTAGTGCCAGGTATACATGGCAAGCTTGCCTGTTCTTCTTCCTTCTGTTGTCTTGCTGCTAGACCTAATTAAGGGGTTAAGGCCAGCCACAGGGTCCCAATGACTTCAAAAACTAGAATAGAATTTGTCACTTCATATATTGTGTCATCATTGGAATCCTGAGATGGCTTCTTAAAGTCGTATCACACAGGAAGAGGTCCCTGTAATCTTTCTTCTTCAATTTATTGCACATTTTACGCATCACAGGGATACGTGTGTGCACCTGGAGGTGTGCATGCCTGTTACAAAGAGCAGACACAGGACTGGAGAGTTTATTTATTTGTTTTCACATTTAAACAAAAACATTTTTTATGCCCCACAACCAACATGAAGGCAATAACAGCTGGATAAGAATTTTGTGCTTTGATCAAGTATTTTCCCTTACAAATGAAAAATGAAAACTAAACAGCTTGTCCTGACAATAACACATGCCTATGGCAAATATGAAGACCAAAAAAAATGTGCAGCACAGTTGCATGGGGTATCCTTTGTTAGGACATGTTCCAAAATTTTGTAAAACTAACTTTTTCTGAAGTCTATACATTTGCTTCCCAGGAACATCTTCGGAGCTCCAAAGGTCATTGGAGGGACAATTTACTGCATCTGGAGGAGCCAAGAAATCTTCTTAACACACAGAAAAATCTTAGACTTATTGAAAAGATTCTCAAGCTGAGTCCTTGAACATCCTTACTTAACTTTCATACTGATTTGGGGCTAATGAGCCTCCTTTTCAGTTTACCCCTGGCCAATATTTGTTCTTAGAGTGGATTTGGCTCCAAGGCATCCAACAGGTTCTATCAGGCTGGGCTGGCACTGTATGGTGCTAAAGGCAGGCAACTACTCTGCTCTCATATAGCTCACAAAGTTTTTTAATGGTTCTCTTCAGGTAAAAATTTCGTTTTTTTCATTGTTCCTAAAAAACACCTTTTTACTTCTATCAATTTCAGTAGCTTATTATCTCGTCCGTGCTATGAACACCCAGGTCTCAGTCGTTGTTTCTTTCCTTTCACCCTTGCTTCCAATCTTCTTGATGTGCTTCTTCCCTTTTCTGAAACACCAAGTTCTGGAATCCTATTTCTTAATCCATGTTTTTCTTCACACACCACTGGCTTGCATATTAAGTCCATGTATCTTACGGACTTGAAAAAAACACGTGGACTTGAGGCTACATAGCTTTTGTGTATTTCAGTCCTTGAATCACCCTTTCTAATTTTGCTAACAAGTCAACTTAAAAACATGTTTGCACAATCTCTGCAATATTGATCAGTGTACGGATAGCAAAAACCAGCAAACCCAGGGCAAAAATGAACAGTCCAGACAGGCTCAAGAATTAGCATTGATTCAACAGAAATTTGTTTAACCTGCCACATCTGCAGAACTCAACAAAATACAGTTAACATGATCTAGTTGAAGATGTCCCTGCCCACGGCAGGGGGGTTGGACTAAATGACCTTTAAAGGCCCCTTCCAACCCAAACTATTCTATGATTCTACAATTATAAATAAACGAAATCTACTCTTTCGTATATCTCTTTCGTTGAAAAAAGCAGTCTGTGGCTGTCACTGTTTTGAGGATAATAATGCCATCTAGCGAGAGAAAATGCTCAATGTCCTTGTACATTCTCTTACGGGTACAATTTTACAGAATATTTTAGATTTATCTATTGAAATGGTTGCATGAAAAGTGCACTACAGGAAATAAAATGTCTTCTCATGAGGCCCCCTTTTTTTTTTAAAAAAGCAAGATGTTAACAGTTTTTTCAGCAACACTTTAATATTCATTTGTATGGGAAGATTTTATTATCTTTTCTGGACTTGCCTATTATACATATATATTAAAAAATGAATGTAAATAGATTTTTTTCTTATGGAATATTTTTCAATAAACGCTAAATTTTTCACTGGTTTGCCTTTAAAAAGCTATCTGACAACTGATTACAATGACAATTGATCAGATAAAAACAGGTTTCAAAGTTGATTTTGTTTCTGTTGTTTTGTTGACTCCAAGAAAGGCTGGCAGACACTCTGTCTGCCTATTAAATCCCTTTTTTAATCCATGTTATGATCATGCACTGAGAAATCTAAGAAAATATGAAATACACATTTATGTATGCAGGCAAACATTCCTGAGCTAACACATCCAAAGAAATCTTAGACCAAGGTTGAAAGTCCCCAACTTCCCCACAGACAAAAATGTCCAGGTAAAAGAAGAGAGTATGTCTGCAAGAAGAATGGAGGTGGAGATGCCTTAATTATCCGTAAAGACCTCAAATAAGTCAGATGCTGCTCTTATATATAACCCCTTTGCACTGCTGCATGTCATAGCACAAGAAACACCACAGTTGGCGCAGGGAGAAGAGCAGTTGGCACCTTGCTAACATGTAAGGCCAGTACAGTTACAACACAGGTGCGTTCCTTTGCTTTTTTCACTTTTGAGACCCCATCTGCTCCAAAAGCTCAGACTGGTGAGCTTATGCTTACATTAGGCTAAAAAAATTCAAAATTACAGTAAGCGGGGTACTCGCAGAGGGGGGATGCATGTATTATACATAAGACTCAATCATATAGCGGATACAGAAGTAGCAACAAAAAGTGCAAGCACGGTAAAGATGTGCCGAGACTCTATGTCTGACCCCAGCAGCAGAGAAACAGGGCTCGAGGCTCACCTCCCTCCTCAGCTCTGGGAGAGCCTGCACGCATCCCTCTGGGCAACATGGCCCAGGTAACAACAGTGATAAGGCAGGAATGTGAACATAAACCGTGTGGGGGAATAAAATGCCTGTAACTGTTCTGGGAGAAAAACCGGTAACGCTAAGAGCAAGTTAGCAGTGCCAAAACTTGCCTGAGACAATCATCGGGTGGATTAAAAAGCAACCAGGAGACTTTTGAAAAAAGGTGTCAGCCTGAAAAGAAGCATAAAAGAAGCCTGGCCGTTTGGCAGCTGTGAGAAGTGGGATCGGAGCAGCGGTCGCAGGGGTTGGCACAGCCAGAAGCTGTCCTGCATAGGCACCACCACCTCCGCGAGTTGCCCCCACGGCACCGTGAGCATCCCGCCTCCTGCACCCATCCCGCAGGGGGTGCAAGGTGTGCACCTGTAACCCACACTGCCATCGGGGTACAAGTAACCACGAATATGTGTTCATGTATGCGTTTGGGATGAGCTGCAGAAAAGTGCTTAGAAATTTATAGGCATTTATTAACGTCTTTTGTCTGGTATTGGGGTTTATCTATCGCATTGCTCATACCAATCCTTAAAGTTTCGTTCACTGACTGCCAGTTACTTGTGGTTAATAAACAATAGGCTCCTTTGAGCCCGATTTAAAACACGTGAGTTGACCAGTTTTCCCCTGAGACAGCAATACCCTGTTCACCATGGTAGATCTGTTCTGAAGCTCATTCGGACACTTGACTCTTCCCACGCAAGGGCTGATGCATCTTCTCAGATGTATGAATTGCTCTGGGTATCAGGACACTTTCAAGTTTGTTGTTGAAGCATCTACACTCCATGATATTTAGCTCCATGAAAGCAGTGGGTACCCAGCAATGCCTGAAATAAACTTCTGGCAAATACATATATATTTGTCACTCAAAATTTGCTCTTTTAGTTTGACAAACTGTAAGAAGGATCCCCTGACAGAATTATGACTTCACAACTCACAGCTGTTATTTATGCTCTATAAAATGTCACCAACATCTGCTACCGTAGCTAAATGCAGTACTGCAATGCGATTTTAAGCTCAGATGTAAACAAATAAAAATTGTTTCCAATCAATGGCATAAAAGGCAATAAAGCTGAAATAACCCTGAGTATTTTAAAATCTATAAGGGTATCAATCAGTTGAATGATTGATGAGATGCATACGAGAACAGAAAGCTTCAGTTTTCCACATGTAATTCTTATGTGTCTGTCTGAATAAATTCGAGGTTTTCAAGTGTTGTTTGTATTTTTCATCTGTTTCCATGTCATGTTGGCATTCCTGGTCCTCACGTTTAATATTCACAGAAAGACAGGTGCCCCTCCACATAGTGCCTTAGGATTGGTCACCTCTGTCACTTCAGAACTGCCACTGGCACACTGACAGTCACATCCAGAAAGGGATGTCCTGGGACACCGAGCCAGACCTGCAGGCACCTCCTGCGCGGGCTCATGTCGCATAGCACTCAGGCTAGCAGCCACCCTGACCTGGCTGGCAAGAGGAACACACACGCTTGCCTTGGGGCAGCCAAATGTCTCCAACTGTTCTTTCCAGCATCTTTCCAAAATAGCTTTGATCAGTGAAAAAGCATCAGTTCTTGCAATGCGAACACGTAAAATTTAGAAACATCTCGTGAAACACTTTGAGAAATGTAATCACTTCCATAAGGGATGCTAGCCCAAATGTGCACTTCCAAATACAGAGTCTTACAGTCTGCAATGGATCTTCATTCCCCACCTTTTGTTTCCTTCAGTACCAAGAAGTCCTCTAACATGGCTCACCTAGAGCAAAAGAACCTGTCTTGGTCTCCTAAATTCCAGTAAGACCTTCACTTCTTGGGCTTTTCTGAAAGGAGTCCCTGGAAAAAAATCAGAAAGGGACACTGGAGAAAGCATTAGAAGGCCAAAGACTGGACGGTCAAACCTTGGGCCGCTATGTCCATTCGTTGGGGCATACTGATAGCCAGTCTCCTAGAAGTAAACTTCACCAGGATAGACAATGATGAGAACTTTTTCCAAATGTGCAGCTCTATTCACATACCCCAAAGGCGTGGGCTGGTGCCAGAGAAGCAGGGTCCAGAGGTCAGTAGCCATCAGAATAGCCCTGTTCTCCCTGGAGTCACGTCAACACTGAGTTGTATAGGATGGAGATGGTGCCAAATGTCATCGAGATCTTGCTAGTGCTAAATAAGATCAATGAGAAGGTTTTCTCCACCTCTGGCAGATGGAAAAAACTCCCAAGTGGAGGGTAGCTGGGGAGCTTTTCACAGAATATGAATGCTAGTTAACTTTCTACTCTGAAACAGACCCTCCTCCACTGATACTTGGAGATGCCAAAAGACTGCAACTACAAAACTTCCCCAGCACCACAGTTTTAGTTTGGCGCAGGCAACCTATCAGCAGAACGAAGGAAGTCACCATTGCTAGATGACCTTTAAAAAGTAATATCTTGTAAACTCTAAATTTTCAGAGACAAATCCTGAGAGAAAGATAGCTACAGATGCCTTACTACCTTGAGGACCCATTAAGAGAAGCACAATTTGAAAGTGCCCAGGAGCTGATAAATTAACCTCTAGATAGCCTATGTGTTCACAGAGCTTGGAGCCATCAGACGCTCTGAGATTGTCTGTCCCCTTCTGAGGCTCTAGCTCACGAGGCTGGCTGGGACAGTACTGTACCAAACAACTGTCATTGAAGATAGCCAGAAGAAGCTGGATTTTGTCAAACAGCACTAGCTGTGTCTAGCAGAGTAGCATTTATAAGTAAGGTTTGAGATTAAGGAATGGAATAAACTATCTTCCACTCCATGGACTGTTCCAAGGACTTGAGGGGGATGTTTAATGAGGGTGCCAACATTTCAAGCAGCTCCAAGAAAGCTGAGGAATCTAAGGATGGACAAGTAAAGATCATCCTTCAGAACAACTTGCAGAGGTAATTAAGAGCCAGAGAAGACTGAAGAACCTCTGCATTCAGTGCTACATTCAAGGGTCGACAGACAGTTTGAAACCAATGCAGAAAATACTATAAATGATTTAACAATAGCTATCTGATAAGCAAAATCTACAAGTACACAATGCAGCACTTGAGGACTACTAGTAAGGCAGGCCAAAGCCACATGACTAATTAACTGCAGACAAGAGACTGAGCCAAGATCTAATGCGTAGGAATAAGGTGGAGACCTGTGAGCTCCAAGAAAAGAAAGTAAAAATGCTCCAAGAGGAAATGACAGAGAAGCGCAACACCGTTCCCCTCCATTTTAGCTGCATGCTGGGTGGGTGCACGTTTCAGACCTAAAGGACTGACCTCATTAGTACAGCCAACAAAAAATTACCTGGCTTCAGCGCTTGTACATAGGTACACCTATAGCGCAACTGTACATTTAGATAAAGCACTTGGAGTAGAATTACGAATGTTTTAAAATTACGTAAAGGAGACTCACCTCAGCGAAAAAGTGGGAGTTAATGTATAAAACCTTTTACAGTCCAAAAGGAAGCCCAGCCCAACTCATATTACAATTTATCAGTGGTTGCTTCTTAACAGTTGTAAGACTGGAACAAACTGGTGTTTGCCATTTATTTCCAGAGTAGATCGCTACCCACATGAAATCTACAAGTGACTCCAATTGTGGTTCCTTATCCCTCCTGCAAGAGAGGACATAGGGCCTAAGACTGCTACAGGAGATCCCATATTACTCAAGTCTTCTCAAGCCCTCTGGACCTACTCAAGTCTTGTCCATCTAGAAAAGCTTCACAGAGATTATTTAATTGATAATTCATATCCACTGGCCCTCTCTCAGGCTGCAACCCTGAGAAGGGAGGCCATACACTGCTCTAGGGTAAAAGAACAGAAAAAGGCACTTTGGATATTTTCTGTGTACCATATTTTGCAATTATTTTAAAAAACGGAAGTCTTATTAGCCTCTCTCAATCCATGACAAGCTACATACTGCCAGTAAGATTAGAATTAAAAAGCTGTTGATGTAATAAAAGACCCTAATTTATGTAACTGAAGCTGTATATTTTAAAGGCCGAGGGTATCAATAATGCTGAACTGATGATAAAAAAGATTTGTCAGCCCTTAAAAGCCTTAAATCTATACAGCAGACAGAAGCCTTAGATTTCCCAGCATTTAATATCATTTTAATAGCTTAATGATTAACTCACAATTAATTACATCATGTTTGGTTTGTCAGGTTCATGACTATAAATTATTTGTAGGAGTCTAAATACTGGTCTATCCACACTGCAACCCCAAAGGAATAACGAGAACCTCTGCAAACATACAGACCACCACCATAGATACCGAAGTCAAAACTGGGATACTAACCACCAGGCATCTTTACCCTGCACCCAAGGTAGACTAGGGTCCTGAAGATCCACCACCTCCTTCAGCTCAGCTATCCAAATAACCTGGGGAGATAATAATGCCCTGTGATATCAGCATTGACTCAGCATTAGGTTCTAATCAGGATTACAGCTCTTACATGCCCAATGCAGTATCTTTACGCCAGGTGCATAAACCCAGAATAATGAAAATTAATGATTTATACTTATGAAATACATATGAGATCAAGTTCTCTGTTGCAGATAATAAGGAAAAGTGCTGTTGACCACACTTGAAAACTGTAATATTATAAATGCCAGTACCAAACAGCTGCCAGGCGCTCTTAAAATGAATTTTATAAAGGTACACCTGATTTCATTCAGATTATGCGCCATGAATTTGCTAGAAGCAGGATACACAATCCAGTTAATAGCATTATCGGGATAGCACTGTGTCCACACATTAAGACAGATGCAAGGTTCAAAGAGCAATTTGCAGATAATAATTTGGGCAAGATTATTTCATACTTGACTAATTTAGCTAACAATTTCAAAAAGGTGCTAATTAAAAAATGCCTGGGGCTCTCACTTGCTGCCAAAATTGCAGAGATGCTGCCATTGAAATGTTTCCATCTAATTATTAAAGAAAGCATTTGGACTGGTTCAGGAGCTGGAGAACAGACACAAACTTAACATAGTGTTAGCAAAACTCACTTTTGAAACTTCCTAAATCTGATTACTCCAACATTTTGGAGAGTTTTACAACACTAACTCCATGATTAAGAGGAAGTGATATCTGGGTAATAAAGGCACCAGAAAGTGCTAGATAATTAGGTATTTATTTTTTAACCCAACACCATCTTGCAGGCTTCTGTTCTTTTCTCCAGTGATGCAAGTTATTTTCATCTTACTGGGAAAGGAAGTGAGAGAAATGAGATTTACAAATATTTCATTACCTGCTCCAATTGCAACCATCACTGATGGGGCTAAGGAACTACCAGCAATTTTGTGTTGAAAAACTGCTGGATACATTTGTACCAGTTGAACAGAAGATTCCCCAAATCCTTTTTACCGATAAAGATTTGGAGCATTACCAGTGACATAAATAAGCAGAGTAATCCACCGAACCTTATTATTCCCTGTGCAGGATCAAATAAAACTCACCAAGACTGCTGCAGATTCGGACAACAGCGAGAAAGATCTACAGCTTCTTTCTGCCGTGAAAAGCAGCTTCTCCCTCAGTGCTCCCACTTGCATGTGAGGAGGAGTATGCACTCAACTAGTGACCAAACAAAACTGCTTCTCTAATGACCAACATTTTCAGGTCGTTCTCAAGACAGCTTTAAAGGACCTACAGTTCAGAGACACTCTCTCTCTGCTCGCTGAACAGCAGGTCCCATCAAGGTTCCTCAGACTGAGCACCTAGAAACTGAAATAGTCAAAAATCCCAGATCCATTCAAATTTCTTTTTTGGTAACTCATGGAGTGAAGATTTGTGAAGGCAGAAAGGAGGAAACCAGGGCATTAAAAAATATCTTCAGAAGAGTAGGAAAAGGTACATTAAAAAAAGAAACTTTGCAATTCTAGTCTTCTGAAGTTCAAGAACAATCCCCATCCCCATAAAACCTTCCAAAGCTGATTTTCAGTTCTGACATACCCAAACTCCTCTGGATTCTTTTATGCCCAAGTTATTATATACTTAGCGTATGTTTCCAAGGCGCCCTTTGTGAAAGCACGTGCTGCTAGCGTGCTTGAAGCATGCATCTCCTGCGCAAATCAGTGACATGTCTGCTTTGGCACAGGCACTTGGCAAAATTCAGGAGACCTGTCGTGGTAAAACAAGATCTCATCCTAAAAGTGGGACATTTAATTAATGTTTTGACACTATAGTTATGCAATGATGAACTGCTTGTTCATGGTTCTGAACACATTGGTTGCTCTGTCATTTTGGCTTGAAGCAGACAGAGGCCATGTTCAATATACTTGAAAAGATGCCTTGCTTGCACTTTTTGTTGCTACTTCTGTATCCGCTATATGATTGAGTCTTATGTATAATACATGCAATCATCGCATATTTGTGAAAGCCATTTTTTTAATGTCTGAATACACACAAAGCACCTGAAAAATGTTTCTGCTGACATAAAATACTCTCATAAAATACTTTGTCCTCAGGGGGGAAAAAAATCATCTCAAGGGTAAGAGTATTTCCAATTTTAATGTGGCTTTTTTTTTTTTTAATCTGAGGTGTTAATTAGTATTTACTGTCATAGTAGTGTTGTCAAGAATTAAGTAAATTGTTTCTTATCACACACAAAAATGTTCAGGTGGAAACTGCAAAGGTGGGAACAAGGCCTGTATCATCAGCTGCCATTTACCAGAGCAAGATTTAGAGGAAGCATTTTCTGGCCTGTTGTTTATCAAAGTTACTTTTCTTATTACTTTATTTTTGTTGGATGAACCCAGAAACGATGGGAGAATGATAGTAACTGGCATAAAAAAAACAAACCCTGAACTTAAAAAGTAGCACACCTCAAAGAAAGAATTGAGAAGTGACTAAAAATAAGAGATATCACAGCCATCAGTGGCAGCTGTGCTAAAACAGAACAACATTACAAGCATTGAATCAGAGAAAGTAGTAAGTATTTGCTTTTTCTTTACTTCTCAGACCCAAACAGCTGATGGAGACACACCTATTCCTCTGTTAACTTCCCCATATTGCTTTTGCTATCTAGAAACCTTATCTTTTTAGTCTGAGGTATCATTTAGTGATGGCATTTTAGTATCCTGCCTTGTTTCTCTCATATTGCATCTGTCATTATACAAACGCAAATCTTCCAAGTGCTCTCACTCTTCAGGTCTTCCAAATTAAATTGAACACAGACTTCATTTAAAAGGTCATCTTTAAAATTATACACAATAAATCTAACACTGGTAAAAATCCATTTTAATAGCACTCCTCCCTTATCCCCACATTTCATCTCCATTGAATATTAAGCAGCACAAATCAAAGGATGGGGCTTGTTGACTGATTCAGACTAGCAACATTCCCTTTCATAACCATGGCATTAAAGCCTGATCTAGTGGCATTTCTATAATTAATGAGGCTAACCCAAAGACATGGACCACAAACACTTCATCATTTCCTTCGGAACCCTGAATGTGAGCTATCATTTCCTCCCTAACATTAATTCCTCATTTATGTTCTTCCCCTGCATCTGTACAGCTACTGAGGAGGGAAATCATGTTTCTTCCCATCGTAAATCATGCAGATGTGCTTATCAAGTCCAAACAGAGACTCAGGATCGTTTAGGCAAATGAAAAGCCAAAAATAATTTTTAAATGTCAGAAGCACATAGATATTCCAAAGGTTTCTCAAGATATAATTTAATCAAACATATTTACGATAATGTAAAATTAAGAAATAAAAGGTCCCATATATCTTAGCAATTTCTGAAGACTGAATTTTATAGTCATTTAGTCATCCACCAACACTGACTGTCAAGTGATGGATCATTAGCATGACTGCAGTCAATGGGGCTACTGTGCTGCTGCCGTTGAAAATCTGAGGAGGCACCTACCCGCAGCACTGTTCAACAGGCTGCTCTGTCCAAGGAAGTCCCCTAACACCTTTCCCACGCCATCAACTTGCTTTCGCCTGTCGCTCTTCCTTCTCTGTACTCTTCCCTTGTTTGGGCTGTAAATCTCATGCTGCTGTGTGGTCTTTGTTCTCTGCTATGTCTGTTTTCTATCCCAGAGCATACCCAGATGCCCACTGTCCCCAGTGGCCTGTCTTCCTTGCATATGTAAGTCCACAAGCTGCCGCCTTCCCAATTTTCTTAAGTCTTTTTATTTGCCTTTGCTGCCTCACAGGATAACCATTTTCCCCTCAAATTTGTGAAGGCAAGTCAGATTCTGTCTCTAAAGGCTACTCTGCTAAAACAATCCATCCCTCCCAAAAACTCCATGGGGGAAGAGACCAGCCTTTTGCCTTGCCTCCTTCCAGTTCAAATGCTGCCTCATGCCCTGCCACAAGGAAGGCATTTGGAGACCCTGGGCACAGCGTTGGCTGTGTCTCTTGCCTACCCGCTCACCCCTCTGGCCCTTCCTACTGGGAAGCAACTTGATCCCTGCTGCCCATCGTGGGAAGGAGATAGCTCAGCAAGACCCCATATCCCAAATGCATCCCTTTTTGTGCAGCCACAGGAGACCTGCCGGGATCACTACACCAACGTATTTTCTTCTAGGACATAGGCAGTACTCCTTAACACAAGAAAATCAGACTGCCAGGTCTCTCCCCTCTGGCATGCAGAGAGAAGAGCACTTGCCCTACTATCAAACTGCTGCTGAGGGCAGGCAGCACCAGCCTTACAGAAGCCTGAGCAGGAGCAGGTACTTCACTCTCCCCGTTTGCCTGGGGATGGAGCAGAGGCAGGGTAGGGAAAGCTGGGTTACCTCCTGCAGGGAAGCTTGGAGACCCGTTCAGACAGAGTTACTACTCTGTCCTCCCTGCACCACTCAGGGATTGCACATGTGCCATGTCAGCATGCAGAGGCTGAGCTTCCTCTCATGTTGAAGATTGTGTCTTTTCCCCTCTCCAGCTGATCCCACGCTATGTTTGCTGCAACTCTCTGCAGCTCTTTGCTGCAGCTCTCTGGCTCCCAGTCACCCTGCCATGCTCTGCGGGCTGCAGCGGGATCTGCCACGGGGCAGGCCGGCAGCGTGGAACGGGAGAGGCTGAAGCAGAGATTTATCTCGCTCCTCCTTCTAAGCATGGGCATAAGCATCCAGATCCAGGGGGATGGATGTTATACAATAGTCTAATGTGCCAATAGTTAAAAGCAAATATTTATCTTTCTTGTCCACCAAAGGACAAGAAACAAACTACAAATCAAAATGTGTAAATAAGCAAAGTAAAATTATCATCAAAAGAATTCTCTCATCCTTGGAGCATACAATAGGATGGAGAAAAAAAAAAAGGACGTCAATCCAGTTTATGCAAAATGAATATCCAGAAGCAAATCAGCATTATCACACTACAATATAAGAGAACAACTGTCTTTTTCTGTTGAGAGAATGATTATTTACCACTTAGATAGTCATAAATGCAGACTTGTAGAACTGTTATGAGAATTTACATGTGCAAGCACACCACTTTCTTCCCCAACCTTGCAAGGACCATAAAGAAGTAGAAACAAAACACCCTAGCAATAGTCTAGTTTTCAATGAAAAAAACCACACATGCCTGGGAAATGTAAACTTTTTCCTATCTTTTGTAAATGCAGATGACTCTCTGTAAATATATACAGAAAAGTAGTATAGTTTCCCTGAAGACCAAGTCTAAGTAACAATGTATTAGTTCAAGGACAATTAAAAAAATAAGTGTTGGAAAAGAGTTTGAGGAAGAACAGCAAATGCTCTCTGTGCACAAAAAAAGGATTCCGCCTCTCCCCAAGCTGCTGAAGTTCAAACTTGCAGCCTGGCAGGAAAAGAAGAGAGCTCATCGTAGCACAGTGAGGGACAGCTGAGACAGAGGACAATCAACACCTTCTACCCCATCACAGAGAACCCACAGTAATGAATCTATGACAAAGCCATGTTGTTAAGCCAGGCAGGATGCACTATGATTCTCCAGAACATTCCTGCCCAGGAAAAACAATCTAAAATAGGAAATTCGGGGAGGGGGACACAAAGCTTTACTTCAGTAAATGCTTTTTAAAATCAAAATCTAATCCAACCAGAAGTCCATGTCATGAATTGTTTCATACACGTGTGTCTTCTTGTTTCAGGTTAATTTTTCTTTTCCAAATCATTGCCATTTGGTTACAGGAACCTAGTGCTATGGAAACCATTCCTCTGCAGTGATGGTTCACAGCAAGGCTCATCATGCTGCACAGCTGGAAATGTGAGTTTCCTCTGTTGGTAAAGTCTCTAGCATTTATCTGTGACACTGAAGGGAAAAAACAAACAAACAAACAAAACAAAGAAACACCAAAGGCAGCCTCCATGTACTGACTTCTCATGCAGAGCACCAGCAACCTGTTCTGCCCCACCAGGCACACACTATGGCTATCAGACCCTCAGCTGTTTTCCTTACAGATCTTCCTCTCCCCGAGTGGCGAGACTGCTCATCCTTGCAGATTGCAAACTGGCCTCAAAAAC
This sequence comes from Calonectris borealis, assembly GCF_964195595.1. Classification (NCBI taxonomy): domain Eukaryota; kingdom Metazoa; phylum Chordata; class Aves; order Procellariiformes; family Procellariidae; genus Calonectris; species Calonectris borealis. The sequence goes on along the minus strand of NC_134313.1, from coordinate 112,007,888 downwards.
AAGAGACAAACAATACACGTATCTGTTGCGGGAGGCCTAACTGATTCTGTCATCTTTCCGTGCTGGTGTGCCAATGGAAAAGGTCCAGCAGAATCTGGCCACCAAAATTACATCCCCATCTGAGGCATAATGCTAGATGAGGTCTGATTGAAAGCAAAATGCAATGTAAAGCCAGGCCTTTGGAGAAAAGGGGAGTAGAGGAGTCCAAGACAATAACCCTCCAAAGCCAAAGAGAAAGCTCGTATTTGAAGGAGAGCAGTAATGTTGAGCAACCTGCCCTGTGGGCAAAGCCATGGAAGGTGGCTGTCAAAAAATCCATGGAATACCCAACAACCCCCTGCTGTGATGTGATGGTACTTCATCCGTCATGAAGGTTGTCAGCAAAAAGTTAAGCTTTTTGTGCACACTTAAATCCAATAGTGAGATCAGCAAAGCATTTCCCTAATCTGGCTGCAGAAGCCCCATAGCCTGACTGATGAATAATACGTAAGCTTTGAGTACTCAATATACACTCAAAGTGGCAGCCAACTAGGAACAGAGTTCTAGACCGAAATTAATAATATCAAAAGCAAATTAAGGATAAAAATCACTAAATGTTATCTTTGTTCTTCCCTTACCTGTTACAGGACCCGATTTTCCTTTCAAAAACAGCAAGAAAAGGCTCACTTTAGGCAGTGACAGCCTCTTTTACCCCCTCATGCAAGGAAGTGTTTTACGTTACGCCTGTGGCGCTGAAATGTAAAAAGCTTTCCCATTTTTAAGCGCTGTGCTGCACACTCTTCTATACAAAAAGCCACAGGAGTCGATGTTTTCAAAGGTGATGAACTCCTGTAGTTCGCAATGGCTTCAGCACTCCTACAAATCAATAGATGTCTGACTCACGGGCAACCACAGGCTGAACAAGCTTTTAGTGTTGTGTTTTTTTTCCCCCCCCTCCCTTCACCGAACAGCATTTGTTACCGGTATATTGGTACTGCCTTCCCTTTATTTCCCGCCACAAGGCTCTTGGATCCTATGGCTGCAACCGCACGGAAAAGCAAATTCACTGTCAAACGTCCGCAGACGCGACGCCTAGGTAACTTACAGGCGGATCAACCAGCCCCGCCCCGCACGCCCCGGGCCGCATCTCCCGCCGGGCCCCACCGGCAGCCTCCCGCCGCGCTGCGCGCCGGCTGCCTGCCCTGGGGCGCTGAGGCCTCCCCCGGGGGCTGCCGGGGCGCCCCGCCGGCGGGAGAGGCCGGGGCGGCGGTGCTACCGGCCGGGGCCCCTCTGCCCAAACGCCAGGCTAGGCCGCGCCGCTCCCCGCACCAGGCCCCAGCCTCCGGCGGGCCTTGACGCCGCGCGGCCGCCCCGCTGGTGAGGCGGCGGGTGAAGGGGGGGATGGGGGAACCGGAGAGAGAAGCCCCAAGCCACCCCCAAAATCCTCCCTTTTCTTCTTAAAACAAGCCCGCCCCGCCCCGCCCCGCCCCGCCGGGAAGGGGCGGGGCCGCGCGCACGGCGCGGTGACGTCACCGCCTCCCGCCGCTGTGCGACGTGGCCTTAGCCCGGCAGCGCGAGTGGTAAGGGCGGCGCGGGGGTTCCCGGTTTTTCCCGTCCTCCGCCTGAGGAGACGGGGGCTGGGGGGCCCCGGGCCCGGCTCCCAGGCCCGCTGGGCCGGCCTCCACCTCGGGGCGGGGGAGGGTTCGGGGACCGAGGCTCCCCTTGGAGCGAGGCCGCCAGCCCGTGCCGCGCGTCCCGAGGCGGGGTGGGGGGGCTGGGGCAGCAGGGCGGCCCGGCCTCGGCCGCAGTGATAAGGAGTGGGAGCCCCAGGGGCACGTCAGCAGGGAGAGAGGAGAGGGACCCTCGCACCGGAGGGCGTGTACTGAGTAATGACCGCAGATCCCTCTATCCCGGTGTCCTGCGTGGGGTGGCAACGCTGGCAGACGCTTGTGTCGAGAATGAAGTTAGGCCATGGTGTTCCTGCCAGCGCTCACCAAGCCTCCACTAGCTTTTGGCTTGGGGATTTCTCGAAACGGGTGGCTTTTGTCTGTTTAGAAGTCTTCAGTAGCTTTCTCAGAAACGTAACAGGACATAAGCTGAAAGGAAGCGGTGATGGAGCTGTTGTTTTCTTCTAGTATGCTGAAAGGCATAATTTTTCATATTTTTTCTAGGTAGTGGTAAGTCATCATGTCTATACATTGACACGGTGTCTTTATTTTCTGCAAAGTGGAAGTATCTTTTAAAGGCCAGTTAGGTTGGAATATAGCATTTTAAGTTATCTTAAGTCTTTACAAATTTTGTAGTGTTCCTTCTACTTCTGTAATTAAAAAATTACCTCTTTCAGTATATACGTGGCACCACCAATACTAAATCCGTTCATCTTTGGAGGTAATCATGGATCAGGTAATGCAATTCGTGGAACCCAGCCGTCAGTTTGTAAAAGACTCCATACGACTTGTTAAAAGATGCACCAAGCCTGACAGGAAAGGTAAAGCACACAATAAAACCGAACACAGTCCTCACTTCATCTTACATTTTACTGTGTATCGTTCCATGTGTGACTTATTTGTCATGAATGTTTCTTAGCTTCTAATATGAGATTTAAACTTGAGCAGTTGTTCAGTTGTGAATTGCTTTATGGTTCTGGATATAATAAACTTGAATGTGCCCTTTTCTGGTATGTACTCAGTCAGGTGTGTGAGAGTGGGACTAAAACTCACCTTATGAAATAGGTTAAGTAGTGAAATTAGCCATTTTGAGACAGGCAGGTAATAATTTTCATGTATTAGGTAAACTGATCTGAGAAGAACTTGTGTGCACTTTGAAAAGACAAGTGCAGCAGTCAGGTCTGTCTGATTGCAGTCAACTTGGGCGAGATTCTTGAGGAAGCTGCTTGTTACATGACCTTGGAGGGAACACTTCATTTTAGGAGACTCGAAAGGAGCAAGGACTGCTTTTTGCAGTGCCCATTCAGTACTTCACAGTTGTCAGTGACTGCCTGATTGGGACAGAAAGAACTTCGTTGCTGGAAGTATAGAAGAGAAGATTTTTGGACTTTCTCAAAGACATTAGAGAGAAGCTATAACTATAACCAGAATATAAGTGGTTGTCCTTATTGGTAGTAATTACGATGCTTTATTCGCATGCTCAGGATGAGTTTACTGACATTTTTTGAGATCAGTGAGGAGCTTCATTCATTGTCAGACTGGCAGGATTGTGAGAGTCTGTTGACCTTCTTAGTTCACTTCATGGTACCTGTCTTAAAATAATTGAGAATATCACTTAGGTACTCGATTTTTGCAGGGACTTCAGATGCCATCTTCCTGTGACAAACATAAATGCAGCTTTTCCGTTTTTGATACTGTATTGGGAATTATTTTCAGGACTTGTAAGAGGTATAAAGGAAAGATAATGGAATAAATGTTCCATCAATTGTTATGGACTGTGGGTATTTCCAATTCTACTTACTATTAAAAATTGTTGAGATCGGCCATGCTTTGTGGAAAGCAGCATCTTCTCTCTTAAAATCTCATCTGTCGTCTGAAAAAGTGGATTTGTTTCTCAACATCAATGCAGTTTGCTTTTGAACTGCTTCCTGTGTTAACATTACCATTTTCTAAAAAGAGATCTCTCCTTTGGTACCTGTAGTGCACATCTCTTCTATATCATACGCGAGGTTTCCTAGACTAAATTTTTTTTGTTTTTGCAGAGTTCCAGAAGATTGCCATGGCAACAGCAATAGGCTTTGCGATAATGGGATTTATTGGTTTCTTTGTCAAATTGATCCATATCCCAATCAACAATATCATTGTGTAAGTATATATGGACCTTCAATTTCACTAAATTTTACATTAATTTTTACCTGTTCAGTTTTAAATAGAGGATGGTAGCGAGCCCTACAGGATCCACGTGTATCTGCGCATTTCACATGTTAGTGTAATATGGCAGGTATTACTTGATTCAAAGGACTTGATTAGGAAGTAGGTTGTTAATTTAGCATGCTGCAAAATATTAGATCCATTGTTCTTCAGGTTTTTTCAAGTATTCTGCTTCAAAACTGAATGTCAAATATTTTGATTTCCAGTTCCTTAGTGTCTGTTTATCTATAGATAAACCTTATTTGCCTTACTTGGATCTTACATACTCCTACTGTTTCCAGTTTATAATTTGGGTATCCAAAGTAAATGCATGGACGGTAAGGTAGAGAAAACTGAGTGATTGTGCTGGAAGATGACAGGGCACAGAACAAAGTTGGTCTTGTTTCATTTACTGAGTGTTAGATACGTTTGAAACTTTGTTTTATGTGTAACTGCATTCTGTAAAATATCGTTTGGAATGAACGTTGCAGCATGAAAAACTTGACCCTTAAGTTGACCGGCAGCCATGGTAATGATGTATTAACACTACCAATTAAAACTCCTCAGGTTCTCCAGAGCTGATGTAATCCCTTTTCTAGCACTGGAACAGGTTAAATCCTATTCCGTGACCATGACATGTGGCGTGCTTATATCTCTAAGAGTGGTCCTCGAGGCAAGGAGAAATGTTTGAAAATAGGAGATAAGCTGTAATGATAGTAATGTTTGTCCTAACAAGGCAACGGTGGGATGAGTAATAAGACTTCAGATGGGATCACTTGATCACACTTGATTAGTTGAAACTGATTACTTTGCTCTCTCAACAGAGGCGGCTGAATATTCGTCATGAAGAACAAGACATTGTGACACTTGCTGCAAAGATTTCACAGCTTTGTAATGTGTTTGCTATTAAACAAGCTCAGTTTGGGTTTTCAAACATTGTCATCTTATTCCTCTTTTAAAGTGTATGCGATCATACCTGTCTACATTACAGGCTTTTTTTTTTTGTAGTAGTAGAGTGGGTTTTTTGTTTTGTTTCATTTGTTTTGTTGCTTCTTTCAACTGTAATAGAATCATTCAGGTAGGAAGGAACCTTGGGAGGTCTCTAGTCCAACCTCCTGCTCCAAGCTGTGTCAGTGTTGCATTCTGACGAGGTTGTTTAGGGCTTTGTCTAGTTGGGTATGAAAACCTCCAAGAGTGACAACTGCACAGCCGCTCTTCAGAAGCTATTCCAATGCTTAATTTACTGCTTAGTAAACAACATTGTTCCAGAAAAAGTAGGCAGCAAGGAAACAGCATTACTGTATCCTCTCAAGTGGTGATTTAAAGGTCTATCAACTGAAATTCTTCATGAATTCATCACTTATTTCTGGAATCACCATCATTACCCCTAATTCCTTTCTGCATTGGGAAGTCCTGTTACGTTACATTATGTACTTGACTGGAAAAAAATTCCATCAAATAAAGAACTTGCATGGCCAATCCTTACTCTGATGGCATAATTAAGAAAGCCAAACTTAGTTGGTTACTAAGATGTACAGTTTGAGATTAATTTAGTTGTCAGAGATACTAAGCAGTCCTTCAGCAAATCAACAACTTCCTCACACTGTTGGATAGGATATACACTCATTTTGGATACTGGTTCTGTAAGGCAACTGCACATAGAATTATAAAGGGCTCTGCATTTGTTGACCTGGAAGTTTCCATTAAATGATTGAATATTTTGATTTTTAAAAACTAAGCCTGCAAAAACTCTGGTAGATACAATGCTCTTCCTCCTCATATTGAGATAAAGACATTTATATTTCACTCCAAAAATTGCTTATTGTAAGCATTTGGTACTTGCAGAAGTTACAATGCTACTTCTATTACAGACTTTAAAAGCACTTAATACTGGGAAATCTGATATTGGTATTACAGCAAAACTGAAGTTTCTTCAGTACACAAACTTGCTTCATAAGTAGAAAAGTTCAGATATTACTCTTCTTGAGAAATCTTCACCAGCACCTACATATGTTACAAACCAGGACAGAAAAATGAGATTAACTACTTTTAGTGCTATCACCTTTTACTATAGTTACACTATGTACAACTGTGTACTGTATTTCCTTTTGGCAAAAGGGGAAAAAATCGTTCAGTATTGGCATAAAATACTTTGTAAGAATAGTCTGAACTAACCAGATAAGTAGTAGCAGTTTCTTTACATTCACTTCTGTTTGTGATTGTATTAGGTGGCAGCTAATGTGTCTTCTCGTTAAGTAGTGTGAGGTACCAGAATGAAGTACTCGATTATTGCTACTAACCTTGATTTGCTCTCAAGTGACTTTTATTTCAGATTTGTTTTTCATTCAGTACATAAAATCAGTGCCTGCTTATATCTTTCGGAACCGCTTTACTGTTTTAATTCAGTGAAATTTTGCAGTAATTTGAGTTGAGTCAGATTGGAAAAGGCAGCTGTAGCTCATCTTATCCTTTGATAGCCATTGTCCACAGCAAAGGCTTGTCCGTCTCAATGGTCACAATCCCAGAGTCGTCATAGGTATTGGAAGTACTGACGAGTGTTCCAAACTTCAGCACGTGGTTAGCTACAAAAAAGTAAGTAAAAGACTTAGTGGTACTCTTGAAAAAAATGCATTGATGTGCAGTTATTGTTGTGAAGATTGGAGCTCCAGCAAAGAAGGAATAAAACAGCTGAGTAAATCTAACCCAGATAAACAACATCTAAAATAGCTATGTTAAATATTAATTAGAAGGCTTGTATAAGACTATCCAATGACCTGTAGAGGGAATAAATTAATACTTAATCCTCAAATTAGCATTTTGAGTTTACAATCTGCTTTAGAAAAGCAGATTGTCGAATGTTCCCCAGTTTCACATCTGGAAATTTGTATTTCATTAGCATCAGCTCAAGTACCAGCGCTAGACAAGGTATTTAAAGTAAAATGAGGCAGAGGATCTTACTGTAGTTCCAAACATGGGATTTGCTTTACCTCAGCAACAAGCCTATAATCTCTTAAAATGTGAACAGCTCTAGAGCAAAGGCCAGCAGTTAAAAGTGGTATTATTTAACAACTTTTGCTTTGAAGTAAGTGACTTGCATCTTTTCTTCTATCGCGTGCCTAGTGAGGTAGGTGTCCACATGCATTAGAAACCAAGTGGCATTACTCTAACAAATAGCTAATGTCAATTTTAGGAGAGTAACACAGCTAACAGTGCAGTTGTAATGATAATTTTGAAATATCCGTGAAGTTTTAAACAACCGTTCTGTATTGTTTTAGCTGACGTGTTTTAAGGGTTACATAGACTTGCTACAAGCTGAGACCAAAGATACAAGCTGCCCCCAAACCAAAAAATGCTGTTTAACTTTTATCTTCCATGTCCTCCCTTTTGGATATAGCATTGCTTGCATTTTGCAAACATATGAATAACCCCAAAGGCACTCTAAAACTGGTCAGTTCTGTATTAGTCCTTGCTCATATAAAGGTTCAGAGTAAGAACTTTAAGACTATCCTTTGTTTTAGTCTGTAAAACAAGCCAAATGAACTTTTACTGGCGCCACAGAGTTACATTTCCATGGAGGATACGAGGAGAGCTGCAGCTGGGGAGAATTGTTCAGGCAGATCAGCAAGTCTGTGTGGCCTGCCAGAATTGCCAAATCGTGCCTTAATACTGGAGGAGGAATCCTCTGGATTTGCTATCAAGTGGCCCACTGCAAATGGAGGTCTCCCTGTGATCAAGAGGTGTGCAAAACAATATATTAAGCTCTATTTTGTGATTTGCACAGGAGACAAATATTCCAATTGTGGATGTGAACATGGGCTATAGTAAACTTGAGTGTAGTAATATATTATTACAATGCATGTTACCCTGTCAACCCATTGCTGGAAGCTGCACAGAAGGAACTGATCTTGCCAGGCTGTATGGCTTGGAAATGAGAGACAGTCTGATAAAAGGCAGGACACATAATGTGGTTCAGCGTCTCTTCTGCCAAATCTGTGCTTGCTGCTACTTGTTCCTGCTCCCACTCTCCTTATTAGCCTGAAACGAACTGAAGAGAAGGTTTCAGTTGCTAGCCGTATTTGGTTGGAATGAGAGAATAACACCTGAGTTTCACTACTGCTTTAGATTGAAGAGTCCTGCCGTTTGAATCTCTCAGGAGTTTGAAGCATAACTGCAATGCAGTGCTGAAGTTCAGCAAGGAGGAGGAGAAAAAAAGGTATTATACTAGATCAATTACGTACCTAAAATAAAGGTGCTAGATTCTATCAGGATGATTTTGGACACACAACAATGCTAGGCAGGCTCCTAGACAAAAGCCAGGACGAATGAGTTTTGGTGTTTGTTGTGGAAGAGACAGCAGAGGCCGATGGGGTCATGCCTCGGCAGAAGCTGATGCACTCGACTGAGGTGCCAGAGAACCCAGATTTCACCCTTTGCAGGTGATTTAATGAAGATGAGGTAACACACAGGCAGAGCTCCCTGTGTAAAAATACTCCCAAAATACAGCAAAATACCGTGTTAAGTGTTATGATCGAGTTATGAATGTTTCCAGTCAGTTTTAAGTAGGAAAGAACCGTAAATAGTTTAAAATATTTGTTGACATGCAAATTACCCATTTTTGTTTACTACATATTGAAGCTTGAAGCAGGGGGAGGAAGAACTTTGTGGATCAACTCTTACTCTTCTCTATAAACCCACTCGTTCATTATCATTGCTTCTTGCTCAAGACTGTCAGAATAATTCTTCAATGTTTCAGCTCTGCATATGAAATAAAGGCTCTGTAGAAGCCAAGAATTAAGAACAACACGGCAGCTTAATGAAAAAAAATCTAAAGCAGTATTTCTTCATGCATAAAATTAAGTGAAAATCTTGCTTTTTTTTTCCTTTAATAAAAAGTTCTTGCCCACTAGGTGGAGCCTTTTATCTTTCTGTACCAGATTTTCTTCTCCGCAAGGATCACAGTTTGAAATGCTGAAGTGAAAAAATGCAAAAACTATAAAACTACTGCTAATTCACGTGGCTCAAATGGACCAATTCCAAGTACTTGGTTTCACAACCAGCCAACATTTCAACTAACATAATTAAAAATGCATGCTTTCCATTCAATAAATGAACAGTCATTAATGTGAAAAACTAGGTTTAAGCCAGTAGAGGAAATAAAGAGGATGTACATACCTACTGCTGCTAGGAAAACTTCCTGCTGTGTCATGCATTATGATGTGAAGTTTACAAGGTCAAAGAAGTGGGAAGTTCCATCAGTTCATACCTGATCCATTCCCTTTTTTTAAATGGCTTTCAGTCTTATTTGTTAAGTCCTAGCAAGAGCTTATCTTGGGAAAAAACCTATTACAAAAAACCTCCCCATTCTCGCTATTGAGATTATTTTTCGGAATTGCATTCCAAAGAAAACAACCTTTTTATTTTCTACTATTTAGTATTTATAGTTTTGATGGGTACCAAAAATGATTTTGATAAAAGATTTCATGTTGTGATTTTTTTTAAAAAAATCTAAATCTCAAAAACCCTGGGATTTTTAGAATTCTCTAATTAAAAGAAATTCTATTTTGGATCACTGAAAATTTTCTTTTAGACAAATAGTATTCTTTTGTTTTTCATGAGAACCTTCAAGAGGTGATTTGGATAAAACCGGAAGTGATTCATCGAAAACGACATGCCCACAGCAGTGTTAGACATTTTTTCCCGTGAAGTTTTTCTTAGTCCTGTGGTTCCAATCGAACTGTGTTTACTGAAATAGACTGTTGATGAGAAAAATACTCTACCCAGCTCCTCCAATGTAGCAATACTATTTTTCATTACTCTCCATCTGTAAAGTCAGCTCCTCTGGGTGGCACTGAGCCTAGCTGGCCAGGCCTCCAAGGAAAGCAGTGCGGGTCATGAGTGGCTACACAAGAAGGTAACTCAGTAGGAGTTCTGTGGTGTGCTTTTCAAGTCTGACAGCTCTGGACTTCAGAACTAAAAGCAAATGCTATTCCTGCCTTTTGGAAAAAAAAAAAGCAAAACAAAAACAAAACCCAAACAACAAAATCTATTATGAGACAGGTTTTTATGGTGTGCTCTATGTTCTTATCAGTAATGAAAGATTCTCATTTCTGTCTGATGGATTGCAATATATCACTAATTCAGACCTAACCACGGTCATGGGCAGAGCTTATTTTGATGTGTAGTGGAGGAACGTTTTTCTAGCAGTTTTTATTTTACATAGCAAGTGGTTGAATCTGTCAGGGTGTGTGAATGTTGGAAATAATTTAGAGAAGAAATCTGAGGGCTTGTAGGAGCTTCCCAAAAGGGCATAATCACAAAGATCATTATTTCTTAGACATCCCTTTTGCTGACCAAATTATATGACAAAGGAGGTCTCATTAACCCTAAGACTGCCCCTTTCCACTATGTCATTACTCATCTTTTGATACTTTTTTTTTTTAAATACACAATTCTAAGGATGCCATGTGGAAAATGTTAATCTCAGATGTAAGATTTTGAAAATTGATGAATCTTATGGTTGCCAGAACAACATTTGGAAATGTTAACAAAATGCACCCTGTAAGTAATCAAGCTGTATAAAAAAATCAAACAAAAAAGCCCAAACCTAAAAATGTATTTTAAAAACACTTACCATATCTATACCTCCACCATGGTTGAGAGTACTGAAAATGAGACCCAAGCCTTGCTTGCAGTGTGTTCACCATTGCGCTGCAGGCTTTCAGCCTGGAAACTGAGGAAGTGTGTGGACTAATTATAACTAGATTGGGTCTCATCATGTTAGGTGATGCAAAAACACTAATTCTCAATATCAGGTTACTCCTCTTAATAACTGTATTTGTGATCTAGTAGACTTAGAAACATTATTTCTCTTACTTCATTTTACTATTTAGGATACTTAAATTTGAAGTTCCGTCCAGCAGAAGAGAGCTTATATCAAGCTTATATATAAGCTGCACTTAAGCAGGGCTTGAGGGAGGCATATATAGAGAAAAAATGTTTCCTTAAAATACCATATATGGCAAAAGCAAATAATGTAATTAATTTGAAAGGCTTGATTGAACAAGCAGGCCCTCTGGTTATTCCTATATCTCTACCAAAACCACAGCGAAATCTGGACAGTGAGAGAGAGAAGCTTTTAACTGCAGTATCTAATGGTGAAAGAGGAGTTTACGAGGTGCAAGTCCTTCCTCACCAGAAGTAGATTTAGTGAAGGAAGTGATACTGGTCTGAGAATGGCCAAACAGTCACGCCTCATGTCTTTATCCGAAGACATGTAGGCAAATGGAAGCCTTTTGGAAAGCCCTTGAATGCAGCGGCACAGCACAAGGGTCCCCACTTCATGGGATTTCACCAACAAGTCAGGGTCTTACTACTGTGACCACAAATGACTGAGAACAAATCACCGTCACGATAAGCATGTCCCACATAGATACTGTGATATCTATACTACACTTCCTTTTCTCAACCGTGTCTCTCAGTTACTTCCTGCAATATGTAGTCACATCTTGCCGGTTTCCACCACGGGAAATAGAAATAGGTACAGGAATACAAGCAGATTGCCGCTGCTGGCATGGATGTTTGGAATATCAAAATAATTAATTATTAATTAAAAGCCTTATTATAGTGAATGTAATCCTCTTCCCCCTAGGCGAATGCTGCATCAAAATGATAGCAAATGAAGATCAATAACCTGAAACACAAGTTAAAGTGAAATATTGAATTACCATTTGGTATCCTATTACAGTTTATCTGGAGAGGATTTCCCTGAAGTTCTGTGTTAGGAGCAAAAATCTGCATTTAAATGGAGATGCATTAGTAACGCATGAGCTAGTACTTTGCAGGTCACCCTGTGTCTGCAGAACAGCAGCATTAATTTTGCTATTTAAAAATAAAAATGAAAGAGTTTCTAGCCTGATTTTCCTTTCATTCCTCCTAGTTTTGTGAGGAGTTAAGTGAATCACACTTGTGAATAGAGTGACTTCATTGGAGTTAATCTTGATTTACACTGATGTATACAAAGGAAAAATTGGGTCCTTGATCTCTGTGCAGCGGGAACTGCAAAACTGGAAATTGCAAATAACAGTAATTTACAATAAAACACGAACTATTTTCAATACTGACACAACACACAAATACCATAAAGGCTTGCCAAGTCTGCAGGGAGGGGACAGGCTAGCCTGTCATGGCACAGTTCCCCTCAGGGCCAAAGTGAGTTTTGAATTAGCAGACATTGCATTGGGCAATTTTTATAACTATTGTAACTTTTGGTACCTGTTTTGTGGCACAGAACAATGGTTTTGTGATCTCAATAGATTTGTACAAGCGGGCTCACGAAAGCATCGAGAGGCTATGGGGTGAAGGGGGCCCAGCAGGCAGAGCCAGGTGGTTATTCCACCGGTTCAGATGCTGGCAAAGCAGGGGCTCTGCAGCACAGGCTGCCTGGCCTCACATCGGTGGGAATTTAGGAGGTGACAACAAAAGCACTGGCTGTCAAGGCTTAACGATTTCATTTAAAAAGAGAGAAAAATATGTTAACAGAACTGTGTGTTCTACCCTGGATAGAAACCACCCATGTTGGGTGAGCCTTCAGAAATGCAAATGGATGTAATTTATTTCCAGCACACATTTTTTTCCCACATATTTTTCCAGCTTTGTAATCACGGTGGTACTGTAAGAATAGCTCGAACTCCTCCTGTCACATCACCTGCTTGGTGGCAATTTAAAATGATAAACTGATAAAAATGATGCTAAGAAGTAGAGCGCTTTCTAGACTAACGTTTCTGCTGCTACTACTGCTTCACCAAAATCAACATGAATCATTAACTGCAGGAAGTTTCTATGGCTATTAGCAGCATTTTAGCACTACTAACAAGATGTGCTCCAGTGTTTGTTCAAAATCACTTTAGCCTCTTAACTTAATTAAAGTGGCCCGGAAAGTCTGACACAGAAACTGTATATACTATTTTCAGTAGTGCCTTTCCAGTCTAGATATGATAAAGCTGTATCAATACTACAATAGTAGAAGTGATTTACCTCAAATGTAAGTATGAAGAAAGTGAGGGAACCAGCTGGTCTGCAAGATTGTTTCACTAAGCTAAAGGCAAAGCCAGGCTATGAAGTAATTTAAAGAATTTAGTTTAGCCAGTAAGAAGCAGAGTGTTTACTTCATTTTTGATGCTTTCCAGTAAGTTTGTATAATGTTTATCAAATGACTTACAACTCTGAGGGGCTGTACAAGTGACAGGTACTATTAATAAAAGTGTTAGAGCACTGAAGAAACAGCTGCAGAAATAAAATATAGCTCCAGTTTGACAGTCACCACTGTAGAGATCTTGCATATAATCTAGACAAAATAACTTGTTGCTATTTTTGTCTGTCTCTACTTCATGTTGTGAGATAAAGAACACTATTCTCATGAGAAAAAGGGGCAAGAGTAATGCTGAGATGCATCAGCTAATGAATTGTCTTAGTTCTAAACTTATCCATAAGACACCTCATAGCACATATCATCCTATTATGCTGCCATGCTTTAGAGACATTAGTCACACATTTAGACTTAGTCACACAAAGCTGAGGATGGCAATCTGGTACAACACTGAAACCCGAGATTAGCTAAAAACAATGGCGTTCTGTCTTGGCATTTAGGTCTGAAGCTCTGGTTTGACGTGATGGCAAAGAACCTAAAAATACTTGCCATTTTGAAAGCTGCTAGGCTGCCAAGTTGATACAATGCATCTAATGGTGAAATACACTGAATTTGTTAGAGGAAGATACCCAAATGATCCTAGCAAATGACCACACGCAGTGCTGCAGAAAGGAGTGAAATTCCGCCTACACTCCTCGTGATCAGGCTGTTGGAGATGGGGAAGAGAGACCGTGGAAGAGGAAGGGGAGGCAATCTTTTCCTGGCCCAAATCTCAGGGCTAGTAGACTACGTCCATGTACTCAGGCTTCAAACAACTTGGCACCAGAAAGCTTTTCAACACAACCAGATCCAGGACTGACCTTGATCAACATCTTGCTTCTAGCTACAGTCATTTTCTAGCACTTCATATAAAGATGAAAAAAACCACCCTCTCGCAGAAACCTCTCTAGCCTTCAATGGGTTTTTAAGTGTGATATTAGTTAACCAGAACACATAGTTGTTAATTTTTCTCTTCTATTCTTTGGAATCCTGATAAATCCTGTCACATTTAGATTCATAAATTCACAAGAAGAGGCAGTAAAAGAGGATTTTAAACACACATGCATAATACAAATCTTCCAGCTTCTCTATCGTATCGTTGTTCCCATCGTTTGCAAAAATGTGCAGATACTATGATTATTCCTGTAACACCCAAACTGGGCCTGTAGCTGAAATATGGGTATATGGATATTTGCTCAGTAAACACCTACACAGCTTGGGTTAAATGGGGATCTTGCTCATCCGCTCCACGGAGGAGAACAGCAGCACTGCCATAACACTGCACAACGGTCTCAGCCAGTCAACCTCCTCTACTGCCTACCACTGGGTAGGAAGAGTCCCCAGTGTCAAGTCTGCCATCAAATTTAGCACTGCTCTGCTTCCTTTCTCTGTGGTGGGGATGCGATTTTCCTAAGGGAGTTGATGTAAAGCCAGTCCCTAGCCAGCCCTGAAAAACAAACTTAAGCGTGCTAGTTTCTCCTCCTTATCACTGCTGCCAGCACTAGCTCAGCTCCATATCCAGAGCCCTGTCCTGCTGCACAAGTTGTTCTGTCACTGGGCTACAGTGCCAAAATTAAATTCAATATAATTTGACAAAGCTCTGCAAAGGCTCAGTCCTTAACTCCAGCTTCTGCCGCATTCTGTAGGGGAAGCTGAATAGTAGCGGGCTGGAACCAATATTTGTGGCAGAACAAAGGTGGCTATACACAACGTGCAATGTTACAATAGTGAAGATCAAAGCAGATCTTCTCAAGTCTGAGAGGGGTTCAACATATTGCAGATTTAAACCCTTCCCTCCCAAGTCCAGCCCCCACCACAACTGACCCAGTCCCCGGCTGGTCCGTTCAGACTCCTGGGTGGCCCCCAGGAGCCACGTATGTGCCGCGGGCTCTCTTGACCACCAGCTGCAGAGTTTCTTGTTCCCAGACCTCATGTCAATCAAGTTGCCAGACCAGACAGCCTATTAAACTGTGCCAGAATAGTGGATCTGGTGCTCAAAGAGCTCCTCTGACCACAAGGAGGCGAACAGTTGCCTTCACCTCGTAGCACTGGTCAGGGTGCAAAAAAAGATGATACCTTCTGTGTGCCCTGCCACACCAAATCCCAGGACAGCTGGTTGCACAGTGGCTTGCAGAGGGCAAGGGCATCCCCAGCCTTGAATGCAAGCGGCAGCCCCTCTTAGCTACTAGCACTTTTTTACAAATAACCCACTTTGATCAAATTAAATCCCTGACAAATAATTTTATTATGCAAGCTTTAATAGCGAACAGCCCCATTTCCTGAAAGAGTTTTATGGAAATATGATATTACATTTACATGGAAAAATGAAAAGAACAAACTAGAATATTCATCCTTATGCACAAAAGGCATCATCAATAAAGCAGCTGTGCTTTTGTCTAAAACATTTCTCTGGAAGTGGGTAATTATTATTTAAAAAACCCACACTGATCTGCTCCTGACAGCTCACAAGGTACATGTTCATCTACTTGCTCTCCCCGACAGCTGATCTATTCTGAGCACAGGTGACTAACTAATAAAGTCTATTATACTTCTAATAGAAAACTAATTCCTTTTATCTTTACCCTGCCTAGCAGCACTGCTTCCTTTCACTGCGTTAGGGTGGGATGCTGTAAGAGGTTTCTAAAGTGTGGTTATTTTCACCCCTACAACTGCTGTGCATTACTTAGAATTTTAGATTGCTCTGCTTTCTTCAGGAAAAACAATTAGACACAGATAATATCACCCTGAGGATGAAGAAAAAGCAATTATTTCTGTTACAAAATGTCCCTCTAGATGTGAACAACTAAGCTTTTGGATTTTTAATTTTATTACTTTGTCTTTCTGTTAACAAATAATTAATATGATTACTAGCACCCTATGTACCTCTAATGTCTATACTATTTCAATTATAAAGCCGTTACTGATGCTTATTACTTCTATTCCATTTATCTTCAAACTTGCATGGTAAACTTACAACATTTGTTGTCATTCATGGAGCTGCAGCTCCTCCAAACTCGCTCACAGGAATCCAGCAAAGTTTATCTGCTGCCACCCCTGAGACAGAACGTGAAATTCAACAGGAGACTGCAAACCACACTGGTTTTCGTTCAGAGTCACTCAATTGGATTAGATGGCTCTCCATGTCCTCCAAAAAATAAAGGATTTTTTAAAAATCATGTTGCCCACTGAGTCTTTGCAATCTTCCTTCTTTCTAAGCTATAGAGTCAGCTTTTTTTTTTTAATTTCCAACAAAAATGTAACTTATGACACAGCAAAGCCTATTTTAGCTAGTAATACCCACTTCTTCCACTTCACCCACCATTAGAGCACTTTGCTTCAGGAAGGACACGGGAGTGGTATCTACCATGTATATGAATCAGTAAGTCAGTACATATGGCTCATTTAAAGTTTTTGTCTTTTGCTTTTACAGTCTTCTTTTGGATGCAAGATTCAGATTTGTTGTCGATGCTGCCGCATACAAACAGCTTCTATATAATGTTTGTCCTCGAAATTAAAAAAGGGAGATTCATCATTAAAGACAAGTCCAAAGTCTCATCGACTGTCAAAAGACTTTATTCGAGTGGAAAACTAGCTACTGAGGATCCTTTAGTTAGTTGTGCACTCTGGAAAAGTCCGATTGATTTTGAGTAATGATTTCCAATATGAACAATGCTCTTCGTGTTGGTGTGTTTCCTCCTCCTGACCTTTGAAAAGCCTTTTTTTTTCCCCCTCTCTCCCTCTCCCCTTTTGCAAACTGGTTAGCGATTCATCCTCTAGATTCATAAACACATCATGCACTTCCAGGCCCTGTGATTGTTAAGGATTCAATGGTTTGGGGGATGTTTTCTCCTGCTGCTTCTCCTCTAGGGAATACTGCCTTAGCAGGGCTATACCGTGCTTTCTGCCTGGGCCAAGTGGAATTAAAGGCTTCTGCATTAATCATGCAGCGCTGTGTCAGGCACTGCCCAGGCCAGGTGATGTAAGCTCTTGACCCTCAAATGCACAGGCCGAATGCACCGCTAAATTAATGTAGTGCTACATGGTACAAAGGCATTAAAGTTTAAGACTGCAATTGATTATATGTAGTTCAACTTTCAAACACATTGGGCAAGATGGATTGCAACAGTCACGCCGTGGCACGGTGATGCATGTCAGCGGGCTCTCAGTTTTACTGTATGGAGGACTTGACATTGGCTCTTAACCTGCCAATAAACCACCCCTAACACACTGCAAGGAATGGGAAGGAGAAGGAATTACAAATCCAGTAGTCACATGTAAAATAAAAGACTAAGCCAACTACATTAGAGCTTGTCTACTTCTGCCAACACCAACCAATTTCTAGCACTTGGGGTTAAAAGACCATGACGGCTGCAATTGCCAAGTAAGGAAATACATCCTCAAACAGCCTCTTTTTTTAGGCTATAGGGTGCTTCCATAAAGTAAATCTGATTTATAGCCTGGGATGTTCCTTATCTCACCTGAAATTACTGTAATCTTCAAATATTTGTCGTTCCTCACTAATTATCAGTGTCTGAGGGGTATTATAGGAGAAACATTCCAATCAACAGCTAAGGAAGCCACCTTTCTGAATTTTATTTTGAACTCAAAATCAGACTTATTAAATATGATTGGATCTTATTTGACATTGCTTTCTCATCCTGGCCATTTGGTGTACTCGACGTTTTCCACACTTTCTTGTTTTGTAGTCACTTCACAAAATGTATGATACCTAGCAGAATTTCACAGACATTAACTATCTGACTAATTGTTTAAAACCATCAGATGTGAAATACTTTTTTATTTTGCAAATAGGGATAATTTTACTGAAAGCAAAATTATCTCAGAGGAAAAGCAAATTTTGCTAAAAATTACTTTTAAAACATTTTTGTTAGTTCTAGATACACTGATAGCAGCTTAAGTTCCTCTTGAATTCACGTCTTAAAAGTATCTGAAGGATGAAAAAAAATAGCACTGTAAAAGGTTTCTGATTAACCTGCCATCTACAGCAAGACTAATGCAACTTTTTAGAGCTGTGGCATAAGTGTTAGAAAAGGAAATAAGCACAGTTAAAAAATATATGAGTATGAGTGAGTATCTCTTTATCCTGGGGGAAGAATCATAGGTGTAAGGGTTTTTTTCCTATGTTGTTTCTAAGCTTATTTTAACTAGGTGTGCTTGCTTAAAATGGAAAAAAATCCCAACAACATTAATTTCTACTTTCAAATAAGGCAGATCAATAATAAAGCACACAGTATTTCCAAATTATAACCATTCCTTTAACTACTGCTATGGGGTTTCATATCAATAGTTTCAACAAGTCTGCTGCATAGTGCATTAAAAGATGGATGTATCTATGACTGATGCTCATAGAAAAATTTAATAAAGCTATAACCCTTTAATTTGTATTCTTCTATGCTCTACTATCCTAAATATTCTACAACATCCAAATAAAAAAATCTCTGATGAAAGCAAGCACAAGTACCCAAGAATATATTGACATGTCTAAAGATTAATCCTGGGATATTCCAATCAGAGTAGACACTTTTCATATTTAACCAAATGCCGAAGTCTCAAAGCAAGCGAGACCTACAACTCTATTTCAGCTTTTGGAAGATGTGGAGATAGGCACGTATCCCTCCTAATATCATGACTTTAGGAGTATATTGCTACATATCACTACAAAACGTCCAGTGATACGGAACAGGCAAGTATATCTCCGAGGTAACCCTCAGAACCTAGAGATGTCTCACGCCAAGCTTTGGACCCAACATCAGGCTTGGTGATCACTGAACAATTATATCTATTTTGTAATTTAAGACATGGTCACCTATCAGAAGGTGCGTCTGTTATGGAACAGGCAACACTACTCTTCTAGTAACAGGTAGGCTTGTTTTAAGAACCATCAAAATAATATCACATGCATGCCCACTACAATGCAGACTTCATGAGACCAAGGGAAGCACTTTACAGTGATCCTCAAAATCAGCCAGGAAGAAAGTCTGATAAGAGCTTAAACCTTACTGGAGGGTGAGTTTAGAAAACACCAAGTAAAACACCAACATCTCCAGGAAGAGCTGGAGAGCCTTGCAAGGTCTGTACAGAAATGATATACATGAGCCCTGCAGCAATGAGGGGCTGCATGGCAAGAGGTTTGTCCTGTCATGTCATATGCGAGAGTGAAACCTCGATGATACAGATTTTGAAGTATAGGGCTCATTTACAGGTGCATAAGCAGAAAAGAGAGCAACAAAGTGTCAAGCCTAAAAGCTGTGAGCAAAAATATAGTTATATGACTTCTAACATCTTCAGCAGCCAGGTGGACAAATCTCTGCATGCTGCTTTGAAAGGCTACCCATAAATTGTCATAGGATTCTCCAGCAAAGCACAGGACCTTTAAGGAAGGCCAGAATACTGCAGGAAGCTCTTACTCAAATATACCTGAAGTCAGTCAGCCATAGGGGATGCCTTACAGATGTCACACACGCTAACTATATTGGAAGTGGACTGAGGGGCTTGAAAACAATGCTGCAGAACAGAAAAAGTCCCTTAAATCTATCATTTTGGGAGAGGGAAGGAACACCACCGAAGATTTAACAGTAGAAAAAACATCCGTTGGAAAGCTTGCCTTGCTATAGCACTCTAAACTCACTAAACGCAGTTTGCTGGCTAACCTCTGTTGCCCACAGGTAAACACTCCTGTTAAGAAGTTTTGTTCCCTTTCTTGGATCATGGACTTCAAAAGTCAGGGGACGCTGAACGCAACACTGAGACAACTCCTGTAATTTGTAGAAGACGGAATGGACAATACCATTGATGTAGCGTAATGAGCCGTTTCCCTCCTCCTACTGTGATTAATGGTGTGGATAGGAGGTCTGCTCCCGGAGCTGATAGATGTGGTTCTGGCCCTGGAGGCATGCCCTATATATAGCGCTGTGTGAATACATGCATGAGAGATTGGCAGGCAGAAGCAGCTCTGGGAGCCTTTGTTATTGTCCAGTTTACCCTTTCCTGAGCTCCTCCAGCTTGCACAATCTGTGTAGCCTCTGGGAAGGCAGCTTTAGAATTGGCTTACTTGATGGAAAAAGCTGCTCTTCTTGATGCGTATGATGCAAAGTAATGTGACAGTGATTGACAGCTGGGGGGAAGAGGAGAGGAAAAATGAGTTAAGTCAGGGTATTGTGCGAAGGAGCAGAAGGGAGAAGGAAAAAAACCGGAAAATTCCTCATTACCACAGCACGTGTGCAGTGGCGGAGATAAGAGTTGCTGTTTTTTATAATAATAATCATTATTAAAATCAGTTGACACAAGCTTATGATGATATAAATAGTACCCCATGGATGTTTTTCTGGATGTTTTTCTTCAAAACTTAACCTTCCCCAAATAGAAAATAGTTAATAGGTTTAGGAGTCTGCCAGTCTACTCCCCCTTCACATTTTGTGAACAGGTAATGTAATGAGAATATAACCCCTAGGGCCTAGTCCTATCTACACTTCCATTGATACACACTATGCTCCTCATGCATAAGTTTAAGGTGAGCCAGAATTTGCCTGTCAGCTTCTCATTCCCTTCTCCCTTGTACTGCAGAACCAATTGTAATTTTTATTGAATGGTGCAATTACATTGCAATATACTGGGCAAGAGTGCACTGCTGCTTTTGTGCTTTCTTAGTTCAGGTCTGAAAACAGAAGAAAAAGCTGTAATTGATTCCATCAGCCTTTTTCATATTGAAACAAAAGGTAATATCCAGAGAAACTTCCTTCCACTAGAAAGATGAGTAACTCAAAATTTGGAGTTCCTCACTTTTTTCCTTTAGGAGATGGTACATGCCCAAAAGAGACATCCCATTTTAGTTTATCTTCAGCAGACTGTTAGGTTCTGGACCACTAGCATGGAAAGCTGAAGTCTTGGGAAAAAAAAACCCAAAAGGGGAAATGATACCAACTTGAAGACACTTGTGGCAAAACTGGAGATAGTAAAATACATCAAGGAGGAAAGAGCTTATTTGAACAAATCCCAACTGGCTCTTATTCTTAGTGCTGAGTAAAATACCCATTTCCAGAGCTCCAGGAGACATGCTGGAACCCACTACTCATTGCTGCTATTTGGAAATGAAAGTTTTCTAAGCGTCTCATAAGAATAGGCCATGCTTGCATTCAGCCTAAAGGAACTACCATCAGTGGTAAATAGGTTATGCTGCAGTTTTCCTTCTGTTGCATATGTGCATGCAGCTCTGTATAACAAAGTCATAGGAGACAATGTTAGGAAATGAATGCACAGCAGCTGGCTGTCTGTCAATACAGAAACTTCTTCTCCAGAACAGGAACCAAATGTTGGATTTTTTTGATTAAATTCTGATCTTCTACAGATACTAGTATCAGACCATACACCACAGCATGCTCAGTTTGATGTAGCATTAACACCAGTATTTTAACTGGTTCTGCATAGAATCGTGATGGTCTAAAACACCAAACCCTCCCCTCAAAACCCCTTAATTGCTAATGGGACTAATTTCAGCGTATGCCCCTCTGAAAATCCTGGAACTCAAATGCCTCACACTTTATAGAAGGCTATAATCCAGGGTCATCTTTGCAAAAGATCTGCAAGTCAAGATGGGTTTGAGAACACCTAGTAGATCTCACTACTATTCCTTAGGGAGATTGGGTTTGAACAGTACAAATCTTCAGGCCATTTGAGTACATTCACTATTATCTTCAGGGACAACTGCAATTCCAAGACATATGCACGCTCATCTTTAGGGTAAATTCATACCTAATTTGGACCTTATCTAGTCGGTCTAGTTTGCTGTTCTTTTCTGCAGGCTACAGTTACAGAGAGGTACTAAATCATGTACTTAAGCTAAGTCCACACAGACATGTCACTGATATCATAAAAACCTCAGCACCCAGCCTGTGTTGTGCTGAATTGAAGTCCAAAGGATTCATTTTAAAACCTCTGACCATATAACATGATGGAAAAAGGACAGAGAAATTTGTAACCTCTCACAACAACATCTAGACCCACCAGTGCCTTAATTCTTGATTTAAAAAGCAAGCAAAACAAGACAAAACTTAGCCTAGCAAAGCCCTTCTACTTTTAAATTAATCTCTTTATTTATAACCTTAATGATAGTAAGACACATCAATAATAACATGGTATGAAAACTTTTCTTTTCTCCCCAAAGCAGTTTTTCTTACAACGATTATGGTAATTTTTCTTGTATCTTGATTAAATGAAGGTGGCTTGCTTCAGTTAGATATGTCTTGCCTGAGTCAAGCTGGCTTCACATTTTGGCACGCACACAGAACTCCAAAACTGAAAAACCTTTGCTAAGAAAGATCTAGCGTTCAAAAACTCTTCAGTCTTGACACTATGTAGTCTTTTCCATTTTCATTGCAGCTTGGTTATGGAGGAGGGAAGTTTTTTTTAATTGTCATGTTAAGCCAAAATGGGCTTTACCTGACCCTAGTGACAACGAGCCAATTTCAGGAACACGTGAAAGTCCTGCGCTACTTTTCAAGAAATGGTACATGCAGGAGTTATCTTCCCTCCAATCTCTCAAACAAATACCCCTTTCCCACCCCCCACTACCCCACCTATTCATCCTATGACTTCATCCTATGAAGCGATCTAGACATTCTGACGGCTGCAATTTATCAACATAAATTACTGCACTTCTCAGCAAAGCTTCTGTCATAAGAAAACACCGTGTGCCCTAAATTGCCTGCTGCCCTCTTCAATAATCAGCCTAGTTTTTAAGATCTAGAGATCTGCTGATAAAGGACACCTCAGTGCATATAGCGACAAAAAAATTGAGTTTCATACACATCACTGGAAACGTCCACACACCGGTCTATTAATCTTTAGATTGGGGTCATTTTTCTCTGGAGATGTGGTAATAGATCACTTCGAGAGAAAATGGGGAAGAGCCCGCTTAATACCGAGCAACCTTGCCTCCTTCTTTCTTGGTTTAATCCTAAAAAGTGTCTAATGGCCAAAGCTGCTGTTAACTCCGTATTGACCAACACCGATGCAAAAGGAGCGTGCTATGGGTTGGTAACATCAGTCTGCCCCTACATCTTCCCAAGCACCCTACGCCGTAAGATCCACGCTGGCACAGGGCCTCTTCTCCCCCTGATCACAGCCCATTTCACCGGTTCCAGTGTCATCACCCACCTGCCCGAGAGCTCCTCAAATCCCCTACCCAACCTCCTTTGCATTTCCCTATCTTTTTGTTTTCTCTAGGAATCAGAATCTACTCACTTCTGGAAAGGCACAGGAGAAGGTGGGCAGGCTCTGACCGTTTGTCTTTTCTCCTGTGGAGATTCAGTCTCTACGTCACCGCAGATAGAAAAGACTTTCTCTCCCCTCATTCCTCAATCCCTCTGGATGAGCCTCTGCATGGTCCTAGACCTTCAGCCCCAGATTATAATGTTCTTTTGGTTCAGGACTTTTAAAACTACATGAGGAAAAACATACCTGAAAGTGCCTTAGAGGGACTTATGGAGGGAAGTAGCCTCATGTTCTTCAGCACTTTTGCTTTTGCTATTTCTTCCCATGTGGACTCTGAAAACTGTGATTACCAGCAGCATAGGGAATGCCCACCACTGTGTTTAGGGGCACATTCCTCCAACACAGAAATCAGGACTGGGAACTGAAATCAGTGAAGTTCCCCCTGTGCAAATGACTAAGAACAAAGCAGTGCCCATGCTGGGTTCCTCCTCTTTCACCGTATGTCTTTCATTCTGCAGCCGAGGAGACGGTCTGTCAGGGTAGAAGGAAAGCACATTGTCCTTCGCCACTCCTACATCAGCTGATGTAGGGGGCCATACCTATAGGCATGTGGGGGGGCCATACCTATAGGCATAAACTAGAGTAGTCCCAAGCTGCTGCATGGTACGCCGGCATCCAGACGGCCTCCTGGATGGCTCAGGAACACCAGCACCAGCACAGGGAAGGACAATTCAGTGGTTTAATGACATCGCTGCTTTGCATCTCTGCAGCCCTCTGGTGTGCTTATACCTCTGGAAAGCCTCAAAATTAAGCTCTTCAGATGTATTTCTCTCTGTTCACGGCAACCTCAAAACACCTCCTCCTGTATTACACAGTATGCACCGGCAATGCTGAGGTTAAGGGTTCTGTTAGGATTTTCACTGCATCTTCCTCCTTCCCAGATATCAATGTAAGCTCTTCTGTATTATTGCCCATACAAGTTTCTCAGGATGCATCCAACTTTTAAACGATGACTTAATGTTTTAGAAGTTTTAGGCTCTTCATTATCAGTTAGGAAAATCTACGAAGACAGTGGCCGCATTTTGAATTTTTTGGGCCAACACAGACTGGACTTGATTGAGAGAGAAGAAAGGTATTTACATGAGGAATAAGTTAAAGTATTACCAGGTAGTCCCATATATAATGGGACAGTATAATACTAACTAATTCTAATATATTCACTAATGGTCCCGTTCTATTTCTCATTTATTTCAGTCTTGAATCCCTAAATGTCACTTGTCCTGTGGGCGACTATTACAGACCCTCATTGATATTAATGTCATCTGCTTCACAGAGCCAGCAACCCCCCAACAGCATCAGACATTTAGAGCTTTAGAAGGTAAGGCTCTTCCATTATACTTTATTGTAGACAATGTGAAATTCTGCCTCTCCGCACTCTGGGAACACCACCCCAGTTTCACAGCAAGGATGCTCATTGTGCTGTTTCTTGCCGTTTAGATGCTACACACCTTATTTTGCAGAACCTTCCCCCTCCTTTTCAGGGCTTGTGCCAGTCTCACAATTTCATGGAGGGAAAAGAACTTACTCTGCTTCTTGGGAGAAGCCGCACAAAAGAATGACAGAAGTCCGTACTGGAAGCACCTTGCAAAAAAAGGCACTGAGAAAGAGCCACCACATATTGGTCCTACCTGGACACTAAACCATAGACTAAGCAGTTTTTGGCTGCCAGCAATGGTGTTGAATATCTGCACACAACACTCTGAGCACCAACTTTGAAAGTTTTTTTTTTTACACTAAGTAGGTAATAATTTTTGTTCCCAAGTCACTGCGCAGAGAGAAAGAAAAAACAACTGGGGCACTCAGTGACATTATGGGGGATAGGGTGAAGGTAAGATGACAGTGCTTACTTCTTCATTAAAGCAAAGCATCTGCCACTTTGTGAATACTCCAGTATGCCCTGCTCTCAGAGAGCTGTGAAGGCAGCAATGATTAAAGCCAGTTCCAACTGGGCAAAATGCATGTCACACTGACCTCAAAAATGTAATTCAAAATTTATGTTGCTATACCCGCCAGCCGAGTGGTCCACACTCTCATCCAAAGAACGATCTGGGTAAATGTAGGTACGGCACATACACAGTCTCACGAGAGGCACCCTGGACTTATCATCAGCATGACAGGGAACAAAAGATGGTCTACTGTCAATCCCTCCTGCCTAAAAAAATAATTTCAAGTGAAGTTTATGACCTGGGAGGTAAAAAGTTACTGAATGTAGTCCTTAGAGAGGCTTCTGCACTGACCCAATCAGCTGTAATAGCTCAAAGCAGCCACCACAGGCTGCTGAGGGCAGTTTTCCTGTAAATAGACAGCTGTGAACACAGGAGACTACAGTGGCTTCCTGCCAAAAGTCTGCATTTTAATAACTTTGTAATTGCATATTTTTGCAATCTGTTGACTCTGACTTATTTTAAGAACATCCAAGGAGTAAAACAGTCTCACCACTAGATTTTCTGGTATTTTAAATTTCATAATGAAGTTTGCCAAACTCAGAAATTATTATAATTCATAATAAGGGTTATAATGATGTGACACATTTTAGTAAATCCCTGAAATTTAAGATGTTTAAGTGATAAAAACAAAATCAAAATTAAATTCAATAGTAAATATTAGAAGAAAAATAATTAAATTCCATAATTAAAAAAACAGATCGCGAATCCAGTCTGGGCGGTGCTGTTGCTACCAAGCTCGTGTAATTTCATTAGAAGTGATTTGCTTTGAAGATGACGCATGATTTTAAAGAAAATGGCTGTGATCCTGCAAATGGCAGCATCTATAGGCAAAGCCATGCATACGAGTAGTCTCACTGCACAGTGGGACAACTTGTGTGCAACTATTTGCAAGACTGTGGCCCCAGTCACAGTTTGCACAACAAAACACTTGAAAAAATAATCCATCTTAATAAAAATAATGTGGAATTAAATCCACTTTTACTTGGTCGCGCTTTTTAGATTACTGCTACAAACAATATGTTGGATAAGGGATATGGAACAAGTTTCAAATGATCGAAGTCCCTTTGCTTAAAGAAATGGAGTCAAGCATGTCTTGGCTTACTGTACCCTTTTCATCGTCCAATATTCTGAAACTGTGATCCCTAAAGCAGGCTTCCAGGGACAGCCACAAGACACCTAATAGCAGTATTTCTTTCATGTACTAATATGTTTTGGGATATCTTGAAAATCTTGTTTCACTTGAAATTGAAATAATAGGCTTTTTACATCTTCACTCTATACAGATACACTGACTGACCATTCAAAGTCAACCACTTGAACTCCAGTGCTTAAACAGAATAATAATGTAAGTTCAGTTTTGTATTTCTAATGCCTTTTTCCAATTTTAAGTCAAAATTTTAACTACGGAAAAGCTTGTTGTTCCATTTCATGAGTGGAAGAATGAAAGCCCAGTTCTTTTACCCCTTTTCACAAGGAAGCAGTGGGCTGAAATTAAAATCAAGTCTCTAGCTTCCAAGACTGCCATCTAAGTCTCGTAATAAAGCAGATAAATAGATATAACGTAAAACGTATGTCTCCAAAGGTTGATCAGGATGAATGGGCAGTGACTGACTGCTTTCCTTTCCCCTTCTTGAAAAGCAGCGACAAAAGCTGTGAATTTGCCAACCCCAGTATACTCTGGGAGAGACAGTGAAAGACTGCCAGAGGTATGATTTAAGGTATAGCTGCCCAAGCGTTCAGCCCAAAAGGTGGAGGGCTTTTTGTGCCCCTGTCCCCTGAGTTGTCACTCCTTGCCATTACACTTGATTTCCTCAGTAAGACAGACAGATCCTGGTGACAGTTTTTCCACATATAATGATATACTGACATGGTGTTCATTATAATTCGCAGAAGGAAATAGAGTTCTTTCACCTAATTCTGAAGAATGTAAAAAATGCAAGGAAGGTTTTTTGGTTTGGTTGGTTGGTTTGGTTTTTTTTAACCTGAACGTTTAGCAATGACCTTCTTGACAGCTTGTTGCAATTATTTTTCTGTTATCCCATTAATCTCTTATTTATTCTCTTCAATAACCACTACACAGACCTTAGCCCTCCAGTTTGAAACAGCATCACTCGGCCCCAATGAAGCCTCTAATGTACCGATTTTTACCAATGATGATGAATGAAATATTGTGGGAAAACAAACTAGAGATGCAAGTATTTAATACTGGTCACTAAATATAAGAGAATAAATATGAAATCCTAGAAGGATGGCAGCCATGGTAGATAACATAGATTCATCATATACATGGGATGCAAACTGCCCACCTTCCTAACCCCACACCTTTTCTAGTGACAAGGGAAACATAGCAGTCTTTTCATCTCCTTGTCAGCTCCAAGAAGCAAACTGAAGAGCTTTATTCACTAACAAATGTAAATAGGCAGTGAAAGACCATTCTTGAAAGGTTCTCCATCTCTCATCCACTAAAAACCTTCATTGCTATGGCAGCAACAGCAACACTTTCTAGCAGGGGCTTCTGGCAGCTCCTTCAAGGCTCAGTGATGCCATAGGAGGAAAGTAACATTTAATTTTACTTCTTTATTGGTGGGTGGGAGGGACAGGAATGTAACAAATGACCCCTGACATAAGGCATTTCATGGAGAATTGACCAGTTGGGATTAATAGCCCTTGGCTGCATTTGGGCTATAAAATTTTTCAGCCAGCCATTAATTTTCAGGAAATGCTCTGTGCCTCAGTCATTATTACTTAAATAAAAACATATATTGTATATATGGTCAAACCAAATTATGGCTAGAATTTTGTCAAGCACAGATAAGGGTGTAAATTTACTGTGTTATTAAAGCTTTTCCTTTTACGTTCAGATAACCGTAGTTTGGTAGTGGGAATGACTGTTACACACGCCCAAAGAAAACGCCCTTGCTTTGTCCTTGTGTAGAGCGGTCACAGAATTAGAAGCCAGGATAACTATTTTAAAAAAAAATTATCATCAATTATCTTCATTTTTCTGTCATGATCATGAAGAAAAGTAGTGTACATATACACGCAGAGGTTCACAGTAATTACATCCAACAATATGTATACTTCTCACACAAAAATACACACAGTATATTAAACGCATAGAGAGTGGTGTGGCATTTTTGCAATTAATTTGGGCTAACTGCATTAATTATGTGTGCCAAAGCTGTAAGTGCGTAGTGCAGATCATCCTAAAGAAGGGCTAATAAAACTTTCCTATCACACTTATCCCTGGTTTTTGCTGCACACTGCAGGAGCACCAATTTATAAAAAGGAGTTTAACAAAATTTTATTGAAGCTATGGCTTGCAAGCCTGAGTCTGTAAAGCCAGGTACTTCAGCTGCCATCAGTGAGACCATACAGTGATTTGAGAAAGAGAAAGACTATAACCAATAAAATTTTAGAAGCCTCTATAAATGACTTAAAATAGATTTTCTATACGAGTGCCTTGACTTGAAAATCTAATGGTAAGGTCTGGACCCATGATAGGTATACGGTTCAGTAGAGTTAGTATTAATGTAAGCTTTTTACCAATAGAGAGAGGGAATTTATAAGCTTACCAGAGATTGCAAAGCATCTCTGTAGAGCTAAGGATGATCCACAGATATCTGACTTGAAAATCTTGAACACTTTCTATGTACACAGAAGTGATGTTAGTTCACGTCTTGAGATGTTTTACCTTTATGAGATGCACTGTTTTTCTTCCACCCGGAAGCAGCATGCCTACTGAGGCAGGCTGTGTCCTTAGGTGTGGCCCCACAGAGGATGCAGCAGAACACGGACTGATTTTGAGGTGACAAAGCTAAGAAAGGAACAGTGAAGCTTCACCTCACCCCTGCAGCAGCCTGGTCCCCAGCAGCAATGGGGGACTAATGCCATTCCCTGTTTCTGAAGAGAGGCAGGGCTGGACATAAAGCTCCATGCTGCCCCTCAGCATCTGAGGCTGACGGGGCATCTGCAGCGCGTGCCAGGTCACCCCAACACCCCTGAGGGGTGATACTGGGTTTTACGCTATTTTTACAATACCACTTGTAGAAAATGAAGGACATTCTAAATCACTGTCAACAACACGCATTTATTGAAGTGCAGATACCAATGTTGTTTATGCTTAAATGCACGTTACTTCATTTCAATTCATGGGCATGCTGTCTCTAACCCTCTCTCTCGCCTCCCTGCATCGGTGCTGTGCTCCCCAGCATCCTCACTGTGGTGCCCCTGAGGTGCTCCGACCATTCCTCCTCCCTCTCAAACCCGGCCTTTGGTCTTCTCCCCCTTGCCTCGTGCATGGGCAGGCATGGTCCTCCTTTGCCCAGTTACCACATGTATCCCTCTCACGCTCCCTTCCAAGAAGTGCCTTCTCCCTCAGCAAAATAACAACCTGAGTTTTCCAAATACTCAGCACCTGCAGTTTGTCAAGTGAGAAGGGAGTTTGCTCAAACCACGTTGAAGACTGGCCTGTTTTAGAAGGAGTTTCAGCTTTCCAAATCATTTACCATTCCTAACGTCTTCTACAACAGTCTGCCTCACGCTTTGTCAGCTCTGTAGATTGCACAAAGACTTTAAAGCAGCATGATATTAAATGCTCTAGAAGATGACAAAACCAGGACAGGGCCCAGTGTAATGGGAGTTTTATACTAATACACAACCAGTGAAATAATGACTTACTGCCTCCACACTTCATGGACATATTTGAAACAAAGGAAAATTAAGATTGCATGTTCTGATTCACCTTGGCCTCCTTCAGCCTTGTACTTAATGTAGTCACTGGTATGCAAACCAATTTTATCCAGTCTCAAGAGATTATTCTGGCTGGTACTAATGACTGAACCAAAAAAAATCAGGTTTGATCAGGCTCTGACACTGAATAGCTGCATATTCAGTTCTAAATTTGAATTTCCTGGCAACTGCCCATTTACTGTGAACACGCACAGCTGGCAAAAAAGTGTTTTGTAAGGACAAAACACTGGACACAGTTTATTCTCAGATCCTATCCCATGTCCACCCCAGGAATCCAATGCACCACAATTGAGAACGCGGTTAAAATTTTCTTTCCTTTTTCATTCTTTGTACAGAAATGAAACTTTTCCTACACACTGTGTTAAACCTTAAAAGAATCAGGAAGCAAATATTAATTTCTGCCATAAAAGCGATGAGCAAATGTAGCAAGTATTTTATGTTGCTATTTCTGTAATCGGTACTGTAAAAGTTGGTGAAAAATGCATATCCACCTTAAAAAGCAGTGAAACCCTGTAATGAAGGTTAATAGTAATTATTACATTTAATTCACCAAACAGATGGAGCATAAGAGATCATACGGTGTGAAAGATACAATTCACACAGTCCTAGTGTCCTGGAAAAATATAAAAACAATAGAGAAGAAAGATATATTTATATGCCATGGATTGAAATTCTTTTCTGAGTAGAGAAAAGGCATGTCTTCCTGCCTACATGGCAATCAGGTGATACTGCCATGTACCCTATGTGCACAAACATACTTGAGAAACAATTAGGTAAGAAGAATCATACTTCAGATATACAGATGCAGCTAACGGTCAAAAATGGCCATCACAGACCCGTATGTCTTACCAGGATTTCAAAGAAACGTGTCAGCTGGCAGATGGAGAAAACAGCAGTACTGTTAAAAAATTAAAATTCATTAAAAAAATTAAAATTAATCTTTAATTTTTTTTTTTAAAGGAAAATGCTTTTCCTAACAGCATGGTTATAGGGAGATAACAGCACTAGCTGTGACCACTGGTTAATGCAAATCCATTTGCCTCTATTGCAACATCCTCCTTGCTTTATTTTCCTCTGTTTATCGATGTATTCAATTCTTTTTGTAAGTCTTTTTGCAAGATTGAGAGCCTTTTGAGGCAAGGATTGTAAATATGCTATATGTTCATACACTACTGCTTCAAGCCTTGGTTATAGCTTCTAGACATCACAGCAATGACTGAAAAACCAAATTTCATCAGCTTAGAAATACGATCCATGAGACGTAATACGGATAGATATCTAAGTATATAGTTTGATTTCAGAAGTACGAAACGAAATACTTCCAAAAACGTTAGCAGTAATCCATGCTACACCTAAGCAAACTAAGGATGGATTAAGGGGTGAAAGAAGTAGTCTTTATTTCCAAGGCTTCTGGAGATTTTTATCTGTAATGGTTATTAAACATGGTTATCAGAGGGAATTTGTTAAGTATCTCTGAAAAATCACGCCACTTAATACAGAGCTTAATTTTGGGGTGTAAACATTTTCATCATGTTAGCATGGAAACTGCATAGTTGGGGAAAAATGCCTAATACCTTTTGCAATTTAAAACTGTACTGTGCTATTATTTTCCACATCAGCCAAAACTCCTTCACCTTCTTCATGTACATGAAAAATAATCTGTCAGACACTGAGAAGCATTTATCAGTTCCTGTGTAATGAATCCCTTATGCTTGTAACTAATGTATTTTAGCTTTAAAACAAAGAAAACCTGAAATGGGTAAGTATTTCTTAAAAAAAAAAAAAAACCACCAGGCAGCCAAAGAAAAGCTATATCAATATATCTTTTGATAGTTTTCAAAGTTTTTTGGCCTAGGTTATAAAATAATTCAAGATGGTGGAGGAAAAGAATTTGCTCATAAAGCTTTGAATGATATGATGTTATCAGTTGGAGACGATTAGCCACTCATTAATGTAATGCTGAAGTATTTTTTCCTACGTCAGTCCTCATACACACCGATTTTGCATTCATACATACAATATATGGATGTATTTCACAAAACCAAAAACACCATTACAAAAGCACTGTTAACTGCATCATTAGTCACTTTCAACTGATGCTGACAATGAACACAAGAATTATTTGCCTCCTTTGTACTCATCCATTAAGATATAATTTTAAACACTTGCTCAGCAGCTATTTTTTCTCCTGCTTCCTGCCTCTTTGATACCGAGGGGTTTTGAATCAGACCCTTGAATTAAGATTCTGTGAGTGGTTTTGCCTGTGGAATATTCTGAACCTGACTCGGTACCGTGTTTATTCCAGCAGCGCTGAAAGGTTTCTATCATCCAATGCACAGCTCAAGTTGTGGCGATGCTGAATTCAGCCCTGATGTCTGAGAAGCTTTGAAATCTCACAAGGTGAGAAACAGCATGAGCTTGCTTGATCTTGGTATTCAGCCCTTTTGTTCACTCCTGACTGAATGGGCACTATGGGTGAGGACTTTGATTGGGAAAGAGAAATTTCAGGCCAAAACCCTACAGTGAGATGCGGTCTCCAGAAAGGTTAACATGTTCTTCAGAACAGCAAAGATAGATTGCTGCTCACGAGTAGCACTGTGATCCACTTAGCCGAGGCATACAAAAAAAATTTTGCTCCTTCTGCTTTCTGATGCCTTTCATCACTCTTTATGTAGGAAAGTAAATAGTTGATGCTGGCCCAGCACCTGGCCAGACATTGCCCTGTTCATAAATCAGAATAAAGCAAACATCACTTTCTCCACAGTGTAATCAGGACACAAGTTCCCAGTTGATGGTGTTTTCAGCTGTCAGGCTTCCATATTTATCTTGTCTTTTGGAAATCAATCCTATACAATGTGAACGTGGAGAGGTGGAAATGAAGAAGAGAGAAATTTGTACAGTATCACTCCTCAAGTTTACTTATCTTGTAAATCCATAAGGCACTTCTCACACTCATGTAATGAGCATGTTATAAATAAAAAAAGAGAAAGAAATTGTCCCCGCAAAGTAAAATCGACAACAAATCTAACCCTTTCACCCTACTAAATGCTAGAAAAATGCACGGAAGAGAGATCCCTCCTCTTAAATAATTTAAGGCAATATATTTATGCCAGTGTAACACATTGGGTACGCTTCCAGTATTAAGGGGAAAAAACCTTTTCCTTAAGACTCAAGCTATAATGGAAAAGAAACAACAAAAAAGCCATTTATAGTGGAACAAAGGCTTTCTCACATGGAATCAGACCTGTATAAATAGAGTGTTTACAGACCTATATAAATAAAGCCACTTATTAGGCCAGTATTAACTCACTTGCAACTTCTGCTGTAATTGACATATAATTAATAGAGCAATCTATTTTCAAAGATGGTTTGCATCAGTCATGACAGGCTATTTACTTCCAAACGCTGAGACTCATGGTTCAGCTTCCCTTTAAGTAGCCAAAGGAAGATTTGGAGATAAGCAAAGTAAGGACCTCAGGACTTCAACCAGTGTCAACCGACAAAGATGAATATATATTTTTTAAAACTTTGATAAACTCTTTTATACTGCTTTAGCTCTGTCTTATTTGCATTACCTGCTATCACCCCACAAATAAGCACAATGGAAATGCATTCAAATCATTCCTCTAATAGTCCCAAGAGTAAGTATTCATAAAATTTTCTTCAGACATCTAATTTGATGTCTAAATAAGAATAACTGCAGAATTGCACTGAATAACTGCACCATTGCCTTCCACCACAGAGGAATTGAGTTGCCTGACTTTGAGCTTCTAAATCATACCTAAACTAGAAGCATAAAGGGATTCAAAATTGGTGGTGAAGATGCCCCTAAAAGAGGTTTCTGGAGGACACTTCTAAGTAATTTCTGATTCACTGCTCATGACCTTCTTGGAGATTGTGGATCATGAGCCTATGGAAGTGGAAGGCCCAACAGCAGTGATGCAGAGAGATGTAAATAATTGTAGTGTCCATCTTGAAAGTAAAGTAATTCTCTTCATATCCTGGATGCATTGAGTACTAGTGAGCCTTTTAAACAGACCTGAAACCTGTATTCTCCAGAAGGAGAGGCCAGGAGTGAAGAGGGGGATATTTTCTTCTCTATTGCAGCTCACTCAGGTTCAAGAGAATTCAGTTTGGTGTCACCTACAGGGGCAAATTTCTAGGGGAAGCAGACCACTAAATAGCTTTTGGTAAGAAATGCCAGCCGATATTCATTCTTGCCACCTCACCTGCAGATGCTGTGGAGTGGAAAAATCAAGAGACAGCCAAAACACAAGTGAAGTTTAAATGAGACTGCTGTGAATCATGACTGTAATAACCAGCTCACCTGGGGCATGTCTCCTATGTGGAGACAGAAGCTCAATCAAAGCAGTCTGGTATAAATGGTGTGATTTTATAGGGAATGTCTTAAGCTAACTCAAACTGGTATGTGAACATTTTGTGTTGATCAAAACCTGAAAAAAATCAATACAAAATGAAAATTCAACTGGTCAGGCTTTGAGTAGTGGCAGACCCTGACATTTGGATCTGAGCTCCACAGGCAGACATCTCCTTTCAGGTACAGCCATGTCTCCAAATCAGTCCGCTCATTTCACCTGCTTGGCATGGCAGGTCTTTACATTGACTGTCCCTTACTTCCTTTGGACACAAAAATTAACCAGGTTAGCTCAGCCCAACAACTGAAACTGTTAAAGCTAACCTGGCCTGAAGCAAATCAGGAAGCGTCCACGTGCCCTGCTCTGACTAACGGAGTAGCAAGTCTGGTGGGGGAGGATGAGGTAGTGATGCACCTCTCCCATCAGGCTGCATCAGGACCACATAGGGACCTCAGGGGACGATGCAAGGATTTACATTAAGGGCAGCCATGTCAATCCATTACAATAGGACAACCCCAAGATTCCTCCTTCCTTATTTGCATTTGGTGCCTTTGTAAAACAGGCCAGGCTTAATTCCCATGCACAAGCTCCAGTTAATAATATCTGCTACAACAGACATTATATTAACACCTAACGTAAATAAATGTAAGCTGTTCCTAGCATAGTAAATATGACATTACCCTCCATGTAACCCAAGGATCCAAAAGAGGAAAAAAAACCCTCAAACATAAAAAAGGTGATAGAGCAAAATGGTCACTATGCCTTGGTAAAAATGAAGTTACTTGCACTAAGAACCTAAAGCAATATTTGTACCCTTTCTCCTGGGTGATCAACAGGCAGTAATTATTTGTTGATTAGCTGCTCAGATCACTGTAAGTTGGTGATGGGTTCAGAAATGGCCGGGGAGTAGACAAAGAAATATTTCTCCCAAAAAATCAATTCAGCTGCTTCAGGAAAACATGATTAATGTTTTCCTGGGATGCTGCCTGCTCCGGAAGGGCAGCTATGTCTTTAGACATTATTAATATAGAGTGCACTCCTGCTATAAAACTCTTTCAAGTAAAGCCACCTGTGACAGGATTACCGACCTGTCAAACCTCACCAATTTGCCTTGTAACACCAAGACCACCCAAACCATGCAAGTGCTTACCAAAGCTGCTATTTCTCACTCCCCCTGCCTTGCAAGGCCACATGCCCACTAGTAGGCGTGGGGAGGTGGACAGGGATTTTCTCCCTTCTGCATACGTGCATAAACATGTGAAAACTTGGAGAACAACATAACGAACCAGAGTCAAGTAGATGGTGAACACACTCTTACATTAAACACTTAAACTGCTCCAGTCTGGGAGAGATGCTTCAGTTTTCCTCTTCAAGGTGAGAAATGTGGATCACTGTTTTTTCATACAAATGTACTGCTTTGGAAATTGGTTGTGGAATAGTTTTCTCAGGTTTTTTGGACATTACTACAGGTCTCATCTCATTGAAAGTCTACCTGATGGCATGACGACAGCACATTTTCATACTTTCTTAGCCACCAAGACATATATGTACACTATACCCAGAGATGTTTACACCTGAATGTGCATTTTTATGTATGCAAATATCCACTTATATAATGTAAATGATCCTAGAACATAGCATTGCGCAAGTGCTTTTTGTTGTTAAAAAAAAACCCCAAAATACAGACTGCATAGCTTTTAACTTTTTCCCCATGAGAAAAGACATTGCAGATGTATATAGAAAAGTTTCTTATTACTACAAAATAAGACAATATATTCTCAAGATGTCAATTGAGCAATAAAGCACAAGTAACCATAAAGTATTCGGCAACTTTTCTGCAGTTTACTCTACTTCTTTATCCAAGATATTTTTATGTGTGTGCAAATGAGCACATATATAATCTGACTTGTCATTAGCTTATCTAAAACTTGACATGCAGCATAAATTGTTAATGATGTGCAAATAATATTTCAAATACTGAGAACTGTCAAAAGTATATAGTAGGGCCAAAAGTCAGCACAAAAAGGTAAATGGGGAAACTTTCAGTGGCATCTTCTTTCCATCTATAAAAAATTAGTTCACTTCCATAACAGTCAAGCAATCTTTATACTACCCTGAACAGGTGAAAGAGTAGCGAAATCCTTATTTCACACGCAACAGTACTGACAGGCAAAAAACTAAGATTCCTTGAATGAAACCTGAAATAGTCAGACCTAGTCCCTCCTCCAAGACAGAAATCTTCAGATTCCCATGTCCTTGAGCACTACTGTAGGCAACTGATTTCCAAGCAGGATATTGTGTTCTAGTGCCATCCTTGATTTTACAGTGCACTTGCAGTTGGATACACTAGTTTGTGTAAACAAGGGGGAGTTTTTTTAGTTAACTGCATGAGGAAGGGTCTCATTAATAAGCCCCATTAAATATTTACACACCGAGATTTGAAGAACAGCTGTTATAGGCCTAGAGTTGGACAGGGATCACACCTCTAATGAGAGTGTAAGAAAACTGCACTCTGTAATGCAAAGGGACATCCCAGGGAAGAAGGAGGGAGGGTGGGAGGGATACTGCCTAGCTTCTTTCTTGTAACCCGTTCAGATGCCGCAACTTCCAATATAAACAGGAAGATGATGGTTTCCACTTTGTGTCATGATGTATAAGCGGGAGAGTGTAGTTCTTTCCATCTAAAGAAGGGCAGAGACATTGAATGTCTTCCCACATCAGATGCATGTGGGTATACAAGTCAGCATGGCTACTCTTGAGATGTTGCAGTTTAAACACTACCTCTTGCTCAATAGTGCATAAAATCAACATCAAGCTCATCCTGGCTTCTAGTAGTTACCACATAAATCAGAAGGTACTGTACTGAAGCTGAGTCATTTATGATTTATACCAGTTTAAAGCAAAGCAAAGTAAAATACAGTAACCTCGGTAGCCCACAGCTTATGTACTCCTTGTAAATACGTGCCACTGTGAAAGTTTATCCAGCCTCCTTGTCTGAGGAAATATTTACATTGTAAATGGCATGTTTCAAAGTCACATTTCACATCCAACACATGTATATATTGAAGTGCATTGCATTAGCAACTCCTGGCACACCAGTCTCGTTCTACATGCAGCGTCGATTCTCCGGCTAGCATAGCTGCCCTACCTCCTTGAGACTTTTAGGCTTTGCATCAACTTTGTATCTCAGTGCTCTCTGACTGAGGTTTAACATACTCTAGATGCTCAGGCAAAACATCACTGTTATTACATATTGTCTCCTAAACTATGGGCCATTATTATTACTGAAAAAATTGTTCGTTAATACTTTTTGAAAAAAAACTCTTTTACTTGTACATGGATTCATCGGAAAAAACTCTTTTATTTGTACATGGATTCACAGAGTGCTCTGGTAGTCATCAGAGAAACACACAAGTGAGAACATAAAGAATGGGGGTGAACAGCCAAACTAGGTGGCCTAAGACCATGATGACAAAATGTAGAAAGTGAAAATAATAACAGAAATAGAAACTTTCAAGTGCTGAAGTTGGATGTCCTGCAGGTTAAATGAATTCAAAACCAAATTTCTGAATTAAGGGAAAACAAGTCAACAAGAAATTTGTCCAAAACACTGTGTTTGGAAAACCTGCTGATTCAGCAAGTTAGAATCTGTCAAATTATCGCTACACATGAAATCGGCATTAACCTCTTTAAGGTTTCTTTTCATATTTGCTGCCATTCATATGCAGAAACACACAGTACATTGTTTCTGCTGCCTCCATGGAAGTGGACATGCTCAAGAAATTAGATTTAGTCAAGAGACAGGTTTAGTGCACAACATTTAACTTTTATTTAAAACTAGAAATGTGGATCTTGAAATCTTAAGGACATAGATTTGTCAAGCAGGCATTTAAGAAAGGGGAACTTCCAAGGTATCATGTAATCAACACAGAAAAAAAAAAATTATGTGTTGAAGAACACAATGACGTTTGTTAATCCTGGCTAGAAATCATGATCATCCTAACACCTAAGTAAAGTACGGATTCTTTTCAGTCCAGTTAACTTCAGAAAGCCAAAACCATAACTACTGCACTTGCTGAAAAATCAGTGGAAAAGTGAATGACTAATGTTAAAATTTCCAAGGCTCCTGAAGACTTTAAGGATGTGCCAAGGCATGGAATCAACAGGACTCATGTACTTTTCTGTCATGCCTTTAAAAATCTCTCCAAAATACTCCAGTTAATAGAAGTGGTCTTTCCAAAACATGATTGAGACTAAGTTGCTCTCAGGAGGGACAGGAGCTGACACTATCAGGACTACTGGTAGTTTGGAAATAGAGAGGCTTGTTTAATATCCAGGATACGATGCCTTACATCAGCTCTTACATTTTGAATAATAAAGATGCTAGAGAGACTGAGTTTCAGGGAAGGGGAACAAATTACTTCCTTTACTTTAAACTAACTTTGAGGACTATTCTTCACCTCCCTAAGGAGGTGGAGCAGGGCACTATATGATGTTCATTATTTTCAGCGAAGCTCAAAATGAGGAAGGTGCTAACAGCCAGATTACTGAGTTAATTCTTAATTCCCTGTTCTAGTGCTCATTCTCGTTATGCCCCGGATTAAAATTAACAAAAGAACCTAAAATATAGACAAAAAATTACAACAAAGAGCAACAACACATAGTAAAGAAGAAAAGGGGGTTAAAAGAAGTTGGGAAAAAGCAGGACCACTCCCCTCCACTCTTTTCATGTAAATTATATAATTATTTTTTCAGCATTTATCACAGATTTCAGGGCATACAAGTCTTCTGAATTCAGAAATGGATTTCAAGAAGATTGACAGCTTTACTAACTATTCAAAACAATAAACCACAAACCACAGCACTGATTTCAGAACAGAGGGGAGTCCAAGCAGGGCTGCTATTAAGCTTGGGCAATTAATTGGCCTTCTGTTCTAAAAAAAAAAAATAAATCAGAGGAATAAAGTCCACATTATCTTGTTGGGTATTTTTTTGCTTTTGCAAAAGTGACCTTTAAAATTTATTATAAAGGCTCTTGATTAAATGTTCTGATTTACAGCCAGTAAAAACATTGAAAAACAAGTGCTGTATCTCTGCTAGCATGAAAATGCCACAACTGCACTCATTTTTCAGTTTTCCAAGTTGCACCAATTGTTAACACAACACTTTTGAAAAAAGTAAATTGCTTTAAGAAAACATTAAGGAAGTGTTTGTCAGCACAGTAATGGTCATCTTTAGAGATCATCAGAGGTATGAGATGGCAACCATTCCCCACACAGCCAGTTTCAAATTCTGCAGAGGACACGAGGATGAAGCATTTTGACCTTGTATGTTGGAGAGGAAAAATCTCTAAATAAAGTATGGACTTACAAATGCACACTTTTGCACCCACAATGAAAATCCTCTGAAAATATACAGAAATAAGAATGATGGCAATTCATAAAGTACTTCTCCTTCTGAAAAATATTTCACTCGGGAGAGGAAATGGGGTTGAGATTCATCTGAGAAAATGCAAATACCTACAATGCCCTAGGGCTATAGCTGTATAGGGGCTGTGACTCATCCTAAGGTAAACATCTGAAGTGAATCAAATAAATGGTACTCTCAAACTGCCCACTCATATACTGACCATAAAAGGAGCAACTGTGGATAGCTAGCTGCAGACCTCTAATGTTTGGCAAGATGCATCACAGCATGGGTATCTACATTTTCCTAACAGCACTACTGTGGACAGGCAATTTATCCCTTAATCCCTTGTCCTTCTCCCCTTGTAAACGTTATATTTCCTACATATTTTCCTAGTTATAATTTGAGAGAAATGCAGTAACTGTTATAAGTCTGAAGTACCCACATCACAACTGTCTGTAATGGATTATGTGTGCACGTGTGGATCCCTGGATCCCTTGCCGCGAAGGCAAGAATGCAATGGTATTCCATCTGATTATATGCACATTATGAAAATGTCTAAAATATTGTCAAAAGCAGCCTGCAATACTTTGGGTAACATAAAGTCCAGCTGCTGATTTACATCCATCCAAAGAGCTACTGATGGTTTATGAGCTGTATATTGATGGACTCTTAATAAAAAAAGTGACCTCAGTTCCCAGAGAGCCCTTTGGTTTCTCCTGCACTAGCAATTTCAGGCTTCTCCAGTGGAACCGTCATTTCCATTTGTTCACTCCATTGCCCACCTAGAACAAGTCCACAAGAAGTGGCATGAGATAAGTGCTAAGCAAAGGAAGATGTAAGTCAAACCCCCAACTCTGGTGTTGCACTGGCAGCTCATTTAAAGTGCAACAGGAGGAAGAGTTAAAAGTCAGATTAACATCATACGAATGAAAGGAGAGTTATTACACTAAATGTGACGTTTGAGAAATTGTATGCTAAACAAATAGAGAAGGAAACAGAAGGCAGCCCAAGCTGTTTTGCTGACTCTCACGTGCACACATGTTAAACTCTCAACAAAACATTTTAATCATCATTCTGCAGTAAAGCTGGCAAGCAATTCTCAACCAGACTCCCTCCACTCCCTTTCCCAACTTCTCTGGTTGCACAAGCACTTCTGCAGCTGGCCAGCTGTTCATCACTTCGTGTTGTCATGGGGAATGAAGTATAATAAAATGCACAGACCAATAAAAACAGTGTCAGTGTTGCTGAACATGTTGGAAAAGGGCAAGTTCCTCTGCTTCTATTGTAGCAGAATTTTACAGAGAGTTAACTGACTGTCCAGGAGGGCAATAATAATTACTTGCAAAAATGATAATAGTATGTATAGAAAAAGGACAGTGCAATGAACATTGAGTTGTCAAACTGCTGGCTGGTGTTTCTCGCAGTGATTTGGAGTCCCATCTCTCAGTAAGCTGCAGCATTAACTTCACAGAACATCACAGTACTACACAGGACGGTGTGTACTTCTGTGGTCAAAACCTGCATCAAGAGCCTCTGGCAGGACTTTTTGCATTTGCCAGGATGCACCCACAACTGCACAATCCTTTCCTTTTGCTCCCCTCTCTAGTCATCACAGTTATGAAGACAGCTTTGAAGAAGCGCACTGAGTGAGACAAAGTAAATGCTACCCGAACAGCTTTCAGATGCCACAGCCACCTCATCTGTCACAATGACTTGTTAAACTATTGAACCTAAAAGGTGACAATTAAATATCAGCACAATCATTTACCTGCTGATCATTTAGCAGAAATATCAAGCCTGTCCCACAATCCAAACTGCATCCCACACAGTGCCAGGTAGAGAGTTGAATATTGCAATGACACAAAGGGAGGAACGTCTGTTTCTAGTCTGTACTCCCGTCTTCCCCCCTGTTAAAAGATTAAATTAAAAACTTCCTTTCTTTTACAACTCGCTAATGTGAAAAAATTATTCAGATTTAAATAGAATACGAATTTAAACGGCTACAGTTATGCTTATGTAATTCCCTGTATTAGCCGAGAGCACCTTCTCATATAGCTCAAGTTTACCTCAGCAGGGGTATAAGATTAGCTTAAAAAGCTGCTGTTTCTAGGAATAAAAGCACCTAAAGTAGTGTTATAGGAGCAGTTTGACTGTAGTGGTATAACCAGGGAACATGAAAGTTGGAGGAAGATGAAGTGAAAAGCGCTGTTCTACAGAAAGTGGATAACGACGCAAGAGAGAAGATGTATCTTCTCCCTATGGTATATTGTATAAAATGTGCAGCTGGAGATACGAAAGGAAGGATGATGCTTCTACAAATATCAGGCCAGGCTTTCTCCCCAGGAGTAAGCTGAAGACGAGCAGCAGTTGGGGGCCTTCCAAGACCCCTCACCTGGCAGTCAGAAGGCAGGAGCTCCCTCCAGTGCCTCCCTTCTCCCACCTCCAACCACCCTCATCTCCGCAGCTCGGCTCCTTGCCAGCTCTGCAGAGACCCTCATCTTTCTTCCAACCTTTTCTCAAGACCGTACTCACTACCCTGTGCATGCTGGCAGCTTATCACTGCTTCTTCCGCTGACTGAATTTCTTCCTTGTGGGAAGCTGGGATCCCTGACAGGAGCTGCACTAGGACCACTCCTCTTGGGGGCAGGAGTGACAGGGATGGGTGGGAACAAAGCATATGTAGAAAAGACTACTAATGGCTTGTGTAGGATGAGGACTAAAACACAAGATCTATTCTTTTTTATATCATTTAAAGGTTATCAAAGATTTCAGGTTCTTTGATATTAAAAACAAATTGCATGCCTGCAGAGCTGGT
The DNA here is from genome assembly GCF_964195595.1 of Calonectris borealis. NCBI lineage: Eukaryota > Metazoa > Chordata > Aves > Procellariiformes > Procellariidae > Calonectris > Calonectris borealis. The sequence goes on along the minus strand of NC_134313.1, from coordinate 111,965,280 downwards.
AATGGTCAGGCACAACAGATGCCCAATACAGAAACCTAGGGCTGTTCCCTCAGCAAACCCTTGTATTATTAATGCTGCTTTTTCTATCATGCTTACTAAGAATACTAGCGTCTTTGATGCTTTGGTAAGGTATCTGTAAGTACCAGATACCTTAGTTATAACAAATGAGCAGTCTTAAGAAATGTTCGACAGAAGGAAAAACAGTGCTGTATTGTTTGTATCAGCAGCTGCAAATGGAGATCCACCTGTAATCTGAGACAGCTGAGAGAATAAACAACTCCAACAAGTCAGGTTCTTAACCTTGCAACCTTCATAGCTCTGTTAAAGCCCTTTATGGTTTTTTTTCTTTAGTGCCATTTTTCTGACGTATTTTTTGACTTTCAAATGAAACAACCCCCCACACCCCCATGTTCAGAGTTGTCATTGAAAGATTGTGTTACAGCTGTTGCATCTCACTGAATTCAAAACAGTCTGGGTAGAAGCAGCGAGAAAGAATTTCTTTTTTTAATGCTCTGATACAACCCACTGATTGTGCCATCTGTCCAACACATGATGAAGAATCTCTAAACAGAGAATAGCTGTGGGGGACATAGTACAGTATTTGTAGATCTATGCTCGGTAAGAGATAAGAGCTTGTATTAAAAAAGCAAATTCGGCTTCTTTGAACACAATATATTAAATATGCAGTATGTTTCCCGCATGAAGTGTGGAAAAAAACCGCAGCAGATCTGTCCAGATGGAGGGAGGAAGTACCGCCAAAGGCAGGACAAGAAAAAGGTGCTTGCTCCTGTGTGAAGACCGTGTCAATGCAATCTGCCTATCATGAGCGTAAAGAAAGACGCTGGGAGTTTTAAAGATGTCTTTCTGCAACGCAGGAAGTCACACAAAGGATAAAAAATACACAGCTCAAATTACCATGGAAAGAGTGTGCAAAACTGTGCTAATAAAAGTGACAGAGCTAAGTGCTTCAGCTAAGTATTTAATAGGATTGTAACAGCTACCTCCATAAATCTGTCCATACCAAATATCAATTATGTAGGGATCGGTCTCGCTGCAATAATTTCTCTAAATTGGCGCCTCACTGGCACCTCTCCAATTATTTTTAATAGTAAGGATAGTATATCTTTATACTTTTGATTGGCATAGGACAACGTATCTTCAAAGAGTCTGATATATTTATAGGTCATTTCACCTCAGAAAAACCTGTGGGTATCGCAGGAATTTTAAAGACTGAGGGAAAAGCAGTGGAGACTGGAGACAGGCAAACCCTCTACCCATTCAGCAGCTCTGCTTGGATCCCTCTTTGAAATATCTCAGGTTGTCCTCAGCACTGACCGCTGCTGCAGTGAAACGGCTGGGGCAACGACTCCCTGGGTACGCGGGGCCAGGTGAGGACTGCGTAGCTGGCTCCTTCGCATGCCCTATAGGTGCAGAGCCGGCCGAAGACCGGAGGAGCAGTTTTTAGGCTGTGGAGATTGATGGTCTGTTCAGAGTTTTACTGCCTGAAGATCTCATGGGCTTAATCTTTTCCCTTCTAAAAATGCATTGCTAAAATCCCAATCCCTAGAGCTGGCAAGAGCCTTTCAGCAGCACTACTGTTAAATCTGATGAGAACTGAGGCATTTTAAAGTCATTATATGTTGAAGTACTTGCTTAAACAGAGTGAACAGAAACTTTCTTTCTTATAGATCTAAAGCCAAAACTGCAACCTAAAATATTCAATGGCAATTTTTTTTTCCCCACAGAATTTAAATTGGAATTACAGCCCATGCAAAGACTATAGATTAAATAAAGAACAAGTCAGCTGTCTGTGGTTTGGTTACAAGAGTTTCACCTGAAAAGGCAAAGGAGCTTGTAAATGTAGCAAGACAAACAGAGAAACAAATACCTAAGACCGGCTTTGTGAAACCAATGGAGCCAATATACTTCAAAAACTGACGGACGACTACTGCGTTTTCTCTCAAAGTATCCCAACTTGCCTAAAAATCAACCGTTTGCATTCTACACAGTGAGAAAACCTGCAAGATCAAAATGCCACAGGTACAAGAATTCAGCAAGCTAAGAACAATCCAGTTCTGTGCAGGAGGGATTTACAGGCTGTTAACATAACCATCCTGTCAACTTACTAAGTTCAGTTTTAACCACCAGTGCGATAGCAGTCAATACCTTCAGACTTCATTGTGCTGGGCACTGCACAAACAAAAAACATATGACCATCCCAATCCTGAAAAAACTACCAGTCAAAGGAACCAAGACAGTGAGAAGATGGGAAGAGAAGCAAACCAGTGGAGAGTGCAGCCCTGTGCCGCAGTTACACAGCGCATCCAGTGACCCAGTCAGGAGTAACACCGGCACCATTAGCTTTTGTGCAGAAATCTTCATCAGTAGATTTCGCAGCACTTAAAGGATGTCAGTGGCATTACTCCTGTTTCTGAAGTGGGGAAAAATGAAGCACAGAGAAGTATGCTTGGAGTGGCCCTGGGTTACCCAGCAAAAGCTGAGAAAATGCCAGAGTCTAATGATTCCTAGCACAGTTCCCCATCCGTTCTATGATGTTTCTAATCAAACATATAATTGAAACCTTCAATGGAGTATAATAAAAAAATCTTTTTCTCATGAGGTCAAATCCAGACAGAATATTGGAACAACTATCCAGAACACAGAGAGTGGATATTCACGGCAATAGATATTCATGTTGACATCAGATCATAAAAATCACAGAAGTGCTAAACACTTTGTACATAATGAAGCCCGTGTCCTCCTCTATTTCATAACTCTGCGAGAGGCATGGGGAAAAAACAGTGTTGAAGAGAGTGCTGCTTAAAAGTGAAGGGTCCTCCATAACTCATAATAAATATTAAGAATTATCAGAGCTTTTCCTGAGATGACAGAGCCATCCAGCAATTCCTAAGCCTTCAATTGGCTAATTCTGGCGGTAAGTCCTTCCTCCTGCCTCAGACTGTAGACCTGCAACACAAATTACTCATCAGTATCATTAGTTAGAGGAGTTATTTCTTTGAAGATGTGTACATGAAACTATCTGTGTAGTGGCAATCATAATAAAATCAGATTAAAAGGTAGAGATGTCAGTTAAAAAAAAAAAGTAGGGCTGATTTAACTTATAAAACAATAACCTTCAATATAACTCAATCCAGATAACTGCCTTTTTTAAATGTAGCTATAAAGAGCAGGAAAAAAAAAATTCAATACCTTAAAAAGTATTTCCTGGGTTTAAAAACATTTTGTCACAAATGTGAACCCAAAGAAAAATGAGCATCTACCCAACACAAGTGAAAATACACTTGTCTACTTCTAGGTCAGCCTGTCTGACATCTCTGCCCCTCTCCCCTACACACAGAGAGAAAGGTTTTAGGTTCTCTAGTTAACTAAAGATGTGGTCTAATTTCAGAACTGATTAATAGTTCATCTTTAAAACACCTAATGAACCAGCTGTGACGCCATCCTTTCTGTGGACCCCTCTCGCCCCTCAAATTTCCATTCCTACTGAAGACTGAGGCTCTGTAACTGTTTGTTTGCTTATTTTTCCTGCTTTCCTTATTTTGAAAAACAACATGCTGATGGGACTCATTTGCTGTAATGAGGAAATATAAACTACTGAGAACTATCACAAAACTTTTAACAGTCTTCCCACTAGTTAAGAAGTTGCCCTGAATACGAATACACTGCATAGTTTGAGTTAATGTTAATACTGTCGCTGAAATTGGCTGTAAGTTATTTAAGCACTTCTGATCTATGACTGACAATTCTGAAGAAAATTAAAACAAAAAAGGTCTAGGAAAGAAATGGTATTTACCTAACATTAAGAGTTGCTTTAAATACATATTTTGGGTTTTAGGCAAACAACAGTCTTAAGTGTTGATTCTAGGAGGAGGAAGATCTTAGGAAAACAACGAGAAGCTAACTTAGTGTGAATGTAAAATTATGATGGAATGCTAAAACGCATTCTGGATCTCTGGAAGTACCAGGTTTTTCTCAAAATTGCTCATAAAACAGCAACAATACAATGTACTTGGAATTTCTTCTCATCTTAGGATTTCAGTGTGCTTTTAGAAACGCTAATTAATTAAGCTTCAAAAGGCTCCTGTGAGATACAGTAGGTAAGTATTATTATAGCTATTAAACACATATAAACCAGAGTTACGATGTTTAATTACATTCAGAGTTGTTTCTTTTTAAAATTATTTTCCTCTGTAAAAGAAGATGCTGATTGTCTATTACTTTTAGAACAGGTTTTTATGAGTTCAGTTTTCAATAGGCAACATTTCACTGCACCTATGTTTGCACATGCATTTACTCATTTAGGGCTTAAAAATACGCAGCCAACCAAAAGATGGTAACATTCTGTACAAACGGTTTGTGAGACAAACAAGCCTTAAACCAGAACTAGGAGTAATTATGGGAAAGGGCACACTTATCTCACCAGAAGTCTCTTTTTCACGGTTTGTAATTTTGGTAACTTCCCAACGAAATACAAGGGCAAGAACAAACCGCCCCTAATCTAGGCAGTTCTGAAATAGCTAGAGTATTTCCCCAGGGAAATATTGTCCTAACCCCTAATGGCTGACTATATGCATGGAAACACAAAAGATGTTCCAATAAGTGTTTGTGCCTTTCCAATTTAACTATGGATGGTTCCACTACTCTAATAAATTATCTGCTCTTCCAGATCTTCCACCATCCTCACATCAGGAGCATTCGTGATGGTTTGCACCTGTTGTGGACATCACATGTTGTATGTTATTATGTTATATGCAGCCAAGGACAAGGCAATCGGGTAAGATTACATGCTGCTGCTCAGGCACTCACTTTGAAGGAACACAGCGTAGTCACGCACAACCAGCGCTGAACAAAACCCAACATCATCTCAGCCCAATGTGCTCCAAAGTGAAATACTGCATTGCAGAAAGCAGCACTTTCTGATCAGTTTTCGATTTAGCACAGTTCAGTTTTGCCGAGTATTCCCTTCTGGCTCCTGAGTCTGCATTTCATCCAAGTTCCAGAAGAACAGGATGTATTTAGTAATTATCTAACTGTAATAACCAATTGCTAAATCTTTCAAGAGCAGACAGAATAATGAATATGCATGTGTTCCAAAACTAAAACACGCAAGGCAATACAATTCTACTAATAATTAGCTTTGCTTTGATACAAAACGTCATCCGATTGTATCAGGCGACCTCCATCAGTTAGACACAGAAGGATTTGATTTGTCGCTTTTGGTTGTTCAAGAAGCAAATTCTCTATGGAGAAAGCCTCTCTCAGAGGCTTTGCTTTGCCTCTGAGACTCTGGAGTTCCCATGTAATTATCACTGTGATTGTCATTCCCAGCCAGATTAGTGACAGCAGAGACTAAAATGTCATCTCCAGGCTACGGCAGAAACTGTATATTTGAATCAGCCTCTACTAGCTCCAGCGAACCTTGATCTGACAAGGCAGGTCTAAAATACTAAGTACCATGATTTAATGCATTTTTCTTTCCAAGACAAAACACTGCATTTTCAAGCAATGGGATGATTTTTCTTCTTCTGAAGCAATACAATCAGCAGCTTGGAAATTTCCTGCTAGTACCGTATGTTAGCTGAACCACTGATTAGGGGGCAGGAGCTTCTGCATCATCTCTTCCCATCAATTTCTTTTCAATTTATCACATGGGAAAAATCACTTATTTCACATCACTCATTACACATCACTCTTCCAACAGGGGCAATTAGATTCCTGAAATCTAAGACTTTTCACTATCCTGCCGGGCACAGCACTGCCGTTGCTTGCCACAAAGGACCCGCTGTTTCCCTGCCTTTCTGTAAGGCCCAGGACATGAGACTGAGAACCATTCATGTTTGTAACTTTCAAGTCATGGGCTATTTCTCTTCCAATATATGATTAGACCTAAATGGTGGGGAGACAGAGTAATTTAGGCTACAGAAGCATAAAGAACAGGCAAATATGGGATGTGGATGGTGCAACTCATGCAACACAAAATAACACAGCAAAAACGCAAAGTTACATCAGAAGCACTACTTTTGAACTAGAGACTGTACCAGCTCAAGGTCAATCACACTCTACTGGTCACCTGGGATGATCAGGTATTTACTCTCAGGGGCTTAGTTTTGGGGAATAAGCTTTCTGCCAGAGTTAGGCAGTGCAAGCAAAAAAAAAAAAGGTATGAACTACAAGACAAAATTTAACATTAATTCCCTGAAGGTAGATTCCTCTGATTACCATACAATGAAGTGCCTCTGACAATCTGAATCCACTATCCCACATATATACGTCTTGTCTACACTGACAGACATGCCTCCACCCACAGGAGACTTCCTCCCCACCCCCACCCCCCTTTCTCTTTTTGTCTTTTTTTGTAGAGAATGGGCTGCACAGGTTCCAGACTCAAGAGACCAAAAAAAAAAAAAAAAAGTGTAAAACTAACATCCATAATGCTTCTCTTTGGCATATGGGAAAATTCACAACCCTTTGTTGGATATTACTTCAATTACTTTCTACATTAGCTCTGTAATGCTTTAGTCAAAGCATCTGATTGAAAAATCACACTGAAGAGAGGTTTTCTTTTGCATGGTGATGGCTAGATATATGGATGTAAAGGATATTATCCACTTGATGTTCCTTGGAGGCAAGGTGCTAAAATACCAGGATCTTTTAGAAAGATGTGAAAAATAACACATTTTGCTTCCTATAGCATAATTCAATTACCTTGCTAAATTTAAAGTTGAAATATTTTAAAGATTTAGATGTAAACTCATGACAAGGCAGTTCAAGACAAACAGGTTCTTGAAATGTTGGTTATTACACAAGAACGACCAATCAAGCTGCAAATTACAACATCAGATGAACCCCCAAAAGTGGCATTTCTTCCAGAATAAAATATAACCTGTCAATGTTGGATTTTGTTACTACAACGTGCAAATACGTTTCACTCACCTTCCTTTCCCATCACCCTGTATATAAATGTTATGTAGTAGCATAAAAGCCACAGAGTTATAACGGCTGCGGTAAGAATTCTGCAACCTTATGCTCCTGCCAGCTGCTACTATATCTGCAGCAAAATAAAGAGACATTACAGCCTTTAGAAAGCACCATCAAGTGGCTATTATACTGTAGTTTTACCTTTCAAGCCAGTGATGCAACATGCCAAGAAGGTACCCATGGAACATCTAATCTGCAGTTTCAGTCCTAAAACTGATTTCCCGCTAAAAGCAACATGGGCTAGACAGAAGCCTTGTTCACAGATATATCCTGCCCAAAAGCATTCCCTCTGAGCCAGCAGAGATTATATACATCAGAGAAGATACAAATGGGATGAATTTGAAGAGAACTCAAAGTCAATTTAATTATTTCTCAAAGAGGGCTTAAGGAAAGTAGTAAAGAGTTTCCACCTGTCAGGTGAGCTGCTATGAATGCACTTGTAGTCAGCAACCACAGCTTAACAAGAGTATTTAATGAAAGATCAACTTCCTAAGGCATAATACGGCTATTGCTTTCAGTTACCTATACCTCTACTCTTACAGCTCAAGATTTTAGACGCTCTTGTAGCTGCATACCCTGTTACACCATGTGTATTTACTTCACAGCCTCTGGAAGGGAAGCTACAATCATATCAGTTTTCTGTTAAAAAAAAAAAAAACAACAAACAAACCAACCCAAACAGTTTTCTCTGTTAAAAATTCTGAAAACTCAGGAAAGAGTCAGAAGGGAAGTCAACTCGTTCTCTGCCTGAGACTCCGCGCTTTGGGCCCATAAGCCCACTTCCATTGACACCTGCAGATCTACAATGCCACCTTTAGAAATCCCAATTAGAAAGCAGGTTTTCAAGTAAAGGAGCAAAAGTCCTCCTCTGAAACCTTTGCAGCCAAAACCCATTAAAATGCTGAGGCAGACTCTCAATTGCCAACCGAGTTTGACCATTTAGCAAGCAATCGAAGGCTGTATTTTACAGCAGCCCAATACTGCACTAGCAGAAAGAGCCTAGAGATGTTAAAAAAAGATGTGGCAGGTTAGATGTTTTCAACAGATATAAACACATATTATTGCCATGGTACAGGCGGTACATTGTACAAGGGAATGCTTTCTGAAGAAAGACATATAGTTCTAGTCTTCTGTCCAAGAAAGGATGATTTAAACTGAAATGATGAGTCCCTAATCTGGGCAGAGGACAAAAGAGTTTGGAAGAGAAGCCCAAAAGGAAGACTATAACTTCCCTCTCAGGAGGAAAAAGAACTACAGACTCTAAGGGTCAAAAGAGCACAAAAGCAGCCACTGCTGTCCTTCCAAGGATTTATCTCAGTAGGACACTGACACAGGAACCTCAGGCAATGGTCCATAATGGGTATTTAGGAAAGAACTTTAAAGACAGGACAATATGGAGAGGTATTTCCCTCAGCATACCCTTCCTCAAAGGACCGGTAGCTTAGGGATTTCTTGAGGTGGAGACTGTATCGCTGTGTTTACTGGATCATTCTTCCTTAATTTGTCAAGTTTTTTCCTGCATCCATTTATATCTGTGGTCCACACAGTATCCTGCAGCAATGAGTTCCGCAGCCCAGTTCTGCCTTGCACGATGGAGTCTGGCCGGGCATTGCGCTGCACTCTTGCTTGAGGGAGCAAAGACTTGAATCAAATGAGTTATGTCCCTAACATTCCCTCTAGTAATCCCCAATCCAAGATAATATCAGTTCTTGGGCAATAAATTATCTCAAAGGCTACCTGAGTATACATAGGTGCTCTCACACTGACAACTAAGGGTTAAAGGTTGTTAAAGTGGAGACCAAATACTACGTCTGAATTTTTAGGAAACTGAATTTAACTCCATTTTCACACTTACACAACCTCTTTACATTCAGGGATAGACACATACAAAATGACCAAGAGCTGACCATATCTTCTAAAAGAAAGGCAATATTTCTAAATATAATTTTATTAGATACACTTTGGAAATAGTAACTATGTACAATAATATTAAATAGATCTTGAAAAAATACTAAATATCAAACAATGAATTCCTTTGTCCTAATTTACTTTTATCAGGTTAAAAAACAATCCCAAAGCCCAGGATACTAGGATTCCTACCTTTTGATTAGCTTCACTTACAATCTCAGACCAGACATGCTCCGTGACTCAGTTTCCTCAATGAAGAGATTGGGAATGAAGCAGTTTCTCACAACAAAAATGTTTTCCAGATAAGGTAATGCACTTACTTTTGGTAAAGCGCCTATATAGATTGCTGATGGCAGGTGCTATGTGAGTGCAAAGTTATGTTTCTCCACTTCCTCCTCTGCAAAGGAGGGAACTTGTCATTCTTCCTTTTATTAGCAAATGCAGCTGGGAGCTAAATACGCTGGTGACTCCAACTGACTGATTTGGTAGTGTTTATGCAAGTAAGCAGCAAGAAACATTAAATCAGAGCATAAACAAATCTTAGGCTAAATGATGAAAACCTAACACATACTAAAAATTGTATGTTCCTGAAATTGGTATTCAGTTGGTAAAGATCTCAATTTTATTTTCCGGTTTAATTTTCAAATAATTTCAGTACTAAAGCATAACTGCAGACTGCACAGGGAAAAAATACTGAAACGGTTATTTTCCCCAAATTTAGAAACCATCTGTTTTGAAGTTCTGTTTGGCTAAGCAAATTACAGAACTCACAGACCAGCTAAGTAGTTAAACACATATAGAATACCTTTTCTTTAGTGCAGGAGAAAAATGTCTTTAGCTGAGCTGTTTTGCATGGCACCTCCAATTTATCCCTTCTCAATTCTCTCTGGCATCTGTGTAGCTGGTGCGAGGGTAACAATCACATCAGGGTGCTCCACAAAGGTTAATGCAGACAATAGCCTGGCAGCATTTGATGTGTAAGCAAACAGGACTACCATTTCCCTTACATCTAAAAGGTCAACAAAACAGAACCTAATTCACTTCTTTTATACAAGCCCAAGGGCAGGCACATGACAGAAAAGCCGGCAACTTCATTGTCAGTTCTACAATGCCATAGGAAAAATAACAGACAGATTTCAGCACTGCAGGTGGAGTGAACAGAGCAAGGAGCAGAGGCTGCTAATGATCTGGGGCTTTTCTTTGGTAATATCCTGCTTATTTTTTCCTCAGTGAATAGAACAATTTATGTAGAACGAAGACTTGGCCTGTAATTTAATTACCACAGGTTACTTTTTGCATTGTATGATACAGAAAGAGCTGATATCAAACTCAAGCTGATGCAATAAAAATCCCTTTAAATTAATCTAACTACCAAATGTTGTTACTGTGATTAATAATTAGCAAATGGCAGGTGACAAATCAAATAGAATTATAGCATCATTCAGATTATACAGTCTTATCCCACCCTGCTTTTCTAAGGACATCCTTCTTTGTCTCCTTGTTCCCATCAACTTCCAATTATCCAAACATACTTGTTCTGTCCCAAATGGCTCTTATAATGGGGGGTGTACGACATTCACTCCCGTGGCTGTCAAATACTGCATTGTAAATGTCTCATAGACCTTAACGATCTACAGAGCAGAAGAAATTCACAAAGGTTGACTTTAACTTGAGGAGACTGGACACTGGAAAGTTGAGAAGAAAAGCAGGAGCCATAAGAAGCAATAGAATAATGAAGAGAAATGGCTTCTCCTCTTCTTCTTCTGAGCAGTGGATCAGTGGATCTTCCTCACCCAAAGGCATCATTCAAGTGCTCAGCTTCCCCACCTGCACTTTCAAGCTCTCTCCTGTTAACTCACCTTCCCAGCTGCACTTGTATTCAGGCCCTGAATGTCCGCTGAAGAAGTTTGGTGCTCAGCCCATTGATATCAATGGCAAAGTTCACCAGTTACTCAGGTAGCAGCTCTGTGGTTATCCCAGCCTACAATATTGGCCCTGTATACTCTTTAAAATATTACAGTTTGAATTCATATTCGATACATCATCATTTTGCCTACAGGCTCCATCCTTGCTGAGGAAGAAAGTGTTTACAACGGTATATAATGATAAACATATAAAGCCATCATCAATCATTCATCAGTTACAATTACCATTTGCATCCATTTATCTAATCACAGTCTGCAGTAACTGCTGCACTTAAGCAGTTCAAAACCACTTTAAAGCTGGAAATGTTGAGAATAACTGCTACATAATTACCTTCACATATTGTAGCACTCCGCTAACTCATATTTCTGTCCCTTTTCAGGTTTAATGTATATTAAATAAAGAGGAATTATTATTTACATACACCCCCACTCACCTACACAGTCACATGTACTGACTGTGACAGTGCAGGTGAGAAATGGCAGAGTAGTGTCATAAACTCTATTTAACGTGCAACTTCAGCTGTCTCAGGCACTCAGCCTCCTAGTCTCTCTCTGCTGCTACTTTAAATACATTGAATTTCACATCTAACTATAAAAAAACCCCAAAGACCCCTCTCTTTTTTTCCCTCCTCCTTTTCCTCTGCAAGATCACCTGCCAGAAAATTATTTATCTGCCCTGGATGTCAGAATTCATTCTCAGCCCTCCCTTCCCATTTCTCTTTTTCAACCCCGCTAATTTGAAGATGCCAAACAGTGGGTCCTGAGCTAGTAACAGCTTAAAGGTCAGATAACTTCCCACATTCAGAAGCTAGACAAAAGAGGACAGACAACAGTTTGTTCTGCAGTGACCACAACAACTTAATTTGCTATATTACATAAATAATGGATTCCTGAGCGTGGAAGGAGTGATATTTCTGTGTTCTTTCACCTTTTCTGTCTTTTTAAAAAATACTATAATATCCAGCTTTCTGCACCAAAATTAACATTTGTCTGAAGAGCACTCTAAGGATTTGGGGGATTAAATCCAACTCTCCCTGCAATGCCAATACTGTCATCCAACCAGTGAACCATGCAAACACAAAACCGCTACTTAACAGTTTTCTCTACAGCATGTGCTTAGGTAACAACATGGGAGGACACCCTGGCTTTTAAGAGAGGACAGGGTGCTTTACTATACCTAATGTTCACATGATCCCAGATGGACTTTTTCCTCTCTGGTCCCTTCCCTCCTTTTTCCACCTCTCTGTGCCTGTCAGACCGCTGTCGTAGGTCATGCACTTGCTAGGAAAGTTAGCTGCAGTGGCAGCATTTCTAGAAATAGTTGTATTAAAAAAAACAAACCCCAACAATTTAGGCTTCTAAGAGAAAGTTAATAACGGGTGTTGTTGATGAAGCCTGGCCTACAGACATTGCAGATTACAGCTGAAGTGGGTGAGCACACAAACCACCTCCCATTTGGGTATCCTGGGTGACAGAATCAACTTCCCAAGCAGCAGCAGCTGAGAGAGGAGGAACAGCACCCCAGCACTTCAGCAAGAGCTCAGCCAGGCCCCAGGGCTCTTGAACTCTCATCCTCATCCTCCAATTCTGCAGGCATCTGCTAAAAACTTCTAATACCTCCCTAGCCATGAACGTCAACTGTGCTGTGACAAAAAAGAAACAAACCAACCAAAAAACCCCATATAATGTATGAAGTGCAGGCTGCACAACCTATTCTGTAGATGGCACTGTATGTCAAACAATGATTTTCTTCTCTTTCCACAGTACAGTTTCTGAAGATAATAATCCAGATGCAGCCTCTAACACATATAGAATATGCATTTATTTAAAATCAGGAATCATTCCATGGTATTAACTTTCAACTGTAACTCCAGAAGTCATCCCCCAGTTGCAATTAATTATGTTTATGCCTGTAGTACGTGACTCCCAGGCAGGTCAGGGTGCATAGACCCAGCATAGTAGACAGTCCCTGCCCCAAAGAGTTAACAAGACAAACAGTAGGAGAAGAGAGATGGTATACTAATGAGAGCTAATGATGTGTTCCAGCCCTACTGCTGGATCCCCAGCCTGGTATGCTACCCACCGAGTCAGCAAGTGGTGCTGTGCCATGATGACGATTAAGTTTTTTGGGGTTTTTTTGTTTGTGGTTTTTTTTTTTTTGAAGACTGCCTTCATTATTAGTAACTTCTGAAGGATTTGTTGACAATGGCATCAGAGGAGGTAGACCACAAAAATGACAGAGAAATTCAGGAAACATGGATGCAAAACAAAGACTGACAAATACCTAGGGAGTCATTACCTCAGGAAGTTAGAGAATGGCATAAACTGGAAAAAGCGAATTTCACAACAGTGAGTAAAATTCTTCTGAGGTGATTTCAGCTGGGACACTGAAGTAATTTTGGAGGCATTAAAAGGAACACAAGCTAATCTAAAGATTCACCGACAACGATGTTTTCTTGAGATATTTGGGATGTAAAATTAATTACCAGCAGGAGAGCTCCCAAAAATCCAAAACAAGTCTTAAATGGTTCAGGTCTGTTCCAGAACTATACTAACATAAACACACAGTGTAACAAAAGGCAGCAGCAAAGAGAAAGTGGCACACACAAGCTCTGAAGAATCAACCAACCTTCCTACTGTACATTGCAAATGAGCAATATAAATCTCTATGTAAGCTCACAACAGAAAGCTGTCTTTCAGAGTATTGCCAGCATTTGTTGATTTGCAGTTGCCAAAAAACAGTTTGCAGGCTTTTGGAATGTTAAAAGGTAAACACAGCAACTCTTCACATTTTAAAATAAAAAAGGAACAATACTTAATTATTCTAGTACAACTAAGATTTATGTTGATCTTAGTATTTCATACATTCCAGCCCATAGCATGATGTGGAAAATTTTCCCTGTTCCCTAGTGAGTGCCTTGCATTGGCTGCGTACACGGTTTTAATGTGGATTGAAAATCTTGATTTACATACTGCAGCCAAAGCCACAAGAGTGTGGCAAATTTCTAGCACTGTAAAAAAAATAATTCAAATCCACTGTGCTTGATTCACTCTATCCAGAGTATTTTGTTATCTTACAACTATGCAGACATGTACCATATTCTAATGCTATGGGCTATTTTAATGAAAATTTTATGATTGTTTAAAAATTCTGGTAGATATCCAGAAGCTTTTTTTCCAGAATCCTCATATGAAAAATTTACTTGATGCGTGGACCTGACAGCTGTATTGGCAGGAAACCACATCTGTTGAACTACAGGTAAAGAAGCCAGATGCGAGAAATATTTGAAAGTCATTTGTCTTAGCATGTCTTCATACTTTGCCCAGACATTCAACAGTAAAATCAGGAGGAATTCATGTAAATTACTACAGCCAACCAGCAATATATAAAAAATGTGCAGAGCTAGAAAAGGGAGCTTTATAGCATTGGTGAGTGAGAAGAGATATTCAAATAGGAACCAGCACTGACAGCTAACCCTGGAGACTGAGATTAAAGTCACTACCACCTTATTTTACATACAGAAAAGCCATTTCAGGCATTTTTGAAGGTTATATCTCCTGCTGCAGAGTTTGACTTGTAGTAAGTACTTCTGCACATGTTTAGCTTTACTCACTGAATAATTCCTTTATATTCCACGGAACTAGTCACATGTATGAAAATACATGGATGCCTAAATCTTCTGATCAATCAGGGGCTTAAGTTACCCTAATTCAGGGAAGGAAGGGACAGAGGCACCTTCAGATTAACATACTAATACTAAACTCAATGTGCAATTCTCCCATTAATTCCACAAGCTTGGTATTAAGCTCTAATGTTTTCATAAAATGTGAGTTCTTCAACATACATTGGATATAAAGACCACAGGATGGCAAGGTGTGTTTACAAGGGTTTTACAATGATTACTTGGAGATAAATTTGGAAGAGGCACTTTATTTGTGTGTACCAAAGCTATTCATAAATTGTGCAGGTCAACTGAAGCTCATCTTGTTAAAACCTCTTAAATCATGTCATGAATTGTTTCCATGGCGGACACGCTTGACCCAGCTTACATGTGTTTTAGATAACATTTTTGAAATTAAAGCTCTTCTGTCTATTACAGAACAAAAGAATGAAATAGATAGGAAGAAGGCAAGGAATAATTAATTATTCTTTGAGTGGGAGAAAGGGTTGGCTAAATTTATTGGGACGAAAACTAAAATTTGGTATGTGAAACGAATGTAAAACTGACCATACTTCAGCTTCAACTGACTAGACCCAACAGACTATCTACAATATCAAATCACATAATCATTATTAAACGATGATTGGAAATATAACACCTGTTAAAAACCAGAATGTTAACATTTAAGCTATCATCATCCAATTTCAAAATACATGAAGGAAATGCCATGAAGAATACTGACTCATTCACGCCATAGCTTTTAATTCTGCATTGAGCTTTTAAATGAATAATTCAGATTCATGATATCAAAGCTCTCTATACTTGTGCTTTGCCTTTTTTTTTTTTTTACTGTACCAACGCTTTATAGAATGGAAAAAAAACCCCTGATATTTCTCTTTATAACTTTTTCCCCGGTTTGTTTTTATAAGCAAAACAAACCCTATCTTTCTCTCCAACTCCTCTGCTTTAAATCAAGAAGCAAGCTCCTGATGAGTGTTCACGCAGTTGATTAGAAAATTGTCTTATAAACAGCATCATTAAGTGGCATGCCAATCAGCAGTGATACAGTGGTATTGCTCGTGCCTGTGTAAATGACAGAGTTACGCCCTACGCTTGGGAAACCTAAACGTACAATTCTGAGATTTCTTATTGGCAATTAGATTACAAATGCTGTGTTCTAATGCTTAACAGAATGAGACTATACTTATCACATACTGTATCCGCAGAATACAGAAAGGAAAAAAAAATTCTAATTGGAGCAGACTTTCTGAAGAAGCTGTTATGAAGGAACACCCCAACACTGAAAACTTATGAAGAGGAACCTTTTTTTAGGTTTTTCAGGAAAGGTATACAGATTGTAAGATCTCTTTACATCCATTCCACCCCCATTTATTTGGATTTACTATTGGTTTTATGACATATATCACCACTCACTTAAAATATCCTAAAAATATTTGGACTTGTTTGAAAGATTTCATTGGTTTTATCAATATTTTCTTATTAAAAAGAAGGAAAAGCTTCAAAATGTAGGTAACACAGGAAACTCAGCTACCACATACTGACCTAGACTTGTATTGATACAATGTGACATGCTACATGGAGTTACCTGTTAATAGTACATGGAGCCACAGTCATTTGGACATAATACATATGGAAGATGACTCTTAAGAAATGCTAAGGCTGCAAAGTCATGGACTTGAGAGCTGACTGGATGCTAGAATTAAAGTTTGCCTGTCAAATTTTAATTCAGGTTCTTTAGCTTTCATCCTTTAATTATACAGTCACATTAACCAAGCAGGCCAGACTCTTTCAGTAAACAGTATTGTCTTAACTGACACACTTTGAGTCCTGATTCATCATAGGTCTTTATGCCCTATTTACTGCATAGATTTAAACTGCATTGAATGCATGCATATTAAATTCCTCACAGGCTTCTGTATGTTGCTCATTACAACAGAATTGATAATGCCATTGCACCTGTTAAACTGTTCCAGAGCAAAGGCACAGACACATTAATGTCAAAAGTGGGTATCTTAAAGATGATACCACAGCTTTCATTTTGGAGTATCCTGTGCTTTACAGGACCAAGGCAGAGCTCTCAGGAACGTCAGGGTGCTGAGAGCTCAGCTCGAGTGCTAAGAGAAATGAACGGCTAACTTGCAAGTAGCTGAAGTACTTGCATAGAGTAAAAACTCCAGACAATCAACTGCCTGAACCACAAGAAAATCAGCAGTACTTCACCTTATTCCTCCCAGGTATCTCAGTTTCTGCAGTGGGAGAGGCTGAGGTTGTACACATCTGCATCTTCAACTACGGCTCCAGATTCATTCCCAGAGAATACGCCTGGGACACTGAATGATGCCGGTATCCTAAATCTATAAGCACGATTACATCCAAAAACAGTACTTAATTTTATTTCTCTGTTTCTGGTTTTCTCTAATTTCAGAGTCTTGAATTGGTAGCCATAAGAGTGCAAGTAAAGAGTTTTCCTTCTTGTTTTCAAATCAAATGTCTAATGCCATCTTCTGCTGTTGGATCAATACCCAGGCAGATCCTGTGGGCAGACCTGCATCACTTGAGCTGACCAGTTTATTGACAGTAGAAGTAGGTTGTTGTACCTGGACAGCAGTGGAAAACGAGGGATATTGCTAACAGCAGAGAAATAACAAGACCGAGAAATTTTGGTCTCAATTCAGTGCTTCAGAAGGGAAGATGTCAACTGTCTACTTAAAACACCTCTGTTCTGATTTTCTCAATCTGTATTTTCATATCTTCCCACATTTTGATGTTATCTGCCCTTTCTTCTCTCCAAAACATGTTTCAATCTCAAATGCGATCTCCTCACATCCCAGTTTTGCCACTCTGTCTCTCTTTTTTCTTCCCCTTCCTGCTGTTGCCCTGACTCCCTCATGTGTGTTTGCTGCCCAAAAAAAGCCATAGCTGCTTCTACAGCGAGACATGTATTAATCTATCAGAAATTTGTATTTTCCAACTCACCTGTAATTGGTATGTACGTCTAAAATTAATAGTTCCAGAGCACACTCACTACAGTCAGTTGTTAAAAGCTTATTAATTACATATCAGGATGTCATAAACAACTTACAGCCAAAACATAACTTTTTAGAAGTATACAACAAAAGTCAGTGATGACATCCAACAGACTTTTGTCCTCTCCAGAACTTCATATAAGAGCAAGGAAAAATCTACCTCTTCTTTTCCACAAACATCTAGAGGCAAAAACTGGGAGACAGCAGGGCCCCCTCAGATACAATGTGCAAAACATTTACAAAGGGAGCAGCGAATGAAGAATTGAGACACTGTAGAGGGAATAGCCACAACTGTTTGTCATTAAGGTACAGGAATAGATCACTGCAGAGGAAATAATTTCCCTCAGTGTCACGTTTTTGGGGAGAAGAGATCAATCACATACACCAGTATGTACTAAAAATAAACAGAACCAAAAGGTCTGTAAACAAATTGGAAAGGAGGAGTCAATTCTTAACAGTAATGCCTACCTACTTGAACAACCCCCCAACAATCTAAACAGCACACTTGTTCATTAACTGAGTCACCACAGACAAATGCATCTCATTTTTTAACTCTGGGAGACTCTAGCCAGACGTGATTGATTTGTCCTCCTACCGGTCCTTGCCCTTTTGTGGTTCTGCAGAGATGTTGGGAACTGGCAATAACTCACCACATGCCTCAGAGAGCTTCCTCGTTTTTGGAAATCTCTCGGCAGTGTGACATTTACATTTATTATGGCTGATTCTGGGCATTTAAATATGAAAACAATTAAAGTATATTTGCAAGGGATATGACAAACGAGCATTTGTACTCTGGCCAATTTTTCACTGATTTTCATTCAAGTACACCATTATGTTTCAGCTTTCCGTCTGCCATTGTCTAAATGAGATGATTTCCCAGTATCCATATGGCAGGTTGACTGATGAGAATGCCTTTAGGGTTAAATGTCTTTAGTATAAACTCAAAGGTCTCTTTCTTGGACAAATTCTGCCCCCGCACGCACTGATGAAAATTCAGAGCCACCGCTGAAATCCACAGAATTACTCTGGACCCCCACCAATCTAAATGGTAGCTCTCTGGCTCCCTGCAGATCTCCCTCTTCCCCAGAAAGGTGCTTTGTCTCAACTCATATCCTTCAGCAGCAGTAGGTTGCTTTAGATTTTCATGCGTCTTTAGTATTCTCACCAATCTACTGCCACCAGAGAGTTGAGGATTATCTGCACCAAAGCTGGGCTGAAGCAGAGCACCTATTTCCTTATAGCTCCAGGTCACATTTCCATTAGCAGGAGGGACTGAAGTGACAGAGGGGATGCAAGGGAAAGAAGAGCATTTTGCTCTCTTGACAACCCTCTCACCTCTATATTAATAATGAAATTAGTTTCCATAGTTGCAATGTGCCACAGCAATATAGCTAGACATAAATGTTTCCAGTTTACTTCAGGATGGTATTACTTAGGTTGTGGAGAGCCATCCGCTCTGTGCACAGCTGCGCTGGAGAAGTCTCTCTGAGTTTTTTTTATTCTACGCCTTCTTGGCAATTACTGCCTATTACTGCTGTATGGAGGGATCATATATACAGTCCCTATATGTCCCATTAAAGATGGCCATCCAGCTGGGCTAAACTTACCGCTGGAAGTGGTTTGAGCTAGTTCAGAACTAAGGTACTCACATGAATCTTTCCATAAGTGGAGTCCTACAGCAGTAATGTTGCCCCAACAGTGTGATCTGGAAGAGCATATCTCTTTATCACCTTAAAGCAGCCTTCCCAAACTGAATGCCAGGACCCTGCTACCCTGCTAAAGAAGAACTGGAACCAAATCTTCCTCCCACTAATTCCAAACATTCATTAAAATACGTGGAGATGGACTGAACGTGTGACCTCAAATCCCCATTCCAAGCCCCTTCACAAAGTTTGACTGAGTTTTCAAGCTGCTGTTCAGGAAAAAAATGCAAATACAGCTTTAGGGGCCCACTGAGCTCTGTGTTCATCAGTCCTTTAACGTAAGCCAAATGGTCTTTTTGGTTTGAAATCATTTCACGCAACGCTAAGCAATGCCCTCATTGTTGCTTTTGCTGACTTGCAGTAAACCAGTGGGATGCCAGGCTGCCACCATCAGAACATCTGCTTTATTGGAAAAGTATTTCAGCAGGCCACACGTTGTAATAAATGACGTGACCCTGGAAGGCAGACAGCAGCACTCCTGCAGGCAAATAGCTCACAAAAGGTCAAAAATGCCTGAAGCTTTGGGAGCAGCAGCATCATTTCTGTCACCCCACCCTACCCAGGGTCTTAGAGCTGTAATAAGGGAAAAAATACATCACTGAAGCTCTGAAGATAGATTCCAGTTGATGGACTGGGCATCTTCTACCAGTGAAGAACATGAGAAGGGAGGGAAGGAGAGGAAAGCAGAGGAGAGGGGAATCCAGCTGTGAAGCTTTTTACTCTGTCACTGAAAACAGCTACTCCTGGGAGCGCAGCTTAGTTTGCCTTAGTCAGGATGAACTGGGGCAGCAAAAAGTGCCATATAAACTATACTTGTTATGAAACAGGTTACAGAGTGCTTATACAAACAGCTTCACTAGCACACAGATACCTGTCCATCTTAATTTACAGCCTTTTCCAGAATAGTCTCTCACTCTCTGACTTTTTTTTAAGGAGAGACTTACTTATTTTCTTTTGTCTTTTTGACTCTGCATTTCTCCTAAGACATGAAACCCCACTGCTTTTGTAATCTTTTTGTTCCATTCACAACACAATGTTAAAAAAAACTCCAATGAAGTAAAACAGTGAAAAAAACAGTGTAAACCTTTCAATTTTACTAACAATGTAAGCAGCATCAAAAAGATTTTGGATCCTGTTTATCTACCTGTGAAGTTAGTAATCAGTGGGTGCTACAGTTGCTACAGTTAGAGAAAGGTCTTGCTCTTGTTGTTACTGCTATTGCCTTTTGAAGTGAAATGGCAGTGGCACTCTTTTGAATGGTAGCATTTTACGGCAACTTAACTTCCTGCCTAAAGAAGCAAATTTGCATGAAAATTATCTGGAAAGCACAATCACATACATACACAGTTTATATAAATATATATGCCGGCATTTTCAGTACAGGTATGATATACAGCATATCAAAGGCCATAGGGATGAAGAGTAAGTTAGTTGGCAAGATTATTTTCTACAGTAATGTCCTAGAAAAGGAACCATTACTTAGAAAAGCCTACCACTACCCTCCAACCTCTTCTATGATGAATAGTGCAGCTGATTTCTACCTTCATTCTTATTCACCTTCCATGAAAGCATCACTGAGGACCTAATGAAGAATGCTGGGTAATTCTGGTGTTATTGGATTTTTCGTTATTTATTTATTAGACATGGGAGCTGTTATTAGCAAGCAGCCAGGTGAGTCAAATCAGATAAAGCATTATCTGATTCCTGTGCTGTAAATCAGATTTTAATAGAGAAAAGATCTGTATCCCTTTGGGAGTGGAAAGAATATGTTTATAATGTGTTCTGAATGTGTGCTGCACAATAGGCAAGTATGGATAAAAAATATTTTCTCTAATCAATTTTCCACTTTCTTCGCCAAGTTCTTTCACCCATAAGATGAGAACTAAAATAAATGAAAGTTCTGTTTGTGCCAAGTGCTAGCAAATAACTAAGGTAAGATAAGCATGCATAAAAGCATGCAGACATGTTGCATCTTCACACAGACACACAAAAAATACTGAATTCTGCAATATTAAAAATATAACCAAGACATCATTGTTTCTCTGCTGGCAGAATAGTTTACAGACTTCAGGTTTATCTGATTCAGCCATTGAAATGAGACCTTTGGTAGCCTACTCTCAACCCCAATACAGCTTCTGTCTTAAGTATTTATCCTTGCCTTTTTCTATTCAGAGGCTCTGAAGTCTCTTGACAGGACCTGTAGATTAGACACAGACAACATCTGACTACCCCTTGAAGGTTTTACAAATTTTAATTAGCAGAGTAATCTAGATATGTTCAGACAGACATCAGTGTTAAACATTAAAAACCTCGATGCAAAGCCAGCTCTTTCTTGTAATGCAGTGTTATTTGGATTTTGAGTTGCTGGAAATTAGTGTTTGCAAAAATGAGGGCTCCCCTCTCACCTAACGCATCATTTTTGACTGTTCAGACAGAAATAAAATTCTCAAATCAGTTTATCATCCAGACATTTAAAACAAATATTTTGAGGACTCAAAAATTACTCCTTAAATCAAACTTGTTAGGTCATATTCAATTAATTCCATAACAAACTGGAGAAAAAGGCCTTGCATGTCATGTTTGGCTTAAAATTGCCATTTCTTTCATGATTTACATATGAAAATGAATTTATAACCAAACCATTTTATTCATTGACGTTTATGAATGTGTGTGCTCAGAGTGCCATTAACAAACCAACAGGGAAAGCTCTGCCAGTGCCAGCCATCAGCAGCAATGCTGATATCCATGTCACACTTCAGTATCTTCTCATTCCCTTTTCTTCCCAGGTGAGCCTTTGCTTCTCCATCACAATTTACAGAAGGACTAACATTTTTAAAAGTAACTGCAAAACTACAGGCAGCACAGAAGTCATGAACACAATGAAAGCTAATATCAAACTTAGGTTTTCTGAATGTAAGGCTTATTTATTAGGGAAAAAATCCAACCAAGTCACAACTAACCATATGCTGTATTTGAGATATTGGTTTCCTTTTGGGGGGATGCAACTACACTTTAATTTGTTTTATCAGTATCTGAACAATAACCTGATTCAAAATCTGTATTTGGATGAGTAAAGGTTAGTTCTAGTCATTTGGGCACAAGAGCAGTTTCAGGTTGTAATGACCTTGGTGTCTCAGATAGATTAAACATCTTCAAGGAAGACCAGATCATTTTTGTTTTTATATATCTGTGATGATAATGCAGAGAAATAAATGAAGGAACTACGACCTGTGAGAAACATGAATACTGAAACTGGAAGTGTAGCCTGTAATGGGGTGCACTGTACACATCACTAAGGAAAACACTGTAAAGGTCTGAGGTTTCCTCTTGGAAACAGACAGCAACAAGGACTGGGAGAGGCAGAGATGGTGGTATCATGTTAACATGAAACAAGTAGGAAACGGTCACTTAAATACCTTTTTGTCTCCCAGAAAAAGGAAAAAAAAGACCAAATTAAGTGTAATAAAAATCCTTGTAGGTCCATATCTAGCTATGCCTCTAACTAACCTGAAGAAGTTTATTACAGCACAACTAGAATGATAAACATCAAAGAAACTGATATCTCAACCCAATCCTAGATACAAACTTACTATTTGTTACCATTGCACTTCCCACTGCGTTCCCCTCCAGCTGGCACAGCTATACTAGTAACCCCTTTCTCCTTAGCTTTAGCAGATCAGGCAATCATCATTTAGTAGTAACAAAGCCATGTCATTTGTGGGAGCAGACAGACCACCTTTAAAATTACCATCTTTCTAATGAGCACCTTGTAAATCTGATGAAATTTATGTCATTAAACTCAAAAAAAATTCTGAAAAATGCATCTGAAAAATAACTTGTTTTTTAAACTAATAATCAAAACCACAAGAAAGGACTGCAACCTTACAGCATCTACCACATTTTGATCCACACAGGAGCCTTTTGCAAAGCGACACAGGCTTCAGAGATGCTCCCTTCATTAACGTGGGGCTGCTTTGAGCTTCTTTCACCTCACTCTGGAGGACAGAAGGTTTATGGAGAAATGAGTAGTCTCTCAGTACAACAGGCCACAGCATTCATTGCACAACAGGAGATGAGCAGATGAAGATTCAGCACCTTACTTGTCAACTGTACTTACCAGAACAAATGAAAATATTTGACTCTTTCAAATTAAGAGAACGTCCCTTACACAACACATTCAGTTCTTACAATCCAGTTTAAAATGATGAAAACATGACCAGCCAGACAGCTCTTCACCTGACAAGTCTTGAAATTAATGCCATATTTATATCTTTTATCCTTAGCAAGCTACTAATGCCTACCACCTCCTTAACTGCACATGCTCAAACCCTCAGTGGAACAAGACACTCCCTAGACGAGTACATGAGCTGCTGGCTGGCACAGTGGGTCAACCTCAGATTAATTATTAGCTAGCGAGGGCACTGCACTGCAAACTGTGAGAACCACATGCCTTTTCTACGTGGGATGGCTCTAAAGTCTGGCCGTGTAAATCAGACTGCAAGACCAGAGCCTCTCCATTATTGCTTTGCTTCCCTTAAGTTTTAATGAATCTTCATCTAAAATATCCCATTATTTTCCTGAGTAAACACATCCTGAATGACTCAGTGTGGGATGAGGGGGCAGGAGGATGACGACTGTTTCAATTTTTTCTGGTCAAGAAACCTCCTTTCTCTGCAGATAAATGTCCCTGTTCTAGATCAAATGCACCTTTTCCCACTTTAAAATAAGAAAAAATATCTATTCATTCAGAGTTGACAAACAGACAATATACATGAAGCAGTTCAGGGGAAGTGAGGTAGCTTTAATAATCTGTATCACATTATTATTTGTCTGTTGTAACTTTATGGCTTATAACCAGGAGTTTAGGCACTCGCAGCTTCCCCTCCCTGGAGGGCAATGTATCAAGATGGTAATGTATCATGACCTCAACAAATGTTCTATTTAAACAGCACAATGACTCCCAAATGGCAAACATGTTTCCGCCTGCGATATCTCAGGTTTAAAAGTATTTATCTTTTTTTTTTTTTAAAAAAACTTCATTTCTAGAAAAAAATGGCCTGACAGGGATTCAATGCCATGTTCCACCTTCGAACACGTAAGGCCCTTCAGCACCGGTAAGGCTGGTGTAAATGTGCGGTTAGGATAACGTCAAACCCACCGTCCCGGAGGCGTCTGACTTACTGAGGTTCCACCTGAGGCCCGTCGTGGTCACGCTCTCGCAGGAGTTCCCGATGGGGATGAGGCCACACCAGTCGCCTTCCAGTCCCGTGTCCACACGCAGCTTGTGCTTGCCCTGCAAGACAGTGTCAGACAAGTGTCAGACAGAGGCAGACAAGCCTCTGGAGTCAGTGCTCAGGAGCCAGGGACCCAGACGGCATTTGCCAACAGACCACAAATAAAACAGAAAGTACTTCGATGGAGACAGGTCCAGAATGTCCCCCAGAGGCTCAGGAATATTTGGCTGCAGGAATTCAGGTTGTTGATGTTTACAGAGGGAGGAAAGACGTCTGCTTAGGTTCCAGACCTCAGGGCTTTCAAAAAGTTTGTTTCTGGGCTTTTCTGAGCAGAATCTGGCTTTGCTCATTCTTCCCTGGCATTTTTTGAAGAGGCACTTCTGTCAAAGCTAGGCTCTTTATTCCTGTGAAATGAAGGCGTCCTGACCCATTCATTCATTTTTTCCTCATCTGAACAGCTGTGTTTCACTTCCCAAATAATGCTAGTCAAAGCACCACTGAAACTCCTTCATTATTTTGACAACACCTGTAAAATTTCATGTACTTCTTCAGGCATGTACTCTTCCCAGAAGGAAGAATACGTGCAGAAACTTAAGTAGGTGCTAGAGAAATTAACCTAAATGTTTAGAATTACATGCTTACACCAAGTAAGGACAACAAAGTGAAATTAAAACACATTTTTTGTACATCTGAGATAAATTTATCTTGTAACTATCAAGTTCGTGGGATGCAGAAGAAGCAGCAGCTATTAATGATGATGGATTTGTGACCAAGCTCTTAATTAGTATTTACAGACCCTGTGTGAACATCTTGCCAGGTATCAGCATATGAACAGTTGCAGGAAGAGTAGATAGTGGAAATCTCTTACAGAATAAAAAAAAACCAAACTGAATGTTAGAGTTCTGGCACAATTTGTTCTAAGAAACTAAGAAAGTGTTTATGAAACGAGCTACAAGAAAACAGCAAATGCAAAACAGTGACAAGATCAGTGGAGAAATCATCCTCTGGTCTCTTCTACACAGGTAGTTTATTCTTTCAAACAAACATGGGCTTCATCTGGGGGAAGGTTAGGATTCTTTGAAATAGAGGTTTCTTTGGGGTTTTACTTTTTTCTCTTGTGGACGCACAAGCAAGTTAAACCCTTGAGCATGTCTTTTACACAGAAATTCTTCATCACTATAAATAAAATCAGATAAGCCTATTTATTAATCTACCAAAATAAAAGAACCCTCGGAAACCCAATGAGTATTCAGCAAGCACTTTGTTAAGCGAGACACCAAGGTTTTATACCAAAAGAAAAAAGAACAGTTGAACCATAAAACTCAGGTAAATGTCCCAAGCAGCAAAAATACTTTCTCACAGATTTCCTTTTGGGGAATGTATTTAAGCTTTTTTCTGATGTCCTGTCCTCTTGTATACTCATTCCAAATGCCCTTGCAAATATAAAGTCACTAGTTAGAAAGTGAAAACTGGAGGCGAAGTATCTTATTGCTGAGATGTTGATGTCTGAGGCATTCGACAGCTTCTCCTGTTAATGCCAAATGCATTATGAAGAAACAATTTCAATACATGTCATGCTCTCAGTTAACAAATGAACCTTGGAAAAGCTGTCAATTAGGGAGTATCAGATTGCATAGCTTAAGCCTGTTTGATTGTTTGCAGAGCAACAAGAAAACCAATCCAATATCATCTATCTTCTCAGGGTGTCCAGCTTCATGTGGTGATAAGCCATGTATTTCTATAGTGGTTGTGAACGCTTGCCTGCCAAATTCAGAGGTGTAACAAATTCAGGCTTGATAACCTTTTAGCTATGCAATATGCCATGCTACTTCTCTCTCGCAGTATGGAGGAATGAGGAAAGAGAGAGGAGAGAAACAAGTACAAGCTCTCTCGTTATGTGATCACAGATATTGTCTATAATGAAGTTTATTATGGAGGAGGGAATGAAGCGGTGGGACTGTGTTCCCAATGACTGTACATATCGCTGCTCAGAGCTACTCGAGGAGAGTTGCAAACTCACTACATTTACCAACCCGTTAAGGAATATGAAAAAGAAAGGTAAAAGTAACTGGCCCACCAGAGAACCTCATTAAATCCTGTATTCTCAAAGACTGTGTCTACCTACTATTAGGTTTGCATTTCCTATTTTGTGACATTCTGGCCCAGCTTACAGATAGGGATTCAATTCAATAAGACATTTATGCAGAAATCTGTCTTTCTGTTCTCATGAAATAAATCTTTAAAACAAAAGACGTCATTACCAGACCCTCACCAATATCTAGGATTTTATCAGGAGTCTTTCACTGTCTGATACTTCCCTAAAAATCTCAGTTCATACTTCCCAGTGATTATGTGAGAATCTTGACTTTCTTCCCTAAAAGGACATCTTCTAGCCCTCAGTTGTTAAGAGAAATTTCAAACTAGGAGCCCAAAGGGCTAAACCCAAGACAGCAAGTAAACAGGAATTGAGATATTAAAATGCAAATTATTTTTTAAAAAACCTCTCAACTGTTAAGCCAAACTCACGGCTTAGAGATTGTTTCACTGATATTACACAAGACAGTTTTTAAGACTTTTCTTTACATAAATCAGTAAGGGATCTTAATATTATTGGGGACAGTGGGAATAGAAAAGGGAAATGGTAATTGGGGGGAAAAAAAAACAAACAAAAGACCCCAAAGACCTGCTTATTTTTGCCAAAAAAGATTAATCAGCCAATGCATTTGTACAGTAAGGCTCTGACGTCAAAGCACTGGGAGTCTGCCACAGAGGAAATTAGGTACCCAAGCTTATATTCAAGTCTTTGAGTACAGATCTTTCAACCAAGCAAGATGGAGCTGCTATTTGCAGGAGGAAAGGAGGATCAGAGCTTGTAATTTGCAAATACGAGTAATAATTTGTTCTATTTAAATCTCTGTGATTAAAGGAACAATTATATACTGGCACTTAAAATATGAAACTGTTTTCAGTTTCTGTCGAATTCAAAATCCCAAAATTAGGATTAAAAAGAAAACCGAAGTTTGACTAAATAAATCCCTCCTCCTCAAGTTTTTTTTGCCTCTGTAGGAGGTAACTGAAATATTTTCACATTTAACTTAAGAATCAAATATTACCATGTTTGAATGATACTGGTGATTAAATAATGGCAAGGAATACAGCTGCATTGATTTTTATCTTATTAAGTCAGTTTTGAAAAACATTGATCAATCTTCTGCATTGATTTTTTTTTCTTCATTTTGTCTCTGATGCTGAGAAATAAGATCAATTTCTAAGTTCAGCAATAAGAGGAAAATGTCAGAAGATATTTTTAAGAATGCTTCATCCATATAGGTTAAACTTTTCCTTTTGATTCTGATGTCTTGTGTTATAAGAAAGCATTTATGCAGTAGTGGTTAAATATACCCCGACTCCAACACTGTTGTTGCCAAAGAAAGACCTGAAGACATAGTTGTTCTCTGTCACATCTCCTAACTCAAATGAATAGAAATCTGATTGCCAGGAACTGATATACCTAACCCTACCCAAGGCTGTAAGGCGCTACAATCTTAGGCAAAAATTTGCAAGCTGAAAAGCCTATGAACAGTATCAAGACAAAAGCTGATAGCTTCTATGCATACCCCATGGGCACTTCATAAAAGCACAGAGAAAATTACTTCTCCAAGTGCTTTCCAGACCAACTTGAATAAATGTATTGCAATAAATGTACACTCTAAATAGATACCAAGCAACAGAATGTTATGGAAGAGAGAAAGAATGGGGACTGATCTTCAGTACTGCATTCTGAAGGGACCTGAAGGAGGGAAACCTGGCACCTGGCAGGTTGAAACTGGACGCAGGGGAGAGGCATGAAGCCAGTTAATAAGATGCTGGGGAATAATAAGGAATTAAAAATAAGCTTTAAAAAATAAATGAAGAAAGATATAATAAACAGAACTTGGAAACTGCTGAAGGACTAGGACATGTGAAAGGTAACAGGGAAGGAAAAGCAACGACTTACAGGATTACAGGACAAAGCAACCCTATTCTAATTTTCAGGCTGTCCTGATAGTTTGTCCAGTATAAATAAATCTACTGAATAACTTAACTCTTAGAAGTTGCTGATTTTCTAAACGGTTTACTTTCACCTGTGCTTGCTGTGAGATCTGCAACCCCAGAGAAATGGGATTTCTTGAGATCTGGCCATCTGCCCTATTATACCTCCTCCACTAGCTAGATCTTGTTTTCCATAATCTTTTGATAAAACATCTTTTACTATCATCAGCTTTATTTCAACGATTACTCCATAGATGGCAGCACACACTTGAAAACAACAACAGCAGCAAAAAACTAAATACAGATGTAATAGCATTACCCAGGGAAAAGGCAAAAACCACAATCTGTTTTAGTACATAAACATCTGGGTGCAGAAAATGGTATATAGATAAAAGACTCAGGGAATGGGTGGAAACCAACACCATCACCAAAGACTGCAGCAGAGAGGAGGAGGAAAGGAACAAGGATGAAACCAAGCTGGGAACGTTTATGTTTAAAATCAAATATGATTGGCAATAAAGTAAAAACAAAGTTCCAAAATATTTCTACTAACCATTAGTTGGGTAAGAGCTTGACTTAACAATAATAAAAGCTTTTAGGGTGAGATTCTGTGCATGATAAATACAGCCAATTTTTCTAAAAGGATGTATTTAAGAAGAGCTCTTTTGTTATAAACTTAAAATATCGTCTTTTCAAACAAATATACATAGTGCCAAGTTGCTATTACATGAATGTTATTCATAGAATGTTATCTGAGCCAAAATATTGGCTGTTGAAAATAAAAGTATCCACAGTTCCAAAACTCAGAAGTCTAAAAGCTCATGTATAATCTATCAATAACTGCTTAAACTCATTCGGAAAACCCAGTAAATTTATTGTACTTCAAAACAATATTAAAAAATGTTGGACCCAATCCTGTCAATCCTTACTATCAAATGTTAGTAGTGCTCCTGTACTGAAATGGATAGACTTCAGTATATCAGTCATTTGCAAGACAGAGCCCCACCAAGCCTACCCTTCAAGAGGAGCACTTCATAAAATGATGACTCTATAGTGAAGAAAATCCCAGGCAGCAGAGAGAGAATAAATTATAATCATTATTAGACCCAATTAATGAACACATCTGCTTCAAACCAATTTATGACAACGGTATAGAAAGAAATCCCTGTGGAGGTAAATGCCACTAAAACGAGAAGATTTACTATACCCTGAGGTTATACATTTAAGTGGTTGCTACTGTATATCTAATGTTCAAGTTATCCACAAAAAGCAAATGATCCCAGAGTTTCACACATTCGTACATGAACTTTTTCTATAGGCCTAGTAAAACCCTCCTGAGAGTACACTTCTCACGTAATATCAATGACATGTTTTACTGAGCACAGTAGGTGCATCCCGTGTTTGCCCATACCTGTTGCAGCATAAGCAAGTAAAACAACTCTCTATCTTCTGCAGTCAAGCCTATACGACTGACAAGAAAACAGCGATCATAGGTGCAAAAAATGCAAAAGTGTATTTCACTCTGGAGACTGCAGGCAGTTAAAACTGCCAGCAGAGTAGACACTGCTAACATGCACACAAATGAAGTGATGAAAACACTTTATCAAGCAAATAAGACATCTGGGAATACAAAAGCTACTTTAAAAGGGAGTTTGGGTGGTTTAATTTCTTTTCACGGACATATCTTAAAGATTGACAAATGCCATAAATACTAATTCTTGTTCTGCTCTGAATATTACCCTAAAGAAAAACACATTCTGCTGAAACTTCCCACTTGCAAATGGAATTCCACAACAACTTCTTCAGTCTATCATAAATCAATGCAAAACACACCACAAAGGCAGCGTGAAACTATGATAACCAAGAACTGGCTGGTCCTTCTCTAAATTCAAGCAAGCCTTACACTGGCGCAGTGTGACATTTTATCCTTGAGCTTGTGCATTTCATGCCCTATCCTCAGCAGGCCCATCATTATAGGTTTAATTAGCATTTTTAGTGATGCCTTAAAAAAATCAGAACCATTTTCTTTATATCCATTTATGAGACTATGGAGTATAATAGATTGCAGATAAGAGTGAAAAGTAGACAAGCTACTGAAGATTTCATATTGCCTGTATAATTATTATGCAATGTTGCAGTTAAATGTCAATCTAGAGGGGCCTTTACTAAAGGCACTAATATTCTATAATTCCTAAGTAATGACAATTACAGCATAATCTTTCTCACCATCCACCAGTTCATAATACCTTTAGGGTCACTGCCCATTCTTTTTTGTGCATTTCTACAGGGGAAGAATCCAGAGGATCTAGACCACATTCTCCTATTTTCCTTGGTATTAGAGAAACCTGGGAGTTAAATTAAAAGGCAGGATATTGTTCACCTAACTTGTGGCAAGAAACAATTTATTCTTCATAGCACTGAATTACTAAGTATTGCTGGAAGGCACCTTTATGCTATGTAAGAATACACGGAATTTTTGTGTGAGTATACAGTGCCAGGCTTTTTTTGTTTTGTTTTTTTGAAAGTGCTTAGGCTCTATTGCTATGCAAGAGAAAAAGTGTGGTTATAAGCCTAATGCGTATCAGTGTTTACTAACATATGCTATACAATAATATCTGATACACTTTTTTTCTTGTCTGGGTTGCTCTGATCAGGTTGCTTTCTCTCTGTGTCTTGCTTTCTCTTCCCTGTTACAGCTAAACTGTCTTCCCTTTCACATAGTTCTTTACCGTCCATCCTGTGATGGAGCCTACCACGTCCTATTTAGTGGAAAAAAGATTAATTGATTAATTTTTCCTTTCATCAACTACTGACAATCTGAATCTTGGCTGGCTGTTGTAGCAGGTGCCTTTGTGACTTACCCTAAGATTCAAATCTGTTTATCTGTTCTCATAAGTCTTCCCAGACATACTGGCAAATCTCTGTAGCTCTCCTCCTCCAAAATCTCACTTGGAAATCTTCTCTACTACGTAAGTAAGAAGAATGATCAACAGGCTGCTGGTCAACATCTTCTTATAGTTTCTTGTACTCCTCAACCTACATCCATGTGATGCCCTTGCTTTGTTATGTGTTACATGATGCAGCAAATCATGAGCCCACAAATCCTCTTATATACCACCATCCTTTTAGTAGAACTGGCTTCATATTTGGCGGCTTCATATCAGGATTAGGGGCTTCATAAAAGCCTGGCCTCTATAATTTCTTCAGTGCAAACAAACTGATGGACAGAGTTCTTTGCATTGAGTGGGGGAATCTCACAAATGCTCTTTTCTCCCTTTCATTTCTGACTGTTACTTTCACATACCTCTAGGGAAGACAGAGGCTTGAAGTAGTGAAGAATGAACTTTTGAGACAATTTTCAGCATCCCTTCTTGATCTCTGTTACAGGAAGGAATAAGTTGCTGTTATTATAAAGTTATTCATTGACCTAGGATAAGAAACCATATCTATTTTCAGTAGACAGGGAAATAGTTTCTGCTTTATAGCAGGCTTTGAAGAAGTGTTACGCCCCAGATCTCCTGCTAGCAATGACCGACTGCTTCTCTCTACACCCGTGAAATTCAAGGACCTGTTGCTCAGGTCAGGAAGAACAAATATAATTAAAGAAACTTCAAGCTGGCCATTCAAACATATAATTTCTTCTCCTCTTTCTTCCACCTTCTTCCCATTTTCTTGTATAGCTAAGTAGTCAGTTGGAGACCACAGTCCACACAAAAATCCATTATTTTCTTGGAGCACGTCATGGGGAAACAGAATACTGTACTACCCTGAACTCTGTTTTCCTCCTTTATGAATCCCTCTTGGATAGGACTGTGAAGTTTATTTGCAAAGGCCTTTTTATAATGGATATAGCTTCAGTTCCCTTGTATTTCAGTGGGAACTGCACACACATCATCAGTGTCATCAGTGACAGATTTGGTCCTCAGAATACAGAGAAATATTCACAAGCACACTAAAATCATTCAAAGTAGGCCAACCTGAGTCCTAAATCTTTGACAGTGATTTCTTACCAGAAACAAATACAGTCAGCCTGGCATCTTTTCTCACAAGACTTTGAAGCTCTGAAAGCTGAATGATCTTTCCAGCACCCCACTTGTCATCACAGTTATAATTCTGAGGGAGCATCCCAAAAGAATTATATTGACATATTTAAAATACCACCAAAAGGTAGAAGAAATTGTATTGTGTAGCAGACAATGAAAGAACAAAATCCCCATGTGGCATTTACCTTCTGCCTTCCTTAGACCTACGTGGATGACCTCTTATATCCCCCAAATGAGTATTCAAAATTATCAACATGCTGATAGCATACTCAGCCTGAGCATGACATGGTGGAGTCTAAATTTTTTGGTGTAATGACAAAAAAGTTCAGCAGAGTTGCTACCCTGGATTTCAAGAGAGCAAACTTTAAGCTACTCAAGAAGCTACTAGCAGTGTCTCGTGGGAATCTGCTTTTGAGGGCTCAGGGGTCCATGAGGGCTGGTCAGTTTTTAAAAGTCCAGGAGCAAGTAATCCCATTGTATTGGAAGTCACCAAGTGGGGCAGAAGACCGGCGTGGCTGAACAGGGAACTCCTCTTGGAACTCAGGAGGAAAAAGAAATTGTATGATCTCTGGAAGCGAGGTCAGGCTTCACAGGAAGCTTACAGAGCTGTGGTTTGCACATGCAGTAAGAAGATACAAAGCTCAACCAGAGCTGAAACTGGCCACTGTTGAGTCAGACAACAAGAACGGCTTTTTTCAGTATGTTAACAGCAAGAGGAGGTCTAAGGAAAAAATTGGACCGATACTTGTTGAAAATGATCACTTGACAAACAGGGATGAAGAAAAACCGGAGGCATTCAATGCTTTTTTTGCCCCAGTCTTTAATAATATTTATAGACCTTGGCCTGCCTGGTCCTCTGAGTTCGAGGGCCACGACTGTAGAAACAGTGATTTTCCATTTGTGGACACTGACACCATAAGGGACCAGTTGTATCAGTTTTATGTCCATAAATCCATAGGGCCACATGAGATTCATCCCAGAGTACTGAAGGAGCTAGTGGATGTTACAGCGGGACCCCTCTCAATCATCTACCAAAGGTCTTGGGAGCCTGGGGAGGTCCCCGCTGACTGAAAGCTAGCCAATGCTATACCAATTTATATTAAGGGCTTGAGGGAAGCCCCAGGAAACTATAGACCCATTAGTCTAACCTCAGTACCTGGAAGAATTATGGAGAAGATGATACTGGGGGCTACTGGGCTTAAAGGACAAGGCAATCATCAGGCCGAGTCAACATGGGTTAAGAAAGGGAAAGTCCTGTCTAATTTGGTATCCTTCTATGATCACCCGCCCAGTGAGTGAAGGGAAGGCGGGGGATGTAGTTTTCCTGGATTTTAGTAACGTCTTTGATACTGTCCCTCACAGTATTCTTCTGGACAAGTTGTCCAACTGTGAGCAGGTACATGGTGCAAAGGGTGAAGAACTGGCTGAACAGCAGGGCTCAAAGGGTTGTAGTGAATGGAGCTACATCTGGCTGGTGACCAGTCACCAGCGGTGTTCCTCAGGGCTCAATTCTAGGGCCAGTTCTGGTCAATATTTTTGTCAATGAGGAGTTGAATGCACAGTTAGTAAGTTTGCTGATGAGACTAAACTGGGAGGTGGCCTTGACTCTCTTGAGAGACAAGATGCCTTGCAGAGGGATCTGGATAGATTGGAGCATTGGGCAATCATCAGTGGCATGAAATTGAACAAGAACAAATGCTGGATTCTGCACCTGGGACAGAGTAATGCCCGGAGTAAGTCTAAATTGGGAGAGGAGTGGCTGGGGAGCAGCCCTGCAGGAAGGGGTCTGGGGGTGCTGGTTGACAGTAGGCTCAACAAGAGTCAGCAGTGTGCCCTGGCAGCCAAGAGGGCAAACCGCATCCTGGGGTGCATCAAACACAGCAAAACCAGCCGGTCAAAAGAGGTGATTATCCCGCTGTATTTAGCGTTGGTGCAGCCTCACCTTGACTATTGTGTGCACCTCTGGGCCCCACCATTTAGAAACGATGTTAAGGTCCCCGAGAAGGGAAAGAAAGGTGGGAAGGGGCTGGAAGGCATGTCCTCTGAGGAGCGGCTGAGGACGCTGGGTTTGACTAGTTTGGAGAGCAGGAGGCTGAGGGGCGACCTCACTGCTCTCTGCAGCTTCCTGAGGAGGGCAAGTGGAGAGGGAGGTGCTGATCTCTTCTCCCTGGTACCCAGTGCCAGGACGCGTGGGAATGGCTCAAAGCTGCGTCCGTCAGGGGGGGTTTGGACTTGACGTGAGGAAACATTTCTTTATTAAGAAGGTGGTCAAACCCTGGAAAAGGCTTTCTGGAAAGATGGCCGATGCCCCTTGCCTTTAAGAGGCATTTGGACAATGTCCTAATACCATGCTTTAACTTTTGGTCAGCCCTGCAGTAGTCAGGTAGTCAGACTAGATGGTCGCTGTAGGTCCCTTCCAACTCAATTCTTCCCCTCCCTTTCCTTCCTTTCTCTTTTCTCCTTCCTACCGCCTTCTTTCCCTAACAGTACATGCTGAGGAAATCTCTGATGACATTTCTTCCCAGCCCTGCACTAGCAGAAGGGATTGAATGGGCAGTCATGTCCCATCCTAGGCGTTGGCTCTGTCACATTGTGGGAAGGAGGCATGTACCTTCTGATGGGGGTGAGAGCTGTGGATCGTCTCGAGATCATTTGACCATCTGAACAAATTTGCAGAAAGCGTGTGTGAAGTGCGGTTTTTGAAAGTCTGCTACGTTCCTCCAGTTTAGCTGGGTTTCCACAGGATGGCAAAACCCCACATCTCTGACGCTAGCGAGGCGCAAAGATCAAGCCCTCAGTCTGAAGCAGGATGTGCTCCTAAA
Organism: Calonectris borealis; assembly: GCF_964195595.1. NCBI lineage: Eukaryota > Metazoa > Chordata > Aves > Procellariiformes > Procellariidae > Calonectris > Calonectris borealis. The sequence goes on along the minus strand of NC_134313.1, from coordinate 111,929,905 downwards.
CTAAATGGTTGCAAATCTTTTTGAGGTGAGCAATACCTGTTCATTTCCCTGTGGATTTTTTTTTCTCCTTGGACTCATTTTCAGAAATGCCTGAGCTGTTTGCCTTGGAAAAACACAAGAGCCTGAGGACAACAGTAACTCCCTCAGAGCGAAGGTCCGTCTGGCCCAAGACTCTTGTCTCCAAAGTGGCCGACCACCAATGTGTAAAGGAGAGCATACGAGCAGTGCCAGTCTACTTCTGCCGGGGTCCTGGGGGTGCTCATAGGCCTCAGTGGCTGGGACCGGCCTCCCCTGCGACCCCCACCCATGCCGTCTCCGGCCCAGGCCCCGGGGGACGTGTCTGAGCTCAGGCTGGGGCCTTCAGTCCCTGCCTGAGCCATGTTGTAGGTGTGTCCGTCTCTGCCCCTGTCTCCTGGCTGGGCCTGGGACCTGCACTGCAGAGAGCTGCTCTCCTGGGTGGACCCCTCAGGCCTAGGTCAGAGCTTCTCGTGCAGAACTCTAGGCATAACCTAGCATAACTATGCTATGCTATGCTATGCTATTCCCTGTGCTCACTATGCCAGAGGTTTTTCAGCTCCAAAAAAACTTTCAAGGACACAAATCATAAAGGTTACAAGTGGAAAAAGGATTTTATTTTATTTTATTTTATTTTATTTTATTTTATTTTAAGTTATTTTAAGTTATTTTATTTTATTTTAATTTAATTTTTACTATTTTATTTTATTTTATGTTATTTTATGTTATTTTATATTATTTGATTTGATTTGATTTTTCTGAATCCATTTCAGAGCCGATGCTCACAAGCGTGAACACAATGCACATGTGTAGCCAGGAGCAGGCTGATGCATTCTTGAGTTTAGCTTGAAGAAACATCCCTTGCAGTCTGGCAAAGGAAAGCCGTAGAGCCGCAGAAAGTAGCAGCAGGGATGCAGGCCAAGCAGTCCCTGCTTCCTGAAGAGTGAGAACTTGAAGAATGAGGATCAGGACCGACCACACACAAAAGAAGAAGAAGAAGAGGTGTGTGGTACCGTGGGGTATTTTCCAAAGTAGGACACATAATAGCGATGACAAGCACACTTCTTGCCTTCCAAAACTTGCTGCGCCGCTGTGCTTCTTGGCCGGTGATGCATGAAAAGCGCTCTGGTGCCGGCCCTGCGCTTGTGCTGCAGGCAGGGAGAGCTGCAAAGCGGCAGCTCCGGACGGTGCAGCAAGCCTGCAGCCCTTCCCAGCCCAGGCTGTTTTGCAGAAGCGAGAATCCCTGGGGAAATGGAGCCAAGGGAGGAGCAGAGCTCGCTCCCGCTCCAAACCTGCAACGGGCAAGAGAGCCCGAGAGAGCCAGGGCACGAGCGGTGCCTTGGAGGTGCAAGAGCAGCGGGCAAGAAGGGAGCCAAAAGGGCCCAGAGGAGCCCTGGCAAGGGGCTGTGCTCAATGCTACGGAGGACAAGAAGCAACCCGCGGGGGCCACCGTGGGGGCCCGCCCTGGGAGTCTAGAAAGCTTCCTCCCCCCGGATGCGGGGCACGAGGGCCATCTTCGTGGAGCACGAGCAGCAGGCACCTAGCCCAAGTGGCCCAAAGGAGCCCTGGCAAGGGGCTGTGCTCAGTGCTGCAGAGGCAGGCAAAAACCCCCCGGGGACACTTGCTAGCCCACCGTGGGGGAAAAAAAGCCTTGCTCCCCCCAGCTGCAGGGCACGAGAGGCCATCTTCGTGGTGCATGAGCAGCAGGCAGTAACCTAGCCAAAAGGGACGGGAGGAGCCCTCACAAGTGGTCATGCTCAATGCTGCAGAGGAAGGCAAAAAACCCCCGGGGACCAGTGCCAATCTGCCCCGGGGGAAAATTCCTTCCTGACCCCAGCGCTGGCGATCGGCTACTCCCTGAGCATGTGAGCAAGACCCGCCTCCTCCTCCCACAGGCTGGTCACGCCTCCCTCCCAGGAGATGCCCAAGCCCTATTCTCCCTCAACCTGGAGCCACCTCAGGGGCTTCTGAGAGTGGCCACATGCCCCCGGCCTGATTGACCTTGGGGGCAAGAACCCTTCCCACGCCTGGCAGGATGCTCCAGCAGATGCTCCAAAGCTCTGGGACCCCTGGGCACATCTCGGCATCCCATTTCTTACGGCTGCATCCCCTTATGGCTCCACAGGGGATGAGGATGGTGAGCTCTGCAGTGCTCCTCAAGAAGACATTCCCTTGGGCTTGCCACTGCTTCTCCAGCTGAAAAGGCCTGATAGCTTCAGGCACCTCCAGGGCTTGGTGGTTCTTCTCATCTTCAGCAGCCTCGTCCAGCGTCCTGCGGTCTTCCTCCCTCAGCCCCCTCCAAGGAATTCCACCGCCTCCGCAAGGATTTCCTCTCGCATGTCTTCGGGCTGCCCCCAGGCCATCTCTGGCAGCAGGACACGGGAGGATGCTCCCTTTTATCCTGGCCCGGGGCACTGTGACTGCTGCGTTGCCGGGCGGTGGCACTGTGACATGGGGGTGACGGGGCCCCCCACGCGCAGCCCCGCCCGCCACAGCCCCGCCTGCTGCCCCTCCGCCCGGCATCCTTCGGAGGAAGGCCTTTGGGGGGCTGGCCCCGAGGCAGTCCCTGTGCCCAGGCGGCCCAGGGGGCTGTCCCTGCCCTTGGTGGCCGTGCACTGGGCACAGCTGCTGGCCGTCCCTGACGTGTCCTCGGCCCCTCAGCTCCCAAGGACAAACCCAGTGCTGTTCCTCTTCTCTCAGGCCATGGCAGAAACCAAGCCTGCAGCCCAGAGACCACCCCTATTAGCCGTCCCCTCTCTGCACCAGACCTAGTGTCCACGAGGCCACGCAGCGAGGAGGACCAGGGACTTGATGTGGCTGGACACAAAGCCAGGCAGTGTGAGGGGCGATGATTTCAGTAGTTGCAGCCTGGAGGAAAGGCAAAGCGTTGGGATGGGATGGTGGGATGGACGGTGCCAGCAGAGTGCCACGGAAAGAAGACGGGCTTTGACAAACAAGGGAGCGGAGGCTACACTGGTGGGCTGGAAAGCTTGGTCATTTTCAGGCCTAGAACATTTGGAGCCGTGCCCAAAGCACAGCCAGGCAAACGACGACTCTTCCAAACTGGGAAAATAGCCCACTGCTGCTATCGCCGTCACATCCCCTTGTCCCACTGAAACCAAGCTGCGCAGCTCCTCTGTTAAAGACACCCATTGCCCGAGTTTATACGGGATAGCAAACGCCCTGCAGCCCTGGGGTAAAACTTTGGCAGCTCATTTGGGACTTCAACCTTTCTGAGAGTTACTTGCCTCCCTCACTCGGTGGGAAGAGGTTCAGATCTTACCTAAACTCTGGAAAGTCTCTTTTTCCTTTAGGATTTAGTCTTTTGAGTCCTGAAAGAGGAAGGAAGGTGATATTCTTGTCATTTTGGACATCGGTGCCAAAATTCATCTGTATGTTTGGACTCTGTAAATAAGGGCATTTATACCATATACATTCCTTTGGATGTGGGGATGCCAGAGGTGAAAGAAAGGCTTGTGGTTCCCTCTGTGTGAACTTTGCAGAGACGTAGAGAGCATGCAGGATTTCCTCACCATTCCTTACCAATGCACCAGGGAGGGACATTTGCTACTCCCCTGCTTATGGGGAGGTCGTCTTCTTGGAAAGAAGTCCTGAATGGTTTTGTGTTCTTGACCATCTTTCTCCTGGCACTTGAGTAGCTCTTCTCCTCCTTTGGCCTCCATCCTTGATATCTTTCTTGAAAGGGATGGCAGTCCTCGCAGCCTTTGTCTTCCTCCTGCTGGGCGTCTTCTTCTGTAGGCCCTCCATGCCCCTCATCGGCTGCTTAGTCTTTGTTTGCCTTGATCCCAGATGGAATTTGTCTTTCTTGAACCCGAGGAATGAGAAATGTCCCTAGAGGTGCTGGTGAGTTCTCACCAGGGCTTTGCACAATGCTTGCCTTTCCGATGGAAATAGCTTGCCTGACACACAAGAATGCATTTGCCTCTATGCCATTTGTGGGTCCTAGTCAGCCTGTGGTCTACTCATGTCTCCAGACTATTTCTATTCATTTAAAGAATCTCAACTTTTTGATGCAAGCTCAGTGTGAACAGACAGGCCGTTGAATGTGTGCTTAATATGCTTTAACTTTTGGTGAGCCCTGAAGTGGTCAGGCAGTTGGACTAGATGATTGTTGTAGGTCTCTTCCAACTGAACTATTCTATTCTATTCTATGAAATCCTTTCTATTTACTGTTTGGGAATAAAATAGAATTTGAACTCATGAAACAGGGGACCACTGTAGAACAAGTAAGGCTATACCAAATACAGACTAATATAATGCAAAAAGAAAAACCCTGACTTAAAAACATAAAATAAGGGTCAGCAGAATGACAGATTGCTTTAACAACAATACACAGATCACCCTGCCAAATGCAGAAAGGCTGGAATGGGTAGTACTGAGTATTTAGGCCCTTTGCCTCGTACATATTGAATTTCCTGTATATAAACATTTTCAATCCATTTCACACAATAGCAAGTCAGAACCTATCTTCTGGAAAAGGAGCTGAACCCTCCTATAAAACAGAAACTTGCTAGGTCTCAAATCTATTTGCAGCCTGTATTAATGAAATAGAAGAATCAAATTATGTTCTTCCATCACAGAAGTATCAAAAAAGAAAAATAAAGACAAGCTAGAAAGAAAACATATGGCCAAATCCTTGAAAAATCTAAAAGCTAAACAATTAATTTCAAGCTATTTAAAGTATTAACAAAGTTCAGGAGAACTACAAATTGATGCCTCTCATTAAATGGTACATAATCCAGGATCGGTTATGCAATTAGGTGCATTACTCTTGAATACTAGTTTTCCTTCTTTCCTAATCTTCTCTAGTTATGTCTCCCTCTTGGAAAGCATTCACATGATTTCATTGCTGCTTCTGCTCCATGAAGCGAGATGCTTTTGGGCTAGTACTAGGAGAGAACTGCGTTCAAGCCATCTAAGATTTCAGAATGAAAACGCTATTGCTTGCCTTAAAACATTACCAGCAACAAGGCCGTGGAAATTTGCAGACCAGAACTTTTCTGCTAATAGAAAATACATTGTCTTCCAATAAATTTCTAAGGCCTACACATGGTGCAAAAAAGGAATATGAAGGTGCATTTTTGCACCTTTTTTAGGTTTTAAAAGAACTAGCTAGTGTCCTGGGAACTGGGCGGGGGGAAAGGTGGCTGTCATTTATTTTCATCACTTCTTAGCAAGCTAAGTGGTCCAGCTTTCTAATACCAAAGCCTTGTATTTATAGCTGCAGGTGTTAGAGACATTCTGTGGCTGCTGGTTGGGCTGTGCCGCTATGTCCCCTTGGTCAGCATCAGCACTTTTGAATGCCTCGTCTGACCCTGCAGTCAGCAGCAGGCTTTTCTGCAGTGCTCCTCTCCTCCCCACCAGCATCCCTGTGGAAATGGCAGTGAACGTAGAGACCACAGACCTCCTGGCATGGAGCGTAGGTGAGATGACATTAGTGCAAAGCAGGGTTTTCTTTTTGTTTTGTTTTGGGTTTTTTATAAATTTTAAGCCAGTACAGTATGCCTTTTTGGTTCCACCCCTCACCCCCAGTCTGGAAACTCTGAAACATGAAATACCACAGAGGACAGAACAGGAGAGGACTTTTTAATCAGCACTGAAACGGGCTACTAAATGCTTTAATAGGAAACCCTTACCTACATATATCACAGAATCACAGAATGATTTGGGTTGGAAGGGACCCTTAAAGATTATCTAGTCCAATCCCCCTGCCATGGGCAGGGACGTCTTTCACTAGATCAGGTTGCTTGAAGCCTCGTCCAACCTGACCTTGAACACGTCCAGGGATGGGAATCCACAACTTCTCTGGGCAATCTGTTCCAGTGTTCATCACCCTCATTGTAAAAAAGTTCTTCTGTATGTCCAATCTAAATCTATCGTCTTTCAGTTTAAAACTATTGCCCCTTGTCCTGTCACTACAGGCCTTGGTAAGAATTCTCTCTCCATTTTTGTTATAAGCCCCCTTTATATATCGAAAATGCTGCAACAAAGTCTCCCCAGAGCCTTCTCTTCTCCAGGCTGAACAACCCCAACTCTCTCAGCCTTTCTTCATAGGAAAGGTATCCAGAAAACCATTTAGCTCAAATCCCTTTGTGGCCCTTTAGGAGGGCTGAACATATAATTAGCCACATGTGTTCTGGCTACAGGGCCAAGCATGGTGGCAGGATGAAACCCCAGACAAATAGCTTAATGTATTAACAGAATCTCTGGAGACAAATCATCCATTTCTTCTGGGGTTTTTTGGAAGTTTTTAGAAAGAAACCAAATGGAAAGCAAATACAGAGTTTCAAACTTTGGTCAAGAGTATGTTGGTTAGTCAATATGGCCAAGAAATATTAAGCACATCAGATTTTAAAAATGCGAGGAAAAAAACAGAGAAATGTACGCTATTTTAAAACATCATTCACCTTGACAGGGAAAAATAGTATGTTTTTGTTATCAGACGATAAAACAGGAACTCCAGATTTCTTTTGAAGGGAATGGTAGAAGATCCCTCTCTAATCTGGTGTCACTCTAATGATAAACACTTGTCCACAATAACATTAATTCAATTTATAGGTTTTATTTTATTTTAAATAGTCACAACACCCTTGTTAGCTACTTGAGAAGCACTTGCCTAGATAATTGGTGCATATCTAGATTGGCTGAAATGCAGCAGAAGGTTTTGTATGGTCACTTAGAGGAAGAATATTTAAGTAATAAATAAGGTAAGTTCATTTGGTTATGCTTTAGCATGGATAATGCCAAAATAGTTGGGTAATATGTTCTTTCATTCAGCTAGTGCTGCAGACTTCTATATATTCTACAATATGTTACTAATCTAAATTACTTTTAATATTTCAGCTTAATTTAGAAAGTGTATCTTGTTAAGACCCCCAAATTGTGTCATTTCAACTAATTAACATGAGAGATTAATGTCTCAGCATTTTTTCCTTCAAATGAAGTTCACCAGAAGTTAAATCTGAGATGACATATACGATGAAATATGTCATTATTAATTTTGCTTGTGTCTCAACAATAAAATAATATGTGCTTGTCTTAGCTCTCAGATAGAATGAGGCTTGGAGATGAATTATTTGTGACTACGTTCAAATGTCAACAACTTGTACATAATGTAATGAGTATTCTTGGCCTCCATCCCCCCTTTAGACCAAAGGATTGTAACTTGTCTTTCTGGGAGACAAGGAAGAAAAAAATTCAGGTCTGCCTTCTAAATTCATACAGCCTGTTTTTCTCCATTTCTCCTTCTCCCCTTTGCTTTTCTTAGGATAGTTTCAGGACAGCATCTTATCAGCCTCAAAGACCAATAAATTCTTGAGATGAGTGTTTTCTGTTAGCTTCAAGAAAAAATTACTTCTGACGAAAGTGAGTCATCACTGTTTTATCACTAGTGAGGACACCATTTCATCTGTTTCGTTGCTTTCAGCCACCAGCCTAGGATTCCCCACAGGTTCTGAGAATGCCAAGAGGGTGTCAAAAACCAGCGGGGGTTTCATTCTCTGTCACTCAAATCCTTCCCTTGCCTGTTGGTAAAGACACTGTAAAAGTCCATCAAAATACATGTTTAACTGCATCAGGATTTCCTGTTGCCACATCTGGGCCTTAAGTGCCATGCTAGAATTTAAGTAAAAGTCACAAATCTTCAATTTTAGATAAATTATCTTTCAGTGATCAAACTGGAGATGCAGTTGTTTCCCCCATCTGCTTCATGTCTGTCTACTCGGAAGCTTGCACTTAGATTTAAGCAGAAAAAAAGAGAAGAATGAAGAATTCAGATGTCTAAAATGCTTCTCATTGCAAATGCAAACATAGCTAGACAGCAGAAATGTCAATTTGACTGTGTTAAGTAAGACTAAAGAATTAAAAGCAAAGTTTTTTTGGGGCATCAAAAGTTTTTGGGCAGCAGAACTTTTATCAAACTGGAGTGAAACTGCTGGCAAACAAAAAAGACAAAGCTTTTGAGAATTTAAATAAGAGTGAGAAGAAAAGCTGACAGGTGCTAAGGAGCACTCAGGTCAGACAAAGACATCTGCCAGGGACATCAGCAACATAAAGGTAACTTTGAATCCGGTAGTGGAGGACAAGACAAAAAATTAGAGTTGAAATGAAGGAGGTGCAAGCTGAAATCACAGAATTAATTTCCATAAAGGAAAAAAAAAATCCACCCAGGGGTGATAAGGGATTTAAATAAAAGTATACCTACATATAAAATGAGAGAAAACTTAAAGGGCTTAAAGCTGTAAAACATACATACTAGTAGGCTTTTACTATTGGCAATTCATAGTGTGTTTACATTAATATTTTATTTCAGATCAGGGAGGGTGGTTTTTGGGGTTTTTTTTTGGGGGGGGGGGGGGCAGTTTTAAATCAAACCTCTTGACTGTCTCCACATACTGTGCTTTGATTCACAGTGAGCTGCAGCACACAGAGCAAATTCCTTCCGATCAAAGCTAAACTGGAAGATGTTCTTCAGAAGAGCACCTAAAGCACTCCACCCACTAACGGGCATTCACAGAGTCACAGACCCAGACTAGGACTAATCTGAAATAAAACACCCCGAAATGTGTGCAGTGTGGGCATCAGCCACCATGAAGTGTTTCAGTCCTAAGAACCTCCTTCTACTGGTCTGCACTGCTTGCTTCATCTCCACAGAGTCTGGAGATGAAGGAGTTCTAACAGAAAAGTGATAATAGTTAGAGGGCAACATCATCTGCCTTCACAGAAAGTGGCAAACGATTACATTCAGCAAAATTTAGGAAGGCAAATTCTTGATGTCTTGAAACAATTTTGTCATGTCCTTTGCAACAATTCGTAAATGCTGTGACAGTGGCATGATACAGTCTATGAATACTGTGGCTTATCTTCGATAGTACATTTTACAGAAAACAGGCAGGCAACAAAACACCAGCTTAGGAAAAATTCCTCTTGAATAGTTAGTTTGGGACTGTTGCAATATAATGGAGAAATGAACAACTCTGAAGATTTTACTTTTTAACTCTAGACAAAAAATATTGGTTCAGAGGATGCCAGAATAAATTCTGGATCCAAACAGTTTGGTTATGGTTGTATGGAAGGACCTGCCACTCTCTGGCAAGGAGGACGGCCACTTTGGAGAAGCTGTTGGTTAAGGAACCTGCTGAGGGTATTAGAAAATATACGTCTGCCATCACCAGGGAAGATTAAGGCTAACCATTTGACAGAACTAGAAGCAGCAAACAGTCTGCATACCAACTTCCTTAAGTGTTTTGGTTTTAATGTTAAAATACACAGCAGGTTGGTTTAAGGAGAGTGTCTGATCATTATACTGACTGCAGCTCACAGACTCCTGAAAGGAGGAATCACAGGTGCACAACAGCACTGGATCTGCTAGCCCTGACTCGACCCAACTGCTGCTTGGATCTGCTGGCTCTACAGTACACAAGACAAGAAGCTAGTCCTGACTTATTTCCAGGAAGCCTACACCTAGTTTAAGGAGTAATTGCAACTGAGCTGATACCCCCCTGCTTCCGCCACCAATTTAACTGAAATTTAACCTTCTCAACACCAAATTTATAAAACGCAATATTTTCTGACCTGCTTATAAGTTAATGAACACAATTCAAACATTGTACTTCTGCTCCATTTGATCTTTTCTCATCCTCTCTATGTAAACTTCTTTCTTGCTATAAAATAAAGTAAAAAAGAAAAATAAAAAAATACTGACACAGGGAAAAAACAATAGTGGCACATGGATAGATCTGCAATCTCTCCACTGCGCAAGGTGGTTCTTCTCAAAATTATTACTAAAGCTGGGCATGGCTACTAGGACATATTGCAAAAAATAACCATTATAGTCATACCTACAAGTGTGTATATAGATTTAAATAATAAAACTACTATGGTTTTACACTGCCCTACACTTCAACTTTAACTAAGGAATTAAAAAATAATCAGATCAAAGAATAAATAAATACTTCCTGTTTACTAAGCCTCTTCCCTTCCCTTTCCTCCTGAATTATAACCATATATGTTTCTTCATTTCAAACCAGAGTGTGCATGGTACTGACTTGCATTGTTCTGGAAAGAAACGCATTTTTCTCACGTGATTACATCCATGTGTAAGGGAAGACAAATTCAGATACGGAACAATCAGAAAGTTCAGATCCAACCTTAAATCCAAGCTTTCCCCAAACTTTCAATGCTAAGATACGGAGTTTAGGTTTTCTACTACTGCATATTACTGCAAAATGTGACTCATCACAGAAACCTGCTCTCAGACCGGCACAGGAGAAATATCTGTCGAAGACATGTACATCTATTTTAGTTCTAGAGTAAATGAATATAACAGAAACAAAGTAGGAAAATTTCAGCGTTCCAGATTCTTGTGCACAAAAACAAAATATACATTTTTGTCTTATTCCTTCCATATAGTCTTTTTGCCTATCTGCTGGATGCATGAATATTCCTTTCATTTTTTAAAGAGCTGTAGCTGCTGAAATTGAAACAAGACCTGTATTACACAGACTGCCCAGCAATTTCCTGAGATGCTGGATTGTCTTCAGTCTAGATGTCACTCATAACAGACAGCTCTGTCTTTGAGGGCCCATCGGCATATGGGAATTCCAACTATAAATTTAGTGGCGGTTCTGTTTTGCAAAGGGGTTAATTTTCCATACGTCTTTTCTTAATGTCAAAATTACTAGCTGCTTCATTGCTTATGCCCTTTTTCTTTTCCATCTGCTGTCTTTGCAGCTATCGACTGTGTAATCCTTAAATTTTGCTTCACAATGTGTAATCGGTAGGCAGTTTTCATCAAAGCAGCTAGTGATTTTCTCAAAGAATTTTAAAAACTCCAGAGATTTTTCACTTTTTTATCCAGGAAAACAAAGAAAGAGCAAGACCTAACAAAAATTAAACTTGAGTTATTACCCCTACCCTAGAGTTACCACAGCTACATCCAAAAGAAATGTGTCAGTAGTTAAAGTTTCATGATCAAAGTAGCAAGCTTGCTTTCAGGATATTGCATCTTAAACTACTAACGGGTAAAGTTAAAAATGCCATTGTGTTTCCTGGTGTCTGCAGCTGAGGTAGCCTTAAATCCACTCTAACTTTGGAGGTTTTGTTTTAAATACCAAGCACTTTGGGGCACTCCTTTGATGCCTACTCTTTTTCTTTTTTTGTACTTGTGTACTTTGTGTCAGTAGACACAATATGTATAGGTAAAATTTAAATGTTTTCAGACTTCATATATCTCATTTGCATGTTCAATGAAATGTCTAAGCAGCCAAAACTTATTTTTAAAATCAGAAGAATCAGAAAGAGCTCCAAGTAAGTATTTGCCTATCGTATATTCTTAGGAGCTATTCCAAGTATCACTGAAAGTAATGCAAGTCTGGAAGTCAGTTTATATATAAAACCTCTGGACAAATAGCAATGCGTTTTCTACTGGAAAGTTTGTGTACACGAGCAATCATGAACTACACACCTTTTGCCTCTGCCCAAAAGCAGAAAGGTTTTGTGAACAATTACCCTCTTTCCCCATATACCAAGATCAGAGGTAAATACATCTAGTGCAATGTATTACCTGAAATTATATTGCATTTTTGGTGAATAACCTCCACAGTGTATAAAGATATGGCATACTGAACTGTTACCACATATGTTTATTAGCATAAATCTCTATAATCCATTGAAGTAAGTTTTTTTAAATGTGATTCTACAGTTTTGAACATTCAACAGCCCATTCTATAAACTGGGTGTAGTTTAAAACCAAAGGTGAAGGTTTCTAGTACAACTCTTCCACAACATGCAGTCAGAGACTGCATTTTCATCTACATTCAGAAAAGGACACATGTGATAAATGGTACACTACCCACACATATATTTTGATTATTTTTTAATTGCAAATACTGTTAACCTGCAATTTTAAACATTTAAAGATCTCTAGAATGTGATTTGAGATTCTTATGGAATGTAAAGCCCTTAAGCCTCTGACTGTATGACACAGATCCCTACATAGCTATATATCTATAATCCTATTCACACCACGCACATTTTTAAATACTATTCCCATGATGAAAAGAAAAAATCCTTATTTAGAAAGATAAATTATAATGTGTTCTAAGTTAAAGATAAGCTGCTACGCTGTGTAAGAAAAGGAAATTCTGGTTACAGCTTGAACTGGTTCACTGTACATTGAAGCTTAATCTGAACACAGATGTGGGCTATACAGTAAACACGGGATATATACTAGGGATATGTAATGTGAAGTACAGGAGGATAATACTGTTCCTAAATCAGGCCGCTAACTGATCACATCTACACAGCTGAGAGATGAAAAACTATTTGCTGTAGGCACTTATTCATACAGCAAGAGAGAAATAGGGTCCATCTCTTTTGCTTTCATGACAAAGGCTTCTGACTTTCGTTAAAAAAAGATTGGGTGACTCTACGACTGAGAAGCTGGACAGCAGCCAAAGATAGAGTTCACCATGAGGATTTACTAAAGATAAGCATGCCCAAAATGTTCAAGTACTTTCTGCTTCACAGGTAAACAGAATCCTCATATTCCATCTCAAGAATTTCTTCTTCACTGCTGCCTTCACATCATCATGCAAAAATATTTCAAGACATTTCCAAAAATGCATAATCTCTTAACACTGCCATCTGTAGAGCCAGAACAAAATGAACAAATCTGTTCTGACTTTGTGAATGAAAGATCCTATGTTTCAGTGACTAGCATTGTACACAGTAAATGCCCATTAGCCAGCCAGCTGATAATGTTTAATTTTCACCATCTCCCCAAAAACCTCGTTAATGACTTCTGCAAATTACTGGCATGCAGTCAGTCCCAGTTTGCGTGAACAGTACTGCATGTAATTATGCAGCACAACTAAAACCCAGCAGGTTACAGGCCAAATCTTAGTTTCATTGCAAGGCAATGTTTTACCATAAATTTCAATGACTGCAAGATGGGATTTTAATTTTTTTTTTTCCACAGATTCATCCAACAATCATGGATTTGAATCACTACCGAAATACGCTGCAGAGGCTTCAGCAAACTCGAGACTTGAAAGGAGAATGAGGAAATCAATGCATCCTAGATCCTTACAAGGCATTTACATTTCTACTTCTGGCGGTCCGTGCGTAACCCAAAGGACAGTTGCTCATTGTTTTTAATTTAAAATACAAATTTCCCACCCTTGGAAAATTCTCATAGGGATACCTGTATAAATGAGAAAGTTAGCCGGCAAGCACGACAGGTATGTGAGTAACCCATTCAATCCCTTCCTGCTTTCAGATTAGCTATTATTAACCAGAGACAGAGAAAGGCACCACAGGATACTTCTGTAGCTGTCTAAAGATCAGCTCCACAATACCTGCCTGATGGGGAGAGGTCCCTCACCCGTTGGAAAATGAGAAAGAAAAACCCCAAACCTACCCTGAGCAACATGAATGACTCTATTCAATTTCATATTCAAACAAGATTATTGATAATTGCCTCTGCACGTCATGAACACGCTGCCACTGATGAACCTTACGCTTCCATGCAGCGCATGGGTCTGTTCAGTTTTTCTCCCTTGTGTAAATAACTCTTTTGAACCAGGGCTCACATTCCTGAGGAAATCTCTTTCTATTGTCTGAAAACCAGCAGGTTTCATAAAACTATAAGCAAGGGAAGTGAGTAAAGTGTCAATCAGCAGACTTAAAATGTTCTTGTTGTCAAGGCAATGCAACATCTCTCACCAGCAGTCATGTAGCTTTGCATATTACATCCGCCTCTCATGCAACACTTCGTCTGTCCTCCAGAGCCCAGAAAGGCTGAGTAAAGGAGCTAGGTGTAATTTTACCAGCACACAGCAGTAACAAGCAGACCCTAGGATGGGGGTCTTTATGGAAAAGCTGTGTATGCAGAGGGGAGCGCCTGACTCACGCAGTAACTAAAAGCACCTAGAGCTCCCCCTCAGGTGAACTCACTGATAAACACATCACTGATTTTAAACACCAAATCCCCTTCCCATCACCCTGTTGGGGCCCTAAGGCACTGCCAGCCCTGACTGTTCCTGTCCAGCTCCCTGGGGCTCCCCCCACCCTGCCTGCAGCCCAGGACCCCATGTCAGGACCTGGGGCTGTCAGCCCCTGCCCCAGCGTCACCAGGTCCCCATAGCCCTGCTCTCCCGGGCCCACCTCCTGTCCTGTCCCCATCCCCAGGGAGGTGCACGATACTCAGGGTTGGGGCTGCCACCCACCTGGGGTGGTGGGACGGGTTGGGCTACCAGGCCCTGCCTGCATGGGGCCCCCAGAACTCCACATGCACAGGGAGCCCCAGCTCTCACCACACCCCAGATGTCCATGCTTTCATGTTACTCCCAAGCAAAAAAAATGAAGGCTCATGAAATTGGGATATATAAGGGGGGGGGGGAAGTTTGCAATTAGAACTCTTACATCTTCCTGAGCGAGATCTAATATTTCTAAAGAAGATAGAAGTAATAAAAAAATTCAGATTCTCTTACAAGTCAAGCAGAAATGAAAGGTCACAAAAAATGATTCGATTTTCCCACCAAAACTTAGACCAGCTATCAGCGACTAATGGATCATCAAACAGAATATTTTATTTTATTGAAAAAGGACATCTTCCAAGCCATCTTTTATTCATTTTTTTGCAGAAGTTGTTTCATTTTGCCTAATTTTGCAATATTAAAATGAAGGTCAAAAAGGACCGTCTCTTGTCAGTTACAAAGTTATTCAACCGAGTCCACTGCATTAATTACAGACTGTATACTGCTGTACAAATTATGCCTGAAATAAGAATGAATGAGAAAAGCCAAATTAGTGTGTGAAATACTTATCTGAAACTAAGATTTCTGCATGCCTTTCTAAGAAAATCAATTTCCAAAATCCAATTGTTTTTTCTTATAGTGACAAGTAACCAGCCAGCAGCATATTGGTATTTTATTGATGGGTACAGTAAAAGAACACATAAAAATATTTCCTGTAGACTCATTTACAGGTTTTTCTCCATGTTTCTTCATGTGACATTTCTTCAGTTGATGTCTGTTCCACTTAAACTTTCTAAAAATAGTCTTGGTCTTGAAAGATCTACTTTGATTAAGACATCCTTCCTTTACACTGGAAAAGTTAGGAAACCACTTCATCATGCCACAGGTTTTGTTTTCGCTCCCAAACACTAGAACCAATTAAATTAAGACGACACACTTTCCCCAAGCTCAAGTCCTTGGAAGTACATCTGTAGGTGCCCCAGTTTTACTAACCACTGCAGATGTGCTGACATGTGGAAACTGGCTTTCAAGTCAACATAGACATACCTTCTCCCTCATGCACCACACATTTAAACAACAGTTTTATTTCAGGGCAGTTAATCATCCATGAGTATTTACTTATAAAAGCCTGTTTTCAGGAGAACCTACCTAGACCATAAAAATTTGCTTTAGGCAGAGACAAGCACAAAACAAAACTTAATGCTTTTAGTTTGTTTTCAGAATAATAAAAATTTGTTTGAGCACTCCTAAGTCACTGACACCAGTGGGTCTGGTAAAAATAGCTTTTACTTTTAAATTAAGTTTTACTAACCGGAGTGTAAAGATGCCCAACTGTTCTGATATTTATTTTAGGTCTAAGATGCTTCAGAGAACAGACAAAAAAGACTTTTCTTGAGGGAGGGGCTCTTATTACAAAAGGCTCCCTTTTCCGTATCTTACAGACCAGAGCTGTCACTGGAAATAAAGTCTGTTGTAGGTCATGCTCCTGTAGCGTTTCTCCTGCACATCAGTGAAATTTCAAAGGGGTGTTTTCAAGCACTCTGTACTCATCTGCCTCTCCTCTCAGTAACATCACCATCAAATTCCCTGGGGTCCAGTGGGAGCTCAGGTAAGTCACACTGGACATTTTCTGAAAAAATGTTAACAATGACTTACACATACAACATTGTTTAAAAATAGAAGCATTCATTTTTCTAATGCCAATATTCCCACCTTTCCCCCATGTTTTTTTTTTTTCTTATTTCAGATGTATTGACCAACTGCCTAAACCATTCATTTCCCATTTGGTCCGACACAATTATTTGTAGACAGCTATAAGAACAGTGACCTTTAGACTCCAACAGAATTTTTGTATTGTAATGTTACACATACAGGATATTTACATAAAGGCATGATACACTATCTTGTCTGTAAAACTCCTTCCCCATCCATTTCTACCCCAGACTCAAGCCTATCAAAATTCCTTTAAGAGTTTCTTTATATTTTTTAGAAACAAAGAAACTGCCACAATCGAACTGTTCATTTGCTAGAAGCAGGTGCTTACTTACAATGTACCATATGTATAAAGCATCCCAAATTCCTAAGCACTGCTGTCAAATCCTACCGGGCATATAATTTATACACAAGCACACAGAGCATAGATTTCCAACACCTTTATTGTCTCTTTTCTGCCTTCATTTCTTTTTTTTTTTACTCTGTTCACTCCCCATTCTATTTTTACTTTCTTCATCCTCTGAATATTTTTCTATTTATCCTCTACATCAAGTAGAACGTCCTGAGAGCAACATGAGTTAAACCATGCTTGAATTTAGCTATTCATACTGCAGTAAGCATATGGATTCAAGCCTAGACAAAGTCCTCTTATTCATAAATAAAAGAACAGTAGGGATGGCTTTGGACTAAGCTTCCAATCTGACCTCCCCAGAACTTGGAGAAAGTTCAGATCTAACTTGACCTTCCCTAATCAGGACCATATATACGTACAAGTAAACCCCATCACATTTTAGACAAGAGTTATGTAAGAAAGATATAAAATTCTGAAAAATATAAAATGAAGAAAAACGAGAAGTGCATATTGGGGACAAACACACAAGTGACTTGAAAAATGTAGGTTTTTTCCTTGACTCCTCAGAGTGCTAGCAATGCCAATAAGACTTGCTAAGCTAAGGCACGTCAAGGCAATGTTTCTCAGCTTGGCATAACATTTTGACAAGTCTTTTAAGGCCTTAAACTTTAATGAATATGGAAGTAATAATAAGAATGCACGACATATACAGTGTGTGTTTCCTGCCTAATAGGATGTTCTTCTATCAGAATGTGTTCTGCCTGTAACCTCCCAAAATGTGGCTGGATAATCTAATGAACTCACAAATGCTCTTAAACTCAATTCTTTATTATAAAAGTCCATGTGGTTTTATTACCTGTGTACACAAATACATCCATATTTCCTACCCATCATAAATACCAATCAGGAGAGAAACTTTACCCTCATCCATTCTCAAAAATTGCAGTAATCTCAATTTCACCATTCAATACTCACACATACAGAAATGCAGGTGCTTATTTCTAGCATTTCTAACAGAGTAAATTAAACCAAAGAGGGGTCAGAACCCATGTTTGATAGGAGGGCTCAGGTAGCCTTTTTAAAAATTAACTCCTGCAAATGAGGTCTTGTCACCCTGCAGAGAACTGCATTCTTCTGGTCAGCACTATTAGACAAGTGTCTTAGAGAAGTGTAAGATTTCTCATCCACATGGACAGAAAAGTTCGGATAGTGCTAAATATTCTCCTTCCTCTTTCCAAGTAGCTGTCTCACAAACACATGCACTTTCCTGCTGATGCATAAAACTTGTCTGTCAGACTGAGCAATGTTTTAGATCCAAAAAGCATTAAACACTGCACAACGAAATCTTTTTAAAATTCTACTGAAGTAAATGGCAGCACATACAATCCTGAACTTGTGCATATATTTCTAGGACAGATGTCTGTGGGATATTCCTGTTGTAAAGCAAATGTTATATTCACTTTTCCTTTTAGAAAACACATAGACATTTGGAGGTAGACATTTGGAGAAGACTCTGAGAGTGTTTTAGGTCTGTTACTTTATAGTTTACAAGAACAGACCCGTCTTTGCACTTCTGTCTACATGAAAGCGGTATTTTAAAACACTTATTCAGTTTTTATCTAATTTGTCTTAATATCATAAAATGGAAACACCCTTTTTAACGAGCAGAAACATCCTTCAGTACAAATGGAGTAGCCTTCAAGTAATTTCCAATAGATATCATTATATTGCTTTTTCTCCCCTGTAACAATAAAAAAAGTGGCACAAAACACTGTCCCCAAATGACTTATACGCATATTCTTTCCATCCATCATATTCCTGGGAGCATAACAGTTATAACACCATGGTTAATAACTTCCTCTTCAAAAATCATGTTCCATTTTTGAGAATGTATCATGGGTCTATAATGAAACTCAGCAAAATGTTCTTTATTGGTTAACACTCAATTTTTAGAACTATGTAATTTTCTCCAGCTATTGTAAGAACATACCCACACAGCAGAAAAAAATTCTGAGGAGTTTTGGAAGGGGAAAGGTCCTACAGTCAGAGAATCTTACTTTTCACACATGGCTAATTTTATCATTGTGATATATTTATAGTTACACACACAGACCTACAATCTTTAAAACAAACTATCCTCATTATGTATTACGTGATATATCATGTTTAAATGATAGTTCTTCACAGAAATCACATCAGCTACCCAGAAAAGAAATTAGTTCCGAGAAGCTCTATCTTTTACCCTGGCTTTGTTTGGTCCTCACTTATTTCGACCAGGGCCATTAAATTGTGAGGAACAGACTGGAAGCAATTCTGTTTATTTCCTTTCAATATTTCTTAGGAGAAAAGAAGTCAGACTTTTTGAGTGCTACTCAATTGCAGGTAATGAATATTAAGGCTCTGGCTAGTGCCAGTTAGAGCCCATTTTGCAAAGACTGGTGTGCCTTGCATGACCTCCTCTGTCCTTGGTAATGGTAGTTCGTTTGTGTTCGATTTGGGAAACTCATTGCTTTGTGATGCAGACACTGATTGAGCAATATTTCTCTGGAGTTATCAACTGGGATGGCTGAGACCCCAGTGGTCACCTCAGGAGTTACTGCAGCTTCTGCTGAAGTCCACAACTGTAGAGTGCAAGGAACAACTTGGATCCTCTGAAGATCAGACACAGATGAGACTTTCAACAGAAACTTCTGCTATGACCTTAGAGTTCACTTCAATCTCCTTTTCAATCTACCATGGATCCAGATTATGAGCATCTCTTAACATTGTTCCTAAACAATACAACAGGACAAGAAACCCTTCATGTTTTTATCCCAGTAGATAATTACCATATCCATACTCTGTTAGTTCTTCATGTCATTTATTGCATCCTCTCCTTCTCTGGCCTGTCTAAAGTCTGTAGCACTCTCCTCTCCAGTCCATATACAATTTGCAAGATCTACGTTGCCTCTCTCTTCTCTTTGCATCTTTTCACCAATTTCAGTCCTGCAGAGCATTAAGTGCAAATGTTTTTCCCTCCACTTCCAAAGCTATGGTCTAACTAGATTACAGACTAACCCAACACTTAAAAACCTCCTCTGCCTTCCCCCTACGAAAGGACAGACGTGACTCTGATTTTCTCATAGTGTATTCAGTCTCTTCCTCCGTGCTGAACACTACTCTTAAAATACTTTGACACATACTTGTGAGGTATCTTAATTTCGGGGGGGGAGGGGGAAGAGAAAGAAATGTATGCTTGTTCTATACAACTGTGGTAAATGAGCATCCAAATTCTGTATTTTTAAACTGATTTCAAGAAATTTGGCCTCTCTTTAAAAACATAGGTCAGCAGCTCCTCTGAGAAAGGAAAGGATCAATTCCTTGCTTAGGGATTTATACAACATCTACAGTTAGAGATTAGTTCAAATAAGAAAGGGGGGAAATGTGCCTGTCCATCCAACCACAAAAGTTTATCTGACTACATACTAAAGGAGCAGCAACATACTGCTATGCTTGAATAGGCTATGTTCATGACAGCTCATTGGACTGGGACATGATATATGAATTTCCTAGAAACCTCACACAATGAGAACAAATCTTGCTGTAAGGTCTGTTATGTGATATCCTAGAATTTTCTTTTGCTCAGTCGCCTATGAAAGACTGATAGCTATAGTCATTTTTCCTTCTGCATTTCTAACATACACATCTCTAACGCATTAAAAAAGGCAGGAGGGAACAAACATCCATCCTCTAATGTCTCCTGTGAACTGTTTTTTGTTCTGACAATCAAAATAGAACTTGTAATATTCTGATGAGAAGAAAAATGTTTTATCGGATGGCACAACGCTCAATGCTCATACACAGGGGCAGAAAGCTAAAAGATGTAGATTCCTACTAATTGTCTGCCACACCCTGACAAGCTCTTCTTTTCTTTTTGTTCCTGGATATATTCTTCATTAGAAACAATCAGCTGTTGTTATAATTGGCATATATACATTTGGCCAATCTAAGCCATGACATTCTCAGATTCAGACATGAGATATTTTTCTCATGCTTCTTAAGAACTGGGATTAATTAATTTATACATATCCACCTTTTTCACAATTTCTCCTAAGGAAGTTAGAATGAATTTTTGATTACTATAGAAAAGTAAGCTTTTGTGATTTTTCTGAGAGGATTAAGCGCTTTCAGTAAAAACCTCCATCATCTCTAAAGGTCACTCCTAATCAAGTCACAAGCACCAAGAAGTGGGACAAAAGGTCCCAGCTGACAGGTCACTGGAGATAGAAACCTGGAAAACTGGATTCAATTTTCAATATGGTCTTGACTCCCTGGGTACCTGGGCAAATCATTTCACTTCCTCATGCCTTTGTGTCTCTCTCTCTCCCTGTAATATACGAGAAATATACCTTGAGATCTAGCTAAAGAGCGTGACATGAGATGTAGTTTGAGATTCACTAATGGAGGATCAGAGCCTATATGAAAAGCGAGGTATGTTATTATTCCTTGTCTTATGGATTCTTCTAAAAATAACTATTTCCACCAAACACTTTGTATGTCAGCTGCCCCTCATGATCAAAAATTTTGAGAATACACATAGCCCTATAATCTGATTTAAGATATATAATCTGAAGGAAAGAAATCATGCTGCTGCAGTACCACACTCTAGTATAAAACTGTACAGACCAGTACCAAGCATGTCTAAATACTAGGCTTATTTTCAGATTTACTTCACCACCATTTCCCCCTCTCCAAGATGATTACAAAGGAGGAATTATCGAAACAATCAGGCAAGAGAAAGCATCTTCAGGTAAGCTCTAGCTGACTCCCCTTTGGATTTTTATCCCTCAGAGGGGAAAATACGTCCAATTATAAAACAGTGGCCTTAAAACCACCCTGCATTTCCAGAGTCCCATGGAGAAACACTGCCAAAATTTGAGGTGAGAAGATCTTGTTCTCACTCCCTGAGCTGAAAGTGAAGTTTGCATGGGAGCAACCAGATGCAGGCTCTTGGCAGGAGATGCCTCTGGGTTGCCAGAAGGAGACACCAACAGGGTGTCAGTTTCACTAAACTGCAGGGGTTGTCTCAGCCTGCCTCAGAATCATGAGCTCCTACTGTCTTTCAAGATGAGAGATGTGAACATCATTATGCATGGGTTTCCAAGTACTACAGAAATGAGCAATTACATTCGCTTCATTATCAGAAGACCATGGCTCGGGCTGATGCTTGAGCACGTTGCTGTCCTTGCCCCAAAAGAGCATAAATTAGGAGGAGGAACATCTCAGCTGCACATTTGAATTGTATTATCGATGTCAGTCAGCTTAACATAGTGCTGACAGTTATTTCTGACCATTTAGTGCCTTTTAACAGACTACACTAAATAGCTAAAACTGATGCACTTCCCCAGGTGACTTGGAATAAAAAAAATGAATGCTTAAGTATTTTATCTCCTTAGAGTTTTCTAGGGCTATGTTTGACAGTTCAATGTGCTTCAACACTGGAAGCACTTAAAAACTTCCTAGACTATTGTTGGAAAACCTGTTTTCTAAATCAACAGCTTCATAATACCTCCCCAAGGAGACACAGAACGCATTTAGTACAGTAATCTGGAACTAGGTTTAAGTACAGAAGAGAAAAAAAAGAGAGACTTTCATGAAGGGCATTACTATTAATAAATTATAATGGAGATTCAATGTTGCCCTGATACTTCTGCATGGCTTGTGAACAGGTAAGAAAGAAGATCCATAAGTTAGACACATGAAAGACCAAGAAGCGACACAGGCTGAATGGCATTATTAATTCAGTTGATATCATGAGCTTACAGAAAATTGGTAAAATACATGTAGAAGAGATGGTGAGATACTTCCTTTAACTGCATAGGTCCTGAAGTACACCTTCATTTGTGGCATACATCACCTGGCACAACGGAGTAGCTGGATTTGTTTATGATAACTCAGGCTGCTGCTCAAGAGTTCTGCCTGTGGCCACTCATCTTGCACAATGGGACTACACCAGACTCTCCACATTCCCCATGGGATTTCAAGAACCAGGGAGCATGGGTGGGTTAAGGCTGCATGCAGTAGCTTGCATATCTACAACACACGGAAATAACTCCCATGCAATCCTGAATGGACAGGAGGGTCTGGGACTTCATGCAGAGACATACTGGCCCCTCAGAGACCTACTGAGTCCTCCCTTGGTGCTCTTTTAATTGCTTTAAAATTTCAGCTGATACCCTGGCCACAGTGAATACCTTATCAATTTTATTCCCAGTTCCCAGGTTCCTCTAACATAAAGGAGACAGACAGCTCCTCCTTAAAGAAATTCACCAAGCTCTCAGTTAATGAGACTCTCTGCCTGTGGCATCATTGCCACAGAAGACTAATTCCAGATCTTCAACTGCTCTCACTTCAATCTGAAGTACCTCCCCCAGCTGAGGAAAAACTGCTGGTGGTTTCAAAGAGGAGAAAAATGTATCTTTTTTCACCAGAAAGGCTTCCTCTTTTCCCTGCCCCAAAAGGAACGTGATAGCTGAGAAAGGGCTGAACAAGGTGACCTCATTATTAAGAGCCTAAGGAGAGATACCTGCTGCAATGCAGCTTTTAGATGCATATATCTAAAAATCTTTAAGTTGCTGTGAGGTAGGAAGACCTCAAACTCATAATGCAAGGGCACATTTCATTGCCAACACTGTGGTTACTAGTAGAGAATTCTGCAAGCTAATTATTATTCAATCTGATAATTTATACTTTGATCAGAATAAAAGGATTCCCCTCTGGGTGTAGCTCCTTCTTCTACCTCAGATTACTGAAATTGAAGGCCATAATTCAATTAACAATGGATGGGAACTTTTAATGAAAATTAACCATTCAGAAACAGATACTGATGCCACAGAAAGGCAGATACTTCCTGTGAAGCATCACTGGCTGTCATGTGGATGGGAAAATGCAGAGACATCTTAACTTGGAATTATACACCAGATCTGCGGACCACAATTCAATGAAGTGCTTAAGCGCATGCTTTGATTTCATTAATCTGCTTTGCCATATGCTTAAATTTATTCTGTACTTGTACCATTACTAGCCAAAAGGTACACACTTTCACACTAGTAAAACTTCCCTGATTGCTAAACCACCTTTGGATATCTGTGATTTCTTATGGCATACACAAAAGCGATGCCTAGATTTCCAGATGTAGTAAATAAAATGCGAAATTGTAAAACAGACTCCATGGCTGGGGCTGGAACTAATGCTAACTGTTTGCAAACCGGCACTGTTGAAAGGCTGGCCACAGACCACCACGGCTCAGGTAACTCATGGTTCAAAATGACTTAACGTGACTGCCAGGCTTCAAGTTCAAAAAGCAGGAAATGAAGGACAGTTGGAAACACAATGCCTACATAAGGTCGTATGTTGGCAACTTTTGAAAGTCTTATGTTCACTTTTTTTGGGAATACAGCTGGGAATATAAAATCAACATAGTGAGCTCTGTTTCTAACTGTCGCTCTCCTCCCTGTTATTCCCTTTTGGAAAGCTGTTGCGGAATATCATCAGACCAATGATTAGGGACTTTTTTCCTAATTTGCAATGGAAATTTATCCATCACTGGTTTAAAGCAATTTACTCTTATTCTAACATTGGCCTTGAGCTTAAACAGACTGTTTATCTCCCTGGCATTTATTTCTTCAGTGCTTTTAGAGACAACAATCATTTCTCCTTTCAGTACTTTTTCTGAGAGGTTACAAGAGACTAAAACAAATCTCCCCTTGTAAGGTAACAAACACATGAACACAGATCAGAGTGGACAGAACTACTATTTCTGAACATGGCCACACAGTCTTCTGTATCAGGAGATTCCAGATTCTTCCCAACAGATACTTGTACCATGGCTCTAACACCCCTGTTCAATCTACCTGCGTCTCCACAAGTGTCCCAAATCACTTAGGTGGGAAGGGGTCATTGAGTGCAGCCTTCCAATCCGGTTTTGAACACTGCCAGGGCCGGAGATTCTCTGGCAACCTACTCCTGCATGTAATTATCTTCATAGTAGAAATTTTTCCTTATAGGTACCCAGAATCTCCCGTTTCAGTTTAGGACCACTGTCTCTCATTCTTCTGCTGTGCACCTCAGGAGTAAGCCTGGTTTTGTCTTCTTGATAACCTCCTCACAGATTTCTGTTCTCCAGGCTGAAGAAGCCCAGTGTCCTCAGCTTCTTCTCATTGGGCATGTGCTCCAGCCCCCAACCATCTTGGTGACCCTCCACTGAACCTGCTGCTTTGACATTCAGAGCTGCCTCCCACAGGATCCCTTCTACTGTGAACTGCTCATTCCCAAAAAGGGCCACCACTCTCCTCCTCTTCCTTGTCTGTGTTTCCCAAAGAGCTGCTATCTCCCTATCACAGATCTCCAGCCATAAGAGCTATCCCACCACTTCTCAGTTATTCCAATGATTTCAGAGTTCTGTGTCCATACATGGAGCTCTAGCTCCTCCTGTTTGTTTCCTAGGCTGCACGCATTTGTGTACAGGCACTTGAGATGGGTTCTCTTTTGACTTGTTTTATCTTTCCTGAGGGCGCTCTCACTCCATTCCTCTGCCCCTTGAACTTATCACCCCTAACCGCTACTCCTTCACTTAACTATAAGCTGTCATCACCATTCTCCGATATAACCCAGTTTAAAAGCCTTCTCATCAGGTTGGCCAGCCTGCTGGCAAAGATGTTCTTTCCTTGCTTTGTCAAATGGATCCTGTCTCTCACTAGCAGTTCTCATTCCTCAGAGGAACCCATGATCATAAAAGCCAAAGCACTTCTTGTGACACCGGCTACATAGCCAGCCGTTAACTCACAGGTTGTGTCTGCACCTACCTGAGCATTTCCCCATCATCCGCAGGATTGAGGAAGACTCTACCTAGGCTTGCACGTAGGCTCACCTTTGCCTAAAGAGCTCTGCAGTCTGTCTTGATTTACTTCAGATTTCCCTTGGCAGTGTCACTGGTGTCCACGTAGATGAGCAGCAAGAGGTTAACAGTCCAAGGGCCAGACGAACCTTAGCAGTCTCGCCACAACATCCTGGATCCAGGCCCTTGCCAAGTAACACAACTCGTGTGAAAACATGTCTGGTCAGCAGATGGGTGCCTTCGTCTCCTGCAGAAGGGTATCTCCAGTCACTGTTACCTGCTGCTTCCACCTGCTGCTAACGCTCAGATGGTTCTCCCAGAAGGAGCTTGTTCCCTTTCATTGGCTGTTAGGGTACTGTACCAATTCTGTAAATTTAGATCTGAGGATGGAGAAGGAGCCTGTCTTCTGCTGCCAAGTCACAAGCTTCCAGACTCCTTTTCTTGCTTTTAACAGGAACACAATCCCTCAAAATATCTTGATTTTAGGATTAGGAGTAGGAAGCCTGCGCTCCCATGAAGGTCATTGGGCCCAACTGCACTGTTGGCAAGTATTTTTGATTGCAGTTGACGTGAGAGTGAAAGACACATTACAGTCTTAAAAGACATTGAAGAACTCAATCCCTGATCACTGTCTCCTCTTGGGATGTTCCGTTACAGAAGAGAGTGAGTGCTGAAGTAATGTAACCGGTTGTTACCAACATGAAGAAAATTCAGATTGCAAAATAAATCACTTCCCATGGCAAAGCTGAATAGTTCTAGCTAAATCTTGTTTATCAGGGTAGTACGGCATTTTCCCTAGAACCTCAGATATTACTAAATATTATCATTCTTCTGCACTGATCGTTTTTTAACAATAAGTGTAAACATAGAAAATCCATACAGTTGACACCACTGCCCTGGCAGATACAGAATTAACAGTGACACTGTAAGGGACTGGAAAAGCCTAAGCGATTTCATAAAGGGATTGAATTTAAGAGATAACATATTTTCAAATATAACTGATGCCAGAATATGGATGCTCACTTTCTGCAACTTCAACTAATGACAGTACTGAGATGTGAGCAGAAAGGACCATTTTTAAGTTTTCCTCTAAAGGAATCTATCAACCCTTCAGGCTTGGTCAACCATTAAGTATTCAGCATTCTGATTTTTTTTGCTTTTGTAGTAGATAATAATTTATCACCTATTATCACTTCAATTTTTACTGTCATTTACATTCAGTCTAGGAACAATAATATTGATTTTCCCTGCCATATTTAATTGTATGCAATAAAATATCTTCCAGACATTAATTTTCTTTCCAGAGGAGGCTCTGTCACAGATTACAGACTTCTGACACCTGTTAGTTTCCTGTAATTCCAGGGAGGGAGTGACCCCCAAATTATCACTGAAATCCATTTAATACTCAAAGACGAAAGCTCTTACTACAAAACTTTGGAAAAATTCACCGCAAGCAAGGCAGTAAGATGCCTTCAGAGAGACAGTGTCACTTAGTGGGTAGCACAGAACCCTAGGACTTGAGAAATTTGGGGAAACACAATAAAGCTGAACGAAGAGTTATAACTCGGCAATAATTTAAGGGTGATGCATAGGCATGCTGCAGTAGACATCACCCCAATAGCTTCCAATACTACACAGACGAGGCCACTTTGGTCATTGGTACAACTGCAGAATCGAGAGGAAATACTGCAAGACGCAAGAGGAACACATGGAAGCCAGAATGACAAAAGGGCATCGATGAATTAATGTTTCATAGCATAGAACTGTAACTGCTGGGAGGAGACGAAACCTGGGAAAAATCTTCAGGGCAGCAGTGGCTGCTTAAGTTAAAGCAAGAATATTTTTTACAAAACTAAACTAAAAAATTAAGATATCATGATGTGCCAAAAAAAGATGGTTGATGGGATCCAAGAAAAATCCAGAGCGAAAAAAAAAAGGAAAGAAGAAGAAACAAGATTAGAAAGAGAAAATAAGATCTTGCTGTATGATAATTAATTAGTAAGGGGAGTAGCCTCTGATCAGGCAAGTCACAGAAAGTTTTCATAATTATCCCTCTAAGTTCCCTTAGTCCTTTATGTCTAATGATTAACCTTGAAACTTCAAAACATTGTATTACTCACTCTAGGTGTCAAGTGGTAGACAAGTATTTTAAACCACAGCGATAATCATAAAAATACTACAAAATCGATCTGTAAAGTACCAGTCTATGAGACCCTCATACAGACAAGCCTTTGAATCATTTTTCTTTTTTAAAGTACAAAAATATGGCACCTTGTAGAAAGCTTATTAAATTATGTACAAAGTATTTAATTTGTTGATCAAATTTGGAATCCATATTAAGTGTCTTTTAAAATGTTTTCTTTTTTTTTTTTTTGTCAAAAATCTATTCACAAAAGGCTTGGGAATTCTTTAGCTTGCTACAAAATCGCCATATAGGATCAAAGTCCTACCTGGAAAAAAATCCAAACAAAACTAGACTGAACACACACATGCACGCACACTCCAGCTTTGTCCTGTTTAGTTACAGAAGAAAGATTAAATGAACACACAGCAAGTGAAAATACTGCTGTGGTCTTCCTCAGCTTACCACTATCACCAAAACAGGAGAAAGTTTTACCAGCTTCCCACTGATCTCAGTTTAAGCATCAGCTCCTACCAACAAGCAAATATCAAAGACAAACGTTATATGTTTTGCTGCTGGTCATTTAACATAAAGCAGGCAACTTGTGCAGCAGAAGAACTGTTTTACAGTACAGTAAATTATTAATACTACATTGCACTCAAAGAACCAAAGTATCAGAGCACTGCAGAAAGAAGTTTGTTAAGGGTGGGGATGAAAAGAAGGATTAAGACTTCAAAGGAAACACAAGTAATCGACTAGGGAAAAACCCAGCTCTAAGAAAATTAGCTTTGTAACAGAAAACGTCTCGTGGTTTCCATAAAGCAGCAGAAAAGATATTATCATATCAACAAGATCATATCACAACAGCTAGCAGCAACAACAGAGAGCAGGAACCTCATTGGAAGAGCTTTATTTAGGGTCAAGATTCTGTTAGATGATCATCCATCAGCTGCTGTAGTAACTAATTAAAAATCTGGACAAAGACTGAAAAATTTTGAGAGCAGAACCGTTGAAACTTACCAAACACCAGATATTGATTCAGAATCAAACTGAATGACTCCAGAATTTAGAAATACATAAGTAATCTGATTAGACTCCTTACATCATCTTCTCTTGCAGACAACCATTAAGATGTGAATTTAAAAACAGCTGTGTGATTAACATACCCTGCTATAGAGTATTACTTGTTTCTTAAGAATTTTGAGCAGATGAAAATTTCATGTAGTAAAGACTATTCTTTTTCACTTGGCAATGATGGTTTGGTATTTTCCTTTCCTCTCTGAAAGGTAAGTATTTTTTTTTTAAAGTGGTTACCTGCAAGCTAACAAATTGACTTATGAATTTGTTGTAATCTGTTTGTCTAAGCAAAGGTTGTAGGATGAGACTTATAAAAAAAGATTGTGCATATGTCTTCATTATACAGAAGTAATCCATAACTATTAGATGTCATCCTCTGCAAGAAAGTCCATGAAAAATCCACATAATTCTGAATATTTCACAAAGTTGATGCAGATTGCACTTTTAATGATGCTAAATTAACTGCTTGAAAGGATATGAGTGTTTCAAAAGCTAATTATTAATTCTAAGATACTATATAAGCTTTGTATATTTCATACTACACATTTGCTGATGCTGGAATAGAACTAAGTTATAAAGAATTTAGCTGTTAAGAGAAAATCCCACTAAAATTTTCCTTTTGTAACAGTGAGAAGCAAGATAGCAAGTAAATCTTCCCCAGGTCAAGATATAATTGACAAAAATGAATTAAATTTGGATCACTGACATCCTCTCTAAAACACAGAAATCCTGTGGTAAACATGAAGTAACACTACTTCATAGCCATAAATTACCATGAAATAAACCTGAGTCACTTGGACCTGGAGTCTTTTGAAGGTCCCATTTACACAGGCCCACTACACAAACACATGATAAAAATGACTGAATGATCATTAGCCCAGCCGGATTTTCCCAAGGAAGAAGAAAAACACAGGCTCTAACTCTTAACAGTCTTATTTTAAGAACAGAAGTCGAGCTGTAACCAAATCCTCAAAGTTTCTTACCAAAGAAGGAAACTAAGGTAGCTAAACTACCAACATAGCAACTTTTTTTCTTAGAAGCCATTTAAATGTGCTACTGAAGCTCTGGAAGCACAAAAACCCTTTCTGCAGGGTTTTCTGTAAAGGAGTCAGGCTCCCAGAGAAGGGCTTGAGTAAGACTTTTCCACTGCTATTATTTTTTATGTTGGCAGTGTTTCTGTCCAGCTGAACGGCTGGCTTTCTCATAGAAAACGTCACAAAAAGATGTATTTATTGAAGAACAAGAAGTTGTATATTTGCAAATTCCATAGATGCTCATTCAAGTGACCTACAGGAGCTCAAGGCACAGAGACTCACTGCTTTGTCAACTAGATTAAGTTTCAACAGTGCTCTTTGAGAGCAGATACCAAACAGGAAAGACAGTCTTTCAGGACAATAAATATTTTAAGTACTAAATATATGTTTAAATATTTTGTTCAAATATTAAATATATGTTTAAACTCCTTCCTTGGCAATTGGGACCTTTCTGCAACTGAATCTACCCACAAAATGTACTAATAATACAGGAAAAGGAGACATTAAAGGTTATCGCCAAATTTCCAAATTCCAAAGTTATCCCCCAGAAGAGGCACACTCACTAAGGATTTTCTCCACCAAGTGCCAGTGCAAGCCAGATCTGCTCCTTACACATATGAGGCGGTACCAAACTGATCTGATAACTCATTCTTGAAGTTCCTGTGAAATTCAAGGAACTGGCTGCCAGAAGAAAACTCAGAAGTTGAAGGTACATACCCTGAACTTCCCATCAAACTTTACAAGCATGGACACAAAGCAAACCAATTAACACTGGCATAGAGAATTGCAGGAACAAACTCCAGTAAGGTTTCCAGTCTTGTACCTTCCCTCACTTGTATCTATTGCAGTGTCCCCATCTAGAAGCAGATCTCCATGCATCTGTCTGCATCTGTAAAACGGTTCAGGTAATACTCTCTGGACCTCAAGCCAGCTGGCACAGCACTGCTCAAATGCACATGCTGTTCTCTCCTGTCTCCAAGACAAGGTGGTACCCTCCAAACGCTTAATAAGCAGTTACTTATTAGCAGTGTGCTAACCCCAAACTGTGCCCAGGCACTGTCTGCGAGAACGGTAGCTGGCTCCCACTAAAACTGTGCTTGGGACCATGCTAACTAATTAGCTGCACAGCCTACCCTATGGCAATATTTATGTTAATTTAGGGCCTTATTAATACTGTTACTATTACCATAATACTATGTTCCACCTCGGTGCAGAGCTGAGAATGTAACGGTGTTTTGTAAAAAACTAAACGAGCCTCAGAGTACCCTTTCAGAGAAGGATGTGGGTTTTATCCAATTTACAAACTAGGAGACTGTGAGACCAAAAGCCTGTACAATTTACTTCTTTTCAATGAAACAGTAGTAGAGAGCCAAGAATAAGGAATGGGACTCCTGATTCTTATTGCTCATATTTAGCTGCTGGACCACTATCTATGATGTTAAATTATTATTCATTTCTCACAGGGAAGGCAGGCATGCACTCACAAGAAAAGCTGCGTGCAAGAAAAAGGGTTTTCTATGTATCAACACACTCTTTCAAAAGAGTTAGCTAACTGACAAAAATATGCTGCTGTAACACATTTTCATGTGTAGGTAGCAATTCTTCTCCCCTACATCCCAGGGCTGGAATCCTGCATGGGGAACACTGAACTCCTCAGTATAATGTAAAAGACAGGCCTCATTAACTCTTGGACATCTTCTCATTTCTTGGTCATAAATCCTATTACCTTGTATTACAAACTGCCATAAAACTCACAGATAAAAGATAATTTATACTCAGTGTACAGAAGCTAATGTTTCTGTACTCCTGAGAAGCACACTACCAGAAAATGAGAAAGTATGTATGTGAAACCTTAAGCCATTCATACTGAGCATGGCTAGCATGAGAAACATGACTCTAAGGGCCTACTGCTCTTCAGCCAGGCTACATTCTAATGGTAATTGATATTACCAAAATTTCAAGTATAAAATGTATGGACTGTTGCATAGAATATCCTGCTTGTAAAGAGTGATTACTCCTTATTAAGAATTCAGGCTTTCCTCCCTCCCCCCACTTCAGAAAGAAATATGATGGCTATTCAGTACAGAGATACTTTTTCTTCCTTTTTTTCCTTCTTTTTTCGTTTTAAAATTCCATTCATCACATTAGAAAATGCTTCAGAGCAAGCATCACCTCCTGGAATTCTTACACAGTCTCCTTACTTCTGACTCCTATCCTAATTAGTGTTGCATGGCACACAAAAACTAACCACCCTTGGAGTTGGCAAAAAACAAAGGCAGTTCAATCTCTTATTTGCTTTTTCTCTGAAGCAATTTAAAGTCTTCGGACTTTGGCACTGATATTAACTGTGTTGGTTATCTGCTCAAAGGAATATCTTGCTTTAGTGAAGACTGAGTAAAAGATGTATTAAATTTAGGCTGTTTGTCATCAGTTTTCCTTTCCCATTCAGACGAGAGAAAATCTTTCACTGTCAACTTACAACTTCTGTAGTTACAGACTATGTTCTCACTGCTTGGGCTCTTCTATAGGTGCACCTCATTTCATGCCTGCTTTCTTTTCTTAAATACTTGTTTAGTAATTTGACCTATATTGGAATTCATTTATCTAAATTTAGATACCTGCAGTGTACACCTAGATCTCAGCCTACCACCCTATTTCTTCATAGAGTCCACAGAGACAGACATTTATGGGGTGTAATTCTTCCCAACTTTTTTCTCTTCTCCACCTCTCAGCATAGTTCATCCTTACAGGTCAGAAATGAATATAAAAGAGTTTACTTCATTGTAGTTTTCTTCACTTTCCATGCAAAAACATTTTTCCCAATATATTTCAAAAACTTGCACTGTCTATCCATCTATTTCCCAAGAGAGGCCTCAGTACTCAAAATGCCAATTACCCTTACATTCAGTACTATTGGCTGATGAAAAAAGGCTTTGTTTACCTGGTCCTCCTTGCTTAATAGTCTGCAGTGGATTCCAAATCAGGCATTGCCCTTGCTGTCTTCTTCTATCACCCTGAAGACTTTCAGCAAGTCTATAAGCCTGTTTCCTACACACTGTGGACCTTTACAGGTGTGTTAAATATTGATGTATTTTTTCTCCTGTATCCCTCTATATCAATATAGTAATAATGTGAAATAACTCTCTTTCAAAGCAATTACTTAATAGATTTTATGGTATACTTAGATACCTACTCACACAATCCTCCTCTTAGTTTCTTTATTACTAACTAAAAATTCAGGAGCTTGACTTGTTATTCCACTTTGTGTCCTTCTGTTGGGTTGTTTATGGGATTACTGGTTTCTCTGCTCTATCCAAATATTTTAGCCTCTGCCTAGGTACACGATAGAGAACCAATACTAGTCTCCCGCTATAGTGAGCAGAGGGCTAATATTATTTTGAAGCAAAAATATGGTTATATTTTGCTCATATATTTTATCCAAAGAATCCAATAAAGATTCTTCTTCCCCAAGAGAGAAAGGTTTCAGATCTACATTTTATAGAAAAAGCATCATGCTCTTAACTTCATCATTTGCATTAGCATTTGAATCTCAAAACCTTGCTTCATTTGTTGCACAGTTTCCAGACTTGCATTTCAAAAAGTCAGTGGGTCTCCCACTGTGTTCAACTCCCTCCTACCTTGATTTTAAATTACAAAGGGGAGAGGGGAAAAAAGAGAGAATGCCATGATTGTGCTGTTTACAAGAGAAAAATATCACGCTGAACTCTGTACAAAAAAAAAAAGTACTTCCAAGCTTAGGATCCTCGTTTCTTTCTGTGTATAAACTACTCACTCGATTTTTATCTAAACTATGCAGGATTAATATTATTATCTAGAGGTACCATGACAGTTGACTGAACATGCTGACAGTGACAAGTTTAAACCAACAATGAAAAGCAATTTTGTGTCAAAGTTAGCATTAAGATTGTTTAAATGGCCTGCCCCCTATATCTACCCTTTATTTCTGAACGCTGGAAACAGCCTGAAGTTACAGAAGTCAGTTACTGGCAATGCAGACTGACAGCCAGGAACGGCAGAAAAAAAAATATCCTGTGGAACTGTCGCCACCAACAAAAAAGTATGACATATTTCTTGTACAGCATTATTAAAAACAAAACATAAAGAAGTTTCCAGCAAGCCCAAACAATTAGCGACCTTTTTTTCAAGTTGCAAAGAGTTTAATTCTTCACTGAAGACTCTTCTGAAAGCAACCTTAGGCATGGAATTTTAAAGCTACTTATAGAAAAGATGAATGAAAAGAATTAAAAGTCTTTCCAGTCCAAGTAAGTGTTTTGTAAGCTAAATTGGGAATTCTCCATCTTATTTCAGCTTTTCAATATGTTCTTAAAAATATCCTAAAATTAATTTACAGTGGTCAGTGAAGTAGTGCACCCACAGGTCAATCACAAGCGAGTTACTCATCGCTTTCAGATTTTAACCACAGTTATCCTTTAGCTCTCTTTCCCCCTCACTCTGCTGCCTCTATCCATTTAGCTGTGCAGCTAATGATCACACTCATTCCTCGTCACACTGGCAAATGAGCTCCTGTGCCTACTGTCTTTCCTGCAGACACAGTGTTTCAAAATTGTTAATACAGCATCTGCCCCTGTGGATTTAAATCTATAATCTCATAGAACCTTATTAATGCTTTTCTCAAATTACAATGAAGCACGTGTGGTGCAGGGTTTTGTCAAATTTATCTGTAAATGTTACTTATTTTAATGAAATAAACTTTCCAAGATACAATGGGAACATTAGTTAAGCTTCTAGAAAACCTGACATCAGGAAAAGATATTTCCAAACAAATAAATGAATCACTGTTAGAGAAGACTCTCTGATGCTTAGATTTGCCTTTAATTTACATCTTAGAAGCAGAAGCCCAGCAAGATCTTTTATGTGTGTTGCTTTATGAATCAATAAATGGAATAACAGACCTGAAAAACCACAAAAATACACATCTTAAATAAATTCCCTCGTTGCTAGCTGGATTCTCATCATAATGAACTGCACCACATAAGAGCTCTGCCTGACATGTTTGTCAGGAACTCCCTCATATCTTCCTCTTACATCTTTCTTTTGTTTCTCTTACTGCAGACATCCTTATTGCTACTCAACATGCAAAAGGGCTGTGTGCTAAATTTAAACTTACTGGAATCTAATTAAAAAGTTTAATTTTTGGGTTTTTTTTCATTTATAATCAAAATCCTCCATTTACCCAAATTCAGTTTTATACCTTATGGGTTTTCCGTTCCTTTTAAACAAATCTATCCTGAATAAATTAAACACAATCTTTTCCAAGGCAGGAATGCAGAGCCCATCATTTGCTGTCCACTTCCCTGCAATATATTTTATATTTAGACTCTGACCCTACAGAATACAATTAAGAAAATGAACATTTAATGGTGCAAGACCTACAGGGTCAGGGTAGGTGGAAGGTCAGTTTTATTATGAAGTAACTTTTCACAACACTTACAGGTTGAAGCAGGTAAATCAGCGAGCACTCCTGGATAACTATCACTGGAAAAGGAGTGATATTTGTTGCATGAAAAAGCGTTTCCACTGATGCCATTGTTTGGTCAAAGCGTCCTCCAAGTCCACCCAAAGTCACAATCACATCGATCTAAAAGATAAAACAAAAACAATCACCAAGAAAACTTCCAGGCATGATCTCTAGACCCTGAAAATCAGCAATAAAATCACTTTGGGGAAAAAAAAAAGAAAAAATAACTACTGACTATACAAAAGCAAATGTCAAATACAGTTATTTACTCTCATTACTGATAAATACCATTATGTGATTTTTGAGGCTGAGTATTAAAGCTCAGTGAATTCATGGCCAATATGTGATACTTTTAAAAAGGACATAACTGTTCTCCCTAAAATACAGGCCAGTCTTTGCAGGTACCTATCTGTCTGCCCTGAATATACAGAGCCTAAGATATATCACTCCACATCTAAGCCCCACAGCTAAGTGTGGTATATCTCAGCCTTAGTATCTTTCATCCCCAGACCTTAACATAATTTCAGTATTATCCTCACAGTTTGCAGAGCAAATAAAGGAAATTTCAAGTTAGGGCCACTGTATGTCGTCCTCGTTCCTGCCACACAGCATTTTAATGTACAAGCAATCCCACTCACAGGCTGGCTTTACTCAAGATTAAAAGTCCTATTGAAGTAGGAGGTTCCACCCAAGCGACTGGCACATCACCTCCCAGCTGTCAGGGGCAGGGATAGGAACAGGAGCGCTCTCCTGTCCCAGGAGAGAGCACCGCCTGGCTGCGCTGCTTGCAACAGGCCACAGAGTCGGACTGCTGTTGCTCAATTCTCTCACACTCCATCAAGCCTCTGAACACTTTATTTCCTATAAGCAGAAAGGGAGTATTTAAAAGCCTTGGTTAAGAGCTTTTGGGTCCTCAGACAAAAGGTCACTGAGTGCAAAGTATTATTATTATTACTTCCATAATGTGGATCAGTTATGTTCGGTAATTGTATTTTAAAAAGCTACCGCTGAGTAAGTCATATCTAGAGCCCTAACACATTGCAGCAATAGAGTCTTTAGAAGCTGCCTTGACAATGGCCATCTGGTGAAGTTTCCAACTTTATAGGGCTCAAGTCTATGGCCACTGTGATTACATGAAGTTTTACTCAACCCAGGAGCCACATAATGGTGCTCTGTGTATCTGGAATGATGTATTAATAGCATCAGCTTCTATTTTTATTACTAGGGCTAGGGCTTTATGATTCTGTTGAATATTGGTTTGCACGAAAATTAAGCTTTTTTCCTTTTGGTGAAGAATTATACCATCTTTCTCATCACCATCAGGAAAATACTCGAGAAGCCAGACTGGATCAATATGACACCTTATATTAGCAGCAAACACTGAAACAAAAAAGCTATTCTTGTACTGCAGACAGCAGGTATTTTCTGTGCAGATTACACATCCCACAGACCTAACATACAACCAATAGAATATGAATAGTAGGAAAACCTATCCTTAAACAGGAGACAAAAAAGCAAAAGCTAATGGCTTTTGCCATTAAAAGCAAAAAGCTAATGGCTAAGCTTATGGCTAAGCCATAATACATTTTCCATTTTATTGATTCCAGTGTAGAAACAAACTGCTTTTGTTTGACTGGTGATGACTATGATTAAAAAAGATAGATCAATTATCTGAAAGAGACTCATCCACAACAGTTCCCTACCAGTCAACTAGCAGTAAAAATGCCCTCCATCCCAATGGAGGCCATGGGGAAAATGTGCTACATTAACCTGGAACCACAGTGAAGTTAAGCTGACTTTGTAAAGGATCAGTCAACCACATATATATTGCTTTTATTGTAAGCAATGGGACTGAAGTTTAAATATTAGCCTAGCCTAGTCTTCAAAAAGCTGAGCGACTACTGTGTAGTTTCTTAGTATGTATGTCTCACCATACATGAACTTGTTTGTTTTGGCTTTGACGTTTTCTACAGTTTAAAAGGTAAGAATGAAGGAAACACCGAGTTCCCTCTGACTTGTAATTAAAATGATGCAATAACATTCTGAATGTGTCTTCTTTCCCTTGTAAAACTGTCAGTATGTCAGACAAATCCTGCTGTTATTCACACACGTGTACTTATCGCGAAGTACAGGACCTATCTGAAACAATAAAGTGCTCGCTGACTGCATCTTTTTGTGATAGAGATTGCCAGAGTACTGCAAGTTGAAGACAAACATAACAATTTCTGTATTTTAAAGTATGACAGAAGTGATCGCAAAGTCCTACTCTTTATTCAATAGTAGTAATCTTGTGGATTGGTGCCCAAAAAGTAAGAAAATAAAACCAATCTAGCATGGAGTAGATCTGTTGAAAAGGCATTCATAAAACAGAGGTTTGGGGTTGTAGTGTGTTGGGAAAAGGCTAATAAAGACATCTGAAAAGGGAATGTAGCTATTATTTAGGATTTAGTTTGCATGGATTGTGAAAATGAAAAATACAAGTATGTAACAGGTACGCAAACAAACCCAGCTGGAGTATGAGAGGAGCAGGCAGAGAGAAAAGCTAAAATTCTGCACTTCCGTGATGGCTGACAGTCCTGCCTTTCACTGGATATTCTTGGCAGCAGTGACAGGCATCCAGACATTGTAGGACTTTTAAAGCCTCTATTTAAAGGTCTAGGTATACACACTTTGTTTATTTAACAAAAACAGAGAGGCTAAGTAAGTCCAACAAAAAACTCAAGAGCCTTTTCATCCTAAAGCTATTGCCTCTATTAAAAAAACACAACACAAAAATCACAAACTAACAAAACAATCAGTTCTTTCCCTGCAATCACTGCTCCTCTTGTTCTGCCAAGCACTTAAGAAAATGGATGTGCCATGAAAGCACATACACGACTCTTGGTCATTCCAGAACCTAAGACAAAGTGAATATCAAAGCACAGGACATTTATATATTCCCATACTACAGACAGGAAAGGCCATTCATTTTTCTACTATGATTTCCTGTATAACACAGGCTATGCAATTATACTGTTACTGCTAATCAGCCCAGCAGGTAGCATTTGACTAACACACTGTATTTCAATTGAAATGTCCATGCCTCACTTAAATGTCCTGTCACCAGTCCCCTTACACAATTTGTTTTCACACAGCGCCATTCATTTCCCGAAAAAAAGGATAAAAAATCCTAAATAACTACAAAGAAAAGCTTAGATCAATGCAGGCACAGTGTAGAGGGCACCGTGTTCTCTTAGACTATCTATGACCTGACTTAAACATATTGCACAGCATCTTTAAAGGCAAGCAAGCTTTGATTTAGAAAGAGTTGAAGTTCTAAGGGTGGGATTCAGTGATCTTTAAATGATACACTTATACATTAGTAACTCTAAAAAGAATTTTAGGAGTCACTACCAAACAGCAGAGCAGTTAAAAGGAGAAGAGAAGCATGAAGAAAGACTTTGTACTGGCAATTCAGGGATGTACTTCTTCCTTCTCCCCTAAGCTGTCATTTAGAGGGTGCAGTAACCAAGGGGAGCCAAGGTTGCCACCACCTCAGAATGAAGTTGCTCAGGTTCCTGCTTCTTCTCTCACAGAGACTATTGAAATGGACAACTCGCTGTAAACTGTTTGCAGGCTTGCTAAACACTCTTTCTGTGAAAACTGGTCCACCTGATATTCTTCTTTCTGGTATGGATGGGTTAAATACAAAGAAGATTTTCACTATATGATTGAGAAACACGTATTTAAGGAGAAGGGTGAAAGGACACAGGAAGCTGGGAACTGCCTGGGGTGGGTGAAAAGAGCGCAATATCTAGCTTTGAAATGTCAGCATGGCCACGACATCTAAGAGCGAAGTCCAAGGCTCGAACTGACAGCAAAAGATGCCTATTCTTTTCAAAACTGTGCTCATTATCTCTGATAAGAAGTCCTCTCCCGAGGGTATGGGTAGGGCTCCAGACAGACAACTCAAAGGACTTTCTTCCACATTAGCTCAGTTTCAGCCAGACAACTTGGAAACAAACATGCCTCAGTCTCAGAGAAGGAGGTAGGTGAAAGGGAACACATTTACTGACAACAACCAGTAGCACTGAATGAACTATGAAAAAGACCTCCCTTAAAGGAAAAAGGGAAGGCAACAGTAATCAAGATGATGTAAAAGCTCTGGAGCCATGAATAAACTTCCCTCCGAGACCATGGAGACCATCCGCTGCTAATACCTATGATACTTCCATGCCAATTACAGGTCAGATATTGTATCTGATTTGAACATAGCTTTCTTTTATCAGCTTCTCACTTCACTGATATCTTTTCACCTTTCACAGCTTTTCTTAACTTCCTACTATTCATAAACCTATTCCTTTAATTTAAAATTTTGGAGTATGATACAGAGAATAAAATTATTGTAGTAACAGGCATAATATGTTGAAGTATATTATATGCTGAGATACTTATATATTGAAGTATATTACGTGCTGAAAAGCAAATGATTAAGTAGTAGTGTGAATGCTACATTTATTATTGCTTTATCACTTTGACACTTTATCAAGTTTGACCTGTTTACAAGAAAAGCTTTTTTTTTCCTTCAAAAGGCAATTTTGTCAACTCAGGATATGGTTTGAAAATCCAGATATATCCTTTCTGCTCTCTGCATCAGCTTCAGTACTGAAGGCTTTAAAACACAACAAGCACTTTCCTTGATAACAAATGAGCCAGAGTAGATCTCAGCTCAATCTCCCATAGCTGTATTAGAGCTCTTGTGCTGGCCAGATCACAGTCATTTTTTTATATCATCCACAAAACTGCAAGGTAAATTTAATGAACTATTAAAATCCCACAACCCAATGCTGAAAATATAGCAAGATATTGTCCATTTTAGTTGATTATACTGGCTTTCTAGCTCAGTGTTTTACGTAAAAGGTATGGCATTCATTTCCTACGGGAAGGATATGCCCAGCCACACAGCAGCATGTGAACTTTGCTCAGGTAGAATCCTCTTTACTCTAGCCGGAATTTGCTCGTTGCTTCAGACATCTGACTCTTCATGGGAACAAGAGCTCTTAGCCGAAAGTTACCATCCTGTCTGTGTACCTGAGATGATAACCTTCAATCAACTTCATCATCACCTCACTGATTCCACTAATCTTTATATTATTCCAGCTCCTTCACAAAGCATTCTTGCTTCCTATGTTCATTTTCTTACGTTTTTACCCAAGTGCTTTCTCTATTTCTAACCCTTTTTATTCCAAATACGAGGTTAATTCTTTCTGCTAATGACAATAAGCATGCAAACAGATTGCATTTGTCTGCTTAAAACAAGCAACATGTATGATGGTAAGATGGAAAAGGGAAAGATAATCTCAAAATCCCGTCACAGATTTGAGTAGCTGGAAACATTTTAATCTTGGTTCTACTATTGACTTGTGTTTACATTTCCGGTCAAATGACTTGATTTCATTTCAGTGCTTTGGCTTTGCTCTCTCCTGCAGGTCAATGGAACATTTGAGGGTGTATATAACATCATTTGGCATAAATTTTGTGGAACATAAACTTCATAACCATTGACTTTATTCTTTCTTACTTACAGAAACCTAATCTACAAAATCCACGTGAACTGCTGGACCCCAACCAATCTGAATTTGACTGCTTACTCTTGTGCTGAATATTCCTGTATGACCTTGATCAAACAGTACTCCCTGTGCCTCAGATACAGTAGGGACAGCAATAACTCCAGCTCTGCTACTGCTGGTCAGCTGGAGCGCAGCTCTACAATTCGTGCTGCATGTGAGATCACGCAGAGGGACATTGGAATTCCTTATTGCCTCAAATTTTCTGGGTGAAGGGCTTGTCTCTACTCCAGACTGTTACCATGCTGTTGTGAGTAGGCAAAAGTGCAGTAAAACTCTTAGAGTAATCTGTTCACTGAGGTTTTGGAGGAAAACTTGTGCTGGTTTTGACCCCGACACATTTATTCTGTGCATGAACAAGGATTCCAGGACTATCAATCACGTGTCTTCTGAAACAATCAAAGAAGTTTCTTTCTGTCTTAAAAGATGAGAAAAGACATTTACAAGCATCAGGCTAACCTTTCTGTTCCCACAGCTGAACCACTGTAATCCACAGTGCATACTGCAGTATCACCACCATGGAAATGTAAAACCAATCACTGTAAACTATCATATCCCTAAGAAAGCAAACTCTGTATTAGCAGCAATGCAAGAGGCCCTCAAAAGATTATGCTAAAACGGTCTAGAAAATCTCTTTACCAATTTCATATCCACTTG
Organism: Calonectris borealis; assembly: GCF_964195595.1. Taxonomy (NCBI): domain Eukaryota; kingdom Metazoa; phylum Chordata; class Aves; order Procellariiformes; family Procellariidae; genus Calonectris; species Calonectris borealis. The sequence continues at coordinate 111,888,675 of NC_134313.1, read as the reverse complement.
CATCTAGTGCCAAAAGCTGTGTTTGGCACACGCTGTGTTTTTAATATCTTCGTATACTGCCTCCAGGAGTAAAAAAAGGAAAAACAAACTAACTAAAAACTCCCATCAATGAACAACTCAAGGGAGGAAAAAAAGTGATCCTATCTTCTTCAGGAGAACCTGTTTCTTGTGAGTTTTGTATTTTGTATTTCACATTTCACTTAACTCTGGCTGTTAGTCTTTACTGAAGTAGCCTTCCTTCCCCTCCCTCCAACACGTTTCCATGTTGTCACAAGATCAGCAGGACAAGACAACTACAATCAACTGCTTCCCTGCCAGCAGGACCCTCACCCAACCTACTGACGCCTGTCATCCCATACTCCTCAACAAGAACCAGCCTGAAGCCTGTGCTGAAGGTTAACCCAGTCCCGCAGGGTCAGCAGGTGAGAATGGCACTGCACAGGAAAGCGGCTCTTTGCTGCAAAGACTCTCCCTAAAAGCCTCCGTTATTCCCCCAAAGAGATACAGATCACAATCCAGATCAGGGAGCCTTGCCTGGACCATGGTTCCTGTTGCAGCACACTTGTTCAGGAAAGTCCCTGGCTACTCGGGACCTGATGGATCAGAGACACTGTAAGTTCAGCCTGCTAGCCCACAAACAGGATATATATCCCAGGACACATATCAATGATAGAGTGCACACCTTTGCACACCTCCATGAACCCTGACAACTTCTCTTTGATTTCCTTTACAGTCCTGTGGTGGGTTAACCTTGGCTGGCAGCCAGGCACCCACCCCAGCTGCTCTCTCACTCGCCCTCCTCAACAGGACAGAGGGAGAAAACAAGATGAAAAAGCTCATGGGTCAAGACAAGGACAGGGAGATTGTTAATTACCAATTACCATCACAGGCAAAACAGACTCGACTTGGGGAAAATTAATTTACTTTATTGCCAATTACAAATCAAGTTAGAGAGAACAAAAAAGACAAAACTAAAACCACCTTTGCACTGCCCCTCTTTTTCCCGGGCCCAACTTCACCCCTTCATTCCCGACTCCTTTCTCTCTCCCCCGCCCCCCGAGTGGTGCAGGAGAATGGGGGGCTGTGGTCAGTCCATACCAGCTCCTCTCTGCCTCTCCTTCCTTCTCATGTTGTTCCCCTGCTATAGCGTGGGGTCCTCTCCATGGGGTAGAGCCCTTCAGGAACAAACTGCTCCAGTGTGGGTCCCCCATAGGCTGTAGGTCCTGCCAGGAGCCTGCTCCTGCATGGCCTCCTGTCCACACGCTGCAGCTTCCTTCAGGGAACATCCACCTGCTTTGGCATGGGGCCCTCCACTGGCTGCGGTGTGGATATCTGCTCCACCATGGTCCTCCATGGGCTGCAGGGTGGATACCTGCCCCAGCGTGGGCTCTCCACAGGCCGCAGCTCCCTCAGGAGATACCCACCTGCTCCGGCAGGGGCTCTCCAGGGGAATCTCTGCGGGAGGGCAGCTGAAGCCCCTCTCCCGCTCTCCCCTCGGGGCTCGCAGGGCTGTTTCTCACACTTTTCCCCTCACCCCTCACCGCTGGGCAGCCTCTACCCTTTCTGAGCTGCGCTTTCCCCGAGGCGCCCGCCCGTGGCTGAGGGGCTCGGCTGTGCCCTGCGCGGGGCCGCTGGAGCCGGCTGGAACCGGCTGCGTCCGGCACGGGGCAGCCCCGGCCTGGCTTCTCCTCACAGAGACCCCTGCAGCCCCCCAGCACACAAACCCCATACAAGTCCCTACTTCAGCCTAACTAATAACCCTCACCGCTTAACTCATTACTATTTCTGCTTCTCTAGAAGGCTGAGATGAACATATGATGTGTCTCTTGGCCACAAAGCTCCCCTTCCTTTCCCACCACACCTTCGTGTGGTTTTGTTTCAGCTCCTGCCCAGATGCTGGTCCGGGACCCTTGGAAAGGCTACAAAGGAGGCTAAACAAACCTGTGGTATTTTAAGGCAATGGGGTAGATTTTCTGTAGACAAGGGTCCCTACATGAAACGCTCCGCCAGCAGCCCACAGGCGCTTATACCCAGATGAACAGAGAGAGCCGACTTCAACCCGATAAGAGGTGAGATCTTTTCCTGTGACTTCCTAAACCAGCGTTTTTTCTTTAAAACTAATTTTCTGCCTATTTTTATTTCCATTCTGTCATGTTAAATTTAGGTATCAAATTTTAAGGAAAGAATCGCAGATTTTTAAGGGAAAACATTCCGTACAAAATACAGAAGAGGAAATTAAAAAATCTCCATTTCCATTAAAGGGTGATGCTATTTTTTTTTTTTACTTAATCTGAGTAAGAGTTAATGGTTCAGGCGCTTTCCCTGCGCATCTTAACAGTTAGCAATGAAGTCTGTATAAAAGACGCTACAAATAATGCAGAGCTGTAGGGCATCCTCACTCTCCTGCAGCAGCATCGCAGAGGAGATAATGGCGAAAGAGGCATTTGTGCCTAACTAGGACGAGACGTTAGCTCTGCTATTTAAAAAGTTTAAACTTGGGTTCACACAGGTCTCAAGATCTCCCCATTGGTCCCAACAGAACAGTAATATTTTCAGCTGGTCTGAACATTAATCTTCATGATGAACAAGGGGATAATAGCCTCTCCTATTTTACTCAAGGGAGAGATACAAGACCTGAAACTAAAGACGGAAAATTTTCCCTGTGTCTCTCAGGCCCTATTCTGCGAATGGTTCCTCTTTTGAGTGATTTCACTGAATACTTGGGCAGTACAGAATTATAATTCTTTTTTCCATGGGAGTGCCGATTTGCAGAAAGAAGTCTTGAATTTATACATTTGTTTCTAAGAGGCTGGACATATTCTTATATTGAAGGAAGTAGGTTAGGATCTTGGATGCCAATTTTCCTTTTCAGAGTAGGTTCAGTATTTATAGCAGGTAAGCTAAACCTAGCCTGAATAATGTCAGCTTACACCCATTACAGAATCTATTTTATTTTTCCACACTGTCCTCTAGACCATATAAATTTAGCCATGCACTTAAAAAGAAATGAAGCATGATTTCTTAAACTGGAGGCGCTTGTGAAGCTGTAAACATTTTATGCTCACATTTAATTTGCACAAAATATTGAGCTTTAATTGTTCAGTGCTTCGTTGTTCAGTTGTTTAAAAGGGAAGCTCGACGGGTTCTTTAGGCAAGTTCAAGAGACCATCCCCCGAGTCTCCTCCTTAGCAGTGACAAAGTCAAATTAAAAGGGGTTTTGGGGGTTTATCTTTTTTAAACAAACAATCAATCAATGCATTCTCCAGAAATCCCACTCTGCTTCTGCCTTTTTTCTTTACATTATCTTCATAGACCAAATACAAGCCCCAGTAGAGTATACACAGATTACATAAGAAAATTTCTCAGTCTGTGATGCACTGTGTTCTTGCAGACACCCATTTTGCATGAAATTATTCTAACACAAAGATATTCGGTGTGTCTTGATGCCCACAGCTATAGTGGAACAGGCAGACTGCCTGCTTCCTTCACATGAAATTAGGGTGTTTCTCTTTGGGAACTGGCAAGTTCTGATATCCTGTATTACAAGAAATGTACTTTGCCATACCTTTACAATGGGAAGCTTTAAAATAATTCAACAGTAGGAAAGATGGGTTAGATACTGCATTCCTTTAAGGTGAATTTGGACCTTAGAGTCAAAATAGTCAGCACTCAAGGTTATGTCTGAACACCCTATAGGAGGGATTTACTCCTGTTGAAAGGTATTATGAAATTCTACATTTTAGAAGTGGGAATTAACAGGAAACACTTTAGATCCATTTGTTTCTTTCTGACAGGAAAGGTTTATGAAGAGGATTACTATTAATAACACATGAAAATCTTTTGATACAGCACTTGACAGTATAGAAACCTTTTCATTACATGTATTTAACTTCCCCTAAAATATATCTCATTTGCATTTTCTATTCTCCTCCTGTGACGCATTAAGAAGAAAAACAGTGCCACCAAAACTGAACAAGTTCATTCTTAGCCCTGCCTCCTATATGGAATTTGGAGACAGAGCCACAAACTTCAGGGTCCTTGTAAAAGCTTCACACTCCAGCTCCATGCCAGCTATGGTATCTTCCAGACTGCCTCTTCCCCTGTTTATGATATTTAGTTACTTCCCTGTTCCCAAATCCTGGTAATGGCCTGTCCTCATTCCTAGACTTTCCTTTAGAAGTCTTTCCTGCTACTGTTCTGGGTCCCCAAAAGTTTTCAGAAATGAAAACAAGTAGTGATCCGGCATGAAATTACCAACTACTAATGTGAGCAGCAAAATTACGATTTAGTCAGGAACTGAAGCTGGTATATTTACTGTTCCAAAAATGTCACGTCATCAGGAATAACCTCAACTGATCGTAAAACCAAAGCTAAGCAAAACAGAGCCCGGTACTTGCAATAATTGTACCCTTTCTACATGGGACTGCTCTATATGTAAAAAAATACTCTCTTCTAAAGTATTTTCTGATTTTCGTTTTAAGAGTATTTTCTGTTTTCCTTTAGGGTCTTTTTCTTCATGTAAAGACAAACCAGAGAGTGCTTAATAAGCTGTTTGAACACTGCATAGCTGAAGGTCGTACATGAACATCACTTCACTGTCTTCTCTTCAGCACTTTATAAACACAGGACTTCACTAACATTATGTTTAGTTTAGCCTCCCTCAACAGAAAAGAAAGTGGACTGATTTGACACTTTCTTTAAAAGGGCAAAGAGAAGAATGCTTGCATTCACTTGAAAGAAGTAATATCCTAGACTGCTGACAGATTGAACCTTTAAAGTGTAATTTTAAAATGGAAATGTTACGATAGTATCCCTTTACTGCAAAGTGTTTTTAGGAAGAGTTGGTTTGAATTTTTTCACTTTTTCGTATTGACACTGATGCTTTTATCAATTTAAACACACTAACATTAAACCGCTAAAAGGCCTGTAGGTTTCAATAAAATTCATTTTTTATATCTTCAGCCCATATAACCAAATGAGCTGCTTTACCATTTTTTAAGCAGAAAAGATAATAAAGTTAAATGAAAAGTCCCAGAGCTTAGTTTTAAGACTAAATGGTATTTTAGATGAAACAGTTAAAGAAAGCAGAGTTTGTAACTCTGAGATAAAGATAATGGCTTAAATCTATCTTTACATTATGAGGATTCTTCTTGGAGCTGCATAATTGATAAACACACTTCCACTTCTCACTGGTGTGAGCTGCCATGAGCTGCCTGTGAGTCAAACCAGGGACACTGTTATGGAAAGAGCACTTGATGAAGATTGGGAATTGGAGGATCATCCCCAACTGTCCCACTAGTACGCTGGGAGACTGTTGGACAAGTTGCTTCTGTACTTCTGCTTTCCGATCTGCAAATTGAAGATAATAATGTTCACTTTTAATGCAAGATCTGTTGATCTCTAAATCAGAGATATTGTAAGCATGCCTATCATTTTGCCAGTTAAGTTGGTTTCTTGAAATAGCTTGTGTTACATGAGAGAAAATTAAGAACAGAAAGTAGTACCAGACAGAAATTATTGTACATAAGTTTACTTGAAGGTCTTGTAATGAAGAAAGGAAAGTACTCACATAACCACAGAATGGATAAAATAGTGATTAAAGCAGTAAAGCAAAATGTGCGCACCTCAGTGTTCAACAGACCATAAACAACGTAAAAGAAACACATGGCAGAAATAAAGATAGAGTTATTAAAGACATTAAAAAAGCATCACATAGGGCCAGGAAGGTATACTGCCAGAAAATGTGTGTGCTTATATACATACATGCACGTGCATGTCTGTGCATGCATACTCACAGTCATGCAGAAAGAGAAAGAGAAATATCTAACAGCCTTTAGGCTGGAAAGAAACTTCAGGAGTCAGATTCTGTTGGTGGTACTTCACTGCTTCACCCATCCAATACAATGCAATTCACAAATGAATTAGGGCTGTGGAGAGGGAAAATTAAGACTGATTCTAGCTTGCACATATAAAGGGTACTGCTTGTTCTAACATTCACTGCAGTATGTAATTATAAATTAGGTGACTTAGATGTCACAAAATGACCTCAATGCTGCTTTCTGCATGACTTGGCTATGCAACCAAAATATGCAATGTAAACCAGAAATGAATGACCCTGAGGATCCAGAAACTGCTCTAAGAGTTCTTATTTGAGACATAAGGAAAAAGCAGTTATGAATTTGGCTGATTATTCTAGAAGACAGAATTACTGCTGTTTATATTGAACAAGGAGTTCAAGAACTAGCAAGGTGTTTTTTCTCCCAGATTTGTGCCTCAGTTGACTGTCAACTCCGAATGCATCTTTCCTTGTGGTAAAGGCATTTCTAAGGCCTCTTCTCAAACTGAATTCTCCAACAACCAGTAAAATCTAAACTAACTTTGCAGCCTTCTCTCCAGTGGGTGCACTGAGTGTCTATCTCACCTTCACTCCCACTCAGGTGACACCTAAGAAAGCTGTTCAACATGATTATCTTTCAGTACTCTATTCCTCTGTTCAAAAGTTATTTGTTCAAAAGCTATTTGGGTGAGCAGGAAGGAAGAGAAGGAGGAGGATGGAGATGAAGAGACATGGAAAGTAAATTACACAAACTTAATTCCTTTGGAATAAAATATTGCCCCCACACGTTCATGTGAGCTCAAAAACCTCCTTGACATAGAACTTCCATAGAGGTGACTGATAGATCAGAGTAGAAATTTTATCCGTACAGTATAGCAGATAAATGATAACTTATTCTCTAACCAACGGAGGAACTTCTGTTTCAAATACCTCAGCTCCTCACAGTTGAATTTCATCCAGACAAACTATGTCACAGGATTGTGGATCCATGGCATACATTGAATATAATTAATTTCCTAGCTTAACATATTGCTACCCAGAAAGAGCAGCAAACACAGCATCACTGTGGTATCAATTTTTTTTAAGATACTAAAGAGATACTTTCCTTGTTGAGTAACTTCAACTATAAATCATGGGGAAACAGATTTGTAGTGTCTTTGTCATATTCCTCTTTGACAAGTGCTCTGGATAGGCCCGACAAAGTGGGTAAAAATCAAAGCTGGAGACATATATATTTTTCCTGGAACCAGGAAGACATATTCCACCTAGTTAATACTCTCAGTTAAAAGGAAAGCTTTTATGATATTTTTTCCAGAAGGAAAAAATCCCACATTATGACATGCAAGTTTGCACTTCAGGCCAAAAATGCAAATGCAGATGAAGAACCCCTTCTCTATCCACTTCTATTTTTCAGACCCTGGACCTTCCTTTCTTCTCAGATGTATGTACTTCCCAGGTGACCACAGAATTCAATGGCAGCTTTCTTCTCTGAAGAAATTTGCATTCTCCTCAAAGATTTTAGAACTATGGCTTGAACAGTCTGTTTTCTCACCACTTGACATTTTTTATGCCAGAATGTTACCCATAAAGATGCCTAAATTAAGTGCAAATTTAGGTATTTAAAGAGGCTAGAGTTTCAGAGGAGCCAAGTGGTTGCATCCATAAACTGAGACCAGTATACGGTGCTAGTGTTCAGAATCTCTATGTTAGTGGGAGACCAGGCATCAAGCTAAGCACTGCGTTATCAGGACATCCAGAAAAACCACGAAGCCTCCTACTAACGAATTGTACCTAATGCTTCTGAACAAAGGGCAAACTGGAACCCAAACTGGTAATTTATATAGTTGTGATACAGTTTTGGGTTCCATTTGCTTAAGTTTCACATATTATTTGCCTAAGTTGAATCAATGACTTCTTGGAACTCCTTATGTCAGAAAATGCAGAAGACCAAAACCAGAAATGCATCTTGTTATGTTTTATGGAACAGACACTGCAAGCAAGAAGCAGCTAGGATTTAATGAACATGGTACTCAGTTTTAGAAAACAGATCTGTGTTACTTCTTCACCTCTGAAAAACTCAGATTGTATTTAAAGCATGTCTTACATATAACAGCATGAAAATATAACTGAACTGAAATCTTAGGTTTAGTGCATTGGCATGAACTCCACACAATTACTGCAATTACACTCTGGCTTGTACTTTGCAAAATATCATCAAGGATTACAATGCAGTATCCTTTAGCCAACTTAACAGGGCTTTACCTAGGAGAGTGATCAAAGAATTCAAAGTTTTACAAATAGGCTACTTACTGTTGAAACACATCTGTAGTCATGTTCCCATTGCTCTTATTTTAACCACACATTCATTATTCATTATAAAACCTCTTGTGATAGCTTAAAAAAAAATCCCTCTATAGCAATAGCTGGGATTTTATAATGAACCAAATCCAGGAAACACTCAAGTTCTTTATTCTAAGGGTAATTCTGTTAAGAGGGAAGCACCTTACGTGCCGAAGTCAAAACAAATCCTACGCATAGGTGGCTCCTCTGTTCGACGGCACTTATTATCATTCGTGTCCTAGATGGCAAGACACCCCTCTGTGCTCTTGTGATGATAAATTATAGGGGTAAAAAACCATAAACTATCATATAAAGAGTTTCCTGGCTCATAGCCAAACAGATAAGAGAAGTGTATGGAGAAACCCTCCCATCTCTGTCTATACTGATGGGGAAAAAAACCTGATGAACAACAGTATGTATTGAGGGCGGCAAGAGGAGACACAATTGCAGATGGGCATTGTGTGACAGCACTCTGAAATGTCCCATGGACATATATTTCCTTTAGAAGATCAAAATATTTCAAAATAGGCTTAAGTAAAAACTGGTTAATTATTTATCAGCCTGGAGTAAGGAGAGAAAAAGGAGGGAGTGGTATTGGCATTTCGATCGCTTGCTGCTTTGTTGGAGTACAGTGATCTCAGGAAGTCAGGCAACTTTCCTATCCTGCTACAATGAAAATGGGAAAAGAGGAGGTTTACACATCTCCTTCCACCTTGTGCTGTTGTTTTCATTTTCTTACATGAGTCTTGCCCTCACTGTTGGTAAGAGGATGCAGCAGCTGTTTCCTCTCAATTCCTTTCACTCGTAGGTACAGAGTGGAAGAGAGAGCTCAGCCCTTATGAACAACTGCTCCATGGGGAGGAAAGGGCAGCCATCCCAAGAGCACATCTGCCATTGACTCATCATGCTGGAAATTCCCAAGAAATTTTAACTTCACATCTCAGAGAGACGAAACAAGTGGGCCTCTGAAACTAAACTGTGAAAGGGGAGCGGGAACATTGGCCTCCTTCACTTTTCCAATGAAATGAGCAGCTGACAACTCCATATGGCTCCTTTTAAGTTTAGTGCACTGCTTGCTCTGCAAAGGTTCCCTTTGATTCCAGGGGAACCTTTTGCAGAAGGAGGTATTGCTTACCATATGTAATGTTGGCAGGATAAGATTCCCACTCCCATCTCACCTTTGGGAGGGGAGAGGAAGGAGATGAACATCAAGGCTCGGTGTGCCAAGACTTGAAAATATATTTACATGCTGAAGTGGGACTCTTGCTTTGAACACCAGCCACAACAGCTCTTCTGTGCTTTAGGTAGTTCATTAACAGAAATCAATACAAGCTGCCTTTTAAGAAACCCAACACTTGTTCACTGACACGCTGTGTAATTCCTTTTAGCAGAAGCATCAATGCTTACAAGGTGTACAGTAAATTATGGCAAAACCGCAGAATGGCAAGGCTACAGAAAATATTGTTTCATTTCAGTGCAAACTTAATACGTAAACCTAAATACATTGAGAGGAGGAGTAAATACTAAGATCCAGAGACAAAAGATGTGTTGCCTTTACCTGGAGGCCCCTCTTCTCGATCTTTTTCTGGAGTATCTGAAGGCACTTGGTGAAATCTGTGAGGTCCTGATCCATGGTCTCAATTAACTCACACCCCTAGTGAAGAAGCAGCAAAACGGAGAGGAAAAAAAAAAAGTCAGTCATCTTTTAATTTTGAGAACTAATGCTGTCTTTGGTGAAATTAACTGCAGTCAACAACTCTTAAAGTCTCTGCATGGAGATGCAGAATTAAGTAAAAGACTATTACCCTTACAGATCCCAAAGACCGTAGGTCTCAGGTGAACAAATTATTATGAAACAGCGGTTTGATAGGCACAGGGATAGATATTCAAAACCCATTGAGAACATTTGTGAGTTTGGATAACATGTTCTACGATGCTTTGCTGGATGGATAAGTTCTCGTGTAGTGAGCCCTGGGTAATCCATAACTTCCAAGATCAGGTTCCAGGAAAACGAGCGTCCTCTCTGGTGCTACAGTTCCTGTTTCTGCTACATATATTCAAATGTGTATAAATGTAAGCATACGAAAGTGTTCAAGCTTCCCAAAACCAGTGTAGTTGTACTAGTTAATTTGCAGTGATACAACAACAATTTCCTTGCAGTGGGGTAATATGGATGAGAGCATGTTAAAGTGGAAAAGAGCAGGAGTTCAGATTTCGTAATTGAGAGCTAAAACAATTCCTAAGCCTCTGACAAAAAGCTGAGTAAGAAAAAGTAGAGTGTATCTACCACATAAAGTCACTATTCAAAGAGGTTTCAAGGATACAAAATACCCAATACAGCATCATAAATTAAAATAAGAACCATACACACTGGATTTAGAGGTTCCCTCTCCTACCACTTCAAGGTCCCCTTAAAAGCCTCCTAGCTTTGTCTTTATCTGACAGATTTTATGTTTCTGCTATACACAATAACAACCAATAAGAGAAAAACATTCATACTACAGAATCTTTGTATGTGTGCCTGTATGTATAAAGTACATTATTTTGTTATATCAGAAAAAAACCCCAAAATGTTAAAGTTGCCTCTACCTTAGTGGTAAAAATAAAGGTACAGAAGACAAAATTTCCCAGATCACTGCATGGATGGAGTTTAGTGGATTGCATGCAACAAAATAATGAGCCTCCAAGAGGAAGATATACGCTATTGCTGAAATGCTTCCCCGCAAAGCCAGAATGCATATAAAACCAAACAAAACCATCATGCAGTAGGGGATTTGGATGAAGTGGAAGAGATTAAGGAGGAGATAACGGTATGCTTTTTATTATACCTCTTCTCCCTCCTCAAAAGCTTCTGAAAGGAAACCTGGTCAAACGTGGTAGCCGTTCTGATACTTGATATTGCTCTAAACACCTTTTCAAGTAGTAATAACAGACCCGCCGAGGTGAAGCATCATATAGCTGCAACAGCACATGTAAAATCAAAGACCTCCCTTACAGAAGCGATGCTGCTGCCACCATGAAGAGGCTAGGGAAAATGCAGCTGGAGCCTGGACTCAGTGCTAAGCGTCAAATAATTTGAAGAGCTGCCATGTCTCCGCTCTTCACCAGGAAAGGCCGAAACGTAAAATTGTCAGGGGGAGAAGGGACACAAGCCATCTGGAGTCTGTAATAAACATGTGAGTTGTGCAACGCCAGCCAGAGACACCAAGGGAGCCCAAGAAAGTTATAGGGATGTTCAGGCCCACCCAGAAAGCTCACAATTGGATCTGAAAACTACTGAAGAGAATTTGTTAATCAAAGCCACTCTAAATGAAAAGATGCCTCATTCACTAAGAACAGGGTGCTCTCAGACAGTCTAGTTATTGGCATTGATAGCGGCAAGAGAGACCAAGCTGTGAGAAACTGTGAATAGACAGAACCTCCCCAGTCTTTCACAATCAGCCTTTGAACAGCATGAGAATGTGACAGATGAGGACTAAATCAACGGCAGGGACAGCTACTGCTGAGCATGGGAGAAGAGACAGAACCTGAGTTACCAGCTCTTAAATTAGCAGAAGAGAAGGAAGGTCTTTTATCTTTTGCCAGGGCCATTCTTTGGCTTCACAGCGCTGGCAGAAGTGTTTTATAGGTACCGATTTATAAATAAAAGATTTAGCCCCCATTCTCCCCCAGCACTTTGAAATACTCCTTCCTGCAGTCACTAACAAGCCTGATCTCCTCCTTTGACAGTCAGGTTTTGGCAGCTGCAGGTAGGCTGCAATTCTGCTTTCCACCCAGGGAAGCCCAAATTGTCTGTTTTGTTTTTTTGTTTTTTGGGGTTTTTTTAAGTGATGATATACAACAGCTTAAATTATTTTATTATTTTATGCTTTCTACTATTAAAAACATTTCACTTGACATTAGATCTTGTCTAGTTTTCAGGATGTTCTTTGATAGGAAAAATATTTCAGAGCATCTACAAGGTACTACCAAGGCAAGATAACGTCAGCATGGTGGCTGGAGAGCACAGTAGGTCATTTACCGCAGCTCCAGAAGAAAGCCGTGATACACCACACACAGTAGACATCCTATGTTCAGCCCTGCTACTGTCTTTTGCACATATTCACAATAAAAGGCCTCAAATACACATCACAGAAATGCAATCTAAATGTGTAAATGGGATGTCAAATGCACAATTCATTAAAGGCAGGTTACTGTACCCATGATATTGATACCAAGAGAGTACTGCGGCAGCAATATCTAAAAAAGAAACTGGCTTAACAGTGTATCCTGAAACAGTTGCCTGCACTGCACCTTTGACACTTTATACGAGTACTGCTGTAGATCATACTGACATATGTTGACAGAGTGCCACCATTAAAGCCACCACTTCCTTCAAATTAAACTGTGATTTCTCATCCTCTTTCCACATCAAGCAGATAACCAGTTCTGGAATTGACAGAGATTTTAGATCTGCTCCTTTTGCCACAATGGCAAAGAGACTGGTGTGGTCAGACCATACTGGGGAAGAGGACAGGCAGCAGCACGCGCATCTTCCTGCACCCTCTTCACAGCCTCGCTGGAATTAATGTCTATGCAGTTCATGTTCACTGACGGTAAGAGAGTTTTAGATAAATCTGTTGCTCCTGACATATCAAATCCAATATTTTATACCACAGAATTGGATGACAATTCAAATGCAGTTCTTGTCAACCCTCACCATATTATTCCCAAATGACAAAAATCTTCAAGACAAAGCTTTCCAATGCAGCCAGGGTTTAATGAAAGGACAGTGTAACAATTGCAAGATAGGCAATAACGCTTGTAGTTTTATAGATACCTGCTCAACTTAATAACATTAACCTTTGGTAAGAAAGTTAAAAAGCCAAACGAATTTAACATTAGGAAAGGTTAGAAAAATCAATACCACACAGCAGGAAAGAAAACAAAAGATTGCATCTGATGACGATATAGCTTTGCTGAATGATACGATGAGGCACACCGAATTAGGCTTTGGCTGTTCTGTCTTATTATAGCAGTTATGGGAGGCACATTGCTAAAGAAGGAGGAGTGTGCCAGACAACATAATAGGATTATTGAACCCTATATTTCAGACAGACACTGAAATCAGACAGGCACTGAAATGTCAATCTGAACATCTCAGCATTTCTCCCATTTTTAGAAATATTATGCATCACAGCATGTTGTGTGTTTGAAGAAAGCAGTGTGCAGGTGTCCAGTCCCCCATGCCTTATTAATCTCTTATTAAAAGAAAGTCATGTTTGTTCTTTCTCTAATCTTTCTGAGCATGAGAATATAATTAGGACAGAATACATAAAATATCCTAATTTGTACTCTATCTCCAAGACCCTCCTACAGCAAGCCATTCGGGTCTATCTTTTGAAGCCTGTGGCTGGCTGTGCTCACTGAGTGCACCAGTGATGTCCAGTTCGGTCTTTTAACAATTCCGGTTACACTGAGGCTCAATTTTGAGGTATTAGTCTCAACACAGATGCACTTATGTGTAGTGTTAATGGCAGACACAGGAAAAACCATATATCCTCAAGCTAAAAGAGAAGAAGGGAGACAGCTTATAGAGCCTCTCAAAACCACAGCACAGACAAATAAAGTTTAAGGAACCTATATAAATTAAATGGTATTTCTAAACACCCTCCTTCCCCTAGACCTCACCTGCCCTCTCAGCTGCCCAAACAGTAATGCACCCAGTCAATCCAATACCTCACAGTCCAACTGAGTAAGAGCTATAGATTCACAGAACTATTTCAGTCGGAAGGGACTTTTCAAAGTCATTTGGTCCAACCTCTCGCTCAGAGTAAGTTAGATTGCTCAGGTTGCTCACGGCCCTTTCCAGTCTAGGTTGAGCATCTCCCAGGATGGAGACTCCACAACTTCTTTGGACAATCTCTTCCAGTGCTTGACCTCTCTTGTGGTGAAATTTTCTTTCCCAGTGTCAAACTGGGATCTCCTGTATTGCAAATTGTGGTTGTTGCTTCTTTTGCTATCCCTGCTCACCTGTCCTGGTTTCGGCTGGGATAGGGTTAAATTTCTTCCTAGTGCTGTGTTTTGGATTTAGTATGAGAAGAATGTGGATAACACAGAGATGTTTTCAGTTGTTGCTAAGTGCCCTCCTAGTCCAAGGACAGCTCCCATGCTTACTGACTGAGCTAGGTACACAAGATGGGAGGGAACATAATCAGGACAGCCAGCCCAGCTGGCCAATGGGGTATTCCATACCATGTGACGTCATGCTCAGTATATGAAGGGTAGGCGTGATCCAGGAAGTACCGATCGCTACTTGGTTATCAGTCAGCACGGGTGGTGAGCAATTGCATTGTGCATCACTCATTTTGTATATTTTATCATCATTATTATTTTCCCTTTTTCTGTTCTATTAAACTGTCTTTATCTCAACCCACGAGTTTTTCTCACTCTTACCCTTCCGATTCTCTCCCCGTCCTGCTGGGGGTGGGGGGAGTGAGTGAGCGGCTGCGTGGTATTTGGCTGCCTGCCAGGTTAAACCACAACATCACCTTAAAGAAGAGTCTGGTTCTGTCTCCTCTCTGCCCTCCCACTAGGAACTTGAAGACAGCAGTATGATCCCCCATTCACCTTTTCTTCTGGAGGCTGAACAAACCAGTTTCCCTCAGCCTTTTCTCACGCATCATGTGCTCTACTCCCCTAACATGCATTTCCCTTACTTGCGCTATATCGGCATGCAATATTTCCACCTCAAGGAGCCTGAAGAGGTCAACTAGCAGCAAAGAGTTAGAGGGTTCCTAGTCCTCTCTTCTTTTTAATGTAAATTTCTGGCCCCAGGGAATTTCAGTCATTTCGCTCCTCTGGTATCCTCTTCCACTTTTGTCTGCTCAGAGAATAACCCCAAAACTCCCCATTCTTCATATACTAGCTGCAGTCACCTGAGTATTTTGAACCCCCAAACAGTTTCATACCCAAATACGCAGACAAGTATTTACACTCTGAATTGGACTCAGCGCAGCTGATACTGAAAAACAACTGTAGGAAAAAGCACACATGGGTCCAAGCAAAGTGCTGCTCTAGACCAGGCATTGATGAACAGAAAGGCACCACAGGGTCTGACTGCAGGTCTTGGACCAGCCTAGCAAAGAAGATAAACATGTGGATGCATAATCAAACAAGTTTAACAGATGACAGACATTATGTTCTCCCACCTTGTCTATAATAGGATGGTGGTGTTGTGAGACCAGAGCATTCAATCAGTATCGGAAAGAAAAAAAACTAGTTTAGGAAACATTTCTTGCAGAGATGGCAGTCACCCAGACTGTGGTCATCTTTATTGTTGGCCCAGTGTTTCCAAGTCTAGCATAGGATAAAGATGGAGCAGGCTAGAATGTCACATGAGGTTTCTGAAAACATTTAAAGAGACAGGACTGGAGAAAGACAGACAGAACAAGAACATCTAGCTTGAGGTACTGATAGGCATAAAGCTGCATAGATTTCCTACAAACTGTAAGTTACTGGAGACTGATGTAGTAAGATGGCACCAAAACCACGGAGCTGGTTTATCTCTGTGAATTACAAACCAGCAGGAAATCAGTGAATTGAATCCTTTTGCATTTTAGGAGTAGGATGCAAGTATGGAAGGCAAAGCAGTTAAGTTCACTGATTTCTTTTGGGAGTTTCAAATACTGTTGAACAACAAGTATTGAACAGCTTCTCTTCTGATCAGCTTAATTGTACGAACTGCCTTTTGATTTTTGTAGTAGAGAACAAAACAAATATGTGTAATTGGTGAAAATTATTTTGGCTATTTAAATAGCCAAAAATACATAATTAAGTGAAATGCATTTTCTTTCAGTTTTTCGACTGAAATTTGGCTGACTGCTTGGCATCAGCACAAAACTAACACTGTACAGATTGCTTGGCCCTCAGTTCTGGGGTGGATGATGTTTTGCCTCGTCCAATTGCACATTAAGTGGCACTGCCATTCAGATTAACTAAAAGAATTTATTAATCATGTTGAAGCATATGCACTGGAAGCCAAATAACTCAAATCCACACTCAAGTGAAAGCCCCATTACTAAAAAACAAACCAAGAATGTTCGGTTTTGACCATCACTTCTAACCTTATATAACACCACTTGATTTATTAAACAAGTACTATCTGGTGGCAGGAAACAAAACCAGTAAATATATGTAAACATATGCACACCTCCGCAAACCGAAAGCTACGTGAACTTGTCAAATTTGACAAGCGTTAAAAAAACAGAAGAGCTCTGTAGTTGAAACTTTGACTGCAACAGCTGCAGCCTCTCCTCCCTTCCCCTATTTCTATTTTGATACGGTCTTTTTCAAAGTAAATAAAATGTTTCCTGTTTTTGTTTTTAATGAGGCAGCATGTGGCTTCTGGTGGAGGATAGCTCTTTTATACCATACATTTGATGTTGAGATAACAGCAATGAAAGAGTTCTTCTGCATTAATTAGGTTGCCTCCTTTCAAAAGAAAAGTCTATTGTTCATGAAATCATGGCAATTACTTAAAATGAACAAAATATGAGTCTGTTTAGTTGGTATTTGACCAATACCAAAGAAAGCCAACATACCTTCTTTGCCACCTGTAACAAATTGAAAAGCAGAAAACCAAGGGTTTCTAAATCTAAGAAACCAAACCCAGGCAAAAAACCCTCACAAATTTAAAACAAACAAACAAACACACACCAAACAGCAAGGTTAACATTCCATGTGCTGGATAAATTCTCAGTATTTATCTGTACTGGAGCAAATTCTTCTGTTTTATTAAGTTTGATGAATGAAAGCAAACATCTTAAATACTCACCCACAGGTCAGAAAGTGCAGTAAAATATATGTCATTGCAACACCTTTATCAGAAGACCACCAATGTCTTTTAAAACTTTTAAATAACCAAGCAGAAAGGTAAGTGTGTTGTGTGATAAAACTCAGGTAGAAAGGTCTGTCAGGAGCTGCAGTTTCATATATACAACCCATATCTTTCCATACCCGTTTCTGGCATTTAAACAGTAGACCTATATTTGTACATCCCTGTGCAACCGAGACATGTTAGTTCTCCAATCTGATGATTAAAACTGATCACAGCGCAGCAGTGACAGCCACCTGCTATTTTTGGATCTTCTCTGAAATTTCCCTTGTCTGAAAAACAAAGGTTCAGAGAAGAGAGTTTTAATTGATGGTCAGGCTCCCTCTGTAATCAGTACTGTGAAAAGCTTTTGTCTACCGAGCTGATTAGGCCCTTTGGATCCTAACCTATTGATAGGACCGATTACAGTACCTTGCTTTTCTTGGAAAGTAACTTGGAAACAGGAATTGCTACTCTATCTGCATGCATTTACGTGTGAAGATATGAGGTAGCTCATGTAAAGGAAATCAGAGTGCTGGAATAGCACCAGTCTCTGACAGAAGGGAAGCACATGCCACTGACTGCAGATGGCGTGAGCCACTACCCAGTCGTGTCAATGAGAGTCTTTTTTGTTGACTTGGATGCACTTTGAACCAAGACGAAGAACTGTATCGTTTCTAAAATGCTGTAACTACACTTAAACACATATTAAAACTAATACTATCTTTGGCACTCGCACCAATGACAATGCAAATAAGAGTCAAGCACTCTCCTGAAATAAAGCAGGAAACAGAAAAGCTGCCCCAACCACAAATCCTATGCCTCACAAAGCTGAAGAAGTAGGGCATGCAGTATTCCTTGTAATTCAACCATTTGAGGTAGCTTTTATGAGGTGGGAGGGAGCGAGAGAGGCTATCTGCATTTCAAATCCCACAACACTTTATGCACAGTAACCAAACAAGTTTTTGTTTTGAGTTTTGGTGGTTGGTTGTTTTTTTAATTAAAAGGGCTTTTGCTTTTTATCATACAGGATGAAGACATTCTAAAGAACTAAAGTTAATAAGCAGACACTGTATTTGAATCGACTTTCAGACTGATTGCCAATTCTCAAGATTCATCTCAAGGTAAGAAAAACAAGGAGAAAACAGCAAGGCTTGTACTGGGGCATTTTCAAGGATTTGGGCTGGCAAATTTTAGCCAATCCTAAACACTATCTTAACATGATCCTTTGCAGCAACCTAGGGACCCAAGAGCACTGTGACCGTGAAAAATGCATAGAAAATAGCAAAAGAGATGTTAACCTGGATGGCATAAAATTCCCTGCAAGGCATTTCTAATTATTAAGCTTATTTAAATATATATGACCAGTACAGCTAGTCTCTCTCTCTCTCTTGCATTCAGACAGGCTTTATGTGAGAGGATTCGTGTTCCTTAGCTAGTATCTACCAGTATGTCCTTAGTTTCAGAGATACGTAATTGATCTGAAAAGAATTTGGATTGTGAGAGTGCAGCTGCATCTCAGATATCGATCACTGGACAGAATTAATTGAGACCAGGCCCCAAAAGTGTGCTATGCTCACAAAAAAAGGTACTTTCTCACACAAGTCTGTCTATATGTGTAAGATGAGTACAAAGGGCTTCAAAGATTTTGATTACCTAAAGACAGCAAATTGAAAAGAAAAATATCCTCCTACTGTGGATAAAACTCCAAAATTTGTGGTATCAGTACAACTCAGTAGCTCATTTTTCTTTTTGGTACTGGGGTATTAATGAAACAGCAAGATTAGTCCCCAGACTGATCTTTCAGGAAAGTCACCAATTACTTCCCACTGCTTGTTAGCTTTCTTATGAACAGGTGGCTGCCTATAATTTGTGTATTAAGTTCTAACTTGGCTAGGTATGTGACTAGATAATACTCTTTTTTTTTTCCTTGTTATTGTTCTGTCTGACAGTTTCTGAAACCTCTCAGCCTCAGCGTAAGAGACGTATGTCACAAGGAATAGAAGAAACTTTCTGTAGGGGGAGTTTATTCATTGTCTCGAATACCCCATCGTTTCAGGATCATTTCATACAGATCAAAAGGAGAATGCTAGACTATATGTATCCTTAGCCCAATTCAGGTCAGCTTCTGTGTTCAACATTTTAAATGGTATGCCTGGCCCCTCTTCTTCCTCCTTCAGTTTTGCAACCTTCTTTCCAGTCATATTTCTCCTTCTCTATCACAGGAATGGCTAATTCAAATTTATAGACGTCTCCTTTGCTTTCTCTAGGCAGATCATCTGAGACAGGCAGATTATATAACATTTCCAGTGTGCTGGTGCCTGAGAAAGGCAGCGGGTTTACATCGCTGGAAACTGGGTATCTCCCAGCGTGCTACACCAGGTCTACATCCTGCTTATACATTTACAGGATACCAGAAACAGTAATGCAGAGTGAATTTAATATTTGTTGTTAACCATACATACTCCATGTTAACTAGAGGCAGAAAATTAACACAAAACAGAGACGTTGCTTTTGGGAAGTAATTGGAGGAAAGTTCCTATCTCATGCTTCAACAGATTCTCATGTCAGGAGTACCAATGTTGTAAAGGGTGCCAAAGTCAAAGGGCACATTGCTATTTATTTAGCTATAGTGTTGTGTACTGAACTGAACTTTATGGGTCCAAGGATTATAAAGACTGAATAGATTTTGCAAATGCCTAATCTTCATGCAGACCAGTGGAAACAGGTTTCCCGAATTCAAAATAAAATAAAATTAAATTGTTCTGTATTTCAACAAGTGATACTGCAAAGCTAACAGCAATGAAAATAAATAATAATAATAATAATACAACAGCAACAACCACCACCTAGCTTTACAATCCTTTTCTATCAAAGATCACCAAACCATCTGGGAGCAATGAACAAAAGTAATTGACGTGCTGACATTTTGACAGACATAAGGGAAAGCTCAGGAAAATTAAACCACTGCCCAGCAGAGCAGTTCTGACTTCATCACTAGCAAGTGTTCCACTGAGTACGAACACATTTCCAAGTGAAATTCAGGATATTTGCTACATTTCCGCATAACTGAGGTAAATTCTTGAATAATAAAAGGTCACACATCATATTTACGCAGTTACTGCATTTTTGATTGGTGAAGGGCTTCAACTACTCTGAATTGAAATGTGAGGTTGCTGAACAAACATTCAGTCTTTAGGTCTGAGAGTGCCTGATTACTCGGAAAGCTGGAAACCAGTTTTATCTTCCAGGTATACTTCAAGGCCTGCTTTTTCAATAGGCAGAAGTTGCAGGTTCAGAAACAGAGAACACCTTGCAATTGGGCTGTACATCCTTCTCCCCATCTCTCTTTTCCACATGATATATAAACAACTACTCAGGGGACTGTTCAACTAGATATCAGAATATCCAGGTTACCGTACTGCAAATATTTCCATTGCACATGTGAAATATTTCAAGCTTTGAACAGGTGACAAATATTACATTAAACAAAATAAATAAAGTGTAGCCAACTAACAGCAATGACTCTGCAAGCTTTGCAATAAGAGATTTTGCATTGGTAAACCCTAGATCTCTCCTAGTAGGATATTCCTTTGCTTTAAATAGCAACTGTGATTTCTTAAGTCTACTAGTGTCACTTCTACCTCTCCTTACAGATAGCTATGGTCCCTGGCAAAGGCAAGCTAACACAACATAATAGATGCAGACGTTATGAAAGGCACTGTACAATCATCTTCTTGTTCTAACAGGGTCTGTTCAGAACCCACTCCACTAACCATCGTGCGAGCTGTGATCAGTCACAGTCCACTGGATAGGTTATATTTTAAGGGATATATGTCCATCTCCAGAAAGCAGGGGTCCTAGTCTGATCTCTATTAATGCTGTAGTGTATGCCTTCAGTGAATTACCCTGAACAGACATCTGTGTGAAAGATCAGATCCCATGATCTTCCCCAACATGACTGAGGGCAGAATTTGGCCTTGTGCATCTGTTGTTGACAAAGGGCAATGGAACAGTCAGGGCACATTCATAATCCAAAATGCAAGTCACAGACATTTATGCAAAGAGCTGTAACTGGTTTGCAGGAACTGACTGCAGCAAAGAAGCAGAGTTACATACTGCACTAAAATATGAATGCAAGTGTCAAAAGGAGCTGGGTGCACACACGACGGCAGACTGGCCTAGCAGATTATCTGGAACATGCAAGGATGCAAGACAAGCCATTTCCTTGACTGCTGCCTAGACAAAGCATAAGGCTCAGTAACATCCCACTGTGCTTTGAGCTTCCCATCCGTTATACAGGCTAACATGATTGCTGTGTGAACCTGACCTAACATTCATTGATACCAATACTCAGGACAGTAAGACACAATATAAAATTTCCATAACACCCTATTCTAACACATAATCACATCTGGGAGCTTCTCCTTTTCTGCTTTCCTTCGTTCTACCCATCCTCTATTTTAACTACGGCTGTTAGAAAGAAAAGAAAAAAAGATATCAAGACCTGCTTGTGCATTTTGATCAGAGATCAAAGAAAAGCTTACAGCTTCAAAAAGCTGTGAGAAGAGACACCAGAAGCTCAGCAGGGCTATATGTGCATATTTTGAAGGGGCAGTTTTAAATTTCTTTTAGCTCATGCAAGTCTTCCACACATATTGATTATTGACTGAACCTTGCCTGAGTTGTAAGTCTGAAGCAGATCCACATGGAGATAGCAAGATATGAAGATACATATTCCCCCAAATTCTGAAGTTTTCAGAATATTTGTCTCTTTTCCAGCTGGGGTTTGCAGACAATGGTTATGTGTCTACCGTAGTCAAAGCTGTGATTACAAACTGCAGTGGACCTAACCAAGCTTTAGTGGGCAACACCTTCTGTGGTGGGTTTTACAGTCTAAACAGATCTAAATACTGCCACTGTTCCTGGGAGGCCAACTAGCTAGCTCAGAGCTAGGCAGGTTTTCCCAACGACCTAGTTCACAGCTAGGCCAGCTATGTCTGCACTGAGCAGGCGCAGAACAGCCCTACGAGCAAATCAATGCCAGACCTTTACCACTCAAAAGCCTCTCCCTGCAAAGCAGTTTCAAGCAACGATGAACATTAGTGATTGCCCTTTAACCTGGTCTGTTAAAGATTTGTCAGACATTTCCGAAGGTATGAGGACAGTTGCAAAGAAAACACTTTCTAAACTTTTTCCAGGGCTGGATTTGCTGTGAGAAGGCAATTAATTGGATGATAAAACATGGAGATTAAACTAACCCTTCCAGTTATCCTGTCCATCTTTCTAAAGGGAAAGTTTTTCTCCAGTACATTCTCAAGTGTTGTGTTCAGTTTAATTAAAAAAATTTTCAAGCCTCAGAGGTTTTGCTTCTTTTCAGCAGAAAGCTGTACCACACCACAACTGATCCCACTAGGTGTTTCTCCTGATATTTACCAAAGTCTTTTATTCAGCCATATCCCCCCCTTGCATGTAGGTGTTACAGAAGTGTATCTCCCCAGTCCATGCGATGCCCAGTTACACTTTCTCTCTTTCCTAATCTTTCTTCAAACCCATGTTTCAAAATCCCTAGCATCCAGACAGAGAAAACGTAAAGGTAAAGCCAATACAGAAGCAATACCTGTGGTACATACAAAGCAGCCTTCCTCTACTGACAGAGGCATTAAAGCTGCTCTCCTTTTTGCAGGAACTCATTGTGCTTTTCCTTACATAATGGGATGGCAGTCCTGTGCCTGAATTGGACCACAAAACTTATTTGTGTTGAGAGGCTTTGCTTTTCAAGCTGCAGATCATATTCTAAAAGTCAACAGATTCCAGTACATCCAGACACTTAACAGCCTTCCCTTAAACAAGCAAAAACGCGCCCTACACCCTTCACTCCATGTCTGCCTAATTACCAGTTGTCCACCCGTGGCATCTGGAGACAATGCCCTACTTTTACTATTCATTGCAAATTAGTCGTCTCTTTGCCAGTCTTCATTTTACAATCCACATTCAAAAGAATCAGAAGGAAATTGTTTTGCGATCAAGGCACTGAGACAACATTCAACAACTAAGGGTTCAGCCACTGATGCTGCCTTGGGAATCTTGCATGATCTGGGCAAGCCGTCAGTGCACGGCCCCACAGTCACGTTCAGGCACTAAGTGGTTCGTAGCTTCTGTGGCTGTTAGGCTTTGATTTTGGCCTCTCTCCATCTCAGTCCTGCTAGTCTTGGTCTCTCGCCATCTCAGTCCTGCAAGTGTGCAATAAATTAATACTTCTAGCATGCACTGTGAAAATAAGTGAATAAGCATTCAAGAGGTAGTCTATATGGCAACAAGAACCATCATGATACAGACATGTAAGGTAGCCATAATCCTAATCAGATAAACAACTGCTTAAAGCTAATGCCTACCTCTCCTCCACAATTTTTGAAGACATAGCCATGCATGAACATCTGTGCTTTTCCTATATTAAAATTCTTGAAATACTTAATTTCTTCACCTTGACTTTTAAAGGAAAAAAGAAGATAGCATAAAAAGGTAGCAATCGTCATCTGTTCTGCATCCCCATTTTAGCCATCATAGAAGCTTTTGCTTTCTTTGGAAATTCAAAAACTAAGCACTCTAGAATTACATGCTGCATCAAGTAAAAATAAAAATACCACAACAGAGGAAGTATGCAACTCGCTTATTTTTTCATTTGAATGAATCAGAATCACATTGGAGACCCACAGTGGAAATGGTTTTGCAGCAGATTTAAAGCAAAAGCTGTTTTTCCGATCAAATCCTTCACTATGAGGGTGGTGAGGCACTGGCACAGGTTGCCCAGAGAAGTTGTGGATGCCCCATCCCTGGAAGTGTTCAAGGCCAGGTTGGATGGGGCTTTGAGCAACCTGGTCTAGTGGAACATGTCCCTGTCCATGGCAGTTGGAACTAGATGATCTTTAAGGTCCTTTCCAACCCAAACCATTCTATGATTCTATGATTATATTATTACTAAGTGAAAGAAGATAGTTATTTAATGCTTTCTTCATGTAAACTTCAATAACCGCTGTTACACTTCCAGATATTTTATGTGCAGTACTTTTATCCCCTAGATACTTCAGCTCTTTCCAAATTTTTTGTGCACGTAATGCAAATGAAATTCAAAACTGCAGCTTTCAATCAGATTGTTTTTTGAATGTGACAGTCTAACACTAAAATTGGTACCAGAATGCATTCTAGTGGAATATAAAATACATTCTTTTTAATGGATTCACTGAAAAAAACCCTAAAACCACTGTGATCAATTCATTCAAATTATTATTAAGCAAGTAAAGGATTTGGTCAGATGATTGTTAGAATGGAAATAGAAGAGAACTACCACAGACTTAGGTAAGAATACACCATTAAGGAAAAACTTTGTGTTTGGTAAGTTTTGTGAAAGACCATAACACATCTCTTCTGACAGTAGGAGCATTTTCCTTCATTCCTACGAAGCTCAGCCAAAATTTTGCTAATATTAAACTTCAAACAGTGGTATAGCACCAGACATTTTAATTAACTACTTATTTGTTCCAAATAATTTGGCGGAGAGTGAACAGAGCTCATTTTAAAAGGAGCTAAGATTATCATATGCAAGAAGAAATAGAGTCCCTCATTCAAGAAGAATTAGTAGGTCACTGTAAATAACATCTGCACACTTACTGTAAATCATTTTGGTGACAGAAGGTACTGCCATGCAGTCTGATCAACATTACCAATGAAGCACAGCCAATTATTTTTATATGTTTGTATGACAGATTGCTGTTATTATTCAACATTAGAATGTTTGATGTAGTTGCATAGGGCTGACATCCCCCAAACTTCTTGTTTTATACTCTCAAAAAAGCATCTCTGCAAAAATTAAATTGAGGTGAGAAACAGGGATGAGGGTTTTCTTTCACTTGCGTCATGTGAAGTTCAACCTCAAGACACATCTTCTCTTAACTTCTAGCAATCTGTAACTCATCTTGAAATCTATACAAATTATCTTGTGCCATACCCTCAGCACTTTCCATCATCACCAGTGTCTGCAATCAGAACTCAACCAACATCTATACTTTGCATGATGCAACATTGAACTAAGCTTTGTCCTCCTGCTGAGCTGGAATAACTAAGAGCAAGATCTCCCTTTGCTTCAGGAAAATATGCCATTTTCTCCATGTTTTTTGAGCTGACAAAGCACAATTGCTTTATCTACAGATCATCGCAAAGGGGCCACAGTAATTCCGGTCATGTTCTGTCGCTGCTGTTAGGCCAACACTGGTGTAAGGTGCAAAGCTTCTAGTCTGGGGAACAGGAGATTTCCACAATCATTGAAAGACCCT
This sequence comes from Calonectris borealis, assembly GCF_964195595.1. Lineage (NCBI taxonomy): Eukaryota > Metazoa > Chordata > Aves > Procellariiformes > Procellariidae > Calonectris > Calonectris borealis. Next base: position 111,863,315 of record NC_134313.1, on the reverse strand, counting down.
CTTAGACTTGAGGGCCAAACAACTATACTTCAAGGGATTCAGCTGTTTCTTTCTGAAGACATGGAAGATTAGAAACAGTGTATATAAATAAAGAATTTGGGTGGCAGACAATAGAAATATACACCAGAAGACATGGCTGCGCAGACTGTCCTAGGGCTGGCAAAGCAGAGGATATACCTGTGAAAGTGTGAAGGCAGTAACAGAGTCCCAAGCACTACAGCTGGATTTGCTACTGAGATTTGCGTCATTCCATGTTCATCTCCCATTTCATTTTTCATGGTATCTCATATGCTTTGAGTAAATAATGAATTATTGCCCTCAGATAATTTTTTACGTACCACATTCATCTCAATGGGAGTCCTGCAAGCACTGCCAACCACTACCAATCACTCTGTTGTGAACAGTCCATCTCTGAGAAGGCTGATGTGCTGCCTGCTTCTCTTACCCAATTTTCTTTTCTTTAAAAGCAGTGCACCTAACAGCTATTTAATACTGACCCCCCCCATCACCTTGAAAATCTCCAGTGACTCGAATAGAAGTTATGATCCGAGAGGATATTCCTGCTGCACTACCCAGCTCTCACTTTTTCCTCTTCCATTCCAAATATTCAATTGTTTGATTTCCCATGTTTCAACTCACTAACCACTTTCCTAGATTTCTAGCTCAGAAGCAGAAATAAAGACAGTATAAAACGCAAATTGTGAGGAAAGTAGCAACTCATTGCTCCCAACAGTGGCCCTCCCCTATTCACTAGTGACCCATTCCTGTTCTTCATAACTTAGTTTCTCTGCCCAAACCTTTTGGTCATAAAGCTGCTTCAGACAGGATCCACTGTGTCAGTACCTCAGTCCTCCAGCCAAGCCATGGCAAAGGCCAGCCCCTTTGTAGGGCAACCACATCCCAAAGCAAAACAAAATATCACCGCAATGAAAGCCATACTCTGCCCTGGCTTGCAGCTGAACGTGGTCCCTCCAGTGGTCCCTTTTCGAGTTGGCCCCTCCTGGCCTGACAAGCAACCAGGGTAACTGGGGTTCCCATCGCCACCTTCCTCTGACACCAACAGCAAAAGAGCCACTCATCCTCCCAGTCAGCTCTGAAACGAGCCCACGTTTTTAATACTTGGAAGACATCTCCAACCTTTGGCTTGATGTTATCAGGAGAAACAACTGGATGGAGCAGACTGAGCCAGACACTGATTAGTACAGTATTGAACCTGTACATCACAGTATAAGGACGGGGAAATGGAAGAACACATACAGACACATTTAGCCTGCCTAACCCCCGAGGATCTCCTTTACTCAGTTTTTCCTAGTGACGGTGAAAGGAGATGAATGCGTGAATCAACTCTCAAGAAGTACTGAACGATGCAAGCCCACAACCTGGGGAAACAATTCAGGGAAGGCAAGAGTCCTTGACCAGTTTTTGAAAACCTCTGACAAGGCATCTCGTGTTCGATGGGGAGCCTCCCTCTGGAATTGCTCTTTTCAAAACAGAGTGCGGGACGGGCGGAGAGACACGGGAGAGAGTGAAGAGAACAACCTAAACATATGGGGCTCACAGATACTGTGACACCACAAATGATAAAAAAACATCGTACATTCGACTTCTAGATTAAGTGCGGGGATGTACAACGAAATCGATAAAGCAAAAGGGACAAGGGAAACAAAGTATTCAGAAATATATGGGCATGGATCAATGAGTTAATAAATTGGCCTAGCAATGTTGGGCAAAGGCTCCTTGCAAGGCATCCCTGATAAACTCAAATTGCTAGTGATAATCTGTATTATCCCATTTTCTGTAACTGTGCCTTATCCCTAAACTAACACCATCCCCTCCTCTGTTATTGATTTATCTTGGGCCATCCTTCTTCTGTACAGAGATGCAAAATAGCACTGACAAATCAAACACCTGTTTTTAAGTAAGCTATTAGTAAAACTCTAGGGAGGCAGGGGGGAGGGGAAAGTAAACACTGTCTATTTGATTGATCAACAACAGTAGCTCTTCTTGCTCAGTAGTATGCTTACAGAGATGGCTTTTTCAGCTGAAAAATGAATCACAGCAGACTTTATTACTTCCCATACTACAGAACGATAAAGATGACTAGTGGAATAATTACATTATGCTATAATTACATATAGTAACCAATTGTCAAGGGCATGGCAATGCTCTGGAAGTACTTTGAATTCTAAACATTCTGTGTATTTCTCAGGCAGTCGTTAAGGGCTTTCCTGTATTGATGATTTCCAGCCTACAACCTATAAGCACACAACTAGTGAAACCCAAGTGCACAAGCAGTGCTCCCTCCATGCCAGCTCCGCGCAAAATTGTTGCAGACACCTTTGCATCATGTTCTCAGGGTCAGGAGCACTGCAGGTCATGCTGCAGACACACTCAGGTCAATCAGGATAAAGACATCCCAGGGAACACCTAATGAAGTTGGCCTCAAAGTTGGAAACAAAGCCCGTGCTGGCAGGGGAGGCTGGGAAGAAGAGGAGAAAGGAGAAAAGACAAGGAATGTTACTAGTGACTTTGAGGGAATTTGGCCAGAAGCACTAAGCTTGACAGCCTGCAATACAATCAGAAGCCAGAGATGTCAGACAGACAATTGGTTCTGGAACCAGCATGGCAAGGAAACATTATATTTGATTGGGCAGAAATTAAAAAAAAAACAAAACAAAAACAAAAAAACAATCAAGATTTCTTTCATTTTCTCTCTCTTATCCTCCCTACGACTCTATAACCATGTCCTGTCTTAGTTGAGGAAAATGCATTCCCTCTATTTCTACAGTACCTGGCAAAAGGGTAACACAAATAATAAATAGCAATAAAATATCAATCACAACTACAGGCTTGTAACCCACTCCATAACCACAGACTGGACATTTGATGTGGAAGCTGCTTGATATAGAAGGACACGAGAGAGCAGATAAAAATCTGCATCTGTCTACAGCAAAGATGCATATCCACTTCACTTTATTTCGAGTACAATCCTTTCAGGATACTCATACAGACTTATCAGATTAACGTATCTGTAGGCTGTCCTGTATGATGGATTGTCTGAATTTCTTACCTAAAACTTGCATGAAACATGGTGGCTGATTTGTCTGGAGGTCAAACAGGAGATTTAATCTGAAAATTTTGTTTGTAGTTTTTGTAGTTCAAAGATACAAAGGTTTGAAGTTCCACTGAAAAGCACACATTTACTGTAGTAGTCGCTCTCCTGGATTAGTAAATTTAGTTAAGTGAAAAGTGAACTTCAGCTCTGCAAATATGAAGATTCTTATTCTCCATGAAAAATGCAGTGTTACACCTTACAATGCACATACCAGCAGTTAGAAAAATGCAGGTCAATTAATTAAAAAAAAAATGCATACATTTTAACATTGTTAGTTTATTGAATGTTCAAAAACAATGCCTAAGATCTGAATCTATGAATCAGATACATGTTGATGTAAAAATTTAGGACATATGCTTTTGCTCTATTAATTCTAGCTTTTGCTGTATTCTTAGAAATCATCAAGAGGTCTATCAGATTTGGGGGAAAAAGTCCTGGAACAGTATTTGTGGCAATAATCAACTTAATTTTCCAATACTGAAAAAGCAATGTTAGTATCAACATTCAAATTAGGCCCATTCTTATCCTACATTATTTAACAAGATTTAATCTATCAATTGTCAAATTAACCAATGAAGTCATTAAAATGAAATACATGCTCTCTCCACAACAGATGCAAATCACATCAGGTCATATTAAACTGGCTATTAAAAACATGCAGAAGAAAAATAACCCAATGGTTGTAAAATCTAGTTTTGCTTCTGGACTATTTATTATTGCAGATTAAACAGGTTTAAAAAACAAACAAACAAACAAAACAATCACCTGTACTGTTTATGTTTAATGATTAGAATTACAACTTGAAAACTATATGCCTGGATTCCGTTCTTTAAAGTCAAGCTGGTTTCACCAAGGTCACAGAAGCATCTAAACTGATGATCCAAAAAAGAAAACAAAAAATTATCTTCTAAAAGAAAGGCTCTTCCTCAGTAAGTCATCACGATCAGCTCAACCCAGAGAACAGTTTTGTTGATACTCTTACATGGTATGACACACTTACCCTCCCAGACATCTCTGTCTAAACATGCTTTACATCAGACTATTAATTTTATACATCTTTTTATTTTTCTAGAAAATGGTGAACAATGCCTCTCATTCACCACATGATCAGTTTTTGGTGTTTTTCCTTTTTTTTTAAATCAAGCTGCTTTCAGATGGCAATTGTAATAAAATTAAAATGCACACAGCCACCATTTCACATTTTTAAAAGCAATGAAAAATTTTCATTAAAATCTAGGACAGGTAGGATTGTCCCGTCTCATCAAATTCAATCCAGTGCTGCCACAGGAAATGTGTCGTGAAATACTTCTTCGCGTAAACTTTTTAGCGTCCATTTTAAAATCACTCAGGCTTCTTCTTCCCCAATTACAATCTCCTGGAAGGCTCATTCCTCCAATGGGTAACAGCACACTTCTAATTTGCAGCTTGATTTTATCCGAATGGATCTTAAATCAATATTATTTTTTATCTTCCCCAACCCTAGTGTTTAGCTCCTTTATATATTTATTTTACTTTAATTTCGTTAAGCTAAACAAGGCAAGCTCTTTTAGCCTTTTCTCATAAAACAGGCTGTTGAGCCCTCTGCTCGTTTCAGCAGGCATTTTTTGAGTTTGCTTCAGGCTTAGGTTCATGTTTTTTGGAAATGGGTTATCAGAATTGCACATGGTATTCCAGGGGCGGCATCAAAGCCTTCTACAGTGGCACCAAAAGAGATCCTACTGCTGCCCGTGAATCCCTCCTTCATCAGGGGGTCATCTTTGCTCCTGCTGCTGCCATATTGCGAAAGGAGTACACACATCTCCAGTGTCATTAAGACTGTATCTTCTCCTGCACATGCGATTGTGAGCCTGAGCTGTGGTATTTGGAAGTTGAGTCCCCTAACCCTGTTTTTATGTCCAAACTAGGATGCTAACAGGAGGGTTAGCAGGCTTGTTGTCCAGTGTGTAGCTGTCACCTTCTGATAACAACAGTGATATTCACTTCCATGTGCCTCTTCCCATTAGCCGCTGTGCTTTTCCCAACTTCTACTCTGTCCTCTTTCCCAAAAACTTAAGACAGGTATCGTTTTGCCGTGGAGTGTAGTAAGATACTGATCTTCAATAACGATGCTGTCCTCATGGCTCAGTTTGACCACTTCATCTTTCTGCATTTTCTGGGTAACTAAAGCATGCATTACTACACGTGGAGCTCACAGAAGGGAGCTCTCACTCACTTGCACATTTTGACCTTCAAAACAGTATTTTTGCTGATCAGCCCTCTTTCCTCACCCTGCCCTCCTCCTGTTGCACGCTTCACACTTACTCGTAATTTCCTTTCTGGGTTCACATGGTTATATTTGAAGTCTTTCTTGTCTATCTTTCACCTTTTGTTTACGAACCAGTTCCAGGCAGAAGTTCTTTAAGACAAAAGGGGTGGAAGTCTGCCTTCTCTTCATTTAGTACATAAGCTCCTATACAGATGGCCTTCTGTTTTCAATTTCTCGAGGCTTTCCCCTTTTGAAACACAATTATATAAGATTTATAAAAAACCCAAAACTGAAGTAGAGCACAGACCTCACAGACTTTCTGTTCATCTCCACAGTTCACAAGTCAACTTCTGATCATTCTACCCAAAGTCATTTTTGGTCCCCAAATCTACCAGAAGATGTTTTACTGTCTACCAGAACTACACTAAAAATACCACAACTTATTATTTTTTCAGAGACTGTATGCTGAAAAATTATCTGCCATCCACCAGTCAGGTATACCTGGGTTTTACCACTTAAACAGCATTTTTTCCCCCTCATGCCCAAAAACATGAACCCAAATCAGCTGGTTTTGTTTGCAGTTTCATCATAAACATACAAAGTTATTTCACATTAACCTTTAGTTTTCATTTCTACTATTCCTGATCAGTGCATGGCTTGTAATATTTCTATTGCATCTTTGCCTGCCACTTCACTGTATTTCTGGTAAAGCTGTAAAGATCTATTTGCATACCAATAACAATTGTTTTAGTTCTTCTGTTTTGCTGCTGAGTTTCTTGTACATTAGTCAACAAAGCATTTCAGTTACTCCTCACTGACCTTATCCAATTTTCTAGTTGGGTTATGTATGTTGTCCAACTACTGCTCCAATCCACATTAAATCGTACTTCCCTCTGTTCCACGCTCTAACCCCCAGCTGTGTCTTTATCCTCTACTAAATAAAGCCATCTTATATGCTACGGAGACATAAATAAGCTTATCTAACCACATTTTGCATTTAAAAGTGAACTGATTTACTGGATGCACGTGGTTGAACTCAGTAGCTAGAGATAATATTGATCGTTTCTCATCACCAAGCCCTTCTGCACTTTATGCATAGTACTTCTCATCAACTCATGCCTCATTTTTATTCATACACCGAAAGAGAAAACAAACTTTTCAAACCTAAGCATTGAACTGAAGTCAAATGACTACAATAAAGTAATAATAATTTTTAAAATCTCTGACTCTACAGTAGACCCCTATCAAAAGCTTCTTTAGCTTACTCTAGCTCCAAATGCTCAGCTAGTAACGTGGTCTATTCTGTCTGTTCCCCTTAAACTTTCAGCCATTCATATTTTTAAAATCTTCTTTATTTAGTTTGAATGATTTTAAACTAAACTGAGGAATTTGTTAAGAAAGTGTCACAATTTTCATTTTAATTAGGTTTACTTTTAAAAAAGAAATGTATGAATTAACTGAAATACAAATCCTGTGTTTGTATCCTTCAAATTAGGTTTTGGCTTTTTGTTTTTAAATTTGTGCCTGCAATACAAAAGGTAGCTGCTAAATACTCACTAACTGCTGAAAGGTATGCAGAGGACACTATATGTTTCTAAAATGGATACTCACAGAAGTACCTGACAAGCAGACTTCAAAAACTGTATTATCTGCCAACACAGCAGCTGGAAGGGGCCTTCTGTCTCATTGTACTTGTTGTCTGCAATCCTAGGTAACTACATCCTAAACACCCTTCCACTGAATTATCAAAGACCAAAGATGGGCTTCCTGCACTCAGGCACATAATTTGGGCTTGAAATGACTGTGATTGCATAGCCTCATCAATCATATTACTTTCAAGGACAGGCACCCATTTAGAAAGCATGTCTGTGTACTGTTCCGTGACCACACAACTCATTATTACATGCATATATTTAATTAATGAATTTTTGAAGATGCAATTTCAAAGCCTGGCTCTCCTGTCATGTCTTAATTCAGATTTTTGGGTCCAACTGTAATGCTCTTACTTTGTCCATGACTCAGACAAAATTCCCAGCAAGAAAGGCTTAGGCGCAGTCATTTTAAACTAGTGAATCATTCGGAAGTAGGGAGGAAAAAAGAGATAAGAAAGTGGTATGGCTTGCTGTGGGAAGAAATAAATGATCTATTGACAGATAACAGGATAGGAAGGCATCGTCCCTTATATTATATCGTCCCTTCTGTGCAACTTCTTTGAAAGTGAATTTAACTAAAGGAGAGACAGCGTAAACACCAGTAAGATGATTTAGGAACAGTTCATCTTTACAAAATTTTCTGATATTTATCAAATCATATCAGATTTACCCTAACCCTTCAAAGCATCTTGAGTTTGCCACAAAAAGTAGATCACGTAAGTGATAAATAGTGCTCTCTAAGGAACCTTAAACTTTTTATACTACTTCCTTCCCAAATCTAACCACTCATTGTACATTGGCCTCTCTCTCCTGCTCTACCACTCTCCTTCTGCCGCAGGGAATTCTGAGCTATTCCACAGCATCTATAAGCTGTCAACCCATACCTACATTTTTCACACTATATAGAACCAAGTTCAAGAAGAAATGTCAAATGCAATTATTCTCTTTCCCATATCACTTCGCTTCTCTGCCTATGCATCTACTTGCACTTCAGGTCTGCGAGGCATTTAGGAATAGCATTTACACAAAAAACATTACACAGAGCTGTCCTGTATTCTGTACAGGAGGGCACAATCCCAGGAGAATCACCAACTTGCACTCTAAACACCCTGTAATCTCCGTTTCCTCCGATAAGATGCCCCTGTTCAATATGCTGAAAGCCTCACCATTGCCATCACCTTAAATAAACTGAAAAGTTTGCAAATTCATCTGTTACGTTCTTTTATTAACTCTAAGAGATGAACTGAGCTATTATCATGGATTTTGGGCCTCTCTCTGCAGATGGTTGCCTTGGTTAGGACCCATCCTGAACACCCTGTCGCAATCAGCAGAACTGCCATTGACTTGGATGGGGACAGCACTTCACACCAGGACACCGGCCGGCCGTGCCTCCTGCAGACCTGCTGCACAGCATTATGCTTTCTTTGGAAGCCTTGGAAGCTTTGGTGCTGAGGTCTACAATCAAAGCTTTATTCACAGACTCCAGTCAATTGGAACAAACCAGTTATTTCTGCTGAAAAAGTGTTCAAAAAAGACTTTCCAGTGAAGCAAGAAGCTTGTTTTATGTTTAAGGCACAGCTTTTATTCGTACCTATTTGGGGCACTGAACTTCTGAAGGTTTCCAAAGCCACGCACAGGAATACCTCTCAGAGCTAGTAGGATGCTCTTCTACAGAAGGGAGGTGAAGGAGAAAAACTGCGTCTTGCCACAGCCAGCTAGTTGCTTTGCTGAGGGCACATCCATTCAGACCACACGAAAATCCAAAGAAATGGTAAAACTGAAGGGAAGGGCTGTCCCCCTTGGCTGGACTATTTCTAACTCTTCCCAGACCATGGGAACAGCTCTGTGGCAGCTGCTCGCTACCCATCAGCCCGGGGCTGCAAGCCACAACCAGGGCAGTACGCTGAGGGCGGCACAAGGACTGAAGCATGTAGAGCAGTCTAAACTCAGTAATTAAAGGCAGGATACGTGCTTGAATCTATACCTGCTTGGGATCAGGAGGAGTTGGCTTGTCCAAACGTTCAACAAATTACAAAAAACGTTTGAAAACTTCTCACCCTCCCCTCTCCAAGAACAAGCCAGACATGTTTTATCTACAACTGCTGGAGCACATGTGAGTTGATTCTGTTGTTGTTGACAAAAAAACCCCTCACAACACCCTGCCAAACATGCTCAGACCAAACTACAGTTGCTGAAGGTCCAGTGGGAGCAGAGCACTTTTTGGAACAGTAATGGAGCTTTTAACACGGAAAAACACTTCAAGGAGTTTCAGACCCCCTCCACTCTCCCTCCTGTTTTATCCCATCAGTGGGAGAATAAAATGGAAGCTGAACTGTGATATTCCCAGTTTCCACCCAGCACATCCCCCACTTCCAGTCTAGGATGAGCTCAAGATCTTGGGCACATAACCTTACCGAAGAAGAGTTTTTTGAGTCACTCTAGAGACCTTCCCACACATTTAGCTGTGTAAGCAACTGTTGATGCCAGATCAGAAATGCACCTCTGCAGGTCCGTTAGGTATTGATGAGTACATTTATTTGCTCCAAAAACCTGTGATAAATACAGGATACAGAGCATGTTCTGATGCCTGAAGAGAAGTCTCCACTACTGTCCCCTGTTAAAATTTCCATCAGGAAATGTATCTTAAAGTCCCAAGAAATACACCCATGTTTGATTTGAAGACAGAAACGGATACAGTCCTCCTCCCCCCCACCATGAGCACTATTATCCCATTGAATTGTCTAGGCGTCTCAGAAGTATTTTTGAGGCAGGATCCAAATAAGTTGCCAGTGGATGCAGAGAAAAGGGATAGGACCACAAAGACCATTACAAGGCATTATTCCTTCCCTCTGTCCACAGCAAATTGCTTAGTACAAACCCCATGCTAGAAGTATAGGTGTCCCAGCCAAGACAGTAATATCCAGTGCAATTATTAGTCTGTTGCCTCTATAGAGCATGTCTCAAATTTTTACTTCTTCTAACAAATACCATTTCAAAAGTAATTAAAATATGAAGTATCTAAGCCACTAAAGTATAACGGCTATACTTCACTATATGCTGAAACTGTAGATGGTGAACAAAACAAATGGAAGGCTTTACAAACAGTACCTGCATATGTCAAAAGATTCTGGCTTTTAAATGCCAGAAAAAAATGGAGCTGGGTCACAATAAGCAATTATATCCCACGTTTAATCCCTACTCTGTTCTCTAAAGGTGTCCTCCCGCTGCTGAGCTTAAAAAGAGGAAGGTCTTTTCAGCTCTCAAAAGAAGGCTCCTCTTGAAGGCTACATTTTTATCAATTAAATGAAAATCTGGTAATATTAAGTAACAATTCCTTACTTGAAAGGTTATCGTCAACTAAGTGCAAAATAAATACTTACTAAATTAGTCGTTTCAATTGGATTAACAGTTGCTTAGACGCATCATATACTACACAGCAGCTGCTGCAGAATTTGAACAAAATAGTCTTAACACCTGTAAATTTACGGTAAATACATTCCAACTTCCATTACAGTTATTTATGGTTTAAGCTCCTTGTATGATTTTCTATTCTTCACCTGATGAAACTCCCATCAAAGCTTGGTCAAGGACAGAATAAACATAGGTCCTCCTATTTTAACTTCAAACAAAAACATGTGAAAACAGTAAAAAAAAACAACTTCCGACAACCCTGCATTCATTCCTAAAAAAACTAAAATCTTACTTTTAGATTAGAAAAATATGGGTTCCATTCATGGGTGCTTATCTTATCACACTCACTTCTTCATGGCTCCAAAAAATGACAGCAGAACTAATCTGCTGATGTGTCAGGGAATTTTTTCTATTTCTGTCCAGTTCTCTTTCCTGCCCCCTGCTGATGTTACCTTTATTTTTCTCTCTTAAAAAGCTTACCTTTTTCTAACCTTTTAAAGAGTATCTGCCTTTTTCCCAGTTTCCGTTCCTCATTTTCCTCTCCCCTGACATTTCATTTTTCTCTCTTAACTCAATTTCATCACATAGGGCACTGTTTCCACTTCTAATTATACCTCCAAATCTATTTGACTTAAGGAACTTTTATTATTTTTTAATCAAAGACCATCACAGCTTCTTCAAATGAAGGAATTCAACAGCACACCAGAACACAAACTAACTCACACTGGTGCTGAGACTCATCAGATTTCAGCTGAGCTTCCTGCACAGTCAGCTTATCAAACCTCCATCCAACTCCTCTTTGCTGGGCTCTACTGAGCACACTCAAGGAAAACAGCAGAATTGAAAGAGAAAAACAGAGCTTCAAATGCTTACTGATGACACTGAAAACAGCAAGAGCCCAAAACAATATTACAGTCAAGAAATACAGGACAGAAAAATAAAAGGAGAAGGTACCAGGAAGATAAGTAAAACTGCAATTTGCAGAGCTTCCCCCACCTGGCTGTAGTTAACGATGCCAGCACTTGCATTCTTTCATTCTCCTCCACCCCCCAGTAACAGTATTTCTCTGCCATTAATGGTCTTCTTTCAAAAATTATATCTTAAGTTAAATTTCCTCCTGGTATATATGAACACAACTTTTATCATCTTGCACTATTTCTGAGTGCAGCTATAAAAACAAATCTTGTATTTTGCATGGTTTTGACCAAATAAAAATTCGGTATGGAAAAATAACTAACTGTGCTCCAGAAGCTGCACTTGAATTTTCCTGTTAGACTCCACCTCTGTCTTGGTTCGTATCAAAACTCCAAATAACCTTACACTTCCACAGTTAAGTTAATAAATAAAGACAAATTCAAATTTGGCAGCTTTAGCTCATCCTTTGTTTCACTGACAAGCTACAAAAGCATTTAACTTTTCTACCTGAACAACACACATCATTTTCTCTTTTCCGTTTGAAGGGTTGTAGAGCACTCATCTATCTGCATGAACACAAACAGACCAAATCTGGATTATCATCCTTGATGTTTTGTAATTGTATTGCTGTAAGTGAAGTGTAAGCACCATGAGGGCAACATTATGTTAAGTAAAGATGTGGTAGCCCTGGATCACGTATCCCAATTTATCGTGTCTTTTTAAGTTCACAGTTGTGTCAGAGATGAAGAAGCAAAGTTTATGGTGGCCTGGTGAATCTGCCTCCAGAGTTTGGAGGTTAGGGAGAATGACCCTGAGTAGTCCACACACTCCTTTTAAAGCAAGGGAACGCACTCGCCAAAATGCTCACTACAGATCCCTGAAAGCATGTCAGAAGCATTCCTCCTCCTCCTCCTCTCCAGCCCACCAGCAAGCTTTCCTACTTTGAAATGAGCAACAGACTGCATCTTCTCACTCTGCTTCTGAAATGAGAGCTGCCTCTTCTTTGACAAGATGCACAATAGAATCATTCGCAGAGGCTGCCAAGATTCTTCTTAAAATACTTAAGAATTGCAGCAGCAGGATTTTGGGGATCTTTTTCTTGATTAATGATCAGGTTCGTGTTCCTGTTGTTGGCCAGAGCTGTGTTTTGGCTAGCTAATGGGCTCCCCCACAACAGAATCAAGCTTACAAATCCCACAGAGCATTTGGGCTGAATTTGGAGTTTGCAGCAACATTTGATGAGCCGCGAGGTTGTGGGTTATGCAGCTTCATTATAAACTGTTCTAATTAGCAGTCCATAGGCATGGGCACTGAGCCTTGTGCTCCAGGAACAATTTTCTCTTAAATTCTCTAAAAAGAAAAGACGGATGTATAAATCCTGCTTACATCTAAAAAGACCTATCATCTGAGTCTTCAACCACTAGTACCATATTAAAGCTGTCTCTTTTGTGTGAAGAGGCTTAATCACAAAATAACTCTGTTCAATTTCCTTCTCCAGATTAAGCTGTCATTGTTTAAAACACCTTTTTTGTTCCTTGCACTGGAAATGAAGTTAATTCAATACATTTCTATTTCTTAAACTTTTCTGTTATTTTCTCCATCACAGGCTGACAGAACAGAGTAATGACTTCTTTCAGAGATTAACACCAGATTAAATTTTTTAAAACTCTTGGAAGTAACTCAAACATCTATTGCAATATAGATTCTACCCTTTCCCCTCCTCGGGCCATAACCAATGAAAGGGAGAAATAAATCTCATACTGCAACATAATATTAAACTGAAATTGGATGCAAGACCTAAAATACCACCAGCATAATTTTTGTTATATGGTGCACTGTTTTCTTGCATATTCTACTCTCAGGCGGTTGAGCTTCACTAAGGCATTTGTGAGAAGAAAGAAAACAACTCGTAACCTGCAAACTGTCATTTCAAACCTAAGCAAAAGAAAGACGAACCGCCTCTAATAAAAGTTTGATCTCTTAATTTCTATATACTGTCTCCCAAAGCTACATAACAAGCAGAAAAATACTGCAAAGGAAAATAGAGTAGCACTTTTTTTAAGGAATGAGAACTTGGTCAAATTGCATTCTCTATTGTACTAGATAAATTAGGGCTTGACTCCGGTCCTAATAAACGTACACAGGGACTCTCAATGACCTCAAAACTCGCTGAATCTCAGTAATACTACGTGGATATTACAACACAAATAGGACTTAGCTGTTTCTTCAGGTTTGAAAGCAGTGATGTGCAACTCCAGGAGATAACACAAAGAACACACATTACTTAAAAAGATACAGGGCTGTATAACTGAATTTGGTGGGTTCCCACCCCCCCCAAACCTCATCTGCATTTAAACAGATATATTGTTTTCTGGAAATGGCTACCTTGGTGAAAGCATAAAAAGTGATATTAAGAACTGGACAGAGATTTATCTTGGTTTTGTTTTTCACCGGCACATAAGAACAGCACTGCACAAGCCGAGAGTCCTGAAATCCTTCGCTTTACGGAAGACTCTTTTCAACAGGACTTCCCAACCATTACACGTATATTAACTTGGAGAACACAAAACATCTGTACAGGCTGTACATAATTTTAGGCCATAAGTTTGACGGCATATGCAATATTCCATTGGTTTAGCTGTGCACACATACACCCCCCTATGTACCTACAGAAATGCTAGGCACAATCATACTACTACAATCAGAACGGGAGTGAAAAGGTGGTTGAAGTACATTCATCCACTCTTTATCACAATAGAAAAATTCCGGAGAATCAAACGTGACTATCAAAAGTCAAGCTCAAAACTAAAATAAAATCCAAAAGACAGATATTCTCCCCAGTAAACACTTAAACTGGGGAATATATCACCACAGGTTTTTTGTGGATACTTGCACAGTCTCATCTACATAGTTTAAAGAAAAGCGTGTAGACTAATTTTGGGAAAAAATAAATCAATCTATGAAACGATTAAATACAAAGACTTAGGAAATCTTTAAGCCTTATATTACTGGGAGATGAAAAAGTGTATCAAAGAAGCATCATTGTGCATGCATATGCTTTCCAAAGTATTCTGTACCGGCCCAGCTGAGACCAGACACTGGCTGAATGAACCTCTGGTCCGACCTAGTGTGACTGTCTGTCATGTTCACCTTTACAAAAGTGCCACCGAGCACAGTATCTCTTACAAATTTATGACATTTCTGGAACATTATGATATTACTTTTGTTTGGCATGAATAAGAAATCCACATAACCCAAATCACCCACGCAACTCACTTGGAAACGCGATCTTGACAAGACCTCTGACATGCTATTCAAGAATGGAACCATTTTAGGAAAGCTCCCCTTGAACAATTACATGACTAAGACATACAGAAAGCTTCTAGTCCAAAATCCTAACTGGCATATACAGTCATATTCCGTTTGAACTATTAATAACAGGACCATCCCACCCCTGTAAATCATTTTGACTTGATGAACCTCTGTCTATATTAAGACACTGAGGCTTTTTCAATGAATGTACATCAGTAGAAAAAAATTGCAACTTACAACTTGGTTATAAGTCCAGGCAGCCCTGGGCACCCTCAATACATCAGAAGCTGAACTGAGGTAGACACAGCACTTTTTACACTTGTCAGAGATGTCTTCAGCAGAACACATTAAACAAGGGATTGCTTGAAAGCCTAATTGGTGATTGTCAAGCAGGAGTAGCCTGTTCAACAGCAAGAATGAACTGTTTCAGACCCACCCGCACAACTTTTACAGCTCCTTCTGAAACCTTAAAACCTCTCACAAAGGAATGAGGCCCTAAAATGAACTATGTTTTCTTAGAACAAGAATGCTTTAAATGAGTCAAACTTCTTAATATTTAAAGTCCTATCCTGTATTAAAAATTAATTTTAGGAAAAAATACTAACATTTAGGGATAAAAGGTAAATTAAAATAGTCACAGAAAAAGTAAATTTTTAAACGAATTTAAATTATAATAACATAACTGAGGGAAATCAATTAACATTGTGATTTCCCAAAATTATTAAAAATTTTGGCCTCAGAAAGCAAGCAGGGAATATGATACTAAAACATGCAGTTTAGCAAGAAAGTTTGAGAGTTAGAGAGATGTACAAGCACTGCTTCACTGCTACAAATACATTTTGTAAATCTAATTATAGGTGCATCATCATAGAACAAAAAGACAATACCCACACCATACCTATTAAGCATTTCTATAGCCCTAATAACCATTAAACCCTGGAAATGTAATAGCAAAAGGAAGGGGAAAGTGCTACAGCTGCAGAACTGCCTGCAAAAATAAGCAGCTCTATGGGGCTTAAAAAGGAAAGAGAATAGGAAAAACAGTGGACTTGTAAATAAGTTCACAGCATTTAATTACAGATCTAAAGCAGAGCCTACTATGTCTACAGAAGTCTTTTAAAGCATATGAAGTTTGCTTAGTGGAAAAGCCAAACCAGATTTTTAATAAATAGCATAATCTGGATTTCAAAGGGCACTGGATTCAACCTTCTGCTTCTAGGTGTTAAGTACAGATTTGGTATAATTTTAGATATGTCTTTGGTCTCAAAACTTCAGAAACTGAGCCTTGTTTGAGGCATAACAATACAAATGGCTGCTTTAACTTCAAAGTAATGTTTAAAAGGTTTCAATAATAGAAACATTCAGCTAAAGCAAAAAATAGATGAAACTGCAATGACAGAAATATCACCACAAGTCCTCCCTGCTTTGTGCAGTGTAATTTCCAATGCACTTCAGACTATATGGAGAAAGATTGCCTGTGAATCTATTATGGGATCATATGAACATGCATATTTATCATGAAAGTACAAAAACTCTTCTCAATATCTGTTTTAACAATGACAGAAAATATACAGAATAAAGAATACTGAATTGTTATTCTTTATCCTTCATTTTTAGTGCAATATGATTTAAAAAGGGAAATTTAAACATGATATTCCATTTCCAGCTGTGGTGCAGTTTTATCCAGTTTTAACATTAATTAACTCTTTAAGAAATGGGGGAAATCATCAGTAATTTTTTAATATAAAGAATAAAGGACTACAAGTTCCTATTTGACAAGCCAATGAGGCAAAACCAAGACTACAGAAAACAAAAAGTAAAGCTGAATAACCTATGACGCATGCTTACTTACTCTCTCCCAAAAGCATAATAAGCCTAACCCATCACTTACGCATCCCACTCATAAGTCTATTATATGATTACTTTCCAAAACCACTGAAAAAACAGCACTTTTGCCTTTAGATCTCTTCACTATGGCATGCCACACCTAACAGAGATAAAATGGATTTATTTGCTTCACATTTATGAACTTTATTTAAACGAGGTTCCCCAACACAGTGGCGATAATCCTCCTTAAGGGAAAATGGAAACACTTGTCATGTAATCCTTGCTCAACTAAAAACATCAGAGGAATTGGCTTAAAGATATCCCTTCCATTAAAACCCTTTGGCTTCAGGAATCTGTATGCCATGTTTGCTGTAATGGCATATATCTGCTCTTGCTTTCATCATTTAAATGAACTAGAAAACCTTCCAAGTCTAGTAGCAGCATCCTGGCGTGAAGTTGGTGTGATGGAGCAGCCAGGCCTGTCATTGTTTCGTGATGATGATACAACTGCTTATAGACAACGCTTTACAGAACCATAATTAGTTTCACACACGGAATTTAATACTCCCCCTTCTTACTCAGCACTACACTAGGCTGTCTTTGACACAAACACTTGTAAATGAGTATGTTTTATAACTCAATAATTAACATCCATGAGCTTTACTATGAAAAAGTAACTCCTCTTAAGGAGTGGCGTGCTATCTTCTGATAGATAAAGGAAGTCATGATGAATTTCTCTCAATATGGATAGCTTTTAAAAAAAAAAAGGTCACACTGGCACTCTGTTGTAAATGTAATACTTAACAGAACTATAAAGCATGTTTATAAAAACCACAGGGAAACTTACCTTTAGCTTCATAAACATAAAGGAAAAAAAAAATCACTTTAATTCCTGGTATAAATTAAATCATTGCAATTGAAATACCAAAGGAACCTCCAGCTCCTTCAGCACCACTTGCCCTTCAACTGGAAGACGACTCTACAGCAATCAAGTCAGACTTAAGGGATAGAAAAGTTGGCATGACTTTTCACTGTACATCATCATACTTAAAGGCAGATGGGAGTGCAGAGGGTGAATATCTCTCAGTATTTGCTGCTTGCTTCACTTTCCTTCATATTCTCTTCATGCATGTGATAGCTCCTCCTTTCTGCTGGCCACAATGAATTACTTGGTTATACATGTACAAAGGAACGGAAATGGGAGGGTACTTCCTTGCAGGTCACAGCAATGTTACACCCAGGCAGCAAAGCTCTTGACAGACCCCAAGTAAGTGCCTTCAAAAAGTGTCACCTTTCCTTTGTGCAATATATGGGAATAAGTTACATTAGGTATATATGGAAAAAAGCAGGGGGCACCAAGACATGAAAATCTACACTACAGTATAAAATACTCTTAAAGTGTGAGTTTTGACAAATCTAAAGCTTTACCTGCAGTGTAAGTCATTACTAATCTTGGCCTGGCAGCAGCTCAAGACAGGTGCATGTGACTGGGAAAATTCAGGCAGGACAGTCCACTGCCTGGTGGAATGGGAAGGGTAGCTTGGCAGTAAATGGGAGCAGAAGCATTAGGAATGCCAATAGAATATTCTTGTTATTTTGTGATGAAGACCTAACGCCCTGAAAATGTTTACCTAGAGACACATTTCAAAGGAAAAATAAATATTTAATTGTCTGAAGGTAACATGCTCAACTTCAGAGAAGTCCAGCTAATTAATGAAATTGTTGGTACTAACCTGGGCAAATGAAACTGGAGTGGTACCGCACGACAAATATATGTGCTTTCAGGTAATTCTGTGTGATGAGAATGGTTCAGGCTTTCCATTTGAGCAAGAGTGAGTATCTAGAAGCAAGACTGGGGAAGGGGAAGGCCGTAGGAGCATGCCAGTGTCAAAGTAATTGACCACGAATATCAAAAGCTAGCATGGGAAAGGGCTTTTTCTTTGTACAGAGAAATACTGATCAGTTAGCAGGTGGATTTTCTGTGGATTCTCATCCACTTGCTCACTGAAAATGGCAACATCACATCAGTCTAAGCTTCACTACAACAATTCTTCCATTTTCCCATTCATAATCATCAACAATTGATAGAAGAGAATGCTTGAAACAATATACTATCTAACGATAACGGCTTACCCTGTCTCTGGGTGAAATCTGCATGTGGGTGAGGGTGTGCTTCAGTGAGGAAGGAAGGACAGCATGGGAGGCAATCCTAACTCACAATGTGACGCCGTACTTCCCTCAAGTCAACGGCGCTACACCAGTCTACTCACCTGAAGTTCTCTCGCTGCCTGTTTTAACCATCATCATCATATACAACATTTCCAAGTGACAGTGACTTTGGAAATTGCCTGGACTACAGAGGGTGCTTTACTGGACAAGGTACTTTACAAGAAAAGAAGCACACACCTCTTTCCAAATTTTGTGTTATACTATATTTTTTGCTCAAGATCTCCTTAGACACCCACCCAGTATTTACCATTCTAACTCCCTGACTACAGAAGTTTAATTTAAAAATGCAAAAAATTATTTTTCCTGCCATGTACACTCAAGCTTAAAATCCTGAAGTCAAACTGCTTTTTCCTCAGTATGAGGACCCCAGGCAAGGATTTTGCAGGCTAGATTATGCTCTTCATTACACCTTCACAATCCTGACAAAATACGGCTTCCTTTACACCCTATCACAGTCCAACACTTGCATGAGTGTATAAACTCTGTATGAAGCAGAATGGTTCACTACATGTTCATAGAGAAGATGTAAACTGCACATCAACAGTCAGCTACAATAGAGCTGACAAAAGACATGCTATGGCCAGAAAAGCAATCCCCGTGAAAAGAGTAATACCAGTTTAGCTTAGCTTATCCCTTTCCATATCCTACTGTATTCTTCCCCCTCCTACCCTCTTCCATCTCCTCTCTCTCTGTTGAAAAATCCTTAACCCACGTTCTTTGGTAGGTCTCACCTACCTACCAACATGCAGTTTATATAAGCATTAATACCAATGTCCATGCCCAACAGAGCAGTGCGTTTTGCGATTTCCCCACTTACTCATAGATCATGAATTTCCAGTCTATAATAAATAGCATTAATCCAAAACTTTTTATTTTATTTTCACATCCCAAGATGAAACCTAAAGATTCCTGAGCATTTTTCTTGAGCTGTTCTCCCAGGATGGACAGCCATCACACACTTCTCCCTTCTAACCAATGAGATAGAACATGTTAAAAAACACACAGTGCTTAGAGAGGGACTAAAACCCAGTCCTACACACTCCTCCAGCCCTCCCCTCAGAGTTTTAAACTTTTTGTTCTAACCATTTGATCCCGAGTCCATTAGAGGAGATTTAGGCAAATTTCAGCCTCACACATTGAATTAGCAGCAGACATATCAGAGACCTCTAAGACTGCTCGTTCACAAGGATCAAACACTTACTACTCTTGCAAGTACAGCCTGCTGCAAAAGCAAGCTGGCGCTCTGAAGCAAACTCTGAATTTGCAGAAACCTGCTGCCCAAGATGTGAAAGTAATGCACTGCGCTCAGAACAACAGCCTATACAGGCAGGCAGGTGAAGCGTTAAATGCCAAATAGTCAGGTAAAGGCAGAACTTTGAGCCCTAAGACCTAAGAAATGTGAGTTTACATTTACGTTGCTCACTGGAAACGCGGTGGCTACATTGGGAATAAATTAATGTATGCAGGAATTTTTCCAAAAACCCATTAAGGAGGGCACTCCACTAGTGAAGCACAGAAGTAGTCGGGGCATAATTCAGTGCTTCAGTGGGTGTTGAGAGAGACAGATGTCTCCATCTGCAGCTTCCCGCTAAAAAAAGGTAAAGTCATATCATGCAAAAGTCACACAGAGAAACTCTCTCTAGAAGGTCTGTGGGTGCCAGCCATGTGGAAATCACAGGAGGTTAATCTTTATTGCTCTGTATCTCACCGAGCAAAAGAAGTCACAGATTTTTCAGGAAGTTTCTAGTTGCTATAATCTCCAGCAACGTACGATCTATTTCTTGAGCTGGTGCTATGAAACTGCACCCTACGCAGGACTCAGGCAGTACCGCACCTCCGGTGTTTACTTTTAGCATTAGTACAGTGCCAGGCAGAGTGCAACATCTGAGCTTGTAAGGTGCTTCACAACTGAAGCCTTAAAGAAACCAACGGAGACAGAATCACTTAATGACCAATGGGGACACTAATGGGTTGGATCCTACAATGCTCTAACACACACAAACTCATCAAAGAGATTTAATTTACCTTGACCTTGTAGTACTCCTTGACTTCAGGCTGAATGGAATCAAAATCACCACTGATGTAATCAGGCAAGAAGCTGAAAGGAAAGCAATGAGCAGTGAAATGAAAAATTAATCCATCTTACTACATTTAATATTTCTTTTCTCAAGAGCACTAAGGGGTACAAGCATTAATCTCTCAAGGGAGTTAGTCAAAAGCACGTTAAAACAAGAGTTGATATGAGGTGATACAAAATGAGGTAACGGACAAACTGTAAAACAAATCTAGTGTCTCCTCTTTGCTGAGGGAGTTACACATCGCTTAGATGCTCATACACCTCCCTGGGTCAGTAACGCAAGACTTGTATGTGCATGGTTTTAGAAAGACAACTCTCAAATATCTTTCAAATGTATCATTCAGTCAGCAAAGTATTTGAAAAAGTATATCTGTACATCAAGCCTCGGAGGATATCGTTTGTCAGAAGATGCTGATGTTGATGCTTCTTGGACAGCTGGTATGCCACAAATGTTCCAAAGATTTGTATTTTAGTTGTTTCTGATGTCATCTCGTTTCTGCTCTTCTTGCTTATTAAAAATACTCCCCCCAAAATATGGAAGCCAAATGCTCAGTGATTTTTAAGTCATATCTTGGATGTACAAAATGTGTATGAACTTGATTTCAAATCCTAACCATCATTTGCACAGTAATATTGCTGCAAAGCACATAGAAATAATGTTGTGATATTTATCTCAACTTGCTTCTTGTCATTTTTTAATTGCAGAATGCTTCGAAATATTTACTGTATAAAATCTTATCAAATTCATGATGAAACTTCAACTGTGCTACACAAAGAACAGTTTAAGAATATTTTTGGAAAAAAAAAAAACACAGAAATACAGCTTTCCATCTTACACAATTCCTGGAGTTTTAAGCAGCAGCTAAGAAGACAGGTGAAAGTGTTGCCACTGCTTCAACAGATAAGGTTGACCTGAGTTTTGAAATTAAAGCTGTGATTTCAGTGTTTTCTAACAAATTAAATACACAGCTCCTCTTCTCAAAGTTACTATACTTTACGAGAGGTATGAGAGTTCATCAGCAAATTAGTTTACAGCTCAAGCTGAGTCACGAGGAATTGGGCAAAATATATTCGGACATATTTTTCTTCCACATGATATTAGAAGAATGCTGCAGGGTCTGCAAACTCCCCACATCAGTATAACTTATAAAAATCTCATGTTCTGGCTTTGTTCAAAAATTTCAAAAGAGACGCGTGGTCACTGGCCACCATTTTCTTTGGAAACTGAAAGCTGCTTCAGCAGAAGCTGGTAAGTACAATTGTTGTTAGTTCACGTGCAACTATGGCATTTCAAATTCACTGCTCTCTGCTATTACTAAGGCTGTTATAAAAGGATATATTCTAAAATAATCTCTCCAAAAGTGATGCTTCCACCTCGCTGTGGGGGGAAGGGCAGTCCATTCTGCATAGGGTTTTATCGAGCACACAGAAACCAACTAGAAGAAACGCAAATGCTTCAGTGCTCTGTTTTATATGCCCAAGTTGGTATAGCTCAAAACCAGCAAAAACTAAACAGAAAATTAGATTTGCTCCTTCATTGTGATACTGACCTTTTCAACATACAAAAAATACCACATTTTCAAAATTTAAATTTTAAATTGCTGCCTTTTTACCTTTCCACAAGTTTCCCAATGAAATATTTACTGAATACACAAAGACTAAAAAACTACAGGTGTTCTCTTTCAGTTTGTTATTTTCCTTTCATTTCTTCCTGATTTAAACAAAGCCATTAAAAGTAAATTCACTCTAGGCGTTACAGCGGTGGCCCCGAATGCAAGCCCTGGAGGCATCCCAGCAGGTTGGGCAGGGAGAGCAACAGCCAGTTGTCTCTGAAAGCCAACTTGGTATGACACACACATCCCCTCTGATGAAAAAGCTGATGTCTTAAGGTTGTTCATCTTACTGAAATGCAGCAGATAAATCCAAAAGTGTCTTTGTCACTTTTTTTCCTACAGTAACTACAGACTGTAGTGCTTTTAAATAATCAACCATTTCTCCTGAGTGCTTCAAGAGGCATAACTGGGAGCAAAATTAGCCAAAAAAAGTATCTTCTCAGAATCAAATGCTACTGCACAGCTTTTGCTCTCATCCAAAGTAAAACCATTTCCATGACAAAAGCTAGCTGAAGTTCTTTCTGAATTTTTACAAGCAAAAGAAACAAGAATCTCGGTTGCATCTCCCACACGCTCTGCCAGGGCTCCTGGCTACACTGCCTGAATGCGTCTCCTCTGCCAGGAAGCACTACGTCCATTTTCGAAACATCCTCTCTGAATAGTTCAATTGTAGCCACCACAAAGCCAGAAGTGACTAACAGAGAATAAAGAATTGTGGCTGGAAACTTCAAAATTTCAAAAAGTCTAAGCCTTACATTAATGAACATGAAGAGAAGAATTCTTTCTTCTTCTCCTTCCCTTTTAGAAACACCAGGAACAAGGAAAATTCAGAAAGTCACTCCTGATGAATTTAAAAAATAACCATCATGAGTAAATCTCAACTTGCACTGTCTGTCTCACAAACATCATCATAAAATGTTTCAGCTTTACCTTCAGCGGATGGCTGCTCTTTGTAGCTCATTAACTATGCAAACCAACAAAAGCAAGCCAACGTTCAGTCAAGAGTCAAAGCTGCATTTGACTTGGTCCTTTTGAGTTCTGCAGAACAAATTGCCTGATTCAGGTGAGCAGAATTGAGTCAAAGCTCTTCTCCAATTGTGAAGAAGTGAAGAAGAGTCATCATGTGAAAAGTTGTGCTAGACTGACGAACCTCAGAGAAGATTAGCACTAGCTGATAAGGAAAAAGGGGAAATAGTTGAGAGAGAGATATATGGAAAAAAACCCTCATACTAAATTAACTTAAGAATATTTTGTAATAATTGGTTTTCACTTGTTTGCTTTGGTATAGTTTTGTGTTTACTCCAGAGTACAGATTCCAGGAGAACAGGCTCTGGAGAATCACGTATCAAGCTTACTATTACGTGACTGGAAGAAACTATGTCAGAAAAAAGTAACAAGAAAGGCCTCTCCATAAAATTTAAAACAGCCGCCCTCATTTGAAGTACGGATGAAAATCAGGTATTATATTAGTCTAACCCATGGTTTCCTACCCTCTGACCTCAAATTCATGAATAATTCTTATTCTGTAGCATCACTGTATTGAAGATGACATATGTTCCAGTGACATGTATGGCACATATCCTTTAGTGAAGGCAAAAGATGTCTTTAATTCCTTTGCAAAGTGCAATTTAAAATTTTAATTTCTAAACAGTCCAGATGATGCAGTCTACTGCATTTCAGAACCATGTTTTACCAGTCTCATTAGCTATTAATTATCTCTATGCATATAAGGTCATGACCAGCTCAGCTGGCTTGATTCTCTGCTGCTTTACACTGACATTTATCAGGAGTGAGCCAACTCCATAATCCTAACAGGACCGAAAGTATAAAATTCATGTGAGATCAGCCTAGTCTACCAAGTCTCTTCTAGAGCTGTCAAGCAGCTTAACAGCAGGCACTGCGCAACAAAAAATCCTCAGAGGCTTTGGGCCAGCCGGAATTTTTCTTTCTCTTCTCATTCCCTTTCCTTTTTTGGAGGTTGAGGGGTTTTTTTTTGTTTGTTTGGCTTTAGGTTGATGCTTTTTGTTGTTTTTGTTTTGGTTTTTTTTTTCTCATCAGGGTATTTTAGAGCCATACGGCATCCATCTAAAATGAGTATGGAGTCAGGAGGGCCAGGATTGCTTTCAGATAAGGACCTGAAGGCACTTCCATAGCAGACTGCTTATGTTTCGTGTATATAACTTTTTTTTGAAAAAACACAGAGTTTCATATGAAACCTTTAGCTAGCTTACCAAGAAAAAACAGCACTATTTCTCAGAAGTTTTGAGATGGATCCCAGCTAGGGGATTTATCCAAATCAGATAAAGGCTGAATGTTGACTGAACAGTTTTATAAACTCCCAGGATGCTGGGCTGGAGAGCAGTAAAAAAATAAGAGACTCCAGAAAGTTTGCCATAGTTTCAGGATACACTAATGAAATTTTAGTCACCAGTACCATAAAACAGTAATTGACTCTTACCATAGACATAGATTACAAAATAAATAGAAGCTATTTAAACTCTGAGGTTCTCATGCTAAGTAAGCACAACTGTGCCTTTTGCCTTCAAGAAACCCATCTAATGGACACAGTTTAATTCAGGAAGCAGTTTTATTTTTAAATATTCAACGCTAATGAAAAGCATGTTAAATTTAAAACGTCAGAATACTTGGTTCTTTATTCATTCACTTTAAGAATTCAGTGTGGAGTGGTAAATATGCCTTTTTATACGGTTATGAAAAAGAAAAAAAAAAAACCAACAACACATCACACTTTAGCAGTTTATAATAAAAACCTGTGCTGCCTCCTTAAATAAATTGCTCTGGCATAACTGTTCAGTCCTATCATTAATTCAAAGTTACAGTTTCCTAGTACTATTGACTTTTCTTGTGATGTAGCTCCTTTAGCACATAATTGTCTGCAATTAACCTTTTTTAAACAAATGTTAACATCAGAGACATGAACATTTAAAGGCAGTATCTGTGGTACCCTTTGCTTCCTTCAGTTACAGCACAGAAAAAAATCCCACGCAGACAAGCCCTACGTTTCCCATTCAAGGGCACAGAGTGGATTCCCTATGCTTTTTTTTCACTACTAAAAATAAATTTCAAAACCGGTGCCTTTTACCCTGATCTAACAGACACACACAAGCTACTTCCCAGTAGAAAAAATACAGTGAAGATAAAATGCTGCAGACTTAACATGAAGCAAAGTCACTAAAGTCAGCTTTGACTTCATAAGCATCTAGTAGTTGGGAATACTGAAGATAAAGCCCTCTAGCATTACTTCAGGATAAATATTAAAAGCACAGTTTAACAAAAAACCCCAACAAACAAAATTAATGCCCCCAAATATACATTTGCTAACTGTTAAGATGCACTTTCAGCTTGCCCTCCTGACTGTCGGTCTTTACTAGAAGGGTGAGTGACGGCTGTTCTCATCAAAAAGGTGTTAAGTCTGTTTAAATCTGTCAAAAGTATACTGTTAACTGCTGTCAAGATCACAGTGTCTTTTTAACGCCCAGAGACAGGTACAGCACAAGTAGATGCCATTTCTATTTTGTCTCAAAGCAGAATACTCAAATGCCCCATCTAGCTGTACAGAGGTGAGTTCCTGGGGAAAGGAGAAATGTCAGATTGCGAGATATATTCAGAATTAATGTCTATTCAACCTATAAATACCTTCACGGTATTACCTGCAAGGTTACCACAAGTAAGGGTCACACCTGACGCTCAGAAGCCAAACACTAAATACCAATACAATTAATGAACTTCAAACTAACCATAAAAAAGCATTTTGTTTGGTTCATCTTGAACAGATCACACTAAGGATTCCATAACTTACTGTTATCATCAGGCCTTTAAAAAACAGCTAAAGCACCCTCTGCTTCCCAATCAAAACTCTCTTGAAGTCAGCTAGCTTACTTTTTCTGACTCCATGATTCACATCACTGTTATTTCGATCCACAAAGCCTCCCTTACCACTATATAATATTTGTA
The DNA here is from genome assembly GCF_964195595.1 of Calonectris borealis. Classification (NCBI taxonomy): domain Eukaryota; kingdom Metazoa; phylum Chordata; class Aves; order Procellariiformes; family Procellariidae; genus Calonectris; species Calonectris borealis. The sequence continues at coordinate 111,836,944 of NC_134313.1, read as the reverse complement.
TTAGGGTGGCACTGACAACGATGTTGTGCTAGTTGCTGTATGAATTCAGAAAAAAAATCTCCAAAAAACCCCAGTTGCCCATCCCTTCTTCCAAGACCTTAATAAACCCTAATGTTCATTATGCAATTGCTTACACAGAACATAATTGCCAAACAACATTTTGTACATTACAATAAATCCAGATGAGATTTAACAAGATTTGAAAAAAAAAAAAAAAAGGCGGGGGGGGGGCAGGGGGGAGGGGGACAACGACAGTACTGCAGACCCCAATTTAACAAAGAAAGCAAGTATATGCATACATCAGGCCATACACAGACAGCAGAAATGTGTGACCCTGCCAGAATTCTTTGCACAGATTGTTACCAAATCTGTGGATTACAGTCAGGTAGCTCTGTGGTTAAAAGTACTTGGTAATATTTGGCAACCTTGGAGAACAGCCTCTTTTCTCCTTACTTTTTAAAGAGCTTAGTGTTAAAGAGCATAAAAGTATTATTTTATTTGCAAACGCTATGATTTACAGAAAAAGATAAAAGTGTGAGAAGATATGAGGGCAATAATGCATTCATTTATGCTTGCCTGGTATGCAGTGTCACCTTGCAAATAATAAAAAAAAAAATCTGAAATAAATTGTAGAACATATTACCCTCAGCTCAAACTGCTATGCAAAGCACACATCAGGGGGACATCTTCTGCAGGGGACAGCCAACTAGCTCCCATTGTCATTAACAAAAATCATGCAGCTAACGCCCTGCCTCGAAACCTTATTCCTCAGTGACAAAGAAAAGTGTTAATGATAGCTACAACTGATGCATTTTTCTTTTTAATTGCCAATATTTGAAACTGTTCTCCAGTTACAATCAGTACAGCACAAAATAAAACGATGCTCCAAGATTTAAGAACTGCTCACTTGTTTTCCATGGTGCTGAACACCTGCCTGTGTTTAGGTAAGCACAGGTAATTCAGGAAAAACCCACCACACCGAGGACAAAAGCTGGGGAAGCATGACTACTTATGCAGAATTGCCAATCTCTAGTCTTCTAGGACCCGAGGACAAAGAAAAGGGGAGAGAAGATGAGCAATGTAACCAAGACTTTCTCCGACAGGTGAGGGTATCTGACTAACTGCGAAGATAGAGGCTGACAAGACACCAAAACCATTTTCCCTCTTTTCATGTCAAAGCATGGCAGAATTTGCCCTAAAAATTGAGGAAAACTAGCCACTACACTAGAGAAGGGTAAACTGTTCACTATTAACATTTTAGACAGCATGTGGGGAATCAAAGGGATGGGATGGGATCTAAAACCTGGTAAATTTAGATCGAAATAGTCACAAAACTACACAAACTGAGATTTAGAAACTAGTCTCAAAAAGGCAGCACTAGAAGCCAGAGCCAGTTCAGGGCTTCTTCATGGAGTGCCACCAAATTTGGATTTTGCTGCTCCAAGGTGAGAACAAACTTTCTAAGACAAGATAAACAATTTCTCTTCTTCCCAGAAGAGCTAGGAATACGCATATTTTTTTTTTTCTCCTAATTAGATAGTTACTAACAACCCCTACAGTGTGGCTTGAAATCTCATTATACAATTTTAAAGTCAAATTTTCAAAGTCAGCTTTGATGACTAGTATTTTAACTTTACATGTCCTTTCTGTGAACCTACACACCAGTAAGAATCTGCTTAAAAGTCAAGCACAATCAAACAGTAAGCAGTTATATGTGAAAGACCTTCACTGGGATTCCTTTGCTTCCATAATTTACTTGCTCTCGCCTGAGTACCTTAAATACCTGCCCTGAGTTTAGCATCTGTTTACGTACTTCCAAAAACAGGGAAGACGACCTATGCAGGAGAGGTTGAGTTTGAAGAAGCCCTTTGCTTCTTCAGGGCTTGAAACTGCAGCAAGTAGCTTGCAACAGAAATCCTTTAGAGCCCTTTCTACACAGTGATTCACGAGTGCAATGAGAAGAGATTTATCCCCTTATTGAGCAACCTGTTCCAAGCAGGCAAGGAGAAATCTGCAGGTTTTCAAAAGTCTTAATTATGCTTCTCCTGTTTGGGCTTGCATTTTCTTTTCTGATTTCCACATACAAATCATTTTATGGATTAATTTTCTGTTTCATGGCCTGAAAAGAGACATCTTGACACTTATCCATAAGCAGGAAGACGAGCCATAAAAGGCGAATTGCCACACAAAAATCTATTTAAAAACACCTACTCAGAAGACATGAAGTCTTAAGCAGGAAACCAGAACTTCTGATGACAACACAACTACTGAAAGGCATCCCATATGGTTAATGAAAATATCTTCTATCCTGGGCTCTGATTGCCTGTAGAGCAGCCATTGAGCAAACTTCTGACCCTTTTTTTTTTTTGATGACGATGTGCTTGAGTACCTTAAATATATTAATAAAATTTCTTCAGGTTTTGAGCCCTTACACTCATAAGCTACATAACGCTTTGCAGAGAAACAATGCACTGAGGATCCTGGCAACACTTGGGCTACACAGAGGAACAAAACATACCGCTTCATCTTTTTAGGGAATGTGAGCCCACACAGCAAGGAATGGAGAAAAGACACGTAACAGCAGACAGCTGTTTGAAGTCTGTTGTCTCTGTATGGCTGAAATTTGGTAAGTCAGTGGGAGGCAGAAGTTTTATTACACCTTTTGCTGCTGACCTCTGCTGCAGCTTCTCAGAACCGGGATATTCCACCGGAGCATTAGCATTTCAAAAGCTACCTCCACCTCTTGCCCAGAACAGCACAGAAGCATTAATTAGAGAGATAGCAGAAGACAAATGCGCATACAAAATGAGAGTCGGGCTCTATCTGATGCTTGGTAACCTTTACCAAAAAGTACCCTCACTTTCATCAGATTAACTCAAGGGAGTATTCTCCCATTTCTGCACAATTTAGCTATTCAATGGATGACCCTATTTCATTTTCTGGAACTTGTGATTTTGAAAACAACACACTGCAAAGTTTAATAGAAGTTCTTTTAAGGTTAGTACTAATCGGAAAGGTGAAAGGTCGGCCTCAAGAGCTCTGAAGGAACTGGTGGAAAAGTGTTTAATATAGCAGTGGCCCTGTCTTCAGTGGGCTGGAGCATCACTGCTGTTTAAAGCTTCTGCAGCTCACTTTAATCCCTGTCTTACCATCCTTGCCTCCTCACAGTGTCACCACCTCTACAGACTCAAAGTACCAGTATGGATATTTTAGTTAGCAAAGCCAACAGGTTTACATTTGTGAACACACATAAGCAGCTCTCTCTTTCTGAAGTAAGTTTAGAAGTATTTCAAAAAATCATTTTGGTTAGCAATTTAAATGCCCCTCATAAAGCTCTAATTAAAGAATAAACCCCTCTTTTATAGTTACCTCACATATGGATGAAATTAAGAAACAAAATAAAGCTGCAACTCTCCTGTATGAATAAATTTACCTTCTGATCACAACCTGATGTATTTGGTTGAAATAATTTTTCTATCAAGGTTTTATTTGTTCCATGTTTTTTAAGGAACAAAGACTGAAGGATTGACAAAATGTGTTCAACTAATGAAAAGTCATCTCTCTCTTGCTGTTTTCTTCTGTAAAATGTTTAAACTGCTAAAATAAACAGATAAGTTCATGCCTATGCTCTGCACCTTAACGGACGCAAAAGGATGTCTGGTTGACAGTGACTTGCCAGGCCTAAGTTTTTCTTTCTTTCTGCTGTTCATTAGTGAACAAACCCACATGTAAGGAAACCTAGTAACATGTAAGGAAACCTGTGGCAGTGCCACCCTGGCCACTACACGGGCTGTCTGCTTTCCCAAAGACCGCCTCTCCCGAGTGCAAGGAAACGTGCTAAACTTGCTGTTGACGTCTTCCTTTTGCTTTGTTGCAGTCAGATCCCTCCTCCTGGCAGGCAGCACAGCTCCCAGTGCTCCCCAAAGAAAAGGGCTTTTAAGAAGTTAGCCATCACCACCACAGGGAAGCTCCCTGCAGCTCCCTGGACAGCCTACCTGAAAAGGGGAGAGAGCAGTTACACAGCCATGGTATCCAGTGTAAGGGTGGGAAATGTTCCTCAGGAGGAAAAAACCTGAATTTGGCACTGGCCAAAGCATTGTGCCAAATCCCAAAGTCCTTCTCGTTTCTCAGAGCTTCCTTTGCCCCCCCAAAAGCCCCAGCTGTCACACAGATACTCAGAAGGTAGAATCTTTTCCAGTCTTCAGCTACTGTCTAACGCTGGAGTAACTCACCAGCAGCTAATCGAACCAAGATAACTTACAGAAGCTGAGATCTAGTTTATATTAATTCTTTCATCATTTAGCCCACAGCTGCTAAATACTAATACCAGGAAGCAGGCCATCTCTTCTCAGATGTATCTCACACCTGCGTAGTGGCTACCTAGGCCACACTGTACTCATCTGACCTACCGATATTTCACCTGCAGCTTATTAAACTAATTTTACCAAGGAAAGACTGATCCTAAGCACAACATACAACGGCTATGATAAAAACCAGGGCAGACTCCTGTGATTGTTATCTCTGGCACAGACTTAGCGGTCCTAACTATTGAGAAAGAACCAACAGCAAATATATCAAGGCAGCAAATTTCTGCAAGAGATCAAGATCTGCAAATAATGCTTCCTTCAGATCACGTTAGAAGACACCTACCACTACAAGGTCTTAACAACAGAAACCACTAACCAGCACCAGGAATCTGCACCCATGTGCCAAAATCCTCACTAGGTCCCAATCCTTCAAACCCGCACAGGTAGAGCCTTGCTCAGCACACGCATAACTAGCAGCTCTCCTCCCCAGGGAGAGGGAAGCCTTGCACCAGCTCCACCTGAAATCAGCACAGCTACATGCAAAACAGCTGGCCAGTCAGAATCCACAAGGAGTTCAACACAAACTCATGTTCAGAAGCAAATTTATGCTTATAAGTACACAATTCAGACTTTGACAATGAGAAGAGGATGTAAAATTAATTTCTTGTATTTTACTAGATTTAAAACGGAACAATTTTCCAAATAGTTTTTGCTACCAAAAAAAAGAAAACCACAAAAAAACCCAACAAAGTGTAAGCACGACCAGGAGAAATGAAAAGGGCTCTGTGAAGGGTCTCCAAGGCTACATTGCTACATTGAGAGTGTGGGTGACTGAAGTGTGTATAAATCTGAGCTAGCTTAAAAACAGCTCAGAGACTGGTAGTTACAATGGCAATGGTTGCTGTGATGCTGTGCTTGTTTCCTGGACAATACCAGCTTCAGATATAACATTCTTAGCTGTGTTCAAGAAACAAACATCCCCCTACCACCACCTCCCTCAATCCATTAGTCAAACTGGGGTGCTATATTGTGTTTTCAGTAAAGCAAGTAGGTATGTGCTACTTTTGCTGTTAAGTCTTTAATACCCAGACTGTTGCTGGGACCTATCTACCAAACTCCTACTGTATGTTGCTTAAGCTGGCAGTCATCATTAATGTTTCATCAAAAGCAAGGAAATCGTACTGTGGAGGGAAGGTTTTAAGAGAACCTGAGCCAGCCCTCCAGTTTGTATCTGCAGCATTTAGTTTACTGTCACTAGTATTTAGAGCACAAATGATAGCATTTAGATAACTACCTATCTGACAGATACCAAATCCAGGCAAGTAAACATATAGATATAGTGCTTATTCATAAATGGCATTCACAGAAAAAACTGCACACGAGTGAGGCATTAGAAACATTACAAACGTACACATGATATTATAGAGTTCTCTGTTCCCAATTCTCCCCCTCCCCAATCCTTTTCCTTTCCCCCTTTTTGTCTATGTGGATTAAAAAAACTCTCAGACAGAAAATACCTCCTTCTGGGTAAGAAGTGCATAGTCCGAAGGGCCCTCATCTTGGGCTCTGTACAAGTAATTTTCTATCAAGCAGAGTAGCTGAGAAAAAATCTTTTAATGTAAACTCTGATGCTGTTGATGCCCCGCTTACTGTATTTTAACAATACCCCCCATACAAACTTCACAATTTATTATGATTAAAAAAATATTTATAAAACCCTTAACTGCTATCTTACTAAGTTCTATTATTGTCATTACCACTTTCATTTAATCCTTTATTAAATTTCAAGACACTAATTAACTTTTCTCATAGAATCAGAAATAGATCTTAAGGACACAGATCTACCTATAAATAATACAAATGCAATGATGAGCTCTTATTAAAAGCTATTCCCTTTATATACAGTGATAGTAGTTGTTCGTCAGGGAAGACATTCAGAGGTCTGATATCCCTGCCATAGGAGAAGGGAGTGGAGAACTCTGAACGGATGCAGCATTGGAAATGCTTTGGAAATGACTGGACACAGATGAGTTGAGAATCAGACACTCTGAATTAGTGTGTATTGAGAAGCTCTAGCAGTAGCCCGAAGACCACCACGGGTGATATGATGTAATGTAACTGTCATCAGAGATGTCATTTAATAGAAGAGTGAGGTTCTGGATGACAGTGTGGCCCATTCCTTCAGTGTGAAATTCACTACTAAATATTTTTTTCCACGGATTTTAATACTGGCAGGTCATTAATTCACAGGTTTATAAGTTTTTGAAAAATGTGCAAAGTTGGGAGGAATAGACTCATCTGCCTGATAACGAGGAAAGAGACCCATATTTTACTGGAATGACAGAAACACTGTCACTGAAGTGACTTTTAAAATTGTCGTCAGAGAGAAACGGAAAGTCCTCCAGAAGATTAACAGAGAATTGTATTTCATTGTAAGCAAAACCATCACCTAAATCCTAGGTTGTTAAGCATCTATTTAAGCTCAGATGCAAAACAAGCCTGCACCAGCCGGTTAAAGCCAGCCAGCGAGTAACAAACAGAAATTTGTACTTACATGCTGATAAAAAGGCACAAAGACTTTGGACCATTCCCACCTTCAAATTCAGGTCTGTGTGCTCTAGGTGCGGCACACCTACTCTCTTTCTAAGGTAGCAATGGCTGGTGGGGTTCACACCGCAGCAGGTTTTGGGGATCCCATCACCAGTGTTTTTGGCAATGTAGCTCTCTAACTTCCTAAACACCACCTCCCTTACCTAGGTCCATGATGGAGAGGGAGGTGGTGAACACAAACTCTCCTCTCTGAGCTGTGGGACCACAGCTAGGTCCAAGGCCCGAGACGGGCAGGCTGCAGCAGCAGTGAGCCTCAGCTTTTCCAGAGGCCAGGCTGTGGAATCGAAGAGCGATTTCTTTTCAGCTGTAGTCCTGGCTGATGTCGGTATGTGGAAGGGCTGATGTAAGGTAGAAGGATTCTCAACTTTTACAGAATTTTACAAAATGCAGGTTCCTAGATTCATGCCTAGGCTTTGTCTAGCCCAAGAATGAGTAGGTGCGAGCAGTTTTCCCCATCCCTTTCTTTCACAAGGTGGGAAAAGCAGTTTACAAATGCAGCTTTCAGATGAAACAAAAAATTAAAATAATTAAAATTATTTTTAAAACACAGAGGTAAGGAATTAAAACTACAACCTACCGGTAACCCATGCTTTTGTTCTCCAGATTCCTATAATATGTTCAGTCACCAAAATCATTCACTCTTCAGAGATAACAGAGTGGAGCAAGCCAGTGTATGAACGTCTGAATCAGCTGATTTACAACCATGGTTGGGCAAAAAAAAAAAAAAAGGGAAAAAAATCTACGTTTGGATTGACAACTTGTCTGTGGCCCTGTGCCAAGATCCTGCCTAATACACTTGAACGTGCTGAAATATTAAACCCCAGAAGCACAAGGACTAAAAGGGAAATTTTGATGAGCTCTTAAACAGGGTCATGAATATGATTGTATTTCTGCTGGCGCTACTGAAAGAAGTCAAAACTTGCCACGGCTTTTCCAGTGTGAACGTGACAAAGAAAGCACTTTCCCTCTGATTAAAAATGAGATCCTGCAGAATGGGGAAGGCATCACCCTCCTGATGAAAGCCCTCTTCAGCATGTCAGGAATGCTATTAGAGTTCTCAAAACCACTCCCGAGGTGTATTACGATCACATATATGCATGACAGCGCTGACCACTTAATCCCCCTTCTGTCATAGGCAAGTTGGAGAATAAAAATTACACTGACACCCAAGGGTATTTTATAATAGAATATGAAATAAAATAATAAATTTGCAGATGATTTTGGCTTTGCCTCGTGATACTGCATTATACACCAAATATTCCTGGCCTCTCATTCATTACTATTTAATTACAACAGAATACCTTTCTTTCAGACTTAATTAACCTCTGGAAGGAGTTTGTGACCTTGGGACCCTCCTGCACACTTGAAACGTGCTGTTAGAGTATTGCTCTGCCAGGAAACACTTCCTTTAATGCTGATATTTAATGAAATGCACAGGTTTTTATGGGGAACACATGAAATATGAGAACCCTGCATGTGGTCACTTAATGAACAAGAGCTAGAGCATAGCAATTAAAATCATAAATCGATACTAGATTAACATTAAAAGATGCTGCAAGAGTTTCCCCAGAGGACAGGCTCATTACAGTAAACACGATCATGGAAGCTCTTCCCTATTACTTTCACTGTGGGGCAGAGAGGAGGGAGTACGGAAACAAAGAGGGATTTGCTTATGTAATTCCTATTTGTTTAAGCCCGCAGAAGCTTAAGTGTCCCACCAAGCCCAATGACAGTGTAGCACAGTTCCAGCTCCCGTCTTTGTCAGAAATTGCTGTTCAATTTGAAACGCTTTGACTCTAAAAGGAAATCAGAGAGCAGCAACCTTTTCACAAGATGAGAGGCAGAACCACAGCCTGTGCAGTTGCTTTCATTGCTTTGCTGCAAAGCTTCGAATGATGGATCAATGTTGGCCCCTTGGTGCCCATCAGAGTGGATGCTTGCAGAGGGGGCACGGGTTCAGTAAGTCGCTTGCTAGCAATGTTAACTCTTCAGAACAGATTCTTCATCATCCTGAGAATTCCTTATGAGAGCTAAAACCCCCATCAATCCATGCATGCTCCTCACACCATTCCCTCCTGTACAAACACACCCCAAAATCACCTTATGCAGAGTTTTCTTTTTTCCTAAAATTAAAAGCATCAGAAAGAAGAGATATTGACACCCACATCTGTCACTTTCTTAATTAAAAGTATTTGTTGTCAAACCTCGCAGATGATGTTTTAACAAAAAAAAAAAGGCACTGAATTGTTCACTGACTCTTTTTCAGTTGTATTTTTGGGACAGTCTGTCTTTCTCTCACCACTCAAAATACCTTAATGCACACAATTCCAATCTGATCTGTCACCGGCATTTAACATGCCTGCTGCAGCTTATAAAATTAGAAAACATCAATCCTCCCACAGATACTGCTGGAATTTGCAGAGGCAAATCACATTTTTGTCTTTACTACTATAGAGCCTTCCTTTCTTTCTTTCTTGTGACAGAATAATGGTTGCTCCACTGGAGTTATTAGCCTCGTTTATTCCAGAGACTTTTCTCCTTTTCAGCTTTAATATAAAAAAAATTTTCACTCCCTTCCCATCCTTTCCCTTGTACCCTATGTTTCTCCCTCTCTTCCAATTTTTGCCTTTTTTACATTATGCATGTGCCAATTGTCACCTAACCTGTTTAGCTCTCCTAAACACCGAGGCAAAAGCCCTGCTGACAAAGAAACAGAGACATTCAGAGGTCTGTTGCATCAGCGCGTAAAGACCACGGGATTTCAAGCCCTTGCAGAGTAACTCCACTTCTGCACAGAGGAGATGACAACCACAGGCACTGCTCTCAAAGCTCTGGCCCACAGCTGGCTGACCAGCACTCTGAACAATGTCATTGGACTTTAACACACACCAACTGCAGGGGGAAAAAAAAAAAGGGAAAAAAAAAAATCACTCTACTACCCACTCACGTGCTTAGGAAAAAAAAAAAGCCAACCTAAAAATCCTACTACCCTCATACTAAATATTTTGAGCTACACCTGAATACCAGATACCAGTCTTTCCTTTATGCCGAAGAAAAAGACAAAGGAAGTCCAAAGGCGCACCCTTTTATCCACTGCCATTGCTACCCACTGTGTCATTGTTTTGTACATCAGGCACTCTAAAAATACACCTTTTCTAACCCGCTGATCCTTATCAATCTTCTTCACTGGCATCCAATTAGCTGTCTCCACAGTAATGGGATAATCCAGTCTCAAGCTGCAAATCCCTAATACTGCCTTCAGTTAGACAGTCACTCTTCTTTATACAAAATGCTTATAATGGATAAATGAAGGAGAACAGCTGTAAGGTTATTTCCTGCTTCTATTCTTTTTTACATGCCAGACACCTTTTACACAGAGATCAAGATGCTTAAAAACACAATGAAGGAAATATGGAGCAAACTGCAAGTACATGTGTACTCTGTCTGATCCAAAACATCTTATCTATACATTCCCGTTAGCCACATGACATGGACACCTTGAATGGGCCACTCTGCTTTATGTCAAAAGAAACTTATTCCAGATGGAATTTCTTAACAAACAGGGAAAGCCAGGCAGTTTGAGAGTCAAGCAGCTTGTGTAGGTGGGATATCCCTCAAGAGTTACTAGTCCAAGAACAATTTATTGCTATAGGATGAATTTCATTCCTGGTGTCACTACTTCCAAAGACTATGCTAAATATTTTGATCACTGTGTGGGCACCACAAAGTAATTCTGAATACAATAAGCAGTAACAATTTCCAACTATTGCCAATGCTTGCTTCGAACCTGAAATCAGAGTAATAGATGCTCAAACACTATTTACACAATTAAAAGTTGGTTTTGGTTTTGTTGTTTTGGTTTTTGTTTTTTTTTTTTTTTTAAAGCACAAGAGAGAAAAATGGATTATGTCCCAGTCTCTGGAGGACCTGGTTACTGACAAAGTAGCAGCGAGAGTCTCGCTCTTGCTCCATTCGTTTCACAGGCTGTTGGAACAGTACCAAATTGCTGAAAACATTAGATCCAGCTGTGGCAGTTTCCCTGCTTGCAGTCACCATGGAGAAGTGATGCATCACGTAAAGCATTAATTACATTGCAAGAATTCAGGGCAATGTATGGAGAGGGTGTAATTGCTTAGACATCCAGAGCTTAATCCCTTCCCAATCAAGTCAATAGGAGATCCTGAATGCATACAAAAGGTGATCTGGGTCCCTATTTGGCAAGCACAGGCCTTATCTATTCCTGTGTTGTTACATTAAAGAAGAAAAACTAAGTAACACTAAAAAAAAAAACAACCCAAAACCTGTGTTTAAAACCTCTGCTGAAGTTGCATGGAATCTTAGTTTTCCGTCATTCACCAAGTGCATTTCAAAATCCCAAACAAAACCAAAATCTAATTTCTAGCAGAATCTGCATGTAGTGTGCCCACAGAGACAGTCACTGGTCAGTTTTGGTTTGTTTTTTCTCTCTCTAGAATAACACATAAATTTCAACCATGGTGAGCTGTATTCATTTTAAAGTATTATTTGTTTGACCTTTTTTATTTTGCAGTCAATTTAGTTCAATATTCATCGCTACTCAGAGGAATAAACCAGGACATCAGTCCAAACCCAATAAAAGCTGTGAGTTTTTTACTTGAATGCATCTCTTCCTTAGTCCATTTCAGTACTTTCTTTATACAGTACATGCATATGTACCTATTTGAGCTAAAAAGAATTACTGCAGGACAGATGTACGTTTATTCTGAATGTGTTCATGATCAGACTGCCTCACACCAGACAGGTATTTTGGTGGTATTCTGAAATTGTCATCTAGCCCTTCATTTACAGCTCTCTTCTCTCACCTCTCTGAAGTTCACTCTTCTAGGCCTATCTTTGCAGCACTAATCTGTTCTTGAGGTACTTATATGTACACAAGTGCTTACAAAAAGATAAGTAAGATGGAAAATGGTTGCAAGCAGAGGCATTGCCTACGGCATACAGAACAAGCTCACTCTGGTATCAGAAACCATCCTACTACCTTAGTGCATGTTTTGGCCCAAACACTCTCTATTGCTTAGAGCTAATGAGCCAGAGCTGAATGATGTGCTGATACTGGTCCAGAGTTCTGCAGAGACACCAAAACCAGTTTGCAGATAGAATCTAGACTTGCTCATATGGAACATCCCACACAGGTAGAGAAGCATCATAAGACAACCCCAGTGGACCTTCATGCATCTCCATTTATTTTAAGACACGCTGTAACCTTGGATCCAATCTACCTTATCAGTTTCACATCCTGCCACATGATCAGACATCATTCTGCTCAATTATTTGGGATCAGTAGGCAAGATACTTCTGTACAGATTATGCCATTTCCAACTGCCTTTTTACTATCTTTTAACATCACTGCCCCCTGTATTTTCACTTGTTATCCAAAGAGATCTTTCTTCCCTTGCTCAAAACTCAGAATTCTCTACATTTCTCTATAATTGACATTCACTGTGGTTTTCAGGTACGTTGCCTAAAACTTTTTAAAAGTAAAGTCTGCATGCAAGACAGAGACAGCAAATTACCTCTTTTTAAAAAATACAACTAAATCAAGGCATTAGAAGACTTCCCCCGCCTCCCATTTTGCAAAAACAAAGCCCAAACAGGTACCTAAATAAGGCTGGTAGTATGTTGCTTGCAGAGGAGTGTGCACACCCAAAAGTGTGATTTTTATATGAACTATGAGTTGAAGAAGAAGATTTGAGTTTCTCTAAATATAAATGTATCCAAGAGCAGCTTTGGAGGTGTACATATTATCCAATTGCTTGAGCAAATTATTTCCAGTAGCAGAACAAAACTGGCTCTATGATGTCTCAGGGCTCTAACATTTTACCGAGGATTAATCCTTGTGTCTTCAATTAGATGGAGCTGCCTGGCAACCTTACCTAGTCCAAATAATTAATCAATGCTCAACCCATGTGGATGGCTTTGCAACTGGTTCTGCAGCTTTTGCTCCACGGCTTGTCCTTGTCAGAAGAGGCAGAAAGTACTCATCACTTGGCCCTAAAGAGTTAACTTATTAACTATTCTCATTTATCAACTGTAATAAGTAGCCTTGATCATAGTTCAAGAACACAGTTCCTTGTTCTTGATAGCATTTTCTGTGAAAACAACTGTGGCACAAAACATTTTAAAATGAAAAGCTGAAAGAGTCCATTTGTAAAACGGAAACACTCTTGGAATACAATTAGATTAAAAAACAAATCTTAGCAGAAGAACTAGGAAAAATAGTTTAAAGATAAATGGATTTATATTTTAAAGTTTTACTTCTCATTATATTCTATAATACATAAAGGCCCCTATTCGCAAGCTACTGGCTTCACTAACACTAAATTTAAACAGATTTGAAGTATACAATCATCTGTTCTCAAAATAAAGGTGCCCATTTGAATGCAAATTGTTAAAAGTCAGAACTTCTGGCTTTCACATATTTATAAAAAGAGAGCAGAGTCTACTGAAGAAAGAGAATAGGAAAGAAAAGCAAGAAATAAACATCCAGAATACGTTTACGCTCCAACAATCACTAATAAGTTTACTGAAAGAGCATTTTAGAGACAGCAAAAACTAATCTGAATAATTTATCTACGGGTGTTATTTGTGTTCAGTCCCATTATGTAATATTCTGTAATTTGAAGTCACCTGGAAGGGACTATATCAGCTCTCTCCAAGAATTTTCTAGACTATGAAAAAAAATAGCCAAAAAAGTGAATAGGTGCTATAGCACTAGTAATCCTTTCCTAAATCTCTGAAGGGCAACAGTGCAGATCAGTCAACTTTAAGGTCATTTATTAGCATTCATTTTAAGGCATTGATAGCACATATATTTCTGTGCTCCCAGACTGAACGCTGATCTTGGCGTTTTTCTCAGTCTTATCAGAGCTTCTTTCAAATCTAAGATCGCTTTTGCCATGTTCAATATAAAGTTCATATTTTAAATTTTAAATGACAAGTACTATTGCAGCAAAGACTCATCCTGGTTTAAGGCTTGTAAGAACTTTCTCGTTTTGCTTTGTTTCAAACACAGGAAAACTCCCATCGCCCAGCCCGCGCCAAACGCTTGTAAAAAGTATTGCTCCATAAAAGAAAGCATTGCCTGCCTAATCCTTCATTTCTATGGATATTCAGAGATCCAAAAGAAACACAGGCATACATTTCTCCCTAACACTACACACAGAGCCAGCTTTCTCTGGATCCTGAGAATTACTCCTTAGGCACAACAAACTGAAACACTATAAAGTGCAGAGTGCTCTTAGGCCAGCTCAGGACTCTTTTCCAAGCTGCCTTCTCCAGCGGTGACTCAATGCACAGATACTTTATCACTACAGAGTCCTAACTTCTAGCACAGGGGTGGCCATAAATGATTTTTACCATGTCATAAAGCCAGAAATCACCCAGATGGAGATGACATTCCTCTACTTACAGTACACTAGGGGCACAGATACAGCTATTTGAAGAAGAAGCTGAAGCAATACAAGCCCTCTGATTGAGAGACCTGGGATTAACTGAAGTGTCCCTATATTCTCCTTTCCTCAGCTACTTTTTTTCCCGTTTTTTCCAGAATTACTGGTCTGGACAAATCGTGACCCTTTATCTTCCTGGTTGGCAATTATAACTTGGCTTATGGTGCTCTTACTGGGACAGCACAGTTTTATGGGCAGAGCACCTCACTGGCAGCCAGTGTCGAACTGTCCATCTGTTTTGTATTTGCTCATCACTCTTTCTCCCCAGACTTTTGTCCTGGTCCTTCTCATCTACTCTCTAACAAGATTAGGATCATTCTAGAAAAGAAGAGTCTCACACTTTGTTGATGTGGCTAAAACAACAGGGTCCTACTGCCGCCTTTGAATGTCTTGAGGTATCAAAAAAAAAAAAAGAAAACGTGGATTTATGCCAAAATGTGCAGGTACCTGGAGTGCTAATGGAGATCAAGTCTGCCTCCACCTAGGACCTACTATTCCTTATTAAATACTGATTTCAGGAGGAATGGTATCTGGCCCTTTTATAGGCTCAGCTTTTAATAAGGAAGTATCAGAAACTCTGATGAGACTACATGAACAAGGACAGCATTTTAGCCCCTCTTAAGGGCTATATGGCCGCATTTTAAAGGTGACTGACGGAGAATCTGAGATGATTCGGTAACTCACTGGATGACTTTGAGCAAACTGGGAACAAAACAAAGGTCTTGATTCCCAGTTCTCCATTTTAACCAGTAGACTGTCACTCTTACTCTAGATGAAACCTGGTACATCTACCTTTGCCACTTGTGAATCATATCCAGAAGTTCCACCTAAGACTGTTTTTCTTTTTTACTCTTCTCCTGTAAAGAAAGCAGGGTCCTGTACTAAGGCAGTAACTTACTTTCAGTGCCTCCTAAAATAAAAGAAACAAGGCATGCATGCATCCATGTACACATATGTACATCAGGGATGAAAAGCTAGCCATTTGATAGCTTCTGTAAGAGTATGATGAGACTAAGCCTTCTTTCTAATAGAGGTCTAACTTTCAGGAATCACAACAATGGGCAACACTGCCACCTCCCATCATTATTCGTTATAAATATTACTATTATTCTACTATTCCCATCTTGACTAGCAAAAGCAACAAATGCAACATAAAGAGTAACTTAATCTCAACTAAATTCTGCTAATATTTATAAGGCCATGTGCCTTTTTTTTTTTTTTAAATCAGGTGATAATCCACTGTTGGATTTTCAGGTTAAGGAGATGGTGGAAAAGCCCTTGTCCATTTTCTGTTATGGTTTATGGAATATAGTAGTAACTACAATGAGAAGCACCTCCAAGTAAACCTAGGTGTAAAACAGCTTTTACAGCTGGTTGCTGATGTCTCCCTCAAAATATATCTCCACTTTGTGTGATCTGCAAAACACAGTACTTCTGCCCCTCCTAAAATTCTCAAGTGAATGCAAACTATTGGCTATGCAACTCCCAGATTCCTCCTTTGCAGCATGTGATGTCTAACTGAATAGAAATAAAGCACTACAGTGACTTAGTCAATAACTCCAGAAGAATACATACTCCTGGTCTGGCTTTATACTGCTGTTTAATATCAAGAGGAATCCAGCAGTAAAAAAAGCACCAATGATTTTCACCTCTCATCACTTCTGTGAGCATTTGATTCAGAGACCCAATAAGCCTGATATGCCTAATGATGTTATTGCACTAGTGCTTTCAGGAAACACCTCCCAATACAGGAAGCTAATCTTGGTTTAAATTGAGGGCTGAATCTATGAATATCTCTTGATATTCAACTCTTGATATCTCAACTCTTCATTGTTTCTGAAACAAACTTTGAATTATATTTACAGTGCACGGCTACTGGAATAAAAACGTATGTGAAAATGTAATTTGAGTGAAACTAATTGAATTGAAGATATAAATGAAAAAAGCCAAGAACTAGATGATCTTCATGTATCTTGAGAATTTCGCATCTGCACTACCTGAAACAAACACATTACGTAACTCCAAATGGACTCACCTTTCCAAACACTGAGAGATAAGTTGCTTTGGTTTTTTTGAATTTGTTGATGCCCAGCAGTTTTCTGAAGTAAGCTAGGATTTAAAAATGGATCCCAAGTCAGGTATTTCCTAAAGGACCAGACTGTGGCTAGGGATGGGTTTTCTGAACACTCCTGCAGAATTTATTAGGATAAACTCAAGATCCTGATTTTGATCTTTAAACACTGCTACAGTTTTTAGGTCAGGCAAAAATGTCTGATGTAAAAGATTTCCTTAAGCCATTTGACAAACAAAGCACTGCCTCAGCTTTCAACTTTCTTGGCTTTCAGACTGTATTCCCTCAATTCAAAGAACTCTTCACCACCAGCAGCAACAGGAAAGCCATTTCAAATAGTTTTGACCTCACAGTTTCAGAGGCCAATTTTTTTTTAAAACATTACTGAAACATACCCTTATATCAACATTAATAAAGAAAAACCTTCACATGTTAACTATCTCACATCCACCCCAAAACATACAATTAATAGATTTTAAAGACAAGAAAAGACCATTGCACTCTTCTACTATAACTCTATACTCAGAAAATCTCATTCAATGTTTTCTGCATCAGTGGCCTAAATTTTGCCTGAATATAAGATAGCTTAAAAACAATATCCAGTTTAATCTGAAGAGTTCAAGCAAAGAATTCCTCTCAACCCTACATTAAGCTACATCAATGGCTAATTACCTTCATAAGTACCCTATTTCTAATCCAATATGGAACATAGTGAAGTATATATGAATTTCTCACTCTATAATCCTATTAGGGAACCACTTTTCTATGAGTAGAAGGTTATTCAGGAAACAAGACAAAAGATGTCATTTTACATATGGGTATTGCTAGCTGTTGCCCGACTGTTTCTTTTTTTATGATCTTGACAATGGAGACAGTGGTTTCTAAGATTAGGCAAATTCAGTGTAAGTTATAAATAGCCAATTGAACTAGCCAACAAAAGGAAGACAGGACAGCTGCTGAATTGGCACCACTAACCCTAATTCAAAGGTTAAGCCTATTGCTTCCTTTTCAAACTTTGGAGGCAAAATAAAGCCCTGGAGAATGCATGCAGCATAATGAGTTAGAGATCTGTGTGCAGTTGCAGAGCTACAATCTTTTGGGATCACGGAAACATGGATGAAGTGTTGCAATGAGAGCATGCAGGCTCTTTAGGAAAGACAGGATGGGAAGATGAGGAGGAGGAGTTGCCCTTTATGCGAGAGAGCAGCTGGAGTTCATGGAACTCTGCCTGGGGATGGATGAAGTTGGGGAAGCAAAAGCCCAAATGGAATTGAATCTGGCCAGGGATGTCAAAGACAATGTGAAGGGCTTCTAGAAGTACATAGGTGACAAAAGGAAGACTAGCAAAAATGTGGGTCCGTTGCTTAATGAGACAGGGGACCTGGTCATACAGAACATGGAAAAGGCTGAGGTCCTGAATGCCTTCTTTGCCTCAGTCTTTACTTGCAAGACCAGCCTTCAGGACTCCCAGGCATCAGAGACCAGGGAGACTGGAGCAAGGAAGATATACCCTTGGTGGAAGAGGATCAGGCAGGGAATACTTAAGCAAAGTGGACATATATAAGTCCATGCGCCCAGATGGAATGCGAACATGAGTGCTGAAGGAGCTGGCTAATGTCATTGCAAGGCCACTCTTGATAATCTTTGATCAATGATGGTGACTGGCAGAAGTGCCCGAAGACTGGAGGAAAGCAAATGTCACTCCTGACTTCAATAAGAGCAAGAAGGAGGACTCAGAGAACTACAGGCTGCTCAGGCTCATCTCAGTCCCTGGGAAGGTGATGGAGCAGCTAATTCTGGAAACCATTTCCAGGCACGTGAAGGAGAAGAAACTCCTCAGGAGTAGTCAGCATTGGAAAGTTTGTGATATGCCTAAATTTATTCATTGATACTTACAAGTACAAAACTCAGTAAGTATAAGCTGTAAAAGCTGTACAATTAAGAGTTCTATTTTCCACTTTAGCTTTTCAACACAAAGCCTAGGACATAGAAGAGTTTGTTAAATCCGAGTTAAAGAAGTAACACCACCTTGTACAACCAATACCCTTGATTAATTCTGACTAAATGGCTTATTTAAATCCTTGGGCGGGGAGGGAGGGGTGTCACTGAAAGACAAACTTCATGTATCAATCTGTATTCCTGAATATAAGTTGCTTCTAAAAAGACTTTTTGAGGTCCATGCTTGAAATTTAGCAGCTACATCAACTGGAAATGTTTACAAAATTTGTTCCTAATGTTCAAACACACATGTAGAGCTTCTTGGAGCTGCCTCCCTGCATGCCCGGTTCAGAGAAGAATTATATAGTAGCAACTGCATTTTCATGCATCACCTAAGTTCACCTCATGTGTGTTTTATATGTAGAAAATGCTACATCAAAATACACAACCATTTTTCAGTTTCACTGCTACTCTCATACTTTATACAGTTCACAGAAAGAAACTGGATGTGTAGCAAAAGTGATGTTCTTAGTGATTGTAGGCAACCCACCTCATGTCATACAGTAAGTCTGATATACTGAAATACTAAACAGAACCCCAGAAAGCCAGTGTTTTTTATGATAGGATTACCCTTCCTCTTATAGAGCCCACCGCTCCCCTCTTTGACCTGAAGCTCTTAATGTTGCAAAACCTGAGTACACGATGGACTTGACATCTCTCTGGAAAATAGCATCTGAGACACAAGTACTAATGATTGCTTTTACAGATGCCAATACGATGATAGTTTTCGATGCATCTTCACCTTCATATACCCCAAAGCCAGTGACACACAGGTTAATCGATGCCTTAAGATTTAATCAGAAAGTGTTGAGAAAGAAGTTGCTGTAATGTGATGCAGATAAGCAACAACCTAACTCTGAAGTAGGTAGCAGTGTTTCATAGCAATTGAAGGAAATACACAACAGGATAGGCAAGGCAGACGGAATAAGGCAGAGCAAAAAACACATAAAGATCACTACCTTACCTTTAACTCTGATTAGCTGCAAATGTTTAGCAATCAAGAATAGTTTAGCAGTAATCCTTATTTGTAAGTGGGAACGGATGTTAACAAAGGAAAAACATAATCTAAGGAAAATAACCTTTCTGGGCTGTAGAGCCAGAGAGAGAAAAGCAACAGAGCACAGGAGTCCGTCCCTTCTTCCCTCCTGCCTTTCCTCTGTCCCCAACACCGGCAGCTCCCAAGGAGCTCTAAGGAAAAGTTATCCAGCCCTTTTGGTTACTCTTCCTACCCCTCCTGCTCTAGAAGGTAATTTGTTTTAACACATCATTGAAAAAAACAGCATGATTTCTCCTCATTAGTAGTTACAAAAATGAAGGTTTTCTTGGGTTTGTTTGTTTGCTTGTTTCTAAACAAGAATAATTGCAATTCAGATTTGTTGAGCTAGTTTTTACAGAAACTTATGGGAAAACCAACCAAACACATCATCAAAATGACACCACAAACACAGATGAAGACATATAAGATCTTACATACGTTAATATCATGACCTGAAGTCCCATTGCTAAGCCAGCCTGCGCAGTGCTATAGAGAGGAAGGCGAGAGCTTCCTTTGTTTGATGGGAGTAGGTGAACCACTCAAGCACAGAAACAAGTCAAGACACCGATGGAGAAAACAGGAAACCGATGGAGGCAGGAAATGGGGGGCCCTTGAATCTTCTCTTGCTGCTTTTCATTCAATGGCATAGCCCGACTTAAAACGAGAAGCAAGTTAAAAAATTGTTCAGCACTGGCTAAGTCTCTTGTAGAGCATCTCGCCTGGCTTCAGCCACAGGACTTTAGGATAGATATGGACTAACTGAAGAGAGGCCAATAAGAGCAATAAGAAAAGATGACCAATAAAGAAAGACCAAACAAGCTGGGTATATTTTAGCCTAAAGCAGAGGAAGCTGGATGGGGGAGGGGCGAAGCTCTCACTTGAAGATTTTTTAAGAACCATCCTATGCATCAGGAATGGAACAGGTAGGTTTGTCTTCACCTTAAAGCAGAGGGAAAGAAGGATGGATGTCTTGAGGTCATTTCTAGCCCTATATTTTTCTAGGATTTGGAAATGGACCCTTCAAAATAGCAACAGCTACTTCACTTATCTCCAAAGGAAGACACCCCTATAACAGTCCTATATTGCAAGCTGTCCTTTTTCCAGAATGTTATAATTTATTCCCATTCTAAAAGATTCTTCACGCTGCCAGAGCAGCAGAAAGACACTTTGGTGTCACTGAGAGTCAAGCCCAAAATACCAATCAAGTTCTTTATTTATATCTCTTGGATATAATAATCTCTCTAGAATTAAAGGAGTATAGTTTTTATTGATTTTATTGATACAACACAATTAGATATCAGGGCTTTGAATAAAATAGAGTTTTAAACAGAAGGTTAAGACAGCATTAAAAAAATGATTAGCATGTCAGTAGAGTCTGAGCAGACAGCTCTTTAATAACACTGGACAGGGAATGTAAGGGAAAATACTTCAGAGAAGTAAATGAATATTCTTTCCAGCAGAATGATTTCTTTAAAGACAAAAATAAAAATTATGCAGGTCTTTTTTTTGTTTCAAAAGAATCATTTTGAAGGCAAAATATACCTACCCAGAGCAATTAAGATGATAAGAAGAAAGGTAGACAAAAAGAATACGCCAAGGGCCAAGTACGTAAGACTGAAAGAACTATTCAGTCAAGGTATAATCATCCATTTTCCCCGGAATTATATTTATTTAATATGAACATAAAAGTATGCAGAAGAGATGAATGGGTTACAGGAGAGGGTAAAAGGCAAGCTCTAAAATGTTCTGTGGAAAGCATCACCGTTATCAAAGAGAACTGCTTGCTGCAAGTCAAACAGATTTCTGTTTGAATTCAAGATTAAGTTGTGCATGGCTCTGTGAGCAACTACTAGTAGAAGAGAAATAGGAGTATTCCTTCTGTAACCTTCTACAACCCTTAACGGTGCTTGACAGACTCCAGTCTCGGTTTTAGCAGTTGTAGATCTCAGCCATCAAACTTCTCACAGGTGACAAAGGAAGAAATTTTAAGTTAACTTTTTCAGACTACAGTCTTCCTCTCCAAGTCTGGTCTTTACTTTGAAGGACAGGAGGAAACTGAGCTTCCCCTGGCCTCCATCATACACTTGCCATGAGAGGAAAAACAAATATGTATCAGATTTTGCTGTATGAACAAATTGATCGTAAGTTTGTAAGTTCTACCAAATACCTGTCTCATTCTTTTGCCCTGAGAGTCAGCTTTATTTATTTATTTTCTTTCATGAAACTATTTATTTAGGGATTCTTGCTCAAAACAACTGAAAATCCTAAAGACAAGCACAAAGGATCCTTAGAAACCTCAGATTACACAGCATTCCATGGTTCCACTACAAAAATGAGAAACCACTGGAATGCAGTATTTTGCATTGCAATCCCAGCTCAACACTTCTGGGGTAGAAACCTGGGATATTTTACAATTTTAAATGCCATAACAGAAAACAAAAACATGTTCTCCTTTCAGTTGTATTTCCTCACCTAGCATAGACATTTATAGATAACCTCTGTACTGGTCTTTGGTCATGTATGATGCCCTGACGCTAATTTAGAAATAATTCAGAAAGAGAAGTAGACTTCCTATTTTATTACCCATCTCACTTCACAAAGCAAACAGATTTCCTCTAAGGCCTCGCAAGAAGAATGAAGAAACACTTTGTTTCAGCTCCTGGTGAGAGACATCAGATGTTCCTCTAGTCAACCCTTGCTAGGGTTTTTTTCAGAGGCTGTATCAAAGGCCTAGCTCTGATGGATGCATAAAATAAGGCAGACCGAGAAAAGAGCTTTCAAGAGGAAAAAAGACCAGTGGGCTTAAGGAAAAGAAGATATTTCAGGTTACCTGTGTGTTTTAAAAATTGTAGCTGGGACTAAAAATTAAAGATAACGTGGAGAAAATATTATACTACCTGCCACAGTTCATTAAAGTACCGGGCACAGAGCAGGCAGCTACTACAGTAACTGAACAGATCCCGTTCCTCTATATTTTACTTTCATTGAGAAGAGATGACTTCAATGACTTCAAGTTTATTGTTAACATACCTGTCCTGGCTTCCTTCTGTGATGTGATAGAGAAGATTGGCACCTCCATCAGCACAAGCTCTCAGTGCAGCTGCAAGTGAAGAAACAGAACATCAATGTATTGGCATTACAGACAAAAAACCACAACCAGTTACTCCATTACTGACATTTCTGTGTAAACTCAAGTGTTCGTTGCAGTGTAGGGAATAAACTTGAGATCTCATATGGCTTTTGGCTTCCTATACTTGACTACTTCCCTTGTTTCTCTAAGTAGACATTTGAACTGGTTTTATCAGACTAGTGCCAGTCTTCATGTGACTGTGCCACTGTACTGTCCAAATAGCTTATTTCTGTCTATCCTAACCTGCTGCCCAGTCAGCTTAAACTACATGGGGGGCAAGTATTCAAAACCTGAAAAGGGCCCATCCTCCATGTGTGGGCATGTACTTGTCTAAAGAAGTGGGAACTTGCACCTTAAACCTAACGATCTTCTCACCCAGGTAAAAAGTTCACAAGGGTGGCTCTATAATGACCTGCATAAAAACTGGAGGGCAGGAGGGGAGCGCGGGGAAGAATAGTTAGGCATGACAATACCTGTTTTCTCTTTTTTCCCCCTCCTCTGACACAAAAATGATAACTCTACTACAGTTCCTATACTGTTCCACAGACTGTTTGAATCATCTGATATAAAGCAGGTGGGTTAGGTCTTGGCTTTAAATCTTGAACTATCCGGGTACAAAAGGAACAAAACCACAATAATTTTCAGTGCTACCACATAACTTGGGGACCGCAAAGGGCAGGTGCCAGTAATTCCAATTGATTTAAACAAGCAGAGACACGCTCTTCTCTTTTGATCCCTTTGTTTATATAGCCTTAAGTCAGAGAAAAGAGAAAAGTCTAACACTATTATTACAAAATCAGATATAAATTGGTGTATTTTATTCATAAGCATCCCTAATAATCATCATTTAACTAACACACAGTTCTTTCATGAGGGTTTTTAAATATGATAAGCTATTAAAGATTGAAAATGACCATCTTGTCTTAGCAGTCTTTATCAGTTTTGCTCTGAGATGCACAAGTCAGATAACCGCAGCACGCAAGATAAAAGAAGCTGTTGCTTCTACACTAGAGCAGAGGGTTCCTTCCAGGTCTGCAGACAAAGAGAGACCGACTGGTAGACCTGAGAGGACTGAAAGTCAGGATCGGGGGGGAGGAGGGGAAAGGGAAAAAAAGGAGAGACAAAGAAAAGGAACAGCCTGCCCAAGTTTTGGAAAAAAAGGTATAAGCAATCAGATCAGGCACCTCCTGCTGCTGAGAATCCAATTTTCAGCTAAAGCCGCTTTGTTTTGGTGTTTATTTCTTGGTCAGAACCACCTCTCAGCAGTGATACAAACCTACATTTTTCCTTTTGGCACTCATTACGTGGGCAATCTGCCTCTCCCCCTAGCTTAGCCATCAACTTAGCCAGCCTATACAAATTGGGACAACAAAGTTCATCTCTATATCTGCTCTCATCTTTAAGCCATTCTTTCTTATTTGGCTGCTGAACTCCCACCACAGGGAATGTTCTGTATGGGCATATCCATCACGCAGTACCATGCAACCTCATCTGAAGCTTTTTGGAAAAAAGAAAGCAGGGCAGCACAAAAGCTACCAGTTCATCACAGGTAGCTTTCGGTACAGCAGCTTTTTTCATGCAGGCTGCTCTTCTAGCACTGCTCCTTCTCCAGTGACCTGTGTTCTTTCTTGTCCATAGTATTACAGTACTCACTATGGTAAGCACTACCTCTCTCAGCCTTCTTGTGCAGACCATGCTCTTCTGTGTCTTCTTATCCTACTTCACCCATTCCTTCCAGGCACCATCCAAACCCATATTAACAAGCCAAGGTCAAGCAGATTTGATCCTGACAAATCTTATTAGCTGAGATAATTTCTAAATTATGGTAGCTGGCCAGCCACTTACTATGGCAATTCACTGCTTCAGGCTCTTGCCAGGTTCCTCATCCATCCTGATGAATATAAACATCACAAGACAAAAAGAACAACCTTTTTTTGCCCACTGTGTTTAACTGGAAGCTTTTAACTTCTCCTCTCTCTTAAGGTTACAACTGAAACTGGATTAATGTAATTCCTTTCACCTGGGCATATTTGTTAAGTTCTCTCAGGGAGTTCAGCTCACACAGAATTTAGTAATGGCCCATTGCAAGAAGAGTGTGTAATACCTGTCCTTAAATTAGCTATCCTGTCCATTGGTTTATTTAGCAGATATAAGGCATCTAAGCAAGGCCTATGACCTAAGCATTTACAGAATCTCTTCTTTCCCCTTGAGCTACAAAAGCAATTCATCAGTTGAGACACTCTTTATAACCAAAACCATAAGAATGCTGTAGAAAAATTGTTTTCTAACTTCAGGTACAGAACCTGCCTAAAGGATGCTTCCCAGGCCAAAGACAGCCCCAGCTTTTTCCTTCTGAAAACAGTGTTTTTTACATCTAGTCTCCCACATTTTAAACAAATAAGTGGGTTATGACTTCTGGGAAAAAAAAGATGAGATACAGGAAAAGAGAGATGAAAGAGTCTATTATCTGTCTCAATTACTTTAAGACAGCCAGAGCCTTAACTACTCTAAATTATCTCAATGGAATTACCACAAGCGAAGCCTGGCCTAAGATCTCTTCACCTGATTTTATTATTTTAAAACAACATGACCAAAAAACCAAAACAAGCTAAGTACTACAAAACAAATCAGTCTTCAATCAGTCTGGTACATGTAAAACTACTGAGATTCTGCCAAAGACCTGAAGGTGTAAGTAACAGGTCTATGACACTTGTATGCCGTTCACATGGGCATGGGGCTACTATTTGATATCTCAAATCAAAATAGTTGCTTTATATAACTGCAATTTAAAGCTGTCCCCCACATATTTATTCTTATAAGTAAGAATAAATAATAAAAAAAAGAATTAAACTTCAGCAGCATTATAAAGTTATTTAGAGAAACTATTTATGAGGTACTGATCCTTTACCACCAAGTTAATAACTTACACTGGAATCAACCAAAGCCCCAGGTGCTTTAAGTAACTAGCAGGTAATTAACTGATTGGCTGGAGGCCAGTAAATCATATTATTTCTACAGCTATGAACCAAGCCTTGCTTGATAAAAAGTAATGATATATATTAGCTGGAAGAACATGTATCATTATTATCTGGAAGTGTTTAAGGAGATAGTCAGCAATTCTAAGCTTACAATTCAGATGGAAAATTCTCTGTGAAAAGATAATAGGAACTGATTTTATACAGTGCCTTTTATATTAAAGACAAAATTGCTTTACAAACAACAATTTGGCCAAGGTGCAGCACAGCAACTGTGTAGGCAAATCTAGCAGTCTCTAGGCACTTTGCAACAGCTCACACAAAACCTTATTAATTATTTCTGCAGAAACTGAAGGACCTGAACAAGATCGGGACTTTGTTTTGCTTGGCATCATGAAAACAGAGAGACCTTCTTCCAAGAAGTTTACAATTTAAACAGATGAAAAAAACAAAAGAAGAGGTGGAAAGGGACACAGAGGGATGAAGTGCTAATGGTCACACACGGGTCAAAGACAAGTTACCTTCCAGGGCGATCAAAATGGATCGTGGGGCGTGTAGAGGGAAGAATAATTTAAGTGGTCAGCCAGAACACAGAAGGTCTTGCACACACCTTCTCTTCTGACCCGAAGGTTACTATCCCATTATTGGACACCCCTCAAATTTGCCAAGTGCGCTGCACATGGAAGTACTCTCCAGCTTATGTATGTCAGAAAGAACTAAGTCAGTAAAGACATTATCTAAAGGCTTTTCGTTAATCCTGTTTCTGTGAACTGAGCCAGACTAAGGAATGGTCGTCCACACAGCTCACTGAGCTCTGATGGGCCAGGAGGACCAACACCTCCAGCAAAGACGCTGTGATGTGCACTTGGGAGCAGTAGCTTTTTCAACCAGCACAACTGGAAGCCGAGGAGACCCGTGCTCTTGGTCACCCTGCTCAGCTGGAGAGCCCCAAGGTACCGTTTCATGCTTTTGTTATTACAAGAGACAACACTAAGAACGCAAGGGTGCAAGTGCACTGCAACGCTAGCTCGGTATGTGAATCTGCACTCCTTCGCGTTACCACAAATTACAACCTTTCCAACCTGAATATTCTGCGTTAAGCTCCACTCCTCAGAAGTAGCTCCGTCTGCCAAATTACCACCTTTTCTATCTGTCAAATTCCTTTCTGATATAACTCCAGTGTCATTCAGTGAACTAGGGAATGGAGACATAGCCAAAAAATCAACTGTTCCATTGTGCTGCTTAGCGAAAGAGTACAGAAGGGGGAATTCAATGCCACTGCCAATAACTGCTATCCAAGTTATTGGGAGCTGCATATGTTCAGTCCAGTAGTGTTTGAAATTACAGCAAGAGTAAATACCCTTCAGCTCCACCTATGCTGAGAAAAAGTTACATCAAGAGCATATTATCAGCCCATGATATTTCTGAAAGAGTTTCTCATAGGCAATGTGAATGAAGAAACCAAAGTCTTTCTGAGTAATGTCCTTCATTTTAAATGATGTCTCTTCTGCTAGGAACCAGTGAACTGTTTTCCTTTATTGACCCAAGTTGAGAGGCCAATTTTAGGGCAGATTATTAGTGAATATGTTTCTACAAAAATTATTGTAACACAACAAAAACAATGGAAATTATTTATATTATATATATATTTATTCTTTTGGTAAATATAATAACTTCCTGTCACTGTGAGACAGGATATGAACAGCATATCAAACACAAAAAGGAAGGTCTTGGCTCTGAGCTAACTAGTCCTGCAGCTTTTTACAGAGGAGAAGCAACTATTTTACCACACCTTCAATAGCCCTGCAAATTCAGGCGGGGAAGAAGACTCTACAGAACAGATGCAAACTCTTGCAGACTGAGTAAGATGAGCACATAAAAAGGGAATACATTTATACACAGTACCAATACCTGGGGAAGAAAAGCATAACTTTATTATTCCTATTATTATTTCTATTCTATTATTCCTTGCAATTAGCATTTAAAATATTTTTTCTTTTTTTCAAACAGATCTTGAAATTAATCCATGTTTTTGCCTAAATTCAAATTTATGACATCTCCCCTTAAACTGCCTTAGTATATCCCCTCTGTTCCTCTTCTAATTTTACACTTCTTCTATGTATGCAATCTGTTTCCCTCATTCATTTATTGATTCAGTAACCTGGTAACCATAATTAACCTGCCAGCATAATCTACACATAAGAGAACCCTGCTTAATGACTTGGAGCGCTGGTAGTAATATATATGTGATAATATATGGTAGATATGCAGAGAATTGCTTGGTTTGCTTGATACATTTGGCTAACACATTTTTGTCTCAGCATTAATAAAAAATACCAGTTACCAGCACCAAAATGCATAATCTGTATTTATGTGCTTTCCCTTTTTTCTCCTTTGTTCTGCAGGAACAGCAAAAACATATTTAACAAATCCATGGCTTGGTATGGCTGCAGATTGCTAACTAGGGGATCTATTTGCATCTCAAACTATTCCTTCCCACTCATGTGTTTCTACCTGTGTTATCAGGACTGTATGCAACTGCTATTATATACCAACTACAGTGCACTGCAGACGTCTCTCTCCTGGTCATCTGCAGCTCTGTTTAGCAAATCGCATGTCAGTCCATAATAGTTTTCTGCCTTGCAGTTGGACACTGATCTTGCTAAGAGGCTTTTTAACTATTTAAAATAGGTCTATCCTTAATTTGTCTGAAAAGGCTTAGCTCCTGTCACCGGTATTTTAAATTTGCAGCAGTGCACAGGGCTTTAAATAAGCATGATGAAGAATGTCACCTGCTCTCAGGATATTCTGTGGTCCAAATGAAATTAGAGATATACACAGGTGCTTTCTAAGCTGCTGCTATAGATGCACGTTCATGCTGCTATAATCAGCAGTAGCAAGAACCGTCAGCCTTCTGTAGTAGTACCCAGCACTTTCTAGGACTAAGCCCGTTCTTAGGAATTTTACCCAAGATTCCTTTTTTTTTTCTCTTTTTTTTCTGCCACTGGCAATTCGCAATTTTTCATGCATACTTCCAGCCCAGGAACAAATTTTATTTTTACAAGTGCTGCAAAAAAACCAATGGTTGTTATTCTTAAATCGTCTATGTACCCAAGAAAGGCCCATCAGCTACAAATGTCTCATACCTGACTTCTATAACACCTGTATCACACGAAGAACATAGAAGCCCAGTAGTCCTCAAGTAAATGGATCACCAACACCACAGCTGGCAGCCTGCTTCCACATGGACTGGATTATGGATCTCAGATGAAAAACTACTGTACATCTAGTAAGGTAACTAGACGTTTCCTACAAAACTGCTACGCTTCTCTAATCACTCTGCTTTGAGCTGTAAACGTCACAGAGATCTCAGCTAAGCAGAGGCAGGATTCATTAAGCAATTAAATATGAGACTACAAGTAAGGAACCAATGTGCTGATGAATTAGGAAACACTATTCTTTTCTCAGTGCGTTGATTCAATATTGAGCAAAAGCCACACGGATAACACGTCTCTCTAAAAAGTTCACACAGAAATGAAACACAGGGAAAATTAAACAATTGTCTCACAGACAAAAACCTCCCCTGAATTTTAGCCAAAAGCTAAGTTACACAGTCATCAAAACAAAATCTTACTTTAAAAAAAATTTCCTAAAAAATTTTAAATCCTAATGCTCACTGTGAAAAAAAAAAAGGAATAAAAGATCAACCCTTTTACACACAAATTCTTAAGTACCAAAAAACACAACCGCAAGCAAAAAACCTGAGTATCAGTAAATATAGTAGGAGTAATGTGCTGTCAGAGACAGAGGCAGGAGAGCAACTGTCTTTTCACTAGACTGAGTTTCTGGACTGTCTTCAGGTACACTTCCACGCAGAGTTCATTACAATGATTCATATTCAAGGCTGCTGGGTTTGAAGTAATCTCTTGTCAGATGTTAGATTTAATATTCCTACAACCCTCACTTAGGATATGATTTTCTCTTCTCTTTCCTGTCATTCTTCTCCCCTTCTGTCAAACCTGGGAGCTCTGGTACTCGCCGCACTGCCTTATGCCTGCTGCTGTAACAGGCTCCGCAAGCAGGAGCAGCCCCGTGCTGTGTCACAGTGAAAACCAGGAGGGAAGAGCCCAAACATAAAACAAAGTACTTGCCATCATTTCAGCGAAAATCTAAGTGACCTTTTCATGACAAGGCTACATGGCTTGATGCCACTAGGGGAAGAATCAGGAAGAAGTTTATTCTTTTCATTTTCTCCTTTTTTTGCTCTCTGTGTGAAAAATGACAGCTAAAGCAATAATGTAACATTTAATCAGCTTTTCTTTTTGCCCTGAGCACACATCTATTATTACCAGGTAACAGTAAAAAAACACTGATTAGGGCACACACCAAAAAAAAAAAAGGGGGGTGTGGAAATGCGCTAAAGTGCATAATGTTAATCCTGACTTTTTTCCTGATAAACTATTTGTTTTGAATGTCTTTAAAGAATAATTTGTCAAACCAAAGATCCTCACAAATCAAACAAGCTGCTGAAACATAGGCGGGAGATCCTACTTGTGTCTTAAATCCTGCCTTTTCCAGAGTGAGAAGGAATCCAAGCTCCCTACAGTCATATATTTGCATCTTACTGATGGCTGGTCTCTGACACCAGGAATTCCCCGGAGATTTGCAAGCCCTTCCCGCAGTGCCCCGCGCCAGGGGTTGGATCTTGGTTTGCAGACTAACATGCAGGTGCCCTGGAGCTTGTCCTGGACCGTGGCTCTTCCCCAGAGGATGTGCAATCGGTAACCGAAACCTCTCATCCAAACGTTGCCTATGTAACCCCCGATCACTGATGAAGGATCTGCTGAGTCTCAAACGTCAAACCCCTGCAGACACTGTGCCAGGTATCCTTCATAATACATCCCACCAGGTTGTCTTTCAAATACCATCTTCTTTCATTGCTTCGTAAGTACAATGCGCCTCACTAACAAAACTTTACTATAACCTGCCTACCGGTGTCCTATACCTAAAACAAACACACACATCGAAATATAATTGAAGCCAAAGTAACTGAAAGAGTTTGTAGCTAGCTTTTTTCTGCATCCATTACCTGATTATCAAGTGAAATGGAGAGGCTTCAACATCAATTTTATTTCTGAAGTTTTTAAATTATATTGTTTAATAATTCAGTGTAATGTGCGCTGACTTCAAGGTTTGAATGCAAATTTTTATTCCTTCATTTCATATTTTCCATTGCTGCAACATTGATTTCTGACACAAGGAAGATAAACAGCTACAAACATGATGGAATACCCCAACTGCCTGCAATTTTAATTGCCAGTCAGTGTTGTTATCGGGCAATCTTTAGTAGCAAGCTGACTCTATTCCTACATGGAAAAAACTGACCAAAAAAAAATCACCTTTATTAGCATTAAAACATATACATCTGCACAAAGGATCAGACTTTTAAAGAGAAAAAAAGCTCTTTTTTTTTGACGTGGCATTGCTGATTCAATGCCAGCAGCAGCAGCCTGCGTGCAGCCACCGCTGCCTACCCCACAGTGAGAAGGACGTGGGGCAGGCGGGAAGGCAATATGCGGAAAAGGGTGGTCAGCTGTGCCAAGACAGCAAAGAAGAAGTAATCTCCTACTGCTACTGGCCACCAGCAAGACTATGTTCCTCATCACAGCCAGAGTCAGTGCTATTGTCTCTTCTGCTTCCACTGAACAATATGCATTAATAATTCAAGCCAACCTGCAAATGTAAAGCAATGAGCATGATAAGTTCATATTCATGTCTATGATTAAATATTTTCAGCTAACACATTTATATTTCAAATTTTGTTTGCCTAAATTGGATTTGCAGTAGCCTGCAACTCATCAAAAATTTAATCACACACTTATTTTAAATAGCACAAAATATATTAATTCTCATGCTACTAAAACACCCACCGTTCCTTAGCAGCCCAGAATAGATTTCCACACAACCATTTTATATCATAGTCTAACAAAAACTTTTGTGTGTCAAGGAAATTTCAGAACTCATAAAAGTCAGAAACTCCAATTTTGTTAAAAGACAACTAGAATATTACAATGCATAAATTTCTGAACCAATCAAACTTGCACCAACACCTTCTTGAAAAATTATTTAAAGAATAAAGAATAATTAAAGAATAATCTTGGTCTAAAAGTTGTTTGGAAATAAGTATCAAAAAGAGGGACAAACAAGAAACCAGAGAAGGAGAAATTAAGATGGTAAATACAATTTCCCAATGCATGTGGAATTGCTCTTTATAATGTATTTTCTAATGTCTTGATAATATACAGCTACCCTATGTTCATGCTACGTAGTCTTGTGTATAGATCATTTCCCCTACTCTTGACAGATAAACTGTTCAATAGATTTTCAGGCAAACAACCATAATAGTAAACTATTAAAAACAGCATCAGGAGAAATGGTCAAAACAAACAAAAAAAAAAGGAAGTATTCCATCTGGACAAATAAAAAGGTTTTATGGTGCATTCTCTAAAGGCACCGTAAGCCAATTTAATTTGACAAATAAGCGCATCTTCTGAAACTAGACCAAATTAAGTGAATGTTTTAAAATACTGAAATTAAGGCAGTATCTTGGAATTACTTGTCTAAAACACTGGGAGCAGATAATATCATTACTTCATTTATAACAGTTTCACCCCTTTGTATCTGATTGACCCCCACATCTTTTCCGTTCTCTTAGCTCTCAGATTTAGGTAGCAGTGAGCTACAGGGGAAGTTTCCCCAAAAAACTGGAAATAAAACATTAGCTATGAGGTAGACTTCATCTTAGCTGCTTTATTTCACATTTGGAATAGCTACAAGTACACACACACTGGCATTTGTACCAATTTAAACCAGAATGGTTTCATGGAAGCAGTGGATTTGCACTGCTGTTACTCTGGTGCTGCCACCTAAATACAGCTCTAAGGACGAAACCTGAACACAATTTTGATATTACAATGTATTGTTCCTTTCAGGAGAAGAGTTTTATCAACCTGCACCAGGACTAATCTCAGATCCCAAAACTCTTGCTACTCAAAATAAATCTAAAATTGAAATAATATTCTTGCTAGGGCACTTACTCTTTGATAAATTTTCCAATGGTCAAGAAAGAAGGTCAGCTAGTACAAGTTAGCACATACACACACCAGATCAGATCTAGGGTATGCTTTGTCAAACAAATGTTTCTTTTGTTATTCATATTTGAATAAAAGAGTAGAAAAAACCCATAATGAAGGATAAAATATGATATTTGCATTTTTAAACCAATATAAAAGGTGTGAGTTTACATTTTCAAAAGAAATAATCGCTAATGGCAATAATTTTTTGAAAGTTTTTAGTTATCTTGATAAAATGATACATTAAATCATCGCAGGACACAAAGAAAGTTTATTTGGACAAGCAGAATTGGCCTCAAACTACGCTAGAAACCCTAATTCTGAATTCCGATTTCTCATCTGAATTCCCTTACATAGAGCAAATGCAAAACCAATACTGTTCTCCCTGAAAAAAGTATCAGCATCTATATGCAAACAGTCTAGTTATGAATGAAGATGGCATAGCAATAGTTTCCCAGTTCATAAAAGTGATGAAAAAACACGTACATTGCTTTCAAAACCTTCCTTTAATGAGGCTATAAGAGAACCTTGAGATAAAATTCCAAATAAAAATATTTGTAGGAGACAATCTAGAGTTTACTGAACAAAACCGAGTATGTTCTCAAGGGGAATAAGCTTCTGTGTGACAGCTCTCCTCATAGCAAGGCTGCACGCAGAATCAGAGGCTGAACTTACAATACATGATCTGTGTATCATCCACGATGTGCCCATGGGAAAAACACCAGGCTGTATCAGTGCTCAAGGTGTCCTCTATTCCTCCCTCTGAGAGAAGAAAAAATCCGCCACCATCTGCCTTTTGCCGAGAATTTTCACTGAAAATTTTATATTCGGGTTCTCCTGAGGATACACACTCACAACACAGCTTTCCAGACAACAGTGCAGCTGAGAAATATAATGCCATTAGTTCAACAAAGTCCTGCGATGATCCATATCTAAGTCATCCCTAAAATAGGAAAAGTAGATGCAAAACCAAAAGTTTTGTGTGCATGCTATATGAGGACCCAATTCAATGCCTAAATGAGTTGGCAGTTTTATGCAAAGCTAATGAGGATCTGAAAACCCAATGGGTAGCAGCAAAACACAAGATTGAAACTGTAAAATTATAAATTTTTTGGAGGTAAATCCAGCCTTTCAGAAGATTTTTGATACAGGGAAGTCAAAAATTTAATACTATGTTTTGGGGAATATGATATTTGGATATGGTTTAGAGAGCCACCCACTTAGTAACCTATGTAATATCAGTAAAACATCAGATCTCTCTAGCCAGTTTTCTCTCCCATGGAAAATGCTACAGTGCTAAAACCTTAGTTTTGATGTTCTTCCACAAGACAGCGTCATGGGAAAGGCAATTGAGAGGATGCTGTTCACCTGCTGGCCTCAGGTAACTCATATAAGGTAATCCCTTTATAGATCTTCATGTTAAGCAGACACAGCTCTTCTCCGCTACCTCTGAAACAGCATCGTGGGCAGTTCCCTAAGGCCTCCTAAAGGGAGAAAGACTTAAAGTGAATGGAGAAGTAAAGTCTCAGTGTGGACTTCCGTCCCCAAATTTTGGACTGCTCAGTATTTTAGGAAAACTTGCAAGCTTCTGGATTTTTCAAAAACTATTTTTAGTAGCAGATTTGTACATAGCTCATTTCCAGTTACAGAGATGACCAGTACATTGCAGGTGATTTTTATCAAAATGGTACAGAATTTCTGCTGCAGGCCTTCTGTTTCAATGTGTTACAAAGATAAATAGCCCTAGAAGTGCAAAACGAAAGCATTTTTTCCTCTCATTTGGGTCCATGTTTTTCATTTTGAAGAAGAGAGACTGGATTTAAGCATATATTAAAGTCTGAAGTTCAGAAGTGAATTCATGGAAACTGTGTAGGAATTCTTTGTTTTGTTTAAATTGCATCCTATCTAACTGCATTATTTCCTCTTTTAAATTAATGCTAATATGGAAGCATTTTGCCATCCCTTGATCGTAAGCCAAACCATTTAATCTTTATTGAACAAAAATATTGGCCCCTTCTTTGAGGCCATTTTCTCCTTGTAGTTGAAACCTGTGCATTCAATAAATAAAACCTTAGATTTAGCACATCTGAGCTTATTCTGAAAGTCTGCTTTAAGAACACGTTCCCAGTGAAACAAACACGCAAAATCCCAAGACGCAGTCTTGTTCAAATGTTAATACATTACGCATTGTATACTGTTGCTCTTTGTTCTCAAACTGGTTCAGTGAAAAAAAAACCCCAAAGAACTATACCATAGCTGTGAATCTTATTATAGCAAGTGTTCCTTTACAGTGTTGCTACTTAATTGGCAATTATCACCCTTTTAAATTTTCCATAGAAACACGGCTTACAAGTGTGGGAGAAAAAATTATCCTAAGCATAGCTAATATATCTTTATCTAAATCAGCCAAGTGTTGGCCAAAAAGAGTATCAATATTCTATTTAATTTACAAGCTCTGTCCATATAAACACTTCATTATCAGCAACAGAAAATATTAGAAGACAGGATATTCAAATGTGATTTGCGTCACTGCACCAATCCCATGCTATCCTATCTACCAGATGTGCTGGAGATTCCAGATTAGTACACATGACATTTTCATTTAAAGTAGTGTGTTCCTGCACTTGGCCTGGTTTAAATCAGTATTGCTAGTGAAGAGCTGGTAAAATGCTAAAAAAACCCTTTTACTTGTTTAATCTGGATTTCATCTTTCATAAGCCCTTGGAGCCTACAGTATTATTAGCTATTGGGCTTTGAAGCACAAGAATTATACGGAAATCAGTCTTTTCACCTGGCTTTTATTGCCCTGTTTTAAAAGAAGAAAACTCCTGTCTTCCCCAGATACTCAGTTCTCTCTCCTTCTGCTCATATGTTCTTGACCAGGTCCTCTGCTAGCTCCCCTTGGTCTATACAGGGGAATTCCCAGACCGGAACCATACATGTTGAATGTTAAAGAGAGGGTTTTTAAAAAAAATCCAACCACAAAACAAAACAAAAAAACCCAGCAGAACAAGCACATATTAGCGTGTAAGGAAGGATTTAATTCACCTAAAATATTTATTTCCTCACTGCTTTTTACTGGTTTACTTCCAAATGTCTATGTTGGTCATGCATTAGCTAAGACACCTGAGGTCAAGTTCAATCAGCCCACTTCAGCAAGAGGTATTTAGAGCAGGATCCTCCCTCTTAAGAGCTTCAGTGAAAGGAAAACAATTTCTCTTACTCTTGATCTGATAATACATGACTAAGCCCCTAAGGGAGATAGCTGTCCCTCTGCAGTGTGAAAAACCCAACACTGGGTGACTGTTTTCCCTAGCAATGAACAGGAATAGCAATGCCTTAATTTCACACGTGACACTGTCATGCAGACCTAGAAAGACATCTCTGAATCCTTGATTCACAAGACGGTACGTGGTACATCTGTACCATAAACACAACAAGCATAGTTTCACCAATGAAGAAAAAGACCTGCTGTCACTGTGCTTAACTTGCAGAAGGCCTTGCCACCTGCTTGAAACAGTCACTGAGCTTCTAATGGTTTTTGTAATTTGGGGGTTTTTTGCTTAAAGATGCAGTGACTTCTCTGAGAAAGATGAAAAGCTGATCAAACTGACATCTTTATAAACTAAACTAAGCTTAAAAAAAAAAAAAAAGAGTGAGAGAGAACGAGAGACCCTGGTGCTTTCATTTATCTTGTACCCAGGTAAAACTGAGTATTATCAAATCACACTTCAACCTATCAATAGTCCCCCCAGCAGAGAAAAAAGTTTCAGAAATTTGGTTTAACAGCTAGCTTTCCTGTCTCAAACTTTTGATGTTGTTGCTTTTTTAGCAAACCAAAATCAATAGCTGTGAACAACAGAAGTAGGTTAAACTTTCCTTCATGTGATTAATTCTTCCTGTAGCCAACCCTACTCTTAATTCCCACAGTTTTAAAAGGCTTATCTGGAGGGGCATAGAATAGTATTTGCTTTAAGCCACATTTTGAGAGGCTTCTGTACATAGCTGGTCCTCACCCCCAAGAAGGTCTCTGATTTCAGTGAAGCCACCAGTGCTGAGCAGAGTTCTGCTCTATCAGGATTCAAACCATACTTATCACTCTGTCTGAATACAGTTTGAGCCCCGATGCTATATATCTTTGCTCTTTCTCTCTTCACTGTCTGTCTTGATCCCTAATCGCTCCCTCTTTGCCATTTCATCTATTCCAGCTTCCAGATGCATGCATCATCTCATGGTGACAGAAATACCCTCTGTCAGCCTCATTCTGCCTCCCACATGCACCAAAAAACTCATCTCCTCTTCTTCACCTACTGTCTCCTTTCTCCCCTACTACTGCTCCCCAGCTCTGTTGTCTCCTATTTCAGGGTCTGCTTTATGAACTACACAATTATTTCATTTTACTTAAAATTTAGCAATTGTGAGAGCAAAGTAGAAAGCCTAAACAGAAGAGCATGGACTTTCTAGGGTTTTGTACAAACATATTCAGAAAACAAAGAAAAGAGAACAGGTTCTCATAAAAGAAGCAAAAATAAAAGGGGAGCGGTCATGCTATACAATACACAATAACCTCATGCACTGTCCTGTCACTCTACCAAGGATGAGACTGCCGAGCCAAGCCGTTCCCGTGCCAGCGGTTTCTCAAAACATGTATCACGCTCCGGGCAGGCACAGGATGGAGGCAAACAGGCCTTGGCGGAGGACGGTCCGTGCCCAGGGAGCTGCAGAGACAGCACTGCTATCGCTCTGCTGGTCCGAAGGGCTTTCAAGAGACTGGAGAGCGGGGAACTGTGCGCTACCTTCCGCCTGGTGCAAAGATGCTGCCTCCTTCTAGCAGCAGAAAGGGGTCACAGTGAGAAGTCACCGCTGACCCCACACCTCCCCGCCACCACCAACCAAAGAGAAAGCCTTTGCGGGGGGAAGAGACACCCACCTGCCCCCAAGGAGGTATCCTTCTGGTTTCGAGAGTAAAGAATGGGGCCAGATAGGAAATTGAATTATACCTTTTTTTCTTCCCAGGCATGAGCGGCACATTTTCTCACACACAATGAAAACAACAAGCAGTGTTTAAAGAAACATTTACTTCCTGAGACAGCTTATTTCACTGAGTCATTCCCGGTCTCTCCTCTTCTAAAGAGGAATGACACCACCCATTCAACAATAAAATGACGCAATATGCATTTGGAAAAAATAAAAACAAAAAAGAGAACCGCCAAACCACTGTTCTGTTAAAAATAAGGATGCTAAGAAAGAAAAGCTAGTATAAGAGGAGATAATTAAAAGTAGCTGTACAGAAAAATAAAAAAACCCAAACAAATAATTAAAGCTAACCTTTAAATTATTGTTGCAGTCTGTAAGAGACCTGCTGCAAACTTTAATAATGTTGTTTGGAACATCAGTCATTTCGCTCTTGCTGAAATTCATTTTTGATAATGCAATAGTAACATCTCAGGAATTATATTAAGTTTCTACTTTGTATTAAAGTAGAATTGTATTAGCATGGTACAGTATGTGTATCCCTGCTGGGATTACTTTCATGCTGGAAAAAACAATGTTATTTTTCTATTACTGAAATAAGTTATCTATTTTGACAGTGGAAAATATATTTCTCTGAACTATAAACTAACAAAATCTGTCATCTAAGAGGATATCACTAAAGTTTCTCTTCTGGTACACTTTCAATTCCTAGCCAGCAGCAAATCTGCTAATTTTTTTGCACAAACTCATTTGATTTGTGGCATACCTATGAGCCCATATACTAAAGTTAGCATGTCCAGTCCAATTACTCTTCCTCAATCCTTGACCAAACTATTGGGAAATCTGCCTGAGGAAAGAACAACAGATTGCAACTTTCTGAACAAAACTCTATGTCTTTCTGAACAAAACTCAAACGTCCCCCTTCCAGGATCTCTCTTGATCCAGTCTCTGCCTTTGATTACCTGCACCCCAAGACAGTGAGCCCCAAAGCAGCTTGGAGGGAGAGAGAAATGGGGAATCAGAGCGAGTTTACGTTCAAACGCATCTGTACTTTACTGACACAATTTTCTAAAGCACTCAGTCTCATCCTAACTTTTGTTTTTCAGTTTAAGCAGTGGGATCACTGGTCTCCATTCACCTTTCACACCGGTGAGTTACCTTGAACCTTTTCCAGCTGGCCTAACCCATCAATTTCTTGTCACGGCATGGAAGAAATGAGCTCTAACGGGGAGAGCGGAAGAGAGGGGAGTTACCTTATCCAATAAATCTGCCCCTGGTACAAGCTGCAGACAGTTCCAGATATGAATTAGGGAGGTTATCAGAGACAGGCCTGGAATCAAGCCCCTCACTAACGGATCAAGCCCCCCACTAATGGATCAAGACCATGGTTAGCAAATAATCGTACTTCGGCAAAATCCAGATTTTAGCGACATAATTACTTCAATTCAAACCATATATTTTCCAAACATACATCCTAATTTGCCATCGCTGAATGATGTGTAATGTACAGTGCATTTCGTATCAGTCTTGAAGCTGACCAACAGACTTCCTCACACCAAAGTCACACCGCACCTGCAGAGCAAAGTAGCTTCGATAAAGAAAGATTAAATTATCATATAGGTGGTGCAGATTGGGTATCAAGTTTGGGTCTGGCTTATTTACAACATGTGGGTTCCAAGTGCTGGCCTGAGGGGCATTTTCTTTCTTTAGCAATAACACCAGATCCAGGAAAAAGACAGGGAACTTGAATATGTTCTAGAAAAGCTATTAGCAATCAACTGTGGTGCAGAAAATTACACCTTTGAGCTAAGAACTAGCTTTCTGTCACATCTGCCCGTGGCAGCAGGTGTCGCTGTAAGGCAGAGGTATGGCAATTAGTAAATTATTGGGACACAGACAAGAACAGAAGCAGGCAAAGATGCTTTGTGGTACGTGGTAAGAACATGGAAATTCTTGACAGCTGGTAGCCATGCACACTTTTTGTGCTAAGTGTTTTAGTTGCAAACATGATCAAACAGCAGATTGCTAGTATACACTTGCTTAAAAAAAAGTATGGAAACTCTTATTATTGAGGTAACAGCTTGCATAACGACATTCATTATGTGTAGTTTTCCATTTACTTACTGAGTGCTCAGTCCTCTTCCGCACATTAAAGAGTTTACTGCTATTCAGTGCAAACAGAACTCCATGCAGCACCTAGTTAAGCACCTCTGGAGCAAGGCTCGTCGTTGATTCCTCTGAGAACAGCTGGGAACTACCCCAATGGTGCCTTTAAGTTCTTCCAGTGGGCCTTTTAGGGCTAAATTCGTACATAAATTCCTGTCACTCTAGTGTCCAGACATCCCAGGTTATGGGTATTGCATCTTCTAGGGAGCAGTGTCAGCTGGGTTACACCCATCACGAAACAAGGGCCAGAAAGCCTCTTTGTTCTGCTCTTCACTTGTGTGCCATTTCAGCCAGAGGCTGGTATTAAGGAGCATCATTTTTGACCTGCTCCGGGTCCTTTAGGATTCTGTAATGTGTTTCCTTCCACACTGCCTGGAAATTGCAGAGGCTGATGTCTCCCTGAGAGGAGAAGGGTTTTTTCAGGAGGGTTTTCAGCCGGCTGTCAGGGAGTCTCTGCCTTCTACTCCTTCATGCCTGAAATATTAGCCTTCAGTTATCGCTGACACAAAAAAGACATTTTCTGCTACAGCATTGAGCCATTTTACAGAGAAACTGCCAAAGAAATTAAGAACTAGTCTTCTACTACAAAGGCTGACAAGGCAAGGTGAGTAGTTTAAATAATGACAAGGCTAGAAAAATGCTAACTTATAGTCCAGAGACTGCTAGAACAACGGTGCCATGATTTACTTAGATGGAAAAGAGGGCTGTTCCTGCTTAAGAACAGATCCTACAAGGTCTTGACTTGCCCTAATGGCTATAAGCCAGGGATAGAAAAGTCAGTGGTCTTACCACCACTACCAAAAACTACTACTAGAGGTGCTCATTTAGTTTAAAAAAATAAAAAGAACACTTACAAAGCAGATTTACATTATAGTAAGGAAATGTTGTGCAGAGACTTGGAATGGGCACTGGGGCAAACCCTGACCGTGCCGAGTATCTGCACCACTTGCAGTCAGAGAGACGATGCAGACCAGCAGAACCCCTGAGCAAACTGCGAGCAAAGGGGGTTTCTCCTGGACAGTGTCCAGTCATTTCCTGGAAGGAGCAAGGTAAAATAGCTTCTCATCAAGGAATCCCCTTAAAGATGCAGGTAGAGCATACTTGATTTTTTGGCGTTTCTTTAACCAACAGAAGCCATTTCTACAGCAAAGGTTTTATGCTGGCCTCTCTGAAGCACACTCATAGTTTTACTGTGGGGAGAAGTATAAGAACTAGCAACATGAACACACAGAGTCCCTCCTCCTCCAGCGAGGCACTGAGTTACTATTTCACACTGCCCACC
The DNA here is from genome assembly GCF_964195595.1 of Calonectris borealis. Lineage (NCBI taxonomy): Eukaryota > Metazoa > Chordata > Aves > Procellariiformes > Procellariidae > Calonectris > Calonectris borealis. The sequence continues at coordinate 111,795,775 of NC_134313.1, read as the reverse complement.
AGAGCTGATACCACCATACCATGCTGGTGGTTAATGACAGTAACACATAGTGAACTGTCAACTAAGGGCAGTCGGGTTTTCCCTGCTTCCTTTTCCCATTTTCTAAACATCCAACTGAGCTGAACATGCTTTCTTCTTCCAGCCTCAAAACGCCAAGCTCACCTCAATACACTTGTGGCAGCCCACTTGCCCTTGCACGGGGACTTCCCAGAAGCCACAGCAGATTCGGCTTCTGAACAAGCAGGGCAGTTAAACAAGTGCATCGGGGCACTGCGGGGCATCAGGCAAGCAAGGTACCTTACTACATCTTTTCCTCTTGTCATTCATCAGTCTCTTTTTTTTTTTTTTTTTTAATTTAATATGAACAGGCCTAAGAGTTTTTGTGCTTACAGTCACTGGCACATTGTAGGCCCTCTCCAGGCACTACCGTAATAAAAACAAGACAGACGAAGCAGAGAGAAAATGGATAACATAATATCTACAAAACACACAATACCCACTGGAAGCAACCTGCAGGTTGCTAAAGCCAGTCCCTAATGCAGAGGCTCTCTCTTACTTATGTCTGTACAATATCCAATAAAATACAACCTCTGGGGAAGAAACTCATCATCTCCTTCTGTTCCTCTACGCGTGCAAGACCTCTTCTTGTTTACCAGCTCAGCAAAGTTCCTGAGCTGTGATCTGCTGCCATCAGAAAAAAAGGTGCCAAGACTATGTACTTCGCTGTGGACTGGACCCAGCCTCCCGTGACTGTGACTGATCAGCTAGGCAGGAGGTGACAGGCTCGGTGGTCTACTCCTGCGGTAGCTTTCCCCGGGAGTGCTTGGTCCGTGACCCGAGGAAGGCGTGCAGCCACACCGGGGGTGGGCTCCGGCCAAGCAAGCACAGCCGGAGCTCTGCAGACAACGCTTAGGCTTGGGGAATGGGACACTTCACTGCTACATCCACCGTAGGAGGCAGAAGTCAAGCCCAAACTCTGAAAATACAGCCTGAACCAGGGGAGGCATGACAGCAGCTTATATACCCGCACTGCGAAGCAGCTTTACAGGAGGAAAGAAAATCCTGCAGACCACAGTCAGGGAAGAATAAGGTTGTAAAAGGTTTCACTTCACATAAAGCCTAACATCAAGTTAGTGATTATAGTCCAAACAGGCACCAATTTTATTTAAAAATTGGATTTTGACTGTCATCATATTTTTTGAAAAAGATGATAGAATTGCATGGCCTGTTAAAATCTGATTTTCCTTGGGTTTAAGTAATGGGCTTTTGTATACGTAACAGGAACATATTGCTTGCAATATCCCTGTGATAGACAAGTTTCAGGAAAATCTGTTTTGAAAACATATTTAGTAGTAAAATCAGAAACCATTTTCAAACAAATGCTTCTGTTTTAAAAAGCATGACTTTTCTTAAAGAAATGTTTGTGGTAATGTAGGGAAATGCAATCACAATGTAAGAAAAAAAGGATAGTATAATGTGTGCAATAAAGGATCACTGCTCAAAATGTTCAATATATTCAGTACACTTGAAATATTTCTGTTGCTTGGAGTATTAAAGCATGTTAAATTTCCACCTAGTTTTTTTTCCTGTATTTACCATTGTGTGGCAACATTAAACCCGTCTTTTTAGTAGTTTTGTCATTTTAAAATATTTTTATTCTCCCCTGTTGTCTAGTTGCATGGACTGTTTTAAAAACAGTTAAAGTTTTAAGCTATCAAACAGCAAAACAGCCCTAAAAGCGAAACTAGATTTTGTTACCGCAGTTGCCGTAATAGAGGAAGTGTGCCTTGTGGGTGACCGATGGACCTTTAACGTTCCTGTGACATGGTTCATAGCAGCATGGTTCATGTCCTGACCTGACTGAAGCTCCATAATAAAGTGAGCAGTGCTGTGTTAAATGTAATTCTCCTACAAGTAAGTTGCATCAAGTTTCCAAGGTGCCCTACCATTAGAATAGAAAAGTTTCAGCTTTGGCTGATGTGAATCCACACAGTTACAGCTATTTAAAATCCCACTGCACTGGTTGTTCATACTGTACGCTGTCAGCCCTCAATTTTGAGCCACCTGTTATTGCACCAAAATCCAATGTAGTTTTATCAAAGAGAGAACGCTTGAACCAACAGTGAAAAGACAGCTGAAAAGTCCATAAACATGTATCTCCAAGATACCTGCCAAGCCTGGAGATACCTGCCAACCTGAAAAGCCATGTTAATAAAATGCAGAAGGGCAAGGTACAAGAGGCTACTGAACCACAATTTCTCTGTTTTCACTGAATAATCTTAAAATATACATTAAAAAAATCTTTCATCTCAATTTGTGGGAGTACATCTTCTGTATCAAAAAGCTGCTATGCCCTTGAAGGTCAAAGTGTGGTCTTTAGTATCATCCATGGTATCTTCTCTAGTAAGGTTTTGATGTTATTTATGTTCAAGTGAGATCAATTACTTCAGCTGCGCCTTCTGTACACATTCACTAGTCTTCCCAGCAAGCATTATACTCCTTTTCCTCAATATTAACTCAAATCAGATGCTTTTCTTGCTGAACTGTTAAATTTGGTGTCATAACTAGGCTACATAAATGGCCTCGTGAGCCAGAAGTCAAGAAGCACCAGAAATCACTGCTTCAGAACAAGCATTTTTGAGATATTACAGATTGAGACATTTCTTTTTAGTCTTTAAACCACATTATAACGATACTTCACCTTGGGTTCAGGAGAGTTGGGTAAGTAAAATACTTTCAAAACAAGCAAGTTATTATAACATTGAAAGTGATTAGAAAATAAAAATCTCTCTTCTAAATTTCGTAGAGAAAATTTGCTTTGCTTTTCAACTTAAACTGAGCAATGAAAAACAGACTAAAGTATACACTTAGTGTATTTTCAGTGCAAAGCTAAACATACATCATCTGGGAAACAGCCAGAATCAAACTTTAACCAAAATTTCCAATTTCTTTTGATAAGCTAAGATATAGAGTTTATTTGGACCAAGTCGCAGGACATGATTGGATAAAGGAAGCGCCAAATTCATTTGTTCCCACCTCCTCCCCATTCAAACACAAATATGTTGCAAGCCTCAAATTACCCATCTGTAAACCCTATTGTACTTCTTGTTTTCACAGGGATGTCTCCAAATCTCCCTTTCTACTCTCTAATGTTCAGCTCACCTTGATTCTCTCTTGCCAAGCTACTGTTAACGTAGAAGGAAAATACATATTTAAACCCCTCTCCTACTAATCAAATCTGAATAAATAAAAAGTCATCATTTAATCATTAGTCTGAACCAAGAATGACAGTAATACAGACACAGAGCAAGTCTAAGTAAATAATTTTATTTTTGTTTGGGTTTTTTTCCCCTCTAACTTAAGGGTGACCATGAAACTTCACTTTCCTCTGCCATTTGAGAGTTATGTGTTAATCCCAAACACATGAAAATAAATTGTTTACTCCACCTTCTCCTCCTCCATGCTCTCTGCATTTATGGTGGCTGTAACTTTGCTATTCATAAAGAGCGATGCAGAATGCAGACCAAATGCAGCAGTCAGCATTAACTAATAAAAGGAAATCTCATCACAGAAGGAAAAAGTTACCAGCAAACTTAAAACTTGTTTGAAATTAACACACAAATCCACTTCCCAGCAGCCCTGCAGTACATTCAAAGCAAATTCCCTCAAGGAGTGCTCAACTTAGAAAAGGGGATGAGGGAAGAAGCGAGAAGAAATAAATAAAGTGGGAGAAGCTCTGTGTGCACATTTAAATACATAAATTTTTCTTGTTAGCATAGTCACTGAACAAGCCTATTTCCTATGGATTTACATATACAGCTTTAACATGTTATTTCTTGTGGTTTTTAAATGTACAATTTCTACCACAGCTTCCAAGTCATTAAACTTAAGAAAAGCATCTGAGGGAAGAAAATAAAAAAATAAATATATTAAATATTTTTTAAGAAAACTAGATCAAGAAGAACTTTACCTAAGACCCTTTCCAAAAGAAACAGGATAATCAAGACAAGTTTAGCAGTCACAAATTACTTTCAAAGTGAAAGAAAATGGAAATTGTTCTTTCACAGCTCATGTAGATCAAAAACCATATTGTATTTTATTAACGTCTATACTGGGATCCTCTACTTTCATTCCAATATCCCCTTCTTTGGCAGGATAAGTCTTTTGAATATACTAGAGTCTCTGGGGACTGCCTTAAAAAAAAACAAACAAAACCACACCAAAGCAAGCCCTGCATTTTTTATTTATGTATGTACATAAAAATTGATTCTATGCGTATTAACATTGTATATGCACTAGCAAGTTAATGCAGAAGATTTTTAGCATTTTTCTAACAAGGGAAAAAACTTTTTTAATTTACGTAAACTTCCTTTGGAAACAGAAAACCAATATTTATTGTCAACACAGTATCTTTTCAAAAGCAAATGCAGTTTCAGAAATATTTTGATTAATATTTTAGGTATATGGAACTTGATATTAACTGTGGTAAAATTCAAGGTAATAGGATACGCTAAACTATTTGAAGAACATTAGTATAGCAATATTTATTTATGAGGCAGTAAAACAAGGGGGGCAAAAAGCTCTCAAGTGAAGTTCTGCTCTTTCAACAATGTTTCTGATAAATGCTTTTGAATCGTATGTATTCAGCTGGGTGGTTAAACTAATCGAGCTTCTTTTAATGTTCTTACAGTACTTTAATGCATCAGTCCGAAGAGCATCCCACACAGAGCAGCCACAACCAGGGTGCTGTGGCTTCACCAAAAGAAGACATTTCTCCACGATGCAAGGTAGCAGGATTGGGTTCAAGGTGCACAGCTCCAAAGGGCAGTGAAATGCAGTAAAGCATTAACAATATGCCACCACCACAAAGTCAAATTCAGGTCAGATTTTGAAAATCATTCACACCAGTAACGCTTGCACACACGCAGAGCCTCGTGGAAGCCTCCTTGGGGGGATGTGAGTACAGACCTCCTCTGTGGTCCGTAACCTAACACATTGCCCAGAGCGTGCGGGCACACAGACCGAGTACCCAACACAGGTTCCCGGGTGAGGGCACAAAATACTCCACTACCTAAGCAAGCACAACTAGTTTCACACTTCGCCATATACATCAAACAAATGCTCTCTTAAATTAAGATCATGCCATTTTCAGAGAGGCAACACGAAGTCATTTTCATGCTCGCCAGCAGGCTTAGATGAACTACGCTCTTCCCGTCAGTGATTTGGAAACAAGGAAGAATGATAAGAACATCTATTATTAAGTTCAGTAAAAACACATGAATGAACATAGCTCTGAGAGCCTCTTGCTGACTTAAAAGCACGTATTATTTTATGAGCTATCATGCCTTTTAGGAAACTGGTTATTTAAAAAAAAAAAAAGAAAAAAGAGTACCACTACCAAAACCCCCAAACAAACCCTAGTAAGCTGAAACCTTTGCCACCCAGCCCAACAGGATATTCTCACTGAGTGCCAGGAGCAAAGGAAGCACAGTAAAGTCCTAAGCATCACCCATTCTTTCCCAGTTCTGCTGCTGCAACCACACAGTTAATATTTTGCTGCTGGTACTCTGTGATGGAGATGTTGTGTTCGCATGTCTTTTCCATTCTTTTCCTCGCTTTCTCTCTTCCCTCTCCCCTTCATTCAATTTTGTGTCATGTTCGTTTTGTTTGTTTGTATGAGCACAAAACAAGTGAACTGAGCCCACGTCGTCAATTAAACCGAAGTCAATTTGGAGAGAAGTACAGAAGGTTAATTAACTGCTAATGATTTTGGCATTTGTTTAGGTTAGTCCCTTAACTTAATTTATTGATGTGACAGTATATCAATGTGCCATGATTTATAAAAGACACTTGAAAAGCAAAAAGGTTGGTCATGCAACATTCAGAGTTGCACACTAAAAATATGTACAGGTGTAATAAAAACTGTTTTAAAGGAACACTCTCATATTATTAAACATTAATTTCACACCTGAAACAACGTATAAGAGGAGAATTGCTCTGAGAACCAGCCAAGCCTAACAGAGCCCAGAGTATTCTCCGCTGCTAGCAAAGCGTAAGTACTTAAGTTCCTAAATATGGGTTTAGCAACTTAGTGCCAGGCTGCCATTTCCAAAGCCTTCTCCAAGGTCATTTCGTGGCATACCCTGATGCGCTCTTTTTTCATAGCTGCAGGTAACACTGAAAATCAGGGACATGCAACGTAGATGCAGATTTGAATGAAGGCTGCTCTTATGATGAGTACAACGTAAGCCATGGCACAGACAGTACAACCCAGTCGATTTACCTCAAGTTAACTTTTATGTAAGAAATTAAAGCGAACTGTGACAACGGCATGAGAGGATAAATAAATACATCATTCTCAACCACTTTCAGTCACGGGTCAATCTTTCAGGCTGAAGCACTCGAGCACAGTAAGGTCAGGCTCCTCAGAAGTGCAAGTACAAATCACAGCGTGAGTCAAGGAAGCCACTTCTTCCTGCTGAGATGGGAAGGCAAAGTGGCACGACTTCGATGAAAACGTGAAAGGTGGCTTTGCGTGGCATTTAGGATTTTGAACAAAAGCAAAAATTAACATCTGTGGTGTTTTTTCCACAAAGCAACAGAAGTACTTTCTTACCAGCTTAGACTTAGTATGTGCACCTTCTGTCCACAGAGGTCAAAGCTGAGATAAACAGGTAACACACTGGTGCTCAATGCCACGGGGTGAGAAGGAATCACGCTGCCATTCATCTATGCACCAAAAACTTAGTTCGGCTTCTAAACAAGAGCCTTTTGGGATTCCAGCAGAAAATGATGGTCCCTGTGAAAGTCATGCACAAGGATCATGCACAAGGAATACAGGAGGTAGGGAACCTCAGCTAGAAACGTCCATCCAACTGCAGCCCTTTTCTCGCTCCATTACCAATATTGCAACTCCACATTGTAATTTCTAAAGGATCGACAGTCAATCATGAATCCCATAGTCAGGATATTTAGAACAATCCAAAAAAACCTTGGCACATTTTTTAGTAGACAATCTGCAGTGCAAATGCAGAACTCAGGGTAAGAGAGAGACTGAGATAGCAATCAGCATTTATTGCAGTAATCCAGTGGACCTGAATAAAAGATAATTAAGTTAATAGTGAACTTTCACCCAAATCAGCTCTCTTCATTATTAACAGGCTGTAACCAAGACAAAGGTAAATGGAAGATGATGATAGGAAATCATTCAAGAAAGTGTTTTAAAAATAGTCTATTGGTACAGAACATCATGTGGCTACACTGCCATTATATATAGTACATAAATTCCAAGGCAGTTATATTTAAAGTGTGGATGCTTAACCAACACCCTGAATCAAGAGATACAATAAATAAAAGATTAATGACATTTGTTGTTGGGAGAAGACCCACGGAGAAGAGGGAGTTTTGCCTTCTGGAAAACAATGATGTGAAAAAGCAGACATTAATTTTCACTATCTCCAGTGAACTTCTGCAAAACAAAAGTATTTGCAGATCTTGCTGGTCACAATAAATATAAAAGCAGCACCTATCTAAGAAATAATAATAATTAAAAACAGCGAAGATGTAAACCAAAGCCACTATTTTCATTCTCACCATTTCACCAGGGTAAGGCTCAAAGGAAATCTAATAATACATTACAAACAAGACGGGTGCAAACAGAGCCTGGTGAGAGCTGGGTTGTGTGTGTGTGCACAACCTGTCATAAGAGGGAATATACACATTTCTCTCAAAGCCCTACTAGGCAGACCATACTTGTTAAAAAATATCTGAAGATGAAGAATGATGAGCTTGCTTTTGCAGCATGAGAATGAAACTGAGAGTAGTGAGGTACAACTCTCTGCTCTTCTACAGCTGTGTTGCCTGCGTGACTCCAAGGAGGTCATTTCACACCTTGACCTTTTCTTCTCCACCCAATTCAAAGTACTTAAATTGCTATCCTAAACTGTAGTAACAACTGAAAGATTGTTATTTACTATGCACTGTTATGTAGTAGTATTATCTCTGAAATGACACGTACGCAAAAGACTTTAATATATACTGTGCTATAAGCAAGTCCTTATTGGCCAGAAACTTGTGAAGGATTAGCACCGCACCAAACACAGCACAGAAAAGGGGATGAACAGATTCCAGTTCTCATTTCATTCTGTCGTATCCCGAGGCAGCTGTCAGGAAGAGGAAGAGATTCAGCTGCTTCTTTCACACTTCAGGTTTCTACCTGTCAGCCACAGCAGCTTCAGTGTTGCTCCTGTGTTAGAGTGATACCATACTACACATACACCGACTGTGCTGCCACAGCCATACACTCCCCCAGCTGCAAAAGAAAACACTGGTGGCTGCTTAAACCACATTGCTATGTCACCCTGAAAACACGCTGCACACCTGCTTAGTCCTGTCTTCAAAGTGAGAGGTAAAGCCACTGAGGGACCACTGCCATATTCAGTCTCATCATCCCTTGACTCCCTCAGATATGCAAGACTATGCATCTTGTGGCACTCTGCATGGAGAATTTGTGGTTTGGCTTGTCAGGAGGATGCATGAAGGTTCAATACGATTTTTCCTGAGACAACCAAGAATAGACCTCGCGCATTACCACCCTCCCACCATCTGAATGACAAATGGCTGCAAAATTTTATTCCCCCTCCTCCTCAATGTCCCTGAACCCATAGCTATCCAAAGCAGACCAAGTCCTGGCTGTTCTGTGACGCCTTCCTTCCCATCTCGCGCAGGACACGTGAGAATGAAACACAGCTGCAAACCCAGAGAACTGCAACTCTTGTCTTGTTTCCTTCTGGAAATGGAGGAATGTGGGAGGGAAGACAAAGACAAAAAGAGAAAAGGTTGCTTTTATAACTCCCATCCCCTTCTATGCCAGCTGTACCTGGTAAATTCTCTTCTTGAGAGAAATCCCAGAGGTTTTCACACCAGGCTTTTACACGTTGTTGTAACACGGTTTAACTTAGCCTCTCAACACACCCCTGTGTGCTCTCAAGTTTCATGACATGCTGCAGTAGTGGACAATAACATGTCTGAAAAGAAAGCATGATATAGAAAAGGTGAAAGTGCTTCGCTTGCAGGTTTCAGACACTATTGGATATGCCTTACTGATCCAGCCAGGCACAGCTCTGAGCTGTAATCAGGCAGCTCCAGGAATGCAGCTGCTCAAGGCCAACACCATAGAAATGGCAAATATAGAAGCTAGAAGATCTTTTTGTCATTTTGAAAATCCTTCAATTCAAAACCCTATCCTCCTATTTGCTACAAGCTTATTTTGAAATCCAAAAGTCATTTTTCTCTTGCTGCTCCAGCTGCTTTTGCCTCTCTCCCCCTTTTGATCATTGCATAGCAATAGCACTGCAGATCCGCTGTTCTCAAAGGCACAAAGGTGGTCCTTCTTTCTCCTTGGACCTATGGCAACAGTCAAGCCGCTTTCCAGCTTCTTTTTAAAAACAAACAAACAAAAAAACCCCAAAACAAAACCCCCACAAATCCTGGGGAGATAAAGTAGAAGCAGTTTTATTTATCTTCCTCAGTAAAATGCCTACTGCCTTGATACTAGTAAAACTACCTCCTTGCAAAGTGCTGAAAAGTATGGGAGGAAGGCTGTGGCAGAAATGTGCAACCTCCTTTTGAAGTTTAGTCAATTGAGGAAAAACGGGCAGCCAAGCTTCAGAAGTAACGGATATGGCTTTTCTCCCCACACTCACCTAGCCTTCATGCATATTTATTTCCACCTTAAAAACTTGAATCTCAAACGTTTAAGGAAAAAAAGCCCAACAAATTCATCCTTAGCTGTAAGTGAAAGCAAAACTTCACACATGGCCAGCTAGCTCCACAGCAGTATGAATGAAGCTCTGCTGGAGGAAGGAAAACAGATACTTGAGACTGCCTCAGCAATTAATATCTTTACTTCACACAGTGATGAGAAGGAAAACACATCACCCCCAAGGCACATCCCCTGACAGCATAAAATTGACATATACCACTTACTACGAATAAGTTATACTTCTTCTGTGCTACCATGCCCTTAGGGCTTCTAATCCCTGTGCCTTCACCAGATCCACAACAGAAATCCAGAGCAGAAACCAGGAGTCATCAGACTCCTGTCAGTGTTGCAGAATGGGCATAAAGAAGAAAAAGGAGAAACCTGGCAGGGGTGTGTGAGATTACAGCCCAAGAAGCTTGTTAATAGCCGAAGCTACGCTTGCTCTGCAAGAGAGCATCAAATACAACTACAGTCTTTCCACCACACCAAAAGGCTTAATCAATCAGCATTCAGCTCTGCCAGTTGATTTAAAAAACAATATTAGCCACCAACAGATAGCCACCACAATTACCTTCTGATTTATTAACAATTTCTATGAGTAAGGATTTATCAGGATTTCTCTGGGTCCTTGAGAAGTATTTTAAAATAGGGCAGAAAGTTTTAAAAGCATATATTCCTTTTCTGCTATATGATAATAGCAACAAGAGCATGCGCAGAAAGTTTCAGGAGGGACTTAGATTTATAAGGGAGCAGAAGTATGTGGGGAACTAGAAGACAAACATAGCCTGATTATAGAAGACACTGAGGCACTCCTGTTAAATGAAGCTCTTTTTCTCAAAACTGGCTGCTTATAATAATCTCTTATTGCTAATGAAACCTGCCCCTTGCCCCTATATTTTTTTTTTAAATGACACTCAACCCAAAGCTCGCTCTTAATTAGTTTCTTGATAGGTACTAATCTTCCCTAATCAACAGTAGCAGAGACCTACAGTTTCCTAAGTGAAAGCTAATATTTGGTGCTTAAAGCTGGGGCTCTTCTGTCCCAGTTGTCAAAGCACTTAGTATCCACTGTCATTCTTCAAGATATTATCCACCTAAATTATTGATCGAGACACTGACATTTTTTCACCCTCCTATTCTTCATATCTGAAGTGAAGGTAGTCCACAGGCGTGTTGCACATTCTGTTTTCTTACTTTTTATGAAATACAGGGTGGCCTTTTTTTTGCAAGAGGTATTAACCCAAGTTGCTGAATGACATGGATTTTGAGCCAGGCTGAAGGGCGAGAGGAAGAAGAGGAAGAGAGAGCTGGCATCCAAAGCTGAAGATGCTCTTGCAGAGCAACAGGGCAGCCAGTCTTCTTGTTGCTCAAAACTGAAGAACACGATACTGCACTATCGGTTTTTATACTATGTCCAGTTAGAAAAATTGGTTTACATGGTAACAGATATATAAAAAAGCATGAAGAAAATATTCTTTGTGGGACTTGCACCTTCAGCATATACTTTATTGTCTTTAATTCTTTCAGCTGCAGAAATTCAGGGACAGATACAAAGGGGAGTAGCTGGGGAAAACAGTTACTGCTCAAACCTTCACAGCAGGTACTGTCATTCAAGGATTCTTACTAGTGGGGGCGGGGAAAGAAACAATTTGAAGAAAAAGCTTCCAACAGGCTATATATGCTTTTACATCCAAAGGCAGCAGTCATGCTTGAAGTGTCCCCTGACCAACCATGAAAAGTCAGCATGTTTGCACCCCAAACAGATTTTTCTTTTCAATAGGACTCCATGACAGCCAGTAAGACAACTAATGCAGAGGCTGGTAATTTAAGAACAACATATATGCGAGCTGGATAAAACAAGACAAGATGTCAACTAAAGATTCAGCTGTTACTGTTAACTAGTGGTACCAATAATGCTAATTATATACAGATTCATGCTAAACCTCATGCTAACACTACAGTATTTCAAGCTCTCAAGGCACCTCATGGTGGAAGGTCTATGGGTGCTTAACAAGACAAATGCACCTTTGCAGCCTGTTTGCTCTTCAAACACAGTGAATTCCCCCAGGTCCCTGCTTTAATCTCAGACCCAATTTCTTTTCTGCAGACAGCCTTCTGCTCCTACCATTAAATATGTTTCTTTGTATCCAAGGACAGGCAGCCTTTAAGGTGCAAGCTTTTCCAGAAGAGTGTTTCTTCCATGTTTGGCCCTATTTTTGTCCTGGAGGATAGAAACTGTTGATGAGGACTTGGGGAAGGTGTGAGGTGCTGTGTGTACTCAGGAACATGTGAGTTCTGCTTTTGTCCTCAGTACTGCGAGAAAAACATCCAAATCCTCGAAAGACAAGCATTTTTGTGCATTGGAGCTGCCTTAGAGACAGATGCTGGCTTGAATAACAGTTTCCATTACTTTCACAATTTCACTGCTGATGGTTTCTACCCTTTATCCCACCCCTTCTTCTCTGATAATTTTATACACCCATTTTGATAGCCCCTCAAAAGACATTAAAGAAGAAACCAAGTTTTAGGTTCCCTCAGTATCATACATCCACTTGCATCTTAGAAATAGTCAGAGATGCTACGCATCCAATGCCAACATCTGTAACAGCAGACTATAGACAGTCCTGCTTCTTGCCTCTACCTGTTGGCAACACTTGTACCCAAAAGATGAACGGCAAAGTCAACTCCAAGAACTGGGTACCTCCTTATGTGTTCCTGACATTAGGGAGAAGGGCAGTTACTCCAATATGCTCCCACATTTCAATCCTATGTACAGTTTCAGGCAAGAAATTGCCAGTTGTCTTCACTATGATGGAACCATGGGTTCCTTTGGAATTAACTCTTCATTGAGAGCACTGGACATGCTGGTTACTGTGCATGTAGAAAACATACTATTCCTGGAGTAATGTCTCTTTAGGAATACAGCTCAGCTAAAGCACGATCCCCCAAACCCAACATACTGTTCTCTGTATGCTCTGAAACATCTTCCCAGCACTGCCAAATTTGAACTCTCCTTGCACCAGAAATTCCTAAAACATTGCCATTTGGGGTCAAGGAGGAATATGCCTTTTTGTTGCTCGCTCTCCATATATTTCCAATACCACTGAAAGCTTCTGACCAAATCTTGTTTTAAAACATCATCATGCAGTGACAAAAGACCCTAGAAGATTCCGCTGAGAGAACTACAGAAAATATAAGCAGATGGAAGATAGTTTACAATTAAAGCATTCAAGCAATTGGATTATAGAATCTAGATCTGATCCTGGAAATAGACATTAACAAAGAAATGCACTGTCCTTCTCTGAGTGTAAATGTTTGCTTTAATTTTGCCATGCTGTCCATTTACCCTATGACTACTCATATGTTGTTATAATTAAAATTTAACACTTGGCACAAATTCGGAGGTTTGAATTGATTTAATTATTCCTTATATCACTGCACTTATTATTTTATTACATAGCTGGGTAGGATTTACTTATTTAGTGTCTAGCTGAAAACCTTAGGCACTAGCTCTAGAAGAGAAAGGCTCTCCTTTTTGTTTGTTGCTGTAGGCTGCATTGCATAGTTTTCCCATGAATGCTCATATTTCCTGATGTTACTATTTTTTATGCCATTCATAAACTGAGATCATGTGGATGGTATCAATGAAGAATCAGGTAACCAATTCAGTCTGCCAATATACTTAAGTTGGGAGTGGGATGAAGAGGTCTCTCTTCTTTTGCTTCTATTACAATGAGAATCTGCATACTTGCCTTTTGTCACGTGAGAAACATTAAAAAATATTCTCTTTTCTATGTTGCATTTGCTGCAGAATTGACCGTTTGAGTTAATACCACATCTGGGAGCCAGAAATATTTTATCTCAAACCTATTAAGCTTGCTTCCTACACAAATCAGATTGGCTGAGTCACTCACTACATTTCTATTAAATCTACTTACCCACTTATTCATCATTGGCTTTTTATATAGCTAGTTGTGATTTAGCCCTTTTGTACAGCCATTAAGATGCTCCCATGAAGAGTACAACATAAGCAATAGGATATTAGCACACACAACTCGCTCCATCAATTTATGTGCTGAAGATGAGTTTGCAAACTTCCATGAACTTTAATAGGCACTATGTACGCAAATATCCACTGCACTGCTGAGATATTTAGCCTCCTTAAACCACAAAGGCATAAATCACCTTCTTAAGCCACAGAAAACACAGAGAAGTCAGTATTACTGCAATTAGTGGAATATGTATTTCCTAGTCAACTTTATGTAGATGGCCCACAAAAAGTGATGGTAGATAAAAACAACCAGAAGTGGAGAGCTTTATGTATGTTCAGTAGACAGACTGTAGTCCCACCTTTGGCACAAAATATGATTAATTTATGTATGAATGCACATTTTGATATTCTGTATATCAAGCATCCATTTCTGAGCTCTGGTTTCTCCTATTTTTTTAGGAACACTAAGAGGCCCCAACACTCAATAATGTTAGTGAAGAATTACTAAGATGTTTTGCACTGCTACCAAAATTGTGTGTCTGTGATGATACAGCTACCAAGAAACCAAATGAAATAAGATCAGCACAACAGATATGATGTTCTGCTAGCCACTTCAGTTGCTAGAACAAGCAGAAAGAATTAGCATTAGTAATTCCTGCACTATTACACTTTGGCCTTTTTAGTTTAGATACACAACAACTTCCCTCCCCTCCCCCATTTCTCTCCTTCAACCCATGGATTTATTTCAAAAGAGCTTATTCATTGCAGATTTAGGTCTTGTCATTCTTGTGAGTCTCAGTCTATTCACTGATAACACTTAACATACATTCCCTGTTCACTTACGAATGTACAGAAGCTAAACCAAGGTATTTGAAAAGCAGTTGCATTTACACAAACATCCTCCTCACTGCTCTGGCTAAGGCCTCTTCTACATTGCCAGAGAAAAGAGGCATTTGATTGATTTATACCCCCACTTTCAGATCCTCTTTTCACTCTAGACAAAATGCTGTAGATGAGTCTTAATGCAAAAAAAATGTTCTTGACTGAAAATTTACAATGCTGCAGTAACTCCATTTATTCTCTATGGAGAAAGTTAAGATCTAAACCATTTTTTTCCTTCATGAGTTCTCCTATGGTTTTGAGTCTGAAAGCTGTGCTATTATCTTGATAACTTTGATAAAATTACTATATTGCAACTTTGCAGACATGAAGTCAGTGAGTCTAAGAAGAACCTTCCACGAGCCTACATCTACTACCATCTTCCCAGACAGTTTCTGTATCACCATATATACAGTCACTATAAGCAGATGATTTCTTCCAGTGGTTCAGTAATGTTTCTAGTATTAGGTGGCAGATATACCACCTTTTTAAGAACTAGTAGGCTAATATGATGCTCTTTCACTCATGGTATCAGCTACTCACTGCTTAATTCCGGCCTCATTGCTGCCTGGCTTACACCACTCTGTCAGAAAAAGGTGGACACATTAAAGGGATTATTCTCTTCTCAGTCTTCTTAAAGAAGAAAAACCCCCTCAGGAGCTACAGCCTTATTACAGCACACATACTGGTCTATGATACCTGTTAGTGATGCACAGCTTTGCCAACCCTGTGGGAATCAAGACTCCTTTAGAGGTTAAATTTCTTGGTTTTGTGTCTGAGGTTTTATATAAGAACGCACAAAGCCTTTTTCATTCAAAGCAAGAACATCAGGAAATCCAGGCAGAGTCCCATTCCCTCTTGCTCTATAGCTCTGAGGGGTCCAAGTGAGCACAACCGCTTGCTTTTGCGAGTGCAATGTACTATCCGATGGCACACTGATACAAGTTCTGCCAAATTCAGCCACTGATTGGAAGTGCTAGAACACATTTAAAATAATAGAGGACAGTGAAAGTGAGCCAAGAGGTGTTATAAAAAAAAGTCTCATCTGCGACACTCCAGTGAGCAATAGCAAATTTTAAGGCCCTGCCCATCAAATGGCCACCAAAGGAATGATCTCCGTTATGCACAGAATCATAGAATCATATTATGTTGGCTTGATTTTTATATAGAGAAGCAATTAATAAATCTCTGAACTAAAGTTCTTCAGATATCACACAAGCATTCTTCTCTTTCATAGCCAAACCCCTAATGATCCCTGGTATCCCACCTGGATCCCCAGAAGAAAATTTCGCCCTCAGAATGAACACTAGTGCAAAAGACTCAGACAAAGAGTAAGCTCTTCCCATGCTTTCTACTATGCTTTCTACATAGTTTGCTAGTAGAAGAAATTAAAACAAAACACTTCTTTCAAGATTTTATAGGATGAAAAAAAATTTTTTTTTCATTAAGAAAAAGAAAAGCAAACTCCCCTCCTAGGAAGGCATACTCTTGTTTTAGTTAAACTACAGAAGCACAACAATGCACACCATCTTAGGGTATTTCCTGTGCTAAGACTGGGTTCAGCCCTCCGTTCTTTGTGCTCTAACTTTAATTCTCGCTTTTGTTCATAGAATTAGGTTGACAAGGAGTAAGTCATCAGGGGTATCGTCACTTTTCTTTTTTTGTACTACATGGTTCGGTTTTGTTAAGGAAGCCATTTGTACAGTGGAGAAGAATAAATCAGATAATGTACAATAATATGTAATAATATCTAAAAGCCTACGTTATTGTACTTAATTATATTATTTTGTCCTACCTTCCATTATGATCTTCTGCTATGGGTTTTAATTATTTCCAGCAACCACTAATGAGGTCAGAGACCATAAAAAAATCACTGTATACAAGACTCACTAAAAGATGGGTCAGTCTCCTTTTAGATTAGAAAGGTTTTAAAAGGGAGCTTTCCACTCCATCTCTGGAACGGAAGCCTCTTCCTCCTTTTTCTTCTAAAGAGAACATGCACATAATTGTTAGGGTTTTTTCTTGCCATTAGTCAGGTTACACAAAATTTCATTATAAGAAGAAAGGTGTTATGTTCTACCTTTGCACTGAGAGCAATGCTTCTTGGTAACTTAAAAAAAGGCAATTCCTTTCTTCTGCCACTCTCTCTATCCACTTGCACTTAGCACACATTGATTTTTATCCCATCTTTTTAAAGGAGTGTCAGCCATCACAGCTCTGTTTTGTTTACTTTCATCAATACTGGTGTGAACATATATCACATTTGAGAAAAAAAAAAACGGGGGCTGGTAGTTAACTGTTACAGAGGAGAGTGGGGAGGGAAAATGGCAACCATGCAACACTGGTAGCTCTCTTAAGTAACAAAACTTCCAAAATCTCTTTTCCTGTGTCTTGCAATCTTCGTGTTTTGCACAAGGTGGGTTTTCTGGTGTCTAGTTGTAAGTTTATGCTATAATTTCAGTGAGAAGCTATGTCAGGAACTAGCAGGAACATTATTCTCTCTCTTTCAACTAGTTACCTATATTCACAAAGCTTACTGCACGTTATTATTTTTGATACTTCTGTCCCTCTCTCAAATATGTAAAAATTGGTCAGCCAATTCAAAACTTATTTTGGAAGAAGAACAGACAGCAGAATCACATATCCCTTATGTGATATAACTTTACATGGATGTAGAAGCAACAGACAGGCTATTCTAATTCTCAGCAATTAATACGAGCTGGCACAAAGAATTGCAACATCCCTCCCATGTATAAGTACACTGCACCTTTGCTTATGCAAGTATACCGTACTTTGACTAACCTCAGGTGTGAGTTTATGCGAAAGCATGAACGGTGGTGTGGTCAAGGGGAGATTTTAGTTAATGCTTTGCACTGTGCCATGACCAAAACGATCCAATGCTTTCTTGTTCACCCTAATAGCAATGCTTCCAGGCAGCCAGCTTTGTGAGGGTATCTTCTTTTATTTTTTTTAACAGACATGTATCATAGAGTGTTACTCACTATTCAAAAAAATACCTGTGCTGCCAGGCGTCCTTCTAATTTCACACTGGCATCCACTAATAGTATGATCAACTAAGGAAAAAGCCCTGCACCTGTAAATAAATCAGCTAGATTCCTTAACAGCCTGCTCATTTGCTTGATTTCAGTTATCTTTAGCCTGCCCTAGACTGCAACTTTTATTTGATGTTATTAAGAACCTTTTTAATGTATTGTCTAGTGACTTTTCACTACTTATTTTTGGCATTAAGCAACCATTAGCCAAAACAAAAGTATCTAAATTATTAGCATTTCCAGGTCAGAGGAACTTAGCATCATTACAGGGGAGCATCTTGTAATTCTTGTCTTATGTGTGATTTTTACCTGTTTTCTTATTTGTTGATGGCTTAAATATTTATGTAGAAATCTCCCATGGCTATATGCTGCTTAGTAATGGAAATTACTTGGACACACTGAAGAAGCACTTTAGAAAGTTGCTCAGTAAAAGGATATCCCACGCATGTGGATATAAGGACTGCTAGCACACAGAGAGCTTCATGCTACCCTGCCACAATACTGATCTAAGAGAAAACGTAGATGGAAACTGTACATTTCTATCCATGGAAATATATAGTTTCTTACTACTGGATCACTCAGAGCACCACTGCCTTTGTAAGCAGATAAATTATTTTTTAAGTTAGAAATTTTCTAGGGAATTACTGCACTCTTTATCATGAAATATGGAAAAGTGTTTGGGCTGTCCAGTGTATATCCTTCACTGACACATTTGTTACAAATGCAGTAATATGTGGTGCTATGTTAAATACCTGCACAGGCTTTGACTTGCCGGTGTTCCCTTAAAAGTGTTCCCACTCACAAGCTGGTGAAGTCACCCAAGCAGCTGCCAAAAAAGCTGCAACTGATTCTTTAATTGCAACACTAGTTACACACTGGGAACTGAAGTGTAAATTTGATCTGTTAACTCACAGCAGTCTTTGTGCATGATCAGCCCTTAACTCAACCCGCCTGTCTTTCATAATCGCCAGCACTGTTTTCCTGTATAAAATGACTTTCATCTATCAGCATCAGACAAGCTTATTTAATATTTTACTGAGTTAGTCCACGTGCAGAAATAATCTCCTACACACTCTTCCTTCATCATGGAGGTAAGGCAGACACAAATTTGTGAATAATTATGGTTGCATAAATTATGGTTGCATATACAGCAATGAGATAACTATAGAAGCCCAATTAGTCCACTCCTGATTTCCCTGTGGAAAACCTGTTTATTTTTGGAAGCAAGACTGTGCTTCCTTTCAGAGGGTGTAAGCATTATCTTAAAGCTGGAACTAAAACACACACCCGCTGCAATAAATACTCCTCACATTGACATAGTGATTTAGAAGCTACTAGCTAATTGAAAAGCTGACTACATTCCTGGTAAGTCCACTTAAATATGAATCACATCTTGTTCTCCAATTATCAATTAAGATATGAGGTTCTGACCTTAAGCAGAAGTCACAGCCACCTCTGCTGTAAACATCCTTTGATCGCTCAAGCATGGTATCAATTTGTAAGTAAATTCTTGGTGAGTGAATGCAACGTTCTCCAGGGGGAAGCCTGAAATATCCAGATATTAACTATTTATGAAGCAGGATGTGAAGAAAACGGTGGCCCTATGTGAGGAAGAGCTGTATTGTCAGAAACCAGGCTCAGGGCAGGTAGGAGATGTCAGAAAATGGATGCTCTGGCAAGCCTCTATGCGCCAGATGGAAGGCAAGCAGTAAAAAAAAATGGGCTTAGAAGTATCAAGGGAACTAAAGGTTCAAATAGGCCTGCACACCTTGATTCGTCCTGCCTAACTGGTCCTAAAAATCTCTGCATAGCGATCATAGGGACAAGATAGAAGACGACTCAAGAGGGTGAGCTGGGTCAGGATGTTAGCGCAGGCACTCCAAGTCACCTTCTGGAGGTGCCTCTGCCTCTCCCTTCACTGTGAAGGACCCCTGGCTAGCTAATGCAGGTGCCTCAAATGAAATGGTGCTGAAAAGTGGTATTTTCAAGAATTCAAGCTAAATCAATGCTTCTGTAGCAGTAATGTGCTTCGTGATTGCCACCATCACAAATGATCCTACTGCAACATAGAAGGGATAGCTCAGTGACTCCGCATTACAGTAATTACAACAGTAAATCGGAAAAGACAAAGGGAATCACACTTGTGTTTAGTCTAGCTAAACTAGTGTTTTGTCTATGCCATGACAGGGCTGGATCAGCAAGGAAAAAAATTTTTTTTTTTTTTTTAAATCAGAAATAAGGTTATTTTAACCCAATTTCTTTTTATCTATAGCAGAGCCATTTTATCCTACATGTTCTTTAACCCTGTTCCCCAGGGTTGTTTTCTTTTCCATACCAAAGGCCCTTTCACCTCCCACCGTAAGCTTGCTACACATGAAAACACTAAACTAGGTACTTAATGTACTACTTCTCCCACAATCCCACCTGAGAAGGGATGGGAAGAATGACATAAATGCAGCATTAGAACCAGCAGAAAAAATGATTTAAAGGATCACAGCATCCCTGTAAGTCGGTTCAACTTACCAACCAATGAATCAAAAGACATTCCCCTGTCAGAATGAAGGTTTTTCTTCCTCACACAACAGTTGGTACTGACATTGGATTATTCCTTCCCTCTACGGACATCTTGTTCAAACTTTCATCTTCCTGCAAAGGGCAACTTCTAGCATTTTCGGCAAATTTTCTACTAAACTGCATTCATTAACCAGCTGCCTCCAGGATAAAGAAAGCCTTCCAGTGTCTCCTCCCCTTCTCCAGAACGTGTCACCAGTTCCTACCGAAGAACTAACCTGTTACCTGAGGAAATCAGCTAGCCCTAACCCTCTTAAAGAGGTAATTTATCCCGCCGCAGACCCAATTCCTATTGACATCCCACGTCACGAACTTGTGCTGGTGGCAGAACAGGGGACGCGAGAGGCCCCTTGAGCACACAGGATCCGTTTGGTAGGACAGAGCAGACTTCAGAGGGTTTAAGCCAGACTTCCCAGGCTTACTTGCCTCAATAAAACCGCAGAGAGAAGTTCTAGCACTGCCTCTGTCCTCCTTCATTCAAGGGAGCTGATGTTTCCCTACTACTTAAAATTCTTGACCCAGTTGTCCTTTCATTACTACTTTTGGACTGTGTTCTGTACATTATGTCAGGTGCTTGTTTATTCAGAACACCCACCATCGCTCTAAGCCTCCCTTTGTAACAAGCTGCCAGCTTGCCTCTCTGTTCAGCTGATTCCCATTATCTGGGCTCCCCGTCATCTGAATATATTTAGTCTCACCCAAGTAGTTTTGATTATCAAGATTCTACTACAGTCTAATTAGTGACATTTTTATTACTAATTTGTCACTCAGACACTTTCAGTCACATTAAAAATTCCTGCCAGCTTCTCTGAAATTGCTGTGTGCTTGCATTCTTTTTCTTTTCACACAAGATCAGCTAAGCATTTTTATTTTGCTGGATCCTTGGGAGACTTTTAAAGAAACACTTAGGAAAATAGTCTCAAGGAGACCTTTGAGCACCGCAAAGAGGATCCAGCCCAAGGAACTGATATGTGGTATTTCACCTCTTAGACATAGGTTTGAACACCACTGAGAAAGACATAAAAAACACTCGGAACCTTTACGTCCTTTCTGCTTTGTTTCTAGAGGTGTGTTAGTAGTTGAATCGGGACACAGCGTGACACTTCCTCACACTCAACTTACCAGTCAGTGGCGACTCTATGGTAGTTCCTAATAGTACTACATTTGCGGTTGGCTGTGCCATGCAAGTCTCTGAGGAGCTGCAACTCCAAAACTAGCAGGAGGGGTGAGGCTGGACTTGGTGAAAGTCTGCCAAACTCTACCTGAAACTCAGCCCCACACATCTGGAGTCAATACAGACATCAGAACAAAATGCTGTGTGTCTCTCTCTCTCTCTCGATCTCTCCGTAGTATGTCTGGCCTTTCAACTGAATGGAAGAGAAGGTTTACACCCCTATGTTCTGGAAAGGAATGCATTGCTCAGGCTGACCAAACTCAGGCCACATCACTGCATGTGCCTTCACCAAGCTCTGAGTTTAAGAGATAATATCAACCACCAGGTTGAAGGCCAAGGTGTAAGCCTTCCAGAACAGCACACACTGGTGAAGGGAGACGATTTCTGGAGACACGGTACAGCTAAAAACGGTATTTAAAATTGCTAACTCAATATTGTGCTTTCTTCAAACAAAATCTGTCCTGAACTTTAGAGTGCAGCCATACATCCCTTACAAAGGGTTAATAAACAATGGTAATATGCATCTTATAGGCACAAGCAGTATGTTTTATAACTCTTAATTACATAGATAGCTGCTATTATAAATAGTTCTGAAGCAATCCATTAACCAGATGGCTTTTAGCAAATCAGAATTTATTACTCTTTTATGAGCTACTTATAAAAATGTAACTTTCAGATAAAGAATGTGAAACAGCTGAAGCAGTTGTCCATATCTGTTTTCCATTATAGCATCTCTGAGGGTAGGGGGAGGGAAGGAAGAAAGTGTCTTACTAACTCTGTACGGACAGCTCATCCTATTGGAAACTCTCCCTTCTTTTCCTGGGGAAGGGCAACCCTCGCTTAGACTTCCACTGCACTGGAGTGCGATGAGGTCTATTAGCAGAGGCGGTGAAGGCAGTAGAGGATAACACTTCTCCTTTCTGAAACTCTGACCAAAGTCAAGGAAACAACTACTGTTGACATGAGTAGGATCAGGACTTCTGTCTTAAGTGCCTATGGCTGCACATAACAGATAATGATATAAAACATCTGAGTAAGTGTCTTGGTATTATACATGAGTTTATTACTTACTTTCCTACTGAAAAGCATTAAGATTCCGAGTGAGACAAATATAATTTATTTGCAGCCCAAGACATCAATATTTGTTCAGATTTCTAAAGATCTTACATTAGAGATTTTGACAAGTGTGGCAGTCTGCGCTTTCAGCGGCTACCCTCTGCACAGGAGCATAGGAGAGGGTTAACTTTCAAACGTGTCAATAAAATCCATTTCACCAGTCTTAAGGCCTCAATAATATCAGTGGGCAATGAACTGGAATTCACACTCATTTGGAACTGTAATAGATTAAACTCCAACAGAAAGTTGGCAGATAAAAAAAGCTGAGATTGAAAAATGGCTCCTGACGTTCAGGATTAATTTTACTGCATTCCTCCAAAGAATACTTATCCAAGGAAAGCGTTACTTGGGAAAGTGTTGCTGTTTGGGGTTTGTCTCCCTGAGCTTTTTTGTTAAAACCTAAGCCTCTACTACCTTGTAGGTTTGTGATTTATTCTCCCACACAGACTGACATCCAGAATGGTATGCCAGCCCATCACCCACAGTCCATCATACTTAAAGGAGACAGGCACTGAGCCAAAATTTAATGAAGTCATAGAAAAGCTAACCAATGGTTTCAACACTTTACACTGTTTTGCCAACAAGAGCTCAAAGAAGATTTATCCACCTTTACTCCCTGAACATTAATAAATCATACAAAAAAAGAAGATGACAGCTTTCGGTGTGCATTGCCACATAGCCATACACAACCTTCACAGTTGATGAAGGCTTTTGGCCTCTTGCCTTATCATACCCAAAGTCTCCACTTAAGTCTTGCAAGCATAAACTATGATTAGCGTTATTGCTTGAATAGTTCTCAACAACTACCTGCACAAAAAGATGACTTGCTCCGCATGGATACTCACATCTTAGCACGACAGGATCTTTTCCCAACATTCATTTGTAAATGAGGAAAAGAAAGTCTGGGAATCTCAGTTAGATGAACACGTATTTTCACATGATTTGGGTAGGATTTTCCAAATAACTGAAAGTGATGAAACTTACCAATTTTAAATGGCACATCTTCTCCAGGCTACTTTGAAAAAGCATTCTTTACACTTATTTATGTTTGGGTATATTACTACTTCAATGTTTCTCTCAGAATGCCCAAATATGCCATATATTCCCCATAAAAATACAGTGTGTCAATCTTCCCACTCAGCTTCTCTCTCAGCTCCTTCTAGCATGGATGCAGAATGCCCTTCCTAAACAAAATAAACCTGCGCTACAGCACTACTAACAGAATGAAACAACATTCTGAAAAAACAGTTGTTTTAATACAAGTAAATGAATGGTTGCTTCTCAGTCCCTGGTGAACCCAGGGACAATTTGTTTATTTCAGCACTATATTTCAAATACTGAGTGATCTGGAAGATATCCCAGAAACGGTTTAACATTCACGTTATCACAGTATTGGTTGCTCAGAACACATATGTTTGAAACTTGTCTGTGGTGCCAGATGCTCCTTTCTACTGTTTCCGTCAGTGTCTGGAAACATTTAGCACTTCAGAAAGATCACAGACAGGGGATGTACTTGCAGTATGAGTTCAAACACAATTCTGATTCTGGTAGTGGTTCCCAAACAGAAAATGAGGTATGATGTGAGAACCTGAAACACCTCTAGACCTAGAAAAACCTCTTCAGTGACCTTCTATAGAAACATGTGGCTAGACAATCACTCATCCATGTTTGGACTGAGGGGAAAAGTTCTTCCACAGAGACGTCAGGGAAAGACTTAGTGCCCTGATGCAAATCTGTCTGTCCCACTTTCATATCCTACTTTTTCTAGATTCCCTGGGGCAAGGTCAATAGCTCCTAAGTGATCATAGAAAAAGAAATCACTGCAACTCCCAAGGGAGCAGAGACTGAAATGACTTCTGACCTCTCCACACAGGAGAGCGAAAAGGGGAAATGCACTTGTTTTCCCAAACTGAAGCTCAAAAATCTTCAGCCTGTATCAGAGTGGTGTTATCTCTAATCAGAGCATTATTTATTACCATTCTCTGTAATTCTGAAGCCTTCAGCATGAAATCACTGCATCCACTGATATCCACTATCTACTAGCGTGTAACACACACTTCTACCTCCCACCTGAACGTCTACAGTGGTCTTGCAGTCTCAGTAAGAAAAAACAAACGTCCACACAAGTTCCTCTTTTACAGGCTCAGCAACTGTGAAGAAAAACACATCATTAAGCCCGAGTTGCTTCAAACAACCACACTAATTCACAGGAAATAGTGATACTCTTCTTTTATAATACAATGCTAGGTAAAGTATCACAAATAAACTAGGAATAAGATTACCAGGCTTAAAAACACCCCCAAACCATTCCAAACAAAATCTTTTATAGTTTCTTTTTAGCAGTGCATTCAGTTTGCAAGCAATGATTATGCCATTCTTCTGGAGTTGGGAATGAGCTGATACTTCTTCACTATAGTCAAACGTGACACATAAAATGTAAATCAAATTTGTTGCCCCAAAGTGTCTTCAAGATCCTTTTTACCAACCTTTTATGGCTAGTGAGATGGGTTATCAACTACAGCATCCTGCACTGCTTTGGTAAAGAAGTATCCTAGACAATGTGATGCCACTGCGTCAGCAGGGACAAAGGTTCAATGTGCAGTTATTCATGTTATTTTAAGCAGTCCCAGAAGGGATAAAACAGCACACTTACAAAAAAAAAAAAAAAAAAAAATCGCTAAGACTTGCAGCAAACTTCAACAAATTTTGCACACCTCTAAATTTAACAACTAAATGAGAACAGCAGAGGCATGCACTTGCAATGTAAGAGAAACCTCTTTTAGTAAAGATTTATTATGCTGATAACACTACAGCCTACCTATTGTCCTGCACATTTTGAAAAAGGACACTTCATATGTATATTTAAATTGCCAGAGATGAACAGTGGGTCACAAACAAAACTTAAAATGTTGAACTGCGTCAGCCAAATTGATAGTGCATTTATTATTTCTACCCTCTTATACATTTTTGCATAGTCAGTTCTGCTGCCAAAGCATTTCTAGAAGGTGAATACAAAGGATATCAAGCACTATAATCACTGAATGAAATATGACTGATGCATTAATGCTTACTCAAATCTATAGATCTAAAGAAAAAGCAATAAAATTAAATGCATGATTTAGAAGTAAGCTTAAATACTAAACTGATCCTAAATTCACTGAGGAAAGCAAACTTCACAAATCACTGCCAAGAGCATTAGCAATCTCCCTCCCAGACAAAAGGTCAACTTCAGATGCCTTGTTACTATGTATCTGGGTTTTACAAAGTTCTAATGAGAGTGTTGCCCTATGACAAAGGTGCATAGGCCTACAAAAAAAGAGGTGGTCAAGGAAAATGACAACCAAGGCAAGTTAAAAATTAGATGATAGCTTTGCAGTCTCCAGGGTCTTAACCTCATTGTCCTTCCCCTGTTGCTAAATAGAAAAGGAAGGTTTGAGGTGGCTAGTGGGAAAGACTTGAGGTAGAAGACAGATAACAGAGACTAAATAAAGCAGATTAACGATAGATACCAGCTGCCACAAAATTCACTTGCCTCTTGTTTTTGCAGTAAACTGGACAAGGAAACAGAAGAGAAAACAACCTTACATCTGGGCTGCTGTTCAGCCCTCCCCACCTCCTCAATTTTAGGTACCTAGCAGGTGTATCTAAATTTCTGCAGAGAGCCAGAAGAAAACTCAGATCTCTGTCCAGTGACTAAGAGGAAAACACTGGCACCGACCTAACAAACTCCAGCTAAATGTCCCAAGTTAAGTGAGGTATAACTGGGGGACCCAGTGAACTACTACTTAAGCAAAATGGGAAGTGAAACTTTAAACCTTGACAGTGTGACGTTTAGTGGGCATTTGCTATGCCACATCCACCCTCTTAGGCTTTCTCTTCTATTTTAGGAAGCAGAGTGAAAGACAGATTCACCAAAAAAAAAGGGAGACTGTAGCTTTTGCCAAACAGTTGCTAATATCACAGTTATTTATAGAACAGCAACACCAAGGACAACGTATAGACAAATTGGAAGAACCAGTCTACTTCCGTAGTATGTTGATATTCCCAGGAATTAAAATTGGTTGTAATCCCTCTTTGCCTGACCTAATCTTATTTCCTAAAAAGTATGGATTATACAGTAATGCTCTATGTACTTGGGCACATTCCTCTCCCTCTGCCCATGTCTTTGCTCACTCTCCATTCCCACTGTAACTTTTGAAACAGTCATCCAACTTCAAAAAAACAAACCAAGAAGCACAGTCTCCAAGATACAAACTTCCTTTGACTATGAAAAACAGGCAGGTAAGTAGAGTGAACCAAAACAGACAGTTCTGTGAGATATTCAGAGGGTTCAACAGGCTCAAAGCTCTTGGTGAGACTACTATCCCTGGCAGAAGCTTCTTCTGATGGTCTAAAGCCTTTCCTGCAATTTAAATATGCCTTTTGATATTACATAACAGCCTTGCATACATTTGTCAAAATGATTACATAACTTGGCTAAACAGAGTTGACGCATGATCTATGTCACGCTCAGATCAACTCATTTGGCAATGACCAAATGTTGTGACTTCTTGAAAACATTTTGCTGATATTAATCACTTCCTCTAGAAACCTCATCAAAAATAATGTTCCAGATCTATAATTACTTCACATCTTTTTAGCAATGAAAAGATCTAAGTCTGAATGACCACAGAGACTTCTTCAAATGCAGCATCTGTCACAGAGGACACGATTTTCCACACCTTATGAAATTAACACCAATTCTATCATTCGCCTCATTATCATCTGGAAAGAACAGGAGCAATGTTTACTTAAACTGGGATAGGAAAAAATAACTATGAAAATTAGAGAGAGATCATTTCAATACTTCTTTGGTGATGTGGGCCTACCTAGAAAATTCTTCTCCTGACTTCTAAAATTCTTTACCTTGTAGACTTTACAGATCGAGAGAGCGTACCGCACTGCTGCTTTATAAGCATTTGTTTGTAGTCATGCTCTGCCTGAGGAGTAAGGGACTTAATATTTATCCTTCTAGGAATAAAGGGTATAATTCTCATTCCCTTTATCTTGGTTTAGCTGTCAAGACAGTAAGTGGACTGTTCAAACATTCAGTGTTTTCAGTGGTTTTAAATCAAGATGAAACATAGGCCAAGCTGTTAAGATATGCTGCATGACTGCATGCCTCAGTGGCTCAGTGCTCAGCTTCTCTCCCAGTTCTGGGTGGGTAAAAGGGAAGGTTGGAATGTATTTTAGAGGGAGGGTCGCTGTCCCCTTAAAGCCAGAGCCCATTAAGATGTCAATTTGGGCATCCAAAATCAAAAGATAATCAAAGTCTTTCTTTGGAAATTATCTCGGCCAGATATTGCAGTTATAGCACTTTTGCTTTGTACCTCAATGGACTTCAAAGCAGTTTTACCCACTTTAACCCTGTATTAAATATGAGTTGTGTTATTTTGTTGAACCGTATCTTTTCACAGGCTAAATAACTTACTCAAAATTCTTTGTAAAAATCTTAAGATTATTGTTAAAGTGCCCCGAATTAATTTTAAGTCATTGTGACAGCATGTTACAAATGTGTGCTCTTTCTTAGGCCACCTATGTTGCCCAGTAGCACTGTCTAGATGCACTCTGAGCCTTTCTAGTTCTTTCACTTCAATTTGGGGCCTCTTCAAAGATTTGCAAAGTCAAATAAGTCCCTCTTTCTCTGTTCCTCCTCGAATGAAACACATTTCAAGAGTGATGTTCTAGACTTTACCATCCCATCTAACCTGATTATCAATTATTCATAGCTTATTACACCTCACAAACACCAAGCTAACACTATGGACTACTGGAAGCTAGGAGCTAATGCAAAGTGCTTGGTGCAGGTAACATTACGAACGTTGAAACACAAGTGCATGTTCAGATGTAAGCAAAAACTTAAGTTACCTGCTGAACAACTCATAATGCCAGAAACTGAAGTCCCAGGGAACCAGACCCTGGGCTCTGAACATAAGCAGCAAGGGTTTGAAGTTTGAAGGAGCTGGCATTTTTCAAAAGAAATTCCAACAGAATAATATTCATACTCTACAGCACCAAATTACTTCAGTGCTAATGCAGCTTACATTGAACCAACATTCATTCTTGTGGTAACACCTTATCCAGGACATCCGAGTTAATGTTAAACCTTATTTCAGTTAAAACAGGAGCAGGCCCTCTCTAAAGAAAGGATTTTATGAAGGTCTGAGCCAAATTAATTCTAAGTAACTGAAAGAATATTGATATCAAAAGCCTCTACATCAGGCTCCTAGTCATAAAGCTTCCAACTTTATAGTTGGAAGATGATAATAAAACACTTCTAAAAATTATAGGCTGTCCCTGCTATTTCTGAGGTCAATGGAATTTTCCAGAATAAGAAACCTATGACAATTTTTTCTTTCTGCTCAAATGTGATTCACTGTCAATGAAACTGAAGTCAGGCTGCTGTATGCCACCATTGTCTCCTCAGTGTATTAGAGAAAGAATTGTTAACTTGTGAGAAAAAAGGGTATTAACAACCACAATACTCATTGCATTTTTATGCGCTAAGTTTTTGGCTGGTGTAAATACGTGAAACTGAATCAAAGTCAACAGAGCTTTGTCCATTTACATAAGCAAATCTTTGGTGCAATCAGAAATAAACAAGACAACAAACCCAACCAATACTCCAAAGTTCTAATATGGAACTGTTCAACTAATATGGATGTTCAACAGCTGAACGTCCATGCTCTATCCCATATATTAACATGTGTAATGCAGAGGAAACAAACAAAAATAAATTCAGAAAGTCCTCCAATCATTCTTCTAATTTGTCATGCTCAGACAATATAATTAACACCGCACATAGCTCCTTTGGCTCATCCCAACAAGATGTAGTTCACACCAAATCCAGCAAAGTACCTGATCACTTAACTTTCGGTATGTAAAGCATAAGAATGATCCCAATGAAGTCATCAGGCTTAACTGTTTATTTGGTATCAGTAAGAACAATTTTCTTCTTACTCAAATGCTTTGTGTCTCCAACTAGGTAGATAAAGTGAGGAGCCCAGACCTCCATTAACTCTCGAAAACCTCTGGCCTAGGAATAAACAACACTCATGATCCCTGACTCAAACAAAACACATCTGCTTGAGTCTCACACAGACAACATTTTGAATAACATAACACCAAAACACATTAAAGAAGCTTAGAAGTAGTGACGCTATAGAAGGTAGTTAACAAAAACAGAAAGGATCACAGAGAAAGCTGTCTTTTACACAAGTCCATCAATCATTTTAGAACTTATATGGTATGTTGTGTGGTAAGCTATCTAACCAATTACACATTAAAAAAAAAATCTCACTATGCTGTTTTCAAAATGTAAATGCACATACTATTTTTAGTCACACATTTATGTAATGCTAAAATCTAACAAAACAGCCTACCTGTACAAAAAAGCAGAGATAATGAGTAGAGCAGAAAAGCTAGCTATTTTGTGACTTACATGAATTTAAAGTTCAATTTTAATACTTGATAATATGGGTGAGCACAAGACAGTATGTAAACCATTTAGATGAGAAAACCAGCAATCCAACATCCATATTTTCAAACTACGGATGTCCCTTCAGGCACTGAATACAGTGAAGGATGCACACTTCATCAGCCAAGCAATCAATAAATACTGGCATAGTCTCAACTTATTACAGAAGAGTTAAACTCTTCACTGGCTGAGTTTCTCATTATTACAATCATGGTAATAAAGTAATCAAAACTTTTAAAATTCAAAGGCTGGAAACATAACTAGATTTAGGTAAATTAAAAAGAGGAGATCCACTTTTAAAAAGCAATCACTATTTGAAATAACCACTAGACCAAGATTAATGGTGAGGTGTTTGTACCAGTATGGGGTTTTTTTTTTAAAAAAAAAAAAAAGTTTGTCTACCCTAAGGCAACCCTGGCGTAAGAGAAAAAGCAAGGCTATAACACAATGGTTTGATCCAAAGGCCATCACAGCCAGTGAGGAGACCCTGACGTCAGCAACCCTAGATAACATCCATCTTCTGTAAGATCTTACATCTTCATCCTAGTAGTGGATTCATGCTAAACTCTAGCTATGAAAATAATACTTTTGCCCTGTAGTGACTCTCAGAGAAACAACCTTTTTAAACGCTTCTCACTGTGTAGCTTGAGGCAGTGAAAATCCAAGTGTTCCTTCTATGGGATTAAGAATTTTCTGTCACAGGTCTTACTTATGCTAACCTCATGCATTCACCCCTGCTCCCTGGGTTCATTCCCAGGACCCTCTCGTTGAATCACTAACAAAATGAACTATTAATCATCTTTTTTTTCTATTGCCTTATGCTTCCCTTTCTGCTTGGGATGTTCTAAAACATCCTCCTGAAAATATTTTCCAAAGCTCTTCTTTCAGCTGTCCTCTGGGAAACATCATGGTAACCAGATATATAGTACGGTGCTATCAAAGGCTTCTATATAGCAAATCTTGTGACAATAGAACTCCCCTAATGGGATTTGCATCTGAGCTCAATAGAAAAGAGCACTGTAATAACCTCCCATTTTTTTTCTTGTACTGTAATCATCTGTTATGCTTTTCACTAGTACTTCAAAGTAATTCTCTATTGTTCTGTTACTCTGAACTTCAGCTCAGCGAGGGTTAGCTTTTCAAAGCATCAGAGAGGGGGATCTTAATTACTCTTTTTTTTTCATTTTTCAAATAAAATCTCAAATCTATTAAACAAACATAAATTCCTTTTAGATCTCAGAACTTCCTCTTGCTGGATTTCCAGAGAATTACAAATCAACAAAAAAATGCAGCCTAGTATGTCTCAGATTTTATCTAAAGACCTCATTCTATCACAGCTACTGCTATGGTGAGGGAACTTGAAGTGTGTAAAAGGCCTGGAAGATCAGCTCTGTTCTCAGCTTTAGAATCATAGAATCATAGAATCACAGAATCATTAAGGTTGGAGAAGACCCCTAAGATCATCGAGTCCAACCATCAACCCAACACCACCATGCCCACTAAACCATGTCTCTAAGGGCCTCATCTACACGTCTTTTAAATACTTCCAGGGATGGGGACTCCACCACTTCCCTGGGCAGCCTGTTCCAAGGCCTGACCACTCTTTCAGTAAAGAAATTTCTCCTGATGTCCAATCTAAACCTCCCCTGGCACAACTTGAGGCCATTTCCTCTCGTCCTATCGCTGGTTACTTGGGAGAAGAGACCAACACCCACCTCGCTACAACCTCCTTTCAGGTAGTTGTAGAGCGCGATGAGGTCTCCCCTCAGCCTCCTCTTCTCCAGGCTAAACAGTCCCAGTTCCCTCAGCTGCTCCCCATAAGACTTGTGCTCCAGGCCCTTCACCAGCTTCGTTGCCCTTCTCTGGACACGCTCCAGCACCTCCATGTCCTTCTTGTAGTGAGGGGCCCAGAACTGAACACAGTATTCGAGGTGCGGCCTCACCAGTGATGAGCACAGGGGCACGATCACCTCCCTGCTCCTGCTGGCCACACTATTTCTGATACAGGCCAGGATGCCGTTGGCCTTCTTGGCCACCTGGGCACACTGCTGGCTCATGCTCAGCCGGCTGTCAATCAGCACTCCCAGGTCCTTTTCTACCAGGCAGCTTTCCAGCCACTCTTCCCCAAGCCTGTAGTGTTGCCTGGGGTTGTTGTGGCCAAAGTGCAGGACCTGGCACTTGGCCTTGTTGAATCTCACACAATTGACCTCGGCCCATTGATCCAGCCTGTCCAGGTCCCTCTGCAGAGCCTTCCTACCCTCGAGCAGACCAACACTCCCGCCCAGCTTGGTGTCGTCTGCAAACTTACTGAAGAGCACTCGATCCCCTCATCCAGATCATTGATAAAGATATTGAACAGGACCGGCCGCAAAACCGAGCCCTGGGGAACACCGCTCGTGACCGGCCGCCAACTGGATTTAATTCTGTTCAACCACAACTCTCTGGGCTCGGCCGTCCAGCCAGTTTTTTACCCAGCGAAGAGTGTACCTGTCTAAGCCGTGAGCCGTCAGCTTCTCTAGGAGAATGCTGTGGGAGACAGTGTCAAAGGCTTTACCTGAAGTCCAGGCAGACCACATCCACAGCCTTTCCCGCATCCACGGGGCGGGTCACCTGGTCATAGAAGGAGATCAGGTTGGTCAAGCAGGACCTGCCTTCCATGAACCCATGTTGGCTGGGCCTGATCCCCTGGTTGTCCCAGACACGGCTTGTGAGCGCCCTCAAGACAAACCGCTCCATAATCTTCCCTGGCACTGAGGTGAGGCTGACCGGCCTTCTTCTGACTCCGGATCCTCCTTCTGGCCCTTCTTGTAGATGGGCGTCACATTGGCGAGCCTCTAGTCGTCCGGGACCTCCCCAGTTAACCAGGACTGCTGGTAAATGATGGAGAGTGGCTTGGCAAGGTCCTCCGCCAGCTCCCTCAGTACCCTCGGGTGGATCCCATCCGGCCCCATAGATTTGTGAGCGTCCAGGTGGCGTAGCAGGTCGTTAACTGCTTACTCTTGGATTATGGGGGGTTTATCCTGCTCGCCGTCCCTGTCTTCCAGCTCAGGGGGCTGAATACCCTGAGGATAACTGGTCTGACTATTAAAGACTGAGGCAAAGAAGGCATTAAGTACCTCAGCCTTATCCGCATCCTTGGTCTCCCCCGCATCCAATAAAGGATGGAGATTCTTTTTGGCTCTTTTTGTCGTTAATATATTTGTAAAAATATTTTTTGTTGTCTCTCATGACAGTGGCCAGGTTGAGTTCTAGCTGGGCTTTTGCCTTTCTAATTTCCACTCTGCACGACCTAACGAGATCCCTGTACTCTTCTTGAGTTGCCTGCCCCTTCTTCCAAAGGTGGTAAACTCTTCTTTTTTTCCTGAGTCCCAGCCAGAGCTCCCCATTCAGCCAGGCCGGTTGTCTTCCCCACCCGTTCTTCTTATGGCACAGGGGGACAGCCCGCTCCTGCACCTTTAAGACTTCCTTCTTGAAGTCTTTTGCCCTTCAGGACTGTCTCCCAAGGGACTCTCTCAACCAGTGTCCTAAGCAGGCCAAAGTTCGCCCTCCGGAAGTCCATGGTAGCGGTTTTGCTGGCCCCCCTCCTTACTTCACCAAGAATCAAGAATTCTATCATTTCATGGTCGCTAAGACCAAGCCGGCCTCCGACCACCACATCTCCCACCAGTTCTTCTCTGTTTGTAAACAGCAGGTCAAGCGAGGCACCTCCCCTGGTAGGCTCACTTACCAGCTGTGCCAGGAAGTTATCTTCCACGCACTCCAGGAACCTCCTTGACTGTTTCCTCTCTGCCGTGTTGTATTTCCAGCAGACATCCGGAAAGTTGAAGCCCCCCACAAGAACAAGGGCTAGCAATTGTGAGACTTCTGCCAGCCTCTTGTAGAGTATTTCATCTGCCTCTTCATCCTGGTTAGGTGGTCTGTAACAGACTCCCAGCAGGATATCTGCCTTGTTGGCCTTCCCCCTCATCCTTACCCATAAGCACTCGACCTTATCATTACAATCATTGAGCTCTAGACAGTCGAAGCACTCCCTAACATACAGGGCTACTCCACCGCATCTCCTTCCTCGCCTGTCCCTTCTGAAGAGCTTACAGCCATCCATTGCAGCACTCCAATCGTGAGAGTCATTCCACCATGTTTCTGTG
Organism: Calonectris borealis; assembly: GCF_964195595.1. Lineage (NCBI taxonomy): Eukaryota > Metazoa > Chordata > Aves > Procellariiformes > Procellariidae > Calonectris > Calonectris borealis. The sequence goes on along the minus strand of NC_134313.1, from coordinate 111,761,567 downwards.
ATGGCAACTAAGTCATAGCTACCCCGCTGCACAATGGCTTCCAGCTCCTCCTGTTTGCTGCCCACGCTGCGTGCATTGGTGTAGATGCACTTGAGCTGGGCTATTGATTTCGCCCCCAACACTAGTGAGCCTGGTTTTATCCCCTTCCCCCTTCGAATCTAGTTTAAAGTCCTCTCGATGAGCCCCACCAACTCATGAGCGAGAATCCTTTTCCCTGTGTGAGACAGCTGAACTCCATCTGTCGCCAGCAGGCCCCGTGCCGTGTAAACCTCCCCATGATCAAAAAAGCCAAAATTCTGCCAATGGCACCAGCCGCTGAGCCACGTGTTGATCCGGTGTGTTTTCCTGCTCCTTTCAGTACTCTTCCCTGCCACTGAAGGGATTGAGGAAAAGACTACCTGTGCTTCTAATCCTTCCACCAGTCGCCCCAGTGCCCTGAAGTCCCTTTTGATCGCTTCTGGACTTCTCTCTGGAACCTCCTCACTGCCAGCCTGTATAACCAGTAGCGGGCAGTAATTGGAGGGCCGCAGCAGACCAGGGAGTTTCCTAGTAATGTCTCTAACCCAGGCCCCAGGGAGGCAGCAGACTTCCCTGTGGGACGGGTCTGGTCAGCATATTGGGCCCTCTGTCCCCCTCAGAAGGGAATCGCCTACGACAGTTACCTCCTTTTTTTCTTAGCGGGGGCAGTCATAATGCATGGGGCTGACTGACTCGCCCTGGGCAACCCCCTGGATGGACCTTCATCTACAGTTTGCCAATAACTACCTAAAAATTCACAAAAATCAATGAGACCTACTTTTCAAAATGTCCACACACCTAGGCTACCTCACAAGAGCCCCGATTCTGAACCAGAAAGGCACTAATAGCATACATGTCACAAATGGGAGAATTTTACCGTATCTCTGGAGTTTTAAACTTGGTTTTATGAAGAGAAATGTAAACCTCCAGTTCACCACTAAAAATCTGGTAGAGGTCAAGATTATACACTGAGTCACGGGCAAAGCTTGGTCGAGAAAAACTCTTCCCAAAATCCCTGCTAGTGCAAACTACTGCATGTCCTAAGATCTAGACACTACTTCGTTTCCAAGCTTAAGGCATGGTGCTGGCCAGCCCTAATCAGGGCCAGATATTCTTGTTCCTAAAGTATATCGTAGATTCCCTACCCCTAAGAACACTTGAAATAACTTCTCTCAGACTCCTGTAGTTGAAGGACATTAACTCACTGCATGCAGTCCAACAACAGGCACACCACCGTAAGAAAATGTTTAAATCTAAATTGAGTGGCACAGAACAGCAAATTTAAGTTACTAAATACAAACTAGAAATTATATTCCTGGTTTGATTCAAATGCGGAAAAATGAACTTCATTGTTGACTTATCAGGAGTCTAATATTACTCAGGGGAGAAGAGAGTAGTTTAGCTGAGGCCAGCAGTAAGAGTTACTGCTAGTCTGGATGCCTGCTGGAAAGTGCAATAAAGCATACAAGTCCATGCGACATCCCAATCACCATTTTTATGAACATTTTCCTATTTATTAATAGTAGCTGCTCTAAATTCACTCAAGTTTTATGCCAGCTGCCAATTCTGGGTCTAGTACAAATTTGAGATATATTACAAGTAAGTTCAGCTAGAAATGAAAATAAAAGGTGAGAAAAAAGCGCACCATACGCCAACAAGGCAAGTTCATTGCTGACAGGTAAGAGGGCAAGTGAATGGCTGTACATACCAATAATTCCAGAAGCGTAGGTGAGTTCAACCACTAAAGACAATGGAGGAAAAGGTATCAATCATGGAGAATTAAAAATGGCACCAGGGAAAGTCAGGTTATTTCCCTCCTGTTATTAGACTACAATATCCTTTTCTCTGCTCTGAGACATTCAAACTGCTCCAAGTAATCTGTTACCTTCCCCTCAGTATATTTACCTGAGCTTTGCATCGCCACTTGTATTTATATCTTATTTACCTTTATACACAGCTCTTGGACCTCAACAGAAGACATTCAAAATATCAACCACCAATTATATTGCAGACAAAAGCATATGGAACATAAAATACATGGGAGCATGTGGTGTTCAAAGACAGATGACTTTGAAATTCATGACACAAATTAGCACCTTTCCTTATGTGATTACTCAGGAAGAGGAGATATTTTGCAATTCGCAGTCACTTCCAGGTGCTAACAATCCATTCATTAGCAGCATTTTCACTGAACAGTAGGCTGACCTTGACAGGAAAGTTGCCTCACATTCAAGATACTATTTAAAATCCAATAGCCACTTTGATTGTTGTAAAATGGGTATTGATAGAGATGGAAACTTGAAAAAATTCAATTTATGGATAAGCAATCGCAACAGATGTAGTGTAAGAAAATACTGTTTACATGAAGACAACCTAACACAGTTTGGATTTGAGTTATTACACTGCTGTTGTAGATGTATGCTTCAGTATACAGACCCCCAAAAATATAGAGCTGAAATCTCTAGGGTGAGCGACATTCCTCTTTCTGGAGTTCCTCTATGTTCATGATCTACAAAGTGTCATAAAATGCCTATATACTATGTGTATAGAGAAGTGGCTGGTAGGGCAGCATAATAAGGAGACATAGCTAAACCCCAAATTCCTTCCCTGAAAAGAACGGTCCATGAAAGAGACTATTTAGGGAAGTACTCCTGAAGGACAGACATTTTTGCAGCCCGGTCTCATAGATGTCTCCTTCCCATCTGCTTGTCCAACATTAAATACACATGCCACAAGTCAGCATTCAGTCAGTCTGTTCCAAAAGGATGTTGGTAGTTTATTCTAGTACATCAGCCAAGGACGTTTTGTAGTATGAATGGCTAATATTTAAAGTAGTTCAACATGTTCTGTTTGATTAAAAGCTTTCGCGGAAAGTCTTCATTTGCGGAAAAGATCACAATCCTTTTGAGGAAGGCAGAGTGGCGAATGTAGCACAACTGTTGTAAGAATTGCACAAATGTAATAGTCTTCCTCTTCAGCCAAGCAGAACTGCATTAACCAATATTTTAATTCTGCAACTGCATTGATCAGTAAACCCATGGATGTAAGAACACCCAGCCAGAGGTTAAATGGAACCCCGGGAAAAAAACTATTGTAATATGTCTTTCTCCACAAGCAAATCCGAAGATGCTATTTAACAACAAACCTGCCATTCCCAGAAATACAGGACTGATGGGTGAAGTTCTCAGATTGCTGTAGAATGTTGCCATTTTACTCTGATTCTTGAAATAATAATCTTAGTTTTCAGAGCATAACTTCTTGCTCTTTATAGCTGTCATTGTCAACATTTAAGAATGGAAACTAGTCTACAATGCACAGCCATTTAGCATGCTACCATCAAGCAAGGACCCCAAGAAAATTCTGGATCATTTGAGTAGTATAGCTTGTAGGGGCAATGTTTTCAGAAACAATAAACAATTTTCAGATCCTGAACTTGAGACAATTTTATAGAGGTGATTTCTTAGCACTGCAATCATTCTGCCCCTTTCACTAGGGAGACATCAAAAAAGCAGAAGCACTTGCGATCACTAGACGTTGCTGAAATTCTTGGCATAAATAAGTCATTGAATTTCTGATTAAAGAGATTTTAAAGAGCAGAATCAAATTCTCAGGAACTTTCGTTCTCCAGAAAGCCCCTTCTGCTTTCAGCCGCTAAAACCTGGGCCTCCATACTTTTCAAACTTAAGGTAGAGACAGCTTCAGACTTTCAACTCAGTCATTTCTGTTAAAGATATATTTACATTTGAAACCGCTTGCAAAGTAGCCCTAGAGACTAATGTAAACTGGATTTTTACCCTACCAATTTTTTTGTTAAACAGGATTCAAACCAGAGGCTAGAAACATCGCTGAAATACAAGCAGGGGTTATTAAGGTAAGGCCCCACTGGATCCAGATCCAGTCTTCCTTATAGGAACCTCCCAGACACAAAAACGTGCAGCTCTGAGAAAAGCAGGGCCCTGTCTCTTCCATGTATTTTCCACAATTAGGATAAGAACTGCAAGGGAAGCCATACAACTTCCACTGGTAAAAATGGCTACATTGACAGCTACAGTCAAAGCACTTTTGATGGATTTGACTGATGTTCCCAGCCTTGTGCTTACTCATAGTCTTTTCCCAACCCTCTGCATCCACCTCGCCTTCCCATATTCAGTCCCCTTATATCAGCTTCACTTACTGTGAGACCTTTTTCCCTGACCTATTCCCCTTTACTGACCTATTCTCTTCAATTTCTCTTGCCATTTGGTTTGTCCCCTCCCCACTATCCCCAACCCAATAAATCTTTCTGTGAACTACCAGTGTTTTCTGCCATATTATTCTTCATCCTGCTTTTGCAGCTATCCCTTCTGCAGCATTTCATCCCTCCCGCCTTTAGGACAGAACTAATGCTGTATGACTGTACCTAACACAAAGGGAACACATTCTAGATTGGTTTACTACGGTAACGAATATCATAGACTAAAATCATGGTAGTCTTTAGCTTATTACTACCTCACTATCGTCACTTATCCAGCCTGTATGGTAAGACTGATAAAAGCTGTCCCCTGGAAGGGAAGAAATCAGATTTCAGTGTCCTTCACAAAGCACAGGGAAGGAAATTCATGCAAACTTCTACAGATTGAAATAGTTCTCTTCAAAGTATGTCAGTAAAAATAGATTTCATACAAGTCTGTAATAAGACAAAGGCTAATTAGCTGCAACCACTTTTTCTTGAGGTCAAGAGGAGTTACACCTGGGATGATTTTAGCCTAGAATAGCCACGCTTATCGATGTGATTTTTTTTTTTTCCAAACTCAGGACATATCACATCACACCTTCATTTTTACTTGATGGTAAGGTGACAGGGCTAATGAAACAAGTTATTTGATAGGACACAACCTACTTGAAAATAACACTTAAGTCTCAGCATTCTGTACTCAGTGTAACACCCAAGATTGCTGTAACTTAGAGAAGTCGGTCAATATTTTATCTCTTTTTTTTTTCCTCTGCATTTTTCTCTCCCTTTTTCCCCCAATTTTTGTAGCTGGCAATATTCTGTGGATCAATAGCCCTATTGTTTCTTTCTCATCACTCCTTTATGAGATCTCAAGCATATACAGCTGGTCATCAAGCACTGTTTCTAAGGATGTTTCATTACTTCAGAACTTCTTCCAGTTCACATACCAAAAACCTCAGGTTCTCCTAGTCCTGCAACAGTCTCTCTGCTGAAACTCCTTCAGAAGCAGGATCCAGGAGGCACAAGATTGCTGACACCTACAGTAGTCTACTAGAATTGTCAGTCAGGCGTTGCCAAAACCTTGTCCTGGATTTATCGAGGTTTACTGAAGCTGAGATGTTTTGAAGAAAAACATTGCAGGTTCACTATGTCACCACCTTCCTCTGTCATTTTACTTAGATGGAAAATATCCACCTATTTCTGGAAGTAACCTACCAGCAGAAGCCTTATTAACTTAAATAGGACTGCTGCTCCTAACTCTCACAGACTCTGAAAAACTATTCACAGCACCAGTAACTACATTCAAAACAGTTATGCTCAGAGGACAGGAACCCACTGAGGTAGTCTCAAGCAAGACATTTTGTGGTCTACTCGTTTTTATTCAGCTTCTTATCCCAACCCTTCACTGAAACACTACAGTTAAGGGCCCATTAGTGTTACAGTAAGAAGTATTCCATGCCCCAAGGGTCACCCTGCACAGGTTTGATTGCAAGAGGAAGACTTAAAATTCCAAAGGACAGACAAAAAAAGTCTGATTCACAGAACACAGCATAAAAGCAACACATGCAAGGTACTACAAGATGCTAAATACTGCCATTCAGTATGGCAGTATCACCAGCATATCTGGTTGCTGTCTCTTTTTTAACCTCAACCCTCAAAACACAGGAAAGGTGGGACAAAGAAATAAGAGCAAAATACTTACCCTTTTTCCCTTCATTATTTAATACAGAGTATGTCTTTCAGTGTATCTTTTTAAATCAAAAAATATGTAGAATCACATCTAGAAAATGCACTTGACAGCCCTTCCAATGAGCACTTCTCGCTGCCACTTCTTGCTGATGTTGCAAGTAAAAGAGAGCCCGTTTGGGGTACAGTACTCATTCAGATGCTTTGAATCATCCTGTGTGAGTCTCTCCCTTCTTTTCTCACTCCTCTGCCTATACAGGCACCTACTTCAGGTTTACTGGAATTAAGTCCTATGAATACATCCTGCTCACTTCATCCCTTACTCCAATTCCTTTTAACCGTACAGCTACCCCCTGCCAGCCCTTATGCCTATGGTGAAATCAAATTGCTCTATCTGCCCCAGTCAGTTAAGAGGAATCTCTCTGCAAGGTTCCCAGCCTGGTAACAAGTTAGAGACAGTTCCTGTGGTTTGTCAGAAAGCTTCTGAAGGACTACATTTCTGCACCGGAGGAATTAAATACCTCCAAGCTTGTAAAGATTTATATATCTCCACAAAATGTCAGTAAATGTGCAGCTATCATACCAGAGATGATGATTAGCATTGTGCATATTAAACAAAGGGGTAGTGAAATCTGATTTGCGTATTTCTGACACGCATGCAAATTCCCACCGCTTCCACAACATAATATCTACACGGTTCATTTTATTTTGATTAAAATTAACACATTTCACTGATGACCTTTAAAGGAATGCTTGCTTCCAGACTCTTAAATGCACCATTGATCTACTACACTTTGTCAGCAAAACAATGATCATTCCTAAGATGCCTCTGAAAAGCTATAGTCTTACACAGATCAGTCCATAAAGTTCCCACCGACGTAAGCAAAATGCAGAGATACAGAATTTGCATAATCAGCTCATTTGCTGCATTCAGCAACAAGGGACATATTCTGCCGATTCACACCCTCACCAGAAGGTTGCTCTAGTTAAGAGGAAATTGCCACATTGCAATTCAACAGACATGAAGTATATTAGCTGTGTAGCAGCTAAGTAAATAAGCAAATGAAGATGTATGTAAGTTGTTATTACCTTTGCTCCACAGGCAATGAAAATGACCTTTGTTGAAAGGCTGGTTCAGAATCAGAAGGCAAAACTTCAGGTTTCCTGTAAGATAAATGTTAATTCTTATTAGCAAGAATATTGATTTTTTTTTTCTCTTTATTTTGTTTTTGCCATATTAATTTTAGTCCCAACCACCTCAGAGCAACTCCACTAATTTCCTTGCTTCTGAGGTCTCAACATTTTCAGATAGAGAAGCTGCCAGAACTTCATTAGACACCTTTTACTTGGTAGGGTTTTGCTAAACTTTTAATTTATAAGTGACTTTTAGTCACTGAAGGCCATCCTCAACAGGACTCCACATCTATACAGAGCTCTCATTTAACCTCCTAGTTGCTGCTGCCGCCTGGATGCAGCATTTACTGATATGAGCTTCGTCTTGGCCTCTATTAACAGGGAAGGCTGTAGCTGACTCCCTATGAAGCTGTCTCTAATCTAGGTCCAATACTCCACTCTCCTGGTGGATGCAGAACTCTTGCTGCCATGAGTGGCTTCTGTGCCTATGTTTTCGTATCATGTAGAAGCTCTAACTGTGGAAGATCCACTCTGGTAGATACTTTACAAATACAGAATGAAAGGCCATGCCCAAGGGAGCTTAAAATCAAAGCTAGTAAAAGCAAAAACGAACTTTAGCCTGTGTTATCTAGGTGATACTGCAGACTAAAAATTTCAGTGGATTTACCAGCAACCTGAACTGATCCAACTTGATTGGGCTCCTAAAGCCTCCTGCCCTAGCAATATGTCCACTGTGAAGGTCAATAATAAACCTACAAATATAAAAGCTCTAAAATAAAGGGACTTATGATATGACACACTTTGGTTTCAAAGAGTAAATACGTAAATCTTATGATGGTTGCCTGTGGTGGGATTTGCATTATTTCACTTCCTAATTATCTTGCCAATCATATAGGAATACAAGTTTGCCCTGGAGCTTGATATCCTTAGGCAATCAGGTTAATGAAGCCACTGTAACTGAAAAAAGGAAACCTTTATTACTAGAAAGTCTTTTGGGCTTTTGAGCAGATCCAGTATAGCAGGAGGCAGAAGGCTACAGGTGAAGCTGTGGCTTAAGCCATATGACATTACCAGGAAAAATACAGGTGGTGAAAGTCCTGAAGGTGCAGGAACATCTTGGAGTGGGAGCAGGGAGGGGACAATTTTTAAAATAACAAATGAAATGTATGCTTAGGAGAATGAAGTGAGGGCTAGGAGATCAGCACATCATTATTCTGCATCTCGTCTTTTGGGTGATTTAAGGTTTCTCCACTGACCTGTTCTATGCCTCAGTTCCCTAAAGCAGAAATAACAGTATTGTCCTCCTTTGTAAGTATCAAGAGAAATACTTCTGAAGACCTAGATAATTTTTACTCCAGTAAAAAGTCTACATGTTTATCACAGCTATCTTCTGCGTGGTGCTTTCAAATACCTTCCCTCATGTCTTCCGTTTGCATCTTTGCTGACATGGTCCACATTTCTATTTAATTGATGTATATATAGGGGAATAACTTTACTTAGGGAATAAATCTACTTAGAAAAGAATGGAGAGGTCAGAGGACCAAGTAAACAAAGGAAAGTGAGAAAAACCTTTTTCTTTGTGTGGTCTGAACAGTTTTGCCTTGTCCTTGAACTTTAAGAGAAAGGTAGAAAACAATACATTCAAACTAAGTGCCAATTTCCAGCTGCCTCACAAAATGGGACCTCAGCAGCAGACCTCCTAATGATGGTTAAGTGAGAAAGGCTGCCAACTCCTTATATTAAACATGATGATCTAGCGGTGCCCTCCACTGAAGAGAGCCAGCAAACATCACAGGTTCTTTTACTGATAGGATACTACAAATAGACATGGGTGCTGTAAAGCTATACCTGCTGGTAAATCACAAAAGGCATTTCTGTGTCTGTTTTAAACCCTTAAGCCATATCAGTATATGAAAACGCGGTAGATTTTCAGCTTTTTTTTGGCACATCAGGAGGACTCTTGTTATATATTAAGATCTGTTTTTGAAGCCAAGTCCTGGCTGTAGGTGTCCACACCGAGACTGAGACTTCAGAGGAGGATTTTCAGAGGTGACACTTCCAAGAGCTTCCAGTGAGGCCTGTAAGAGCTGCTGGCTCTTACTTGTTCAGTTGTTGCAAAGAAGCAAAGAGGTAGATGCCCCCAGCACACACAATTAGGAGGGGGTTTTTGTGTGTTTTGGGTTGTTTTTTTGTTTGTTTGGTTGGTTTTTTAAGCACAGTTATGGGTTGAAAAGGCAGAGAAATGGAAATTATTGTTTCCCCTGCTTTTAGAAAAATGAATGTTCCAGTCATTTCAAACCACTGCAATTAATGCATGATAAGATGCTATGATTAATGCTACCAAAATGAGCCTAAATGTTGATATTTTAATGGTGCTCTCTGAGTTAATATAAAGCTGCACAAAGGGCTCAGTCCTCGGTAGATGTAAAACAGTAATAAAATTGGCCTGCAATAATTTACAACCATTGCCCTAAAAACTATTAATAAATTGGGACTTCTCATGGCAAAGACCACGTCAACGGACAGAATATGCAACATCCATCACTCTCAGAAAAACTGATGAGAGCTCACTGTGCCACTGCTCCGAGCACTCTACTGGCTATTCATTTGAAAACAAATCTACTTCAAGGCCATTTATCTTTAAAAGTCCTTAACAAGTTAGGAAGCATCTATCTCCTGGACTGTCTGCCCATCCACTTTTCACAAAGATAATTAGCACCCTGACCCAACCATTAACGAAATTGCACTCTGTTTGGACTAACAGGAAAGAGAATTCTGTAAGCAAGAATTCAGCAGCAAAAATAATCTGTCCCCAGATATGGGTATCTCCACTGAAGAAGCTTTTGTTGGCCTTTTGTTAGAGGCAGAACAAGTTGGTCTCTTGCATAGTCTTTCATTTTTAGTATACTTCTCTCTTTCATTATGTACTTTTATTGCAGCTTTTTCAGACTGCGCAAATTCAGCGATCGGCAGCACAAGCAGAAAAGAATAAATTCCTCCATACAAAACCTCCAGCTTATTCTTGAGGTTTACATCAACACAGAGAATGAATGGAGCCAAGTCCCACAATGTAAGTCCTCCTTGTAGAGGAATTAGCTGTGCAGTAAGGCCTAATTTCTACAGGACAGGAAGGCAGAAGGATGACTGTAGGAAATTTTTACTTGCATTTAGAGAACCAAATTTGCCCATCTCCAGTCTTACCCACTTGTTTTCCTATTTGCTGCTTATAAACCTTGCAGTCTTACAGGCATAACTTACAACATATGTATTAACAGGTGCACAACTACATCAACAGCCAGTTATATGCAAAATTATAGTTTTAAAAAAAAAATCTTTTAGCGGACTTTGAAAATTGCTAGTCTTTGGATAAAGCTGGATCATTTTAATCCTGCCGGAAACACAGAGAACCATTTCCTTACTTTCCTAGGTTGCAAATCAATCAATAATCCCTACAAGTCCCACTGGGACCATCAGTGAATAATCTCATCCCTTCTGAAAACTTCTTCCCTTCTCTGCTTTCCAACGTTTATTTAGCTGCACTTCTTTGACGAAGCTTTTCTCATGGTTGCTTAGAAAGGACTTTAATCAAAAGTGTTGTGAACATCTCTGACAGCCTATGCAATGCCTTTTTACCCCATTTTAACTCACTCAAAAGAATTCCAATATATTTTAGAGCACACATTTGCTATTCTAAAAGCCGTCTTGGCTTCTCGCTGTCATATTATACTCATCTACCTATTCTATAAATATTTATAATATCATTATGCATTTTTTATTGATTTCCCCTTGTCACATGCCAGTCTTCAGGCTGCATGTCTGTCACAAAGCATATGCAAAAGGCATATATATTTTTAAAGACAACCTTTTCTCTGGTAGCCAATAAAATAATATATGCCCCTTCTTTGTTTCCTTTCAGTGTTCGAATAATACCACTAGAAGTTATTCCCCATACTGTGAGGTTCCTGGCTATTGAATTTTCCAAGGAGGAAAAAAGCTTTAATTGCTTCAAACAAGAGGGCGTTTGGGAAAGATCACTGCTAGTCCCAGTCTTTGTGAAATGTCTCAGCGGTAGCACGCAATGGGGGGATACGCTGTGCGAAGATACCGGCATGCCTCAAGGTGCTAACAAAATATGACTCCAAAGTCAGAGCTTCAAGCACAGAAAGGGGCTTCCACTAAGCAACTCATGGTTTGGTTTTTTGCTTGGTATTTGTGTTTTACTGCTTGCCTGAAGAGCCATTCCTTTCCTTTCCCATTATCTATATCAAGCATCTTCCACAAAGAGGCAGGTTTAGTACAGAGGAAGAAGGAGGAAAAAGACAGGTAATAGAGGGGCAGAGGGAGTTTACCATTAGGAAAGTATTTCATTAATTTAATCTAGAAAGTTGGAAGTTGGAAAATGGTTATAAATTTTCAGAAAATTTCTGTACTGGTAGAAATACATCTAGATATCCAAGATACTAACCAAGATCCCTTGAAAAGATACTGCAGAGATTTGGGTTACACATATTCCTGATCACACAGATGGGAGTCCAAATATACAATGAGCTTTTGAGAGAGAAAAACTCTGAATGATCCCACTGAAAATTTCCTCCTGCTCACATTGCTGCTCTCACATCAGTCTACTTTCCAGGATAAAAAAAGAAAAAAAAAAAAAAAGTTATTTGGTTTCCAATACCATCATTCTGGAAATTCCTGCCCCACAGATTCATTTTTTAAATGAACAGTCACTGCCTACTTAAATGTCAGCGTATGTGGGAAGGGACAAGGCATTTTTTCACAATTCCGAAACAGTGACACTGATAAAAGACAGCAGAGCAACAGGCTGAGGCAGCTCTTTCTATGGCAGTTGAAGTTTCTTCTGCTGCAGAAGAATTAGCATTGAAATTGTGATTCTAAGAATTCCACATAAGTTATATTTAGTGGGAGCCTATCATAATAAACCCTAAAGAAAGCAGTTCATGAAACTAGCAAACATAAAGCAATGTTCATGCAGAACTACAGTGAAGATAGATAAGGCTATTGCTACATATCACCAAAGCAAAATTACTGAAGCAACTTGCTATGTTGTTGGTTTGGGGTTTGGTTTTGGTGTGCTTTTGTGTTTGTTTGTTTGTTTTTTAATTAATACATTAAACTCTCCTATTTAATTGAAATACAATCTATCTAAAAAATCAGAAAATAGGTTTTACTTTAAAAATTTTCTTAATGTACTATGTGGATTGAAAAACTTGGCTCCTCTGTAGTGCTAAGCATTACTAAGTCAAACAAAAGCTGGAATGGGAACTTCTGCTATTGGTGAAGCAGATGTCACTAACACAGGATAATTAACAAGTGAGCTTACAAAGGTATGAATTATGACATCAAGAAAAAAAATAATTCATTGTAATGAATTGGAGTGGACAATTTTAACAAACACTTAAGGAAAAAAGGTTTTAATACTGATATTCCTTAAATTAGGAACATAGCTATTTAAAGAATACTACTTTAATAAAGTAGCCCACATTCTTGCTTAAATGAAGGCTCATGTAGAAAAATGCCACTGATTACACCTGAAGTATTCTGGTTTTACTCCAGTGAAAGAGAAAGAACCCTAAAATGGTATCTTGCTGCCTCCAATGGCTGAAAATAATTGTAGCGTTGAATACACAGAAAGGAAAAGTATTTTAACTGCTCACTACAACCTCAAAAAGTGTCTTGATAAAACTTTTTTCTTTTTGCTGCATTAATTGTAGCACCACAATTAGCTTTTTCTTTGACATTCATCAGCATTTTTAGTGCAGTCCCAATGGGCTATTTGTTCCACCTGTCACCTGAAAAAAAAAAATCCAAAACACTGAATCAGAGTTTCCATTAAATAAATGGCAATATATTGCCTTTTTCTTTTTTAACCTTGTCTTTATGAAAAAGCATATGGATGCTCAACACATACATAGCTGTTACCTAAATGCAAAGAATGCGGGATTTTAAAACTAAAATAAAGGAGTTTGGGGGATCAACACCAAATCTACATCATTTTCTGCCAAGTAAGCACCTGTCCCCAAGTGTCAAGTCCAAAACCGATGCTCTGGGAAGAACTACTTGCCAGCTTATTGAAATGGGCCACTTCATTCAGGGCTTGTTTTAAGAGCTACCATCCACTTCCTAAACATACTCAACTGGAACAGCCTCCCCATCAGAAACGAAGTAAATGTTTGATAGACAAAAATGAGGGTGAATGAGTCCATCAGACTAAAGAGCATCCCCCGTTTCCTGAAAGGGTTTCTTCATTGAGGTTCTTTGTTTTTTGGTTTTTAGACATTGAAACAACACCACCTGTAGTTTCCCACCTGACATGCAGATGCAGTTCCTAACAGGCAATTTACTTGCTGATGTAGCAATTATTCTTGAAAGTTGACTTCTGCCGCACAAGACAAGATTCTGGTTTTATCAATGAATGCCTTTGGCAACCCACTGGCTGTAAGCACTATCTACGTCTACCTTAGCAAGTAGCATGGCACAATAAAATCAGGTCTATAGAGCAAAACTCTTGATGCTGAAGGTATGATATTCACACTATACACGTTTTGGGAAGGAAGGGAGGGGGAGAGGCTACTTCAGGTTACATCTAGTCTGGTCCTATAGACTAAATACCCATTAGTAGTAAGAAAGCATTATGTGCACTCCTGGAGCACATTTTTAGTTTCATCCAAAAGGAAATTAGCTTACATATTCCAAAACCACTCTGCAACGTAAAGCAAAGCACAGTAAATAGGCAGGATCAGGTGACTTGCTTCAAAAGCATATTCTTGATCCAAAATAAAATGCTAATATGACTATACCAATAGTCGCATGGCTTTTGGCTTATCATTTTTTTATTTTCTAAACAATGCCTTTACCAAGAGGACCAATGGCACAAGATCAGCTTAATTTAAGCGAGCAACAGATTTTTGTAATCTTATACTCATCACAATTTGGCTCTAACTTTACATTGTTATACTTAAGAGGCAACCTGACACTTGTATCTGTCGTGTAGGGAAGGTGGAGGGGAACGTTAACCCAAAACTTGAGCTTATCTGCACTATAAATTCCTGGAAAAGCACTTAACATCAAATCCTAAGATACTACTTTTTAAGGTTACGTTTCAGAATAAAACCTCACTTTGTACTGAACAAATAGTGCACCTTATACAAAAACGCTCCTCATTCTGTTGTTCTCTTTCTTGAACTAAATTTTCCCCCAGCAGTGCTTCCCTTCACTGGGAAACCCAGTGCTCTGCTGTGATACTGGGGAATCTAAAAAAGGATCATTTCAAACTTATGCAGCTCAAATCAAGACTCTGAAATGTAAATGCTTCACATTTAAAAAGTTTCACAACTCCTGCAGAACTGCTCCTTTGAAAATGGAAAAACTTCTTTCAAGTCAGTAAAATCCACTCCCTATGTCTGTGCTCTTGCTAACAAGGTAGTTGTCAGCTTTAATTCAGAGAAACAGTTAAGCTTGGACTATTGTATTAATTATAGCCACTACTTATAAAACATTGTGTAGCTGCATTTTACCATACTGAATCCCAAGCCTCCAAACAAGCCATTTAATTTTCGTCATAAGAGTGACAACTCCAATAATAAACCAGAACAAATTATGCAAAAGGATCACAGACCTTACAAACATGTTCTCAAACTTATTGAATTAATAAATCAAATATGCATACCCAGCTGCTTTTTGTGGAAAGGCAGTGTTATCCCTGTCAACGCATTTTAGTGTTAATTTTTTCATGTAAATTCTATTGATTTTTAAATATTTTACAGCTCTTAATTCTCCAGGCAAATTCCAGTAAGAGGAGTAGGAAGAAAAGGGGATTTGTGCAAACAGTTGTATTGAACAGCTGCAACGTGGTACTCTCTGGAGAGCCCTCTATAAGAATTTATGTGGATGAATTCAAAACAACTGATTTTTCACAACACGTCACAAACATGGCCATACACATGGGACAACCCACCTACATTATTGACCACTACTGCTCCTAGAAAGGTGCTACGCCTTGCAATGAAAACTTGTTAATTAATTCTGCTCCTCTGGATACTGTGAGGGCTGTGTTTTTCATCTCAGTATGTGATGGGACACTTCTTTTCATACAAACTCCTATAGTCCCTAGCTGCATTTCTGAGTGCTTGGGACTTCTGCTCTTTAGGTGTCAAACACCTCAGCCTGGTCAAGCAGAGTAAGATCACACAGTTCCCAGTAGTGAATATTCAGTTTTAGATAACTTGTCCAGCATCACAAGTAAACTTCATGGCAGGATTCACCTCTCCAGGGCAACATTCGACTGAACTGAATCATGAGAACTGTCTATTTAAATATAAAACATAACAATTGCACTTCTTACTATTATATACATGGAAATAATGCTCGTGCCCCATTGCCAACTCTCAATTGAAAATAAACCCACTGGAGTAACCAATCACTTCAGGGAGGTAGCAAGGTACATAAACCCTAATGGGCTCTTGGAGAGACACATGGACATATGCACCATTTGCTACTGCAAGGCCTTTGGCTTGATTTACCTCATACCCTTGCTGCTTGTCTCCAGAGATGTTGCTGGACCATGCATGCATCATTCTGCGCTTTGTGCAAATAGGACTTTCATTTCAACTTGAGCACAACAAAGTTCAGAATTAGCTGGAAGCAGCAGGGTTTTTTTAGCAGAGTTGTTATCACCTAATCGGTTATACTCTTCCAGTTTTCAAGACTACTGGTTGGACTCAAATTGCCCAGCGATCCAAAAAAGAAAGAGATTTCTGATACAGGCACAGACAAGTAAGGGTCTAGGAGATTAGTCAGATATATTTCATCCTGTAGCATAGAAAAAATAGCCAGCTGAGGCTGAAGAGATGAATAGGGAGTAAAATAGCAGAAGGAGGGACAATTTTCTGCAGAATGGCGAGTCCCCAAGGTTGCAGAATCTGACACAACCTTTCATATTTCAGATAAACTTTAAAAGTGCATGAATTTTGCTGCAACTACCTTCTAAAAAAAAATATACTAAATGCTTTGCTTTGTTATTCACAGGCAAGTCATCTTCTGAGACAGTACCCATTTTACACCTTTTAAGTTCGATACCAATTGGAAGCTCTTAAAAGATAAGCATTAGACATACAGGCTTGCAATAAAAACATTGATAGTGTTATAGTAAATTTGACTTTCCTGTTTAAAATTTCTAGGCACAGAGCATTAGGATTGGAGCTTAAATCTACATCAAAGCAAAAATGAAAGCAGATGCGGAAAGAATCCATGAAATTTCCATTTTATCTTCAGGCTGAAAAATAAACACAACTAACTATAAAACATTAACTTCTAGTTTTAACCATTTTTCCTCAAAAAGATATTAAAATACCTTCACTTTAGAGAAACTTTAGGAAACATCGACCGACCTCTTCAGTGCCCCCAAAACTACTATTACTAGTCAAGTAAGTTCCGATCTTATAAGAAAACCCAGGACAATTGCTCACTTTCTAGCTCATTAATAGCCAGGTCCTCCTTGCATTTTAAAAACACAGGATCACATTGTCTGAATACACCATGCTAACAATACTTGTTATCTGGGATGTCTCTATTTCTAGGGATACAACTAGGCATCCCAACTCTCTGTCTGGCTTGAGAACTTCAGCCGTTATCGTCAGCTCAATCTGCACGCTGCAAGAGTAAGATGACTTCAAGGAATCGCAAGGCAGAGAAGGCAGATGTCAGTAGCCTCTTTGGGCAAACTGGTGTAAAGCACAATACCCTCAGCAAACATTCAGCTCTGCAAATGGCATAATGCCATCTTATATGGTCAACAGGTATCTTTGGGTATTTTCTATTGGATTAACAAAATTTAATAATTTTGTTGGAAGTCCAACTCTGCAGTCCACTGAGCTGGATAGTTTGTTCTCAAACGTTTACTTATCCAAACCTCTCTTTCACACCTTGAATAAATCCTCCAATTACTTCACCATGGTATTACAAGAACATTATACCCCCTGTTGCCTCCTTCCTAACATGTGACGTGCGTTCAGAGAAAAGCGTAACTTCTGGTTTTGTAGGGTATTTTTCAGGTTCTCTCTCTATCTTCAGAAGATAGAAGATACTCAGCACTTGGAATCACAAAAGGAGGAAATCATTTTCTACAGCACAGCATAAGACGTCTAAATCCAACAGAGCAGGATTTTACATGCTTCGTTCTTCCTGCTGCTCATGGTATTCTCACTGACAAGCTCAGCCTGACTCCTTCTTAGTACACTTATTCTGATGGATTGTACTCTTTGTATACACCAAATTCTCTCTCTGCCCTGTATACACAGTCTAACTACCATGCTCAAGATGAGTACACCGTGGCTAAAACTCATATGTGGATTTGCTGAATAGCCCAAGGGCTAAAGTCCAGTATAATGTTGCGAGTGCAGACAGTAACGTCCCATTTTCAGAAAAGGGGAAATAGGCATTATGTGGAAGGAAGGTCACACTCCTACTCAGCAAATGAGCAAATACTAAAAATCAAAAGTTCCTTTCTGCTTCTCGGCCTGATCTTACAACAAACATTACAAATCACAGGTGGCTTCTGATGGCTAAAGTTTGGACAACTTTATAAACTTCTGTTTCCCTATTTCCCTTCAGCCATCCCAATGAAATACAGTATCTCCTACTGTCCTGAACTCTTGTGTACTAATTAAGCACTTATTTAACTGCACATAGCATTCAGCCAGGCTACCATGGACTTTGGAGTTGGTTGGTTTTTGTATTTAGAAGGTTCACTGAGTTTAAGAGTTGCGTGAATTATAAGTGATCTCTGCAACCATCAATTATTTACTGCTCAGATATAATGGGTGAGATGGATGAGAAAACGCCCATTGACTCCCAGGATTTCACCTCACGTGCTTTGATGAAAATCCATGCTGAGACAATAGGTTCTGCAACACCTCCTGCCTCTTCAGGCTGGATGCCAGAAAGGACATTCGTGCCCATATCACTTTTTCAGTCTTGCGGTTTTCCCAAAGCAGATTCTTCTGTACTTTGAAGGGAGTGGATCTGATGCAAGGTCCAGAGTGCCATCCAGAAGGTTCATAAGGGCAACAGGGGCTTTCATGGTAGTCAGAACAACAGCCGATGTAACTGGTGGTGGCGGTGGGAGGGCGTTGAGGCCCCCAGGGTGAGGTTCTGGTGAAGAGTGATGATGAGGAGAACGTCTTCCACTATTATTATGAGAATCCTTTTAACAGATGTAGGAAGGAAAGGGCATTGACTGTAATTTGCCAACAACCTACACAAACATTTCACTTCTAAAATAATGTCTTTTGTTTTCATGAGCTTCATTTTATTATTTCTAGAGTTAATTTTTTACCTAATGGAGGCAGCTCAGTTCTGCTGCCTGTTTTAGGACATTCTATAACTTTACATCCACTACTGGCTTCTTTTTTTAACGAAACATTTTTAAGACCTACTTCTATCTATTTTATAAATAGATAAATCTATATCTGGAGAAAACAAGCTAAAATAAACAAAAAGAAAGCTAAAAAAACCCAAAGGTAATGAAAATTGCATTACATTATCAGCCATGTAAGGAATTTTTATGTAACCTGGACGAAGTTCCTCTTCAGATTTTATTCTGCAGTATGTCATTGTGTTGCATCTGGCAGAAAAATAAGACCTAAAATCAAAGTTCTGTGGACTGAAGAGCTCTGATAAGCTATTTGGTGGGCTTACTACAATCAGGAACTGGCCAACGTTTGCATTTTGCAATAAAACTACTGGGTGATAAAGAAACAAATGTAGAATGCTGCCAGAATATTGATGCTTCCTCCAGAGGTATAAAAAATTATTTGATGTTGAAAATTTTGGAGTGAGAGCTGTTCATCCTTCATCTAACTTTTAAACAAGATTGAAAAAGCCCTTTGCAAGTAAATGGTCTGATAATATTATTGGGATCACTTTGTAGTCTGGTAGAACAGGATACCATACACAGCAAACATACAGACTCACAAGAAAGGCGGTCCCCCACAGCATGCCTGTAAGCAGACTACTTACACAAGCAGAGCCACCAAATCATTATGATAATCTGTTCCCATAAGATACCTGTCACACAAATAAGGTTTGGTCACTACACAAAGTCTATGATAACTGCTTTTATTATAAGCCACTTGTGTTTGTTTATAGTCCCTTGTTTTGACATGCTGCAGATCATGTATAATTAAAGATAACTGTTACTTTCTTCCTTCCTCCACAATACAGTAAAGCCTGTAAACAAAGGCAAGCTCTGGGACCATTAAGAGAGGCCCTTGTTTGCAGACTGTCTTTGCAACCAGCTCCTTCAATTTCAATACTAAAACTGTCAAGCTTAATTAAGAGTTATGGGGCATAACCATTTCAAACCCATAAATCCATACGCAGAAAAGTAACATGACTGCCTTAGTGAACATTTCTTTTTAAATAAGCAATATCTCTTTCTGAGACCTAATTTAGGTTCCTTATACACAACTTCGTATTGTAAATATCTTTATTGCTTCTCCTCCAGTGAATATAAAGACTGACATAAAATAATTTCATCCTGATGTCTTCTGGTTTATTTGACTATTTAAAGTGGACCTCAATGTATATTCTAGTGCTTACACTGCTATTCTGTCCAAATTCACCATATCTTTTTGTGATCCTTCAAAAACTCTGCAGAGAACTGCATTTCTCTCCAGCTTCTTTTAATATTTTCGTTCTAAAGTTGCTTTGCCTTTTGAGTGTGCACAGCTGTCCACACATCTGAAACACACCCAGTCTGAAACACCAGTGACCCACTCCAAAAAATCCACCAAAATGACACATAGTGCAGGCTTAGATTTAAACCTTAAAGCCACCTTACCCATTCCAGGGGAACTACACATTTGCTTCCATTCTAACAGTGCTTAGCTCTTCCACCAGGACCTCTGCCAATCAGTGTCCGAGTGAGCACGAGACCAATTCACAAAACCCAGTCCAACTTGAATCATATTGGTACTTTCAGCAAGAAACTGAAATTTAACAGACAACTGCTTACAGCACTTCAAAGGCTTGACCCTCACAGTATTTGACAGATTTTAAAACCAATGGAATCTCGTCATTTTCGGTGTTAAAAAACTCCCACATACAATCTTACCATTAACTTTCATTTATTTAAAGGCCAGATTTTCTGGCCTTTACAGCAAAGAAGCTACACTTGAAAATGCAAATCCTAAAGGCTTAAAAAGAGAAGGGTGATTAAAACAGTATCACATTTATTACTATTTCTTAATCTAATGATTTTTGTAATATGATTGCATGAGGAAGCCTTTGGCTTTCTTTATCTGCTTCATGGTCTAACAGAGTAGTTTATAGAACTGCTGATCATCTAATAGTCAGTCTACAGCCACCCCCTTAAAATAAAAGTTTCCTTAAAAACTTAAATGGTTTCTATCTTGATGAGCACTTTTTTATGTGTTAAGGAACATTTGGGTCAACTTATAGAGGAAATTAGAGCTGAATATCTAAAAACATAATTTATGCAGACTAAACATTAGCTGTAAAAGACTTTTATCAGCTGTTTATCAGATCCAGAGAGGCACAGAAAATACACCCTAACCAGCGGGTTAATACATTTTGGGAAAAGATACTAAGAAAAGGAGCTAAGCCTCTCTCTTCATTACCCTATCTGGAAAATGTGTTCAATAATAATGCTTTGAACTTAAATTTCCATTTGTAGATTTGAAATCACTTTACAAAGGTGCATAAGCATTATTATTCTCATTTCACAGTTGGCCTCACTAAGTACAGAGATTTGTAGCAATTTGTATGAGAAGCAGTGTTCTCTAGCGAATAAGTTAAGAGTCTGAAATTATCTCCCCAGGGTTTTCTTCCCAGCTAAGCTGTAAACTTCAGTCTACACTGAAACCCACTGGGGCAAAACCAGACACAGTCCGTCTGAAATTGGTGGGTTTCTGCATGGGAATAGGAGTCCCGGCCAGAAACTCGTGACACAGATCTGAAGAATTTCTGCCTAACATTGATCTAGTCGGTTCAAATTCACTTTTCTGGACCACTGGAGAGATGGCCATCACAGAGAGGTCATCACAGTATTCAGACACAAAAATATGCGAAGAAATTAAATGGCACCTTTTCAGAAGAAAAAGGAAATAATAAGATAAATAGCAGCGGACAGTCTGGAGTTCAATCCTTCATCACCGTCATCACACTTTTTTCCTCCTCTTTTGTTGACAAAAAATCTTTCACTCCAATTTCCTGTAATACAGTTTTTCTTACTCTATATAATTCCTCCTCTGGACAACAGCTTCTGCACATGGCAGCAACCTTACCTATAGGATTTGAATTTTGTCATGGAAAGGACTTCTGTTTGATAAGTCCAAGGATTCAGGAAAATATTAGGAGTACATCTTCTCTGTTAACTGGAACCATTTTAGAATCTTTTATTCTCAAATATCACTTGGTCACTTAGCTTAAACTTTAACCAACATTTCCAATTTCACAGTGGATTAAAGGCTAAAAATGAGGAAGCAGTACAGTATTTTTCTTTTTTCGAATTATGGGAATGATAAAAATCAGACGTATAAGGCTCAATGTAGAAAAAAAGATTTTCAAGGTTGCAACCTTTAAACTATTATCTATTCTTCAAAAAGCTGCTTACTTTCAGGGTCAGGCCTAAACCATGATGGCCTACAAAATCGAAAGAATCTCACACTCTTATCAGCTTCAAAACTACTCCAATTTTTCCGCAAATATCAGTTGGCCAAGAAAGGACACCAACACAGCCACAGCTAGGAGATTAAGCCAAAAACATGTTTGCAGACTTTTAACTTTAAATAAATAGAGACCTTGAGTATTTGCAGAACTGGTATTTTTTCAAAAATGGCAGTATTTGCCACTGAAATCAATCTGCTTACTCCTTCTCAGCTGTAATGGCTTGTACATGTAAAAATTGTATGGACAACCAATTTTGTACATAAAGGAGAAAAGCATAAACAAAAGTGAACTGTCAAAACAAACAAAAATCTTAAAAGTTTTTAATTCAATAATAGTTTAGTAAATTTTATACAGAATGTGAGTATGAAATAGACAAATCAAACTACTTTTCCATGCCCAATCTGTCAGACAAAGAACAGAAGATGCCAAAGTGGAGTTCTAATAATTCAAGATTTTGCTAGAGGTTGACAGCCCTGCAAAATTTTGTAATTTATAAGCAAAAGGTCGAAAGGACTATTAAATAATTTAACTTGCATAACAAAATAATTTTTTCATTCTCTTACACTTCCCGCAAGCGCAGAAAAGCCTCTTCAAATTAGTCAGAAAAAATCAACAGCTGAAAAACCCACTGTGGTTTTTGTAGTTTATTTCAGGACAGCATCACCTCTCTCTCTGTGATACAGTTTTGTGTTGAGGCATAAATCCATAATGGATTCATCCTGATTTGTGCCCAGTGCGGTAACTGCTATGCCGTGTCTTTGAAGGTTGCAACACTGCTTCTTTACACAGTTCTCTCTCTAACACTCCTTGACTACAACCACAGTTAGTCAAACTTTAACACACGAATGCATGTTAATGATGGTGACAGGCAAGAACAAAAACTTTGGGTCATATGCATCAACCAAATGCATTTAGTTTGACCACCAGCATCAAGATCTCTTGATCAGTTCTGCAACACACCATGGCGAGTGCATCTTTAAAGAAGGAGATCGCAGTGACAGCCCCTTTCCCTCCCCAGCCAGGGCACTACAAGGTCTCCCACCTGGAAGCGTCTCCTCTACACGGGACTCGTAAGGTTGGGGAGGATGTGGTGGGGCAGCCTTGCACTCTGCGTAAAAATTCACCAAAAAAGAGAAGAAGTTGCAGAAATTGCAATCTGTTGTTTTAGCATACTTCTGTGGTTAAGAGCTTTTGCTTCTGCTCCACTATCACTGCACTACAACAAAAACAAAGTTTCCTGTGAGCAAATCTACTGGGAATACACATTACTTTCAGCTTAACAGCTTTCAGGATTCTTATGCCACCTCCCACTTCCTCCCTAAAGCCACAACCAAGATCGTTATCAACTGATATGACAATGCCTAACAAGGGTACAGCTGATAAATCGTAGGTTTGATCCCATCTACAACGCTCATATGCCTCCAGCAGATGGTTCATCTGTCTGATTTTGAAACAGGAGGGTAGCACTGCGACTAAATGTAGATGAACTGAGGAAAATATATCAAATAAAAGTTTTTATTTTAGAAAGCACATTCAAAGAGCATCTCTAATTATGGACAGAATGAAAGAAAAGAAGGATGAACACTAGTCCTTTCAGGACTCTGTTGATTTTCCAGTTCTGCATGTGAATGTAAATAAATCTTTAATCAAGGTTCATAATTTCTGCACCAGGACAAATTTAGAGGAAGCAGAGGAAGTCAAGGGAGAAAAATAAAGAACTATAGAAGCATAAAAATATCCATGCACATATACACATGTGCACACACCCACACACAGCAAGGCATACTTTGCCATATGGGATTACAGCTCTGTATTTAGCTGATGGATTAAGCACCAATAAATTAAAAAAAAAAAAAGAAAAAAAGAAAAGAAAAGCTGAATATTACTTTTCCAATAAAAATAAGTCAAGGATTTAAAATAGAAAAGCCTTTTTAATGAAAAACAAGTGGCATTTAAAACTTAATAGCCTTTAGTTCTAATAAAAAAGTCAAATCCTTTAAATAAAGAAAAGAAACTTTAATAATCACAGACACTGCTTCGCCCAAAAGGAACCACTTGCAATGCAATGGGTCCTACTTACGGCAGTCTGACTGTGGCAAACAGTAGTAGTACTAATGGAAGAAAACACGTATGCCTAGAAGCAAAATGATAAACAGTTTAAATCACATTAAACTGAGGGGCCATTAACTTTTTCTTTTAAGAACACTTTTAAAAAACATTAAAAAGTGTAAACACTCTTAACTGTAGTGAGGAATTAATTGCCAAACACAAACAGATCTTTAGAGGCCCTAATTAAGTAATTAATAAGGGTTACAAAAATTGGGGCAACTTTTCAAGGTTAAGCACGCACTGAGCTGGCACGTGGCATTCGCTGGCACCGATACTGGCTTTGCTGCCCGGGCCACCACCAGAATGACTCGTGGAAACTCGGGAAGCACTGGGACATACACAAGCTGGCAGTCATGACCGGTGAAACAGTCTCGTAACCAGACAAATATTTCACTGTCAAACCTAAACTTAGCGGGGACAATCCCGGCCCTGTCCCAGGACTTGTCACAGTGTGACTTGCTAAGTTTGAGTCCTCTGCAGAGATCCTGTACCCACAGGCGGGAGTTCCGTGTTGGTTTTCTAAACGGCCACCATTTCACCTCATGTGCCGACTGCGAAAGTCTGTGTAACTAACTTCCCTCCACCCTCGTGCCATCTTTCCTGACACACAGTAAAAGACCAGGCTGTTTTGATCATTAGGAGAACAGTTAGTGAAAGAAATTCTAGATATGAAGTGTGCACACACAAGTGTTTTCACCTTCAGCGAGGCAAAAATAGAAGCTAAAGCTTCAGCAAAGCAGCCCTTATGTTGCAGTTCTTCTTCCAGCTTTTCCTTCACACCCAGTATGTTGACTTTTAAGCTTATCCTATCCCAAAACTCCATCCAGCATGCAGTCTTATTATCTTTGAACTTACTGGAATAATCAATGCCAACAAGAGTGTTCACACACTACAGTTACTTTCAATAGCTGCATTTGATGGGCTTGTAAGAACACCTAATACCAAATAATGCAAAGGTCTTTTTTTCTCAGTCTCCCTAAATATTACTTTTTAAAAAGATGCATCAAATTCTTATATCTTAAATATTTTAAGAGCATGCCTTCCCTTATTTCTTTTTTTGCTACAATGATACTCAGATAAAACAGGTCAGCAACACTTCAGATTTTTTTTTCATTTTCCAGAGAGAAGATAATGGTTTAGATGGATTTGCCCTATGAACTGTAGTATGCAATTTAATGAGGAAAGTTTCA
This sequence comes from Calonectris borealis, assembly GCF_964195595.1. Classification (NCBI taxonomy): domain Eukaryota; kingdom Metazoa; phylum Chordata; class Aves; order Procellariiformes; family Procellariidae; genus Calonectris; species Calonectris borealis. The sequence continues at coordinate 111,736,505 of NC_134313.1, read as the reverse complement.
CACCTGTAGTTTTTAAATCAATGAAGTTTCCGTGATGAAAAAATAAAACGGCAGAGTGCAGATGCAGGTTTACTTCTTACTCTGTATTCCTTAGAAAGCTAAAATCACCACCATATACAACACAATAAAACTACATATGGTGCTTGCCCTGCAAAAAATTTCTTGCTGAGGCCTTTTTTTTTTTTTAAAATAAATGTAAACCTGTACTTTTCAAACCATTTTGAAATTCAAATGACAATTCAGTAGACTGCTAAGTATACCTCTATAGACACACAAATGAATCTTTTCTTCTAATTACCTTACTTCTCTGATGTGGAATGCTAAAAAAAAAAAAATCACGTAATTTCAGCATTAAAAAAGTGATTAAAATGCCCCATTTGGCACCAAATGCTACCACCATAAAAACAAATGAAGGAACCTGAAATGTGTTTCCACTTTTTGAATATCTAGTTCAAATCTAAAAGCCATGAATTTCAAAATAATGCAGATCTGAACTGAGTAACTACCCAAACATTCTTGAGTGACAACGCAAAAATTGCTTATAATGTGGTGTGACCTCCAGAAATTGGAAAACACTAACATGCTAGTGCTCCTTTAAAGCATATTTTTCAAAAGCTCTAACACTTTTTTGTTGCACCTGAAACACAGGGATACACACAGGGACTGGAAATCTGATACTAGGCAGCTATCTGGAAGAGGGAGCATTTACGAAGTCACCAGTGAACCAAGCAGCAAGCTTGCTGCAACACTTGCACAGTGAATTAGGCTGATAAGCTAAATGAATATAACATAAAAGGTGGTGATTTTCCAAATGAGTAGGTCAGGGTATTTTTGAGTGTGTGGCAGCATATCACTTCAACTGCTCTGCATCTTCAAAACAAACCCCACCAAACAAAAAAATCCCCCACTAAATTAACTATATGCACTGAGATTACTTGGCTGAGATGGCTGGTTTTACACAAGGAACAGTTTCAAGCAGAGATACAGTAAGGGCTGCGTGTGGCTTTCAGGTACCTTTTGTAAGTCCCAAATGAACAACAGCCAAGCCGCATAACTTTGCATCTCAGTGCACAGCAGCATCCCTAACGTTTCAGGTCAGACATAGCTGCAACACAATTACACCCAGGCATGCGTTCTGCTCTCCAGTCCCTCCAGCCACGCGGCGCCGTGATGACCATGGACAAGGACAGATGTAAAACAGCCCCTCTCCCCCAACATCTCTCCTTAACGCATGGAAATGGCTGAAGCATTCTTGTGGCTTCAGCAGCACTTGCTCCACACCGTTCAGCCTCTCTCCTTCCAAATGCCATATGGCACTGCCTTCACTTTCACACCTGGCCCTACCCATTACGTGGCACATCCTCCAGGCCCACGGCACGTAGGAGTGTCCCCTGCCCCTTCCCCAGCTAAATGTTCCCCACCCCTGGCTTCACTTCATCTGCTGTCCAGAGCATCTCACTGCATACAGCCCTCCAAGAGCAGAGCCCCTGGCGCCTAACGTCTCACCCTGCCCCATCAGCCGCCAACTACCACCGAATCAGCAGGTTCGGCTTCTGAAAAGACAGCACTGACATGGAGGCTGTAATTGGAAGGGGAAGCAGGCAGGAATTCAGCATACAGAAGAAAGGAGGGGTGAAAAGTAACTTCATGTGGGTCTTGATGACAGAGATCACAAGATGGATATCACATCATACACAAAGAATTGGGTCTCTATAGTCTATTAGCCTAACTCTCAGTAATATTATTATCTTAATAAAAGCAGACTATCCATATAAAGTCAACATTAAAAGACATGTAGGTGAGATTTGCAGTACAGTTTGCTATTTGGAAGTCTGTGAGGCATTAACAGGGAATTCTGGTAATTAGGAGTTTACTAACAGTAAGATACTTTAGAATTGTGGCTAAAAGGGTGATGGATTTGGCAGGTCTCTATCTTGAAAAACAGTTCAATCTACAGATCATTTTGTTAAACATTATTTTTCAAAATTCCCTAAACAAAGACCTGTTCGTACTTGCACAAAGCTCACAGTAGTTTATCGCAGCTCACCATAGCAAAGTTTAGTTTTTGCTAAACAATTGTCAAGAAGAGAGAATATAATAGTATCTTTGTTTGAGAGAAGTGCAAAATCTGGCCTGTGACCCATCTCCACCATCCTCTTCCTAAACCATCTTCCAAGCATGTACACCTGCAACTCTTCGTGGAGTTTGGTTTAGAGAATGCAGCAGTTCTTACTGAGGGTTCTGGACAAAAATTTGGCTTTCAGGTAACCCGATTCACTGCCTGGGCTAAATGCAATCTCCAGCTATGCAATGAAACAAAAGAGACAGCTGTCAAGTAAACAGAACAAAAAAAAAAAACACCCTTAAAAAGTTGTGGTTTCAATTCCCTGTTTCTTTGTTAGAGGTCCTTGTATCCTGTCTATCAATATATTATGGACATACTGTATGTGTTTGAAAATATAAAAGCAGCCCAGCTGGAGAGACAATAAAACAGTATCTACTTATTAGCCTCTGGTTTTGTACATATAAAACGGACTAATAAAAAAGAAAATAAAAAAGGAAGATCTTGTCATGCCTTAAATAATGTTCTTACAAATTGGTAGAAGTACTGTGGGCTTGTACAGAGCCAGAATGTGAGAGATTGAGATACATGTGAGTTGTTGAGCTTTTCAGTGAATGCAGAAGCAGCAGCCTCTTTTAACCTGAACTCTCCATCACACATGCATTTCATATGTCTGAAATTCCAGTGGAAATGTAATTTGATGTCTTTTGAAAAACACCACTTCACTATGACTTTAAATTATTCCCCATGGGGGACCATTTTACTCCAACATGCTTTGTTTACTAGCTCCGCTGCTTCCAGCGAGCTGCTTGATAGATGCCAAAGATGAAGATGAGCTCTGTAATGCACATTTTTGGATGACTGAAGACAAAATTCTCTGCTTCTTGGCATAGTTTCCCAAATGATCATGATTTTTAAAGCATTCATTACTGTGTAGTAAGGCAATCTATATTTCTGTCAAATCATGTTATTTACAATTTATGGAGAATAAAGATTATAAAGGAGAGAGACTTCAATGAGCAAAACAATACACACAAGGAACACTTTCTACTCTGATTTTTTTCTCTCCAGTGACCTTGTTACCCTTGCCCTTAAGCGACAGAGAGATGATTAACAAGTCACTCTCTTTGAAGCAGGAATGCTGATTGTACAATAAAGTACTTGGATATAAAAAATAAAAGCATTCTAAGATTATAGGAAAGGACATCCTTTTGACAACAAGATAAACAGCGTATTTTTATTCTTTCTTTGCACATTCATACTGTATTATTACTGGGTTTAGAGTAACAGCTATGGACTCCAGTGAAGATCAGAGCTTCACTGTAATGGTACTGCCCAAGAAGATAAGAAGTAGTGCTCTGGATTTAAAGAGCTGATTACTAACTAGATCTAATTGCCAAAAGGAGAGAGGAGAAATGCAGATCGAGTCACTGGAACAAAGTGCCACTTGCCACATACTTTGGATCATGCTAGCAGCATATACAGATATGAAACAAAAAGTAATCGCCTGATCATTAAAAGAAGTCCAACCTTGAAACTCCATCAAGACAAACTCATGTCATACTTCTCAAACAGCTGGTCAGGCACACAGAAAAGTTACAAGAACACGAAAGCCATAGTAATGATTTGAGCAGTGCATGTTGATCCTACTGTTTCTAAAAGCACCAAAACATCATGCCTCAGCTACATCCATAACTACTGTCAATGGTCACCATTCTCAGGCTGGATTCTTCTTTTCCAAACAGAACCTTTTGTTTGTGCTTTCTTTATCTCAGCAAGGGAATAGTGATGGATCTTAGCAAGCTTTGTGATGGAACCAAAAATCCATTTATTATCAGAATAAACCACTTTTTTAATAATATCATCATGACAGACCTACCCAACATATATCTATCCTTACAAAAAAGAACATTTTCCTGCCACTTGTTTTTCTACTGAGAGTCCTAACTAAAAACAAATAAGCTTTTACAGGTATTTTAATAAACTATTGCAGTTTTTATTACTGTTTTAAGATGTATAAAAGATCATGACTATCCTCCCTCAATGCAGACATGCCAATTATTTGCCATTTCAGTTATGTGAAATTTTTCAAATGTGTAACATGTCAATGACAAAGGCACAGACCCAAAGTCACTCTGCAAAAAGCTATGCTAAGAAACAATACTCACCTTATCTGCCTGATCTGCTCCTTTGTCAGAGTTTATGGCCAACACACAAAGATGAGCAGGTTTATACGAGGGCTCCCAATTCTTTTTAAGAGAAAATCAGCTGGGGAGGTTCAGCCTACTGCTAACCAAGCTGTAGGGAAATAATCTCAAACCCGTTGTGTTGTAACAACCAGATTCAAAAGAAAAACATCTGTGATCTTGTTATTCCTGGGTTCACTTCCATTTCCACTTCGGATTATAAACTGACTTAAAAAGATGTTGAAGCAGGTACCACATTTTTCTCACAACATAGGTCAACGCAGCTACACACACATGCAGATTTAGGCACATCTCGAACTTACTGAACTGGCACCTGAAGTCCTGGTGATAAATTGATTAATTTTTGACTACAATAAATATACTGTACACCAGTGTACTACATCCCTAACCAACGGAAGACTTTCAAGCCTGTTTCGTCAAAACAAAACACTGACTTTTTTTTACTTCCAGACCACTCCTGACTTACTCATAAACCACCTGTTATAGGCAAAGGTTGAATCCAACAACCCTTCCTCATCACACGCATCTTAAAAATAGAACTACTATGACAAAGATAATTTGATCTCACAACCACTCCGGGCAGCCAATTCTGTCATCTGTAATTTATTAGCCATTCCGATTCCACTGTGGTCCTTCTGATTCCCTACAGTCCTCAAGCATCTCTCTTCTATAAATCTTGGGAACGGTTATACATCTGGCATCAGCTCTCTCTCTCTTCAGCAACAGGCTCTTTTGAGATTCAAGGATGACTTGAAACCTTCCTCAGTCATTTTCACTTACATAAAATCTGTGTTAAAATGAGATGCAATTGTTACTGTTAAGTAATGTTCACAATCAAGATTTGTTTCAAACTCTGCACCTGTGAATGATTTGCAAGGAAAAGTCTTTTCTGACTTTAAACTGCTCATATCTCATCATTAAATGATTATGGAAACAATTTTTTACAATTACTTTCTATATGTTTTTATTTAAAAGTACAACTCATGTCATTAATTGATGAGTAAATGCAGATTCATCTGCTTATTTTCAAGGGAAAGGTTTCTCCTGTTTTTCCACCGATCATGCTCCCCTTCCTCAGATTGCTCACTTTGCAGAAGTTCTCCCTATAGCAAAGTAGAAGTGGGCACAAGAAATGCTTCATGTCCCCAGAAATATGCCCTATAACCCCACTGGAATACACGACCCAGGAAAGCTTTGAAAACAAGGAAGATCTTCTCTATTGTTTTGGAAGGAAAAAACCAAAAACCAAAACAACCAACAAACCATGAGTAAGGAAGACATGTTTGGAACTGAACTGTTCAAGCTCATTTGTGCAACTCATTGTGCAACAGCAGTCTTAAGGAACTGTAGGATGTTAGGATTTTGTTTTCTTTTTTTCTCCTATAAAGCATAATTCCTATACAGTTTTAGCAAGTCTAGGCCAGCCAAGATACCGAAGTGCTTTCAAAATGCCCACCTACATACCATATGCATAGATGTGGACAGCACATAAGGATGATCTTTGCTTAATACAGTCACCTGCATTAAGCCGCAGGACTGTGTGATACCTCCCAGCACCTCCACCAGGGTACCCAAAGATCACCTTTGGCTGAGCTAAAAGCTATGCTCAACGTGCACCTCAGAAAAAGTAACAGTGCGATGGGATACACAGTGAGCTACAAATCAATATTCAGTGCAACATTAACCAGAAGCAGCAAATGGGTGACTAAAGTAAGCTCAAGTGCACAGAAGAATGGATGGTGTTCTCCCCTGAAGACGTTTCATTGCTTTATTCCACACTACTTTACAATTTATAATGTTGTGGGTCCCCATGCAACAACCTGTGTTTGAAAGGAAAAAATGGGCAGAGAGGGAGCTTTGGCAAGGAAGGATATTCCAAGCATGAAAAAGGATTAGACAGATGCAAAAATGTTCAGTGATGTGGGTGAGTCCTTAGGAAACCAATGGAACGTGAGTTGAGTCAGAAAAGGTCACAGAGGCACTGACAAGAAACGCAAGCTTGGTGCGAGGTGAAGGCACTTAGAAGTTTCAAGATGGAATACGACTTCAGCTGGGAGGGAAGGAACCCTTCTAACACCCACACAGTGTCCTTAGTGTCCTTCACACAGACACTGTATCTTGGTAGACCTTAGTCTGTTAGACTGAAGTGCTCTCTATAAGTGAATTCCTGTCATATCCTGCAGTCAAGTTGTCTTACAAACTTCTCTTACAAAGCTAAACAAACACAGCTCTGAGTCTTCCTTTACAAGTATGATTCTTACTTCTCATACCATACCTTATTTCTCATTGCTCTTCTCAATTACTATACACCAGAACTGGACATGGTATTTATAAAAGTTCTACTGGAAGACAAAACCAGAGGTAGCATGAAGTTCCCTTGCACAGAAATACGCTCTGCCATGGCACTTAGCTGTGAATTCAGATTCACTTTCTTTCAGAACCATTGTTTCTCACTTCAAAGTCTTCCTTCTCTGAACTCAAACATTTGTTCCTGACTTTTACGCTGGATTGTATTTAATTTCAGTCACTTAACCCTGCCTATGAGCCGTCCACCCAGAAATCCAGATGCCATTGTATACCGTACTCTTCATTACTTATTTCCCACTCCATCAGTCTTTGTGTGCATAATCACTCCCAGTAATGATTTGGCACTTTGTTCCACTGCAGACAAAATATAACCAAGTATAAAACCCTGCAAGACCTCTCAAGGAGCACTTGTACATTGCTGTATTTTGAGACCTGTCACACAGTCACTCTTACCTATACAGATACACCATGCTAATTTTGTACCCTTAAAGTTTCTAAATCAAAAGTACCTTGCAAGACGTCTTGCAGAACCTTGAAACATTACACTGCTCCTATAAATGTTCCATCCAAGCTCTAGTTCACTTGACAATACCTTTGTCCAAAACCCCTAGTGACTAGCACTTTCTCAATAGCATTTGGTTTAATTGTAGATTTAAGTCTGTAACTATTACTGAGGTATGTTTTTTTTATATATATACAACCTTAGACTGTTTCTGTTTACTTTACAGAACATATGTATATACATATATACTTTTAGAACTGAGTTAGTTTTACTAAGACCCTAAAAATGACCCAAAAGTATGTCTGAAGAGGTCTAAGTTGCATCACTAATACAGATAAAAATATACCTGAAGTACATGGGTTCAACAGAATTGCTATCTGCTTTCTCTATTGCAAAAGAGATCTTTAATTTACAGAGGAAAAAAGTTGAAAGCAGCAAAATTGTAAAAAGGACTGGAGGCTGATTTTTACATTTCAGTTGCAGAAATTATATCATCTGAAAGGTTTTTTTAGGTGAAGCACCAAAAGGCTCCACTGTGATCAGTATTACCAAAGACACGCAAGTTTTCTACAGAAGCAATTGTCCTGCTCATCAGAGGAATAATAAGCAAGGTTTGCTAAATCATCTAAGCAGCACGGAAGCTTTAAAAAAAATACTTTTTTTCCCCCTTGTCTGCAGTAACAGTATTCGCCAGAATTATATACAGAATTTTCTGGTGCCTACTCACACGATCAGAGGCAATGGGCACAAACTGAAACACAGGAGGTGCCATCTGAACACCAGGAAACACTTTTTCACTGTGAAGGTGACCAGCCACTGGCATAGATTGCCCAGGGAGATTGTGGAGTCTCCATCCTTGGAGATACTCAAAAGCCATCTGATCGTAGTCCTGGGCCACTGGCTGTAGGTGGCCCTGCTTGAGCAGGGGGGTTGGACCAGCTGACCTCCAGTGGTCCTTTCCAACCTCAACCCTTCTGTGGTTCTGTGACGTAAATATCTTATGTACACTGAAAAAAGAAGTAATATTAAAATTCAAAATGTTAAAAGTAATTTCTGTTCTGTAACAGAACGTTCACATTTGCAACAACAGCTGATGGGGCTTTAGAAAAGACTGACAGTGTAAATTGGAGTATGTGATTAAAAATTTGTGTTGTTACACTGTTTTATTCTGGTTGAATATCTGTTCTGTTGTTGGTTTATATATTTTGTTCAATTCCCAACCAGGATGTAGAGGGAATAGAGCTTAAAAGATTTTTCTGAAAAACAGAATGAACAGAGCCATGGTCAGTACATGAGGAAATATGACAATCACAGAATAGAACAGCAATCCCAATGGGCTACCAGCAAAGGGTAGTTTTTATCTCAAGGTTTCACAGTCATTTCCTATAGCAAAGAATCCCTTAGTCTGGTGTTATACACCATCAGTTTAGCAATATTTTGAAATCAGTCACAAAAGAATGTAAGTTTATTGACTCTGCACTGTTAAGTAAAGAATGCCATATAACTCTTCCAAAGAAGCGATGAGTGCAGAGTTATATAAATTCAAAAGTTAATGGAAGTATATTGCGAAGGAAACTCATGGGATTCTTTTAGTTTATTTTAAAAGGTTGGCAAACTTTCTTTAGTTTTAGTTTTAAGCAAACACTACCAGGCTGAACAAGTCAAAGAAGGTCGGATAGAGTAATTGAGTACAGTTTAAGAACGTGAGCAGTTTGTTCTTGCTGATAAATTAGACAGCTGCTCTGAATTACATTTCATGCTGTTTTCACACAACAGCTAATTTCCTCCTGCTAGTTCTGAAGCTACTTGGAACTGTACGCAATTAACTCCACCACCTTTCCTTTATCCTTCAAAAAGCATCAATTTTGTTTGCTTACAGTTAGTTCTCTACATATTTTCCTTTCTTCCTCTATCCTATAATATTATAAAAAATAATACACATTTGTAATAGAAGAAGTGCATTAGCAGCATAATGCAAGTTCTAAAACAAATAAGTTATATGATATTTTTAATGAGGAAAAAAGTGCACAGTCTTGTACTACAGAATACTCATGTCATTGCAAGCTCCAATGAATTGCATTTTTTCTCATTTTCAATATATTTTACACCTCAAAGTATTTTTTTCCCCTGTACTTGAAAAAATAGTACTAAATGTCAACTTTTTTGTTTTCTGAATACAATTTACACTTTGTCATCAACCTGCTTTCAATTATTATGCAAATTGTATTATAAGTGGATGCAACATGAAGCAAGAGTCTTTTTTACTGAAAAATTTAGGAAAAAAAGAACAGGAAAGTCATTGTGATAACGAACATTTATAAAGAATAAGGTTGCACAACTGCAGTTTAATACAAAGATACAAATGAAACACACTTTTAGAAAGACGTTATCTCTTTAAAATGGTACGATTAATACGTACCACAGTAGATCTATGGCACAAGAATAAAATACCTCTTCAGTACATATTTTCAAGGACTTAAGGTCCTTGAAAAGGGAAAGCAGTTTTAGTGGGGAACAACAGTTAAGGCACATACTTAATGTTAAACACAGGCTTAAGTTCTCCCTCCTTCCCCAAGCCTAAGTGGGACAGGTGCATGTGCTGCACAGCTATGCTGAAAAGAATGGGGCATATTTGCTTCTTTCGAAAGAGACCTCTAAGAACTTTATGCCTAATTCACAAAAGTCAGCTGTAATCCTTCCACTGACTTCAACGGACTGTGTTTAGTTGTCGGGTATTTAAAAAAATTGCATTAAATAAATTTATTTAAATTGTAAATACACTCATCCAATATAAAGCCTTACACTTACACATACTCCTCACCTACAGGAGTTGAAACCATCATCAACAGCAAGCTCATTTAACATGTTCTGTGAAGTCGTTAATTCTCTTATTGTGATGGTTTTTAATGATGACAAAAATATGTATAATTTTGATTTATAAGAGACCTTTCATGGCAATAAAATGCTCATGGTAAATAAAAAAAGAGGAATTTCTCTTATTCTTGTAGTTATGATGAAACTAAAATAATGTATTATCTTGCAGTTTAAATGTCATTTTGACATTCCTCTAGCTAATTGTGTAGGCAAATCTTAAATCAGTTTCAAACACACTACATTCCAAAGGTGCAAAATAGATATTCCTATAACAATTGTAAATTGCTCCTTTTCCTGTGCTCTTTACTGTTCTATTTAAGTCATTTTTTAATTTACCTCAATAAATTTTTGATACTAAGAAAATAAAAACAGGTAAGAAGGAAAAGAACCCCATTTTAGATTGTGCCAAGTCATTAAAAACTGGAATGTGTGAGTTGAAAACACATGCACCAATTCATTAACCACATCCTCACATTTCAACCAACTTTTCCAGGAGCAAGTAGCATTTGAATAACATCTGTTCACAGCAGTACTGATCCATACTGGTATGTAGACATTTTTTCTTTTTACTTGCTCAAAATGCAAAAAAAGATAATTTCTAAGTTATTTATTCAGTTGGGGGAAAAAATTTAGCCCCAAAAACACAGGCAAGTATTTCAGGTGAAGTTACTGGGAGCTGCGTTCCCTTAGCTCAGGCTGAATTCTGATCTTAAATATAACCATTTTCTCCCAGTGAAAGTACTTAGCAACTTAATTTTATGGTAGGATGCGGTTCACAGTTTCTTTTCCTATCTTCCCTGGGATACCTAGTTTCTTATGACAGTTCTCAGGCCAAGCATATACAAGTATTTTTTGCTAGAGCCATCTGAGGGCTTTGGCACAAAATCCAGGTATAGTGGATTTCTATAGCGTTAGTTAAAAAAAACCAAACCACCACACTTCCCATCTACTTTGCGGAAGTGACTGTGTGGATACTCTTGATTCATCATAAAATAAGATTAAATTACTCATCTTAAGACTTATATATATTTATTTCAAACCAATTGACTTTCAGATTTAAATTGCTATCCCTCTTACACTTAGCATATATTCTTCCTGTTGACTTCAAAAGCCAGTCACATAAACTTTTAACCCTAACCACTGCAGAAACATTTTAAGGAAATAGAAGACTTTTGAAAATAATGCACATATACTAGTATAATTAATTATTATGTATTATTCAATACATATTAGATTGAAACATCAGGCCCCAAACTACCATCCTATTGGCATACGAGACACTTTTCATATCTTTTCTTATTTTGGACTGTTTTGGACTGATTTGGCTGCTGTTTCTTACTACAGGTGGCACCCACTCCCCCAAGCAGCGCTACTGTTTATGATTTACATCCGGAAAGCAAAACTAATTCACATTTTTTGTTGCTGTTCTTTCAAGGAAGAAGCAGTCTCAACTGTGCGCTGCCATCACGTACGTGCTGAGAGCTTCTCTGCCATCAGCAGTTCTGTGTGTGAGGGTAAGGGTCTGCCAGCACCATTTTAAATGGTGCAGGTGGAGAGAGAAAGAAAAAAGGAAGAAAAAATAAAAGCAAATATCTGAAACAATGACAGCTCCTGTTATGTTTAGTGCCCTCCAACATCTGCTTGGAAGACTTCTAAAGCAGTCCCACAAAAACAGTCTTTCTTTAAAAGTGCTGCATGTAATAGTGTACAGGTTAATGCAATCAGAACATGGCCGTTTATTGTCAGAGGAACTTCACAGCAAAGGAGAAGAAAATGCTACAGATGGACAACACACATTAAAGTAAATTTAAACAGTCAGTGAACCAAACAAAAACAGAGTGGCCAATTTCAGAGACTTTGATCCGAAGCACTGACTCATATTCTGGATGAAGATTAGATAGCTATGCAACAAATACAGCAAAAGACTCCTTTTTTAATATCACAAATCTGTGATTTATTGATCCCTCACAGAACTTGATGGAGGAGAAGCTTTTAATTAAAAGAAGCGATTAAGTGCAAATCCTTCCCAAGACTTTCATGAAAATCTTGCTTCAGAGAGTGATCTGAAGAGCCATAGCAAGGCTGAGTCGGTATGCTTAGAAAGAAAAGGTGCATTCATAGCCTTATTAGTTGCATTGAGTTAACATTCTACTGAAGAGAAAGGCAGTTCCTAGTCCTCAGTAGGAAAGAGCTGACAAAACTACTACTGAAGAACACTTTTTTCCTCTTGCAAAATTAGCAAAGCTGCTATTATTAAGTCTTTCGGAGAATTTTAGTGGATTCAAAATTACTTCCCTTTGTTTTATTCATTCTAATGGCAAAGAATTGAATCTTGTTTAAATGGAGCTATGTTTCCACAGCTCTAGCAGGGGAAAGTGTAATAGAAACAGATGAAAGCGAATATTGCGTCTTACTAAAATGCGACACCTTGGCACTACAGAGAGGCCTTCTGTTAGAGGAGGTTCAGCCTAGTCAGTTAAACAGATCACTGGTGTAGCCTCTTTCATTTCAAGGAATGAGCTGGAAACGCCTTTTTTGTTTCTGTACCATTTTCTCATAGTGAACCAACAGAAAATAATCTAGCTTCATAATTTCTCATTCTTATTAAAACAACCGTAATATGATGGGACCTATAATTTTTCCTAAGTGTCCTTTTTCCCCAATAGGGTTTTCTTGAAATTTAACTTTAAGCGTATATTTGTATGCATCTGTATGTACAAACTTTTTCCTATTTCAATTTTATTGTTATTTATATAGCAATTGGTATAAGACATTAAAGCAAAAAATATAATCCCAGACACAAATTTCTTAATGTAAAGCTCAAGCAGGAAGAAAAAAAAAAAACCACAGAAAATTAAGCCAGAAACCATTTAATAAATCTGCTTAATTAAAGCCAGAAACAAATATACCTAACGTGAGAAGACAGAGGGTAGAAAGTAGAAGCTATGCCATAAATAGTAAACTGACTGAAACAAAAGTGACATTCAGAAGTCATATGAAGGAACTTACTGTCTATACTGGCATGAAGAAGGAGACTTTCAAGTGTAAGCACCTGCATGGAAAAGCATATGAAACTGGAAAGACTGAAATACAAATCAGTAGAAAAGAAAGTGGCTTGGAGAGGAAAAACTGGGTAAAAGCCAGATCCAAAAGGAGATTAGTAGAAATCTGTGGGTATCATGTCACTCAGAAATATATAGCAGATATCCATTCGTAAATGGATGAGCTGGCTTCCCCAGTGCTTCCCAGCAAACTGCTTTTAGATCAAAACATGCAGATATGAAATGAATGTTCAGGAACTGAAGTTCAGAAGAAACAGAAAAAGTCTGTTGCCTTAGTAACACCGTAAGCAACATGATAAAAAGCACATGGAATAAATGGTTTCCTTCAGTATCTTTAAGACACCATGCCGCTATCAGTACCCAGGCTAGGTAAAGCTAAATCAAAGTCATGTTTAATACTTCACATGTGCTCAACTGCCTCCCAGGCAGCAGGCACGCTCATGCTAGGAACATGGCTAAGGCTTTTTTTTTTTTAAGCACACTATCCACAACCTTGTGAATTCCTGTGGCGTGGGTCTCTTGGAGCTGTTCTGTGTGGTATAAATAAATAAAAATCCCTTGGAGCAATATTGCAAATTAATGGATTACTCATCTACGTGTTATTCAGGAGTCTCACTTCTCTTGTTGTGACAAGAGTTTTGACCCTCAACATATGAATACTCTTCCAGCAAACATTTTTTATATTTCTACACTCCTATAAAATTGTTTTCACATAAAAATTCTCTACTATCTCTAGCTAATACCCACTCTGTTGGGTATAATGAAATGTAATATATTTTTGTTGGTAAAAATTCCAGTATTCCAGTCTGAAGAACTCTAGAGAAGTACAATGTATTATTACTGATAATTGCATTTTACAGCAATTCTGCAATATTAAATTACTCAACTAGAATTTTGTCTTAACAAGGCAATGCTGAATTTAAAAATCTCTTCTTGTTTTGCATATAATTTACAACAGGGCGACTTCATGGATTTTTATTGAGTCAATCCTGATTTACATATTAAGAAAAGAATTACATTTGTGTGGCTAGAAATCACCCTGTGAGGGCTACTGCCTTGTTCAATTGCACAGCTAATAGCACATTATCAGAAAGAAGACTTAAAAGCATATACCAATGATGTCCACGGTTATTTTGGAAAATACAGCATTATAAAGTAAAGAACTCAAGCGTATTTTGGTGAACATGAATTCACTGAAGGAAAATCATGTCAGATTAAATGTTTTGGGGTGGTTTTTTTTTTTCTTTACTGATTTTTCAGGAGAAGGGATATGCCATAAAATCTGGAACTGCAAGGGAATATGACATGAAGCTGCACAGGATCTTATCACTTAAACTACAGAAAACAAGGATCAGTAGAAGAGGGCTAAACAGGGCAAGATATTTGCTAATGGGCAAATGATACCGAGTTGTTTCAAAAGGAAATGTACAAAACTGAAGAAAATGTTACTAGCATAGATCCTCGGGGATCAGTGCTGGGACTAGTCTTAATATTTTAATTAATAACTGTGGCATATGACAAAGTTCATTAATGACAAAGTCAGAAGACATTATCAACACAAAGAAAGTGATGGATAGCTCATGGAATTTAATGCATGGCTTTGAGGCATGAAATAACAAAAAGAGGATGAAACTCAACAGCACCAAAAGCATGAGAGATGCATTTGGGGCTCTAAAACTAAAAAAATGTGCCAGGACCTCATCAACTGCCAATGCAAAATGAGAAGTACGTAGGTATGCCAACCGGTCACAAGATTGCTACAAGTCACACAAAGAAATCAAAGTTGCAAAAATTATAAATGCAATCCAATGTCGCATTCAGAAACAGAGAACAACAAAATTTTGTGTAAAAGATACAGAACCTCCTATGGAAGATTCCATGTAGGAAAATGGGATTGAAAGGAAAATGGTCACACATGAATGAATAGATATAAATTACTGTCCTGGTTTCGGATGGGATAGAGTTAATTTTCTTCTTAGTAGCTGGTATAGTGCTGTGTTTTGGATTTAGTATGAGAAGAATGTTGATAACACACTGGTGTTTTAGTTGTTGCTAATTAGTGCTTACATAGTCAAGGACTTTTCAGCTTCCCATGCTCTGCCAGGTGCACAAGAAGCTGGGAGGGAGCATAGCCAGGACAGCTAACCCAACTGGCCAGTGGGGTATTCCATACCATATGACGTCACGCTCAGGATATAAAGCTGGGGGAAGAAGAAGGAAGGGGGGCACGTTCGGAGTGATGGCGTTTGTCTTCCCAAGTAACCGTTACACGTGATGGAGCCCTGCTTTCCTGGAGATGGCTGAACACCTGCCTGCCGACGGGAAGTAGTGAATGAATTCCTTGTTTTGCTTTGCTTGCATGCGCAGCTTTTGCTTTACCTATTAAAGCGTCTTTATCTCAATCCATGAGTTTTCTCACTTTTACCCTTCCAATTCTCTCCCCCATCCCACCAGGAGAGAGTGAGCGAGTGGCTGTGTAGTGCTTAGTTGCTGGCTGGAGTTAAAGCACGACAATTACCCACAAATGAACTTGAGAGAGGAAATTAGAAGACAGTTCCTAGATGTTAGAACAATCATGTTTTGTAATATTAACCAAATAGGAGAGAGTAAAGGAAAAAACACCCCTGCTGTTACCTAAAAAACAGAGCTAGTTAAAAGCAAGAAAAGGATTACATTGTGTGATATAAAAGTTGTCATCAATTAAGATGACCCAGACAATCTTTTTCATTCTTGTTACCTCTACAATGACTTGATAAACTAGAAAGTAAAAGTTGCACTCACTACAAATCCAGAGAAATACCTTATTTAAAACATTCATTGGCAGGATTTTTGTTTCCAAAACAGACTGCATTTGCAAGTACAAAACTGTACTTTGCAAAGTACAAAACTGCCCAACCCATATCTAGTTATAACATTATATAATCTAATACTGGAAAATATAAAACAGCTGATCAACTCCTTTTTCTCCCATTTGGGAATATATTCACCATACTGACAACTATGAGGAGGGAATCTGAATCCAAACTGAACACTCAGTTCAGTAAAATCCCGTGTTCCAGCGATGCAGACTGGTGAGGTGCTGTGAGGTGCTAGACTTCAATAACCCATCTGCTTTTCAACACAAGGTCAAGAGACTTTCTAAAATTGAGAGCAAAAGAACAACCATTTACTAGCTATATAATGGCAGTCCCTCTACAGGGACACAAAACAAAAGCAAATTTTCTTTCTTTCTTAAGGTCCAATATTGCATTCCACGGTTCACGTGACCTCTTCATTAGCTGTCATTTCAGTAAGTTCTGAACAACAATTAAACCAAAGAGGACATGTTGCTCTGTCATTAATTCTCTTGAGATCTACAGTCAATAGGGCTTTTTCCATAGTCAGCGCATAGTGTTGACACATAGTTATGAGTATATTTACTTGGTTTTTACTGGAAGACTGGTTAGCAAACAGGTTTTTATCACTCTGTTCTGATGCGAAGTTTGTATTACAAACTGTAATGCTCTATGGCTCAAAATAAGCTTCTTATTTTTTAACACATCTGTAATTACAGCTTTTTTTTTTTTTAAATAAAGCTAGAATACTGTGTGTTGCAGCTAGTTTTTTTGGTTTTTCTGAGCTCAGCTAATAAAGTAGGTACTCTGCAAATATACTGAAATCCTGAAAGTTAAATACCCACACTACAAGCCAGATTTGCTTTGTTTTTACACAGCTTTCATCTCTCAAGTAATAAAAAACAGAACTATTCAAGCATTGAGTTTGTTTTGAGTTTTTTTTTTGTAAGGGAGAAAAGGATCTAATCACTTTCCTGCATCATTTTCCTCAGCACTTTGCCATAATCATCATTAATACAATTGTATTGCATTTATATAGAGTTTTCCATGCAAGGAGCTCAAGCACTTTACAAAGCATCAAAGAGGAAAAGCTATTCTATCCTTTAGCTTGCTATGAGATGTGCTTTAGTTCCATAAGGAATAGTTAACATGTGAAATGAAGTCCATATGAAACATTGTACTAGTCAAATGCCCTTTAAGATCTCACATACTGTTTTTTTTTACTGATGACAAAAAAAAAAAATAGTAGTGATGATACAGCTCTGGTAACAGAAGAAAATAATGCAATTCATTGCACTGAAAATTGTTTTGATAGGATTTTACTGATGTCAGAAGGATTATACCCCTACACATTCTTTGAGAATCACACCCAAGCCCACTGGAAAAACGTGCACAAAACACTTTATTATATTACCCATACTAATTATAGTCCCCTGACTAAGAACCTTTATGCAGAATGAAGTAGCAGAAAATTCAACTCTGGATAAGACTATTTTCCGCAATTATGTTTTCACAATGTTAAAAGATTCTCTGCATACAGATTTGTACCTATTTAACTAAACAAGTACTGTAAAACCTGCTGTCCTTTCACTCGATGAGAGTTTTGCCAGTGATTTCAAAGGGTACAGGAGTTATCCTCCAATTTTGAAAAAGTAATCAAAATGTAATGTGGATGAATTTGCCTTGATAGTATCACTTTTCCCTCTAAGTTGAATTGACTAGCATCGTGGTCAGACAATCACTGCAAAAACAGTGATAAAACGTTAGTATCTGTGGGTCATTCTGAACTAACCTGCCCCCTGCAACCAAAACAGATCAGGAGCGCTCACTTTGCCACCCTGCTACCTGGGGTGGGGTAACCTCCAGCAGTGACAAACTGTCAGAAGGTATGACTGGGAGGGCAGGGTAAAGTCTTAATCCAGAACAGTTATTTCTCCAGTTAACAGCAACCTATACTTTTAGTTCTTTAGAAATTAAGTACTAAGTACTGGGGGGGAAGAAAAAGGAAAAAAAAAATATTAAAGGTCTGTCTACTCCATTGTTCCGACTCTGACAATAACAAGCATTAAATGCTTTGGGAAGAGTACAGAAACTGGGCATGCGTGAAACGATGCTTCCTTTATTGTATCATTTAACACCCAGTGGTTAGGAACTGAACCAGAGGCTGCATCCAAGCCTCTAATAGCCACTGCTATTTATTTCTCCATCAATTTCTCTAATCCCTCTGAAACTCTTAATACTTTTAATTTCCCCTGTATATGTGGCTGTGAGCTTGTACAACTTAATTGCACTCTGCACAAAAATTACTTCTTTTGCTCCAAACCTTCTATGCAACAGTTTCATTTTACACCCTCAGCTCTGGCATTGGAAAAAAAAAACCAAAGTAATTCTTCCCAGTTTGCCTTTTTTTGTAGTAATTACAACTTTATAGGCTTCTACTGTATTTTCTCTCAGTCATCTCTTTTCCAAGCTGAAGTTCTAGTCTATTTAGTCTCTTTGCATGGAAACGCTCCATACCACTGGTAGTCCTTATTACCCATTTCTATACTTTTTTTTAAACTCCAGCTGTACAAAATTGACTCTGTGTTTCCCCTATACAGTCAATTTGGTCTGATCCAGCTTTCATCTAACCCGGTAGCAAATAAAACTCTCACCGAGTTCAACAATCTAAAGTCAAACTCTTAACTATGTTCATGCTGCAGCACACCTATTTGAAGTCTCTTTAACAACCGATTAAATGACTTAAAGCTAGGAAATGCACACTTGGTGCTAGCATGAATGGGCACAACAATATCAAAATTAATGAGGAAATACCAAGGCGTATCAGCTGAGAATCTGTCACCAGATGCATCTTACTTAGTTAAAAATGTACAATGCTTAATTATGCATAGTTTGAAAGAATTACTTCCATCTTATAATTCACCATCATGTTTTTACAATGCACAATAATCTTCTGTATGCCAGGGTTGTTCAGCAAACATATGAAGACTAATAGGAAAAGTATACCTATCTAAATTACCTTACATTGTCATATCTTCCTTTTTGAAGTATAGGTATGAACTATTGTCATCTTATAAGGGTTGTATTATTTATACAAGTAGTCTTTCCTTGACTGTCAGGTTTTTTGTTGTCTTACAAAGAAATACAAGCAGACATCAAATTTAATGCACGTTGGAATGAAAATATTTCTATAAGAAGTACATATATTTTATCATGTAGCATCAGGCTCTGAGTTTACAGAGGAAAAAACATGCAGCAGATACAGCAAACTGGGAAATTTTTTGAGAAAACATCTTTTTGTCTCAAAATAAATACTCATTAGTAAAACACATGAAAGATGAGGTTTGATAAACATGTTTGTTTCCAAAAATCTCTGAAGCTGTTAAACCATCCCGACTCATCATTCTCCAAGTGAAATATTTCATTGTGCGAGAATTTTCACTATTAAAGCATGAACTTCAACAGTCACATTTGAAATAAAACGTTTTAAGACAATTTAAATGAAAATGCTTTGGTTGATCTTAGCTAAAATTTAGGGACTTTTCTGAGAATTCAACTTCTTGTCCTAATTTAGGACAAAGACATGTTTTAATAATCTGCATAATTTTCTAGGACAGAGTAATCATCTCTCAACCCAAGACCTACGGTAAAGGCACAAAGTGTCTGTGAATATAGGGGCTCATTTCATCTTACTCTTCTGAAAATGACACATAGTGAGTATAGCAGCTCTCTTTTAGAGTGGGGAACAGAGCTGATCTTCAAGAGCTCCACAGGAGCAGACAATCCGCTGCTTTGGATCTACAGAGTGACAGGGAACCACCATTTTTGGGAGGGGTTTGTTTGGGGTTTTTTTCTTTAAAAAAATGCAACATGTTATAGTTTTAGCACCAGAGTTCCATTAAGTACCACTTTAGATGGGACTTTTTTTTTTTAATTCATCTGAATCCATGACACGTACATAGTAAGCGTCATCCTAATAACATGACTCTTCAGCGCTTTGTCCTTCCCAGAATAACCTGACTTGCAACGAAGAGCTAAAGATGTAGTGAATAAATGTTGTCTCAACAACATAACTTTCCTGGCAGAACTAGAACCCCTGCAGTAGCACTACCTCTCCCAAAAAGGGCCTCCGGTTTTTCAATATCCACAAGTGACCTTGGTGGCATACTGCTAAAATAAATGACTGGAATCTGAAAACCAAGAAGTACATCACGATCGAAGATATGCCTTGCACACACACACACAAAAAAGAATGCAATATTTCCATAAAAGTTATAAAAGAAAGATGGCCAAAGGTGATGTGGTAGTCTGTCATGACTACTTGATTATATTTCTGCTACGTAATTTCAATGAAAGGAAGGGAAGGGAACACTGAATAGTATTCCAAGAGCTACAACATACCTGCTCGCAGCATCTGTTTGCTGTCTACAAGGCCTAATTCTTTCTGATGAATGTAACCAACAGAAAATGGCAATAAAATACTTACTAGGGGAAACAATCACTACACGCACCTCTTCTCCTGTAAAACCACCAACCACATCTGTTAGCACATCAAAAGTTATTGACAATTTTAATTTGGATTTAGAAAACAGCACTCAGTTATTGCGTGGTAGTTGGGGTTTTTTTTTTGTGTTGTTCGGGTTTTATTTTGTTGTTGTTTTTTTGGGGGGGAGGGAGGGTTGGGGGGGTGTTTTTCTTAAAAAGACCTATATCACTTCTAAACTGCTAAGCTGCTTCACCAATAGGGAATACATAGATTTTTAGTGATGTCTGAAAAGATCACCAACTAATACTACTAATTTTTTATCAACTGTCTTCACAGCTTAATTCTTACAGAAAAAATCCAATACAACAATAAAAATGCTAATTGAGAAAGTTTTGGGAAAGATGCTGCAGACAATACAACTACATGCACAGGAAATTAATTCTGTAGATGATGTGGAAAAGATGGCTTATAAAGTTAACGAGATATTACTTAAGGCAAGAGAAACAATTAGACTATTAACAGTGAAGATAAAGCAAACATTTTGCCATCAAATATAATGAAACTAATTAAAGTGAAATGAAAATTAAGATACGAATATGAAAACAAAATCAAACAAGATAAAAGGCCAGAGTTCACGGACTCAAAATCCAAACCAATGTGTTCAAACACGCAGCACCTATGAAGAACCTGAATGGACTGTAGTTTATTGTGTGGTGGTTTTTTTTTTTCATGCTAAAACTGAAAGATCCATCCTCCTTTGGGCATGGATTGGCCTGCTTTTTTTAAGAATAAAAAGAGATTTTATGGGCACCAGAAAAAACTAACAGGCAAGGGTGTAATTGCAAAGAGTGAGTGCTGAAAAAGTAGTAAGCTGTGTCTTGCATTTAGGTAATCATTCTAAAAATCTGTAACGTTTAAAAGGGAAGATTCTTCTCTAAGGCATGTTGCAGGCACATGCAACAATAGAGCGAGTGAAGTCTATAGCTATTAGCTTGTATTGCTGTACAAAATACTTTTTTGACACTAGCGAAGCATGACAGGTGCCAGATCCAATTCTGCTTACACCACTAGTCTAATTCACATAACCTGATGAAACAATGGGGGATTTATACTCATCAAGACATTTTACGCTATAACCAATCTTTCCCACTCAATGCAGTTGGGACTGCACAGGAACACTTCAGGCCCCTTGGTTCAGAAGGGCTTTTGTAAGAGAACCAGAGTACTGAATGGTCTCAAGACTCTGGTTAACAATGCCAACATGTTTTTGGCACGCAGTCACTTGTCAGCTTTCATGGGTCTCTCCCCATTTTTTATTTTTGCTTTCCAAGTATTCTTGTTATTTCTTTCCTCCTCATCCTCTTCCAAAAATCTGAAGATCCTCTGATTACCCCTCTCCTCCTACTGTTTCTGAGCCATCCCACCCATTACTAGCCTATCAGATGATGCTGCCCTTACCCTCTGCTGCTGGCTCCTCTCTGTCAGTATTGACATCTTTTTCATGTTTTGCTCACGATGTCCTGCAACAATTTCAGCCCAAAAGATCTGTGTGAGCCAATTGAATTTTCAATGCTTTCTGTTAAACCATCCCACATTCGTAAAAGCTTCAAGCTCACTACATATTATCCTTAAAAATCTCTTAAAATTTACCTGGTGCCACAATACCATAGACACAGACTGGCAGTTAAGCCGTTCGCATGCCATGATTACTATTCACTGGGTTGTCCGCAGTCATCTCACCTTTACTTGGCACTTCCCTTCTCTCTTTTCTCATAGTTTATATTACAAATATCTTAGCTGTTGTCTTAAACTAGTATGTGAATGATTTTGAACAAGAACCGGTCTACATGTTAATTTCCACTAGCCTAGAGGCCTCAACTTTCAGGACATATTTCAATGCACATAAAAGTTTTAATTTTGTTTTTAATAGACATGAAACCATTCATATAAGGGTGAGTGTTCCTCATGCTCAGAAAAATATAACGAGGTAACGTGGAATGTCTTAGGAAAATTTCCAGAAATGAGGAGAGAGAAAAAAGAAAAATAAGAACAGAAGACAAATAAGAACAGAACATCCTGAAAGCAAAGTTCCCTAGTTGCAGAACATGCAACGCAAGGAAATAACAATACCCTTTCCCGTTTTTTAGAAGCATCCCTTGCTAATTTAGCCTTTGAACAACTTGGGGCATTGTCTGCATAACATCAAGCAAACCTGTAATGTTGTATGAAATATAATTGCTTAATAATGAATTGTTGAACAGTGTGTTCTCAAGAGAAAAGGAATAAGCATTTTCCCAGTAATAAGCTTTTTAATTCTGATTAGCCAGCCTATACACTTATTCTGTACGTTATAATGACCAGGTCTGCATAGGTTAAAGTCTCAGCCTTCAGAAGTGTCACAATTACCTGGCTAATCTAAATCACATACAAATCACAACAATTCCCCTAACAGGACGCTAACTACTACGTGCAGAATTCCGAGTCAGTTGGTAATGTCTACCCAATACAGAGCAGTGATACACAAAGACACAGTATGAGGTCCTCAGAGGAGTACTGCTGTATTAGCATCCCACTCTGTACCAAGAGCACCGATGTAACAGTCCTCCTCCAATGCAGCATGGCATTGTAGTCAGCATTTCCAAAGACAGAATTTAAGGTGACTCGAATGCTAACAACTAAATAACAATAACAATTGTAAAGATAACAACGTTACAACACGTAATGTTTTTAAGCATATATGCCATTACATTTAATTGGAGTTATACATACATTTAAAACCCAGCAAATGTAATAACCCATTAATAGCTCGAGTAGCTCTAGCAAGCACTCTGGAAGTAGACTTGCAAAGAAACCCTTAAAAGACCATATCCGTTTTACTGCAATATAGCAGGAGATTCTACTCTCTTTTGCTTCCATAAGAAGAAATTAAAATATTGAAGAAGTTGTTACATTTACAGTGAGTTAATCAAAAAGACTATTTGAAATTTAAAAAAAAAAATTCACTTTGAAAGAAAATAAGGCTAAAACTGAGCAAACTTACAATAAACTCTAAGAGCAGAATCACAATCTATGGAGGACCATCCAGGACCATCTGGTGCTACATGCACTGACCACATCTTTGTTGAATCACGTGCACTTTTCTGAGCATTGAAAGGCACAAAACGTATTTCAAGGGATCTCTTCATCTCTTGAATGTGAGACACTGAAAGGAGGAAGTCAGTTTCTCAAATCTTAAGTCTGCTAGTGACAAGCCATGGACGTGAAGAGTAGTCAAAATTTCACTCCACTATTCAAATCAGAGCCAAAATGAGACCTTATATGATTTTTCCACTGATTTCGATGTTATGAATGCTAGC
This sequence comes from Calonectris borealis, assembly GCF_964195595.1. Classification (NCBI taxonomy): domain Eukaryota; kingdom Metazoa; phylum Chordata; class Aves; order Procellariiformes; family Procellariidae; genus Calonectris; species Calonectris borealis. Next base: position 111,712,815 of record NC_134313.1, on the reverse strand, counting down.
ATTGGAAGCTGAAAGTCTTGCCTCTCACCCCTCCACTGCCAGTAAGGGACTGTCTCCAAGAAAATCCTGAATAGGTATCTGGAAGGTATAATTTTCAACCAGCTTAACTATATTTGTACAAAAAGATGCATGGACGCTCTTGTTTCAGCTCGCGCTAGGTTTACGTTAGTTTTATTTAAGTTCTTTTTCTTAGGAACGCATTTAAGTTGAACTGAGTGGCTGCTTTCACATCACACAGTCCATAAAGGGATTTGTAAAAGTTTACTTACACAGTGCAGCTCATGCCTTTAAATAAACTTTCTCATGTGAACAATATCAAACTGCCACTTGTCTCCAAATCCCCCAAACAAATTTAAAAGCAAGGTGCATTCTTGTGGTCTCTCCAGCACAATCAGAGACTCTACTGACTCACTGATGCTACTTCTAGACAATACCCTTTTTATTCCTAGTATGCTCTTAAAGGATCCCCAGGGAAACTTACCCATTTCTAACAAACCACAAAAGCACACGGCTGGAAGTTTAGAAATATTTCTAAAGAAGCCACCCAGAGAGAAAAGATTTGAAAGACAGTACATTTCATGATGGCCCTGCAAAGCCAGCAATACGTCACATACCAAGAAAGAAGATGTAAGTATGCACAATAGGTGTGCCCAAATGTAACTAAGCAGGAAAGATCCTTTTACATATAAACATGGTTGAAAACAGATGTGCATTCCACGCTTCCAATAGAATTTGATAAAGTCATAGCTATAGAATAAAAAAATAGGTTAGACAAGGCACTCAAGAGGTCATCAAGTTTCCAACAAATTAAATAAATAGAGCTCCATGATCTAAGTGATTAAACCCTACAAGCCACTGGAAGGTAAAATAACCACCATTAAATGTTCTGAATTAGTTAAGTTACATCTGCTCTTCTGGACACATTAGCTAAGCAAGCATTGGAGTGGCAATGCCTAGTTTCCAGCTCTTTGACTTTGTTTTCAAGAAAAATCAAATGCCATACATCACAGGGGACAGAACTAAAAGACATGAGATAGAAAGGTGACGTTAAGCAGGCTGTATGCTCACTGGACCCCATACACAATCTCAAAAGTACATGGATGCATTTGGTAAAAAGTGATTGACATTTATGTTTTCCTCAGTAGACCTAATTAGGTCTGACATACAACCATTCACACTCAAATAGGCACAGAAACCTTCAAGATTATTTTCCAATTATTTCCACATATACTGCCTCATTCTGAAAGGACTGGGAATCTGAACCTTCAAAAGATGCTACAGGTGCTGCTCATGCATCTTCTCTCAGCACCCGAACCCTTAATAAGAAAAATACTTATTATTTAAAACTCGTGGCTTTCAATACAGAAATTCTAATCTCAGCCTCTTCAATCCCATTTTTATTTGTGATTGACAGAATTTTTAATCACACAAATGGTATATGTACTCTTCTAATATTGTAAAGTTGTTTTAAATGCCCAAAAAGCCAGTCCTGTTCATAACGCTATTATTAATGTAATAACATTGATATCTATCTGAAAAGCGTAAAAGGTGCTAAAGGATGGTAAAGTAAATTTTCACACATGGAAGAGATTCAGATAATATAACTTCCCCAAAGAGATTAAGAAAGATTAATGTTAAAATAAAGGTCACATCACATTTAGCATGGTATCATGGGGGTGGTGGTAGAATCCCCAAACCAAAGGAGTCTCCTCTCTTTGCTTTTCTCAGCAAAGCAGAGCTTGCTCTAGGTTTATATAAACATTTTTATGAAATGTCAGCAGCCCATCCATAGTCAGCTGCATTTCCACAATGGTCAGTTTACCTCTGAAAAGGACTGAATTCTTAATTTAGTCCCTAAATACCATAACATTCTGAATCCTGTCTTCTGAAAGATACTTTTTCCTGCAATTTTGTCACAGATTTTGTAGTCTGCTGTATCACGAACTGAAAACAGCAGTCAAATCAACAATGCGATCAACAGATTATCTCAGAAAAACAAACAAAAAAACCCACCTTGGTGGGACCTGTATTTTTTTCTATACCACATCTGTTGAACTATATTTGCTTTGCTTCTGATGATGGCATTCAAACTGCCAGAAGCAGAGGCTACAATCTAACAAACAGCAATGACATCCTTTCTGAAAGGGTTCAGGGACTGTTCTTTAGGTTCTGAGAAAGCAAACAGTGTTATCTTGAAATCTGCAATTAACATGAACATTAAAAGAAAAAAAAAAACACAAAACAGTACCATTACTACTAGCTAAACTTTAGAGCTCTTCAACAAGGTATTTTAAAAAGCATCATTGTCTATAATTTATTGATGAGGAACTGAGGCACAACAAGGTTAAAAGCTTTCCCACATTATGCAGCACAGGACTCGGGAAAAGAATCCAGGTTCACGATAACTGAAAATGGGTAGACTGACAAAATGCTACTATTTGTACTTCACTGCACACAAGAGCCTTTCACAGAGACACCTGCATAGAAGTGTAATAACCAGCAATATTAATGTTTAAGGGAAAAAATAAATTTAGTGGCTATGAAGAAAAAAATTACAATTTTGTACATAACAGCTGAGAAACAATGAACTTGAATGAACATCCGGAGTGTCAGGACAAAACCTCCCTAATACATACAAAATATTGTAAAGCGCTAGGATGTCAAAAACTAAAATGAATAATCAGGTTTGTAGAACATCATGAGAAGAGAATCAGAGTGTTTTCTAAACAATGTGTGTTTAGCTATCTTTGAATTCCCATGTAAATGTGATGATCTGCAAAATACCTCTTTGGCAAATACCTATGCATTTTTACCTGTTGTTTTTTTTGGCTGCCGGGCTGTAAGCTATACCTCTGCACAGGCTCTGAACACCTCCATGTTGAGTAGGACTCCATGGAAGTGCTAGATTCATCCGGGGGGCTTCTCTGTGCAAGAGGAGACTTTAAAGTGTTCAAGGCAGGAATAGCATGTTGTCATCTACCTCCTCTACCACAGATGCCCTGCAAGGACTTGAGAGTGCTAAAATAATACAGTAATAATACATTCAAAGTTCAACCTTCTACTTAAACCTAAACTTCAGAAGTATAAAGCTGCATATAAATGCCTTCCTAATGTAGACTTTTCTATATTATATTCAGAGAAGCTTACTGTGTCCGCCTCTGTAATATACCCTAGGTAATCTTACACTGTTCCGCATTGTCTTATTCTGGAACTCCAACAACATAATTTTAGGATTTGGTGCTGATGCTAGCACGTTTCAAATCTTAAACTCACACAGTTCATGTTTCACTCTCACAGGAGACTCGCTATTTACTTCTGTCCTCTAAGGAAGCTCATAGCATGAATGGCAAAATGTCAGGAATAATTAGGAAAAGTAGTTTTATGCCCCTAAAGAACAAAATGTCGTCTTTGTCCTCTCAGGCAGGGTGTTGTCTTCTCTAAATAAAAAAGAATGGCTTTTGGCATCCATCTAGTAAACTCAAGCCAGCGTATCATTTAGAGACTACCTGCATTTATTCTTGAATCTTGCTCCATTTCTTTCCTCTTTTATGACATTATCTTTTGCGCCCTCTATAGTCATAGCCTACTGTCAGAGTGGTAGCAGAAAAAATACTAGATTCAAAACCGCTATTCCCTTCCCTAGGGAAATCACCGATAGCTTTTGCTACTCCAGACTATTCAGCAACTTATGATATAGCAGTCCAGAAAATACTCTTCCCCAGCTGCCTCCTCTTTCCCCCTTACCATCTCGATGTATTTTATTTCTATGATGCAGTTGTCATGAACTACCAAGCACTGGCATTTGACATGCCTATCCAGGACCATCAAAATAAACTTCCAGGCAGAAGGTTAAGTATAATTCACAATATAAGCACAGCTGCTTCTTGATGCGAGATATCAAGGAAAACATCTCAGTGCCATACCCTTTTCCTAAGTGCTACAGTCTTCTAGGTTAGTAGCTCAAACTAAGTACATAGCAACTAAAAAAACCAAACCAACCAAACAAAAAGTTGTAAAGTAAGAATATAATTTGGTTCAAAGCCCCAACTTGTGCGCCAAGATGTGTTGTGGAGCCAGTGGTTTGTTGCACCACCCTTCAAGTGCTGACGTGTTTTGACAACCCTGCCACCAATTCTGATTTTTAAAGCTGAAGAGAGTGGATGTTCACCTCAGCCATCTGCCAGTGCAGCATACGAACACGTTGCACACAGCTTCCATAACTCTTGTACCTCAAGTCACCAGGAATCCTATAATTTGAGGCATGTTTTCTCATTGGAGATAGTAACGACTGTATAAATTACACTGACAACAGGGTTTGTCTCTATAGTGAGATGCATGAAAATGACATAAATTAATTCTGTCAATATAAAGTGGGTTTGGGTTAAACTATAGAGAAATTCTTTTTAGATGCACTCTCTTGCTGATTTTTACCCTTAGAAAAAATTCCACCCTTTATGAAAAAAAAATTAGGAGCCATTTTCTGAAAGAAGCTTTTTTTTTGATAATCTAAAGTCCCTTTTGGACATAAGAGAAAGTAGATTCCTGGAAAACTCCTGTCATAGTCTCTAGAAGACACTTCTGTTTCTTATCAACACAAAAGATCATCTGCAAAAACTAACAGAATAAGAGAATTTGTAAATGTCCAGATTTTTTTCTAGGTAATCTCTCTGAAATCTCTAGAAATTCAAATGCCAGTTAGCAGCAGTATGGAAACTGATGAAATGAAATCACGGAGACAGATTTCACTGTCTGGCGAATTCACAGCAATAGCTTCACACAGTTTTCACTCCTTGTTTCAGAACTGAGGGAGCTTCACTCCTCATACCCCTTTTCATACATTTGTGTACTTTCGATGTCATCTGTGATTTTGCTAAAAATCATGTTTGGATAAATTTCATTACTGTACTGCAGAAGAAAGCATTAGTAATTTACAGACTGAAAGCTTCAAAACACAAAGTAAGTCCTACTTGTTTGAGTAGCCCAACTGAAGCCAGTGTAATTACCTGAGTGAGAAAGTCTACCGAAACGGCCTATCCTTCAGCACCAGATGTGCACATAGAAAGCTCTCTCTGACTCTAGGTATATGATTTGTAAATACACATCTCAATCTCCTACGCTCTTGTACATCCAAGTCTTCAGAAGATCATCTAGTCCATTCCTCTGTCCCTAAGTAGAATCACCTCTCTAGACAATTCCTCTTGTCTACCCCTGAAGATGGAAAGGCTCCCAGTGACAGGGACTACATCTTCTCAAACAACGTATTCCAGTGCTTCGGCCTGCTACCTATACTTTTCTAACTTCAGTCTTTGCTGCAGTTGAAATTCATTTCTTACCCAACTGTAACAGAACCAGTGCATAATTCCAAAGTCTGTTATGTATGCTCTTAGGGAAGGTGTGAGTGGGACAATTCTGTGCAGATAACCTTCGCAGCTGACAGTCTCTTCCACTGAATAGAACAGCAGGCTTTCCTTGCCACATTCTCCTCTTTTGATAGGCTCCTCCACTCAAGAAAAGTAACAAAACTCCTTTTACCTATTGTTGTAATCGTAAGATGCATATTTTCCATATGTATTTGCCATTGAGGGAAAAGAAGAAAAGGGAAGATTAAACAGCAAAGGATCAGACTACAAAACTATAAGTTTATAAACTCTCACGAAACATTACTAGCTCTTCCTATATATTCCTAAATTTAGATTTCCTCTCTGCTGTTCTAATTTACATTATTTGGGCTGTATAACTGCATTATTTTAGAGTTCAGTCCCTTTGTTAGTACTCTGAAGCCTTATATTTATTCAGTTCCAACTTTGTTCTCAAAGGAAACTGGCTATTATTTCAGCAAATGTATTCAGCAAATGTAAATCTGGGTGAGAAACAGAATAGTTGGGCATAATGTTGTATAAGTTCAGCATAACTAGTCACTCCACTGTCTGAATTCAAGCCTTTTCTTCCTCCTTGTGGGATTCACAATTATAATATTTATAGATAAATAAGCATAGAATCTATGGAAGTAATTTTAAAGCTTTTGATAGCTCACAGTAACTAGCAGTAAATTCAGCACACTCTGTGGTAGTAGCCTTACTGCTGTAAGTTCTTCTTGCTGCCTAGGAACCATAACCAAGTGCTACAGGGGTTTTTGAGGGGTTTGTTTTGTTTTTTTAAACATACAACGTACTCAAAACGTAAGGAGGAAGTACAGTTCTCAATTTCTGAACCGCATCACAAGAGCTTTGAAATCTGCTCCCAGTTCTCAAAGACCTCCTTTGCAACACGAGACTAATCACCCCATGCTGCAGTACCCCAGGGTATACCAGTTCCTTTCTTTCCCACAAGTCTATCCTGACAACTTAAATAGTAAGGAAAAGAAATCTCTCCTTTGGTGGACTAAGTGTTTCAGATGTATAGATTCAGAGGTCAGAAAGGATCGCTGTGACAATCTAGTTTAGCTTTTTGTATAAAGGATACCCTGAAATTCATTCTTGTTTCAAGAGAAGCATGACTTGCAACTGATTTACACTGATGAAGAATCCACCTTTCTCTAGGTACAATGTTCAAATGGCTGGTTATTCCTCTCCATGTTAAAAATCTGTACCTAATTCAAGTATGAATTTTTGTGGCTCCAATGTCCAACATCTGGGTCTTGTTATGCCTTTGTCTGCCTGAAAGCATAGCCACTGCAATACCAATGCAAATAATAAATTACACTATGTGTTATCTAAACAGCATTCCTCCTTAACTGCACCCCGGGGACAGCTCTAACAGTACCTTACTGGAGCTAGTTGACACTTAAAGCTTTTGGCAGCAAGTATGCTATCAAACATCTGTTGTGACACCCCTTTTAAGCGCCCTCTCCCACGCCATATGGCCATCTCCACTGAGTGGCACCGCAAGGCCACAACCCAACTCTCGCCACTCCCCGTCCCCTCTGGGGAAGCCAGACACTGACTGATAATTTCACACAGGCTTCACACTCCATCAGCAGGAAAAAGGAGACGTGCAGAGCATGTCCTTGTTGCAACACTCTCTGCCCATGTCCCTGCCAGAAGACCCTCCTCATGGAGGTGTAGTGTACTCTAAAAGAAGGGATTTCTTTTTTTTCTTCTAGCATTGCTGTTGCTCCTCCTAAGTGACAACTGCTGTGTTCGGGCTTACACTTGGGGCTTTGTCAACACAACTGTTGCAGCTGTGGGTGTGAGGAAAAAAAACCAACAAAACAAAAATGGTCACAGAAGACAAAGCAAAACATTACATAGTAGATCTAGTTTCCTACTGACTTAAAGAGTTTTGTTGGCACAAAAATTTAACTTATAACCTGTCCTGGTTCCGGCTGGGACAGAGTCAACTTTCTTCCCAGTAGCTTGGGGGTGTGCTGTGTTTTGGGTTCGGTGTGAAAGGAGCGTTGATGGCCCATTGATGCTTTGGCTGTTCCTGGGTGATGCTTGCACCGGGGAGGGGGAGCACAGCCGGGGTGGTGGACCCAGCTGGCCAATGGGGTATTCTATACCATGTGACATCATGCTCAGTATAAAAACCGGGGGGGGGGAGGGGGGGGGGGCTCGCCCCCCGTTTGTGACACACGGTCAGCGAGCAGTTGCATTGTGCATCGCCTGCTTTGTATATTCTGTTATTGTTGTTGTTCCCATTGTTATTATTACTGTTCTACTTCGTTTTATTTCAATTATTAAACTGTTTTTATCTCAACCCGGGAGCTTTCCTACTTGTGCCCTCCTGATTCTCTCCCGAATCCCATCGGGGGGGGGGGGAGGGGGGGAGGGTGTGTGTGAGCGAGCGGCTGCGTGGGGTTTATTTGCTGGCTGGGGTTAAACCATGACATAACCTTATGACAGGATGGCAGACCAAGACAGAAGAAGAAATTCTTCCACAGGCTCAAGTGACAAAACTCCTTACTATGAGTCAGGTTAATACAGCAGCAACATTACTATTGACCAATACATAAGAACAGTAGTCTAAATAGAAACACAGGGAACTAGGAAAATGAGTTTCCAAGCGAAAACCCTACAAGTCAGTTCAAGGAAGAACATCTGATATCAGTGATTTTATTTCCCACAGTTACAAAATGACCATTTAAATCCTCTGTTCACAGTTACCGAAGTCATTAGAAAGGCTCAAAGCCTGTGCATACAGTACTAAATGTCATTCCCACAGTTTGGGATTCTGGGCAAAGAAAGAAGAGCTAATAGAAAAGCACTCTCAATAACAGCAGGAATATGCCAGCACCCTAAAAAGATAGGATTGCAGATAACACCCTTCATTCTACTTTGAACCCTGTGAAAGTCATTATATCTGTTTGAAGCAAAGTCTTGCAGCAGTGACCTTTCAAGACCTGCTGTTAAAAGTCCAGAAAGCTAAACACTAAAGTTTCCTCAATATTGCCCCTTTTTTCTTTCTTTTTTTTTAAAAAAAAAAAAGTAAAAAAAATATGAAGACGCTCTTCTTTAAGGAACTTGAAAGTAAATTTCCCATTTGTAGCAGGAAGTGGCAACATGGAGAGAGATGCTTTCATAGCAGAGCTCAATCATCTCCAGTGTACCGAGGTCAACCCATTATGAATGACATGGTCGCATACTGCCCACGAGCTATTCTTGTTGCACCTGCAGCAGCTACGCCACTGCGCCACTTCCTTTGGCAGCCCAAGTGTCCAAGCTGCAAATCTTCAGCTGCTTGACTCTCAAGCTGCCCTCCTTAACATTTTTTCTCTTTTGGATTCACAGTATGGCAAAACAACTGCTTAGATGGTTATTAAATATAACTGTAAACTGGGCAGGGAAAGTGCTCCATATGGGGACACAGACTACACTCACAAGGTTGTGCTTTACCCTGCACAGCTTGCAAAGCACTCATTTCCAGAAGTGAAAGTGTTGCCTGTGTTAAAGGATCTGCATTAGAGGCTTTTGGTTATGTAGTTAAAGCAGACAAAGACCTTGACTCCTGTAAGCATTACTGATACAGAGGTCACACTCTGTACTACAAACCTTGCCTTACCCTTCAGGATTTCCCCCATACATGAAACGCGCATAAAGAGTGCAAAGTCTCAGAACGGAGCACCTGGAGATTGACTCTATTTGCACAGCTGCTCTGTGACACAAGTCAACCTCAGGAAAGTTTCTGCTGAACAACTGCCTAGGTGTGGTTTCAACCCAGAATCCTTTTAACTCATCCTGAGCAACAGAGCTTTGGCCTATGCTTAGGTCTGGTTTGTAAGTCAATGCTTCACTTGCTGCAGCTAAATCAGCTATAAGCATAAAAGCAAGTAAATCTCACACATATATACACAGAGATTTCATTGACATACCAGTGCCCTTCTGCTATGGAAGCAGAATGGTAATCTTCTTTCATATATGCTTATATAGCATACATAATTGTGAATTATGTTAGTGGGAAGAAAAACAAAAAAAAAGAAGACGGAATGCCTCTCCTGACAGTCTTTGCTGTACCTCCACCAAGCAGGTCCACAGACACCCTTACTGACATTGTCACAGAAGTCAAAGCTTTTCTAGATGAGGAACTCTTGAGGTCCCAATACTATGTAGCATCAACGTATTTTCCTTTTGCAGAAAAACTAACTTCTTTGTATCAGACGCACAGACAGCTTTTAGACCAAAGCCACTGAGCAATTCGGTTAAAAACTGTACATATAAATATTTCCAAACTTCTCTCTTATTGCTGTGCTGCCCAGGAACAATGTTGACCGGATAATTTTGGGAAAAGAATAGAAGGGAATAGAGGAGCTACAGTAAAAGAAAAAAAAGAAATAAAACAAAACACAACCCGCATCAGCAGTCACAACTACAAAATAAATTAATTGTGAGGGGGAGGTTACTCTCTTACTGAATTCACTGGCCAACTTCCCATTTATTTCAATTGGCTTGATAAACACGTGTGTCCCTCCAGCTTCCGTCCTGCCAGAGAGGAAGGCTGGCAGACAATCCATCAATACAAGCTACAAAGAATCAGCACTAGCGCTGAGAAAATTTGACTGCCATTCAGAATAAAATTCAAAGCTAGGAAACGACAGAAAAAGCCTTCCAGCGGCTTCAACTGCAACTGGATGTTCAGCAATAGCTTTAATTTAAAAGCAATCCAAAAGCTACTATGTGTACTCTCTATATAAAATTTAACTAAATGAATGTTCCTGTAGCAACTTTAAATTCTCAATTCTCTTTTTAATTATGCAAAGGCAGTACTACACAAACACTGTTAATCATATTCCTCATGTTTAAGGTCAGAGTTGAATGGAAAGGAGAACCTGTTTCCATAAATTACTTACGTGTAATTCAGCACAGCTATAATTTACAGAAAGATGTAAGTCAACAGTCTTAAGAACTGGTTATCTTTCGCTGTGATCAGGTATAGTCACTTTGGTGGAAGGGACAGCTGACAGTCAGTTCTTTTCAATCTTTAAATTATTTGGCAATAGATCAGATTAATTAATCTTGCTGGACACGCTGCAAATTCCCCTTTCTCTGTAGAGATTAGAGATGGGGAATGTTCTATAACATACCAACAAACAGGTGTATACATCAGAGGTCTCTCCTGTTGATTTACTCTATTTTGTACTGTGCAAGATCTGCTACTGGGTTGTTGGTTTTTCTGTTTATTTGTACGTTGTTTTTTGTTTGTTTGTTTGTTTTGGGGGGAAAGCATCCCCCCTCCTCTCCTTTTATCCACATTTTTCAACAAGAGCCCTTTGAGACCAGCATAGATTATTTTTATTACATCACACAGAAACAAATTTGTTCAATTTCTACCTAGTAATTTCCCTGGACAAAGCACTAGTTAACAGCACCGTTCTTAAAGGTCCTAATCCTTTAGGTTACATGCAAACTCACTAGAAGTGAAAGCTGCTGAGAACTGACTTATGAAGAGAAGCTGCTAGCCCTTTTACTTGTTTTCAGGTGGTTTGTTTGCTTGGGAATTTTTTAGGTTATTTAGTTTCTTCCCTTTTAAGACTTTGATTTTAGGTTTTACTCTCGATGCTGCTATTTTGCACATCAATTAAGCTTTGATTAATGTCTCAGGATGTTAAAATCTAAAGCAAATCCACAAGTATGCCTGGGATTTGTTATTTTGAATCTTGAAAAGTAACCTTGAAATAATCTTGAAACCTATATGTATTATGTTTTCTCCTGTGTAAATAAACTGCCTCATTTCTTTGCTTCATATTCAATTTATCCATAAATCAGACTTGGATGAGCTTTGCAAATAGGAAAAAAGAAGTCTCTTCTATTTTCCACTTCCAGAAAGTAAAATTAGCTTATATATATATATGCATACACACAGATTTAAGATATAACGTAATGTTAAAGCTGCTGTGAAACTGCTAAAATATCTTAAGAGCTGACCAGAGACACGCAAGCAAAATGCAGTAAAGAGAAAACAAAACCTGAAAGTCCACTATTTTCCTTGATTTCTTGTACCTTCTTAAGATTAATCTTTTGCTCTTTAAAAACTAACAAATTTAAATGGTTTCCAGCAGTCCTGCGCACATTTAATTGGATACAAACATGAACATTTTGATGTCTGGAATAAGTGTATTTCCCACCTCCTTATCTGATGTTATCATGTAAATCATAGGAGAGGGGGGAAAAAAAAAAAAAGGCGGCAAAAAAAAAAAGAGACTACAGGATACATTAAGAGGCCAGCTAGTGTATTTCCTAGCTTTAAGGCTCAATCTACTACACCTAAGTGACTCCTCACAGAACTCGGTGTAAGCTGCTCTTGAAAGCTTCAACTGATGGAAAATAACAAGATCTTCCAAAAGGAATTTATCTGAGTGTTTTACTATCTGTGCAAGCAGTAATAAATGTGAGTTTTTGTCTCAGAAGCTCCAGTGACATCATTATTGCTCTTACACTCTGGTGGGTTTTTTTTTTGTTGTGGGTTTTTTTGGGTTTTGTTTGGTTGGTTTTTTGTTTTTTTTTAAGGTCTCCTCAGTCCCCTCCACCATTATATTCCCATCCAGCAGAAACCCAGCTGTGCTCTATCACTGACTGCAAGATATGGAACTATCAGTGCGCTGACACTGCATGAGATGAGAATCTATCATCCATAATCCATACAAACAGCAACCAGCTTCGATGTGAACTTATTTCAAAAGGGGGTCTGTGTGTACAGAAATAAGTAAATGTATATTCATCTTCCTTAGCTCAAATGGTTCAAGGTGGCTTGCTGCCCCATTCCAAATAACACACCTACATATAAAGCATTGGAAAAAAAAAAAAAGATAAAGAACTCCAAAAGCAAAGATGTAACAGAAAGTGGTGAGGTTAACAATGATTGTCTGCTACATGTCATCTGTAATACTTCACTCGTAAGTGCACCTGTAAGTAATCTATACAATAATACTTACAGAACAACTGCTGACCCAGCACAGCAAATTAGCAAGCAGCAGGGTCCCAGGCTGAATATTTACAGCTACCTCAAAAACAAGCTGAGGCATCCCAGGTAACTCGACTAAATGAATGGTGTTACTACTTATATGAAATGAAGAGCAGGAACAGATCAGCAACATTCACATAAAATAAAGTGTTTTAAATTAAAAAGATAGAACAGTATAACAGCCAAGTGGAAGTACTTGCTAATTTCATTGAGGAACTCCTGAAATAGTCCTAAAGGACTGACACCCTTGCCAAAATTTTTCAGCTTTGGTGAACTCAATCACAGCTTTTGAATGATCTGATTCACCTAAAAACTTCACTACTCTATCCCAACAGCAGTGGCACAAAACCTGTAAAATTACGAGCAATCCAATAGTTTGGGACCCCATTTTCCACATGCCTTTAATGTTTAACAGCTAACACAGTTGATTTCCTAACCCCATGACTGTCTTGATTTCCACCACAGAATTTTGTATATTAGACTGCAAGATAATGGATCATAGAGACCACGCAGAGCTCTAGCGAAGGGGCGTTTAGATGGTTATTGATGCTTATGCCAGGCTGGAGGTCATTCAGTGAATGGCAAACATGTCACTGTTTTACAAAAAACTTTCAATTTTTAGTGTCAGAGAAAAGGGAACATTAAGGAAGGAGTTTAAGCCCCAGGCATTTAAAAAGGAATACGGTGATATAATCCTGTCATGGTTTAACCCCAGCCAGCAACTAAGCACCACACAGCCGCTCGCTCACTCCCCCCGCAGCAGGATGGAGGAGAGAATTGGAAGAGTAAAAGTGAGAAAACTCGTGGGTTGAGATAAAGGCAGTTTAATAGGTAAAGCAAAAGCCGCACGCACAAGCAAAGCAAAACAAGGAATTCATTCACTGCTTCCCATCGGCAGGCAGGTGTTCAGCCATCTCCAGGAAAGCAGGGCTCCATCACGCGTAACGGTTACTTGGAAAGACAAACGCCACCACTCTGAATGTCCCCCCCTTCCTTCTTCTTCCCCCAGCTTTATATTCTGAGCGTGACGTCATATGGTATGGTATATCCCTTTGGTCAGTTGGGGTCAGCTGTCCCAGATGTGTCCCCTCCCAGCTTCTCGTGCACTCCAGCCTACTTGCTGGTGGAGTGGTGTGAGGAGCAGAAAAGGTCTTCACTCTGTGTAGGCACTGCTCAGCAGCAACTAAAACATCTCTGTGTTATCAACACTGTTTCCAGCACAAATCCAAAACACAGCCCCATACCAGCTACTATGAAGAAAATTAACTATCCCAGTCAAAACCAGCACACCCTCCACCCCTTATTCCATACCATTTACGTCATGCTCAGGTCCCACTGAGCATACATCCTCATAGCCACTAATGAGCACTAGACTCTTAATATATGGTAAGGCAAGGAAGTCCCATGGCAAGCACAGGAGCCTGCCAATTAATAGCTAAACAGCAGTAACAGCTATACATTCGATCTAGCACATTCCAATCAAACCTGTCCTTATCTCGAACCCCTCGAGCCCCATGTTGGGGCTCATAGTAAAGCAAGAGACAATCAAGCTTGTGGAATGATGGAAGAGCATTCACAGCGTATTGTTGCTTCCTCTTGTTCTCTTTGCTTTAAATTCAATGCAGAATTTTATAGTCCCTTTGCACAAAGAGACAACTATATATTTCCACATAATTCTGAAGCAGTCTTTGTCCTATTTGTTGTGGCTGTGTCTCTCATGACATATAGATGACCTTGCTTCAGTGAGATGAAGTTAGCACACCCTCTTCTCAGCAAACTGAGTCTTAACCACTAGCTCTCAATGCAGCATAGTTCACAAGTGCATTTGGTCACAGGACTCCAGGCGTGAAGGAGTGGGGAGAGGGGGGAACCAACCCTCACTGGTAGCACAGGCTCCTGTCACTCATAGGAAACTCAGCTCCAACAAACCCTCCTGCAAGGCACAGAAGAGAGCAGAAGGATTAGATTTGCTTTTGCTTTGCAGTCCCTCCACCTCAAGACAAGACACTCCTAATGGGAAGTATTGGGTTATAAACTGAGGAAAATATCCTCCTTCTGCATCACTCCACTTGATAAAACCAATAATGAGCTGCATTTCAAGGATTGTGCAAGGCAAAAAAATCATTAATCACATCTGGAAATGAGTGAGAATCCAGGCCACATTATGGCACACAATGTAAAACATTCCCTATGAGAAAACACAGCTTAGTAAACTGGCACTCTGCCCTTCTAAAAGTCTCAAGTGGTATTCAGGGGCAACCTGTGCTGTGCTGCAGTACTTCCGCTGTTAAGCAGCCGCAAGTATCACAAGCATAACACACTCAGCTCCTAAAGTTCATGGTGTTAAAAAAAAAAATTAGAAACGCTTGCCTCTCCGCAGAAGCACCTGCAGCACAGTCTGGGACAAGCAGCAGGAGGCAATGATAGTGCAAGAAAAGGGTATAAACAGCAGGAGGGAAATGTCTAGTCTATCAAAGGATGCTCCAGAAGAAACCAAGCTACTCTTGTCATGATTCACAGGCCGTAGTGTGACATCACTGATTATGAGCTTTCTACAACAGCTGCATCACAGCTTCACCCTGTGAAGCTTCTGCCTGACCCTTTCACAGCAGCATACAGGACTTCTATGAGCCTTTTTAATGGTTTCATTTCATGAGGAAATAAAAATATATCTGTTTCAGTATGCAATACTCAAATTTAGAGCTCAATCCCACTTTTAAATTCTACCTCATTACCCATGCTAAACTACGTTAAGCAAATCAACACAGTTCTGAAGTACACAGCACAGTTTTCTGACTGTCGCACGGTCATTTTCAACTATGCTCCAGCTGTTTGACTGAATAATGTTCGAAGTCTCTGAGCACATTAGTTTAGCACAGCAGCTCTCAAATATCCGCTACGTGGACCTCAGTCAGGTGCTATATAGGGAGACGTATAGTGTACTATCTAAATAAGAACTCACTCTAACTACACTGACTAAAATTACCAAGGCACACGTGGCCCTGAAATGCCAGTTCAGGTACCTAATAAAAGGTTTCAAAACCTGTAAGTGTTTTGTTTTATTCTATTCCATATAAATATCAGCATAATTTCTGAACACCTTAAAAAAAAAAAAAGTAATAACCTCCAAACATAGCTGATAAATTTTTCACATTCTCCCTACCATAATGTGCCACTGTGTTTGCAGAAGGCTTTAGAAAGCAACCAAAAACATTATATACATTGCTATACATTTATATTGTTGAAGGCAAGGGGACAAGGTCCATAGTACTTCAATGTCCTCGCAAGGGTTTATTTTGTAACCTCACGTCTAGCCTCTAAGAAGCGTCATGTTCTACACAGGTTAGCTTCATATTATTTGGACACTTAAATACATATCCCATTGAAACAAACAGATGGAGAAACTACTTGTACTTCTTCAAGAAGAATGCAGGAGCCTCATTTCACCCACCCAATTTTGAAAACCTTATTTCTGAGTTCCCTAAGTGGGATACCAGATTTTAAACTGTGGAATTGCCAGATAAATCTGCTCAGCCTTGCATACTTCGAGCAGCTAAACCAATCTGAAATGCTGGTAATGAATGTTTGTAATGATGACAAGGATCCAGACGCAGTACCACTGTGCATTTCATAGGCACACTATCCTGTATAACCAAGTCGATTTGTATACTTGTAGCAGCCATTTCTTTAGAAGAAGCAGGCTTCTTGACACCCAGCTGAAGCCTCTGGTCTGGTCTAACAAGTGGGTCATCTGAAAACTATGAATAAACATCCCAAATCTTCAACTCTACTAGACATAACCAAAGAAAGAAGGGGGGGCGGGGCGGGGAGACAGAGAGAGAGAGAGAGAGAGAACTCCTGGAAACTGGGGACATATGATAGCCCTAATATCATACAAATGTCTATCAAAAGCAACTACCTTAGAATATGAATAGCGATGCTTGTTCTTCCCCAGGAATAAATTCTTAAGGTATGCTTTTGTATCACCTTACTATATACTTTTTGTAAGCAGTTACTCATTTCATACAAGAGGACATCACACTGCAATGAATCAAAGTTAACCCATTAAAACCTCACCTCCATGCCCATTCCCTCTTTTTACCCAAGGCAATAATGATCTCACACACACATGCACAGAGTCAAATACACATTTCTGGCAGGAATACCTTGAGTACAGCTTTACCTGTTACTAGCTTTGAACATACCCTGAAGAAGTTTTTAAAAATGAGAGCAAAACATGATTTTAAAAAAAAAAAAAACTGGAAAGAGTTTAAACGTGCTCTAAAAATGCTAGCTGTAAAAACGTATTGAATTGTTAAAAGTGTACATTCTGTTAAACTCTTCCCTTCCTCCAGATCTTACTAGTAAATAAATAACAACTTATACCTCACCATGGCACCTTAAGTGCCAGAACAGAGCAGAAAAGAGCAGTGTAAGTTAGAATACAGCTGCTACGCCAAAATGATTTTTATGCAGCTTTAAAATCACGTTATAGAAAGATAAAAATATTTACTGTTTATAATGGTATCATTGAATAGCAAATTGGGCCCTACTGAATTAAATACTGCAAACACGTAGTGAAGAAGAGGTGCCTATTCCAAACAGTGTACAAGCTACTTAGATGACTCTGTGCTTATTACAGGTGCTCTATCCTTTATAGATATGGTGAGGTTAATGATATACATTAATAACGCTCACCTCTCAGGTCTCAAAAATAATAAACAAAAACAGAACACTCAAGAACAGCTTGGGAAAACAACAAAAAAATCCCAAGCCCCAAAGCTTTGCCTTGCAGAACTGAAGAGGCAAGTGGGGCGCATGTGGGGGCTCCAGGGAAGCGCCCGAAGGCTGGAGGGCCCACGGGTGAGGCCAGAGCCCTCGAGGCCAAAGGCACATGGAGGAAGCTATGCCCAGGGGTCCCCTTGCCAAGGGATACGCTTCACTGGAGCACTCGGCCCTGCCAACCTGAGAAAACTCTGGCAAGTTAACCGAAGGTACCGGTTAAATCCAAAGGGGTTAAAATTTTAAAGCCAAAGGGGTTAAAGTTTTTAACTCCAAAGGGGTTAAAATGGTAGTAAATTGGTATATTAAAAAAGAAACCAGCTTAAGCGCGGCACGCCTGTGCCCGGCCGGCCGGCCTAGAGGAGGGTTGGCACTGCTGAAGAGACCCGGGCAGCTCCTCAGACAGAGGCGGCGGCCACGCAGACCGGGGGCTACGCTCTTGATACCGCACTCTTTTAAAACCAAGCACGCACAGGGTGGGGGGGCGGCGGCTGCGGAACTCGGCGGCGTTACCGTGCGCCGCGGGGGCGGGAGGCACACCTGCCCTGCTCCCAGGGCACAGCACGGCGCCCCCCGCCCGGCAAGGGAGCTGCCCCCGGGGGCGCCGCCCGCCGCCGGGGCTGCCCCGCCCCGCTTCTCCCCCCTCCCCACTCCCGGCGGGCCGGTGGCGGTTGGCGGCGCGCGCCGCCCGGGGGCGGGTGGTACCGTACCGGCGGGCAGGAGGCAGTCCAGCGGCGTAAACGCGCGCTCCATGGCCCCGGGCCGCCCTGCTCGTGGGGCAGGCACACAGGAAAAACACGGAGAGCCCCGAGCGCGGCGGGACCGGGCCGGGGGGGGGGGCGGGGGGAAGATGTGTGGACACGCGGGGATTAGCGGTGCCCTCTTCCCTTCTCCCTGAGGAACGCTCTCCGCTCCACAGCCGCAGCGGCTGCGTCCGCCCTTGCCGGCGAGCAGGCGGGAAGTGGCGGCGGCGGCGGCGCTGCCCGGGTACCGGCCGCCACGCGCACCTCCTACACTCCCCCGGCACCCGCCCCCGGGGTGGTGCGTCTAACCGGGCGGGCGGGGGGGGGGAAAGGCAAGCCGAGAGAATCGATCGCCGCCGCGATCCGTTGCTCGGCGATGGGTTCAGCAGCGGGAAGGCGGGGCAGGAGGGAGCGGCGGCGGCGCCGCCGGGTGCGGGCCGAGCCACGCCTTCGCTAATTGGCCGCGCCGCGGCCGCTCGGCCCTCTGCTGAGGGCGGGGGGGCGGACTGACAGACACAGACAGCCCCGCGCCGCCCCGTCCGCGCCTGTGCGGACCCTGAGGGGAGGGAGGCGGGCCGGGGGGCGGCCGTGCCCTGCTGCTCGCGGTGCGGGATTTTACCTCTCCCCTCCGGCCCCTCCGGGGCTGGGCCCAGCGGCTCCCACCGCCTCTCGGAGGCGTGTCCGGCACCGGAGCAACGCCGACCTCGTTACAGCTGCGTTTGGGGAGGCCGCGAAGGGCAGCTACAACGCGAGGAAACGAGGTGGTGTGCTCGCTTTTTAATTTTCTAAACAAAAAAGCGGCCGCGGAGGACTTCCTTTTTATTAAACATTACATCTAGCGTACGGAGGGGTTCCTTAGGGCAAAGAATGATAGACACTTTCTTTAAAAGCAAAACAAAATTGGCAAGTCACTGTCCGCGCTAGAAGTGTTCTGCTTTGAGATCCTGTACGGAAGAGTTCACTCAAAAGTCGTTAACAGCTTCCCGCCTGTCGAACCTGAAAAGAGAAAATCGCAGCTCCAACCTCGGGCCCCTGCGTGCAGGTACCCCCTATCCGGGATGGCGGCGGCCATTTTCTCCCTGCCAAACCTACACAGTGTCGGTCTGCTGCGGGGCCCCGCAGCAGAGGGCAGCAGAGGAGCACAGCCCGCGGCCACCCTGTCCCAGCGCCGGCCGGTCCGTTCGTCGCCACCCCTGCAACACGGCAGTCGAGCGGCCGAGAGGGTCCGCCGAGTCCCTTACACAGCCGCTGGGTCGCCTTCTGGAGCGTGCCCGCCACTGAGGCACCCTGGGGTGGGGCAAGGCGGGAGGATGAGGTCTCGTTTTAGAGGTGTTCGGAAAAAAAGAGAATGTTCGGTTAAGGTTTCCCGTCAAACGGGAGAGAAGTGGGACCAACACGTCAGCCTGCTACTCTGTCCGCGCTGTTAGTCTGAGATTCACGCTCAGGATTTGAGTGACTTAAGTGTTTAGGCGAGGCTGGGCCACATTTATCCTGCATGATGACACAAGCCTGCAATGGCTGTAGGTGCACCTTTGGTCTGAATGGTGCAAGTGCTAAGCCTTTGCTTTGGACCTTTCAGATAAGCTGCTCTGCCACCTGTAAGAGATTGCACTCTACAAGTAATTTTTGTCTACAAAGATTGATAGAAATTCAGAAGCATTGGTAGCATTCGTGTCTTCCCAATGAGAGGTTATTGGGAAACAGGGAAAAGATATTAAGGACATCAAGAGATCAGTCGTTTACACTATCGAAATAGAAAATGTTTTGTTTCACTTTTGTGTCATTTGCAAGTTTTCTTCCCTCTCCACTGAGAACTTGAATTTCAAAGGCTATTAGGACTTTGGTATCATCTCAGCATCATTCTTTAAGCAGGTTAAGAACAACCAGCATTAGGAAGAAGCAGCTTGCCCTCCCTCCCAAAAAGGGAGACCATGGGGGGACCACCATGCAGTTGGCCTGTGCTCTCCTCCTCTTAATTAACTGTCTCCTCTTCCACTCTGTCTTTTTTTTTCTCCCCCTTTCAATTTTGCCAGGCACTTTCCTACTGCTAGGCAAAATTATTAAACCTTCTCCAGGATAGCTTACTTTTCTTCAGTATCTGTCAGTGTCTCTGTACATTTTTTTTAATTTGTTTTTGGGGGGTACCATCTGGTACAAGTAGTTGCTGATAAGCAGCGGTGGCTTCTTATGCATGAGAACAGCCATACTTGCTCAGAGGGAAGGCCCATCTCAGACATGGCCCTGTTCCTGGTAGTGTTCACTTACAAGTCTTCCTCCACCTGTGCTCCTCTGCTCCTTTTCAACATTTTTTTTTTCTGTAAATGCAACAATTTCCATTTATCCATTCTCTTCATATCTGACAAGATGCTTTTTCCACCTGTGTCAGGCCTGGGGTTCCAGGCTATCCTTTACCAGACACTGCTGCAAAAAAGTAATTGTACCTCTCTTTGCTAATCATAGTAATGCATGATTCATCACAACAATAGCATTACAAAGAGAAATCAGTCTTGAGAGAGCAGGCTGGCACTGGTATCCTTTAAATCCTTTCAAGATGCACAAGGGTTTGCAAGGTACGGCAAACTGCCAGCCCGCTCACAACCAGGCAAGGGGCGAACAAGTCAGATGCACTTTCTCTCCCTGAGCTGTGGCTTTCTTTCACTGCCCCTTCTTTCAGGTACAAACCTCTCATTCACAGTATAAAGCTCTTTTTAAGAGTCAACTCCACAGGAATAGCTTCAGTTGGTGCTGAAATGCACTGATCTCTAAGGCAGGACCTGACAACTATTTAATACTGTGTAGCAGAGCCTAACAAAGGTATCTAGTAGAGGAAGTTTCAGAGAAGCAAAATAGGTAACTCCACCCAGCCTGGCATGTTCTCTTATGGATAGTCCCTTAAGGACAACAAGCAGTCCGGAGGCTGATTTACTTTTTTGAAAAATAAGCACTTTCACCTACCTTTTGCACTTTACCTCTGTGCTAGAACATCAGTGGAATTTTCCCGTGAAGGGCTACCATTTAATGAACTAGCGACGGTTTTTTCCTGTCACGCAGGGGAAATTCCTCAGTAAATATTACGCTTTTTTCCAAGTAGCATGTAAGATTCAGCAATATTTCTTTCCTTCATCTGGATCTCAAACCAAACCAAACCAAAGCCTTCTCCCCTGTTCTTTTTCTCTGGTTGTATATGCCTACATTACTTTGCAAGGTTTGCAAAAGAACATACAGAGAGGCTATTCAGGAAAGACATCCCAGGAGCACTGATCTTGTGCTTTGATTACTGCTGTCTCCTCTGATTAGCTAAAAGGAGGGCAGGTGACCTCAACCCTATGCGAGAAAATAAACAGGCAAGCAGATGTAGTTCCTGAGTGACAGATGAGGCTGTCTGATCGAGGAAGTTTCTGAATGATTGGCAGGAAAGGTTGAGGGAGTGTTCAGACCTTTTAAACCTCCTCTGGTAACTAGCCAGCCAGTCATGCCTCTCACTTGATACATTTTCTGTTAATTTTGTACAGACTTGATGATGGTCTGTCTATGGAGAAACTGCAATTTATATATACTATTATATATATATTTATATATGTAAAAATTATTCTTATCAAGACTCCAGGTAGCTTCCTCTTCTTTAGGAAAACTATTCAGAGAAGCAGTCAGTTGGGCAGCTTCTGTAGTGCGCAGTTATGACATGACTAGCACTGCACATCAGCACGACTGATCAGATGGGAAGAGTTGAAGGGTGGTTAGGAGGGCAGCAGATTTTATCACAGCAGAACATCTGGGACTTAGCAAAGAAAGAAGGGGGAAGTCAACATGAATTGCAGGGGAATTTAAATGGAATTTATACAACAGGGCTAAAACCTGCAGGGTTTGCTGTGCTTCCTTAGGATGATCAGTCTCTGCATATCCCAGTACAGATATACGGCCAAGGCTAACTTATAGTAGCATTAGTTGCTTTCAGAATTTTTTTCCTTGTTTCAAATAGCCCAATCTAGTTGAGACTGAAAGGTCTAGAGGTATTTAAGGACTTTGTTAACAAAATGATAGGACCTGTCTCTAGCATTCACAGCATAATGCCCCTCCCCCAGACCAAAGTCAAATTGGTCTGCTAATGGCAGACATCATCGTTTAATGCTTTATTTCTTGCAGCTGCCCTTCTGCCATCCTTCATCAGAATAGGGGTCATACCTCTGCGCTTGACTGAAAAGCACTTTGGGTACTGTTCAAAAACTATGGCAGATTTCAGTAATTGGCAATGTGTATCTGAAGCCTTTTGATTGGAAAGTATGTAGAATCAAAACTACCCAAGTACCTTCAGAGGTCCCTCTTGGTGATGTCTGAAAGAAGCTGCTTGTAAAGTAGGGGACATTTGTTCCTCCTGCTATTCCAATTTTATTGCTAAACCAGAACAGTCTGTACAAGGCTGGCAATCAGGATTCATGCAACGTGTAAATGTTAAGAATATTTTCTCCTTCTCTCCACAGCTTAACTTTATATTAAAATAAACCCAGATTTAAAACTAGCAGGCTGGTATGGTTCATTCTGGTACCTATTCCAGTATTTATGCAGAATAATAAGGTTGGGATGTTTAGCTAGCTCAGCTGTCTGATTGTCTGAACATCCCTAAGTGCTTTATAATTCAAAAAATGCAGGCATCAGTAGATAAATGGGATGCTTTATTATAGACATTATATCCTTGCAATTCTCCTGTGCCAACAATTTAAGTCCCCACAACCTCCTTAAAACTCAAACACCAATTTGAAAGGTACAATCATTCAGGAAAAGAAGAAAAAAAGAAAAAGACCTGCAAATAGTCACCAGCATGCACAGGCAGACAGAATCTAACACACACACACTCTTCAAGTCCAGGTCCTGGAACAGTTAATAGAGCCAACTTCACATTTGTTTCAAGTCCTGAAGAGATTATAATACAGTAAAAAAATATAATATTAGTGCAATCTGTTTCTGTAGTGGTGTAGAGCAGGCTGGAGATAAACCTTGTGAATTGTATTAGGTCACACAGTAAAGCAGAAGAAAATAGTGGTATAATAATCCTGTGGCTCACCAGGCAGGACGTTGCATTTGGAAGACCTGAGTTTTAATCCATGCTCTGCTACTGACGTGCGTAGACAGAATCAAACCACATGGATCCATATTGTCAAGTATATATAATGACTTCGGAACTAACATACCTGTGAGAGATCTGGTTTTGTAGCATTCTATGCCTTTGTTTCCTCATCTGTATAATGGCATCAATGAGGTATGCCCACACTTTTAAATCAACCTGAGATCAACAGCCAAATACAAATAAATCTGTATTACTAATGAATAGACAGATGGCATTTATTTGTCAATCAATTCTATACAAATTGAGAAGAAGATTTATTATGATCATCAACAATATTCTGTCATAAAGATGGATGAAAGGTGAACTTTGGAAAGAGGATTGTGTATTGAAGTGATAACTTTTAGAAATAAGGAATTTTCATCAGATCAGCTGCTATCAAGTCACTATGGACAACGGTAAACAGAGATTGCGCAGTCTAATGGCTATGATTATATTCTCGACTTTGTGGAGTCAGGAGGCTATGCAGATTGCTGAGGTGTTAGGCAAGCTGTTTGACCAACCTGGGTAGGAGTTTCTAAGAGGCCTTTGCTGTGGTTTCCTGGCAGCACAAGAAGAGTTAAGAATTAGGAACAATCCAGTGAGATGCTGCATTTTATTCTGCCTGGAAGGATTGTCTTACTTTGTCTGGCATGTAGAGGGACTCTCATTGTGTGCAGGACAGCCAATATGGAGAATCACTCCGCATTTTCCTCTCAGGACCATGTATCCAGCACGGTCTAATTTCTCTTGTAAGTGCATTCCACAGCACCAAAAAATGCATGTGTTTTTAGTTCTCGTTGTCTTTACCCCGAGTCTTGCTAACCGCACTACTCCGGCAGGCATAGCTCTCTCAGTAGGTGGGACAAGGGGGCAGCATTTGGGAAATGATTGTTGTGCATTTGGACTGGATGCGAGAACAAATGGGATGTCATGGGATGCTGAGGTGTGATGAATACTTTCCTGTGGTTCTGGTCATGTCCATGTGTAACTGCATTCAGAATGAGAGAAAGTAAGTTGCAGTAGCTTCTCAGGGTGGTCTATCAGGTTCTCATCCCTGTCCCATGGGAATGAAGTGGTCTCGTAAAACTGTAGAGGGCAACCTTTACCTGCAGTCATTTGAGCATGCAGCCACAGTCAACATGAACCTAAGGCTGCGGAGATCAGAAGGTGAATAGTGTCTCAGGGTAAGAACAGGGCTAGCACCTGCTCACGAATCATTAGTGTCACTTCTGTCTTGGCTGGGCTAAGTTTGGCCAAGACCCGTGTGGCATTCTCTGTGGTGCTGACTGCAAGGGTGATGAAAAGTGGGGCCATTGGTAGCTGACATTTACAGCTGTATTGACCTCTCCAAGCCACTGCTCTAACTCATCAAAGTAAGGGAAGAAATGTTGAGTCCTTCAAGGACCTAAATCTGTCAGGGATAGTGTCATGGTGAGGGGGAGCCACTTTGAGGGATCTCTGGGATGGAAATGATGGGAGGCACCCAGCTGCTTCAGTGTCTTTGTTAGGTTCCATAAAAGTGGCAGCAGCACTGCCTGATAAGCAGTTTAAAAAGCAGCAATAGAGAAAAGATAAAGGCTGCTATTCTATCCCATTAGTCTGAACAAAGCTGCCTGAGCCTGCCGTCAACTCAAATGCTAAATCCGTTACGGCTTGCTTGCTAATTCTGTCGTTGGGTCCCAGGTGGAGAGAAAAGAACGTCCTGCTGGGACAGAGGGCAGCCCTCAGATATGTCTTCTGCAGTAGTTACGTGAGGAAAACAAGCTTCTCACTTCCACAACCTTTTTCAGGTAGTGCATGCAAAGACACTCACTAGCTGGAGATGCCTGCCATTAATGCTTCTTTAATTGAGAGAAAGAAAAATTCCTGAGAGACCCTATGGAACAATGAAACACCTACAGTGAAGAGCATCATGCAGGACACAGTACATCATTTTTTCATCTGCATTAGATGCTACTCCTTGTGGACATACATACAAATATGCACATAGATAAATATATTGCATCTTCTTTTAGTTTAGTTGCTTAAGTTAGCTGCAGGCTGACATATGATAGAATTCACGTTTAAATCTTCAGAGTAAAACACTTTGAAAGCCAACCTATTAAGGTTAATAGAATGAACTTACAATGCCCATGGTTAAGAAGGAGGGGGGAGTGAGACACTCAGTAAATTGTTCACCAAATAGCCTGTCACCTCTAGGTCTGCAGCTGAAGGCCTGCCAATGGATCATTATATTATCTTTAATGAGCTTAATTTTAAGGTGGTATGCACATCAAATGTAAAATATCTACATCAGTTTTGTTACCTGTGATCCTGCATATACCTTAAATATGTTAATAAAGAGTATGTGCAGTCTAAGAAAGTGCAAAGGCATTATACATATAGTGTTCACTTAAAAATGTCTAAAATTTAAAACAAAAAGTATTTCTGTTCATTAAACTACTCCATGCACAAAAACCAGTACAGTATGTACAAACGTACAAAGTAATTTCTAGAAAATGCATTCAGAATTGAACAAACTTACCAAGTTAGTTGTTTGGAGTTTTTTTACCTACTTCATGAGAAAACAGACAGCCATTTACTGAAGACTTAGGGTCAGATTTTCAAAGTGCCTAAAATGCAGATTAGCACCCTGTGAGATTTTTGCTGTAGTTGATTGCATTCATCCTTTGGCACCTCGTCACGTTAGAAAATCCGTCTCCTACATTTTAAGACAGACTATCACATCCAGCTGGGCTGCTCATGCATTTGATGAAACATGCAGCAAATTTCTACTCCTGCAGAACCTCTGCTTTTCCTTGCCTTCCCTTTAAGAAGTTGTGCTGAGTATGCCACAATACCTATCACATTTGCTTGGTGCCATTTCAGATGTTTTAATTCCCTCGGCCATCGCTGAAGTTACTCCCTCCCCAACAGTGCCAAGTCATGACCAGGCTTCACTGTAGGAATATTCTATCAGGGACATTGCTAAGAGGTTTCTCACCATGATACCCAAATACCAATGAGGAAGATATTTCAAATTGAGATTCAGTATGTATCAGCCCAGTCTTGGGGGTATAATCACTGAAGATCACTAAAGCAACATTATTATTCATGTTCCAAGGTTCTGCCTACGAACCATGAAGGACAGACAGGAGGTTGACAGCACAGCTGGAAAAAGGAAGAGATGGGTAAAGTTACTAGCACAGAGCTCAGGGGTGTTCTCTCCCTCTGTATAGCAAAAGTGGCAAGTGGGACCGAAGCCAGAAGGGGAAGCCAAGCCTAATAGCAAGCTTTGGCAGCCTTGCAATGGCAGAAGTACCAAATTCTGGTGAACTTAGTTGTAGGTTGATGTTAGCACATGTTAATTTGTAAACCGAGGTTTATCACATCCAAAGCACGCCTTGTGGAGACATGACATGTACTTTTGCCTGCCTTATACTGGCTTATTAATTTTACCTGTGAAATCTGTTGTGTAGACTGGGATAGATTCACAAATACAAGGTCTTAAATCAGTATATTTTGAAACATGAAATTTTGCTGGTTTAGTTAGCATTGGGCCATGCTACCTGACAGTTTTTATTTAAACTAGTGTAACTTTGTATTTAGGCAATTCCTTTCGCTCAATGCTCCAAAGTATTTCAGATTTAAAAGGCTTAAAAGTAATACTTTACCGGAACATCACCACTGGTCAGTATCTCTGTACCTTGTGTTTACTTTATTCTTGTTTTCTCTCGTTTTAATGTTTGTTTCCTCATTCCTTTCTTTTCCTCCTTGCTGCTCCCTAAGTTTTTCTTCCTTCTGTTGAGTTGCCCTTGAGTCTTCCCAATGGCCGTCCTGCCTGAAATAATGAAGCAGAGTGACTTTAGCAAAACTGATTAATATTACTTCCTGCCTTGGCAAGAAGTGGAGAAGGGAGTGCTCTTGCAAATATCACCTACTTAAGATGCTAAGCTAAAGAAATCTGTGTTACACTTGAGTCTATAGACTGCAAATGGTGAATCCCAAGAAAAGCTAAACTTCTTTGCGGGGAGGAGAAAACTGCTGGCTCTCGATGAAACTCTTTCCTAAAGATTTTTAATCTGGGATATGACTCCTGGCCCAGTTCAGTATAATTTTAATGCAGGCCACAATTATAAAAAGTGCAGTTATTTCCTTTCTGTCCCCTTGCACCCCATTCCCTCATACTTGGGCTTTTACTCCAAGTTTGTTATTTTAGGGCAAATCTATCAGAGGAGCAATGACCTTAAAACTGCTTTAAAGAATAAGTTGAAGGGCTGTTAAAACACTCTCAAATTGTTGCAGGCTGTGAATTATGTTTTTGTTTTTGCCAGCTGCATCATTAGAGAAACTGATTTTATAATGTAGTAGATTTGCATGCCCCAAGTAGAGGAATTGGATACACAAGAATATTTTATAAGGAAAGGGAGAAGGCTTGTAGGCCAATTTTAATTAGAGGTGAATTTTACTTCAACAGTGATGCCCTGAGATTTAAGACCAAAACAAAACAAAAAATCCCTCAGTTCTGTAGAAATCAGAGAGTAAAGACCTAGTATTGGGTTATTTACTTCATTCTCGCTATGGAATATGTTTTACCACTCATACTATAATGTAAAGTATTTACTGTGACCATTAAGGCAATGAAAGCATGGCAGATGTGAGGAAGAAGTAAATAATATGAGTACAGTAAATAACACATACACTACCAAAAGGCGGACAACAGACCATAATAAGTCATTACATTCTTTAGTGCCTATGATAATTTAAAAGCATCCTGTATGCTGGAATACAAGCTTGCCATCAGAGGATAATATGTTGACTCAATAGCAAATCAAATGAAGAGAACGGTATGAAAACACTTCAGAAAGTCTCTGTCGTTATTCAGAAACCCTATTTATAGAATACGTGGACAAGAAACAAGCTCAGTGCTATTTCTTGATAGGTTAAAATGATGTTTTAGTCTGCTTTGCGAAGGAAAAGATGCTTTTCAAGATTCTGTGAAGTAAATCATGAGGATCTGTACACATGAAATCAGGTGGAAAGGTGACAAAGAAAGAGAATTTGGGTATTCTTAGTAACTTCTGAATTTACAGCTCAGTTTCCACCAATGCTGACAGAGAAACAGGTAAGTTTCTTCCAGTTTTATGATAAAAGCCATGATGAAGGAAGGAAAAATCCAGTGTTATGAGACACTGGAGAATCCTCCTGGGACAGCTCACTTTCTAAGTGAGAAAAGATTTATTAAGAATTTACGATCAGTCTCATCACACAAGTTGCCTATGCATGAAGATTTTAGCACTCCACACAAGTAAGGGAGAATGGAGTTTGGGTTTGAAAGGCAGAGGCCTAGTAAATTAAAGCGTTGACGAGGAATATCGAGGAATAGAGAAAGATAATTTACCCTTGACATGGATAATGTCTGGCTTCCGCTAATTGGAGAGCAAGGCACTAAGCTTTGTGGTGCATCAGCTTGTTAGCATCAGAACATGTTTTAACTAACCAGAAGGAACTAAAATTACTTCAGCACTTCGACAGACAAGATATGCTGCAAGACCTGTCTCTTTGCTATAGTATATTTGATATGTTTGTATAGTCAAACAAATTAACTTACAGTTTTGGTACCGTACATGCAAATGCAACTATGTTAATTCAGCAGAATATGGTGCACCGAATTTACTGTTGGGTTTTTTTGTTAGCATCAAAATCTTGTTATGGGCAAAAGTTAACACACTATCTATCTATTGAGCTAAGAATTCATTGTTACTCAAGTTACTGTTTTAGCAGTCCAACAGTCAAGAATGATCTCATTAATACAGAAAAGCTTCACTGGTGGTGCAGTTACATGTTTTTATACAAAACGGCCTAATACCAATCCTGTTCTCTGGTGTTGTGTTCACTGTTGTACATCTGGGTCCTAAGGTTGACCATTTCAGTCTCCCTCATCTCACGGTGGTGGTGGGGAGTTACAATACATCATCAGCATTCTGGAGTCCTTGCTGGGAGGACCTTAATGGTAGGATTTTCTTCCTCTTAAGTCTTGGGTCTGCTTGGGAGTAATTTTGTTTTGTTCTCATCCCAGTCTCATTCCTTTTCATCAGATCCCAGCCAAAGTTTGAAAGTTGCACAACAGCCTCACTTAATCAAAGGGTTGCTGTTGTGTACGCAGGGACAACGGGGTCCGTCAGTCCTTTGCTGTGCGTGAGGTTCACCGAGCTGAAGCCATCCAGCTTAGGCACCAGTCAGGTGGCTGCTGGCAAGCGTTAACCAAACTACAACCAGCTCAGGCCAAGGCAAACCCAGTCAAGTCCTGAGACTCTGTACTGTCAGGTTGACATAAAGCTGTAGCTTTTTATTAGTGATTGCGAAAAATCAGATTCCCTGTCCTAAAATGGCCTGAATCATTTTTACTAGGCTACAATTTATGCCGTATTTAATTAATTAATGTATAAATCAGCCAGTATGAAGATAAGACGGCTGTTAAAGAATGGCTGTTTGGAGCTGTTCCCCAAGGTGATATCACAATGGCTGTCATGCACATTATCTCTGCAATGCAGTGGGTGTGATGCTCAGGAAGTCTGTCTCTTGTCACAACTGACTTTGATTTTAAAAGCAAAGAAAGTAGTTCATAATTTGTTTTTTTTCTTTTCTGTTGCAAACACAGCTCCCTTTAGTAACTTCATCTGCAACTCTGTAGAGGGATGGACAGAACAAATCTAACAAACTAACTTAAAAATGAACAATAGTAATGAGAACTTCGCTAAACTGTACGTTTAATGAGGTAGGAAATCTGGCTTCATTAGTTCCAGGGTTCACAAGACTGTTTAATGTGTAGCACCTCAGGCTGGATAAAATTTGCTCAGAGCCTTTCCTAGAATGGTTACACAAATTAAGATCCTCAGTAGAGCTCTGATGATGGAAGGGAGCTCATAGAGGGCTGCAATATGTAAAATCCAAGGTTATTCAGAAATCCACTGGATTTGGGGAAGATTTGGGGAGCTGAAACTCTTTCCTTACAATGCCAATTAAAATAGGGCGAAGAACACTCCTACTGGAAGATTTTCCTATCCTTACGAAGTAAAGAACTCTGTCAGAATAGGGCATCAACGACTCTTGTACTGGATTACTGTATAATAAATGTGATGCTTATTTTGCTAAGCTCTTTTGGTAGTTAAAAAGAAATGAAACCTCCGAATCAGTCCACCTCAACTGACAAAAATGGGTGCAATAGCTGTCAATCCAATGGGACTGCAGCCCTTCCCAAAGAGCTCAAATTTCAGTGTGTTCACTTCCAGTCTTCCAGCGGAGCACAGTATAACTTTTCCTTTTGGGTGCCTGATGGCAAGAAGAAAATTCAGAATGTATGTAGAGCAGGTATTAACAGTACCATCTAGCAGGAACTCTACCAGTGCTGCAGGATCAGAAAACATTTCTTTGCCTATCCAGTGGGAGCTTCAAGACAACTTCCAAGTATCAATCCCTTTAGATAAAGAGAACAGGTAGGTTAGAAAGAGAGAAAGGCAACTAACCACAAAAAAACTGGATTAAAGCATTTCATATTTTCACACAATCTTTCATGCTTTAAGCGCTACCTTAGAAATGAGGAAAAAGCAGGACATGATCAGTGGACAGATCTCCCATTTAGTCCAGGAATGGGAGTGTTTGATTCATATGGAGAAAAGGCTGGAAAGCACTGTGTAATTCTCCTGAGTATAGAAAAAGTGGATACAAGAGACAGAATATTGCTGTTTGTATTTTAAAGATACATGCACCAGGAAGTCTGATCTCACAGCTATTCGTCTTCTCAAATGACAGTATTAGGACGTCTTTTCCCCCTCCGCTCTCCATCACATCCATTCATTTCAGATTTTTCCACGGTCAGAAGCTATACAACTATCTAAATCTGTAAAACACCATGTGTTGCTCTTCCCTTTGTTTTGGCTTATAGCCAACACTCTGATTATTTTGGACAGAGCCATTCATACCACCATTGCTCCTGACAGAATAAATGATAATCGCTGCTCATTTGTCTCCCACTACTGAAGCTGTGTAAATTGGACCATGGCACCATTCAAGTGAAGACAAATTTTGGCAGTTCCTGCTTATTATTCATTTCCACAGTGACTTCTCATCAGCAAGTGGTGTCCATACAGTGATGAAAAGTGGGCTTAAATTTTCAATTTTATTAGTGTTTACTTACAAATGCTAATGCCACTGCCAAAGACTATTGGGAAGGTATTAATCCTCCTCCCAATATCTTTTAAAACGTGTTCCTATATGAGCAGATCATGAACCAGATTCTAATCTCAGTGGTTATTTAAAGCAAGCTCAGTTTAATCAACTCTAAATTTCCAACAGTAACCAAACAGAATTTACCCCTTCCTTAAGCCTGCACTCAAAGTTTGGTTCAGGAGAGGGTCTGGGTAGCGCAATAACACTGAAGCCTCCTACTAAGGTACTCAGCTGGAGACCTAGCTTCTTGTCTGTACTCCAATGAATTGATGAATTGTTAAGTGCTTTAGGCAAAATGCTAACAGCTTCAAAAAAAAAAAAAAAAGAAACATCTGTTAAAGGATTTTCTATAACTCAGTAAGAGTTTCTTGAAAAATAGAAGGAACCAAGGTTAAGCTCCTTGCTCTCAGTCAAGAAGAGGGAATCTTAATAGTCCTGTACACTTATAATTTGAAATTACTTCATAGCTTCTGCAGAGAGTAACTTGTGGTGTAACAATCTATTTGCTGTAATTAAAGAACTTATCTCAGTCCTCTGCTTTGCTTCTGTTAATCTTTTGTGTTTGGTCTCCACGCTTAACTTTATTACATCACCTCTTCTGTCAGCAACCACCATAGCTCCCTTCTCCTCACCAAGGAGGAGGACAAACAAATAAATAGTTTCAAAAATAGCTTTGTGTATGTATTTCCGTGATCCAATGACTTTTTTTTTTCTTCTCCTCATAAAAACTTTGAAGTTATTTGTCCGGTGTTTTCAAAACCAGGTTTCCTGAGTTTCAAAACCTAGGGAGATTCTGGTGCAGGAAGAGATGGGGCAAGTGGCATTTCTGGAAGAGTAATTACTTTTGAGAGAAATTAAGGCAAGTGCTTCAAGGGGAGGGAAGTCAAGAAAGCACTGCATAAATTAACATAGAGAAAAAATCTGCAACAATTGCAGGAAAAAGAGAAAAATGAGAAAGTAGTAGATCTGGTCCTTTGTTTCGCATTTAAAATAATTGGCGGACCCTCAGATCAGCATCATGAGTCAGAGTTCTCTGTTGCCATGAGAATAGTGGGAGCAAGAAAACACAAGGCAATTTGGTATTTGTTAAAACTGGCAAAACTCATCCAAATCAATGTAAATAGGTTCCACCAAGTCCCCAGTCAACTACCTCTCTTCAGAACACATCTCCCTTGTCGCAGAAGTAAAGAACAGCGAGTATTGAAAGTTTTGTTAAACACCAGCTGAACTTTAGCAAATGTTCTAGATGCAAAAAATTCCAATACCTTGTAAAAACTGATCAATCACCTATGCATTATTGTATTTACCACTAAAATAAAGCCACATCTGGAACAATATGCAGAGTTACTTTGCAACTTGATGCAAAGAAACAAAAGCAACAAACCAAAGAATTAGATAAAAAATAGGTAAAGATTAGTATAACTGCATGCAGAATAAAGTTATTAGATCTGAAGTCCCTGGTCATGAGGAAGAATAATCTTGCATTTTTCAAAAGTGACAGTAGAAGTGCCTAACAGCAGTCAGAATTCCTCCTGTATATCTTATCAAAGAGCTGGTGCCTACAACAATATATTTTCTCTACCATTTTCTGTTGTTCTCATCCGTGACTCAGAATGAGGAGTGCCCTTATAGTCCAGAACCACTATCATCACCTAAATCTCAAGGATGCATCGAGGCAGTGTTAATTCTGTTGCAGAGCATAAATGGAGATAGATGCAAATGGCAAGTTATGGATTGCTAAATAAGCAATGCCTAAATGGTCTCTGAAATGAAGACTCTCCCATACTTCAAAAAATAATGTATTTACCACTTTTACTGCTATGGTAAACTAAAAAGCAAATTAATGCAATGCTACCACTTCAGAAAAAGGAAATGCACTCTGATGAATTTAGCTGGATATTAACGATCACAATACCAGAGCTCTTTTATCCATAGTTCTAAAGCCATGTAAGAATTCTGGGCAAAGCTTTTTACCTCTGTTTACAAAAAAACAAAACCAAACCACAAGCAAACAACAGTCCCCTTCCACCCCCGACAAAAAAAAAACAAACAACCCAACAACAAAACAGAAGGACATCCCAAGAGTTTAAGGAAGCTTAATTAACACTTTGGAGAATCAGATTGGAAGGTGTTGCATTCTGTAAGGATTTGTTACAATCTGATTAGTCTATGGAGAAATAAGACCTCTAATTATATTAGTCATGATGTACAATGCTGCATATATGGGATCATAATTTCCTTCAACTCTACCTTTTAAACCTACCTGAGTTTTAAATCCAGGCTACTTGCCTGGATTCTTTGTTACAAGGTGCTATCTATGCTTTAATACACTTCCAGGCATTTTTCTTCTAAACTGTTCTCAATAACATTTTTGCAATGTATTTTCTGAGAAGTTAGTTATTCCAAGGTGGGAGCAGGCACAGAGAGCCATCTAACATCACAAGCAGAAACTTTCAGTCCAGCCAGCCATCTGAAACAACGCACTCTGAAGGTACGCGCAGTTTGTATAGGAAAGGATATGAAGTTGCCTTATGAGAGCTCTCTGCTGCCTTTTTTATCCAAATAAAGGTGGGTGTGTAGAAAAGCGTATGCTAGAAAAGCCAGTTTTCCCTGTTTTTGCTAATGTCATGCATCAGTAAAGAGACTTTTAAAAACCAAACAAACCATAAATCCAGAGCATGTTACGAGTGAGAGACCCCTTTATAGTGAGTGAGTAGCAGCTATACTCGTTAGTGTTGTCTTCCTGTCTTTGAAATTTGTTCTTTGTTCTTCAGAGCACAGACAGGGAGTTCATGAAATCTTTGCCAAGCTACAAAAGCTTGCCAGTTAAAGCCCACATGGAAATACTATGAAGAGAGGAACAGTTATCATAATGACAGATGTACTGTACATAACTGATAGCAATTTACTTCTTCAAGGGTAATTACAAAAGTTGTTGGAAAATAATCAGGCCCTTATTCAGCCAACCAGGAAGATAGAAGGCAGCTGTACAAATACCAACGTTCATTATGAAGTCCAGCCAAAAATGAAAGCTGAAGCTGAACTGGGCGTCCTGGAAAAAATTGTGTAAGATGCATGATTGCTTCCTGGAAGCTTCCATTGCTGTAACTACTTGAAGGTGGGCACACAGATATTTGGAAAAGGATAGTCAGAGAGTAATTACAGTGGCTGGCTATTGATGTAGACGTATCAAGGGGTGTTACAGGGGTTTGTCCTGGGCCCAGTCAGAGTTTGCAGAGGTGCCAAGAATGATGGAATAGAGAATACGCTTATTACATTTTCCGATGAGCTCCAGGTGGATGTAGCTGCAAGCACACTAGAGATTGGGACCAGAATTAGAAAAAACTAGGGCAATTACGTGACAAGAATTACAAGATACAGTTTGCCAGGAACGGTCAGTTTCACCTATAAGACAGGAAGTTATATGCGTAACCATGGAAAAAAACCTGGGTATTAGAGTAGATTTTAAAGAGGTGAATCAACAGTGGTCTCCTATTACAAATAAGGTAGGCATCACCCTGGGACATGCAAACGAGAGTGCTGCCTGTCAGCATAAGGACGGATTTTCACATCACTCAGAAACTGAGATAGATGGTCTCAAGTGGAGTTTTCTGGGCAGTTTGAGCGCATTCGTTAATCAAGATGGAAAACAGCTGGGCGTAACAGTGGCCTAGGAAATACATCTGAATAAGTGAGGGTTGTAAAGCCTAGAGAAAAGAATGCTTAGAATTAGCACAGTAACTATTCAAATATGTAGCAGGCTGTTGCAAAGAAGAGAAGCATGTCCTGCTTCTCCTTCTCCACAATGAATAGGACAAGAAAGAATAGATTTAAACTGTAGCAAGTAAGATTTATATTAGCTATTAGGAAAACAAATAATGATGGTTAAACAGTGTAGTACACTGCCAGGCAAGACTGGGGGTCCTTCATCAATGGGGGTTTTTAAGAACAGGTTATCTCACTAAAAAAGGTTTATGCACAACTAACACAGCCTTGGGAGGTGACAGATTTTATTGTCCTTGATTTTATCTTCCTTATGTGCACACATATGTCATGCATCCTATGCATTGTATCCTACTTATGTGCACACAAATATCATGCATCCTATGCATATTCATGTTTGAAAAGAAAATTAAATTGGTAAAATTTTATCAAATTAATTTGATAGCTTTATAATTTTCCTCTGCTCTTTCAACTCTTCCTCTACCGCTACTCACTTTCCATATCTCTTGGCACCTGCGGTATTTTTGGCTCCATGTTCTTCCTTCCTGACTTCCCTTTTCCTTCCTTACAAATTGGCAATTTTTCCTCTGAAAATGTCAGCTACCAGGACAATACACAAAAATTAGAGACCAATAATTTGTGACCTGGAAGAATGAAGGGTAGGAACATAGGATGTATTTGTCCTATTTGTTCTATCCTTCAAGTCACATTTTTTAAAGTTCACTAAAGTTTTCAAAAAATCATTTCCAGTTGTGAATTCCTCTCCTTTAACACTCAGAACAACTCGCCTGCCTGTCACTTCTCAATGCGTCTGATCAGAGGCTGCTGCCCCTCTGCTGCCTACCCCCCCTTGCAGCTCTCCTGCCAAACTAAACCCTTTTGGTTGCTCCACTTCTCAGCTCCTCTGCTGTAACTTTGATCATCTTAGGCTCCTACTACAGTCGGGGGAAACACAGAGGCATTTCCAGAGAACAAGTAAGCCTAGCTGTGGCTCAGATCTGCCCTCTGGAAATCCCTCTCCCCTACAGAGCAAGCCTAGGGCTTTGACTGCGAACTTCCTTCTGGAAAGTACCATACCCTGAAGGAAAATACATTGAATTGCTCTTAGAAATCCTCTCCTTTTTTTCAAGATAGAAAGGTTTCCCCTGGGGTAGGGACATCCTCACACTGTCAGTTAGTTGGCGCATGCTAGGTGCTACAGGGGGAAAGGGGACATTCAGGTTTTTAGAGAATGTCTACCCTTATGTACAGAGCTCCTACAATGAAAAGAGTATAGCCCCTAATGAAGGCCTTCTAATCAGAAATTTGTCCTCACAGGTGACAAGGCCCTGATGTGGGAACTGGAGAGCTGCTGACAGACGGCATTGCCTGGAGGACAGCGGAAACTAAATGGGGCTACTATGCTATGGAGCATGGAGCCCTGAAGAAAGCCCACAGCGATGCAAAATATTAAGTACCTTCTAAGTAGAGAGCAAGCTCTTAATGAAATGGGAACATTTGATAGCCCAATAAACAGATAAATAAAAGATAGGCAGCTATAGATTACATGGGTTTCTGGTGACATGATTAATCATAAGAGCACAGCTCATCTGGATAAGGACATTACTAGAATCTTTTTGTTTATTTCCTTGTAATTTATAGTGTCTGCATTATAAAACAGGATTCTCAACAACACATACTAACAGGATTTTTTTTCTAAATTTTTTTGGGCAGAGCTGTATCAAACAAAAAAATTGCAACTGTCAATTATTTTTTCTCTGCAAGTAGAAGATCCTTTAATCATTCAGATTCTGTCTCCTCGATGGCTGAGTTGAATAGTTTACCTTTTTGGATGAAAAAATATACATAAATTTAGAATCCCTCGTTGTGATGCTGTGTTTCTGAATGACACTTTTCATACCCAAACAATAAATAATTCTTGGGGCTTTTCTTACCCTCTATTAACAGAAGAACTGAAAGAACATTCAGCAGGGTATTTCCGTTTCTCCTGAAGCAGCACACATTCAAGCTATGCTTGTATAAAAACTTTCTGAAAATTTCCCATCTGCGGTTGCACTATCATTTGTGGTGACTGCAAAAGTAGGCATGGTAGTGGGTTTTTACAATTGCATCACCTCTGCTACTCTTCAGAGTAACTGTGGCAATATACCGATAACAAATGACAGCAGCCAGAATTATCTGATTGTGTTAAAACTGGTTTCAGTGTCTACATAAACATATGAATATAAACGCTAGTTAAAGTTGAGGCAGGAATTATTCAGTTTAACAGGAGCTTTGAAGTTTTATTTTAAAAATTGTCTTTAAAATCACCTATAAAAATAAAATGTAATTTTTGAGTCATAAAATTTTCATGTTGTCAATGAAAATTAAGTTGGCACAAAAAGAATTACAAATTAAACCATCAATAATTTTGACAGCTAGAAAATTGTAACCAGATCTTTCTTCAAAAGAAATCTAAACCACTGTAGTCTCCCCACCTTGTTTCAACTATTGTTTCTCATCTGGTCATCCATTTTCTTTTGAAGATGTTTGCCTCAATTTGTCATTTTTTCATGACAAATAACATAAATAAATAAATCAAAGAGCCAAGCCCAAGTTCCTACCTCTGGCAATGATTACATTTTATGTCCAGAAAAGAAAGCTCTCTTGCCACTGAGCATGACAGGTGACACACTGTCTTTTCAAATATACCTGGTCTGCCAGCAGAGGAGACTCTGCCCTGCTTTCCTACAAGGTTACGTGCTTGCTAGACAGAAGTGGCTCCATGAACTGACAGCCTAGCAGCTGAGTTAATTTCTTATTTTATGTATTTTCCTGTTTATTTAAAGCAGCTGTGTTTCACCTCTATATGCTCACAAAAATGGGCTTTCATCAGAACACACCCCAGCATCCCAAATTTTGAAACATGGAAATAAAAAAAACAGAAGAAAAGTCTCTTGCTACTGACATTGCTATCCCCAAACGATACCAAGAACCATTATATACCTCAGACTGAGATTTACAGTGTGTTAATGACCCACTTCCCCCACTCTTCTAGTTACCGGTCATCACGTCTGAATGCCTCACTTCACATCCACTGGTGAAGTCCTATTGCCCCAAAACTGCTGCGAGTCCATGGAAGGTTTTGTGGTGGACTACATATCACATGGCATTTTGATATACATTGCTTTGGAAACTGAATCTATTGAAGAGATAGATAGCTAAGTATTTTATGCACCTGACATAAATATATATACACACACACATATGTACTGCAGTACAAAAACCAAAGAAAAGTGAGCTGCTGATTTCATTTGAATGGAGCTGGTTTTGCGCTATAGGAAAACATATCTGCAGACTCAAGAGCTAAAAATTCAGTGTTTACACACTGTTTTCAACACAGAGGTTCATGGGTAATTTTTTCTTGTTTTATGACCTGCATTCATTCATGTATTTTGCAGCAGTTTTAATGTCAAGAATTACCTGGATCTTTGCATTTTATAGCTGTCTTGTTCTTCCAGGGAACTGAAAAGAACATGGAAGTGATTAGAAATACTCATCTCTTACATTTTCAGTAGATCCTCTTCAGCTGTAGCATTCTCCAAATGTGCAAACACAGAATTCATGAATTGTGTATTGATATAAATTATTGAAATCGCAAATTATTACAGTTGTACCTTCCTCTGCTGCAATATTAATAAATGGAATTTGTGTGCTATAGCAAGTGTAATAAGAGTGTGCGTTTCTCTGGCAAGCTCTCTGCTACCTCTCAGTTTTAGGCAAGGCCAATAAACCATACTTCCCTTTCCTATCCATGTTTTTGTTTGTACTCTTTCCAAATTCTGATTAAAGTGCATCATACCTGAGCACAACAGCTCTGAAGGAAATTCACGGTTTGAAAACATCCACTTCAGGTCACTCCTGCTTCAGGTGCAGGTTGTGTTTCATTGTCTTTCAGATACTTTGGGTGGTCACCATTCGGTGCCTGCTGTTCACATTGAAAAGCACACAGACATGCACCTCACCACCCTTTTGTGAATCTCAGGAGAGAGGCGAATGCCTGAATGGCATTTGTTGATGATTATTCCTCCAAAGCTGGATCTCCAGGGGATAGCAACAGTAGGCCAGCAGGAGAAAGCTGCTGTAGTAATTGTGCCACAGATAGGGTTGGCAGGTCTTTAATTACCCACACTTGAAAATCTGGCCAAGTTCTTGTGGAGTTTGTGGAGTTAGTGTAACAATATAACAATAACAATATATGTTATATTGTCTGGAGCGTAAGGTAATATTTGTTTTGTGCTATGCATAAAGCTAATGGGAAGTTTAAAGCACATAGGTGCCATTAGGTTATCGTACTGTACATACAGGATGAGAGGGAGTACATACTATAAACATTTTAGCTTCATAGTATTTGTTTCATGATTCATACTAGCTAGGGACATTGGACATTCAAGACGCAATTGTTCAGCTGGCCAGTGGGTAGTGGAGTCAATATGTGGCCACACTAGTTTTTCTCTGAAGTCCTATTAACTCATAAGAACGATAAAAATAACTCAAAGTAAGGAAAAAGAAAAAGAAATGAAAGAAAAAACATAAAGGCAAAAGGGACAAAAATGTATAATAAAAAAATGACAAAAGTAGAAAATGGATTCTTTACTACCACGTGTAGATTGCCTGTTGGCATCCCTTCAAGGTAACTAATGCATGCATGAATTGGGATTTTAGTTCAGAGTTCACGAAACACCTCATCACTGACTCAAGCGTTGCAGCGCTTATCAGAACAGTAACACTCTTCTGCTTGCCAGTGGTACGAGCCACAATACAGCAAGCTTGATCCTTTATTAAAAATAGTTGTCACCTTTTTTCCGTTCCTTATTCTGTGGAAGACATGCGTGCATCACTCAAATTTCTTCCAGCTCTGCGTACTTTCTTGTTTCTGCTCAATGGAAATACAAAACATAGCTAAATCAGAGGAGTAACATCTCTCCCCTATGGTGTGCTGCAGCAACCGACCATTGGGACGCAAGATGGTGATGTACCAGGCTCTGATGTTCTTAAGGTCAGGCAAAGTTCACTGAATTAGGGGAGGTTTGGAGGAAAAAAAGGAAAGAAGTATTCTGAAGGAAATTAACTTTCTTCAATTTAACGAAGTTGACCAAAAAAATTCAAGCAACTCTACTCAGCCGTACAAAGAGCATTCAGGAAGCTTAAAAGAAATGTCTGTCCCTTTAAGCAGTCTTTGGGTAGGCCTACATTAGCAATTTAATTTGGATCAGGGAAGCACTTCTGAGGCACATCTCCCAGTCATCGCCACGTACTGGCCTGCGATGCACCTCTTGGAGTTGCCTCAGTGCGCATCACACGGATTCCTTTAGGACAAAGCTACATCAGCAGGTACGCTGAGAGCACCAAATGCGCCCAGCCACTCAAGTGGTTCAGTCCACAGGACCAGGCCAATGCTTCTCCAAAGAACAACCCTCCTTGCCCCCCACAACCTCATACCCTGACCCAAGCACAGTGGATGTGAGATGCTCAACGCCAAGTCTCATCCCACAGATCTACTTGCTTTACGCCGCATTACCTGTTGATGTAGACATAACATATTGAACTGTCATTTTCTTGGAAACACCGTTCTGTGGCTTTG
Source organism: Calonectris borealis (assembly GCF_964195595.1). Taxonomy (NCBI): domain Eukaryota; kingdom Metazoa; phylum Chordata; class Aves; order Procellariiformes; family Procellariidae; genus Calonectris; species Calonectris borealis. Next base: position 111,672,239 of record NC_134313.1, on the reverse strand, counting down.
TGCTCAATGCAAATAAAGTTAGAGTTTCCTTTCCAGATAGCAATTTGGATATAAAATAGCTGTCCACAATGTGGCATGTGTTTTTTGCCCACTTTCTACCCCATGTAGCTACTCAAGATCAATCCTGCACTCTGGTCATAGTCCCTGTGACCATATCCTCCTTGTAGTCCATTACCAGTTGGTTAATAGAGATTCAACTTTTGCATCCCATGTCTTTTAAATCCATTGAGTCTAAGCATCCAGACCCTTCAAATCTGGCCTCTAAAATGCATTCCCTTGTGTGCATTGGAGTGCTGACAGCCCTTGAGAAGAAACATCACATGGTCCAGTTACTCCGGGCCTTTAAAAATCAGAGCAGAACCGCTGAGGAAGCTGGGGAAAAGAGAAGGAAGTTTTCAAACCATCTATCTTTAAGCCCAAATTTAGATGCCCTCTGTCGTCAATGGAGAGAAGTAGAGATTCTCCAGAGACCAATTCTGCATAACTAATTTAGGCTCCTTTTCTGAATTGCCCCCCAGAGAAGTATTTGCCTTCCACTGCCAACAGAGGGAGCCCAGGGAAAGCAGCTGGCAATGTAAAATCGCCACAGTCAGTGAATATCCCTCCACGCCAGGGTTAGAGCCAGAACCATGCTAACGCATGCACGGCCACCGAAAAGTGACGCGTACATGGATGCCATCCTCTTCCTTTATTGCCCTGTCTTTATTATAGGTGTCTCTCTTTCCCAAAGCAGCTCAAACCATCATCCCTCCCCTCATTTCATTTGAGAATCCCCCTCTTCTTTCCACCCCGCCGCCCCCATCCTTTGTGTGATTGCTGGGGGACAATCACCGAAAGTCACTGTCTGACCACTTATCTCACCCTGCTCAAAATTGCTCAGCATGAAACTCTTAAGCACTAGCTCTTTTACTAAAAAATAAGGGTGCAACGCAGCACAATGGTAACCCTTCCAGTTGGAAAAAAGATAACAAGCATAATGGTTTTTTCTCTCTGAGAAATGCACACCTTGAACTGAATCTACCAGCAAATCTGTAGTAAATTTGCTCAATTGTTTTCATTGAAAAATCAGGGGGAAAATGTCTAAACTTTTCAACAATGAAAGCACAAAAGCCTCTGCAAATTTGTCTACTAAAGTGAACCTCTGACAATTTTTTTTTGGTGTGTTTTTTTTCTCTTAGCTGGAAACCCATAATAGCCAGCCTGAAACAATTCCCACTGATGTGTTTCACAGGTCTAGCGAGCCATCAGTAAAAGACGTTAATCAAGTTTCCATTCAAAAATGAGGCAGATATATAATAGGGCTTTCAAAAAAATCTGATTTGTAATACAGGCAAATATAGGCAAAATATCATAAGCACCCACCTGCGTGAGTAACAATCAGAGGGAAAAAGGACTTACGTCTTGATTTTACTAGAACGCGATCTGTTAGATTGTAGTCTAAATATAAAAAGACAACTTTGCAGAGAAGTCAAAACTCTGGTTTAATACCAATATTTAATGAAAAAATGAAACCAGGAATAATTTTGAAATTATTTCTCTTGTTCTTATCCTTTGCCATTAGTAGAAATGGCTGTCAAATATTACAGCAAAGACAGAGGTGACACAAGTACTATGAGTTTAAGGACAAATTATTTCAGGAGTTGAACACTGTGCTTTGGAGTGAGGACTTTCAACCATTCTAGTAAACCAACAAGGCTGGTTGAGCTTTTTGCTTTCACCTCTAGAAATAAATAAATAGCACACTTAAACTGACCTATGGCAAAGTTCATTTAATGAATAGTATATGTAGCACTTCAGCATCCCCAGGATGAAAGATTCTGTACAATCTAAGATACTGTTGACCCTTTCACCCAGTAGCCATGTGCCCACGTCTACCTGTGGTATTGCAGGAGCATGCCATATTATTAAATCAGTACAAAGAGCCCAGCACTAAGCAGAGACGTCTTGCAGAAATCAGCACCCAAGAAATGCTACTTTCCTTTTGAGTTCCTCTGGAGATAGGTTATTACACAACTCATTAAAATTTGTTTCTAATAGGAATTTATAACTGTAGATTCTGAACAGTAAAAATTAGGTAAAGTCTGCATATTGTTCTGTTTTCCTTGTGAAGTTTTTTAAAGTTAGTTCAGTACCAGATCTGGTAAGACTTCAGGTGATGTTCAATAAACACCTCTAGCTTTATCCTTCCTTCCACAAAGTGGAATTTAGGACTAAATTCATTCTACATTTCTGCAGGGTTATAGCAGAGATAAATTTGGCCAATATGTATTCATTGCTCTGCTAAACACATTACAGTAGCTTTCTTGTGATATTACATGGAAGAGCCAAAAATAACTTGTTTTTCCAGTGTCCTCATCTACTTTTATAACAAATATAGTTGGTGAATGTAAATTAATGGTTATTACAACATCTGCTCTGCATTTCACTCATTTTTATAGTGAAAGGCTGACTAGACTTTTTATTTTGATATTGCAATAGTAACACACCTGCTGGAGCCTGCTATGTTGCTACTCCAGGGAAAGATGGTTAATTGCATTTTTTGCCTATTAGAAATAGAGGGATTTAGATTTAGTATTGTCTTCCATGAGGTTCTTTGACCGTCTTATCAAAGCTTTCCAAAACCATAAAAAATCTCAGTCCTCCTTACTGTCGCCCAAGAAAAGCTCTGCCAAAATAAACTTTGAGAGTGAATCCAGTCTCAATAATGTATTTTATATCTAGAATAACAAACATTCCAACAACTATAGTAATAAGAATAACATTAATAAAGACTTCCTTACATGTAGTAAAATGACACTTCAAGGAGGATGACTAATGCAGTATGAGCTGTAAAACTTAAATCTGGCTCACGAACTAGAATGCAGTTTTACAGAGATAAAACTGGAGGCTGTAATTATTGGCAAAATCAGAGGAAGGGTCAATTTCTTTTCATTTCAGCAAGGAAGGAAAAAAGATAATTAAGGGCCAAAAAGTTAAATTTACATTCGGTTTAGGACTACAAACCTTTTGCACATATTTAATAAAGAAGCAGGTATAAGCATGCTGTTAACTTGCTGACGGGTGAGCAGCTAATCGGTTGGCAAGGGAAGACACTATTAGTAACAGCTGACAAGTGACCGGAAAAAAGCGCCAGGAATTCTGCCCTCCTACAATGGAAGGGGCAGAAAAAAGAAAAACAAAAAAGAAGAGAGAGAGGCAAAAAGGAAGATAACACAGTTAGAGCCTTAGTCTTTTTTTGTTTGCCTTGGCAATAGGCAATTTTGTTCTGTAGATGACATGGAAGGATCTGGTTAATGTGCCTTTTAGTCACCACTTGAAAGAATAAGAAACAGGTGTTGATGACATGAGAGTCCTGGAGGGACTATGGCAAATGAGAAGCAGCAGTGATCAGGCGCCCACACTAGGAACAGCTGGTTGATGAGGACCATAAAAAAAAAAAGAAAGAAACAGAACAAACCAAAAAAACCCCAACCCAGAGTAGGGGAAAGAATAATAAAAGAACAAGAGCAAAATAAAGTCAAAATCTCGAAATTAGGAGGCAAAGCCAAAGCCAGCTTTTATTGGCCAATGTAACAATTATCGGTGGAGCCATTAACAAAACCCGCAGTACTAACCATAAAAGCTTTGCACCATTTTCCCAGGTTCCTGGGACTCCCTCCTCTTGCAGAGACGGAGTGCTGCTGCGCAGGCTGCAGCAGCAGGTCCCTGTTCCAGCACGCCTCCTACCACCCGGTGTGAATTAGGAGTCTCATTTAACTGCCTCCACCTAGATGAGAGGGAAGATGTTTATGTTCTGCGTGTAGGAGACTGGTTTTGAAATCGAAATTCAATTGCATAAAAATGCCTTCCATATAGTTTCAGGCAAGTGTTTCCCTCTACTAAAGTAATTGCGTTGCATAATCAATCTTAGAGTAAGAGACCCACCAAGCATCTTGGGTACTTTGGACTAAATTGAGGGGAATGAAAAAAACCAAACCCAAACACCTTGCAATCTCTTTCAGCAGCTGAAGCATACAATTTGCATTCTAGTGTATCCTCTAATGGCCGTATCCTGTAGTGTTTACCTGTATAATGTGTTGTTTGCATTTATTTCTCTTATTGTTAATGCCAGCATGAGACATAATTCATTTTCTCAAAGTATATGGAATTACACAGCTATAAAGAGAAAGTAAATAAAAGAGATGTAGGATTGAGTATGAAAGTTTGTTTTCTCAGTGAAACTAATAAAAGACTAGCCTAGCTCTACTGTTTTCAATTCATATTCAGGCACAATTCCCTCTTTAAATAAACCCACCCCAGAAGCAAGCCTGTATTTTAAACTGTAAGTACTTCAGGTTGGGACTGTACTATTTGTACAGTGCCAGAATAACATAAGTGCTGTTTTCACACACTACCACAGTAAGGATGAATCCTATGAGTAAAAATAGCTAAATAGAAAGAAGAATAAACTGCATATGGATGAGAGGAAAAAAAGAAAAAGTAATGAGCATAGGAGTCAGGCAACTAACAAGAAGGTTGAAGGCTCTTCAGGGATAGGAATGGTAAATGGCATCTTACTGTTTGTCTATAATATCTATGTGCAACACGAGGGCCAGTGCAAGATCTCTTAAGAGACCTGAGGGTGTTACAGTAATGCAAATAAGAACAGCTTCTAGTTAGAGGCTCTAACCATTAATGACGATTCTTTTTCTGGGTAAATAAGCCTCTAACAATGGGTGTGATGTTGAAATAGCTGTACTACAAAATTACAAAAACAAAAATAAAATATTTTTATCAGCAGAAGGAAAGGCTTTTTCAGATGCGTGTAGTGGAACTGGACTGTAAAATATAGGGTAGAGAAATACGAAAGAAAAAAATTCAGGTTGGTCCTTCTTGAAAGGCAGCATACTGCATTATAAAATATCTGAGCCATGACCAAAATAAGGCACAATAAATGCCTAGCAACTAGGCACTTTGGATAATAGAACAGTTACTTGCAACCAGGAATAGTACTTTTCAAAGGTTTCCTCTTCACCAGTCCAGAGTAGACAATTTGTTTTATCAATGCAGCGATGCTAAACATTCGGCTCTCCTACGGAGCATGAGTCAGGCATTCTGCCACGCATTGTCACCAGGATGTTCCTGAGGTCACTGTCCGAGGGAAAAATAGCAATTTCAGAGAGGCAGTTTCTAAGGACAAAGAGGTTAATCTAGCATTTGCTTGTTAGGTGATGAGGGTGAATTAAAACATCCGCTCAAATTCTGTAGTTTAAAGAAAGTTGATCTAATGAGGAATAATTGTAAAAATTGCAGTTGGAAGAGAATATGCTATGTTATGAAAGAGACTAAGATACAGCAGTCAGAAATGAATCCAGTCTTCCAGCTCTCCAGGGGTCTACCAGCTACTGCTTTGCTTTGTTTCCATTCAGACATCTGTTAAATGGGTATAATTATTCTTACATACTTCACAGTAATGCTCAATTACTTGCTTAAAAAGTGACCGCAGATTGTAAGGTACATTGTGCTAGAAAAGCGCATCCTATAACTGAAAACTTAGTTTATGGCTCTCCTGAGTTCTGTTCTATCCAGCCCTTGCATTTCATCTACAAAAAGCTATATTGTTATGAGCAGTACCTGGAAGATGGAAAACATATGGATGTTTCAAGAAAATGAAGATTTCTGCTCTGTTAAGCTACATGAGAGTTGTAGCTCTAGTGTCCTCTTTCAGACGTAGGCTAGATCTTCTACCCGGGCTATTCCATCCATGAAGCACTGTAGCGAATCACCAAGAGGTGACACGGTGGCCCTTCATAGGAGATCCAGTTTGGACAGGGAGCCTGTTTCAAAGAGAAGGCAGACCTTGGGAAGCATCCACTTGAATTTCCAGAAAAAACATTTGGGGTAGTGGAAGATTGCTTTTGTTCCTTCAAGGAAAAAGCAAAATTTCCCACCGGGACCACACATACACCATAAAACAAGTGAGTTTTTGTGTGTGCATGCTACATGTTAAATTCATATGTTTGTATATGTATGTATGTATACACATATATAAATATGGACAGTTTTGATAAAGAATGCAGTTCAGACAGTCATTACATTAGACACAGCAATGAATAATACATCATTTAAGGAGTAACTATGTCAGACAGCAGATTTCTGAACTGCTGAATTCCAGTCTGGCAGACTTGCACCTTGGAGTGATGTCTTTGAATTAGCTACATCTGCAAGCTCCAGCAGGAGCCATCCTTCTGGAGGCATAATCCTTAGCTCAGGAAGTAAGAGATCACCTATCAATTATGTAGGAAAATTCTCATCAGTCCAACTGGGGAAGCAATTAAGGCCTTTTTCCTTCTCTGGTACTCCAGTAACTGAGCTGTGGTAACTGCTGGTACCACTTTCTCAGTCTATCTTGACTGAGGCAATGAAGTAGTCTGAGGGGTGTGATTTCCATAGGCTAAATGTATGCCTGCAGACTTATCTCAGCAGATGGGTGACAACTTCCTTGGCCATTATAAATCAGCTGAGTTACAATGCCTCTGAACCCAGGTTTTTACAGCGGCGTGGTGTAACATACGGTAAATGCACAGGAATGGATTTGCCATGTTTTTAGCTTTATTGAGGTTCTCTTTTCCCACTGCCCCAGCTGGGACGTGCAGCTGAGGAGCTTACTTTTTCCTAAATTCCACTTGCTGACAATATCAAAGCTTAAGTCTTAAACTTTATGTGCCCAAAAAGTGATGTGATGTTCAGACTTCTCAAGTGCTCAGGAATCCTACTGATTTTAAACAAACTGAGGGAAAACAAAATTCAAATAAAAGTCAGTCTACTTGGTTAATGCTTGGTTAGTGCTTTAAATGTCTAACTGTGGACAACCAGATTGGGCCGTTTGGCCTAAATAGCCTAAGACATGCTAAGAAGAGCAGTTAAAAGTGCAAAGGAGGTAGCTAAACTGCAGCAAGCACTAGAACAAACCAACCATATGCTCAAGGCACTTCACTGGCGAAAGAGAGAGGCTCTGTTGTGCAGGCTGGGGCCGTGATCCAACATAGCACACCTGAAGCGTTTCACCATACCACAGCTTAATCAAGGGATCCCAATAGAGCCTGAGCCTGTTAACTCCAGACAAGCATGAAGTGTGAAGCTACTGCTCCAAAAAGAGGTGATTGCTGTTTTGAAATGCATAAATGTAGCATTACCGATTGAGGAATCAAGGGAGTAATAATGGCACTATTTTATATCAACTCTGCAAGGCCAGGTCTGCAGCTGTACACACCACTCTGGTGCTGCTGTTACCTTCATTTCTGTTACACCAAGATTTATTTTGTAAATCAAGTCGGTGCTGGTGCAAAAGCACTAGCTTCAACCCTAAATATGAAATAAATCAGAAAGAATCCAATGAGGACAACTAAAGCGATAAAAGACTGAAGAAATACATTCAGTGCAGACTGCTAGGAGAACTGAGTGTGTATTGCATAGAGGCAACAAGCCAATTTGATAACATGTATGTACCTGGAAAAGATTAACTGTAAGGGCAGTCATGAACGTGGACATGAGAAAAGAAAAACCCTAACTATTTCTCAACATCAGAAACAGTAAATGCCTGTTTTCTATGGATTCATGGATAAGCTTCTATGTGGACTCGCTGTCAGTACAAAATCCATTATCTCATTTCTCCTCCCCAGTCTCCTATCACCACAAAGTTTGCAGGGACTCGGTATTTCTGAGGGGTCTACCCATCCAAAAAAGTGCAGCTGAAATTGGCAAATAGTTTCAAAAATATTAGGGGAGAAGCGGAAGATGACAGAAAACCAGCCTACTAAATACAAAGTTAACATAAATATCACAAAGCTTTTTTCAGAAGTAAACCAGTCCTATATTAACTACCTAAAATATGTCAGGACAGAAAATGGGTAATGGATTCTGGCATCTCCTTATGCCATCCTTGTATTATTACAGGAGGATCACCTAACAAAAAAAGTTTAATGGTCCTGTCAACTCTGTTTACTTCTAACTCTAGATCTCTGACACTTGACAAGACAATTTTTGAGGAGGGCAAATTTTAAGGGCTGCCAGATCGAAGTTGCAAGACCCAAACTGTTCACAGCATCTAACATTGAAAGGAAAGTCCAAAAGGGAAAGGCATACTGCCTGAATTTTGAAAAAGATATCGGTGGCTTAAAGCACGGGGTCTTAATGTGATCACGCATCAAAAGCCACCAAGCAATACTTAAGAGTGTCAAAGCACAGCAGGTTTTTTTCCTCTTTGACAAAGCAGTTTTGTAGCACCAGCACGCTTTATTCAAGTACATTGCAGGAATCCATCTGTTGTCAGTGATGTTTTCCATGGGAGACGGTAATAAATGGACAGCTTCAACTTCAGTAGTGAAACCCTTTGTTTGGACATATATTATAAAACTAACTAACTGCAAGATATTTAACATTATTAGATAATGTCCAGTGTAACAGGTCCACCCCTTGTTGAAACCAAGGAAGTTGTGCCTTGACTTAAGCAACACCTTGACATGCAGTGCGTTTATAGCCAAACTGAAATGCATACCTGTTTCCGCGTAGAGAAACCATTGCCTTCAATAGGTTACTCCTGGTATCTGTACACCTACTGCTTGGCCTTATGTGCAGTTTCTGATGGGATACAGCTGACACCAGTTTCCCAGGGTGCTATCCCTGCCTCGGTCCATGTGAGCCAAGCCGCAGGTCAGCCCAGGGGTCTTAATGTTTTCTTGCTCTTTGTGCTTTGTGTATGTTCCTTTACTGTAGAAGAGTTAATGGGTTTCCACTGTGTAGCAGGTCCCAGATATAAGCAGAGAAAAAAAAATAATCAAATCACATAAACGTTAGGTAAGCAGAATGTAGTGTGGAGCACTGTGCAAATGTGCGCTTGGTTAACACGGCTTTAAGAGAGTGTTTCAGAAGGAGTGTTATTTCCCAATTACTTTTCAGCCCTTGCGAGTTTATTTTGAGCTTCTCCTTTCCCTTGTAAAGAAGAGAAATGGAAGAAGGCACTCACCTGGAACTTCACAGGCATTTGTTCACAAGGTAGACCCTGAACAAAAGCAACGCTGATGATCTGCAAGCTGGCCAACTCTTTAAATGCAGACAGATGAACAGCAGGTGTTGTTGCCTGCCAAATGAATGTAGAATTTGACCCACTCCATCCAATTTTTTTTGCCAGTTGCTGTTTGCCCGCAGAGCACGTGGAGATCTGAATCAGGTTTTCTGATTTGAAGAGCACATGCTCCATCAGATTAACATGGTGGGGCTGCTTGATCTAAGCCAAGTGTTAGAGAGCTGGGGTTACATATACTGTTCACTGGCACTTACTGATTTAACAGCATTGTGTTTACTATAAATGCAGCCCTTCCAATCATCCTTTATTATATTGCTTGGATTGAGTCTTTTAAATTCTGTTGCTAGTCTCCTTGGTGCAAAACCCATACTTCACAAATGTGATGACATACTTAAAAAGTTTGAAAGCACAATCTGGCTCCTTTCCTGCTTAGATTGTGCAGGCTTGAAGGACTTAAATTTGAAGTTCTGAATACCTGTTATATATATCAGTTATATATGTGTGTGTATATATATGTACACATATATGAATATAAATATATACAAATGTGAATGTATATTCATAAATAGATATGAATGAATAATTGTGTGCATGAGTACGTAATTCAGTGATCCAAACCCTAAGACACAAAGGTGAATTGTGAATAACTAAACACCGTTTTCTCAGCCACTGGGTTGGTCCTTCATCCTCTGTACAAACATGACAGTGGCTCACTCCAGCACACAGATTACTCTAGCAGTACTCCAGTAACTTGGGGAGCTACTGTAGAAAAACAAAACTTTTTCAGATTACTTCAGTTTACAGGGAAAAGCCACACTTTTTTGTGGTGGGATGAAGGATAGTTAATGCACAAAGAGGGTGGATTATTTTTTTTTTAATAAACACAAGCATAGCCTGAAAGAAGTTTTAGTAACTGATCACTGTTTTCAAACATTGTGAACATTTGGCAGACCCAACATGGCATCATAGCAGATATGCTGTGGAGTAGTTTCTCTATGATCAAGCGCAGGGATTTGCAAACCTTTGCAAGGAAGAACTATTATCCCACATTTCTTGTGGGCTCCTACGCACTTTTCTTGTCATGATTTTTATTAAGGATGCAACAAAGCCAATGCAAATGTTAGACCACTACTTAATAACCACTGGCTTTATTACTTGCTCACTTGGTTACATTCACCTTGCATTTGGGAATAAGGAGGCATGGAAAAAGAAGCAGAGAGCTTCATAACTAACATAAATCATCAACAAAACATTTTTGTTTGAATACAAAATATACAAAGCATTAAACACTGGATGTTAAAGAGTAATTAGGGATTGTTTGATAAACTGAGAAGAATTTTTTTAAAATTGAAAGCAGCGGGGAAAGGAATTGCAAAACCATAACAAGGTCCTGATTTAGCTAAGTGTAGTTGGGGCCTTCTTGTTTTATCTGGCCAATGAGCCACTTTCTTAAATTCAGAGAAAGTCTTTGGAGACTGCAGGAATATCAGAGGGAAAAACATATGGCCAGTAGTGAGTTAGGTGAAGCCAAAAAAGTGATGGTTTTATCCAAAAGAGTGGCAAACAATGCAAATCTAGGGCCCTGCAAGGGCAACTTTATTTTTTCAAATCATTCTTCAGTTACTGTCTTCTTTTGACAGTAGTAGTATTGCAGTAGCTGTGATATAATGAAGCCAAGGGAGGAAGGAAGAGGTTAGAGATTTGGACAAATAATGGGAATACAAAGACAAACTTTCAGGAACAAATCCCCTTTCTCCAGGTCTGAAATAGAAGCAGCAAACGTCAAAGTCAAATTCAAACTGAAAACAGCTCCTCTGAGTTTTACTCAGATTATATCTTTCAGATTAGGACACTGTGCCTACGGAGAAGAGAAAGGCATAAGATTGTCTCTGTGGGACAGAAGAAGAAAGGTATTTTTTTGTGGAATATAGATGAGGCCTCAGAAGTAGGGAAAATTATAAAATGCCATAAAACCAGTATCGCTAATGAATCCATGTTTTTAATGCCTAAGAGAGTCAGGAGTTTTTGATTTGTGCTTATCTTTAGGAGGTATTTTGCATGATGTGTTTTTGAACATTTATTGTAGCAAATGATAAAAAGATGTGCAAAAAAAGAGAGATATTCTGAATCTGACAACAGTTCATTTCTCCAGAAAAAAACCTGTCTTCACCTCTATAATATTGTTTCCAGCTAAGCCCTTGTAGAGGCAAAGAAAGGACACGCTCCAGGTATCTGGACAATTGTATTACCAGTAAAAATATGCAGATTGCAGCCAGGCATCTATTACCAAATTTAAGAATTGGCTCCAGCTCCTACTAAAGATGTTGAAGCAGCTACTTTTCCCACATTGCCGTGCAGCTAAGCAACAAGGAGCCAAGAAGAGAACTTGGGAATCAGTTTCAGACCCTGCATCTAACTTACTAGCCAGCGCTGCCTCCTTTTGTGCCGGTAAGGGGCTAATTTCACCCAATCCAAATGTTTTCAAGGAAGATTCTACTGGGATTTATTATAAACAGTCCTAATAAATAGGGATTAGATTTTACTAATCCAGTTTTTAAAGAACTTTACAGGAAGGCATTAGGCAGATTCAGGTAATTATTTTACCCCCTCCATCCTCCTGAAATTATAGCTGTCTGTGACCATAAATTAAAAGAGAAGAAAAAGAGTTAGTTTAATTTATTAAGTGGATAACCTCTTTCTCATAATGATAAATGCAAATCATTATTTAATTGACAGTCACCTAAGGACAATATACTTAGGACAGGTGTCATGGAAGCATACAAAAAATATAGCATAAACTCAAGGCATTTGATTTAGTGTCCAAGGAAAGATGATTGAATACCTGCAAAGCTGACACTGAGAGCTATAGATTTATCTCAGAGATTTGGAACTTTTTGATCAAATGAAGATTCAAAGCCCCCCCAACTCTGCTGTATTTATGGAATTACTAGACGAAAGGATTTATTTCTTTGGAGGCGGAGATCAATAACAGTTTGTGAAAAGCCCAAGTTAGAAACATCTTGAACTAAGGCAAGCGTTCAATCTAGAATTCATCGTTATAGACTTTAAATTGTCCAGTATAAAAAGAGGGACTGACGTTTGACCTTCACCAATTCCTGTGTGAGGAGCGGGGAAAAAAGGTATATTTACAGCAAAAAAAGGATGAAAAAAGGCCCTAGAATTGAAGTGGGAGATTAGGCACACCAGTTAAAGGCGATTGATGGGCCTTTCCGAGCAGGCCATGGCAAGGCAACACAAGGCCTGATGCTCCTTTATAAATAATTTGTTAATGTTCAACTGCATTAGCCTTTCTCCAGACTCCATGATCCTTTGTCAGATAGCAAATACATGTTGCATGTGTTAGGTACTAGCTAAATTACTAATCCATGTAAATTTTGAATGAAATTACAGATTTAGGACTTCATCTGGCAAATGAAAAGGCTGCTAAAGGCTGTTGACCTGTGTCTGTTCTTATGGGATGAGATCTTAGCCTGACTTGTCCTCCCTCACGGGAGTTTTATGCATTAATTTCAGTGAGGCCAGGATTTCACCCACAGCCTTTGATGAAACTTATGCAAGCTTAACTGGGTATCACCAACTGGTACCTCAGACTTAAGAGTTGTTTTTCATTAGTGAAGAACTCCACATCCAAAAGCAAATTAAAAAACTAAAATTCGAAGAAAATCTCTGGGACGTGACAATTCAGCCTCAGCTGAATTGGGGTGGATGGGCCAGGAGCTTGTCACAAGAGTGAGGTTCAAGGAGAGTGTGATTTACACCCAACGCCCATCCAGTGCGAAGTTGTGTTCAGGGAACCTCTGGGAGCGGTTCCTCAGCATTTTCCAAATCCCATCTCTCTCCATCAAGGAGAATGTTCATTTCTGAGCACAGAGCAATATTCTGGAGTCAAAGTTCACCAGCGTTTCCTCCTTCATTCTCTTTCTGTGGGAGGAAAAGAGCAACTCTCGTGGAAGTACAATATATTACCGACACAACCCCAATGAGGACATGGGGTCCCATAGGCAAATAAAAAAGGCAAAGCTCCCAGTTTTGCAGAGGTTACAGAGCTTCGCAGCCTTGCTGTGGACTCTGTAATGTCACTGTGTGGATGTTTCCTTAACATGGAGAATAAAGTGACTACAGAGGAGGGGCATACCGGCTTGTGATTATGGCAGCAGCGACTCTGGCGACAGGAGCTTGGTCTGGCATCTCTTGCCCAATTCAAGGGTGGGCATGGACAAAGTACTCAATCCTTGAGTTAACAAAGGGAGAAGGGCAGGAAAAGATGTAAGTTAGCTTTTAATGATGCACTTAGACATGTGTGAAAGCTTCTCCTTTAATATGTCTTTAACTTTTCCCCTCCAAGAAATAAGGCTCACATCAATTATTTTGCTATCATGTCTAATTTTAAACTATTAGCTTTTGGAGGTAGGGCTGTAACCCTTAAAGAGGATAAACTAGAGGAGAGTGTTCAGAACACCTAAATGATTCAGGAATCTGAGGCTTACTGGGCTTCAATGAGATTTAAGAGATTCAAAAAAGCAATTTAGCACTTTGGGAAAATTTTGTCTACAATGCTTGATCCACTGAATTCTCATTCTTATAAAAAATTCAAAGTACAGTATGACAAAAAAATTCCAAATCAAGAAGTAGGTAGTGAGTTATCTAAGGCAAAATCTGAACACATTGAAATAGCTGCTCGCCTAAAGTTATAATTATTGTGGTTTTTCTCATTTATTCATTTTCTTCACTCCAGCACAGAAACAAATGTCTAACATAGTCTAAAACTGTCCTGCCATACAGAACACTAAGTCTCAGAAAGTAAACTCTTCCTTTCTTAGATATGTATTTTAGAGTTGTTTTCATAGTCCTTTAGAGCAGTCATAAAGCAGCTACATGAATAGGAAGTTACCTTTCTCCTTTTACCTACAATAAACTTGCCTCTAAAATCACCATTAAATCATGGGAGATGTTGGAAAACTGACACAAAATGAAAGAAAAGAAGATTAAAAACACAGTCATGCAAGTACAAACTTCCCTGAATAAAATCTGAATTTTGGGTGATTTGTAGGCGAGACACTGTTGGTGGGATGCCCCTCCACCACTGAGAATGTCACTGCTTTTCTCAGAGGGATGCGAGAGCAGGCCTGGAGAGAAAGGAGAAGGCAGGGAAAGGAGAACGCAGTGGAAGGTATGAGCAGACAGAGAAGATAAAGTAAAAACAGTGCTAACTTCTGGCACAAAAGTGTTCTAACACCACCAAAGTATATTGCTTCCTTTAACTAAAACTTTTTTTTTCTTCTTCTTGAAAATAACACAGAAGACATACTTCCAAGTAGTCAAAAGTGCAAAGGTTAATGAAGCATCTCATTAATCTTTCGTAATTGTAGCATGCCCTTGTGACCTTTAGATCCATAGTATAAAAACAGTGTTGGGTTATAATTCAGAGGAGCCTAAAATAAGATCAAAATCCTGTAAATAAAACCCCAGCATGCCTCAGAACACGAGGTGTAGAGCGCCATGCAATTAATGGCTGGAAGGGTGGTTGGCTTTTAGGAATACGCTATACCAGCGGTTAGGCTGTGTGGCTCAACGCTGAGAAGGCAAGTGCTGTATCTCTTCCCCTTCTGTTTTATTCGCCGTTGTGTTTGTGATTCAGTATCAGCTGAACACTTGATTGACAGTACCGCGAAGCAGAGTGGGGGAGGACAAGGGGCAGAATAGTTGGGGTGGACTGTCAGGCAAGTTTCTGAACCAGCATCAGGTTGTCTCACTTAAAGTGCGTCCTTCAGAACAAAATAGGAGTAACTGCAGACCACTAAAAAGAGATGGAGGGAACCAGGTGGCTTTCAGAGTGGGGAAAGTACTGACCAAGTAGTTCTGGAGGCAGAACTCACTGAGAAGGCAGCGCAGCCTGTTTTCTCCCCTTGTTAAGAAATGCCAGCCTGCAGAGGTTGCTTGGGCGCACCCCTGGCAGGGCCACTGGCTCCTGCCCCACCTCGTGACAGCTAACGGGAAGACTTACAGGCCAGCCAGGTGCTCTGGGGAAGGAGAACTATAGCCCATGGGGTTTGACTTGTTGATGGTCACTGTTATGCTGTGGAAGTGATATTCTGTCCGGTTTTCCTCCTTGGTTTTTTGCCTTTAATCTATCTTGCTACTGGAACAAGACGGTTCATCCAGACCGCTTCAGATGTCTGATAGGTGATACAGATCCTGCTATCCTTCTTGAAAGATTAATCCAATCTACAATCTTATCACTCTACCCGCAGGCTTACCTATGTTTTCACTCTGAAGGGTGTAAAATTGGCTTGCTATCTCTGGCTGATAGAGCAGTACAAGCAAATAATAGCAAATCACTCCTTCTGTTTATTTGTATCACACTGTTGGCTAGAGATTATGACATCCATTGTTAGGTGCCATCCAAACAAAGCATAAGAAATAGCACCTCTGCCTGCGGGTCATCAAAAAATGTGTGATCAGGGAAGGAGGATTTCATAAAGAAAAGCTGAAGCATGGAGAACCTCAGGGAATGTTTACAAATACAGTGCAGCACTGAGGAGGGATACTCAAGCCTAGAAGATACCCTGCTTCTCAGTTAGAGGTTAAGGAGCCTAAATAGAGCGCTGTGTGAATAGCAGCCTTCTTCTTGGTACCTATCTAGCTTGGGAACATTTCCACTGCATTGCAAGATCTCTGGTAGGCATAGCTAAAGCCAGTTTCGAAAGGTCATGAAGGAATTTTGTAGCATACTTGGGACTTGAACCTAAGTCTCAGGCCTCTCAGCTTTGCACAGACCACTGGTCATCTTCTCTAGCTCTTCCCTCCCTCCCTCTCTCCCTCCCTCACCAAGCTCACATTTAGAAAGCAGAGAATAAAAACAATTTATATCTAGCAGATCCCAGACCCTCCCTCAGAGACACCTCTGGTGTAAGAGAGTTCTGGGTCCATGCCTAGATGAAGACAAAGCAGCCAAGGGTGACTAGCAGAATGTAAATTACAACTCCTAATATCATGCAAGAGACTCAGACAACATAATTTGAATATTAAGACCTGATTCATGATAAAGAAACATCAGAAAACAAAGCTTGATCTTAGGCTAAAAATAAAAATTTGAATTAGTATTTAAAATTTATAGGACTTCAGATAATAGGAAGACAGCCCTTATTATTAAATGCAGCTCAAGTTGCAAAAGAGAAAAAAAATAAGACCTCCTAGCTACATATGAAATTACTTGCCTGTACATACAGCTGTAATGTTTCAATTCTTTTGATAGTAAAGTCTTTGGTATGGAGAATGCTGTTTTTTACTCACAGGTGTAAACGGGGCTTGCAAGCTGCTAGATCAGATCACCGGTCAGTATACCAACAGAACTTCCAAAAGCAACCTCCCTCTCAACCCAACCAACCAAAATCCAACAGCTCCACACCAAAATGTAAACAACCCCCCAAAACATATTCCCATCCTGATGTTAATCAGACAACATGTAAATTAGATGTCAACACTGATCTACTTCCAAGTCCACACTCATGACCTAGGATTCCTGGTATTGGCTTACTTGCATGGTAGAATAGAATAGAATAGAATAGACTAGAATAGAATAGAATAGAATAGACCAGACCTCACCTGTACCACTAGGGACATTTCTCATTCCTCGCGTTCAAGAAAGACAAATTCCATCTGGGATCAAGGCAAACAAAGACTAAGCAGCCGATGAGGGGCATGGAGGGCCTACAGAAGAAGACGCCCAGCAGGAGGAAGACAAAGGCTGCGAGGACTGCCATCGCTTTCAAGAAAGATATCAAGGATGAAGGCCAAAGGAGGAGAAGAGCTACTCAAGTGCCAGGAGAAAGATGGTCAAGAACACAAAACCATTCAGGACTTCTTTCCAAGAAGACGACCTCCCCATAAGCAGGAGAGTAGTAAATGTCCCTCCCTGGTGCATTGGTAAGGAATGGTGAGGCAATCCTACATGCTCTCTACGTCTCTGCAAAGTTCACGCAGAGGGAACCACAAGCCTTTCTTTCACCTCTGGCATCCCCACATCCAAAGGAATGTATACGGTATAAATGCCCTTCTTTACAGAGTCCGAACGTACAGATGAATTTTGGCACCGATGTCCAAAATGACAAGAACATCACCTTCCTTCCTCTTTCAGGCCTCAAAAGACTAAATCCTAAAGGAAAAAGAGACTTTCCAGGGTTTAGGTAAGATCTGAACCTCTTCCCACCGAGTGAGGGAGGCAAGTAACTCTCAGAAAGGTTGAAGTCCCAAATGAGCTGCCCAAGTTTTACCCCAGGGCTGCAGGGCGTTTGCTATCCCGTATAAACTCGGGCAATGGGTGTCTTTAACAGAGGAGCTGCGCAGCTTGGTTTCAGTGGGACAAGGGGATGTGACGGCGATAGCAGCAGTGGGCTATTTTCCCAGTTTGGAAGAGTCGTCGTTTGCCTGGCTGTGCTTTGGGCACGGCTCCAAATGTTCTAGGCCTGAAAATGACCAAGCTTTCCAGCCCACCAGTGCAGCCTCCGCTCCCTTGTTTGTCAAAGCCCGTCTTCTTTCCGTGGCACTCTGCTGGCACCGTCCATCCCACCATCCCATCCCAACGCTTTGCCTTTCCTCCAGGCTGCAACTACTGAAATCATCGCCCCTCACACTGCCTGGCTTTGTGTCCAGCCACATCAAGTCCCTGGTCCTCCTCGCTGCGTGGCCTCGTGGACGCCAGGTCTGGTGCAGAGAGGGGACGGCTAATAGGGGTGGTCTCTGGGCTGCAGGCTTGGTTTCTGCCATGGCCTGAGAGAAGAGGAACAGCACTGGGTTTGTCCTTGGGAGCTGAGGGGCAGAGGACACGTCAGGGACGGCCAGCAGCTGTGCCCAGTGCACGGCCACCAAGGGCAGGGACAGCCCCCTGGGCCGCCTGGGCACAGGGACTGCCTCGGGGCCAGCACCCCAAAGGCCTTCCTCCGAAGGATGCTGGGCGGAGGGGCGGTGGGGGGGGCTGCGGCGGGCGGGGCTGCGCATGGGGGGCCCCGTCACCCCCGTGTCACAGTGCCACCGCCCGGCAACGCAGCAGTCACAGTGCCCCGGGTCAGGATAAAAGGGAGCATCCTCCCGTGTCCTGCTGCCAGAGATGGCCCGGGGGCAGCCCGAAGACATCCGAGAAGAAGTCCTTGCGGAGGCGGTGGAATTACTTGGAGGGGTCTGAGGGAAGAAGACCGAAGGCTGGACGAGGGGCAATGCAGCTGTCACAGTGCCCTGGGCCAGGATAAAAGGGAGCATCCTCCCGTGTCCTGCTGCCAGAGATGGCCTGGGGGCAGCCCGAAGACATGCGAGAGGAAATCCTTGAGGAGGCGGTGGAATTACTTGGAGGGGTCTGAGGGAAGAAGACCGAAGGCTGGACGAGGCTGCTGGAGGTTCTGCGCTGCAAGGCCAGCTCCCGGCAGGGCCACCTTCAAAGCTCACCGCAGGTTCGGATAGCCTTTTCAGCAGGGTAGCCACGGCAAGACCAAGGGAACGCCTTCCTGAGGAGCACTGCAGAGCTCACCATCCTCATCCCCTGCGCAGCCAGGGGCAGCAGCCGTAAGACATGGGATGCAGAGATGTGTCCAGGGGTCCCAGTGCTTTGGAGCAGCCACTGGTGTCCTACCAGGCATGGGAAGGATTCTTGCCCCCAAGGTCCATCAAGGCCTGGGGCATATCACCCCTCTCGCAAGCCCCTGAGGTGGCTCCAGCTTGAGGGAGAATAGGGCTTGGGCATCTCCTGGGAGGGAGGCGTGACCAGCCTGTGGGAGGAGGAGGCGGGTCTTGCTCACATGCTCAGGGAGTAGCCGATCGCCAGCGCTGGGGTCAGGAAGGAATTTTCCCCCGGGGCAGATTGGCACGGGTCCCCGGGGGTTTTTTGCCTTCCTCTGCAGCATTGAGCATGACCACTTGTGAGGGCTCCTCCCGTCCCTTTTGGCTAGGTTACTGCCTGCTGCTCATGCACCACGAAGATGGCCTCTCGTGCCCTGCAGCTGGGGGGAGCAAGGCTTTTTTTCCCCCACGGTGGGCTAGCAAGTGTCCCCGGGGGGTTTTTGCCTGCCTCTGCAGCACTGAGCACAGCCCCTTGCCAGGGCTCCTTTGGGCCACTTGGGCTAGGTGCCTGCTGCTCGTGCTCCACGAAGATGGCCCTCGTGCCCCGCATCCGGGGGGAGGAAGCTTTCTAGACTCCCAGGGCGGGCCCCCAGGGTGGCCCCCGCGGGTTGCTTCTTGTCCTCCGTAGCATTGAGCACAGCCCCTTGCCAGGGCTCCTCTGGGCCCTTTCGGCTCGCTTCTTGCCCACTGCTCTTGCACCTCCAAGGCACCGCTCGTGCCCTGGCTCTCTCGGGCTCTCTTGCCCGTTGCAAGTTTGGAGCGGGAGCGAGCTCTGCTCCTCCCTTGGCTCCATTTCCCCAGGGCTTCTTGCTTGTGCAAAACAGCCTGGGCTGGGAAGGGCTGCAGGCTTGCTGCACCGTCCGGAGCTGCCGCTTTGCAGCTCTCCCTGCCTGCAGCACAAGCGCAGGGCCCGCATCAGAGCGCTTTTCATGCATCACCGGCCAAGAAGCACAGCGGCGCAGCAAGTTTTGGAAGGCAAGAAGTGTGCTTGTCATCGACCTGTGTCCTATTTTGGAAAATACCCCACGGTACCACACACCTCTTCTTCTTCTTCTTCTTTTATGTGTGGTTGCTCCTGATCCTCATTCTTCAAGTTCTCACTCTTGAGGAAGCAGGGACTGCTTGCCCTGCATCCCTGCTGCTACTTTCTGCGGCTCTATGGCTTTCCTTTGCCAGACTGCAAGGGATGTTTCTTCAAGCTAAACTCAAGAATGCATCAGCCTGCTCCTGGCTACACATGTGCATTGTGTTCACGCTTGTGAGCATCGGCTCTGAAACAGATTCAGAAAACTAAACTAAACTAAACTAAACTAAACTAAACTAAACTGAAAAAAAAATTCAAAACAAAATAAATTAATATCAAATAAAATAACTTAAAATCACTTAAAATAAAATGAAATGAAATAAAATAAAATCCAGTTTCCACTTGTAACCTTTGTGATTTGTGTCTTTGAAAATGCTTTTGGAGCTGAAAAACCCCTGGCATTTCAGGCAAATAACAGTCTCATGGTTATTTGACTCATCGTGAGCGCAGGGAACAGAACAGAATAGGAAATAGAATGGGATGGAATGGGATGGGATGGAATGGAATGGAATGGAATGGAATGGAAGAGTTGAGTTGGAAGGGACCTACAATGACCATCTAGTCCAACTGCCTGACCACTGCAGGGCTGACCAAAAGTTCAAGCATGGCATCAAGGGCGTTGCCCAAATGCCTCTTAGACACTGACAGGCATGGGGCATCAACCACCCCCTGTTCCAGGGTTTGACCGCCTTCTCGGTAAAGAAAGGTTTCCTCACGTGAGGTCCGAACCCCCCCTGACGGACGCAGCTTTGAGCCATTCCCACGCGACCTGGCACTGGGTACCAGGGAGAAGAGATCAGCACCTCCCTCTCCACTTGCCCTCCTCAGGAAGCTGCAGAGAGCAGTGAGGTCGCCCCGCAGCCTCCTGCTCTCCAAACTAGTCAAACCCAGCGTCCTCAGCCGCGCCTCAGAGGACATGCCTTCCAGCCCCTTCCCCGCCTTTGTGGCACTCCTCTGCACGCATGCGAGTCCCTTAACATCCTTCTTAAATGGTGGGGCCCAACTTACGGGATTGCATTCCCGAACTGTGATCCCCGCCACTATGGGAATGCAATCAGTACAGCTAGAGGGAATTAGTGCGGGACGTGCTATTGCCACGTGCATTTGCCTTGTAGGACCCTTTGCAAAGAAGAAAGCATGGTCTTAAAATGCACTGGCTACCAGTTCGTTTTCAAGCGGAACTCAAAACATAGGTTTTAGCTTCTAAATTCCACGTAGTTTGAAAGCCTTGCTACTTAAAGACTGTCTTTTTCCTAAAAGCCCCCTGGACGGGGGGCCCTCCTGCCAAGGGAATCCGTCTCTAGCCTCCCTCTGCCCGCTCATCCATCAAATCCACCTTTCGACACATGCAAGGGCCCGGCTCGTCCCACCGAGCTTGCATCAAAAGGTTGAGGTTCTTTAACCGAATAGACATAGCCTGGCAGCTTTCTGCACTCATTGCACCAGTTTTGCAAACGAATTACCACGTGTGTGCTAGAAGATGGTTTCTCATAGTTTCGTTTATTAATTAAAAAAAGCAAACCTTTGTATCTGAATGACGTCACCAGTAATTTCATCACACCGACATGCTCAGGTAATCTCAGGGGGGTGTATAAAAAGCAAAATCTTCAGTCCTCCTTCGCAGCTACCTTCCAGGTGCGCAGGGACTCTTCGAGAGAGGCAGCTGCCTTTTAGTGTCGGACGGCCACCCGGCCAGCCAACTCCTCACCCACATCGGCACTACCAGCAACAACCTTCCTTTTCACTAAATGCCTGCAGAGGTCATTTAAAAGCTCAGCCACCTTTATTCACACTCCTGCACAGTGAAGCATATCCCCACAGACAGCAGTACCACGAGCCGCATCGCACTGGCCCACCCGTGTTTCATCTCCTGCAGCTTTTTCAGCATCGGGGCTGATTTGGCACTTTCTCCAATGAAACCTCCAAAATGGAAGCTCACGTAACGCCAGCTGTGCTTCTTTTCTTTCCTAGGAGGCAGACACCCATTTTGAAAGCGACTAGACGCACACCACCAGCTTCGTGCTCAGAGCCCACCCACACAGTCCGTCCCTAGCTCACGCGGCCGGCGGAGGGCTGGATCTGCTGGTCGAGACTGCGTGGAGCTGCACTCCAGCAGGCTACCGATGGGTGAAAGCCTCATTAACACGCCTCTCAGGCTCCACCCTTCATGCTTTGAGGCCATCAAATGTATGAAACAGTGAAGTTCATGGACAGGTCTTTTGACTTTAGATTGCAGAAAACCATCGGTCAAGATATGTAGGCTTTCTGCCTTCTGAGGAGATACATTCCTTGTCCACATCGTCTTCTGGATTTCATGGCAGCCATGAACCAGAAAAAGCTCTATCTCAGGGTATGTTTCTATGGCCCCCATGCTCCACACCAGCTGAAGCTCTGCCAGAAGAGAGAGCCCCCTCTCTCAGTAAACCACGCGTGTGAAGAACTGCAGGTAACACAACGGCAGCTGGAGCACCATGAGTTTCTGCTCCAGTTTGGGAACATCGGAGTAGGCCAACGTTCCTGGAGGCATGAGTAGATGACAGGGTGACTAGGAGCCACGACTGGCATAGAGGCAAATGCATTCTTGTGTGTCAGGCAAGCTATTTCCATCGGAAAGGCAAGCATTGTGCAAAGCCCTGGTGAGAACTCAGCGGCACCACTAGGGACATTTCTCATTCCTCGCGTTCAAGAAAGACAAATTCCATCTGGGATCAAGGCAAACAAAGACTAAGCAGCCGATGAGGGGCATGGAGGGCCTACAGAAGAAGACGCCCAGCAGGAGGAAGACAAAGGCTGCGAGGACTGCCATCGCTTTCAAGAAAGATATCAAGGATGAAGGCCAAAGGAGGAGAAGAGCTACTCAAGTGCCAGGAGAAAGATGGTCAAGAACACAAAACCATTCAGGACTTCTTTCCAAGAAGACGACCTCCCCATAAGCAGGAGAGTAGTAAATGTCCCTCCCTGGTGCATTGGTAAGGAATGGTGAGGCAATCCTGCATGCTCTCTACGTCTCTGCAAAGTTCACGCAGAGGGAACCACAAGCCTTTCTTTCACCTCTGGCATCCCCACATCCAAAGGAATGTATACGGTATAAATGCCCTTCTTTACAGAGTCCGAACGTACAGATGAATTTTGGCACCGATGTCCAAAATGACAAGAACATCACCTTCCTTCCTCTTTCAGGCCTCAAAAGACTAAATCCTAAAGGAAAAAGAGACTTTCCAGAGTTTAGGTAAGATCTGAACCTCTTCCCACCGAGTGAGGGAGGCAAGTAACTCTCAGAAAGGTTGAAGTCCCAAATGAGCTGCCCAAGTTTTACCCCAGGGCTGCAGGGCGTTTGCTATCCCGTATAAACTCGGGCAATGGGTGTCTTTAACAGAGGAGCTGCGCAGCTTGGTTTCAGTGGGACAAGGGGATGTGACGGCGATAGCAGCAGTGGGCTATTTTCCCAGTTTGGAAGAGTCGTCGTTTGCCTGGCTGTGCTTTGGGCACGGCTCCAAATGTTCTAGGCCCGAAAATGACCAAGCTTTCCAGCCCACCAGTGCAGCCTCCGCTCCCTTGTTTGTCAAAGCCCGTCTTCTTTCCGTGGCACTCTGCTGGCACCGTCCATCCCACCATCCCATCCCAACGCTTTGCCTTTCCTCCAGGCTGCAACTACTGAAATCATCGCCCCTCACACTGCCTGGCTTTGTGTCCAGCCACATCAAGTCCCTGGTCCTCCTCGCTGCGTGGCCTCGTGGACGCCAGGTCTGGTGCAGAGAGGGGACGGCTAATAGGGGTGGTCTCTGGGCTGCAGGCTTGGTTTCTGCCATGGCCTGAGAGAAGAGGAACAGCACTGGGTTTGTCCTTGGGAGCTGAGGGGCCGAGGACACGTCAGGGACGGCCAGCAGCTGTGCCCAGTGCACGGCCACCAAGGGCAGGGACAGCCCCCTGGGCCGCCTGGGCACAGGGACTGCCTCGGGGCCAGCACCCCAAAGGCCTTCCTCCGAAGGATGCTGGGCGGAGGGGCGGTGGGGGGGGCTGCGGCGGGCGGGGCTGCGCATGGGGGGCCCCGTCACCCCCGTGTCACAGTGCCACCGCCCGGCAACGCAGCAGTCACAGTGCCCCGGGTCAGGATAAAAGGGAGCATCCTCCCGTGTCCTGCTGCCAGAGATGGCCTGGGGGCAGCCCGAAGACATCCGAGAAGAAGTCCTTGCGGAGGCGGTGGAATTACTTGGAGGGGTCTGAGGGAAGAAGACCGAAGGCTGGACGAGGGGCAATGCAGCTGTCACAGTGCCCTGGGCCAGGATAAAAGGGAGCATCCTCCCGTGTCCTGCTGCCAGAGATGGCCTGGGGGCAGCCCGAAGACATGCGAGAGGAAATCCTTGAGGAGGCGGTGGAATTACTTGGAGGGGTCTGAGGGAAGAAGACCGAAGGCTGGACGAGGCTGCTGGAGGTTCTGCGCTGCAAGGCCAGCTCCCGGCAGGGCCACCTTCAAAGCTCACCGCAGGTTCGGATAGCCTTTTCAGCAGGGTAGCCACGGCAAGACCAAGGGAATGCCTTCCTGAGGAGCACTGCAGAGCTCACCATCCTCATCCCCTGCGCAGCCAGGGGCAGCAGCCGTAAGACATGGGATGCAGAGATGTGTCCAGGGGTCCCAGTGCTTTGGAGCAGCCACTGGTGTCCTACCAGGCATGGGAAGGATTCTTGCCCCCAAGGTCCATCAAGGCCTGGGGCATATCACCCCTCTCGCAAGCCCCTGAGGTGGCTCCAGCTTGAGGGAGAATAGGGCTTGGGCATCTCCTGGGAGGGAGGCGTGACCAGCCTGTGGGAGGAGGAGGCGGGTCTTGCTCACATGCTCAGGGAGTAGCCGATCGCCAGCGCTGGGGTCAGGAAGGAATTTTCCCCCGGGGCAGATTGGCACGGGTCCCCGGGGGTTTTTTGCCTTCCTCTGCAGCATTGAGCATGACCACTTGTGAGGGCTCCTCCCGTCCCTTTTGGCTAGGTTACTGCCTGCTGCTCATGCACCACGAAGATGGCCTCTCGTGCCCTGCAGCTGGGGGGAGCAAGGCTTTTTTTCCCCCACGGTGGGCTAGCAAGTGTCCCCGGGGGGTTTTTGCCTGCCTCTGCAGCACTGAGCACAGCCCCTTGCCAGGGCTCCTTTGGGCCACTTGGGCTAGGTGCCTGCTGCTCGTGCTCCACGAAGATGGCCCTCGTGCCCCGCATCCGGGGGGAGGAAGCTTTCTAGACTCCCAGGGCGGGCCCCCAGGGTGGCCCCCGCGGGTTGCTTCTTGTCCTCCGTAGCATTGAGCACAGCCCCTTGCCAGGGCTCCTCTGGGCCCTTTCGGCTCGCTTCTTGCCCACTGCTCTTGCACCTCCAAGGCACCGCTCGTGCCCTGGCTCTCTCGGGCTCTCTTGCCCGTTGCAAGTTTGGAGCGGGAGCGAGCTCTGCTCCTCCCTTGGCTCCATTTCCCCAGGGCTTCTTGCTTGTGCAAAACAGCCTGGGCTGGGAAGGGCTGCAGGCTTGCTGCACCGTCCGGAGCTGCCGCTTTGCAGCTCTCCCTGCCTGCAGCACAAGCGCAGGGCCCGCATCAGAGCGCTTTTCATGCATCACCGGCCAAGAAGCACAGCGGCGCAGCAAGTTTTGGAAGGCAAGAAGTGTGCTTGTCATCGACCTGTGTCCTATTTTGGAAAATACCCCACGGTACCACACACCTCTTCTTCTTCTTCTTCTTCTTCTTTTATGTGTGGTTGCTCCTGATCCTCATTCTTCAAGTTCTCACTCTTGAGGAAGCAGGGACTGCTTGCCCTGCATCCCTGCTGCTACTTTCTGCGGCTCTATGGCTTTCCTTTGCCAGACTGCAAGGGATGTTTCTTCAAGCTAAACTCAAGAATGCATCAGCCTGCTCCTGGCTACACATGTGCATTGTGTTCACGCTTGTGAGCATCGGCTCTGAAACAGATTCAGAAAACTAAACTAAACTAAACTAAACTAAATTAAACTAAACTAAACTGAAAAAAAAATTCAAAACAAAATAAATTAATATCAAATAAAATAACTTAAAATCACTTAAAATAAAATGAAATGAAATAAAATAAAATCCAGTTTCCACTTGTAACCTTTGTGATTTGTGTCTTTGAAAATGCTTTTGGAGCTGAAAAACCCCTGGCATTTCAGGCAAATAACAGTCTCATGGTTATTTGACTCATCGTGAGCGCAGGGAACAGAACAGAATAGGAAATAGAATGGGATGGAATGGGATGGGATGGAATGGAATGGAATGGAATGGAATGGAAGAGTTGAGTTGGAAGGGACCTACAATGACCATCTAGTCCAACTGCCTGACCACTGCAGGGCTGACCAAAAGTTCAAGCATGGCATCAAGGGCGTTGCCCAAATGCCTCTTAGACACTGACAGGCATGGGGCATCAACCACCCCCTGTTCCAGGGTTTGACCCCCTTCTCAGTAAAAAAAGGTTTCCTCACGTGAGGTCCGAACCCCCCCTGACGGACGCAGCTTTGAGCCATTCCCACGCGACCTGGCACTGGGTACCAGGGAGAAGAGATCAGCACCTCCCTCTCCACTTGCCCTCCTCAGGAAGCTGCAGAGAGCAGTGAGGTCGCCCCGCAGCCTCCTGCTCTCCAAACTAGTCAAACCCAGCGTCCTCAGCCGCTCCTCAGAGGACATGCCTTCCAGCCCCTTCCCCGCCTTTGTGGCACTCCTCTGCACGCATGCAAGTCCCTTAACATCCTTCTTAAATGGTGGGGCCCAACTTACGGGATTGCATTCCCGAACTGTGATCCCCGCCACTATGGGAATGCAATCAGTACAGCTAGAGGGAATTAGTGCGGGACGTGCTATTGCCACGTGCATTTGCCTTGTAGGACCCTTTGCAAAGAAGAAAGCATGGTCTTAAAATGCACTGGCTACCAGTTCGTTTTCAAGCGGAACTCAAAACATAGGTTTTAGCTTCTAAATTCCACGTAGTTTGAAAGCCTTGCTACTTAAAGACTGTCTTTTTCCTAAAAGCCCCCTGGACGGGGGGCCCTCCTGCCAAGGGAATCCGTCTCTAGCCTCCCTCTGCCCGCTCATCCATCAAATCCACCTTTCGACACATGCAAGGGCCCGGCTCGTCCCACCGAGCTTGCATCAAAAGGTTGAGGTTCTTTAACCGAATAGACATAGCCTGGCAGCTTTCTGCACTCATTGCACCAGTTTTGCAAACGGATTACCACGTGTGTGCTAGAAGATGGTTTCTCATAGTTTCCTTTATTAATTAAAAAAAGCAAACCTTTGTATCTGAATGACGTCACCAGTAATTTCATCACACTGACATGCTCAGGTAATCTCAGGGGGGTGTATAAAAAGCAAAATCTTCAGTCCTCCTTCGCAGCTACCTTCCAGGTGCGCAGGGACTCTTCGAGAGAGGCAGTTGCCTTTTAGTGTCGGACGGCCACCCGGCCAGCCAACTCCTCACCCACATCGGCACTACCAGCAACAACCTTCCTTTTCACTAAATGCCTGCAGAGGTCATTTAAAAGCTCAGCCACCTTTATTCACACTCCTGCACAGTGAAGCATATCCCCACAGACAGCAGTACCACGAGCCGCATCGCACTGGCCCACCCGTGTTTCATCTCCTGCAGCTTTTTCAGCATCGGGGCTGATTTGGCACTTTCTCCAATGAAACCTCCAAAATGGAAGCTCACGTTAACGCCAGCTGTGCTTCTTTTCCTTCCCAGGAGGCAGACACCCATTTTGAAAGCGACTAGACGCACACCACCAGCTTCGTGCTCAGAGCCCACCCACACAGTCCGTCCCTAGCTCACGCGGCCGGCGGAGGGCTGGATCTGCTGGTCGAGACTGCGTGGAGCTGCACTCCAGCAGGCTACCGACAGGTGAAAGCCTCATTAACACGTCTCTCAGGCTCCACCCTTCATGCTTTGAGGCCATCAAATGTATGAAACAGTGAAGTTCATGGACAGGTCTTTTGACTTTAGATTGCAGAAAACCATCGGTCAAGATATGTAGGCTTTCTGCCTTCTGAGGAGATACATTCCTTGTCCACATCGTCTTCTGGATTTCATGGCAGCCATGAACCAGAAAAAGCTCTATCTCAGGGTATGTTTCTATGGCCCCCATGCTCCACACCAGCTGAAGCTCTGCCAGAAGAGAGAGCCCCCTCCCTCAGTAAACCACGCGTGTGAAGAACTGCAGGTAACACAACGGCAGCTGGAGCACCATGCGTTTCTGCTCCAGTTTGGGAACATCGGAGTAAGCCAACGTTCCTGGAGGCATGAGTAGATGACAGGGTGACTAGGAGCCACGAATGGCATAGAAGCAAATGCATTCTTGTGTGTCAGGCAAGCTATTTCCATCGGAAAGGCAAGCATTGTGCAAAGCCCTGGTGAGAACTCAGCGGCACCACTAGGGACATTTCTCATTCCTCGCGTTCAAGAAAGACAAATTCCATCTGGGATCAAGGCAAACAAAGACTAAGCAGCCGATGAGGGGCATGGAGGGCCTACAGAAGAAGACGCCCAGCAGGAGGAAGACAAAGGCTGCGAGGACTGCCATCGCTTTCAAGAAAGATATCAAGGATGAAGGCCAAAGGAGGAGAAGAGCTACTCAAGTGCCAGGAGAAAGATGGTCAAGAACACAAAACCATTCAGGACTTCTTTCCAAGAAGACGACCTCCCCATAAGCAGGAGAGTAGTAAATGTCCCTCCCTGGTGCATTGGTAAGGAATGGTGAGGCAATCCTGCATGCTCTCTACGTCTCTGCAAAGTTCATGCAGAGGGAACCACAAGCCTTTCTTTCACCTCTGGCATCCCCACATCCAAAGGAATGTATACGGTATAAATGCCCTTCTTTACAGAGTCCGAACATACAGATGAATTTTGGCACCGATGTCCAAAATGACAAGAACATCACCTTCCTTCCTCTTTCAGGCCTCAAAAGACTAAATCCTAAAGGAAAAAGAGACTTTCCAGAGTTTAGGTAAGATCTGAACCTCTTCCCACCGAGTGAGGGAGGCAAGTAACTCTCAGAAAGGTTGAAGTCCCAAATGAGCTGCCCAAGTTTTACCCCAGGGCTGCAGGGCGTTTGCTATCCCGTATAAACTCGGGCAATGGGTGTCTTTAACAGAGGAGCTGCGCAGCTTGGTTTCAGTGGGACAAGGGGATGTGACGGCGATAGCAGCAGTGGGCTATTTTCCCAGTTTGGGAGAGTCGTCGTTTGCCTGGCTGTGCTTTGGGCACGGCTCCAAATGTTCTAGGCCTGAAAATGACCAAGCTTTCCAGCCCACCAGTGCAGCCTCCGCTCCCTTGTTTGTCAAAGCCCGTCTTCTTTCCGTGGCACTCTGCTGGCACCGTCCATCCCACCATCCCATCCCAACGCTTTGCCTTTCCTCCAGGCTGCAACTACTGAAATCATCGCCCCTCACACTGCCTGGCTTTGTGTCCAGCCACATCAAGTCCCTGGTCCTCCTCGCTGCGTGGCCTCGTGGACGCCAGGTCTGGTGCAGAGAGGGGACGGCTAATAGGGGTGGTCTCTGGGCTGCAGGCTTGGTTTCTGCCATGGCCTGAGAGAAGAGGAACAGCACTGGGTTTGTCCTTGGGAGCTGAGGGGCCGAGGACACGTCAGGGACGGCCAGCAGCTGTGCCCAGTGCACGGCCACCAAGGGCAGGGACAGCCCCCTGGGCCGCCTGGGCACAGGGACTGCCTCGGGGCCAGCACCCCAAAGGCCTTCCTCCGAAGGATGCCGGGCGGAGGGGCGGCGGGGGGGCTGCGGCGGGCGGGGCTGCGCATGGGGGGCCCCGTCACCCCCGTGTCACAGTGCCACCGCCCGGCAACGCAGCAGTCACAGTGCCCCGGGTCAGGATAAAAGGGAGCATCCTCCCGTGTCCTGCTGCCAGAGATGGCCTGGGGGCAGCCCGAAGACATCCGAGAAGAAGTCCTTGCGGAGGCGGTGGAATTACTTGGAGGGGTCTGAGGGAAGAAGACCGAAGGCTGGACGAGGGGCAATGCAGCTGTCACAGTGCCCTGGGCCAGGATAAAAGGGAGCATCCTCCCGTGTCCTGCTGCCAGAGATGGCCTGGGGGCAGCCCGAAGACATGCGAGAGGAAATCCTTGAGGAGGCGGTGGAATTACTTGGAGGGGTCTGAGGGAAGAAGACCGAAGGCTGGACGAGGCTGCTGGAGGTTCTGCGCTGCAAGGCCAGCTCCCGGCAGGGCCACCTTCAAAGCTCACCGCAGGTTCGGATAGCCTTTTCAGCAGGGTAGCCACGGCAAGACCAAGGGAATGCCTTCCTGAGGAGCACTGCAGAGCTCACCATCCTCATCCCCTGCGCAGCCAGGGGCAGCAGCCGTAAGACATGGGATGCAGAGATGTGTCCAGGGGTCCCAGTGCTTTGGAGCAGCCACTGGTGTCCTACCAGGCATGGGAAGGATTCTTGCCCCCAAGGTCCATCAAGGCCTGGGGCATATCACCCCTCTCGCAAGCCCCTGAGGTGGCTCCAGCTTGAGGGAGAATAGGGCTTGGGCATCTCCTGGGAGGCGTGACCAGCCTGTGGGAGGAGGAGGCGGGTCTTGCTCACATGCTCAGGGAGTAGCCGATCGCCAGCGCTGGGGTCAGGAAGGAATTTTCCCCCGGGGCAGATTGGCACTGGTCCCCGGGGGTTTTTTGCCTTCCTCTGCAGCATTGAGCATGACCACTTGTGAGGGCTCCTCCCGTCCCTTTTGGCTAGGTTACTGCCTGCTGCTCATGCACCACGAAGATGGCCTCTCGTGCCCTGCAGCTGGGGGGAGCAAGGCTTTTTTTCCCCCACGGTGGGCTAGCAAGTGTCCCCGGGGGGTTTTTGCCTGCCTCTGCAGCACTGAGCACAGCCCCTTGCCAGGGCTCCTTTGGGCCACTTGGGCTAGGTGCCTGCTGCTCGTGCTCCACGAAGATGGCCCTCGTGCCCCGCATCCGGGGGGAGGAAGCTTTCTAGACTCCCAGGGCGGGCCCCCAGGGTGGCCCCCGCGGGTTGCTTCTTGTCCTCCGTAGCATTGAGCACAGCCCCTTGCCAGGGCTCCTCTGGGCCCTTTCGGCTCGCTTCTTGCCCACTGCTCTTGCACCTCCAAGGCACCGCTCGTGCCCTGGCTCTCTCGGGCTCTCTTGCCCGTTGCAAGTTTGGAGCGGGAGCGAGCTCTGCTCCTCCCTTGGCTCCATTTCCCCAGGGCTTCTTGCTTGTGCAAAACAGCCTGGGCTGGGAAGGGCTGCAGGCTTGCTGCACCGTCCGGAGCTGCCGCTTTGCAGCTCTCCCTGCCTGCAGCACAAGCGCAGGGCCCGCATCAGAGCGCTTTTCATGCATCACCGGCCAAGAAGCACAGCGGCGCAGCAAGTTTTGGAAGGCAAGAAGTGTGCTTGTCATCGACCTGTGTCCTATTTTGGAAAATACCCCACGGTACCACACACCTCTTCTTCTTCTTCTTCTTCTTCTTTTATGTGTGGTTGCTCCTGATCCTCATTCTTCAAGTTCTCACTCTTGAGGAAGCAGGGACTGCTTGCCCTGCATCCCTGCTGCTACTTTCTGCGGCTCTATGCCTTTCCTTTGCCAGACTGCAAGGGATGTTTCTTCAAGCTAAACTCAAGAATGCATCAGCCTGCTCCTGGCTACACATGTGCATTGTGTTCACGCTTGTGAGCATCGGCTCTGAAACAGATTCAGAAAACTAAACTAAACTAAACTAAACTAAATTAAACTAAACTAAACTGAAAAAAAAATTCAAAACAAAATAAATTAATATCAAATAAAATAACTTAAAATCACTTAAAATAAAATGAAATGAAATAAAATAAAATCCAGTTTCCACTTGTAACCTTTGTGATTTGTGTCTTTGAAAATGCTTTTGGAGCTGAAAAACCCCTGGCATTTCAGGCAAATAACAGTCTCATGGTTATTTGACTCATCGTGAGCGCAGGGAACAGAACAGAATAGGAAATAGAATGGGATGGAATGGGATGGGATGGAATGGAATGGAATGGAATGGAATGGAATGGAATGGAAGAGTTGAGTTGGAAGGGACCTACAATGACCATCTAGTCCAACTGCCTGACCACTGCAGGGCTGACCAAAAGTTCAAGCATGGCATCAAGGGCGTTGCCCAAATGCCTCTTAGACACTGACAGGCATGGGGCATCAACCACCCCCTGTTCCAGGATTTGACCGCCTTCTCGGTAAAGAAAGGTGTCCTCACGTGAGGTCCGAACCCCCCCTGACGGACGCAGCTTTGAGCCATTCCCACGCGTCCTGGCACTGGGTACCAGGGAGAAGAGATCAGCACCTCCCTCTCCACTTGCCCTCCTCAGGAAGCTGCAGAGAGCAGTGAGGTCGCCCCGCAGCCTCCTGCTCTCCAAACTAGTCAAACCCAGCGTCCTCAGCCGCTCCTCAGAGGACATGCCTTCCAGCCCCTTCCCCGCCTTTGTGGCACTCCTCTGCACGCATGCAAGTCCCTTAACATCCTTCTTAAATGGTGGGGCCCAACTTACGGGATTGCATTCCCGAACTGTGATCCCCGCCACTATGGGAATGCAATCAGTACAGCTAGAGGGAATTAGTGCGGGACGTGCTATTGCCACGTGCATTTGCCTTGTAGGGCCCTTTGCAAAGAAGAAAGCATGGTCTTAAAATGCACTGGCTACCAGTTCGTTTTCAAGCGGAACTCAAAACATAGGTTTTAGCTTCTAAATTCCACGTAGTTTGAAAGCCTTGCTACTTAAAGACTGTCTTTTTCCTAAAAGCCCCCTGGACGGGGGGCCCTCCTGCCAAGGGAATCCGTCTCTAGCCTCCCTCTGCCCGCTCATCCATCAAATCCACCTTTCGACACATGCAAGGGCCCGGCTCGTCCCACAGAGCTTGCATCAAAAGGTTGAGGTTCTTTAACCGAATAGACATAGCCTGGCAGCTTTCTGCACTCATTGCACCAGTTTTGCAAACGGATTACCACGTGTGTGCTAGAAGATGGTTTCTCATAGTTTCCTTTATTAATTAAAAAAAGCAAACCTTTGTATCTGAATGACGTCACCAGTAATTTCATCACACTGACATGCTCAGGTAATCTCAGGGGGGTGTATAAAAAGCAAAATCTTCAGTCCTCCTTCGCAGCTACCTTCCAGGTGCGCAGGGACTCTTCGAGAGAGGCAGTTGCCTTTTAGTGTCGGACGGCCACCCGGCCAGCCAACTCCTCACCCACATCGGCACTACCAGCAACAACCTTCCTTTTCACTAAATGCCTGCAGAGGTCATTTAAAAGCTCAGCCACCTTTATTCACACTCCTGCACAGTGAAGCATATCCCCACAGACAGCAGTACCACGAGCCGCATCGCACTGGCCCACCCGTGTTTCATCTCCTGCAGCTTTTTCAGCATCGGGGCTGATTTGGCACTTTCTCCAATGAAACCTCCAAAATGGAAGCTCACGTTAACGCCAGCTGTGCTTCTTTTCCTTCCCAGGAGGCAGACACCCATTTTGAAAGCGACTAGACGCACACCACCAGCTTCGTGCTCAGAGCCCACCCACACAGTCCGTCCCTAGCTCACGCGGCCGGCGGAGGGCTGGATCTGCTGGTCGAGACTGCGTGGAGCTGCACTCCAGCAGGCTACCGACGGGTGAAAGCCTCATTAACACGCCTCTCAGGCTCCACCCTTCATGCTTTGAGGCCATCAAATGTATGAAACAGTGAAGTTCATGGACAGGTCTTTTGACTTTAGATTGCAGAAAACCATCGGTCAAGATATGTAGGCTTTCTGCCTTCTGAGGAGATACATTCCTTGTCCACATCGTCTTCTGGATTTCATGGCAGCCATGAACCAGAAAAAGCTCTATCTCAGGGTATGTTTCTATGGCCCCCATGCTCCACACCAGCTGAAGCTCTGCCAGAAGAGAGAGCCCCCTCCCTCAGTAAACCACGCGTGTGAAGAACTGCAGGTAACACAACGACAGCTGGAGCACCATGCGTTTCTGCTCCAGTTTGGGAACATCGGAGTAAGCCAACGTTCCTGGAGGCATGAGTAGATGACAGGGTGACTAGGAGCCACGAATGGCATAGAAGCAAATGCGTTCTTGTGTGTCAGGCAAGCTATTTCCATCGGAAAGGCAAGTATTGTGCAAAGCCCTGGTGAGAACTCAGCGGCACCACTAGGGACATTTCTCATTCCTCGCGTTCAAGAAAGACAAATTCCATCTGGGATCAAGGCAAACAAAGACTAAGCAGCCGATGAGGGGCATGGAGGGCCTACAGAAGAAGACGCCCAGCAGGAGGAAGACAAAGGCTGCGAGGACTGCCATCGCTTTCAAGAAAGATATCAAGGATGAAGGCCAAAGGAGGAGAAGAGCTACTCAAGTGCCAGGAGAAAGATGGTCAAGAACACAAAACCATTCAGGACTTCTTTCCAAGAAGACGACCTCCCCATAAGCAGGAGAGTAGTAAATGTCCCTCCCTGGTGCATTGGTAAGGAATGGTGAGGCAATCCTGCATGCTCTCTACGTCTCTGCAAAGTTCACGCAGAGGGAACCACAAGCCTTTCTTTCACCTCTGGCATCCCCACATCCAAAGGAATGTATACGGTATAAATGCCCTTCTTTACAGAGTCCGAACATACAGATGAATTTTGGCACCGATGTCCAAAATGACAAGAACATCACCTTCCTTCCTCTTTCAGGCCTCAAAAGACTAAATCCTAAAGGAAAAAGAGACTTTCCAGAGTTTAGGTAAGATCTGAACCTCTTCCCACCGAGTGAGGGAGGCAAGTAACTCTCAGAAAGGTTGAAGTCCCAAATGAGCTGCCAAAGTTTTACCCCAGGGCTGCAGGGCGTTTGCTATCCCGTATAAACTCGGGCAATGGGTGTCTTTAACAGAGGAGCTGCGCAGCTTGGTTTCAGTGGGACAAGGGGATGTGACGGCGATAGCAGCAGTGGGCTATTTTCCCAGTTTGGGAGAGTCGTCGTTTGCCTGGCTGTGCTTTGGGCACGGCTCCAAATGTTCTAGGCCTGAAAATGACCAAGCTTTCCAGCCCACCAGTGCAGCCTCCGCTCCCTTGTTTGTCAAAGCCCGTCTTCTTTCCGTGGCACTCTGCTGGCACCGTCCATCCCACCATCCCATCCCAACGCTTTGCCTTTCCTCCAGGCTGCAACTACTGAAATCATCGCCCCTCACACTGCCTGGCTTTGTGTCCAGCCACATCAAGTCCCTGGTCCTCCTCGCTGCGTGGCCTCGTGGACGCCAGGTCTGGTGCAGAGAGGGGACGGCTAATAGGGGTGGTCTCTGGGCTGCAGGCTTGGTTTCTGCCATGGCCTGAGAGAAGAGAAACAGCACTGGGTTTGTCCTTGGGAGCTGAGGGGCTGAGGACACGTCAGGGACGGCCAGCAGCTGTGCCCAGTGCACGGCCACCAAGGGCAGGGACAGCCCCCTGGGCCGCCTGGGCACAGGGACTGCCTCGGGGCCAGCACCCCAAAGGCCTTCCTCCGAAGGATGCTGGGCGGAGGGGCGGTGGGGGGGGCTGCGGCGGGCGGGGCTGCGCATGGGGGGCCCCGTCACCCCCGTGTCACAGTGCCACCGCCCGGCAACGCAGCAGTCACAGTGCCCCGGGTCAGGATAAAAGGGAGCATCCTCCCGTGTCCTGCTGCCAGAGATGGCCTGGGGGCAGCCCGAAGACATCCGAGAAGAAGTCCTTGCGGAGGCGGTGGAATTACTTGGAGGGGTCTGAGGGAAGAAGACCGAAGGCTGGACGAGGGGCAATGCAGCTGTCACAGTGCCCTGGGCCAGGATAAAAGGGAGCATCCTCCCGTGTCCTGCTGCCAGAGATGGCCTGGGGGCAGCCCGAAGACATGCGAGAGGAAATCCTTGAGGAGGCGGTGGAATTACTTGGAGGGGTCTGAGGGAAGAAGACCGAAGGCTGGACGAGGCTGCTGGAGGTTCTGCGCTGCAAGGCCAGCTCCCGGCAGGGCCACCTTCAAAGCTCACCGCAGGTTCGGATAGCCTTTTCAGCAGGGTAGCCACGGCAAGACCAAGGGAATGCCTTCCTGAGGAGCACTGCAGAGCTCACCATCCTCATCCCCTGCGCAGCCAGGGGCAGCAGCCGTAAGACATGGGATGCAGAGATGTGTCCAGGGGTCCCAGTGCTTTGGAGCAGCCACTGGTGTCCTACCAGGCATGGGAAGGATTCTTGCCCCCAAGGTCCATCAAGGCCTGGGGCATATCACCCCTCTCGCAAGCCCCTGAGGTGGCTCCAGCTTGAGGGAGAATAGGGCTTGGGCATCTCCTGGGAGGGAGGCGTGACCAGCCTGTGGGAGGAGGAGGCGGGTCTTGCTCACATGCTCAGGGAGTAGCCGATCGCCAGCGCTGGGGTCAGGAAGGAATTTTCCCCCGGGGCAGATTGGCACTGGTCCCCGGGGGTTTTTTGCCTTCCTCTGCAGCATTGAGCATGACCACTTGTGAGGGCTCCTCCCGTCCCTTTTGGCTAGGTTACTGCCTGCTGCTCATGCACCACGAAGATGGCCTCTCGTGCCCTGCAGCTGGGGGGAGCAAGGCTTTTTTTCCCCCACGGTGGGCTAGCAAGTGTCCCCGGGGGGTTTTTGCCTGCCTCTGCAGCACTGAGCACAGCCCCTTGCCAGGGCTCCTTTGGGCCACTTGGGCTAGGTGCCTGCTGCTCGTGCTCCACGAAGATGGCCCTCGTGCCCCGCATCCGGGGGGAGGAAGCTTTCTAGACTCCCAGGGCGGGCCCCCAGGGTGGCCCCCGCGGGTTGCTTCTTGTCCTCCGTAGCATTGAGCACAGCCCCTTGCCAGGGCTCCTCTGGGCCCTTTCGGCTCGCTTCTTGCCCACTGCTCTTGCACCTCCAAGGCACCGCTCGTGCCCTGGCTCTCTCGGGCTCTCTTGCCCGTTGCAAGTTTGGAGCGGGAGCGAGCTCTGCTCCTCCCTTGGCTCCATTTCCCCAGGGCTTCTTGCTTGTGCAAAACAGCCTGGGCTGGGAAGGGCTGCAGGCTTGCTGCACCGTCCGGAGCTGCCGTTTTGCAGCTCTCCCTGCCTGCAGCACAAGCGCAGGGCCCGCATCAGAGCGCTTTTCATGCATCACCGGCCAAGCAGCACAGCGGCGCAGCAAGTTTTGGAAGGCAAGAAGTGTGCTTGTCATCGACCTGTGTCCTATTTTGGAAAATACCCCACGGTACCACACACCTCTTCTTCTTCTTCTTCTTTTATGTGTGGTTGCTCCTGATCCTCATTCTTCAAGTTCTCACTCTTGAGGAAGCAGGGACTGCTTGCCCTGCATCCCTGCTGCTACTTTCTGCGGCTCTATGCCTTTCCTTTGCCAGACTGCAAGGGATGTTTCTTCAAGCTAAACTCAAGAATGCATCAGCCTGCTCCTGGCTACACATGTGCATTGTGTTCACGCTTGTGAGCATCGGCTCTGAAACAGATTCAGAAAACTAAACTAAACTAAACTAAACTAAACTAAACTAAACTAAACTAAACTGAAAAAAAAATTCAAAACAAAATAAATTAATATCAAATAAAATAACTTAAAATCACTTAAAATAAAATGAAATGAAATAAAATAAAATCCAGTTTCCACTTGTAACCTTTGTGATTTGTGTCTTTGAAAATGCTTTTGGAGCTGAAAAACCCCTGGCATTTCAGGCAAATAACAGTCTCATGGTTATTTGACTCATCGTGAGCGCAGGGAACAGAACAGAATAGGAAATAGAATGGGATGGAATGGGATGGGATGGAATGGAATGGAATGGAATGGAATGGAAGAGTTGAGTTGGAAGGGACCTACAATGACCATCTAGTCCAACTGCCTGACCACTGCAGGGCTGACCAAAAGTTCAAGCATGGCATCAAGGGCGTTGCCCAAATGCCTCTTAGACACTGACAGGCATGGGGCATCAACCACCCCCTGTTCCAGGGTTTGACCCCCTTCTCAGTAAAAAAAGGTTTCCTCACGTGAGGTCCGAACCCCCCCTGACGGACGCAGCTTTGAGCCATTCCCACGCGACCTGGCACTGGGTACCAGGGAGAAGAGATCAGCACCTCCCTCTCCACTTGCCCTCCTCAGGAAGCTGCAGAGAGCAGTGAGGTCGCCCCGCAGCCTCCTGCTCTCCAAACTAGTCAAACCCAGCGTCCTCAGCCGCG
Organism: Calonectris borealis; assembly: GCF_964195595.1. Classification (NCBI taxonomy): domain Eukaryota; kingdom Metazoa; phylum Chordata; class Aves; order Procellariiformes; family Procellariidae; genus Calonectris; species Calonectris borealis. Next base: position 111,634,309 of record NC_134313.1, on the reverse strand, counting down.
CCTCAGAGGACGTGCCTTCCAGCCCCTTCCCCGCCTTTGTGGCACTCCTCTGCACGCATGCAAGTCCCTTAACATCCTTCTTAAATGGTGGGGCCCAACTTACGGGATTGCATTCCCGAACTGTGATCCCCGCCACTATGGGAATGCAATCAGTACAGCTAGAGGGAATTAGTGCGGGACGTGCTATTGCCACGTGCATTTGCCTTGTAGGACCCTTTGCAAAGAAGAAAGCATGGTCTTAAAATGCACTGGCTACCAGTTCGTTTTCAAGCGGAACTCAAAACATAGGTTTTAGCTTCTAAATTCCACGTAGTTTGAAAGCCTTGCTACTTAAAGACTGTCTTTTTCCTAAAAGCCCCCTGGACGGGGGGCCCTCCTGCCAAGGGAATCCGTCTCTAGCCTCCCTCTGCCCGCTCATCCATCAAATCCACCTTTCGACACATGCAAGGGCCCGGCTCGTCCCACCGAGCTTGCATCAAAAGGTTGAGGTTCTTTAACCGAATAGACATAGCCTGGCAGCTTTCTGCACTCATTGCACCAGTTTTGCAAACGGATTACCACGTGTGTGCTAGAAGATGGTTTCTCATAGTTTCCTTTATTAATTAAAAAAAGCAAACCTTTGTATCTGAATGACGTCACCAGTAATTTCATCACACCGACATGCTAAGGTAATCTCAGGGGGGTGTATAAAAAGCAAAATCTTCAGTCCTCCTTCGCAGCTACCTTCCAGGCACGCAGGGACTCTTCGAGAGAGGCAGTTGCCTTTTAGTGTCGGACGGCCACCCGGCCAGCCAACTCCTCACCCACATCGGCACTACCAGCAACAACCTTCCTTTTCACTAAATGCCTGCAGAGGTCATTTAACAACTCAGCCACCTTTATTCACACTCCTGCACAGTGAAGCATATCCCCACAGACAGCAGTACCACGAGCCGCATCGCACTGGCCCACCCGTGTTTCATCTCCTGCAGCTTTTTCAGCATCGGGGCTGATTTGGCACTTTCTCCAATGAAACCTCCAAAATGGAAGCTCACGTAACGCCAGCTGTGCTTCTTTTCTTTCCTAGGAGGCAGACACCCATTTTGAAAGCGACTAGACGCACACCACCAGCTTCGTGCTCAGAGCCCACCCACACAGTCCGTCCCTAGCTCACGCGGCCGGCGGAGGGCTGGATCTGCTGGTCGAGACTGCGTGGAGCTGCACTCCAGCAGGCTACCGACGGGTGAAAGCCTCATTAACACGTCTCTCAGGCTCCACCCTTCATGCTTTGAGGCCATCAAATGTATGAAACAGTGAAGTTCATGGACAGGTCTTTTGACTTTAGATTGCAGAAAACCATCGGTCAAGATATGTAGGCTTTCTGCCTTCTGAGGAGATACATTCCTTGTCCACATCGTCTTCTGGATTTCATGGCAGCCATGAACCAGAAAAAGCTCTATCTCAGGGTATGTTTCTATGGCCCCCATGCTCCACACCAGCTGAAGCTCTGCCAGAAGAGAGAGCCCCCTCCCTCAGTAAACCACGCGTGTGAAGAACTGCAGGTAACACAACGACAGCTGGAGCACCATGCGTTTCTGCTCCAGTTTGGGAACATCGGAGTAAGCCAACGTTCCTGGAGGCATGAGTAGATGACAGGGTGACTAGGAGCCACGAATGGCATAGAAGCAAATGCGTTCTTGTGTGTCAGGCAAGCTATTTCCATCGGAAAGGCAAGCATTGTGCAAAGCCCTGGTGAGAACTCAGCGGCACCACTAGGGACATTTCTCATTCCTCGCGTTCAAGAAAGACAAATTCCATCTGGGATCAAGGCAAACAAAGACTAAGCAGCCGATGAGGGGCATGGAGGGCCTACAGAAGAAGACGCCCAGCAGGAGGAAGACAAAGGCTGCGAGGACTGCCATCGCTTTCAAGAAAGATATCAAGGATGAAGGCCAAAGGAGGAGAAGAGCTACTCAAGTGCCAGGAGAAAGATGGTCAAGAACACAAAACCATTCAGGACTTCTTTCCAAGAAGACGACCTCCCCATAAGCAGGAGAGTAGTAAATGTCCCTCCCTGGTGCATTGGTAAGGAATGGTGAGGCAATCCTGCATGCTCTCTACGTCTCTGCAAAGTTCATGCAGAGGGAACCACAAGCCTTTCTTTCACCTCTGGCATCCCCACATCCAAAGGAATGTATACGGTATAAATGCCCTTCTTTACAGAGTCCGAACGTACAGATGAATTTTGGCACCGATGTCCAAAATGACAAGAACATCACCTTCCTTCCTCTTTCAGGCCTCAAAAGACTAAATCCTAAAGGAAAAAGAGACTTTCCAGGGTTTAGGTAAGATCTGAACCTCTTCCCACCGAGTGAGGGAGGCAAGTAACTCTCAGAAAGGTTGAAGTCCCAAATGAGCTGCCCAAGTTTTACCCCAGGGCTGCAGGGCGTTTGCTATCCCGTATAAACTCGGGCAATGGGTGTCTTTAACAGAGGAGCTGCGCAGCTTGGTTTCAGTGGGACAAGGGGATGTGACGGCGATAGCAGCAGTGGGCTATTTTCCCAGTTTGGGAGAGTCGTCGTTTGCCTGGCTGTGCTTTGGGCACGGCTCCAAATGTTCTAGGCCCGAAAATGACCAAGCTTTCCAGCCCACCAGTGCAGCCTCCGCTCCCTTGTTTGTCAAAGCCCGTCTTCTTTCCGTGGCACTCTGCTGGCACCGTCCATCCCACCATCCCATCCCAACGCTTTGCCTTTCCTCCAGGCTGCAACTACTGAAATCATCGCCCCTCACACTGCCTGGCTTTGTGTCCAGCCACATCAAGTCCCTGGTCCTCCTCGCTGCGTGGCCTCGTGGACGCCAGGTCTGGTGCAGAGAGGGGACGGCTAATAGGGGTGGTCTCTGGGCTGCAGGCTTGGTTTCTGCCATGGCCTGAGAGAAGAGGAACAGCACTGGGTTTGTCCTTGGGAGCTGAGGGGCCGAGGACACGTCAGGGACGGCCAGCAGCTGTGCCCAGTGCACGGCCACCAAGGGCAGGGACAGCCCCCTGGGCCGCCTGGGCACAGGGACTGCCTCGGGGCCAGCACCCCAAAGGCCTTCCTCCGAAGGATGCTGGGCGGAGGGGCGGTGGGGGGGGCTGCGGCGGGCGGGGCTGCGCATGGGGGGCCCCGTCACCCCCGTGTCACAGTGCCACCGCCCGGCAACGCAGCAGTCACAGTGCCCCGGGTCAGGATAAAAGGGAGCATCCTCCCGTGTCCTGCTGCCAGAGATGGCCTGGGGGCAGCCCGAAGACATCCGAGAAGAAGTCCTTGCGGAGGCGGTGGAATTACTTGGAGGGGTCTGAGGGAAGAAGACCGAAGGCTGGACGAGGGGCAATGCAGCTGTCACAGTGCCCTGGGCCAGGATAAAAGGGAGCATCCTCCCGTGTCCTGCTGCCAGAGATGGCCTGGGGGCAGCCCGAAGACATGCGAGAGGAAATCCTTGAGGAGGCGGTGGAATTACTTGGAGGGGTCTGAGGGAAGAAGACCGAAGGCTGGACGAGGCTGCTGGAGGTTCTGCGCTGCAAGGCCAGCTCCCGGCAGGGCCACCTTCAAAGCTCACCGCAGGTTCGGATAGCCTTTTCAGCAGGGTAGCCACGGCAAGACCAAGGGAACGCCTTCCTGAGGAGCACTGCAGAGCTCACCATCCTCATCCCCTGCGCAGCCAGGGGCAGCAGCCGTAAGACATGGGATGCAGAGATGTGTCCAGGGGTCCCAGTGCTTTGGAGCAGCCACTGGTGTCCTACCAGGCATGGGAAGGATTCTTGCCCCCAAGGTCCATCAAGGCCTGGGGCATATCACCCCTCTCGCAAGCCCCTGAGGTGGCTCCAGCTTGAGGGAGAATAGGGCTTGGGCATCTCCTGGGAGGCGTGACCAGCCTGTGGGAGGAGGAGGCGGGTCTTGCTCACATGCTCAGGGAGTAGCCGATCGCCAGCGCTGGGGTCAGGAAGGAATTTTCCCCCGGGGCAGATTGGCACTGGTCCCCGGGGGTTTTTTGCCTTCCTCTGCAGCATTGAGCATGACCACTTGTGAGGGCTCCTCCCGTCCCTTTTGGCTAGGTTACTGCCTGCTGCTCATGCACCACGAAGATGGCCTCTCGTGCCCTGCAGCTGGGGGGAGCAAGGCTTTTTTTCCCCCACGGTGGGCTAGCAAGTGTCCCCGGGGGGTTTTTGCCTGCCTCTGCAGCACTGAGCACAGCCCCTTGCCAGGGCTCCTTTGGGCCACTTGGGCTAGGTGCCTGCTGCTCGTGCTCCACGAAGATGGCCCTCGTGCCCCGCATCCGGGGGGAGGAAGCTTTCTAGACTCCCAGGGCGGGCCCCCAGGGTGGCCCCCGCGGGTTGCTTCTTGTCCTCCGTAGCATTGAGCACAGCCCCTTGCCAGGGCTCCTCTGGGCCCTTTCGGCTCGCTTCTTGCCCACTGCTCTTGCACCTCCAAGGCACCGCTCGTGCCCTGGCTCTCTCGGGCTCTCTTGCCCGTTGCAAGTTTGGAGCGGGAGCGAGCTCTGCTCCTCCCTTGGCTCCATTTCCCCAGGGCTTCTTGCTTGTGCAAAACAGCCTGGGCTGGGAAGGGCTGCAGGCTTGCTGCACCGTCCGGAGCTGCCGCTTTGCAGCTCTCCCTGCCTGCAGCACAAGCGCAGGGCCCGCATCAGAGCGCTTTTCATGCATCACCGGCCAAGAAGCACAGCGGCGCAGCAAGTTTTGGAAGGCAAGAAGTGTGCTTGTCATCGACCTGTGTCCTATTTTGGAAAATACCCCACGGTACCACACACCTCTTCTTCTTCTTCTTCTTCTTCTTTTATGTGTGGTTGCTCCTGATCCTCATTCTTCAAGTTCTCACTCTTGAGGAAGCAGGGACTGCTTGCCCTGCATCCCTGCTGCTACTTTCTGCGGCTCTATGCCTTTCCTTTGCCAGACTGCAAGGGATGTTTCTTCAAGCTAAACTCAAGAATGCATCAGCCTGCTCCTGGCTACACATGTGCATTGTGTTCACGCTTGTGAGCATCGGCTCTGAAACAGATTCAGAAAACTAAACTAAACTAAACTAAACTAAATTAAACTAAACTAAACTGAAAAAAAAATTCAAAACAAAATAAATTAATATCAAATAAAATAACTTAAAATCACTTAAAATAAAATGAAATGAAATAAAATAAAATCCAGTTTCCACTTGTAACCTTTGTGATTTGTGTCTTTGAAAATGCTTTTGGAGCTGAAAAACCCCTGGCATTTCAGGCAAATAACAGTCTCATGGTTATTTGACTCATCGTGAGCGCAGGGAACAGAACAGAATAGGAAATAGAATGGGATGGAATGGGATGGGATGGAATGGAATGGAATGGAATGGAATGGAATGGAATGGAAGAGTTGAGTTGGAAGGGACCTACAATGACCATCTAGTCCAACTGCCTGACCACTGCAGGGCTGACCAAAAGTTCAAGCATGGCATCAAGGGCGTTGCCCAAATGCCTCTTAGACACTGACAGGCATGGGGCATCAACCACCCCCTGTTCCAGGATTTGACCGCCTTCTCGGTAAAGAAAGGTGTCCTCACGTGAGGTCCGAACCCCCCCTGACGGACGCAGCTTTGAGCCATTCCCACGCGTCCTGGCACTGGGTACCAGGGAGAAGAGATCAGCACCTCCCTCTCCACTTGCCCTCCTCAGGAAGCTGCAGAGAGCAGTGAGGTCGCCCCGCAGCCTCCTGCTCTCCAAACTAGTCAAACCCAGCGTCCTCAGCCGCTCCTCAGAGGACATGCCTTCCAGCCCCTTCCCCGCCTTTGTGGCACTCCTCTGCACGCATGCAAGTCCCTTAACATCCTTCTTAAATGGTGGGGCCCAACTTACGGGATTGCATTCCCGAACTGTGATCCCCGCCACTATGGGAATGCAATCAGTACAGCTAGAGGGAATTAGTGCGGGACGTGCTATTGCCACGTGCATTTGCCTTGTAGGGCCCTTTGCAAAGAAGAAAGCATGGTCTTAAAATGCACTGGCTACCAGTTCGTTTTCAAGCGGAACTCAAAACATAGGTTTTAGCTTCTAAATTCCACGTAGTTTGAAAGCCTTGCTACTTAAAGACTGTCTTTTTCCTAAAAGCCCCCTGGACGGGGGGCCCTCCTGCCAAGGGAATCCGTCTCTAGCCTCCCTCTGCCCGCTCATCCATCAAATCCACCTTTCGACACATGCAAGGGCCCGGCTCGTCCCACAGAGCTTGCATCAAAAGGTTGAGGTTCTTTAACCGAATAGACATAGCCTGGCAGCTTTCTGCACTCATTGCACCAGTTTTGCAAACGGATTACCACGTGTGTGCTAGAAGATGGTTTCTCATAGTTTCCTTTATTAATTAAAAAAAGCAAACCTTTGTATCTGAATGACGTCACCAGTAATTTCATCACACTGACATGCTCAGGTAATCTCAGGGGGGTGTATAAAAAGCAAAATCTTCAGTCCTCCTTCGCAGCTACCTTCCAGGTGCGCAGGGACTCTTCGAGAGAGGCCTTTTAGTGTCGGACGGCCACCCGGCCAGCCAACTCCTCACCCACATCGGCACTACCAGCAACAACCTTCCTTTTCACTAAATGCCTGCAGAGGTCATTTAAAAGCTCAGCCACCTTTATTCACACTCCTGCACAGTGAAGCATATCCCCACAGACAGCAGTACCACGAGCCGCATCGCACTGGCCCACCCGTGTTTCATCTCCTGCAGCTTTTTCAGCATCGGGGCTGATTTGGCACTTTCTCCAATGAAACCTCCAAAATGGAAGCTCACGTTAACGCCAGCTGTGCTTCTTTTCCTTCCCAGGAGGCAGACACCCATTTTGAAAGCGACTAGACGCACACCACCAGCTTCGTGCTCAGAGCCCACCCACACAGTCCGTCCCTAGCTCACGCGGCCGGCGGAGGGCTGGATCTGCTGGTCGAGACTGCGTGGAGCTGCACTCCAGCAGGCTACCGACGGGTGAAAGCCTCATTAACACGCCTCTCAGGCTCCACCCTTCATGCTTTGAGGCCATCAAATGTATGAAACAGTGAAGTTCATGGACAGGTCTTTTGACTTTAGATTGCAGAAAACCATCGGTCAAGATATGTAGGCTTTCTGCCTTCTGAGGAGATACATTCCTTGTCCACATCGTCTTCTGGATTTCATGGCAGCCATGAACCAGAAAAAGCTCTATCTCAGGGTATGTTTCTATGGCCCCCATGCTCCACACCAGCTGAAGCTCTGCCAGAAGAGAGAGCCCCCTCCCTCAGTAAACCACGCGTGTGAAGAACTGCAGGTAACACAACGACAGCTGGAGCACCATGCGTTTCTGCTCCAGTTTGGGAACATCGGAGTAAGCCAACGTTCCTGGAGGCATGAGTAGATGACAGGGTGACTAGGAGCCACGAATGGCATAGAAGCAAATGCGTTCTTGTGTGTCAGGCAAGCTATTTCCATCGGAAAGGCAAGTATTGTGCAAAGCCCTGGTGAGAACTCAGCGGCACCACTAGGGACATTTCTCATTCCTCGCGTTCAAGAAAGACAAATTCCATCTGGGATCAAGGCAAACAAAGACTAAGCAGCCGATGAGGGGCATGGAGGGCCTACAGAAGAAGACGCCCAGCAGGAGGAAGACAAAGGCTGCGAGGACTGCCATCGCTTTCAAGAAAGATATCAAGGATGAAGGCCAAAGGAGGAGAAGAGCTACTCAAGTGCCAGGAGAAAGATGGTCAAGAACACAAAACCATTCAGGACTTCTTTCCAAGAAGACGACCTCCCCATAAGCAGGAGAGTAGTAAATGTCCCTCCCTGGTGCATTGGTAAGGAATGGTGAGGCAATCCTGCATGCTCTCTACGTCTCTGCAAAGTTCACGCAGAGGGAACCACAAGCCTTTCTTTCACCTCTGGCATCCCCACATCCAAAGGAATGTATACGGTATAAATGCCCTTCTTTACAGAGTCCGAACATACAGATGAATTTTGGCACCGATGTCCAAAATGACAAGAACATCACCTTCCTTCCTCTTTCAGGCCTCAAAAGACTAAATCCTAAAGGAAAAAGAGACTTTCCAGAGTTTAGGTAAGATCTGAACCTCTTCCCACCGAGTGAGGGAGGCAAGTAACTCTCAGAAAGGTTGAAGTCCCAAATGAGCTGCCAAAGTTTTACCCCAGGGCTGCAGGGCGTTTGCTATCCCGTATAAACTCGGGCAATGGGTGTCTTTAACAGAGGAGCTGCGCAGCTTGGTTTCAGTGGGACAAGGGGATGTGACGGCGATAGCAGCAGTGGGCTATTTTCCCAGTTTGGGAGAGTCGTCGTTTGCCTGGCTGTGCTTTGGGCACGGCTCCAAATGTTCTAGGCCTGAAAATGACCAAGCTTTCCAGCCCACCAGTGCAGCCTCCGCTCCCTTGTTTGTCAAAGCCCGTCTTCTTTCCGTGGCACTCTGCTGGCACCGTCCATCCCACCATCCCATCCCAACGCTTTGCCTTTCCTCCAGGCTGCAACTACTGAAATCATCGCCCCTCACACTGCCTGGCTTTGTGTCCAGCCACATCAAGTCCCTGGTCCTCCTCGCTGCGTGGCCTCGTGGACGCCAGGTCTGGTGCAGAGAGGGGACGGCTAATAGGGGTGGTCTCTGGGCTGCAGGCTTGGTTTCTGCCATGGCCTGAGAGAAGAGAAACAGCACTGGGTTTGTCCTTGGGAGCTGAGGGGCTGAGGACACGTCAGGGACGGCCAGCAGCTGTGCCCAGTGCACGGCCACCAAGGGCAGGGACAGCCCCCTGGGCCGCCTGGGCACAGGGACTGCCTCGGGGCCAGCACCCCAAAGGCCTTCCTCCGAAGGATGCTGGGCGGAGGGGCGGTGGGGGGGGCTGCGGCGGGCGGGGCTGCGCATGGGGGGCCCCGTCACCCCCGTGTCACAGTGCCACCGCCCGGCAACGCAGCAGTCACAGTGCCCCGGGTCAGGATAAAAGGGAGCATCCTCCCGTGTCCTGCTGCCAGAGATGGCCTGGGGGCAGCCCGAAGACATCCGAGAAGAAGTCCTTGCGGAGGCGGTGGAATTACTTGGAGGGGTCTGAGGGAAGAAGACCGAAGGCTGGACGAGGGGCAATGCAGCTGTCACAGTGCCCTGGGCCAGGATAAAAGGGAGCATCCTCCCGTGTCCTGCTGCCAGAGATGGCCTGGGGGCAGCCCGAAGACATGCGAGAGGAAATCCTTGAGGAGGCGGTGGAATTACTTGGAGGGGTCTGAGGGAAGAAGACCGAAGGCTGGACGAGGCTGCTGGAGGTTCTGCGCTGCAAGGCCAGCTCCCGGCAGGGCCACCTTCAAAGCTCACCGCAGGTTCGGATAGCCTTTTCAGCAGGGTAGCCACGGCAAGACCAAGGGAATGCCTTCCTGAGGAGCACTGCAGAGCTCACCATCCTCATCCCCTGCGCAGCCAGGGGCAGCAGCCGTAAGACATGGGATGCAGAGATGTGTCCAGGGGTCCCAGTGCTTTGGAGCAGCCACTGGTGTCCTACCAGGCATGGGAAGGATTCTTGCCCCCAAGGTCCATCAAGGCCTGGGGCATATCACCCCTCTCGCAAGCCCCTGAGGTGGCTCCAGCTTGAGGGAGAATAGGGCTTGGGCATCTCCTGGGAGGGAGGCGTGACCAGCCTGTGGGAGGAGGAGGCGGGTCTTGCTCACATGCTCAGGGAGTAGCCGATCGCCAGCGCTGGGGTCAGGAAGGAATTTTCCCCCGGGGCAGATTGGCACTGGTCCCCGGGGGTTTTTTGCCTTCCTCTGCAGCATTGAGCATGACCACTTGTGAGGGCTCCTCCCGTCCCTTTTGGCTAGGTTACTGCCTGCTGCTCATGCACCACGAAGATGGCCTCTCGTGCCCTGCAGCTGGGGGGAGCAAGGCTTTTTTTCCCCCACGGTGGGCTAGCAAGTGTCCCCGGGGGGTTTTTGCCTGCCTCTGCAGCACTGAGCACAGCCCCTTGCCAGGGCTCCTTTGGGCCACTTGGGCTAGGTGCCTGCTGCTCGTGCTCCACGAAGATGGCCCTCGTGCCCCGCATCCGGGGGGAGGAAGCTTTCTAGACTCCCAGGGCGGGCCCCCAGGGTGGCCCCCGCGGGTTGCTTCTTGTCCTCCGTAGCATTGAGCACAGCCCCTTGCCAGGGCTCCTCTGGGCCCTTTCGGCTCGCTTCTTGCCCACTGCTCTTGCACCTCCAAGGCACCGCTCGTGCCCTGGCTCTCTCGGGCTCTCTTGCCCGTTGCAAGTTTGGAGCGGGAGCGAGCTCTGCTCCTCCCTTGGCTCCATTTCCCCAGGGCTTCTTGCTTGTGCAAAACAGCCTGGGCTGGGAAGGGCTGCAGGCTTGCTGCACCGTCCGGAGCTGCCGTTTTGCAGCTCTCCCTGCCTGCAGCACAAGCGCAGGGCCCGCATCAGAGCGCTTTTCATGCATCACCGGCCAAGCAGCACAGCGGCGCAGCAAGTTTTGGAAGGCAAGAAGTGTGCTTGTCATCGACCTGTGTCCTATTTTGGAAAATACCCCACGGTACCACACACCTCTTCTTCTTCTTCTTCTTTTATGTGTGGTTGCTCCTGATCCTCATTCTTCAAGTTCTCACTCTTGAGGAAGCAGGGACTGCTTGCCCTGCATCCCTGCTGCTACTTTCTGCGGCTCTATGCCTTTCCTTTGCCAGACTGCAAGGGATGTTTCTTCAAGCTAAACTCAAGAATGCATCAGCCTGCTCCTGGCTACACATGTGCATTGTGTTCACGCTTGTGAGCATCGGCTCTGAAACAGATTCAGAAAACTAAACTAAACTAAACTAAACTAAACTAAACTAAACTAAACTAAACTGAAAAAAAAATTCAAAACAAAATAAATTAATATCAAATAAAATAACTTAAAATCACTTAAAATAAAATGAAATGAAATAAAATAAAATCCAGTTTCCACTTGTAACCTTTGTGATTTGTGTCTTTGAAAATGCTTTTGGAGCTGAAAAACCCCTGGCATTTCAGGCAAATAACAGTCTCATGGTTATTTGACTCATCGTGAGCGCAGGGAACAGAACAGAATAGGAAATAGAATGGGATGGAATGGGATGGGATGGAATGGAATGGAATGGAATGGAATGGAAGAGTTGAGTTGGAAGGGACCTACAATGACCATCTAGTCCAACTGCCTGACCACTGCAGGGCTGACCAAAAGTTCAAGCATGGCATCAAGGGCGTTGCCCAAATGCCTCTTAGACACTGACAGGCATGGGGCATCAACCACCCCCTGTTCCAGGGTTTGACCCCCTTCTCAGTAAAAAAAGGTTTCCTCACGTGAGGTCCGAACCCCCCCTGACGGACGCAGCTTTGAGCCATTCCCACGCGACCTGGCACTGGGTACCAGGGAGAAGAGATCAGCACCTCCCTCTCCACTTGCCCTCCTCAGGAAGCTGCAGAGAGCAGTGAGGTCGCCCCGCAGCCTCCTGCTCTCCAAACTAGTCAAACCCAGCGTCCTCAGCCGCTCCTCAGAGGACATGCCTTCCAGCCCCTTCCCCGCCTTTGTGGCACTCCTCTGCACGCATGCAAGTCCCTTAACATCCTTCTTAAATGGTGGGGCCCAACTTACGGGATTGCATTCCCGAACTGTGATCCCCGCCACTATGGGAATGCAATCAGTACAGCTAGAGGGAATTAGTGCGGGACGTGCTATTGCCACGTGCATTTGCCTTGTAGGGCCCTTTGCAAAGAAGAAAGCATGGTCTTAAAATGCACTGGCTACCAGTTCGTTTTCAAGCGGAACTCAAAACATAGGTTTTAGCTTCTAAATTCCACGTAGTTTGAAAGCCTTGCTACTTAAAGACTGTCTTTTTCCTAAAAGCCCCCTGGACGGGGGGCCCTCCTGCCAAGGGAATCCGTCTCTAGCCTCCCTCTGCCCGCTCATCCATCAAATCCACCTTTCGACACATGCAAGGGCCCGGCTCGTCCCACCGAGCTTGCATCAAAAGGTTGAGGTTCTTTAACCGAATAGACATAGCCTGGCAGCTTTCTGCACTCATTGCACCAGTTTTGCAAACGGATTACCACGTGTGTGCTAGAAGATGGTTTCTCATAGTTTCCTTTATTAATTAAAAAAAGCAAACCTTTGTATCTGAATGACGTCACCAGTAATTTCATCACACCGACATGCTAAGGTAATCTCAGGGGGGTGTATAAAAAGCAAAATCTTCAGTCCTCCTTCGCAGCTACCTTCCAGGCACGCAGGGACTCTTCGAGAGAGGCAGTTGCCTTTTAGTGTCGGACGGCCACCCGGCCAGCCAACTCCTCACCCACATCGGCACTACCAGCAACAACCTTCCTTTTCACTAAATGCCTGCAGAGGTCATTTAACAACTCAGCCACCTTTATTCACACTCCTGCACAGTGAAGCATATCCCCACAGACAGCAGTACCACGAGCCGCATCGCACTGGCCCACCCGTGTTTCATCTCCTGCAGCTTTTTCAGCATCGGGGCTGATTTGGCACTTTCTCCAATGAAACCTCCAAAATGGAAGCTCACGTAACGCCAGCTGTGCTTCTTTTCTTTCCTAGGAGGCAGACACCCATTTTGAAAGCGACTAGACGCACACCACCAGCTTCGTGCTCAGAGCCCACCCACACAGTCCGTCCCTAGCTCACCCGGCCGGCGGAGGGCTGGATCTGCTGGTCGAGACTGCGTGGAGCTGCACTCCAGCAGGCTACCGACGGGTGAAAGCCTCATTAACACGTCTCTCAGGCTCCACCCTTCATGCTTTGAGGCCATCAAATGTATGAAACAGTGAAGTTCATGGACAGGTCTTTTGACTTTAGATTGCAGAAAACCATCGGTCAAGATATGTAGGCTTTCTGCCTTCTGAGGAGATACATTCCTTGTCCACATCGTCTTCTGGATTTCATGGCAGCCATGAACCAGAAAAAGCTCTATCTCAGGGTATGTTTCTATGGCCCCCATGCTCCACACCAGCTGAAGCTCTGCCAGAAGAGAGAGCCCCCTCCCTCAGTAAACCACGCGTGTGAAGAACTGCAGGTAACACAACGACAGCTGGAGCACCATGCGTTTCTGCTCCAGTTTGGGAACATCGGAGTAAGCCAACGTTCCTGGAGGCATGAGTAGATGACAGGGTGACTAGGAGCCACGAATGGCATAGAAGCAAATGCGTTCTTGTGTGTCAGGCAAGCTATTTCCATCGGAAAGGCAAGCATTGTGCAAAGCCCTGGTGAGAACTCAGCGGCACCACTAGGGACATTTCTCATTCCTCGCGTTCAAGAAAGACAAATTCCATCTGGGATCAAGGCAAACAAAGACTAAGCAGCCGATGAGGGGCATGGAGGGCCTACAGAAGAAGACGCCCAGCAGGAGGAAGACAAAGGCTGCGAGGACTGCCATCGCTTTCAAGAAAGATATCAAGGATGAAGGCCAAAGGAGGAGAAGAGCTACTCAAGTGCCAGGAGAAAGATGGTCAAGAACACAAAACCATTCAGGACTTCTTTCCAAGAAGACGACCTCCCCATAAGCAGGAGAGTAGTAAATGTCCCTCCCTGGTGCATTGGTAAGGAATGGTGAGGCAATCCTGCATGCTCTCTACGTCTCTGCAAAGTTCATGCAGAGGGAACCACAAGCCTTTCTTTCACCTCTGGCATCCCCACATCCAAAGGAATGTATACGGTATAAATGCCCTTCTTTACAGAGTCCGAACGTACAGATGAATTTTGGCACCGATGTCCAAAATGACAAGAACATCACCTTCCTTCCTCTTTCAGGACTCAAAAGACTAAATCCTAAAGGAAAAAGAGACTTTCCAGGGTTTAGGTAAGATCTGAACCTCTTCCCACCGAGTGAGGGAGGCAAGTAACTCTCAGAAAGGTTGAAGTCCCAAATGAGCTGCCCAAGTTTTACCCCAGGGCTGCAGGGCGTTTGCTATCCCGTATAAACTCGGGCAATGGGTGTCTTTAACAGAGGAGCTGCGCAGCTTGGTTTCAGTGGGACAAGGGGATGTGACGGCGATAGCAGCAGTGGGCTATTTTCCCAGTTTGGAAGAGTCGTCGTTTGCCTGGCTGTGCTTTGGGCACGGCTCCAAATGTTCTAGGCCTGAAAATGACCAAGCTTTCCAGCCCACCAGTGCAGCCTCCGCTCCCTTGTTTGTCAAAGCCCGTCTTCTTTCCGTGGCACTCTGCTGGCACCGTCCATCCCACCATCCCATCCCAACGCTTTGCCTTTCCTCCAGGCTGCAACTACTGAAATCATCGCCCCTCACACTGCCTGGCTTTGTGTCCAGCCACATCAAGTCCCTGGTCCTCCTCGCTGCGTGGCCTCGTGGACGCCAGGTCTGGTGCAGAGAGGGGACGGCTAATAGGGGTGGTCTCTGGGCTGCAGGCTTGGTTTCTGCCATGGCCTGAGAGAAGAGGAACAGCACTGGGTTTGTCCTTGGGAGCTGAGGGGCTGAGGACACGTCAGGGACGGCCAGCAGCTGTGCCCAGTGCACGGCCACCAAGGGCAGGGACAGCCCCCTGGGCCGCCTGGGCACAGGGACTGCCTCGGGGCCAGCACCCCAAAGGCCTTCCTCCGAAGGATGCTGGGCGGAGGGGCGGTGGGGGGGGCTGCGGCGGGCGGGGCTGCGCATGGGGGGCCCCGTCACCCCCGTGTCACAGTGCCACCGCCCGGCAACGCAGCAGTCACAGTGCCCCGGGTCAGGGTAAAAGGGAGCATCCTCCCGTGTCCTGCTGCCAGAGATGGCCTGGGGGCAGCCCGAAGACATCCGAGAAGAAGTCCTTGCGGAGGCGGTGGAATTACTTGGAGGGGTCTGAGGGAAGAAGACCGAAGGCTGGACGAGGGGCAATGCAGCTGTCACAGTGCCCTGGGCCAGGATAAAAGGGAGCATCCTCCCGTGTCCTGCTGCCAGAGATGGCCTGGGGGCAGCCCGAAGACATGCGAGAGGAAATCCTTGAGGAGGCGGTGGAATTACTTGGAGGGGTCTGAGGGAAGAAGACCGAAGGCTGGACGAGGCTGCTGGAGGTTCTGCGCTGCAAGGCCAGCTCCCGGCAGGGCCACCTTCAAAGCTCACCGCAGGTTCGGATAGCCTTTTCAGCAGGGTAGCCATGGCAAGACCAAGGGAATGCCTTCCTGAGGAGCACTGCAGAGCTCACCGTCCTCATCCCCTGCGCAGCCAGGGGCAGCAGCCGTAAGACATGGGATGCAGAGATGTGTCCAGGGGTCCCAGTGCTTTGGAGCAGCCACTGGTGTCCTACCAGGCATGGGAAGGATTCTTGCCCCCAAGGTCCATCAGGCCTGGGGCATATCACCCCTCTCGCAAGCCCCTGAGGTGGCTCCAGCTTGAGGGAGAATAGGGCTTGGGCATCTCCTGGGAGGCGTGACCAGCCTGTGGGAGGAGGAGGCGGGTCTTGCTCACATGCTCAGGGAGTAGCCGATCGCCAGCGCTGGGGTCAGGAAGGAATTTTCCCCCGGGGCAGATTGGCACTGGTCCCCGGGGGTTTTTTGCCTTCCTCTGCAGCATTGAGCATGACCACTTGTGAGGGCTCCTCCCGTCCCTTTTGGCTAGGTTACTGCCTGCTGCTCATGCACCACGAAGATGGCCTCTCGTGCCCTGCAGCTGGGGGGAGCAAGGCTTTTTTTCCCCCACAGTGGGCTAGCAAGTGTCCCCGGGGGGTTTTTGCCTGCCTCTGCAGCACTGAGCACAGCCCCTTGCCAGGGCTCCTTTGGGCCACTTGGGCTAGGTGCCTGCTGCTCGTGCTCCACGAAGATGGCCCTCGTGCCCCGCATCCGGGGGGAGGAAGCTTTCTAGACTCCCAGGGCGGGCCCCCAGGGTGGCCCCCGCGGGTTGCTTCTTGTCCTCCGTAGCATTGAGCACAGCCCCTTGCCAGGGCTCCTCTGGGCCCTTTCGGCTCGCTTCTTGCCCACTGCTCTTGCACCTCCAAGGCACCGCTCGTGCCCTGGCTCTCTCGGGCTCTCTTGCCCGTTGCAAGTTTGGAGCGGGAGCGAGCTCTGCTCCTCCCTTGGCTCCATTTCCCCAGGGCTTCTTGCTTGTGCAAAACAGCCTGGGCTGGGAAGGGCTGCAGGCTTGCTGCACCGTCCGGAGCTGCCGCTTTGCAGCTCTCCCTGCCTGCAGCACAAGCGCAGGGCCCGCATCAGAGCGCTTTTCATGCATCACCGGCCAAGAAGCACAGCGGCGCAGCAAGTTTTGGAAGGCAAGAAGTGTGCTTGTCATCGACCTGTGTCCTATTTTGGAAAATACCCCACGGTACCACACACCTCTTCTTCTTCTTCTTCTTTTATGTGTGGTTGCTCCTGATCCTCATTCTTCAAGTTCTCACTCTTGAGGAAGCAGGGACTGCTTGCCCTGCATCCCTGCTGCTACTTTCTGCGGCTCTATGCCTTTCCTTTGCCAGACTGCAAGGGATGTTTCTTCAAGCTAAACTCAAGAATGCATCAGCCTGCTCCTGGCTACACATGTGCATTGTGTTCACGCTTGTGAGCATCGGCTCTGAAACAGATTCAGAAAACTAAACTAAACTAAACTAAACTAAACTAAACTAAACTGAAAAAAAAATTCAAAACAAAATAAATTAATATCAAATAAAATAACTTAAAATCACTTAAAATAAAATGAAATGAAATAAAATAAAATCCAGTTTCCACTTGTAACCTTTGTGATTTGTGTCTTTGAAAATGCTTTTGGAGCTGAAAAACCCCTGGCATTTCAGGCAAATAACAGTCTCATGGTTATTTGACTCATCGTGAGCGCAGGGAACAGAACAGAATAGGAAATAGAATGGGATGGAATGGGATGGGATGGAATGGAATGGAATGGAATGGAATGGAAGAGTTGAGTTGGAAGGGACCTACAATGACCATCTAGTCCAACTGCCTGACCACTGCAGGGCTGACCAAAAGTTCAAGCATGGCATCAAGGGCGTTGCCCAAATGCCTCTTAGACACTGACAGGCATGGGGCATCAACCACCCCCTGTTCCAGGGTTTGACCGCCTTCTCGGTAAAGAAAGGTTTCCTCACGTGAGGTCCGAACCCCCCCTGACGGACGCAGCTTTGAGCCATTCCCACGCGACCTGGCACTGGGTACCAGGGAGAAGAGATCAGCACCTCCCTCTCCACTTGCCCTCCTCAGGAAGCTGCAGAGAGCAGTGAGGTCGCCCCGCAGCCTCCTGCTCTCCAAACTAGTCAAACCCAGCGTCCTCAGCCGCTCCTCAGAGGACATGCCTTCCAGCCCCTTCCCCGCCTTTGTGGCACTCCTCTGCACGCATGCGAGTCCCTTAACATCCTTCTTAAATGGTGGGGCCCAACTTACGGGATTGCATTCCCGAACTGTGATCCCCGCCACTATGGGAATGCAATCAGTACAGCTAGAGGGAATTAGTGCGGGACGTGCTATTGCCACGTGCATTTGCCTTGTAGGACCCTTTGCAAAGAAGAAAGCATGGTCTTAAAATGCACTGGCTACCAGTTCGTTTTCAAGCGGAACTCAAAACATAGGTTTTAGCTTCTAAATTCCACGTAGTTTGAAAGCCTTGCTACTTAAAGACTGTCTTTTTCCTAAAAGCCCCCTGGACGGGGGGCCCTCCTGCCAAGGGAATCCGTCTCTAGCCTCCCTCTGCCCGCTCATCCATCAAATCCACCTTTCGACACATGCAAGGGCCCGGCTCGTCCCACCGAGCTTGCATCAAAAGGTTGAGGTTCTTTAACCGAATAGACATAGCCTGGCAGCTTTCTGCACTCATTGCACCAGTTTTGCAAACGAATTACCACGTGTGTGCTAGAAGATGGTTTCTCATAGTTTCGTTTATTAATTAAAAAAAGCAAACCTTTGTATCTGAATGACGTCACCAGTAATTTCATCACACCGACATGCTCAGGTAATCTCAGGGGGGTGTATAAAAAGCAAAATCTTCAGTCCTCCTTCGCAGCTACCTTCCAGGTGCGCAGGGACTCTTCGAGAGAGGCAGCTGCCTTTTAGTGTCGGACGGCCACCCGGCCAGCCAACTCCTCACCCACATCGGCACTACCAGCAACAACCTTCCTTTTCACTAAATGCCTGCAGAGGTCATTTAAAAGCTCAGCCACCTTTATTCACACTCCTGCACAGTGAAGCATATCCCCACAGACAGCAGTACCACGAGCCGCATCGCACTGGCCCACCCGTGTTTCATCTCCTGCAGCTTTTTCAGCATCGGGGCTGATTTGGCACTTTCTCCAATGAAACCTCCAAAATGGAAGCTCACGTAACGCCAGCTGTGCTTCTTTTCTTTCCTAGGAGGCAGACACCCATTTTGAAAGCGACTAGACGCACACCACCAGCTTCGTGCTCAGAGCCCACCCACACAGTCCGTCCCTAGCTCACGCGGCCGGCGGAGGGCTGGATCTGCTGGTCGAGACTGCGTGGAGCTGCACTCCAGCAGGCTACCGATGGGTGAAAGCCTCATTAACACGCCTCTCAGGCTCCACCCTTCATGCTTTGAGGCCATCAAATGTATGAAACAGTGAAGTTCATGGACAGGTCTTTTGACTTTAGATTGCAGAAAACCATCGGTCAAGATATGTAGGCTTTCTGCCTTCTGAGGAGATACATTCCTTGTCCACATCGTCTTCTGGATTTCATGGCAGCCATGAACCAGAAAAAGCTCTATCTCAGGGTATGTTTCTATGGCCCCCATGCTCCACACCAGCTGAAGCTCTGCCAGAAGAGAGAGCCCCCTCTCTCAGTAAACCACGCGTGTGAAGAACTGCAGGTAACACAACGGCAGCTGGAGCACCATGAGTTTCTGCTCCAGTTTGGGAACATCGGAGTAGGCCAACGTTCCTGGAGGCATGAGTAGATGACAGGGTGACTAGGAGCCACGACTGGCATAGAGGCAAATGCATTCTTGTGTGTCAGGCAAGCTATTTCCATCGGAAAGGCAAGCATTGTGCAAAGCCCTGGTGAGAACTCAGCGGCACCACTAGGGACATTTCTCATTCCTCGCGTTCAAGAAAGACAAATTCCATCTGGGATCAAGGCAAACAAAGACTAAGCAGCCGATGAGGGGCATGGAGGGCCTACAGAAGAAGACGCCCAGCAGGAGGAAGACAAAGGCTGCGAGGACTGCCATCGCTTTCAAGAAAGATATCAAGGATGAAGGCCAAAGGAGGAGAAGAGCTACTCAAGTGCCAGGAGAAAGATGGTCAAGAACACAAAACCATTCAGGACTTCTTTCCAAGAAGACGACCTCCCCATAAGCAGGAGAGTAGTAAATGTCCCTCCCTGGTGCATTGGTAAGGAATGGTGAGGCAATCCTGCATGCTCTCTACGTCTCTGCAAAGTTCACGCAGAGGGAACCACAAGCCTTTCTTTCACCTCTGGCATCCCCACATCCAAAGGAATGTATACGGTATAAATGCCCTTCTTTACAGAGTCCGAACGTACAGATGAATTTTGGCACCGATGTCCAAAATGACAAGAACATCACCTTCCTTCCTCTTTCAGGCCTCAAAAGACTAAATCCTAAAGGAAAAAGAGACTTTCCAGAGTTTAGGTAAGATCTGAACCTCTTCCCACCGAGTGAGGGAGGCAAGTAACTCTCAGAAAGGTTGAAGTCCCAAATGAGCTGCCCAAGTTTTACCCCAGGGCTGCAGGGCGTTTGCTATCCCGTATAAACTCGGGCAATGGGTGTCTTTAACAGAGGAGCTGCGCAGCTTGGTTTCAGTGGGACAAGGGGATGTGACGGCGATAGCAGCAGTGGGCTATTTTCCCAGTTTGGGAGAGTCGTCGTTTGCCTGGCTGTGCTTTGGGCACGGCTCCAAATGTTCTAGGCCCGAAAATGACCAAGCTTTCCAGCCCACCAGTGCAGCCTCCGCTCCCTTGTTTGTCAAAGCCCGTCTTCTTTCCGTGGCACTCTGCTGGCACCGTCCATCCCACCATCCCATCCCAACGCTTTGCCTTTCCTCCAGGCTGCAACTACTGAAATCATCGCCCCTCACACTGCCTGGCTTTGTGTCCAGCCACATCAAGTCCCTGGTCCTCCTCGCTGCGTGGCCTCGTGGACGCCAGGTCTGGTGCAGAGAGGGGACGGCTAATAGGGGTGGTCTCTGGGCTGCAGGCTTGGTTTCTGCCATGGCCTGAGAGAAGAGGAACAGCACTGGGTTTGTCCTTGGGAGCTGAGGGGCTGAGGACACGTCAGGGACGGCCAGCAGCTGTGCCCAGTGCACGGCCACCAAGGGCAGGGACAGCCCCCTGGGCCGCCTGGGCACAGGGACTGCCTCGGGGCCAGCACCCCAAAGGCCTTCCTCCGAAGGATGCTGGGCGGAGGGGCGGTGGGGGGGGCTGCGGCGGGCGGGGCTGCGCATGGGGGGCCCCGTCACCCCCGTGTCACAGTGCCACCGCCCGGCAACGCAGCAGTCACAGTGCCCCGGGTCAGGGTAAAAGGGAGCATCCTCCCGTGTCCTGCTGCCAGAGATGGCCTGGGGGCAGCCCGAAGACATCCGAGAAGAAGTCCTTGCGGAGGCGGTGGAATTACTTGGAGGGGTCTGAGGGAAGAAGACCGAAGGCTGGACGAGGGGCAATGCAGCTGTCACAGTGCCCTGGGCCAGGATAAAAGGGAGCATCCTCCCGTGTCCTGCTGCCAGAGATGGCCTGGGGGCAGCCCGAAGACATGCGAGAGGAAATCCTTGAGGAGGCGGTGGAATTACTTGGAGGGGTCTGAGGGAAGAAGACCGAAGGCTGGACGAGGCTGCTGGAGGTTCTGCGCTGCAAGGCCAGCTCCCGGCAGGGCCACCTTCAAAGCTCACCGCAGGTTCGGATAGCCTTTTCAGCAGGGTAGCCATGGCAAGACCAAGGGAATGCCTTCCTGAGGAGCACTGCAGAGCTCACCGTCCTCATCCCCTGCGCAGCCAGGGGCAGCAGCCGTAAGACATGGGATGCAGAGATGTGTCCAGGGGTCCCAGTGCTTTGGAGCAGCCACTGGTGTCCTACCAGGCATGGGAAGGATTCTTGCCCCCAAGGTCCATCAGGCCTGGGGCATATCACCCCTCTCGCAAGCCCCTGAGGTGGCTCCAGCTTGAGGGAGAATAGGGCTTGGGCATCTCCTGGGAGGCGTGACCAGCCTGTGGGAGGAGGAGGCGGGTCTTGCTCACATGCTCAGGGAGTAGCCGATCGCCAGCGCTGGGGTCAGGAAGGAATTTTCCCCCGGGGCAGATTGGCACTGGTCCCCGGGGGTTTTTTGCCTTCCTCTGCAGCATTGAGCATGACCACTTGTGAGGGCTCCTCCCGTCCCTTTTGGCTAGGTTACTGCCTGCTGCTCATGCACCACGAAGATGGCCTCTCGTGCCCTGCAGCTGGGGGGAGCAAGGCTTTTTTTCCCCCACAGTGGGCTAGCAAGTGTCCCCGGGGGGTTTTTGCCTGCCTCTGCAGCACTGAGCACAGCCCCTTGCCAGGGCTCCTTTGGGCCACTTGGGCTAGGTGCCTGCTGCTCGTGCTCCACGAAGATGGCCCTCGTGCCCCGCATCCGGGGGGAGGAAGCTTTCTAGACTCCCAGGGCGGGCCCCCAGGGTGGCCCCCGCGGGTTGCTTCTTGTCCTCCGTAGCATTGAGCACAGCCCCTTGCCAGGGCTCCTCTGGGCCCTTTCGGCTCGCTTCTTGCCCACTGCTCTTGCACCTCCAAGGCACCGCTCGTGCCCTGGCTCTCTCGGGCTCTCTTGCCCGTTGCAAGTTTGGAGCGGGAGCGAGCTCTGCTCCTCCCTTGGCTCCATTTCCCCAGGGCTTCTTGCTTGTGCAAAACAGCCTGGGCTGGGAAGGGCTGCAGGCTTGCTGCACCGTCCGGAGCTGCCGCTTTGCAGCTCTCCCTGCCTGCAGCACAAGCGCAGGGCCCGCATCAGAGCGCTTTTCATGCATCACCGGCCAAGAAGCACAGCGGCGCAGCAAGTTTTGGAAGGCAAGAAGTGTGCTTGTCATCGACCTGTGTCCTATTTTGGAAAATACCCCACGGTACCACACACCTCTTCTTCTTCTTCTTCTTTTATGTGTGGTTGCTCCTGATCCTCATTCTTCAAGTTCTCACTCTTGAGGAAGCAGGGACTGCTTGCCCTGCATCCCTGCTGCTACTTTCTGCGGCTCTATGCCTTTCCTTTGCCAGACTGCAAGGGATGTTTCTTCAAGCTAAACTCAAGAATGCATCAGCCTGCTCCTGGCTACACATGTGCATTGTGTTCACGCTTGTGAGCATCGGCTCTGAAACAGATTCAGAAAACTAAACTAAACTAAACTAAACTAAACTAAACTAAACTGAAAAAAAAATTCAAAACAAAATAAATTAATATCAAATAAAATAACTTAAAATCACTTAAAATAAAATGAAATGAAATAAAATAAAATCCAGTTTCCACTTGTAACCTTTGTGATTTGTGTCTTTGAAAATGCTTTTGGAGCTGAAAAACCCCTGGCATTTCAGGCAAATAACA
Organism: Calonectris borealis; assembly: GCF_964195595.1. Classification (NCBI taxonomy): domain Eukaryota; kingdom Metazoa; phylum Chordata; class Aves; order Procellariiformes; family Procellariidae; genus Calonectris; species Calonectris borealis. The sequence continues at coordinate 111,611,841 of NC_134313.1, read as the reverse complement.
GTCTCATGGTTATTTGACTCATCGTGAGCGCAGGGAACAGAACAGAATAGGAAATAGAATGGGATGGAATGGGATGGGATGGAATGGAATGGAATGGAATGGAATGGAAGAGTTGAGTTGGAAGGGACCTACAATGACCATCTAGTCCAACTGCCTGACCACTGCAGGGCTGACCAAAAGTTCAAGCATGGCATCAAGGGCGTTGCCCAAATGCCTCTTAGACACTGACAGGCATGGGGCATCAACCACCCCCTGTTCCAGGGTTTGACCGCCTTCTCGGTAAAGAAAGGTTTCCTCACGTGAGGTCCGAACCCCCCCTGACGGACGCAGCTTTGAGCCATTCCCACGCGACCTGGCACTGGGTACCAGGGAGAAGAGATCAGCACCTCCCTCTCCACTTGCCCTCCTCAGGAAGCTGCAGAGAGCAGTGAGGTCGCCCCGCAGCCTCCTGCTCTCCAAACTAGTCAAACCCAGCGTCCTCAGCCGCTCCTCAGAGGACATGCCTTCCAGCCCCTTCCCCGCCTTTGTGGCACTCCTCTGCACGCATGCAAGTCCCTTAACATCCTTCTTAAATGGTGGGGCCCAACTTACGGGATTGCATTCCCGAACTGTGATCCCCGCCACTATGGGAATGCAATCAGTACAGCTAGAGGGAATTAGTGCGGGACGTGCTATTGCCACGTGCATTTGCCTTGTAGGACCCTTTGCAAAGAAGAAAGCATGGTCTTAAAATGCACTGGCTACCAGTTCGTTTTCAAGCGGAACTCAAAACATAGGTTTTAGCTTCTAAATTCCACGTAGTTTGAAAGCCTTGCTACTTAAAGACTGTCTTTTTCCTAAAAGCCCCCTGGACGGGGGGCCCTCCTGCCAAGGGAATCCGTCTCTAGCCTCCCTCTGCCCGCTCATCCATCAAATCCACCTTTCGACACATGCAAGGGCCCGGCTCGTCCCACCGAGCTTGCATCAAAAGGTTGAGGTTCTTTAACCGAATAGACATAGCCTGGCAGCTTTCTGCACTCATTGCACCAGTTTTGCAAACGAATTACCACGTGTGTGCTAGAAGATGGTTTCTCATAGTTTCGTTTATTAATTAAAAAAAGCAAACCTTTGTATCTGAATGACGTCACCAGTAATTTCATCACACCGACATGCTCAGGTAATCTCAGGGGGGTGTATAAAAAGCAAAATCTTCAGTCCTCCTTCGCAGCTACCTTCCAGGTGCGCAGGGACTCTTCGAGAGAGGCAGCTGCCTTTTAGTGTCGGACGGCCACCCGGCCAGCCAACTCCTCACCCACATCGGCACTACCAGCAACAACCTTCCTTTTCACTAAATGCCTGCAGAGGTCATTTAAAAGCTCAGCCACCTTTATTCACACTCCTGCACAGTGAAGCATATCCCCACAGACAGCAGTACCACGAGCCGCATCGCACTGGCCCACCCGTGTTTCATCTCCTGCAGCTTTTTCAGCATCGGGGCTGATTTGGCACTTTCTCCAATGAAACCTCCAAAATGGAAGCTCACGTAACGCCAGCTGTGCTTCTTTTCTTTCCTAGGAGGCAGACACCCATTTTGAAAGCGACTAGACGCACACCACCAGCTTCGTGCTCAGAGCCCACCCACACAGTCTGTCCCTAGCTCACGCGGCCGGCGGAGGGCTGGATCTGCTGGTCGAGACTGCGTGGAGCTGCACTCCAGCAGGCTACCGATGGGTGAAAGCCTCATTAACACGCCTCTCAGGCTCCACCCTTCATGCTTTGAGGCCATCAAATGTATGAAACAGTGAAGTTCATGGACAGGTCTTTTGACTTTAGATTGCAGAAAACCATCGGTCAAGATATGTAGGCTTTCTGCCTTCTGAGGAGATACATTCCTTGTCCACATCGTCTTCTGGATTTCATGGCAGCCATGAACCAGAAAAAGCTCTATCTCAGGGTATGTTTCTATGGCCCCCATGCTCCACACCAGCTGAAGCTCTGCCAGAAGAGAGAGCCCCCTCTCTCAGTAAACCACGCGTGTGAAGAACTGCAGGTAACACAACGGCAGCTGGAGCACCATGAGTTTCTGCTCCAGTTTGGGAACATCGGAGTAGGCCAACGTTCCTGGAGGCATGAGTAGATGACAGGGTGACTAGGAGCCACGACTGGCATAGAGGCAAATGCATTCTTGTGTGTCAGGCAAGCTATTTCCATCGGAAAGGCAAGCATTGTGCAAAGCCCTGGTGAGAACTCAGCGGCACCACTAGGGACATTTCTCATTCCTCGCGTTCAAGAAAGACAAATTCCATCTGGGATCAAGGCAAACAAAGACTAAGCAGCCGATGAGGGGCATGGAGGGCCTACAGAAGAAGACGCCCAGCAGGAGGAAGACAAAGGCTGCGAGGACTGCCATCGCTTTCAAGAAAGATATCAAGGATGAAGGCCAAAGGAGGAGAAGAGCTACTCAAGTGCCAGGAGAAAGATGGTCAAGAACACAAAACCATTCAGGACTTCTTTCCAAGAAGACGACCTCCCCATAAGCAGGAGAGTAGTAAATGTCCCTCCCTGGTGCATTGGTAAGGAATGGTGAGGCAATCCTGCATGCTCTCTACGTCTCTGCAAAGTTCACGCAGAGGGAACCACAAGCCTTTCTTTCACCTCTGGCATCCCCACATCCAAAGGAATGTATACGGTATAAATGCCCTTCTTTACAGAGTCCGAACGTACAGATGAATTTTGGCACCGATGTCCAAAATGACAAGAACATCACCTTCCTTCCTCTTTCAGGCCTCAAAAGACTAAATCCTAAAGGAAAAAGAGACTTTCCAGAGTTTAGGTAAGATCTGAACCTCTTCCCACCGAGTGAGGGAGGCAAGTAACTCTCAGAAAGGTTGAAGTCCCAAATGAGCTGCCCAAGTTTTACCCCAGGGCTGCAGGGCGTTTGCTATCCCGTATAAACTCGGGCAATGGGTGTCTTTAACAGAGGAGCTGCGCAGCTTGGTTTCAGTGGGACAAGGGGATGTGACGGCGATAGCAGCAGTGGGCTATTTTCCCAGTTTGGGAGAGTCGTCGTTTGCCTGGCTGTGCTTTGGGCACGGCTCCAAATGTTCTAGGCCCGAAAATGACCAAGCTTTCCAGCCCACCAGTGCAGCCTCCGCTCCCTTGTTTGTCAAAGCCCGTCTTCTTTCCGTGGCACTCTGCTGGCACCGTCCATCCCACCATCCCATCCCAACGCTTTGCCTTTCCTCCAGGCTGCAACTACTGAAATCATCGCCCCTCACACTGCCTGGCTTTGTGTCCAGCCACATCAAGTCCCTGGTCCTCCTCGCTGCGTGGCCTCGTGGACGCCAGGTCTGGTGCAGAGAGGGGACGGCTAATAGGGGTGGTCTCTGGGCTGCAGGCTTGGTTTCTGCCATGGCCTGAGAGAAGAGGAACAGCACTGGGTTTGTCCTTGGGAGCTGAGGGGCTGAGGACACGTCAGGGACGGCCAGCAGCTGTGCCCAGTGCACGGCCACCAAGGGCAGGGACAGCCCCCTGGGCCGCCTGGGCACAGGGACTGCCTCGGGGCCAGCACCCCAAAGGCCTTCCTCCGAAGGATGCTGGGCGGAGGGGCGGTGGGGGGGGCTGCGGCGGGCGGGGCTGCGCATGGGGGGCCCCGTCACCCCCGTGTCACAGTGCCACCGCCCGGCAACGCAGCAGTCACAGTGCCCCGGGTCAGGATAAAAGGGAGCATCCTCCCGTGTCCTGCTGCCAGAGATGGCCTGGGGGCAGCCCGAAGACATCCGAGAAGAAGTCCTTGCGGAGGCGGTGGAATTACTTGGAGGGGTCTGAGGGAAGAAGACCGAAGGCTGGACGAGGGGCAATGCAGCTGTCACAGTGCCCTGGGCCAGGATAAAAGGGAGCATCCTCCCGTGTCCTGCTGCCAGAGATGGCCTGGGGGCAGCCCGAAGACATGCGAGAGGAAATCCTTGAGGAGGCGGTGGAATTACTTGGAGGGGTCTGAGGGAAGAAGACCGAAGGCTGGACGAGGCTGCTGGAGGTTCTGCGCTGCAAGGCCAGCTCCCGGCAGGGCCACCTTCAAAGCTCACCGCAGGTTCGGATAGCCTTTTCAGCAGGGTAGCCACGGCAAGACCAAGGGAATGCCTTCCTGAGGAGCACTGCAGAGCTCACCATCCTCATCCCCTGCGCAGCCAGGGGCAGCAGCCGTAAGACATGGGATGCAGAGATGTGTCCAGGGGTCCCAGTGCTTTGGAGCAGCCACTGGTGTCCTACCAGGCATGGGAAGGATTCTTGCCCCCAAGGTCCATCAAGGCCTGGGGCATATCACCCCTCTCGCAAGCCCCTGAGGTGGCTCCAGCTTGAGGGAGAATAGGGCTTGGGCATCTCCTGGGAGGCGTGACCAGCCTGTGGGAGGAGGAGGCGGGTCTTGCTCACATGCTCAGGGAGTAGCCGATCGCCAGCGCTGGGGTCAGGAAGGAATTTTCCCCCGGGGCAGATTGGCACTGGTCCCCGGGGGTTTTTTGCCTTCCTCTGCAGCATTGAGCATGACCACTTGTGAGGGCTCCTCCCGTCCCTTTTGGCTAGGTTACTGCCTGCTGCTCATGCACCACGAAGATGGCCTCTCGTGCCCTGCAGCTGGGGGGAGCAAGGCTTTTTTTCCCCCACGGTGGGCTAGCAAGTGTCCCCGGGGGGTTTTTGCCTGCCTCTGCAGCACTGAGCACAGCCCCTTGCCAGGGCTCCTTTGGGCCACTTGGGCTAGGTGCCTGCTGCTCGTGCTCCACGAAGATGGCCCTCGTGCCCCGCATCCGGGGGGAGGAAGCTTTCTAGACTCCCAGGGCGGGCCCCCAGGGTGGCCCCCGCGGGTTGCTTCTTGTCCTCCGTAGCATTGAGCACAGCCCCTTGCCAGGGCTCCTCTGGGCCCTTTCGGCTCGCTTCTTGCCCACTGCTCTTGCACCTCCAAGGCACCGCTCGTGCCCTGGCTCTCTCGGGCTCTCTTGCCCGTTGCAAGTTTGGAGCGGGAGCGAGCTCTGCTCCTCCCTTGGCTCCATTTCCCCAGGGCTTCTTGCTTGTGCAAAACAGCCTGGGCTGGGAAGGGCTGCAGGCTTGCTGCACCGTCCGGAGCTGCCGCTTTGCAGCTCTCCCTGCCTGCAGCACAAGCGCAGGGCCCGCATCAGAGCGCTTTTCATGCATCACCGGCCAAGAAGCACAGCGGCGCAGCAAGTTTTGGAAGGCAAGAAGTGTGCTTGTCATCGACCTGTGTCCTATTTTGGAAAATACCCCACGGTACCACACACCTCTTCTTCTTCTTCTTCTTTTATGTGTGGTTGCTCCTGATCCTCATTCTTCAAGTTCTCACTCTTGAGGAAGCAGGGACTGCTTGCCCTGCATCCCTGCTGCTACTTTCTGCGGCTCTATGCCTTTCCTTTGCCAGACTGCAAGGGATGTTTCTTCAAGCTAAACTCAAGAATGCATCAGCCTGCTCCTGGCTACACATGTGCATTGTGTTCACGCTTGTGAGCATCGGCTCTGAAACAGATTCAGAAAACTAAACTAAACTAAACTAAACTAAACTGAAAAAAAAATTCAAAACAAAATAAATTAATATCAAATAAAATAACTTAAAATCACTTAAAATAAAATAAAATGAAATAAAATAAAATAAAATCCAGTTTCACTTGTAACCTTTGTGATTTGTGTCTTTGAAAATGCTTTTGGAGCTGAAAAACCCCTGGCATTTCAGGCAAATAACAGTCTCATGGTTATTTGACTCATCGTGAGCGCAGGGAACAGAACAGAATAGGAAATAGAATGGGATGGAATGGGATGGAATGGAATGGAATGGAATGGAATGGAAGAGTTGAGATGGAAGGGACCTACAATGACCATCTAATCCAACTGCCTGACCACTGCAAGGCTGACCAAAAGTTCAAGCATGGCATCAAGGGCGTTGTCCAAATGCCTCTTAGACACTGACAGGCATGGGGCATCAACCACCCCCTGTTCCAGGGTTTGACCGCCTTCTCGGTAAAGAAAGGTTTCCTCACGTCAGGTCCGAACCCCCCTGACGGACGCAGCTTTGAGCCATTCCCACGCGTCCTGGCACTGGGTACCAGGGAGAAGAGATCAGCACCTCCCTCTCCACTTGCCCTCCTCAGGAAGCTGCAGAGAGCAGTGAGGTCGCCCCGCAGCCTCCTGCTCTCCAAACTAGTCAAACCCAGCGTCCTCAGCCGCTCCTCAGAGGACATGCCTTCCAGCCCCTTCCCCGCCTTTGTGGCACTCCTCTGCACGCATGCAAGTCCCTTAACATCCTTTTTAAATGGTGGGATTCAGTACTGCAGACAATACTTGAGGCCACAGCAACACTAAATACAGCAGGATAATCACCTCTTTTGACCTGCTGTTTTTGCTGTGTTTAAGGCACCCCAGGATGCGGTGCGCCCTCTTGGCTGCCAGGGCACACTTCTGACTCCTGTTGACCCGCCTGTCAACTAGCACCCTCAGACTCCTTTCTGCACGGCTGCTCTCCAGCCAATTTAGACTTGTATACGGCATTACTCCATCCCAGGTGCAGAATCCGGCATTGGTCTTGTTCAATTTCATGCCATTGATGATTGCCCAGTCCTCCAATCTATCCAGATCCCACTGCAAGGCCTCTTTTTCCCTCAAAAATCAAAATGACCTCCCAGTTTAATATCATCAGAAAAGTTACTAACCGTGGATTCAAATCCTGCCTCCAATTCATTGACAAAAAGATTGACCTGAACTGGCCCTAGAATTGAACCCTGAGGAACAGCACTGGTAACTGGTCACCAGTCAGATGTAGCCCTGTTCACTACAATCCTTTGAGCCCTGCCCTTCAGCCAGTTCTTCACCCTTTGCATCATGTACCTGCTCATCTCACAGTTGGAGAAGTTGTCCATAAGGATATTCTGAGGGACAGTAAGTCACCTTTCATTCAAATTTGGTCCTTACATACAGATATATGCAGAAATTATTCCTTCTCCCCTCTCTATTCTGCTTGCTCATGTCATAGTCTTTTCTCCACATTTATTACTTCTCATCCTCAGTCTGAAACCAATTGGCTGGGGTACAACTAATTAACCACTGTGGATCCTCTAAATAATAACAGCCATAGAAAAGTTAATAATGATAATAATAAGGTATTGTTGTGGGACAAAATATCTTCATCATTTCCAATTACAGTTGTAACATTTTCTTGGGACCACTAGGAGTCCTGGAGGCTTCAGCATAACCTATGTTCTTGCCACGCTTCTGTGTGCTCAAAGGCTGGTGAATAAATAAAAACGGTCGCTTGCACCAGAGACCAGTTGCAAAATCATTTGGGAGTTCAGAAGCCTTTCTAGTGAAAAACCCATGTAATACACTAAAGGCAGTATTTCTAATTAGTCAAAAGCAGTATTTCTAATTAGTCAAACCATGATGTCAGAGCTGCAGTAAAGCCATCTCATTTGGTGGTAAGACCAGACGCAACAGAACAGCATATGTAGCCCTTGGGGGTACCAGGCAGTAACCCATTTTATCAGGAAAAGCAGAAGGTGACATCACTTTGAGAAACAAAGGCCTTAATTTAGAAGTTACATAATTCTACACATTCTCAAAAGAGAAAAAAATGGTAGAAAAAGACAGCAGTAAAATAAAAATTGTCGTCTTCCATGGATTTAACTCATATATTTCACAGATTCATTATAAAACATTCAAATCATACGTATCTAAGAGATAATAACTGCTGGATTTTTTAAAAAAGCTCTTAATACTCCAGGTCTATAAGAAAATTCTTTCAATTCAATCCCTTTGGGACTAATGGAGCTAATTCGACTTTGTCCTAAAATTTTCTGGCTGGTTTAATTCAATACATTCATCATTCTGTTGCATATAAAAGTCTCTGAAAGTCTTTATCAATAAATGGCTTTCCTAGGTGTACAGCCTAACTATTTAGGATAACTAAACATTAACAAAAGTTAGCCAAATCTTTCCCCATGCATACTGTTGTGTAGATATTTTAAAACCTGTATAGGTCTAGAACTGGTTCCAAAAGCTGAATATGCTGGATTTGGGTTGCTTTTTACACCAACTTTGTAATTTTTCTGGTTTCAAGAGAATGTACATGTGCTTTGTTTTGTACATGTAACTCGATTAATACACTGTAGTTCTGCAAGTCGAGCAATGCATCTGTGCTGAATAAATTATTCTAGGATGAATGAAGAAACATGTCTTATGTCCCTTTTATCAGGAAACTTTTGAAGTAAGCTGTCATCCTATCATTTAATGAATGAACAAATTCCTTGACATTTAACATCATCTTGATCATAGTGTTTGCACAATGGAGGATTAGATGACACAACAAGGATTTATATAGCTCATCATCTAAATAGCTAGATTGGATGCATCTGAGAATAACTTACTTTCCCATTCTTATTTGTCATTACAGTTTCATTTGTTATTGTATGACAACCTGTTCTCACGTACAGCTCAGTGCAAGCACAGTGTCCTCATCTTCCTTTTGCTTTATGTTACATTTTACATGTTTATTTGAGCTCTCTACAATTTCAGCCAATTGTGAAAAAGCTCTTCTTGATCTTGGTCATATTTACTTGGGCACTGGTGATCTTTCCTCTGAGAATCTAGAGTTTATTTCCTTATTTGTAGAGCAAAGGATCAGCTGTTTCCAATTTCACTTTTACACTGGCAGGGATCATATCTTCATTCATGGTCTGACAGATGAAGCGTATCTAATATTTTTCCCAAGTGGCAATGGTGAAATAACAGCAGAGACCTTGCAAGGGCCAGATCAGGCAATGACTTGACATAGACGTGACATGATATTTTTTTCTCGATAAGACAAGACCCAGGGTGAGGTAATCTCATCTATTTCAAGCAACTTCTTTGAGATGCCAGATGGAAACATGGTCATGAGAGATACTGATCCTAATAATGCTGTTTCAGAAATAATAAACACCATCGAGGTGACTGACACTATTCCTTTGCGCTTTATGTTAAAACACTTTTAGTTCATTCTGTCCAGCCACAGTTTCTGCAAGGCAGAAGAGCATCGCTTTATCTTAATATTGCTTTTAAAATAAGAACTGGGAACTACATGTTTCTTCTGAATGTAGAAAGTGTCAATATAAATTAATTTTATGGTTCTATCTGAGTTTCTGTGGAGAGGCTCAGTGCTTGCAGCTGTAATTTTAGCCTGGGAAATAGGATGCCTGGGAAATAGGACGCCTGTGTGGATGTGGCATTTGCCTACCTGTTCATCTTTTCTCCCTCACTCCCTCAATGGACTTTTGCCATTGGTTGATTTCTGGCCAATCTGACAGCAGGGCAGGTCCTCCCGCCCCGGTACTGCATCCTCACTAGCTTTGGGAAAAATCAAAGGCTGGGTAGAGGAGAGACCCACTGTCGTGGTTTAACCTGGCAGGCAGCCAAATACCACGCAGCCGCTCACTCACTCCCCGCACCCCCCCCAGCAAGACGGGGAGAGAATCGGAAGGGTAAGAGCGAGAAAAACTCGTGGGTTGAGATAAAGACAGTTTAATAGAACAGAAGAGGGAAAATAATAATAATGATAAAATATACAAAATGAGTGATGCACAATGCAATTGCTCACCATCCGCGCTGACCGATAACCAAGTAGCGATCGGTACTTCCTGGATCACGCCTACCCTTCATATACTGAGCATGACGTCACATGGTATGGAATACCCCATTGGCCAGCTGGGCTGGCTGTCCTGATTATGTTTCCTCCCATCTTGTGTACCTAGCTCAGTCAGTAGGCACGGGAGCTGTCCTTGGACTAGGAAGGCACTTAGCAACAACTGAAAACATCAGTGTGTTATCAACGTTCTCCTCGTACTAAATCCAAAACACAGCACTAGGAAGAAATTTAACCCTATCACAGCCGAAACCAGGACAGTATCCACCCCTTATTCCATACCATTTACGTTATGCTTAGGTCTCACATTTTTCGATACATTTCAATTAATCACCACTATCCTTCTTTATATATATACATATATATATATATATGCACACACAGATATCATTCCCTTAGTCTATGGACTATCCCTTTAAAATGTCTGTTGAGTTCATTTAGTCCACGATTTTGGGCTCCATATGTCGTAACAGTCTTTCAGGGCTGGAGAGATGGTGTGTGGTGTTGGGCTGTTGCATCCTGAAGCCAGTTCTCATTTCGGTACTGCTGCACTCGTCCAGCTCGAACCCTATCCCAGCCAAAACCAGGACACCCCCAGATTAGAACTCCGTTGATGGGCAGACTGCATCACAAGCATGATGCTACCTCTGCCAGATGGCACACTTCAGCTATACCCCCTGCAATGGCACAGGCTGGGGATACTGGTTGGGAGCAACCCCAGCAGGCAGCGAGCTATACAAGAGTCCACAGCATGTCCTAGCAGCAAAGGTGGCCAGCAGCACCCTGGGCTCTCCTAACGGGAACATGGTTAAGGGAAATTATTTTCCCCCTTTACTCAGAACTTTTTAGACCACATCTAGGTACTGTCTCCAGTTTTGGACCCCTCAGTACAAGAAAGACATCAGTGCACTGCAGCAAGAGTGGCCCCCAAGATAGTCAGGGCTGGAGCACTTACCCCGTGAGGAGAGGTTGAGGGACCAGGGTAGGTTCAGCTGGGGGAAAAGTCAGCTTCAGGTGGGCCTGACAGCAATCTCCCTGTGCCTGTGGGGGGGTGGGGGTGAGTGGGACCATCAAGAAGATGGGGTCAAGCTCTTCAAAGTGATGCAGAGCAAGAGGACAAGGGCCAGCAGATGTAAGTTGAAAGAAAAGAGGTTCAGAGCGGCTATAAGGGAAAGACTTTTTCATCTGGGGATAACCAGACAGTGGAGCAGGTTGCCCAGAGAGGTTGTACAGTCTCCATCCCTGTTGGTTTTCAAGACCCAGCAGGAAGAAGCTCTGCACAAACTGGTCTGATGGCATAGTTAACTCTGCTTTGAGCAGGAAGCTGGACTAGAGACCTCCTGGGGTCCCTTCCAACCTGGGTTTTCCTACGACCTAGTCAGTCAGCAGTGGTTGAGAACACTGATGATACCAGCTAGTAGAGGGGACAGATCATTAAAAGCAGCTTATAATGAAAATCTAACATTATTATGATGCTGGTGGAGGCACACAAATGCAGGACGCAAATGCAGAGGAAACCAGACTTCCTTAGTTTTGATATCCTCCCAAAACTGCCTTTATCTTATATTCCCATGGGCAAATTTACCTTAATCTCTTTCAGAGTTTTAAATATGGGGGTATGTTGACAGTAAAGCTTGTAACTTAGGAAGAAAACGAGCTAACTCCCCATTTCTACTTTTATGCAAAGAGTGACATAAAACCAGCAATAACCTGACATTTTATTTGATAAAATTTTTTCTTAAATATTTCAAAGAAACTTGACTTGCAGTGGTATACAATCTGAAATTAGTTCCCTGGCAGTCCCTCACAGTATCAGTTTCACTTGGGAAAAACTAATTAAATGTGATTTCTCTTTGATGCAGGAAATAAATGTATTATAACCGCTCACCCTACAGGCAGCCCAAGTGCTTAATTATACACAGTGTATGCATGGCACGACCAGAATCCATCAGCTTTTCCATGGGTGAGCAGTAGCAAGCAGGCCTGCCACCAAACAGAGACCAAAGAGGAACTGGTGATCAAGAACTCTTGGGTGCATACTTCATTTTTAATGATGTTTAGGCACGGATTATTCCCCTAAATATGTAGGAGGGACAAAGTTAAGAATATGGTCACCAGAGGCAGTTTCTATACTCAGCGTAGATGGATTTTGTGGCACTTTCTCCACGGAGCAGAGAAAGTAACTTGGCCAACATTGTAACTCCCTAACAGAAAACTTGAGTTGGGTTCCTTAGATGGGCTGATACGAATGTGGGCCATAGTTTCCAGGCAAAGTCAATAGGGCTGCTTTTCTTTATGTTTCATTTGAAACATGACACACAGCAAACAGCATGCAATTCAATTTATCTGCTTTAGAAGGGCAAAGGGCTGAGTCAACTCCACTGGATTGCTTCCTCGCTGCTCCTGCTTAGGATATTGCCTGATAAGCTGATCTTTGCTTACTGTGATTCAGCTTTAGACAAATCCTGAAATTACCTCTTGTAATAAAAATATATGCATCTGCCACTGAATGTTACTGATCTGTAAGACAAATTTGAAAATCTCAGAGTCACTTCAGGTGCAAGCATAAATAGCAAATAATGATTTTTTTTTTTCTAATTTTTTTTTGTAAATTTCTTATTTGTAAATCCTTGATATGGCTTTTGCTAATGATGCATCTACCCTTTTTACTACCCACTTGATGTGTGAGTAAACACAGCACTGACTGAAGCAATAAATTACTCCTAATCCCTTATTAAGAAACCAGCTAGGCCAATACAAAATGGGTCCAACTACTTCTTCATTCACAGCCAATTTTTAACTCTTTTCACACCATAATAATCAGATTTAGACAATGTCCATTTCCAGCCAGACTGCCAAAGCCCTGCTTAGCAGATTATACCTTTCTTCAATCCAGGAAGCTGGCACAGGTTTTTTGGGCAATCTGTGACATGCAAATGCCTGAACAAATTCCTTTTACAAAAGGGCAGAGACAACAACTGAAACGTACGCACCTCAGCTCATTAACACAGACAAGGAGGAAATGCCAACATGTTTAGATTCGAGGATTTGGTTCTGTTAATAACCAGCCCAGAGTTCCTAGAAGAAACTAAGAATTGCTGTCAGTAGCTTTCAAATCCTGTGTCTTGTGGAGACAGTGATTAAGAAAAAAAATTCCCTATTCCATTTAAAACTGCAGAGAGGAGAGGGGAGGGAAAGAGTACAATCCTTCTCCCTTCAGGAGAAAGCCAGGTGAGGGGGACCAAGTCCAGACTTTTTGCAAGCTACAATAAATTCCAGCCAGCAAAGCGCAGGGTCATATTTTGCTCATCACCTTCATTGCTTCATTTGTTATCCTATGTGTTACCTCAACCTACCTGCTCATTACCTCTCTCCTCCCCAGTATATTACTGGCACACACTGGCTTGCCACTTGCACTTCCTTTTGCCCCTTTGCTCCATCTTGCTATGCCAGTCCAGCTCACTGCCCGTGACACCGCATCCCATTTGCAGCCCCTGCCATTGCTGCCCTGATTGCTGCCATCTCACTTTCTGCCATCTCTTACCATATCTCCTGTTTCAATTCTGCCTGCCCTTGCTGGGCTCATCCCACCACCACAACCACCTTCTCCCTTTCTGTCCTCTATTCCTGTTTATCCTTTCCTTGTTGCCTCTTGCTGCCACATCACCTCACTTGTTGCTTACCTTACTGCCTCATCAGTCCCTGCCTTGCCCTACTTCTCCTAGTCTGGTACTTGCCCTCACTCAATTCCCTTCACTGCCTCTCCCTCACCCCCATCCCATCTCATTTTATTGCTTCATTTGCTGTATTCCCGTCCCATTGTCACCTTCCCTAAGTGGTCCCACAGCTTTGTCTTTCCTTTTGTCACTCACCCTCAACACCTCTCTGCTTGCCTCTGCTTTTCCTTCTCCTAGCTGCTCTCTTTCCCACCATTTATGTGCCTTGCTACTTTCATTCACTGTCTGTTCTGGCCAGCCCCATTTGCTGCCTGCCTCCTCCTCCTTTTCTCCCAGCAGCCGTCTTTGCTCTCTACCCACAATATCTTTGTTTACTGCTCCACTTACTGCTTGCTCTTCCTCCCCAAAAGCCCAGGACCTTTCTCAGATCTCCTTGCCATGCCATGGTCTGCCATTACTTATTGCCCAGTTTGCCATCCTGCCTGCTCCTGCTGCTTCGTTTCTCTCCTCCCGTCAGGAGCTGCCCTGTTTGCAGACTGATCTTCCAACTTCTCCCTCTTTCCCATCTGCTGCCTGTGCTTGTTCACTTGCTGCCTGTCACTATCCACCCTCATCATGTAACTTCTCCACTTACTGCTTCCTTCTGCCACTCTGTGTCCCCTGCACTTCCCACCTCTCCTCACTGACTCATTCCCATGCCACTAGCATGTATTGCTGCCCATTGCCACCTTTTCTCACACAGCACAAGCCCCTTCTTTTGCTGTTTGCCTTCACCACCTCCCTTAGCCACCTGCTCTCAATGCCTCTCTCGCCAGCTTGTTCTTGCCACTGCTTGCTTCCTATGCGTGTAAAAATGCCCTTGCTATGACTTCTCAAGGCTGTGTTTCTGGATTGCACTCTCAAACTTTTCTTGCTGTCCATCACCATTTTTCTACACTGCTCCCTCCTGCTCTCATCACCTCATTTCAATACCTGACTTACTGACAAATCTTACCTTTCATGCAGGACCACGTTTGTCAACTGTCTTTACCAGCCTGTTTCCTGCCTCCTGCTGTTGCCAGCCCCCTGCCTCCACTTTGCACCTCATTTGCACCCTATGCTCAGCGTGTCTTTTGAAGCTTCTGTCTGCTGCCTAACTTCATCCTCAGCTTGTTGCTCCATTTGCTGCCTGCTTTCTCTGCGTTGCCCAGAAGCTGCATTTGCTGCCCATTTTCTTTTCTTCCCCTTTCTTTCCCACTTGTTGCCCTGCTTGTCCCCCTCCTCTTGCCAGCCTGTTAGACTTGCACCTCTCCCATTGCCGCATAGCCCGCAGCCTGCTCCTGCCACATCACCAGCTTTTTCTGCCTGTGATTGCTAACTCATTTGCTGGCAAGCCTCCTCATCCTCCTTACTGGCTGCTCTCTAAACTTTCCTTGCCTGTAGGCTTACAGGTCTAATGCAGCTACCGTTTGCCACTTCCCATAGCTGCCTCTCCTCCCTGACTCCTTAGCTGCCCACCTTCGATGCCTTTCCAGGCAGCAGTATTCAACTCCCTGGTGGGTTGACCCCAGCCAGCACCAAAACTCCCATACACTCCGCTTGCTTATTCCCCCCTCCCAGTGAGACAGGGGAGAGAACAGGAAGAGCAAAAGCTAGAAAACTTGAGATAAGGACCGTTTAATGCAGTTAATAAGTGAAGCTAATATGTGAAGACAGTCTAATAAGCAAGGGAAAGAGGGGGAAAAAAACCAAACAATGCAAAAGCAATCACTTACCACCTCCCACAAGCAGATCGATGCCCAGCCGATCTCCAAGCAATGGCTACCTTGGAAGACACTCCTCCCTCCTTCCCCCCAGGTTTTACTGCTGAGCATGACGTTGTATGGTATGGGATATCTCTTTATCCAGTCCTGGCTGGATAAAGCTGTTCTGGCTGTGTCCCCTATTAGGGGGGCAGGAGGAGGCAGAGTAGGAAACAGATAGAACCTTGGCACGGTGCAAACACTGCTCAGCAAGAGCCAAAACACTGGTGTGTTATCAACACTGGTTTAGTCACAAATCCAAAACATAGTACCGTATGGTACCATGGAGAAAGTTAACATTATCCCAGCCAGACCCAGTACAATTTCCTGCCAAAACAGCTGTCCTTTAGTGGCCCGTGCTTGTCCTCACTCCTACTTTTAATCACCATGCGCTCCTCTTGCTCCCTTTCAGCACGGTTGTATCTATTTGCCTTTTTATATGCCACTTGCCCTCATACCCTCCTTACCTACATAACTACTCATCTTCTTCTGTCACAGTTCTGTTCTTATTGATTGCATAATGTTTCTGCTACCTGATCCTGCCTCATTTTCTGCCTTATTTTCTACCCTGCAAGCACAGCAGTGGGGGTGGTTGCTGCCTGCCCACTCCAGCTTGCTCATCATTAGCCCTGCCACCCGTCATGTCTACTTCTCTCTGGCAGTGTATTTTCTGCCTCCTGCTGCCTGCTCCCAGTCCAAAAGGACTTTCCATTGCATCTTCTGGAAACCTGTCCTTTCACTCTCCTTCAGATCATCTGTGTATTTATTATCCTCCCCACCTCCTGCAGCTGAGCCAGCATTGCTGTCCCGTTAGCCAGCTTTTCCTTAGGGCTCCTTTGTCACCTCTATTGCACCCTCCCGCATCACCTTATTTTCTCCCCAACTTCTCTCTGACTTGCTTCACAGCCCTGTCTTTACCAGGTAGTCCTGCCTTGGTCATCACTCCAGCCTGCACTTACCACCTCTCCCCACAGCCACATTTACAGCCTGCTCTCTTGCCTTATTTATTATTAACTGTGCTGCTGGTCAGAGCCATTTCTCTTCACTGTTGTACCTGTTTCCACCTATTCCAGGTGCCAAAATGACCACTTCTCCTTCTGCACTGTTGTTTTTTTACCCTTTCGTCCCAATCTCTCCATCCCCTTCTTTCACCTCCTCTTGAAGCTTCGTTTCCTCCCCCTCCCCTTGCTGTCCCTAGAACCTGCCTCAGCTGCAGTCTCCCTTTGATTTCTCCTGATGCACCATCACATATCTGATTTGCAGCCCCAGCCTATCTTTTCACAGCTCCGCTTCCTCCGAGTGCTCCCTTAGCACCCCATCACCCAAACACCGCCAAGCCTCTCCACGTTACTGCTTGCTGTACTGCTGTTGCTGCTCTTCCCTCCCCTCGCAGACCTGTTAGCCAGCCAGCCCCATGCTGTTGCTCCCTTTCCCATGTAGCTGCTTTGTCTAGAGCTCCCCTCCATCTTACTCCTGTTCGGTGACTCCTCCTCTCCAGTTTCCAGCTGTTTTTCTCTGTTGCTTTTTTCTATTACTAGTTCTTCTGCCAGCCATAGCTGCATCTTCTCTGCAGCCTACTGCCACCCCATTTATGACCTGCTTTTGCTATCTCCCTTCCTTTAATGATCTCTCTACTGTACTTACCACTGCCCCTCAATCCTCCCATCCCATCAACTACCTGCCGTCACTGTCTCTCCTTGTAGCTGGGTTTACTTGCTGCTCAGAATATTTCTCCTCAACAGCTCCTTGGCATTTCCTCACCCCGGCCATCACTTGGTTCCCTCCTCATCTGCCACTTTGCCTCCTGCTCTGCCTTTCTCCTCTGGTAGTCCAGCTCTTGAAGTGTCCATCACTGCTTGCTTCATCTGCCTCTCCTAGCTCCATCGTACCCTGCCTGCTCTTGTAACCTTCTCTCACAGGCTCTTTTCTTCCTTTTAGCCTTACAGCCTCACCAGCACTCCTCACAGCCCAGCTCACCTCCTGTTCAAATCACCTTACTTGTCTATACTACCTGCGGCATGCCGGCACCTCCCAGGCTGTAGGGTCTCTCACAGTCCCTTATCAACACTACATTAGCCTCTTGTCTCTATAAGCTCTCCGGCTGCCTAACCTTCTGGCCTGCTCAGGACATCAGCTGCCTGGTTTTCATCCATCCATCCATCCATCCATCCATCCATCCATCCATCCATCCATCCATCCATCCATCCATCCATCCATCCATCCTTGCCAAACAACTCACTCCCTACCTGCAGTGTCTCCCCTCCCACCCAACTTTTCATCTCCTTTCACCACCTGCCTGTGATGACTGCTGATTTTCTCAGCTGCTGCATTTACTGCTCTCCCATGACATCCTCCCCGCCCCATTCTTCACTGTCCCCTTTGCCACTGTCCCCCTACCCAATGCCTGTCCTTTCCCACACAGTTAGCTGCCATTTACCACCCACCCCTCAACTGCAGCTCTCCACTGCTGCCCCATTTACTACCAGTGGTTCTCTCATCTTCCCCATTCACTGCTTCTTCTCACTGGTGGGAAGGAATCTTTTCTGTATTTATTAATCTCCAGGTTTTGATTCTTCCTTCGCTCTTCTATTCTTCACCACCTTGTTTCCCACCTTTTCTCACTGCTTTTCTTTTTAACACCATGCTGTGCTTGTCCCCATCACTCTTTTCCCCTTTCCCTCTTCCCCTTTCTATTGCTCCATTTATCATCTGGTATCACACCTGCTTGTGGCTCCACATACCTGCTCATAACCTTGGCCTGTTGCAAGGTGATTCAGCCCATTAGCCTTGCTGCCAGGGTTGCTGGCACTTCACACTTCACCTTCTCACTCCACTTGCTAGTCCCTCCTCAACATACTCACCATCTCCTGCACCTCCTTCATCCTCCTGCTCCTCCCTCCTCACCATCAGTGCTGCCCTGCTCCGTGCCATTGTCCCTTCACTACGCTTATTCCATACCTCCAAAGGGAAATTGCCAAGCCACAATCTGCTCACTCCCGGCTGTGTCACCGTCCCCTCCCTCACTGCCCAAGGTCATTGCGACCCGGTACTGCTCCCTTCCCAGCCCCTGGGCACTGCTCTTTCTGTCTGTGGCAGCACCCCTATCCTGCTGACCATCGTAGGCCTACATGCGTAAAGTACAATTTCCCAAAGTACCTATATGATTTATTTTCCCAAATTCCTCATTTTGGAAAAAGGATCTTTGGCTCTCAGCAGCTTAGATTTATTGCAAGTCGATAAAAAATTAACTACAAAATGCCCCGTGACTGGATTTTCAAAGCTATTCAAGCATGCACACAAGGCCTCAGGGGCCTAGCTCAATTTTCAACCACATGTGGGCCACTTAAGTTGGCTTCTTGAAATTTCTCTAGGCTGGTCTTGTTAAAGCCTAAATAGATGTGAAAATTTGGCCACAGATTCCCTTTGAGGCTGATGGAAGAAGGGGAGAATATTCTGGGTTTCTAAACAACTTACATGCTTTTGAAAATGTACGGCTGGCTTCTTAACCCTAAAATAACTAATTATTGGACTAAAGAGCTGATTATAGTAGAGCGCCTTTCAGGAGAAACATGTGGTATAAAGGCTAAGCATTATTAGTGGAGGTGTGAATTTTCTTAAAGCATTCAGATCATTGCTGTCTCCCACACACACTGCTGAAATGGGCTAAGCTCAAAAGTAATGTTGTACAAAAGATATCCAGGGGGTAGATTATAGAGTGTTACATTTAAAACCTATGGTACCCAGAAGGATCTGTTATTTATTAACGTGTCTACAGGAAAAAGAAAAAAAAAATTAGACGCCAAGCCAGAGTGAATGAGAATTGTTTGAATGAGCTACACATCTAAAATGTAACATTGCAAGGTATTCCTATGCAAAGGAAAAAAGTCTTTGTATTAAATATGCCTATTCGTAGCATTTTACCTACAAAAGCTTAATATCTGTTTTTCCATGTGATGTATTCCTCCAGGGGAGAAAAAGAGGGACTAACCAAATTGTAAAGAGCCAAGCTTTAAGCAACACCTTATTTTGGCTGTAAGAATAAACAGAGGGAAGCTGAGGACAGGCCAGTGGATTATCAATTAAACATATACCACCTTTTTGGTGACAATCTTAGGACTGGGTAAGGCTTTTCCTGAGAAATGATCCAGGTTCACAACACGTCCTTTAGATTGAAAGGCTCAGAGAAACATTAAGGAGACAAAGTCTGCAGAGCTACAAAAATTCCCTGCTGAATAGTATCAAACTATAGCTGCTTTATTAATGGTCTTCTCAATGTCCTCAACTATAAAAGAACACTGATATTAAAAAATAAAAAGGTTTAGACTCTTTCTCAGCCATACGGTGCGTAACAACAGTGAGGTAATCTTACACAGGTATGAATAGACCCAAATAATTCTCATTTGGCTGTATTTATTAAAGTTTATCTGGTGCGTTTAGCTTAGATTTCTCTATAGCAAATAGTATAATTTGAGGATGACTGATTTGGGACTCTACTTAATAGGCAGAGCTGGATTGCCTTTTGGATGTTCTGCCACGTTCTCCAAAAGGTGGTACTTGTACTTCAACTTCTCACCTTTATTGGCAATATTCACATAAGGAAGACATAATAATAGAAGGTAAAAGAATCTGAGAGGGCAAACTCCTACAGTAAGCAATGATCCAAAAGCAATTGCAGCTCTTCCTCCAGCTAGTTCTACTTAGGGATTGCCATTTCCTCTCTCTCTCCTGGCTGTTAAGCTATTACAGAAATATAATGATGTTCAAATGAGGAGGAAAAGTGTGAAAAAGGAGAAAAAAATGTGGACACAAACCTGTATTAGCAGAATCTTGCTTTGACTGTTAACACACCACTCGTAGCTCTGTCAAAATCCAATGCAGTGGTCTTGTCTCTTCATGGTACCTGAAATAGCCCCAAATTAATTAATTGTCTCTCTCACTCTGTATGAGTGAAAGAATTGAGCATACTTTTTTACCAAGCCTGATTTAGTGGTTTTGCAGCTTATTTTTCATCTTAGTACTACCTTTATCAGAAACTTTGCATCTAAATAAACCTCCACAGTTTTAACCTAAAATGGAAAATGCTGGTGCTCTTTATATTGACTGTTTCTCCAAATGTAAATATGTGGTAATTGACATAAATAGAAATAATTTACAGAAGCAGCTGTAAATGAGATGTTACTTTGCAAACACTGTTTGTATATAGCTTTTGCATACAGCCTAATAATAAGCAGGGCTCCAGAAGTGTGCACAGAACTGAAAACGGATCAACCGTGCCATAAAAATAATAGGTCATTGCCCCAGGTGGCTAATCCTTGGAAGGATCATGAGGGTGCAACAAGCAATCAGAATTACTGAGCCACTAAATTATTGTGCAGTTTCAAAACCTCAACATACATTAGTATAGTTTATGTGGTGTTTAAAAGGCATTCTATACACTTAGAGTGCACAGGCATGGTCTCCTCAGCAAAGAGCATGCAATTCTGAAAACCAAAATGCTCTCAGGCCAGTTGAGAAGGATGTTTTTTATTTCTGAGCTTTTCCTCTCAATAGAAATTTTGTGCTGAGTTTACCTTCTATGTAATATTAGCGCCATCTTGAATTTTTCCATTAAATCTTTATCAGCAGAAACAATTTTAAGAAATACCACAACTTCTGTATTAAAAATAAGCAAATCTCTGTTTCTCCTTTCTGCTATTAAGTTCTTATGACTTGTACTTAATACATTATTTTGTTTTATGAAATAAGGATAAAAACAACCTAATGCTTATGCCATCTGGCATAAACAATAAACTGTAGTTAGAAAGGTCATAGAGATTTTGGGGCTTGAGGACAAAACATTCAGAATATCAAATGTGTAAAAAATTAGAAGCATCTATGTAACGCAAAATTCTTTCAACCTGTATACCAAGATCTGAGATTTTATCAACTACAAAAAGTACACACTACTCCTCTACACCACCACTATACTGCTGGATTTAATCCAGCTATGGTAGCTCAAGGTATTTTTCTCTGTTAAAGTAACAGCAGAGACAGTACTCGGGACAAAAACCTGAAAAATTTCTCTTACATATGTAAATGTAAGAAAACTTTTTGTGCACATTTCACCTTCGTATATGTAATAACATATTATTAATGATCATATCTATTAATATAGTGAACAGATTACTTCAACCATTCAGACATTGTGTAAAATACATCAGTACCTTTCAAAGATAGGAAGTACCCTAACATCAGTATAGTAATCCTGAAACAAGCCATTTCAGAGAGTGGTGAACCAGACCTGAAACCTTACTAAATATAATTTAGTAATAGTACATATTTATTTAATAGGCATAACATTTTATGTCTATGTATTCACGTGAAATATAATTTGAACTCTGCTTGTCTTTAGAATCACCTGCCCTCCAATGTAAGAAAGACATTTCTTTCATTGAACTTTTTAAAATTCTTTAATGTCCTTTAGGAAAAGATAAATCCCCAAGTCTGCTTTCACCCCATGCCATGCACTACAAAGTGGGCACTTATTATTGATCAAATTCAACCATATGAAAGAGATCTAAGTCTTAAATCCCATTTAACATCAGTTTTGAAGGCTCTGATTCCCTTGGAACAGGATCACTTGTGCTGATCCCCTCCTGTGCAGACCTTGCTTTATGGGGTTGAGAGAAAGCCAAACGTCAGTTGATGAAAGTCAGTGATGCTGGTGGAATTATATCTGTTTATATCAGTTGAAAAGCTGCATCTCGGGATTCTGACTTTTTACAGTAGAAAGTTGATCCTTAAAATACTGCAGGTCTGTATTAGAAAGAATATTTTAAGAAGCTGTTTGGCTCTTAATGGGTTTTGCATTTGCTATTTCAGTATTCTCTAGTTTAAATATGGGTTCCTGGAAAGAACATAATATTTCTTATATGAACAATTGTTCCAATAATTGGAACTACCAGTAATTCTGTGCTTTCAGGAAACAGCAATGATCTGCCTCGAGCCAGTTTCCCATTTCACGACATCTCCATCATTGCACTTCCTCCGGCTCCCTTTTTGTGACCCACAGCCTTGGCTGCATAGAGTAGAATCTGTCAGAGCTTGCCAAAAAATGAGTGTACTTTCTATTAACAATGTAAGATGAAACAACATATTTATTGTTTTGCTTGACACTTTCAGAGAAAGACTTTGCTTTGAACTAGACAAGATTCTCCCTTTTTCCTCACTTATTTTTCCTATTGGGGAAAAATGGGGGAGAAGTGAGAACTCACATTTTTGCCTTTTACAAAAACAATCTTTGATGGGGTTTACCTTTCCTTTCCTTCCAATAAAAGCAAAATAAATATTTTTACGCAGATGGAAAAATTCTGTGAAAAGCTGTGTTAGTTATGAAAATCTCAATCTTGACCAAAATTTTGAAATATTTTAAGAAAGTTTGCTCAGTTGATATCAAACTTGATGAATTCCATTGATTTGTCTATGGAGACAGCCTCTGTTGTGCCTACTTCCTCTTTCAATTTGAAACATAAAAATGTTTCTGTTTTTTCTTGTAATTCAGTTTGCTATTTTTGTACATTTGACATACATTTTAATATGTTCTCACTCTTCTCTCTGACTATCCAGGAATGAGACTGATTCTAAACCAATTGTTGAAGTTTAAATATTTTTAATTACAGAATAATGTAAGTGGAAGATTTGAGAGGAGAGTGTTATAACTCCTTCCTGCTGCCTTGGTTTGTAAATGGTCATTTTTAAAGTAGGTTATTAATATTTTGTGCCTTTTTCTACTAAACGAATTTCTCAACTATTTTAAATGTTTTGAAGCTAGAATTGTAAATGCAGTGACAGGAATTGCCATAGTTTTATTTTCTTTCTAAAAGAAGGTCCAAATCCTTTGGGTTTCCTAATTAAGAAGAGGTGTTAGAATGGTAAATTTGTCATTAACAGCAAATACAGTACATTAAGGCCAAGCCTTCAATATTTCACCTGTCTTAACACAAGAGAAGTTTGATGATATGTGTTGTAGATAAGTCAGCTATCCAATAATACTGTTTAAAACCTGGGAATCCAATTATAGTCTTTGCTGACTGTAATTAGTGACACTTTTTGGTGTTTTTTAGCCAGGGCTTTAAAAAGCCCAGAAGAGAATCTATTGTCTTTTCTCTTTTTTTGTCTTTCCTTTTAAAAGATTGTAAGATAGTCAAAGGCAACATCCAGTTCATACATGGCCAGAGAGCAAACTGAAGAGGAAAAGTGTGCTGCTTCTGACCTTCCTTTCCCACTGTTGTAAGAAGAGGAAGAGCAAGTCAGACTGTGCAGCAGTTTTTGCAACACCATTCCTTGTTACCGCAACCGGACTTACCAGCAGATGCTAGTACGCATCACACCTCCTGAGGGATGGCCATAGGCTCAGTTTGGTAGCAGAGCTTCAGGCAAAGTAATCATCAGCAGGGCAGGGCACTAACTCAAGATGTTAAACACCTTGTGGTCACTTTTGTTAAGCACCCAGAACGAGTGTGGGTTGGATTTAAAGTCCTCCTGTGTCTTGCGGTGGACCTGCATCGCACTCCTCTTACACAGGCACTGGGGACTGCCCTGTGCTTAACAAACTCAACTCCAAACTGGATGTCTTGTACCACTCTCCTGACCACAGTAGCACAGAAACTTGAATAAGCAGTTCCTCTACTGGTTTCAGTTTCTGTGCGGCCTTCACTGCACAACTCTTCAGCGGAGGCTGCGCTTGTTGTGCGTGCAAGCCCACAACGCAGCACAGCAATGCTCCTGCAAGCTCTGGGGAAGAAGCTCCTTCGCAAGGGCTGCATCAGTGCGCTCTGCACAGGACCGGCCTGAGGGTTTACATTTATGCTGCCATTTATACACAAATGCAAATATTTTAGTTTGTAGAGATGTATGAAAAATGACATGGGGGTTTGTGCTTCATTCTCTACTGATACAGGCAGTAGTCAGGAGAACTGGAGATAATATGCAAAGAAGAGTTGTATGGAATACAATCTTGTGTCACCTATTAACAGGTCATTTTGCTCAGTGTTTTCAGCTGAGATTGCGAACATCAACTAAATTTTGAAATGAAGGACATTGTTAGGATAATCTAGTCTGATCTTCTGTCGAGTCACAGACTCTGGCCCGGTAATTCCTATGCCAAGCCCACAACATTTCTTTGCACTAAGGTATACTTGTTTAATATTCCAAGTAGTGCCTCTATAGCTACAGAAAATGACCCAGCAAGAAGAACAGGAAGCTAAACAACATTTACTTTGCCATTTTTCTGTCTCTTATCATCATTGTATCTCACCTTTTTTGAAACTACTGATAGATTATGTTCTCAAAAATGCACTTAAAATAGAGAATTACTATTTATAAAATGGGCAATAGAGTTAGAGGATAGATTAAGCGATTTTTCTGAAGGTCACAGTATTCATGAATAAACCACAAAATGAGCCAATGTTTTCCGCAATCTGTCTTGACACACAATGTTATTTCTTGGAATAAATACAAGGCAGATTTTTTTTTCTGTGCTTTAAGATCAAGCAGAATTCATATAATTCAAAATAGCTCAAAACAGTAACAATAGCCACTCAACATAGTCAAAGCCCTTTTATGAGTCACGATGACAAAACAAGTATCTTTGTGAGCAGCATGGGCAGACTCCATTCATCATAGATAACAGGTTATCTGAATCTTCCACCCTTACGATACTGGCTGGCTCATTTTTAGTAGCAGACCGCACATTAATCTTCATTCCTTCAGGCACTGTATATTTTAATAACTCTTAAAGGGAAATCTAACAATAAGAGTCCAAGGTACACATACATCTATATCCATATACAACAATTGATTAGAAATTAGAATCTTCATTCTGACAATTGAACAAATTTTTTCAATTTTCAGTTGGGGCTTCTTGCATGATTTCTGGATAACCATCCTTTCATGAATTGCAAACTTTGTTGTGAGATAGGGATTGTAAAAAAAAAAATATATATATACAATAGCTAAAAACAATTTCATCTTTACAGTGGTGAAACACTGCATAACATAATTGCAGTAATAGAAGAATAATGTCATAAAAATTACAATTATGCAAGAAAGTAAATATGATCTACTGTGGGGTCAGGGCTTTTAAAATTCACCTATTCCAAACATGCATTTTTCTTTGAACAAAACACAGTGTGTTGCAATGGCAAACAGAATCAGTGATGTTTTTTATCCATTTTGAAAGCTGTAGCTGTAGGTTTGAAAACAAACCAACTGATCAGGCACTGTCACTTCCATAGGCTTTTCAAAGGCCTTCCTGCTTCTAAAATTTTAGCAAACTTCCTGAAAGTTTTATTAAACCTTAAGTATTTTCAGTCTCCATTTGAGACTGCCTCCTCTAATGTAATTGCATCTTTTGATATAAATGGCAGTTTCACATTTTAAAATATGATTTTATTCACTCCGTATTGTGAGGTGATATGACACAATAGGTATAGAAATCCTAAAAGACAGATTTAATAGATCTAGGATCTCTTATCACATCCCTTTTCAGTTCTTATTTGACAAATGGCTTTCAGATGAGCTCTCCTGAGGGGATAAGCCAGAATCTTTTTATCAGTTCCATTGCCCTTTTCATAAAGGTTCTTTTAGCTAATTTTCTTTACCAGGTGCCTTTTTTCCTCTCAACAGTTTATTAAGCCTTCGCTTTACATTAATAAGCATTCTGTATCACTTCAGATTTCAGGTAGTCTGAAGAGTTTCCATTTTCTCCTTTTTTTTAGTTTTAAGAGACGTCATTATTTCGAAATATTTTTTTAACTTATTAGGAACATCAAGCAACATTTTTCAAATTATCTCGTTGGCCATATTACATAAGGCACAATTAGTGGCATCCACTACATCATATTCTGTATCATCAATATATTTTTAGTGACTATTTTCATCTTTTTAATGAGGGAAACGCATCATGTGTTTTCTCACACAGTCCCCAGGGCATCTCAGGGAAGGCCATGAAGTGTTACTGTTGATGTTAACTTCATGCACCTTTCAGGGATTTATTTTACCACAGTTTCTGCTTCTATGTAATGCACTGTTTCTCACATATCTGCTTATCACATTTGGTTTAGGAATCCCTATTAATGCTTTTTCTCCTGCTTTGTATGTTTATTGGGTGCAGGTGCCCAGGTGCTGCCAGGGGCATCTGCAGGGGTCTCTGTGAGGAGAGACCGGGGCTGCCTCGTGCTGGACACAGCCTGTTCCAGAAGCCCCACAGCTGAGCCTGGGAGAGAGGAGGGAGGAGGAAAGGTGTTGTTTTAATGCCTGTCTTTGTATTTCTCAATACCCAAATCTATTTGAAATGGCAATAAAATTAAATTTCCCCAAGTCAAGTCTCTTTTGCCCATCATAGTAATTGGTATGTGAGCCCCCTGCCTTTACCTCAATCCACGAGCCTTTTTTTTCCCCTACCCCACTGAAGAGGGTGAGCAAGTGAGCAGCTGGGTGGGCATTTGGCGCTTAGCCAAGGCTACTGCACCACAACATGCTATTGAATATTCCTCCCCACAGACTGTGACTGTCGCTTTGTCAGAGGCGGCGGCAGCAGACCTGGGAGAGATGGTTAAAGGTAGCTCTAATGCACAGCATGTGTTTGGGAAATTGCTTTCCACGTGATGCAAGGTTTATTCCCAACACAGAAGGTCATGGAGCCCCTGGGCCACAAGTCTGTTCTTCTGCTGTCATGAAGCCCTATGGGATATCTGTTTTTCTAGAAAGACTGGTTTTAACAACCACAAAACAGTCCCTTCGCCCTCCCCTTTCTCAGCCTTCCATAGGATGCAGGCTTGGCAGCTTATGCTCTATATTTAGCATCTGGCTCTAGGGAGATAGCTAAGACCCCATCCACCCCCACCACAGACATATTTGCTATGTACAGTAAAAGATCATTAATAAAACACTGCCCATTCCCCTTTGAAGACAGCAATTTCTTACCCTGCAGATACATATATATCTCTGCTTTCCAAGAAAAAAAACTCTCTCTCTCTCAACACACATACATACTTACTTTCATTGGTATGTAGAGAGAGAGAAAGATATAAAAAGGTTGGTCATTTCTGCTTCTTCTTAAGAAAGCCAGTTGCCTCCAGTTTTCAGCTCAGTTAAAAAAAAAAAGAGAGAGAGATCTGATTGTGTTTAGCAGTAAAGTTTGGAAGCAAATTTGTAAATTTATTAATTAAACAGAGTTGGTGTGGCTGAAGGAAGTAGGTTGGGATAGTCTGAGAAAACGTGAACAGCATCCTTTCAAAAGTTTACATAAATATTACAAAATTGGAGGCATCACTCTGTTTATCCCTGAAGGGAAAAAGAAAAAATTCATACCTCCATCCAAACTGAGTTCTTCGCTCTTTCTACAGAATTTTATTCCATTACTTTTGACTGTATATACAAAACACAGGAACTAATTAAAATAAATTGAACTATTTGAGCAAGAACCAAGAAACAAACACTCAAAGGGGTACCTGAACTGTCTATTAAAGAACTATTCATAATATAACTGTCCTCACAGGTTCTTCCATCTACTGTATGTCCTTTTAAAAAAAACAAACCAAACAAAACAAGAAGAAAAAAAAAAATTGTTTCTTACCACATAACCAAGGAATCCCCAGCTTTTTTCCCATTTCCTGGTAAATACATATGTAATGACTTTTAATATTACTCTATTAAAATATGTAGCTTATATTTTAACTAAGACAAGGGAAATTATTCCCGTTGCCCTCTTACCCCAACAAATTACAGGCACTGCATAATTCTACATTTAAACATAATTTTTTAGACTAACTTCCTTCATCATTCACTGCCTATCTATAATTTTAAACAAACCTCGAAAAAAAAATTGTCAACAGGCCTGAGCTTTTAAGTGTTCTTTTTCCAACTCTGGCTGCTCTTAATATGAATGATCTAATATATCTATAATATATTAATTGTTTACCACCATTTAGATTATGCATGCAGTCCAAAAATTACATTGCTTCACAAGAATTTTAATTTGCGATTTCTTTTTTTTTTTTTGTAAATGAAAGTCTTCCAAGACTTCAAAGAACAAAGGATATGCAGATTTCTTTCATTCTGACTTATTCAAGAGAATATGAAACATTCTTTTCCAAGGGGCATCAGAGAACTTCAGCATGACGATTGTTGTGTTCCCAGTTAAAGAGAGCTCATTAAATCATGGCTCAGAGACCAGATAATGGGAGAGTGTAAATGACTGAACTTCACAGATTTAGTCTGCCCTGTATGGAAATTCAACTCTCCACTCCTTGCAGTTTTTCTCCCCACAATAAAAAGTAGATTCATTATTAATCTGAAGGAGCTTCTGGGGCAGTTTCTTTACCAGTTTTGGTACCTTGATCAAGAATTTAGATAAAATATACTGAGGGACCTTATGACCAAAACAGTATTCTCAGGGCTATTTGTATCCTATCAAAGAATTGCAATTTTAAGATGTATTTCAGCAAAGAAGGCTGCTCTTTTCAAGAAAGGCACTTAAGCTACTAGTTCCACTGAGATTAAATTTTACTTTTTCATTAATAAATGCTGGTTTATATCAGGCTCACAAACAATGATCTTGACTTCAGATGAATTACCCACGTGAGCAACCTTGCACCAGTCTGAGTAACTGGGTCAAAATCTGGCTTCACATTTCCGAGCACTCCTGGATTATGAATTTCAAGTACATGTAAGGAGTTAAAATCTAATCCAGGAAAAGCATTCAGGTGCATAAGTGCTCTGTTCAGCTGCATCTTTGTGCTGGTTTTAGCTGGGATAGAGTGAATTTTCTTCATAGAAGCTAGTATGGGGCTATGTTTTAGATTTGTGCTGGAAACAGTGTTGATAATACAGGTTTTTAGTTATAGTTTTAGTTACTGCTGAGCAGTGCTTACACAGAGTCGAGGCCTTTTCTGCTTCTCACCCCACTCCACCAGGGAGTGGGCTGGGGGTGCATGAGAAGCTGGGAGGGGACACAGCTGGGACAGCTGACCCCAACTGACCAAAGGGATATTCCATACCATATGACGTCATGCTCAGCATATAAAGCTGGGGGAAGAAGAAGGAAGGGGGGGGGGATGTTCGGAGTGATGGCGTTTGTCTTCCCAAATAACCATTATGTGTGATGGAGCCCTGCTTTCCTGGAGATGGCTGAACAGCTGCCTGCCGATGGGAAGTAGTGAATGAATTCCTTGGTTTGCTTTGCCTACATGCGCGGCTTTTGCTTTACTTATTAAACTGTCTTTATCTCAACCCATGAGTTTTCTCCCCCATCCCACTGTGAGGGGATTGAGTGAGTGGTTGTGTGGTGGTTAGTTGCCCTCTGGGGTTAAACCATGACAATCATCTTTGCCAAATTAGGGTCATACCTTCTGGTCTTGAAAAGCACTAAATATCCTTTTGTAGGTTCTGATTATTAAATATTAGGCATTCCTAAAGACATGTTTGAAATGCCAGCTATGCTGGGAGACAATTACATTGTCATTCCTAGCAGTGGGCTGTGCAAGGTAATGTGATGGGACTGAGGGAAGGGCTAGCCTTGTTTTGCACGTAGCTTTAGCCTCACAGATAGTTGATCAGGTACTTATCCAGATACTACATCCCACTACCTTTTTTTTTTTTAATTTTGAAAAGTATTATTTCCCTCAGTAATAATGCACAGATAGAACTTACTTAGTACAAATCACTTATTTCAGAACAGCCTCAAGCTAGCACTCCATTCAGCAACACTACAAACATGAGATATGAAGCAAGTAAACCCTATGCCTACATTTTCTTATCAGTAGGTTACAGTAATGGTAGAAGGCGATTAATACTGTATGAAAAAAAGCACAATCATTTAACCTACCCATAAATATTCCTGTCAGAGTTCTCATTTACATTCATCCCCTTCTATTCCGGCAGTGAAAAGACATCTTACAGTAAGCAGTTCCTGATCACAGCTTGCTTTCTGTCAAGCAGTTTGTAGTTAGCAAATTATTTCATAAGGCCACTCACACAATATAGAAGCCTGTGGGTCAGCAATAAATTCCAGCAGTTAATATGGCCTTAGGAAGGCATCCTTGCATGACAGAGGAGAACTTTACTTACAGGTCCCATCACGCACAACGTCAAGAATTTCAAAACGCCAAACCGTACTTGAATTTTAAAAATTTAAATAACCTACAAGAATGTGATGCACAAGTGAAAGATTCCTCTAGACAACAGAATGCAAAAGAAAGGAGGTTGAAGAGAAAGCCCAAGTCAGTGGGGAGAATTTGCAAAAGAGCTTTCTGAGCACAATTTCATAAACACAACAAAGAAACTCAGTCATTATGAGAGTTTTCAGCATATATCCAACAGCATTTGTAATTAGCCTACAGTCACACCTACTCTGACATCTCGATTCATTAGGACTTCATCAGGACTTGCTTCTGGCTTAGGGCAGATTTCAGTGGAATATGACACATACATGTGTTGTCCCTGCAATGCAGAACTCAGGTGCTGGTTTACATGTGACATCAGCTGCATAAAAATGTAGCGTTTACTAAAGAAACTGCATGAGAAGTTCTATGGATATAAAAAAAAATTAGGCAAGCACTAATACCGATTCAAGACTCCCTTATTTTGGACAAAGAAGTCAATAGCTGGATCCTCAAAACAGTCCCGGATTTTTATTTAGCGTCATCAAAATGTTGGTGTTAAGAGAGGGCAAAATAGATAGCTGATGTGGCTGCAGAAATATGTTCGGTCTGTGCCCTGAATGCTGAGACTTTTAGATTCTTACCTCCAATTCTTCTCCACAACAGAAAGCTCATTTATTTATTTCTAAGAAAACTGAGGTTCTCAGCAAGTTGATATTTTAATAATGATATTGCATGTCATCACACTCACAGTTTATATGTGAGAGTTGGCAACTCTGCAAACTGTAGAACTGCACGGAGCTGCGCTTAAGCATGTACATATTAATTGAACATTTGGACTGTAGTTTTCTCCTATTACCACAGTTTTCAAGCATCATGCTGTAGAGGAAAGGTTATAGTTCTATGCATTCACGCTTTCATTAGAATTGAGATAGGCTGTAGGTTGCACTTGATTTGCTTGAAAAACACCAGAAATATCACATTTCTGGTTGTCTTGTCAAGAATTCTGTGCTCATGTCAAAAGCAGGTCTTTTTAAGGTTACCATTTAGAGGAGTAACAACAACAGAAGTCAGAGGAACATTCAATATCCTTACATTCTTCATTTTTTTATTTTCCTAAGGAAGAAAAATGAATTCTGACTTCTCAGCATGGTAATTTTTTTTTCACAATAGTTTATTCTTGTCTATATGTAAAATTGTGTAAGTTTATATCAAACAATAAAATACATGTAAACATTTCAAGATCAAAAGGTTAAGCTGTCCCTTACTGTGGATTTATCATCACTGTTTTTATGTCTCTTGTCACAGATTTCTGAACTGACAGTTGTCAGAAGCCTTTAAACTCTCCAAATTCCTACGTTGACACTGTATTCCCCAAGCAAAAAGCTTATATCCTATTGCGGCACAAACTCTGAGGAGAAAAAATATTTACCATTTACACTAAATATGATTATTGTGAGTTACAATCTAGAATGCATTAATCCTAGTGCCTCCCGGATGGCATGGCTTTCTATCCCACACAATACTGCATCTCTCATCCCAAAGATCTGACCTTTTAAAAAGCGAGTCCCTTGTCATCATTTTCTGTAGAAAAGATGGGTTTTTATAAGGCAACTTAAGGCCTTTCTGAACCTTCACTGCCAAGTTTAACTTAAAAAAATAAATTATTTCTTACACATCTCCTCAAGGAGTTTATGATTCTCCTGGGCTTCCAATGACTGTGTCATTTAAAATGAAAAATGAGGTGAGGCCCAGCATAGCTTTTTTGCCAAGAAAAAAAGCAGACTCCAGTCTTTCAGTGCTACTGTTTGTGACAAGAATGGCACAAGGAAATCGAGGAGTAAATTTTTAAAGGACTAGATCTTGAAACAAATCAACAAGCTGGGAACTGGCTGAAGAAGTTTCTGCAACCAGATCCCTCATCTGGTTTGTTCACCCTTAACAGTAAACATTTTGTCCAGGGATGCTCAATGGAAATCCATGAGAACCAGCAGGTAGAGAAGAGAAGGAAGAGTGGCAAGTCCAATGCCAGGGGATCTAAACTACCTGGACCTCTGGGTGATGGCCAATAAGGGTGAGGAATAAAATCTGAGGAGATTAAGCCCTATTCCTCCTTTCGTTAGAGCTGCTAGTAAAATTGCGTGTGTCTCTGGATTTCCAGCAGGGCTGCCAGGTGTTCAGAGGTTGCAGACTAATAGTCAGTGCTGGTCACTTTGCACATCAGTGTCATGGTTTAACCTGGCAGGCAGCCAAATACCACGCAGCCGCTCGCTCACTCCCCTCCCCCCAGTGGTACGGGGAGAGAATGGGAAGGGTAAAAGTGAGAAAAACTCATGGGTTGAGATGAAGACAGTTTAATAGAACAGAAAAGGGAAAATAATAATAATAATGATAGAATATACAAAATGAGTGATGTACAATGCAATTGCTCACCACCTGCACTGACTGATAACCAAGTAGCGATCACTACTTCCTGGAACACGCCTACCATTCATATACTGAGCATGACGTCACGTGGTATGGAATACCCAGTTGGCCAGATGGGCGAGCTGTCCTGACTATGTTCCCTCCCATCTTGTGCACCTAGTTCGGTCGGTAGGGCATGGGAGCTGTCCTTGACTAGGAGGGTACTTAACAACAACAGAAAACATCAGTGTGTTATCAACATTCTTCTCATACTAAATCCAAAACAGAGCACTAGGAAGAAATTTAACTCTATCCCAGCTGAAACCAGGACAATCAGCATCGAGTCTGGCACTTCACACTGAAGAGGCTGTTGGGATGTTTTCTGATAGACAGACCAACACAGGCATCCTCATTAAGAATAACTGAATCACCTTAGCTAAGATATTCCCTCATACAAGGTAAATGTGGCCTTGATAGAGTTTGGCAAAGAGCTAACAAACAGGGTCTTATGTATTCATGCAGCCTCAGTTCAATCATTACAACCACATGTATGCACATATACACACAAAAACACACATGGGTACACATGCATTCACTGTATTTTCCAAGACCTCACCTCTTGATGGGTCACTAAGATATAATTTATTGTTTCCTAGCAGATATTTAAAACCCACTGAAGAGGAAAAGAAACCCTAAGAAATCAGAATGAAAAACTCTTGTTACAGATTTTACTTGGTTGTGAACAAGGTTTAAGATTTAAGTGATATTTCATGCCCTGGGAGATCATTCTGGAGATGAAGCCCTCTGAATCTGTGTTGTTGAAACAGAAGCTTTTTTCCCTCCAGGAATTATGAATTGCTTTGTCTGTTCGAGTCTAATTGAGCCAAATGGTAGAGTTATGCCCCCCAAGTGAAATTATTCCCACTATACAAAGTTGAAATTAGCCACAAATTTGTTCTTTTTATGACACCCAAGCAATGACATTAGTATTTGGCAGCAGCTAATAAAAAAACCCCAAAAAACTAACCTTGCTGTTAAGATACTAACATATGTTTTTTAATCAAGTTATTTTAAAATTAAAACTAAACTGAAGGTTAAATTATTTTGCTGCTGCACTCCTTTTTATAAACATATAAAATTATAGAGGATTTAAGTACATGAAACCTAGGCACTTGGTACAGAAAATTTTTATTAACTATAAAGACAACGCCTCAGCACTAAAGTTTACACTCAATTTTTTAATTTTGGCTTTTTTTCTAATACAATTTCTTCAGTAGGCTTTTGGTTTTTGCTCATTGTACTAGTCCTGAAAGAAAGTAGGCAGCAGAATATAATGCATACTACCACATAAAGTATAAGGAAATTTAAGGGCTAGGTTGCAAATTTAAGAACCTAAAATCAAGAAATACAAATGTGCTCACTGCCTCTGCAATCCTAATGCAGCCACTGGGATCCATATGCATGTTTCCATTAGTCTTTAACTGGAAGCTTAGAGGATGGGTGCTAGAAATGATGAACAAAACACGACTGTGCCGCAAATAGGGCTGTAGCCCACAGAATTCCTGGGAGCATGTTGGCCTGGATGTTTCATGCCTACCCTTGTTTTATTTGTAATATTCATGGGTGCATTTCATTCACAGCGCTGCTGGCTGCAGCATTAAGAGGTTACCAGACTGAAAGCCAGGCCAATATTTTTTCACTTACAAGCTTCTCAAAGCCTCAGCACTATCCATTTCAGTAGCTGTTGAACAAACGTGCACTGAACACTTGTGCCAAAAATGAGTTCAATAACAGCTTGTATTTCCATCCTTTGGCTCTAAGGGCACTGCCCTATCCCTCACACCAGGGGCCTGGCAGAGGCAGGAAGGTGCCTGCAAGGGAGACCCAATTTGCCTTGCCATCCCCTAGCCAGGCTGACCTCCATTGGCTGACCTCAATATCCCAAACTTTTGGGAAGCAAGAAGTAAGTCTGGCAGAATATTTCCACTTTCTGGCTCTACTGCTGTTACAATTTCAGGATTTTTATCTGAGCTAGATGAGCTAGACACCAGATGAGAAGGTGCCACCTCAGTCCTTGAATCCAACTCCACCCAATTAATGTGGGACCATGTAATTTAATCCCCTTCAATATGTTATCAAACTTCCATTTTATAGGCGATTAGATTTCTTTCTTATCATTCTCTGCTCCTATTTTGTGAGAAGGAACTTAACTAGAGGAAACATAACAGGATATGGCAATGACAACGTCATGTGGCTAGAGGAAGCCGGCTGACACACGGCAGACTATATTGGTATGAAGGACAAAAGTAAAAGAGGAGAATGATAGAGCAGTCACGTACCATCCTCCTGAACTACCTACCAGAGACCTGCACTCTTCCTTTCTTTTGATGGCTGCTCAGTGTCCTAGGAACTTACATTTCTAATTTAACTAAGGCAAAACAAGTTGCCCAGAGAGGTTGTAGATGTCCCATCCCTGGAAACATTCAAGGTCAGGTTAGATGGGGCTCTGAGAAACCTGATCTAGTTAAAGATGTCCCTGCTTATTGCAGGGGGATTGGACTAGATGATCTAGTCCCTTCCAACCCAAACCATTCTATGATTCTATGAAAAGAAGGCAATTGAATATATTTTTGGATTTGAAGAACTTGTACATTTTTCCACAAACACAGAAAAACCGAATTGATCAATATTTAGATTACATCGAGGCCAGGCACCAACATTCACAATATAAAGGATGTAATCTTAAGTGGAAGAAAATAAAGGCTTTCACAAGAGTGCTGTAACATTGCCAACATTTATATAGGTATGTTTGTCAAACAAAATCTCCAGTGACAGACCTCACAGAATTTTATCAAAGTATATGCTAAAGCTGCTTAAAGCTTTTCATGGTTCCCCTTACTAGATTTGTAAGGACTTCCAAAGAAAAGATAGTACAATGGAGAACACCTTTCATATAAAAAATAAGTGTGAATTTTAAAAAAAAAAAATTTCTTTTTAGTAGAATTTTCCTGAAAAATGGGCCTTTCCACTTCAGCCATTTGTACACAAACATCTGTGCATAAGACTTATCTGAAGAGAAATTGCATGGAAAGGGACAAAATTGGCATGTCAAATTTTTAGTTCAATATGTAAACATTAAAATAGTTTGGTTTACTGTTTCCAGAATTGTTCCCCCATTTCATCTGGAGACAAAACAGAATGTAGCCTTATTTTATAAAGTTGTAAACTTTATAGCGGTGATAATTTTTCCCAGGACAACTCCAAATAATGATCTAGATTAGCTAAGCTAAAATTTTATGATCATCTCCTGAAATAAACCTGACTATCAAATAGCAGCAGCTTGAATTTATAAGTGCTCTTTGTTTCGTTTACTTCACAATATCAATTGACTGAGAAGAGACCTTCCTGGATTTCTAGCCCCAGCTATTTTAGGTCACTCCATCTGTTTCACAAATATCATACAGTTTTTAAAGATCCATATGCCTCCTCATCACGTAAGGCTTTTAGCAAAGTCATTTCTCTGAAATCTTGTTGGTTATTTAAGGTCAGTGTTTAAGACTAAATATAATATTGAGTGCTGCCATTAGAGATTATAGCAAGCCTATTTGCTTAATAATGCACGCTTGAAAACGGGACACACATTGCACAGAACTAGTCAAAAGAAGCAATCCAACTTGGAGAAAAAAATATTTTGCATTAGCCAATGTACATGCACCGGGAATCCTACGTGACAAAGAAGTACAAGTAAGATAAAACCAGTTAAAATGCTTGAGTTGAACGAAAAGGTGCATAAGCAAGCTCAGATTGCAACTGACTACAGACTCAAAAATGCTGTGTGGAATAATCAAGACAGCAGGAGATTTTGCTTGGCTAAAGGCACTAGAAGAAAACAGATAGAATTATACTTTTCTTTATAAAAGAGCCAAGGAACAAGCATACGCCAGGTGAAAAAGAAACCCCAGTTAAGGAATGCTTAGAGTGGCCCTAATGAGCAAATAAAGAAGTTTTCAGAAGAATAATATATGCAAATAAATAATGCTGACAGTCCCTAATATGGCAGGAATGCACTCACAAACTTGGATTCAATGGAAAGAACAACCTTACAAAAGTAGCAGAAAGGCATAGAAAAGATAATATTGTAGGGAAGTAGTCTGTACAGCAAGAAAAGAGATGGGGGTCTTTTGCAGTCTAGTGAAAAAGAAATGTACATCCATTTAAGCCAAGAAGGAAACAGCACCTTTGGCATTAGAAATTTACTTGCAGTTGATTCAATGAAAGAAATTTCTAGCTCACCCCACATTATGAAGGAAGCTAAACTATCCCCCACATGTCAACTCTCATGTTCAGAATACTTTCTTCCTACTGTCCCGGATAACGCAGCAGAGCTCAAAACATGCTACCAGTGACGTAATGCTGGCTCAGTTTATCCTCCGAGGAACGAGGCTGTTAGGTGACATGAGGGAAGTGTTGTTCTGTTGCTGCAAAAAGGAAAAGACTAGAGATGTTCTCAACAGACTGACACTACCGCCTCTGTTTATTGGGGTGGGAGATGAATAAGAGGCTGACAATGTGTAACACAAATGTTCAGGATACCATCACATGTTTCAATGATCATTAAAGTCAGAAGAAAAAACAGAAACAAATAATTACTCTGAAAATCTCAGCTTCATCTTCCCTTCCCTATGCAGTCGGCATCTAATCCATGCCATCTTGTCTCTATAACCAGCCCACTCTTCTCTTTTTATCTCCAGTTCCCTGTATCTTCACAGGAGACAGCACTCTGTCCTAGTTCTCTTATCTGGCCTTAATCATACCTGCCTCCACCACCTTCTTGTAGGCTGAGCTCACACCTCATCTGTATCTCAGTGGAATCTCTTCCTCCTTAGGGCTAAGACGTGGAAAGGTGGTGTCTTAGCCCACAATTCCCAAAGCTGCTTCCACCTCACTTCAGGCACAATTTTGGGGAAAAATCCATTTCGGTCACCAGGGCTCAAACCTGGACTTCTCTTAGTCACACAAGAGTGGATAGTTTGGGGCAGTTTGATCATAATGGCAAACACTGTCAAGTGGGCCAGGGTATAATGAGGGCAGATTATCTCTGGAGAAATCTGGTGCCCTGTTGAAAAAGTCTGTTGATCACACCCAGAAAGCCTTTTTCAGAGGCTTTTGACATGGCTAAAAGTGGGTTGTTTTTCATGGAAGCAAAGAGAACATTTGCAGGTAACTATTCACCACCTCAAGTATTAGCACTAAAACATGGGTGGGTTGAGAGAAGGAGAAAACACTGCTGGGTGTTCTTAAAAATATTTTCAGATTTATTCTTTCAATTGAGTTGAACATGGTATTTCCCCCTAATCATCATCTTATAAATAGCTGCGCCATGTTGGTCTGAAGCTTTCACAAAGAATTGCTGGATATAAGCAGCCGGAGGTGCACGCACAGCATGGAAAACTCTAACCCGAGGAGTTTACAGTCGATAAAATCCTCAAACACTAAAAGCAAGGTTATGGGAGACAAATCAGGCTGTTCTGTTAGCTAAGGCTAGGCTGTGCCACCCACAGCCACACAGATTATGCAGAGGACACCCACAACATGCTCTCTCTCAGAGTCTGACTGATGCTTTCCTGTTCTGTTATTCTCTGAAACAGAATTAAAATTCAGTCAGGCTGAAAGGAGCCTTTTACCCTGTGTATGAGGGGAAATAACAGTAACTGTGCAATTCATAAAAACCTTCTAGCGTGTATATACACATGCATGCCTTCACTGATAAATCCAAAACGGAGGTAAACATAGAGGAGGCATTAAGTTGTCTTTTCCAGGAGGGAGAGAAATCTGCGTGACAAGTTTATTGAAGCATTTTGCAGAAATCCAGGATACTGTTCAATGTACACACTAAGTTGTTATTAAAGGCCGCATTTCACCATAAACGGCAATTTTGGATGACAATGTTGTGCATTCGTCATCAAACATTACTGTTGTTTGCAAACACCAAGAGGGATCCATCTGCCGTTATTTTTTACAATGATATAAATAAGAATATTTAAGTAGGTACACATTTTATATATAAAAATGTATCAGTTTGAAGAACGTAAGCCAGAGAATCAAGATAAGATGAAATAGAAATTTAAGCCAGAAAATACAGCATTTTTAAGTGAAGTTTAAGGCAAACAGTAAATTATTTTCTGAATAAAGTCAATTCCAATAACAAATTTAACATACTTGTCACCTCCTAATAAAGACAAGGAAAATGTTCTGTGGAAATTGCTTTGAAGCAAAATATGAAAGCGCACCTGCTTTCCAAAGGAGGCTTTGCCAAGAAACAGAGCATCCAAACCCACAGCAGTTTAATTTGAATAAGCTGCCATTGTGTTACAGAGGAGTTTTAGTTCAACTATTTCAGCACCCAATCTCTTCTATAGAACAGCTTCTCCGGCCCTGAGACAGTGGAAAGAGGAGAGAGGATAAGTCATGGGAAATACCTGGGAAAGCTGGCTCCCAATGGAAGAGGACACAGATTTCAAGGTGCAACTCCACCAGAGCATTCTTGTGATATTTCAAGATCAGCATTATTTTCTTTCTTTGCTGAAGTTGGTTTTCTATGAGAAGACCTCTTCAGAATTTCCCACTCTCTCTGACACTTTCTTTTAGAAAAAAGCCATTTTCTGGTCTGGTATTTAGCTTGCTCTGTAATCATAAGGCTTGAAGCAGTTGAGCACTTCCAAAGTCATGCTGAGATCTCTTTCTTGCAATCTGTGGAAATAAAGTATTGTTCATGGATCACTTTCTTGAAAAGATCAGTCAATAGAGCATTAGCATGTACATGTTGGTAATAAAAGTTTCAGTTGACCTGGAGAAATAAGTTTCTCTGTGTTAGTCTGCTGCTGAGGAGTACCGGGTACTTAACACGTAATCAGCTTCACAAAATAGCTACTTAACTGTTGTCTGGGTGATGACTCAGCATTTCAAGTGATGTCCTGAAAGCAAGTTGGAGATAGTAGATCCTTTCATAGCTTCTATTTTTCAAGAAAGCTACTGCACAGATTCCTCAGCTTTACCCCATATTCTCTTCCATGAACAGAATACAAAATTATAATTAAGACAAAGCAAAGTCTACATGTACAAAACAGATTCACCTACTCCCAAAAGCACAACTATGCAAAGGTGAAAGTAAAAAAAAGAATACTTTCAAGTCAGTGAGGATGTAGTCTGTGATTATGTGCTTTAGGGCATGTGTTACAGCAGCAGTTCATACTTTAAAGCATGAGAGGGATTACAAATTTTCTTGCTATGGCAGCATGTTTTTGCCAATTAACTGCCTTTAGCTGTTCCAGAAGAAATGTACTGCCAAAATATTCAAAAGGTCTCTTGATTTAGCTGAAGGCCATGTTTCTTACTTCAGAGAAGACTGCAAAACCTGTAATTTAAAATACAATTAATAAAATATCAGTTTCCATACACAAAAAAGTAATGACCCCTGGTTGCATATATTATTCTATTAGGTTCTAAGCCATGTCCATTATCCAGCCTGTGTATTGTATCTTCCTCAGGTGACAGTGGTATTTAGACACCCAGGCAAGTTCTATACCTTACTGGAGAAGTATCCCATTGACTGAGTAAACAATATATTATAGTGCAGCAGTATCCATGAAGCTTGCCCCCCGCTACTATCTCTTTGCATTGTCAGAAAAGTCAGAGTATGGTTTCCCCCAGCGAAAGAGTTACAGCTAGAACACAGTTTGCTATAAAGGACTCTGCTATTCCCCCACTGATAGTACAGAGCAAGAAATACTACAGAATTAAGGCCCTGAGACAAGCTGCTCCCCTAATAGCAGAAGGATTGCTGTTACCTTCTAAGTCTAAATCTGCCTCTGTCTTTACATAAAATTCCATTTTTTCTATCCTATCTTCAGAAGCATCAACTGGCATATTCTACTTTTTATTTCTAATTTTAGATGAGAGCTGGAAGGAATAAAACTTGAGCAAGTCAACTTCTCTACAGTTTCTTAAAAAAAAAAAAAAGGTATTACAGATAGAGAAGAGAAGACTTACTGTTAACCTAATTGCATCTTGTTCATTCCTTTGCCAAAGTAACATTGTTTTTCAGAATATATTCTGAAGTACTTGGCTCAATCTGATTTTAAAAGGTTTAAAGCAATACTATAAGCTTTACTTGGGAGTTGCTCCCAAAGCCAGTAAGGCTTTTAACTGGAACTTTTCCTCAAGGTTTGATTTCTATACAGTCAAGAAAGGAATCTTTTTCTTGATAGGTGAAAGATGCTGCCTTCAAAATTCTGTTTTTCTTAGCACAAAAGTCACAATAACCACTTTGGGACAGTAGATTATGAGCCACAATCAACCTCCTTTTATCTAAGGGAAGGTAAGAATCACTTCCAAAACTTACTTTCAGTTCTAGCAATGGCAATACAGGATAGAAATATTTTTTAAAAGTCCTTTCATCCGATTTCTAGATGCACATGGAAGAATTAGACAGAGGTTAAGTGTTTTTCTTTTGAGAGCTCTTCAAAATTTGATATTCAGATTGATATTTCAAGATAATTTTATTTTACCTAGAACAGACCAATAGGTAACATACAACATCCTTGTTATGTGAGCCAGGTTGTTTTCCTGTATAGATGCACTGATATCCCAGGAACTTCTTTCCAAGATGTCAAAGGTTTCCAGTTTATTTCATCTAGTCAAAACCCTTGACTGAAATTATAATTTATTCTTTTTTGGTTCAAAGGATGCTTCCATAGTGGCACATGTTGTGCGTACAAGAACAGCCACCATAGTGCAGTAGATTGAGCAGTGATAAACAGAGGGAAGTAAAACGAAATGCCGGCACAGTCAAAATTATCATTTTACTGAAAAAGACACTTGATGACATATTCAGCCCTAATCAATAAACATGCTTAGACCACCATATTTACAGGTAACTGAACAGCATGAACATGTGGATGACTCAGAGTCTGCAGCAGGAACACAACTTTTTTTTAAAGAATGTTTGTGATCTTTAAGGAAACAAAAGAGTTACCATAAACATACTAGCTCCTAGTTCTGGAAAAATGAACTATGAACAATGAAATGGAAAAATTAATCAAAAGATATGATTTTTGTGCAAAAAACCTTCATACTAAGTCATTAAGTTTTAATTCATATATTTTTTGTAAGCCTGCAAGTGCCATTTATTCCTGAACAAAAATGTTCCATATCAGCTTTGTTTGATGTAGGGGAAAAAAAGGAGAAAATTGAACACATGCTAAAAATCTCCAAGAGCCCTTTTTCCAAAGTTAGAGTATGCATACAGCTACATTACCATGCAACCCTTCTGCCTAAAGAGTTCTGAAGTTGGCTAACGTAAGGAGAGAAAAGAAGCGTCTGTTTAACCTCCTCTTGCCCCACTACTTGTTTATTTTTTTGTACTCTGCTGTATTACCACAGTACCTCAACATGAGCTGTTTAGTGCTTTCTTTTTTTCTTCCTACAAAGTGCTCCTGCTGTATCCATTACCTGGATCATTCTGCATCCTAAATCACACTACCTTTTACTTCCAAGTCTGTTCTTCTCAACAGAGATCTTTTTCTGACGTGGAAACTATTGTCAATGGCACATCTCAGGGATCAAGGGAGATGAAGACTTGCAGTTTAAAGCTGTTCTGTTCTTGACAATATAAATTGACCATGTGAGGCCATATATTGCATTTGTTCACTCACATGTTAGCGTGCAATGTTTCTGGCAGTCAGTACAGTCATGATGTTTTTAATGTTGTTCCCAGAACTTAGCATAAAGACTGCAAACCAAAAGGCTCAAATCTTTAAAATACTTCTTTATTCTTTCCCCAATAATCTCAATGGAAAAGCATTTGTAAGCCAAAAGCTGAGCCTCCAGCTCTTTCCTTCACTTCCTGAAAGCTGTAGGTTTTGGCTGCTAGCTTTGGGATTAAAGAACTGATTAGAAGCTTTTACCACTGAAAATATTCATGCGTAGTCTCTTATCCTCTAAAATCTCCCTGCTGAGGTACTGCGTATGTTTGTCAAAATTTGTTCCTTCACTGTTCTTTGCAAGCTGCAAAGATAACTCCCAAAGCAAATCAACTTTTTTTTTTTTTTTTTGTACAAGAGAAGGTTTTCCAGTACAATTCTACTCAGGCAGGCCAAAAGTGGCTTCATTCCTGAAAGCACTCATCTAGACTCATTAACAATTATGTCCTTTCTGAGGAAAACATTTTTGGCAGCTTTCATTGCTGCAGCAATTGTATCCTGCACAAGCTACGGACAGAGTAGTCTCTGTACGTTTTTACTTTACAGCAACCACAATATGATTGAAATTGCAGTCTAGGTGTAACCCACATGCAGCCCCTTCCCTATTTGTCTCACCTCTATCCTGTTTCTTCGTTTGTTTGACCTTTTAGCTCATTACATAGTTGCACACTCATTTTTTATTCCTCATTTACTTGTATTTAACTTTCAGAGGATGACACAGAGATCCTGCAAGCCCAGCTCTGCCACAAAGCGAGGCCGACTGCTCAAACTGCACCAGATCCCACAGAAACACTTCTTTCCGCCCCCCCCCCAGCTTGAGGTCTGCCATGGTGAAGCCTGAACAAAACATGCTAGCTCCATACTGAGGCACTTCAAATGGAGCAAGTAGTAGTACAATGCTGTCTGAAGGGATCTTTTCCTTTTCATTGTAAGGAGCCTGAGAAGAAGAAACACAACAGGGAATAGGAACAGGAGAATCCTAATTACAGTAGGCGTGGAAAAGTGAGCAGAAGGTAGACAGGAGAGACTTTCAGCTGGGGATGGGACTATCTTCCTTTACAAGATGTTTGTGCAGCACTTGCCATGGAGGTGATCAATCTGAAGATCAGCAGGCGCTATTAAGTATGCAGTATACATCCCTCACTGCCAGTTCATAGGTGATGCGGTCTTGCTTCAATGCCCCTCCACAGCTTTGGCTCTTCAGATTGAGACGTTCTTTTTCTCAGCATTGACAGAGTTCAAACAGAAAAAGACAAGAAAAATAAAGCCAGAAAGGGAAAAAGGAAAATGTACAAAGATCTTAAGTGGTCCAATTAGCACCAGCTGTGGTTTATTGTGACCATTTGACTGAGGGGTGGGGAGAATATAAGACTAATCTGTTCTCTAGGTTTTTGGATAAGTTATTAGTTTAGATGATATGATTTTGATGAGCACAGTTATACAAGTGAAGGTAATCTTCAGATTGCAATGAGTATGCCAAATCAGTGCAATGGTATCTGAGTGAAGCCAGTCATTCCTAATGATGGGCTTATCTCCACTCATCTGAACTAGTATTAATACTGAACCATAAAGATAATCTCCCTATCAAAAAAGTAAAGGAAAAAAAAAAACAAGAGAAAGAGAGAAAGGCATTGGCGTGGCACGATGATAGGCCTATCTTGAAAATAAAGTTGCTTCTTAATTGGGCAGGCAAGTATAGGT
Source organism: Calonectris borealis (assembly GCF_964195595.1). Taxonomy (NCBI): domain Eukaryota; kingdom Metazoa; phylum Chordata; class Aves; order Procellariiformes; family Procellariidae; genus Calonectris; species Calonectris borealis. The sequence goes on along the minus strand of NC_134313.1, from coordinate 111,567,723 downwards.
GAAAGGTGATAGGATGTCACTGATTCCTGACAGAGAGGAGAAGCCCAAAAGACTTCAAAATATGGTAAGTTTGTTTTCTTCTGCACACTCAGTGCCTGAATAATTTCTAGCTTGTGGAGAGACGTCAGAGCAACCTCTCTGAATTCCAGAGAGGAACCATTTTTGACTTCTGACTTGTGCAAGCTTGCTGCCCTTCTTGTAATACAGTGGCTAATTTCCCTGTGAGGTATGTATTTGTTATTGACCTAGGGATCTGAAAGTTATTCTTCCACTTAGAGTTTAGTGGGCTTATTTTCTTCAGATGGTTTGTTCAATCTGATCTCCACATCCAAGGCAGGCCAATGCTACTGATGGAGCCACTACTGAGAGCATGCACACACCTACTTGTTCTGCTCTCCATTCTCTAACATTGCTTGTTCTTTTTGTTGAATAGCGTAAAAAGTCAAGAAATATTTTTCCATGTTGTACTTTTTTAGCTGAAAAATCAAAATCTTAGCTATAACAGTGAGAAATAGCTGGTCCTTATTTAAAACTGAGACTTGTTTTTCTCTACACAATGGCAAAAATCAGCCTTTAACTCCATTTTCTGCCCATGTTTTTATGAAATCTGTTGCCAGCAAACTGGCTAAGACAAGTTGCTTTTGAGATGTTGTACTACAAAGATCTGGATAATGGAAGTAAAGACATTTTCATTTTTTTCTAGGCTATCCCTGCCCTGCATAGGATTGTACCTTTCTTTTCCCCCATATTTCACATTTGTCTTTTACCTCTCAAGGTCTTCTCTTTCTAGAAGATAAACCGTCTTTCAAATACAATCCTGTGTTTGAAAGTTTTTAATCTATCTAATCTCATCTCCATTTTCTTACGTTCTGACTAAATCACAAAGCAATGAAATAATCTTATTCACAGGTCACAGCTAAATTGCTAATGTAAAATTAATCTGTTTTTTAGACTTAAGTTTTGGGAGTGTCAGGGCAGAAGCCATGGTGAAGAACAAGCTAACAGGCAAATCAAAGTTACCACAAATGCCCCAAAAAAGCATGGAAATAATTTTAATTAGTCCTTGCATAGTCCTTAACATAGTCCTTGTTAATTACTTGAACAGTACCTTCTTAAACACATGCTTCTCAGGTAACAGCTTTATACCTTCAAAATATCAACAGACATCAATGATATCAACATTTTGCCTTTTTCTACACATCACCTACACAGCTAAAGAAACCAAGAAGTATCACAAAAGGAGCCTTCAATCCAAAGCATTAAAATCCAAGCCCACAAGTAGGGGATGGTAAGAGATCCTTGCAAGTGAACCACTAAACATTTAATGTTGCTTCCCGGCTTCCTGGGGGGTTTAGAGCAGACACAGCTTTCTGAGGCCTCCAGTGGGTTGCATAAGTGAGGGATTTATATCCATGTCACCCATTTAAAAATCCTCTCAGGGCCATTGAGAGATGTTGTAGGATTAGGAGAGGTGTTTCAATATGGGGTTTATATGCAAAATGGTGAGAAAGACATAGAACAATGAATATATGCAAAATGGTGAGAAAAACATAGAACAATGAACAATGTAATAAAAACTACTGAAACAACAAACGTAAAACTTGAAAAAAGTACACTTCTTCATGACAGGGAGAAAGTAGGAGACAAGGGGAAAAAGTATAAGGAAGACTAATGCCCTTAGACACTCAATATAGAAAAGATATTGTCCTCATATACATTCTTATTTATCTTCCCCTTCCTGCAGCCTGTGTATTACTTCCTTACATACGGCAGTTTCTTTCCGTCATGGAGGCAATTCATTCCTGTCCTGTCAGGCTCACTTTTTCTTTCCTAGTGCCTCAAGACACTAGTTGCTGTCAAAGCAGTAACAAAAATAACCCAAGAGATTTTTTTCTGACAGCTCGTGAAGTGTAGAATCATCACATCAAATATATATTTGGGGTCAGAAAGCCCAACTTCTGTTATATGACCCCATCCAGCCAGAGCTTTCTCTAAACCTTTGTCAAAAACACGTTTATGATCTCCAGCCAGCCAGGAGAAACACCGTTTGTTCTCTCAAGCCCAGCTAACTTACTTTTGATTATCTCCTTATTAAAGAAATTGATTGTGCTTCATAAATGCTTCATAAAGCAGTCCTAGATGTTGTAGAATTACTGCTTGAAACATAGCACTTGGAACAACACATTTTTATTTCAATATTGGTATCCCATGCCTTACGAGTCATTGTAATGATTCCCTGTTGCCTTCTGTATTGAGCTTAAATAGGTTAGGCATTTTCAGAGCTCTTAACTAAATTCACATTGGAATTAAAAACACTTCTGCAGAAAAGCACACAATATAGCTAAGGAATACCCTTAGCTAGCCTGTACTAATCTTTCTTATACTACAATTTGTTCTCCCACCCTGTCCTGTAAACATCCTTCCCAAATCAAGTTGTTTCCATTACTTCATAAATCTTGCTTCTAATAAAAAGGGGGGGGGAATTACATCCAGCACAACAAACAACTCTGCAACCATCAAGAACTGTAGCAGCATTTCTGACCCAGAATCTTGCATTATTAAATGGGTCCACTTGTCTCTTTTCCTTTAAAAATATATTTACACCTTTGTTATTAAGGCATACTAATTCAAGGCTACTATCCTGCTAATAATTGCATGGGTGAACAGTTCCACTGACCAGTGGAGACAGCAAACCCTGATTTCCAAGATCTGGGGGAAGGACAAACAAAACAAAACAAACAAAACAAACAAAAAACCCCAACCACCACTCTTGTCTTTGTTTTCATCTACCCTGTCTCAACTTTGTATTATTTTATCCCAATTGCTTTTTCCTTGTGTAGACACTGGTTCTCCATATGTGGGGAACGTAGCACTGGATACAACAGGTATTTTTTTCCCCCCTCAAACACAAGAGAGTTTAAACCTAGTCAGCTTAAGCTATGCCAGGTTGTTAAGCCAAAAAAGTAAAGTCCACACATTACTCTGATGTGTGGATATTCATAAGTGAATATCTGCAGTGAAATCTGCTTTTGAAAACAGAACACCAGGGACTAACTCAAACCAACATAACTGGAACCAGGCTGATTTCTGGTTACCTGTTACCCAAACTACATGCATGCACTTTGTAGTTTGCAAATAAAATTCACTGCAGTTGTAAAATAAATCAATCTGAAAATAGATACATACATAAATAATACCGGTTAATATTACCAGTGAGAAATCTAGACATCTCAAAAGACTTAAAAACTCTGAGTCAAGGCCAATTCCAGCAGTTTCAATATTTGAAATTTACTCAATTTCATTCAACAAATTCTTTCTGATAGCTTTTTGCGCTGTTTGCCTCTGTATCTCTCACTATATGTATGCATGCATATGTACAGAAAAATATATTCAAACCAACATTTTTGGATATTTAACTTGTGAAACAAGCATGATTTGTGTAAGATAGGAACACAGAATAAAAAATAAATACTCCACACCCAATTAATTACCTCACTAAAACTAGTTAACAACATTTTGAGATATAAATGGACATACATTTATTTAGTTTGCTATATACTTCTCAGAATAGCAGCAAATGTGTGCCTTTTAATGGGAGCTCAGGACTCCATGTGGTCCAAAAACCTGGCATCTGCTTTTTCCAGTTGACATTTTTCAGGCCATACTGCCTGGCACATCCCTCATTTCAAGTTGCCAAGAGAGTAGTGGAAGAATGAGACACCCTGGCACCATGTATTTTCTAAAGCAATACAAAAGAACGGCCTTGGGGATTTACAAGTTGCTATTCCATCACACAATGGGTTTTTGTCACATTTTACATGTTAACTGGTTTACCTCCTTCAAATCTGCTTTATTATGTTCTAGTCACAAAGTTGAAAATGGAACAATAAATAGACTGTATGCACTTGTTTTATTGTGCCAGTATTAATGGGTGTTTTTACAATTTATGTCAGAAAGTAAAAATGTTGTCCAGCAAGCTGTTTATATACAGAGGGAAAGAATACTGCATTTTGAAAAGAGGACTGCATTAAGGAATAGAGCACTTACATGAGAATTCCTCTATTCCAGATACGTGTCAAATCTGCAAGAAAGACAATAATTGCAAACAATTTTTTTGGCACTGTGCGCCAGTTGTAGAGCTGTATTGGGTGAACCATGCAGCTACCAAATGTATTAGTGTGCTGCAGCAGTTCAGCAGCCCATGACAGAGCTGCTTACAGGGGAGAGGCCAGAGCACTCACTGCAAATGCACCACAGGCAAAGTATGACCGAAGAGTGAAAGAGAGCACAAAACTTTCACAGTTTGTTTAATGTAGAGCTAAGCCTCAAGCCTTCTCTGCCTTACACATCATCCCCTTCTTGCAAACTTTCTGTGCTGTATGTGTATCTGCTTCTGAGACAGGCAATGCGAAGATTTCAGACCGAGTTTCTTTACAGACATCACATCTGCTGACTGCACTACAGGTCTGATTCTCCTCTTGCTTTTATCTTCCCTAACCCTCAACTGCATCACGAGATATAGAGTAGTACTTCTGGGATTACAAACTGCACTCCAGATGTTGAGTTCCTTCCTTTTCCAAGGGCATCCATTTGTTGTCCTTCAGGTTCTCCACTCAGTAAATAATGTAGATGAAATTATAGAGCGACTTTTCAAAACACTATTCTAAATATCACCCAATGGTATTACTCACACAAACTCTTCTTACAGAAGTAAAACACTTCCATTCTGAAGATTAGCTTTGATTTGGGAACCCCCACTTTTTTTTTTTTTTTTTTTTTTGACATTGGAGCCACATTGACTTAAATCTGAGGCCAGTTCTGGGAAAATGAATTCAAAGAAAAATTTATTTTTATACAAATGCAGCTCATGGTTTTACATCACCACAACCAACAAGCTCATGTTTTTCTGTCAATGCTTAAGGTTTCATATTAGTCCCCTAGTCTTTGGTTACTAAAATGACCTTGCGTATTTTAAGAAACACTGAATGATTAAAAAAATTTCTATGAAAGAAATACCAACAGATTAGACAATTAGGCATTTTACGTAAAACTCAAATTTTTGCTGATGGTAGGTGTCTCATCCATTATTTCATCCAGACAGGAAAGGATGTAATAAATAGCCTTCTCAACAATCTTTAATCTCAACATCTTTAACCTTTCTTATTGTATTGGGTTTGCATAGCAAAGTTTTGGTAGCAGGGGGGCTACAGGGGTGGCTTCTGTGAGAAGCTTCCCCCATGTCCGACAGAGCCAATACCAGCCGGCTCCAAGATGGACCTGCCGCTGGCCAAGGCCAAGCCCTTCAGCGATGGTGGTAGCGCCTCTGGGATAACACGTTTAAGGGGGAAGAAAAAACCTGCACAACAGCAATTGCAGCTGGAGAGAGGAGTGAGAATATGGGAGAGAAACAACGCTGCAGACACCAAGGTCACTGGAGAAGGAGGGGGAGGAGGTACTGCAGGTGCCAGAGCAGAGATTCTCCTGCAGCCCATGGTGAAGACCATGGTGAGGCAGGCTGTCCCCCTGCAGATCATGGACGTCCATGGTGGAGCAGATACCCACCTGCAGCCCATGGAAGACCCCACACCAGAGCAGGTGGATGCGCCCGAAGGAGGCTGTTACCCCATCGGAAGCCCGCGCTGGAGCAGGCTCCTGGCAGGACCTGTGGACCCGTGGAGAGAGGAGCCCACGCTGGAGCAGGTTTGCTGGCAGGACTTGTGACCCCATGGGGGATCCACACTGGAGTGTCCTTCTGTTCCTGAAGGACTGCACCCAGTGGAAACTGCTGGAGCAGTTCATGAAGAACTGCAGCCTGTGGGAATGACTCATGTTGGAGAAGTTGGGGGAACACCACACTGGAGCAGGGGAAGAACGTGAGGAGGAAGGAACATGTGATGAACTGACCACAACCCTCATTCCCCATCCCCCTGGGCCACTCAGGAGAAGGAGGAGGTAGAGAAATCGGAAGTGAAGTTGAGCCCAGGAAGAAAGGAGGGGTGGGGGGAAGGTGTTTTAAGATTTGTTTTTATTTTCTCATTACCCTTCTCTGATTTGATTGGTAATAAATTAGATTAATTTCCCCAAGTCAAGTCTGTTTTGCCCATGACTAATTGCTGAGTGATCTCCCTGTCCTTATCTCAACTCACGAGCCTTTCGTTATATTTTCTCTCCCCCAGTCCAGCTGAGAAGGGGGGTTGAAAGAGTAGCTTGGTGGGCACCTGACATCCAGCCAAAGTCAAACCCACCACACTTATTTTTTAAAAGATCATCTTACCTGTAGTCTATTTGCCAAAATGGAGGTTTATTCAGTGATGAGGCTTCCCACATTGACATTAACATAAACTGTTCCCCTAAAGGGATTTGACTGCAGTCTGCCTATTCTGGACTTTTGGATTCAGCCAGTTAGCCCCGAAACCACAACAACTGCTCATGAGCTGGGGAAAATGAGAAGTAATTCCCACAAAACCAAAGCAATATAGAAGAAAATGGACTACCTCTTTCCTGCTATTCACAACATCCAAAACTCTCTGCATTTCCCTGCCCTAGTCTTTCTGCACATAAGAAGAAAATTTAGAATTATCAGCAAGAAAACAGTGATGGATCCCCATCTTTGAATTTAGAGGCACTGACTCATGTCTTGTAGGCCTGCCAACAACTACCTAAATTAAAGATCTTGAGTAATCAAGCAGAAGTGCTTCAAACTATTTTTACTCTTGTTTCACTGAAGCGACAACTTTACCTTTTGTTACTTACTAGTCAACATTCTTGTGTGTGTCTGTTGAAGTTTCACTTCCACTAAGTCTCTTCCAATAAAGAATGATGGGGTTCAAAACCTGATCTACTATACAATTCAACCTTCAGCCTAGGTTAAGGCTTTGGGAAAGCTCTCTTGTTACTGTGATGGGAACAGGCATTTTGCCTGTGTCAAGTAGCTTCCCTTGGCAAAGAATTAAAACTTGATACAGTGATCAAATTAAAGAAAATAGATTGTAATTTGATCACCATATTATTCCATCTTTAACTACCTTAATAACATTGTAACAAATTAGCTCAGTAACATGCTTGCTCAACCTTTTTTACTCAAAAAAAAAATCTATACATGTATATGAAATTGGTTTACTCTACCAAATCGTAACATTGGTCATGAACTCTGAAGGTGTACATAACATCATGTGGGAGTTCTGCAAGCTACTTTGCTCTGCTTCCAAAAGAATATCCAAGTCCTTACACTGGGAAATTTCTCTATAAGATTAAGGGAAAGACTGGACACATCTCCCTCTGGTACTTATTAGTGTCAGTCGCCAAAACGTTTGCTAAAGAACATATATTTTCTGCTCATCCCTCAAGAAACAGAGCTCATGAGCATAATGCTTTTAGGCAGGGAGAAAAAGACAGAGCTCTGGCCCAAGAGTCAGACATCCTCAACTGCCATCAGGTTTCGTGGTCTCATTTAACAGATTAAAAAGAAAAATAGCACTGGATGTAAAACCCCAAGCTGTTTCTTCATTGTAATGCAACACATTTTGCAGGTGCATCTGAGCAGTTTAGTAGCAGCAAGTTTCAAGTAACTCCATTAGAGTTTAGGGCCTACAATGCTTTGGGCTTGCTAGACACCTCTTTGTGAGCCATGCGGTCTGTGCTCTGCACCACGGAGCTCTAGGTGTAGGGCAGCTGCAGTCAGCAAGCACATAAAGGACAGTCATCCTAGGGGATATAGCTTCTATGCATTGCTTTTCTTAAGGAAATAGGTGGCCAAGCAGTAGGATTGCTGTTGGTGCCACATGGTTTATGGCTCTGATGTAAATTCAATTATGTGTACAGGCATGGTGGGTTGAAACCAGTATAACTGGGGCTCAGATCCATTTATAAATGTGTTATTAATAGGACAGCCTGGTATTGCATTCAGTTTGAAACAGCTTATTCTCGATAACAGAATCAAGTCTACTTACAGAATAAAATTGGATAGACACAACTAAACAGCATTATCAATACAAAACTTTGAAAGACCTTTATCCCACTGGGTTGTTTTCTTACATAAAAGTTTTTCAGTTACCACAGTCTGTATTTTAGGAGTTTATTTCCAGGAAAGCAAGATGTTTGTCTTTATTGTCAATAGGCAAAACAGTTTGGGCTGAGCACCAAAACTTTTTGCTGTTGATTTTGTATTTCTAATCCGGGATTTTTTAAAAAGATGTTATCCATATTAAATGCTAGCATAGTTCCCTAACAGTCAGGCTGTGGGAATAGGAATAATGGAGCTATTAACGTTTAACAAAATGGCCATCCAGCTCTGTTTTGATGGAACAGGGACTACATCTGACTTCTGAGTAAGCACTTCAACCCTATTTCTTACTGTAAGTGCAATAAAATGTGATTATTTTAAATGTCATCTCATGAACAAAAAATGTTGTCCAGTTAACTGTGAAAGTGTGGAAGAGATTAGGGAGGAAAACCAGGTTTTCTGATCAGATATGAAAATAAAAGACAGTTAAGGAAGAGAGAAATAAGGAAGTAAAGGCCATCTAAAAAGACTTCACATGTTCCTCATAAAAAAAAGAGGAACACTGTAGTTGGCTGCATCTGAGTCTGGATTATAGAACAATTTTCTTCTTGTACAGTCAAAAATGGATTAGTGTATTTTCCAGTATGCTTTGCATACTTACTGTCACTAAATTACATGTGTGCTTTTCTGTACATTTTTGTATCCACTTTGAGTTGGAAAGAGCTGGGTCATAACAATCCAAATTGTACAGTGTTTCCTTTACCCATTCCACCCTACCTCACTGCATTAGCAGTGTTGATGCTAGCTCAGTTTTAGTAGCAGTCACCCATTGCTTTACACTTACCCACTGGGTCGAGAAAGATGTTTTTACCCACAGCCAAGATGACAGCTGCTATACTCACCTATCAGGAAAGGAGCTAGGTGTTTCCAGATGAGAAAATAACCATAAGAACTTCACCTGAGCAGCCTACATCAAGTTAGACAGGCAAACAAGCATTAAAGGAACTTCAAAGGAAGCAAGTCAACATGAAGAAAACAGTACGAAGCACCCATGTATCTACCCTAGAAGAAAGTTATTTGTGTGCTGTCACTGTTTTGGCTACAGAAGCATTAGTTGCTCTCTAAATCCACAAAACAGCATTTCATAAAGGTCAGTCTGTTTTTCTGAAAGTCACAGTTCTCCATGAAGTCATCCTTTATCCAACTCTCTTGGTCAACTTGTGTCTCACTAATTTTTACTGTGTTTCCTCAGTTGTGCTGCTGCTAGCATGAAAAAATGGAGCACAACTTGAGATTAACGAGAGTTCCAAACTAACTATAAATTTTCAAAAATCTTTTTGTTCTTGTTCTGAACATTGCCCCTACAATACTTATAAAGTGCCTCAAGCATCTGAAGCTGTTCTCAGATAGGACTGATGAAACATGTAGCTACCTTAACCATTAGAGTAAGACTGGCCAAAACCAACACTTCTTATTTCTGTTCAGACCTTAATAAGAGCATGAAAAGGATTTCTCTGTTCTCAAAGAAAAAAAGACATAGAAGGTTGGCATATGCTCAGCAGGCACCAAGGGAGGGGGGAAGAAGTCAACAAAAGCCACATAGGAAAATCATCATGCTGAAATATTGTAAACTAACAGCAGGCTTGAGTAAAACATCCGTATTGCCAGAGCTAATTTATTTCTTTTAGCATTACCTTTATAATCCTTCACGAAGAAGGAATCTTTTCTTTTTTTTTTTTAAGCATGACAAATATGCATTCTAATCAGTTGAGTTAGATTAGGTTTTCTTTTTTTAGCGTTAGATTTTCTCTCCCTGAACCTTCAGCTGTGACTGCAATGAGTTTCTTTAGAGAAAGAGAGAGATTACAAGAGAAAGAGAGAGATTACAAAAGAGCGCTTGCCATCTTCCATTATTAAGCCATACAATGAAAGAGAAATACTCTTTCAAAAAAATAAGCAAAATAAGAATCCTAGGAGAAAGCCATCCCCTGAGCTGATGGAAGAAGTGACAAGGTTTGTAAGACCTGATGTATACTTAACAGATAATGCCATGCACTGAGGGGGACAAGAAGCAATTTGGGTGGAAAGGAATCATTCTGAATAGTCTCAAGGGGAATCAAACAAGACAGGCTACTAACGATCAGGCTTAAAAAACCCACAGATGAATTTAAGGGTGAAAAACAATAATATGTATGAAGAATGTTGGTAGCTAGGATCTTGTGAAAGACAGCTCATTAGGACAAATGACCTCAAGTGAACTGGCAGGTCTTTTAGAACAATCTCTTCCCAGCATAAGAGCAGTCCATCTGATGTTCAGAAAAATTAGCAAATGTAGGAGGAGACTGGCTTTATCAAACAGGGATTGAGCTCCAGCACAAACTGACTATATACAGGAGTTGGATTCAAGGACAGGAAGCAAAGAAATGTAGAGGCATCTCCTGGCCATGCTGGGATGGTATTAGAAAAGCCAAAGCTCAGCTAGAATTGAAACTAACAAGGAACAAGGGCAACAAGAACCGCTTCTACCTCTATATTAATGGCAGAATAAACAAAGAAAACATGGACCAATTGCTCAATGGGACAGGTGATTTCGTGACAGCAGATATATTTAAACTTGAGGAACTCAACCTCTTCTCTTTGTATTGGTCTTCAACATGAGGATTTTGTGCCTAGAGACAGGGTTCAAGAAAGGGAGCTACTAGTAGTGGAAACTGATCAAGTTTGGAATCTCTTAGAAATTCTTGATCCATATTCGCTCCCCAATACCAGAAAGACGTTGATAAACTGGGGCAAGCGCTGACGGCAAAGACAGTCGGGAGGCTGAATCACTTGCCCTGTGAGGAGAAGCTGAGGAAGTGGGGCTTTTCTGGAGAAACCTGACAGCAGCCTCCCATTGCCTGCAGGGAGATTAAGATAGAATCATAGAATCCTAGAATCATTAAGGTTGGAAAAGACCTCTAAGATCATCGTGTCCAACCATCAACCCAACACCACCATGCCCACTACACCATGTCTCTAAGGGCCTCATCTACACGTCTTTTAAATACTTCCAGGGATGGTGACTCAACCACTTCCCTGGGCAGCCTGTTCCAAGGTCTGATCACTCTTTCAGTAAAGAAATTTCTCCTAATGTCCAATCTAAACCTCCCCTGGCGCAACTTGAGGCCATTTCCTCTCGTCCTATCGCTAGTTCCTTGGCAGAAGAGACCAACACCCACCTCACTACAACCTCCTTTCAGGTAGTTGTAGAGCGCGATGAGGTCTCCCCTCAGCCTCCTCTTCTCCAGACTAAACAACCCCAGTTCCCTCAGCCGCTCCTCATAAGGCTTGTGCTCCAGGCCCTTCACCAGCTTCGTTGCCCTCCTCTGGACACGCTCCAGCACCTCCATGTCCTTCTTGTAGTGAGGGGCCCAGAACTGAACACAGTATTCGAGGTGCGGCCTCACCAGTGCCGAGTACAGGGACACGATCACCTCCCTAGTCCTGCTGGCCACACTATTTCTGATACAGGCCAGGATGCCGTTGGCCTTCTTGGCCACCTGAGCACACTGCCGGCTCATGTTCAGCCGGCTATCAATCAGCACCCCCAGGTCCTTTTCCTCTGGGCAGCTTTCCAGCCACTCTTCCCCAAGCCTGTAGCATTGCCTGGGGTTGTTGTGGCCGAAGTGCAGGACCCGGCACTTGGCCTTGTTGAACCTCATACAGTTGGCCTCGGCCCATTGATCCAGCCTGTCCAGGTCCCTCTGCAGAGCCTTCCTACCCTCGAGCAGATCAACACTCCCGCCCAACTTGGTGTCGTCTGCAAACTGACTGAGGGAGCACTCGATCCCCTCGTCCAGATCGTTGATAAAGATATTGAACAGGACCGGCCCCAGTACTGAGCCCTTGGGAACACCGCTCGTGACCGGCCTCCAACTGGATTTAATTCCATTGACCACAACTCTCTGGGCTCGGCCGTCCAGCCAGTTTTTTACCTAGTGAAGACTGTACCTGTCTAGGCCGAAGGCAGAGCCAAGATCTTTACAGAGGTGCACTGTGGGACACCAGGAGACAATGATCCTGAATTGAAACAGGGGAGGTTTCAACCAGATAAAAAGAGGGGTGAGGGGGGGAAATCACTGAAAGATAGCTGAACATTGGAGCAGGTTGCACAGAGAGGTTGTAGGTCTTGGAGGTTTTCAAGACCCAGCTGCACAAAGTCCTGAGAAAACCAGTCTGAAATCAGCATTGACCCTGCTTTGAGTGGGAAGTTGGATGGGATGACCTCTCAGGGCCCCTGCCAAGCTGAATTTTGTGATTTTTAAGACTTGGTCCCACACACAGGTGAAATATGAGGAAAGGTACACCCTATCACTGAACTTACCACTGGTGTATACTGATAACTAAAGCCTGTAAACTGTAATGTAACTTGTGGTTACTTGACTATTTAGGCCCATAAATACATGGTTTGATGTTCAGCAGTAAGTTGTTTTTGAAGTTCTGGGTGTTGCCAAACGTAAGTAACCAGAATTATGCATTTTACAGTCAGTATATTACATTTATGTAATATTTTATTATAGTTACATGGATTATTTTATATATCTTCCTATAAATATATAAAAATTAACTCAAGCTTTACCGTGGAATAGGTAACCAATGCTCCTAATAGTAGTGTAAAACTGTTAAAGAGTAAAACACCGAACACATAGATCTTATGTGTCACCTTCCCTTTTAAGATTTCATTAAGCATACTAGCACTTGAATTTCACAAGATGCCCAAGGCTTTAAGAGCCCAGAGTCTCATTTTAAGCCCCTTGGGTTTGAAGACATTGATCCGAATTTATTGACATAACCAGGCAGATCACAGCATCTCTTTTCCAAACACACAATGAAAATAACTATATAAATAAACATTTAAAAAATGCTATCATGGAGATTCAGGCCCAGGAGAGTGCATCCTCATTCTTAAGAAACGAAGAGAAAAATGAACTGATTGGCAACTGAAAAACAAGCATGTTTAGACACAAATTGGAAGAAAACAAATATCAACACTGGTGTTGAGTTTATTGAGATTTAGACTACTTAAAGCCTCACTGAAATCATAATTTGCTAACTATGACTAAACCATGCTATAAATCCAGGAGGAAAGTATGTTTGCCAAGCACAGTGCACACTGACAAAAAATCTTTATAAAAGTAAACAAACGGAGCAATAGAGCATAAATCTAAACCAATTAGAATACTTGCAATTATAAATAATTCAAAGGCAGTGATGGACCAGGGACTGCATAGTTTATCATGATCTGTAACTAACTGCCATAAAGAAGATCTGCCAGGAAGGGATGTACATTTAGATGGTAGTAGCAGTCTGTGAAGGGACCAAAGTGGACAACAGGGAAGAAGGACCAGTTTAAGGCAAGGGTAGGCAATGTGTCTAGGCCCTATTCCTATCTTTGTTGAAGCCCTTTGCAAGAGATAAAGTGATATCTAATAACTTTTTATCCTACAGAACTGAAGGTCTGAGACAGATCACTGGTCTCAATTTGAGACATTGACCTTAACTTCGAAGTTCAAAGGCTAGTTCAAGCTTTGAGATTCAGTTTGCCACAGAAGTTCAGTCCCATGGGCAGATGTGGAAGAAGGCTGTTTCATGAAACCTCCCTTAATTTCTATTTCTATAGCAGGCACAGTACATTACATTGCATTACATACTCCAGGGCTGTGCAGAAGGGATTGTCCAAAAAGAAAAATGAAGAGGACTGCATTCAACATAGCCATTCTTACACAGCAATCTAAAAACATGGTTGCATAACACAGCTGGAATATGCAGTTTATATAGCAGCTCTCACTATAAACCAAGCTGTATATCTAGTAAAAATGAGAAGTTGTACATGTCTGAGTCTCATTGCTTACCACATTTTTTTTTTTTAGGAGCTATTTGTCTCCTGTAGATTTAAGCACCTCCTAGACCCCCCCCATCACACTTTCTCAGTTAGTTGAAGAATACTAGCATGTGCTCAGAATTACAAGTAATTTCGTGAAAGGATGGAAATATTCAACAAGTGTATTTTGCATTGATGTTCAAGATAACAAAGCATTTTCATAACTAATTTCTTTAAAAAAAAAAGAATCAAAAGTTCAGAAATGCTTCAATTTCACAGAACTTTAAAAAATGTGAATATTCCAAAACTAAAAAGATGTTTTACCACATGTGCATTTTTTAAACTGTAAGGCTATAACCAGAAAGCACTATGCATAACATTTTGAAAACTACCTGGATGTTTAGGAGCCTAAGGCTTGTTTTCTGTGCTGTAAATTTATTGTAAATTAGGATGTGAACTCACAGTGCACCAACTTCCGATGTAGACAGACATAGAACACATTAAGAACACTAAGTTGCAAGTTAGTCGGTTCCCATTTTTATGACAATTTTGCTTGAATAAAGCCGTCTCTGTTGGAATGCCTTGGCACACATATAGGGGGGAAAGAAACCAGAGAAGGACTATGATGGGAAGAAAAGAGATTGTGAAGGAGGATGCTGGAATTCAGAAAAAAGGGATTATGAAGGAAAGGGTGGGAGAGAAACAGTGCAAATGAGACTTAACACAAGAAGCAGAAAGATGTGAAAGGAACAGAGAAATAAAAAAAGAAAATACCATTAATAATCAGGGAAGAATAAGTGTAACAGCAAAACCAAGAAACTGTGCTAAAGAGTCCAAAGGAAAACTCAGATAAAACATGTCTGCAAATTCCCAAACACAAGCCTATAAATCCAGCAAGCCCAGCTATAAAGTTGTGTATTTTTAAGGTATGTAGGCAGCCTCCTGCATTTTACTAAGATGAGCTGATCGGCATGTATTTTTATGGAGCCCAATATAGACCCAGGAGCCCAGATTGCATTTCCTCTAATGTGCTGAGGTCCTTTCTCAAGGTAGGCTGCATGCAGCCATGACGGCCCCGTTGGGGACTTCAGTGTTCAAATGAGACTGCAGCAATGCAGTGCACCACGGGTTATTATCAAACTGCCCTTAATGCAAATATCTTGCTTCAATCTGATATACTGGCATTTTCAAAACAAAGCTTTTCATGACATTGAAAAGTTGCATTAGCTTGAATTACCATTCCAACACAGGAAGAAAAACAAGTATCTCAGAAATTCCCCTGGCACAGACATTCAGTTCCCATTAGCTCCTAGGGGACTGAACCATTACCCAGCCTGAATACAAATGTATTCTCCCACCTGCTCTGCCAGCACTGTTTATTCCCCAATTCTGGTAACACTTGCTCTCTTTTCACCTCCCTGGATATTTTTTTTTTTTTTTTTTTGTCTCCTGAGTCTGACACACACACTCTTGTCTCTTCTATTCCTCACCTTGTTTTATTTAATCCTCCTGTTTTCACTTCCTTGATGTTCTTCCCTGTCCTCTTGATACACCCTGCCTCTTGGGGCTGTATTACCCAGCTCCCGGCTGCCAGTGAGTCCCAGGTGAGCAGCCCCTTCAAGGCACAGAAGTCCACAATTATTTCACTTGTGGGCTGATGCTGCAAGCCTTGGCACAAACAGCTGGTTTGGGAAAATATACATTTGCAACTCCTGAACTGGATTTATTACAACTCACAAAGAATAAGTGTGCCAAGTATTTTGGCAGGGGTTACTGCCTGTCTGAGCTTTTATAAAGGTCCTAGGGTTTATTTTGTTTTAAAAAAGTTCACTTCTCTCAGTGTTTAAGCAGTACCTTTTCTTAATCAAGCTAGTAGCAACAAATTCAAGATTGTTGGTACTTGAATATACATATGTATATACAAACCCCTAAATCTAGAAGCACAGTTATAAAAGTGAGGTAGGTATATATTTAGAAGGCTTTATTGATCCCATCTGCTTGGCGAACACACAGCACATGCCAATAACTGAACTCCTAAAATCTTGTCCCGACATAAAACTTTGAGGGCAGGCTCTTCTGTCATTGTTTTTAACAGGACATCTTTTTTAGATTCCTCAGTGCTCAGTGTGTTTCAATTGCTTTTCCACCTGCAGCTGAGAAAGAACGAATCTGTGCCATGAGGAGAATAAATGCATGCAAGATCTCAGTTACTGGAAAGTTTTGCCCAAATTTTTCCTTTGCTAAGAGAGCTTCTGGACCAAAAAGCTGCCATTAGACTTCGGCACAGGCTGCATACTGCTGCTAGCTCTGCAACTTGAAAAATCAGTGATGATGATCTGAATTTAAACAAATTGAAGAATGTAATCTGTAACAAAATATATGTACTCTTGATAACAACTTAGAATACTCAAAAAACAGGCTGGAGCTAGAAATGCGGTATTGTGTTTCTTTCCTAACTTTTTTGTGCTGTATAAATCTGAACCAAAAGACAAGTTCTGATATCCTGGAAGGGAACAGGCTCCAGTTGTCTAATTTTCTAATACGAAATCTGACTGGGCATTTTTATGCCAGTAAATATAAACATATCCCAGGTGGCTTTGGCTGTGTTACTCAGGTCTAAGGGGAGAGCAGTGCATATACCTCAGCGACATCTTCAGTTGCAAGCAAGCACAGACCAAGTCTTCCTGTGATGCTGTCCAGATCAGCAGATGCCCAGGCTGGATGTAGCCTATTTCAAACTTGAGCTAGAAGGTCCATGTGATTCACCACAGTCCAGGCTCTTCCAGACAAAGCACCCTGCTAGTCCTGGAGGCCTCTGCATCAAGACTGATGGTGTAGGGCTTTTTCATCAGCAAGTTAATCAGGACAGCATTGCAGTAAGAAGCAGCATCTCTGGAATAAAACTTCAGTCTCCTTGATGATGAGCCTTCCATCTCAGGTAGCTGTGCCCTTGTCTTCCCATCTTTTTTCAATCTTGAGCCCTGTTTTAGCCAGAGTACATGGTTTAATCATAGGATGAGAATAAACCATTGTCAGGCAGCTGTGGAAAAGGCAGACACCGCCAGAGACACTTCCTAGCACTCTTGAAAAGGCAATAGGAAGACCTTATGGAATATATGGTTCTGGTCAGCTGTATTCACATTTGAATTAGTGTTTGTGAGGGAGCAAAAACATCCACTAAGGATACAGATATTCTATTTTATAGAAGAGAATGAGAAGTATTTAAGCCAAAGGCTGGTACTGGCAAAGGAAAAAATGGCTATGAGCTGGTTTTGTTTGTGAATTAAGTTTCTAACAATGAGAACAGTGAAGCTCTTGTACAAGCTCCTAACCAGTATAGTATGTACAGGCAATCTGACCAACAGTAAAATGGAGGTTCACATAGGTAGGAAAAGAATTTATGTTCTGCCATTCAGCAGCCCAAAAACTCCACTGCAATCACTTTTAAGTTTTCCAAAGTTCATCTGTTGATCTTCTCTGCTGCCAAATTCTCTCATTGACCACCTCCTTCCACCACTATCCAGCAAACCCCTCTTTATACCCCATCCCCTCGCTCATCAATCTAACCCTGCTGACTTCAGCTCAGCTGCACTGATGAGCTGGCATCTGCTTTCAGTGCTCTTTCTCTTGTAAAGAGAGTTGTTCAATCTCCCCAAGCTTCGGCATTTGCTGATGACAAGAGTAGCACCAGTTCGGTTTTTTGACAACACCCTCCGTTGCCAAATCATCTTTCTCTAGTCATGGTATGCTGCAGTGTTGGAGGGAATCCCATAAGTAGGCTGACTTACTCTATTATAAAAAACATCTTTCTGAGCAAATGTCTGCGATTTGTTCAACTTAACTGCATCCTAGATGCTGAATCCTTTTTATACTTCTGCTTCATTTTTCCTGTTCATTTCCCTCCCTACACAGAAAACTGACAAAATTATCTTTGTCTTTACCCTCTTTTACCTCCTTTTCCCATTTCTCTCCTATAACACTTCCCTTTCCCCTGAAACAAATATTTCTCATCTGCTCTCTTCCCTCTCTCTATTTGTTCCAGTTTTAAGATGCCTCTTATCTGTTTCCTTCCCTTTCTTTCTGTGTTTAATCTCTCATTCTCTTCTGGTTTACCCCACCCCCACCCCCACCACACAGTGAGTATGATTTAATAACTCATTTCTAGTTCCTCCCTACCATGTCTCTTGTAACTCTACCCATCTCTCACAATTACTGTTGTATCACCTCGTTCATTTTTATGAAATACACACTTTATAAACTCTCCCGCCAATTCCATGTTGGGCACTCTGAAGTCTGCCTTCTGTCTCTTGCACGCCACTGAAACAGTCTTTGGTAAGAACTTCCAGCAAACCTAAAGCTGCACGGGTATAATCTTTCTTACGCCACCATTTATCAACACTCTTGACACCAGCTGTATTCCTTTTCTTGAAGGATTTTTTTTTTTTTAACATTGACTTCCACACCAGTGAGATTAATAAGTAACAGCTAATAGAACATTTTCTTGGTAAAATGAATTAAAATTCACTTGGATTTCCTTAAGTAACTGTCAGGGGCCCTTTTTCCTTTACCGGTTACACAACCAAATGCATTGTACTTGGCTGTGCTCCTCTGAAGCACACCTCCACCCTAGCCACAGACAAAATAGTGCTCTAAAAGAAAAAAGAAACTAGGGCTGATCTTTGCTTATATTCTTATCTCTCAGAGAGCCAAGGGATTCATTCATAATATTTTTCCCTATTTATGAATTCTCCAAGCAGTATGAAGAATCCTCTTATCTGTACTTCATTAAAAGTATTCTCAAATTGCTTCAGTAAATAATTTTGGTCTTGTACATACTTTCAGCCTTCTCTATTAAAATCAAGTACATATACTGCAATATAAGCTGCAACCTTCTGAATAAACTTGTAGAACTAGCACAACTTTTAAAGCACATTGTACAGCTGATGATTGTAATACATCACTGATGTAAGTTGTATTAAGCATTCAAGCAGGATCCAAAAGTAATACCTTTTAAATTACATAACCAACCAAATGCAAGTCATTAAATGCAGATTCTTAATTCAAATATGCAGTTATTAATTTTTCTATGAATACGCAAGGATTTAAAATGAATGTTAAGATTTTCATGAACATACGTGTGAGTAAGATTAAGTTTGGTTTTGAATAAACTATAGAAAAATACTCATTAACTGTTCAAACCCACTGCTTGGGCCCAGCACAATCTTTTTCTTTTAGTTTTTGTATTGTAGAACTCCAGATGTCAAGTGATTTAGAAAAATTACATGTTCTGCAATGTAAGAGAAAACAATACAATGTGCTGGCAGAGTGCTTAGCGCAGTGGGGCTGCTATCTCTTGTAGTCTGTGAGCACTGCCCTAGGAAACATGATTAACAAACTGGAGTTCAACTGTAGAACTCATGTTGCTGCTCTTTGTTTAGCATACCAGGGAGTGAAATGGGAGGAAGATCCTAATTTATCACTGGTGTATGACCATACCCTATTTGCTTGAACTAAAAGAGACATAGAAGTATCATATTTAAACTCATTTATATTTATGACAATTTTAAAATTGAGTCAGGAACAACCTCACTACAATTTGGATGGGAACAATTTTGAAACCCAGTTGTCTTCACTCATAGGATTATGACCATCTTTTCCTATTCTGGAAGAACATAAAAAAATACCCACAGTACCAAAGTTCTGATTAAGCCTTCTATCAAACTTTGCCACAATTTTTCACAGAATAATTTAGATTGGAAAGGACTTGCAAGGGTCATCTAATCCCACTCTGTTCAGGGTAAGGCTGACTTCAAAGTCGGGTGAGGCTGCTTAAGGCCTTGTCCAGCCAAGCTCTGAAGAGTTCCAAAGACTCTCCAGATGCCTTGTTCCAGTGTTTGACCACTGTCATTGTGAAAGTTTCCCTTTATAATCCATGATTTTCCTTGCAGCAATTTGCAACAACTGACTATTGTCCTTTCACTC
Source organism: Calonectris borealis (assembly GCF_964195595.1). NCBI lineage: Eukaryota > Metazoa > Chordata > Aves > Procellariiformes > Procellariidae > Calonectris > Calonectris borealis. Next base: position 111,547,879 of record NC_134313.1, on the reverse strand, counting down.
TGCACCTCAGAGAAGAGCCTGTCTTCCATCTTCTCTAGCAAGACTCCTACAGGTAGATGAAGATCCCTTCCAATGCCTTCTCTTCTCCAGGCTAAACAGTCCCAGTACCCTCAGTCTCCCTTGATATGCCGCATCCTCCAGCCCCTTCACCACCTTGGCAGCCCTCTACTGGATTGACTCCAGTTTGTTAGTCTCTTGTACTGTGGAGGGGCAAAACCAGGCATGGTACTTTCAACTCTCAAGTGCTGGAGAGAAGGGAACAGTCCCTTCCCTTAACCCCACAGCTACATCCTGGCTAATGCAGCCCCCTGTGTTGTTAACCTTGACTGCAGTAAGAGCATGCAATGTGCAGCAATTATCCTCTTCCAGATCCATCCACTGAAGTGCCAGCACTGTTGTACATATAAAGTTATTCCCTCCCAGCCAGGTGCAGGAATTTCCTCTTGCTTTTGCTGGACTTACAAGATTTCTGCCAACTCAGTCCTCTAGCCTTTTGAGATCCCTCTGGGTGGCAGCCCTCTGCAAGTCTCATGAGGATGCATTTTGCCCTGCTATTCATTAATCATTTGAGACATTTTTGTATTTAGCATGATTATACTGCATTATAACTTCGTACAGAAGTCAGAACAAAACAATTTTTCCATACCTAAAAAACCTGTTTTTGTTATTAATCATCTTGACAAACCTATTAAGAATGTTTTTAATATTACTGAAAATCAGCATTCTCTGACAAAATTCTTCTGACAGGAAAATATCAGCTCTTCTTTGGATTGAGTTAACACTTACTACATGCATGGGAAATTATACCCTCATCTAGTTAAGCAGTGGTCCACGTCCTATTTTTAAGATGTGACTTTCTAGCAGGATTTGGGATTTTGAGACAAGCACCTGTCAGGAAGCTGGTACGTATCAGAAGGGCAACTGTGAAACCTGAAGAAATTTCCAAAGTATCTCTGCTTGAGGATCTAGTGCTTACTTTTCCCTGTATGAATTGCAGATTCCTCTTCCCCACTCCTTCACCAGTAGGACTGGGGAAGGTGTTACAGCTCCCCTAAAATTGTTGAAATAGGACAGAGCAAAACAAGCTTTAAGATATCATCCTAAAGAGGACGAGCCCCCTCCATCAAATAATATGTTCCATGTTTGTTAAGACCTTGAAAGTGAGCTTCTTCCATAACTTTATTCTACCATACCAATGAACACAAAAGATAAGCTTGATTTTTACAGGCTTATTCAGTTTAAGCAAACATCTTCCATTTTATATGGAAAATGCAAATGAATGAGAGATTTCTGATTTTCTGTTTTGAAAGCATTCAATTATACAGGTATGACCTAGGTGAAATAAGCTTTCCCTTGTGGTAAGTTCAGTGGGATTTAACGTATGCTGATCTCAGAAATACCATTACTTTCCCATAAATGAGCTGCAGCTAGACATGTGCTGAAGGCACTAGCTGAAGTAGTGTCTATACTGCCTCTCACAGCAGTGGAAGGAATTGTGTTATTAAATGTAAATTGATTTCCCTATTTAGTTTGATGGATACAGACAGTAACTGGTATTCTCTATTTTTTCAAGCTTCCATACTCTCCAAATAGGTGCTACCCACTCCGGACCCACAGCTCTCTAAAGCCTTTCATACGTTACAGAAAGGCAGAGAAGGGGCCCCAGAAAAACATCTGTTTATATCGGTCTTGCAGCAAACAGAGCATTTTGATGAGAGGGGTGGGATATGCATCAGCATTTTATTATAGCAGGGGTCTGTCACAAACTTCAGATGTGGATCTGAATATCCCAAAATACAGACGCATGTGGTCCTCCCTTTGAGGCATTGGGGCTGCACTCTAATGGTAAAGAACTGTCATTCAAGTAGCAATCAATAAAAAGCCTGATGTGTTTAATAGTTACTAACTTTTGCTACTAGGCTAAACTGGCAGCATGTTTCTTTCCAGTTAGAGGTGTAAAATAAGAAAACCAAACATCCAAATTGCCAGGCAGTGTTCAACTAAAATAAAGGACTTTTCACATATATTCTCACTTGACAGACCATAAAAGAGAAAATTGGTCCACTAAAAAGTGATAGTAGGGAATTGGCAACAAGGATGAAGACGACAGATTTGTTAAACAGTTATTTTGCTCCAAACTTTCCAGAGGACAAAGAAGATGGAGCTTTGTTTTCTAGTCACAGGACATACTCCAGAGGACTGGAAAACAGGAAGCCTCCAATCACTATTGAATGAAAAAAGCCACAGAATGTATTGCGGCAAACAAATTATAGCCTGGTTAGCGTAGTTAAGGGAGAGTGGGGATAGGTGAAGAAATGTTTTGAAGGACATATTATGAAGACCTTCATGTGAATAATTTGATTCTAAATACCCAATGTGGACCCATAAGAGTCCTGCTTAAACTAACTCGCTTTCATTCTGAAGAGATAATACTGCTGCAGCAGGAGCAAGGGAACTGCAGTGTTTCATACACTTACATTTTCAAAGAGTAATAAGGTTCCACACTGAAGATAATTGAATAAGGCAGAGAGTTATGGTACATAGGTTAAAATAATAGCTTTAGGATAGAAAATTAGCTCAAAAATAGGAAACAGTGAAGAGGTAATGAGAGGTGTGAAAGAAAAGAGTTTACTAGTGAGGTGCCTCAGAGGTCAGGTAGCTTTTAACTAATGCATACAAACAATTTAGATAAGAGAAAATTTCACCTCTTCTGTGCCTGCTGCAGTTGTTTGATCCACAGGGACTGAACAAGCACAGAATATACAACGGAGACCCAGGATGTACAGAGAAGAGGTGAAGGTTGGTCTTAGTTTGTTGACAAAATAAAAATAGTAAATGCCACACAACCTTGATTATACAAAGGTATACAAAGATACCATGTGGTTCCAGACAACCGGGAGTGCAGCTAACAGGAGAGCTGAGACAGTAAGCAGCAGCAAGTAAAGTCCTATGATAGTGTATTCAAGGTAAGTTTTATTACAGCTCTGCTACAAGATAAGACCTGTCAGTTTTCTCTTCAGTAGATGGACATGAGTCATGGTCCTCAAAACCTGTGCTGAGGTTGAAGGGAGAGAGAAGACAATGAGCTGCAGATGGAGTCCCTGGAGCTCATGTGCTCCTTATATGAAATATGCCTGCAGCAGAGATGAGGGTAGAACAATCAGGAGACTCCTGATTGTCCTGCTCAGAAAAAAAGCCTCTCCTACTTCCCTGTACAAGCCAATTCAGGCACAGAAGTCTTGGAAAAACACAGGAAAAAAAGCCCACTAGCCTACTGAGTTAACAAAACCCACTTCAAGTTTTCTCTACAGGCAATATGGTGGGAAGTATGAGGAGGGAGGAGATGCTGCTGCTCTCTTTTAAGGCTTACACTGGAAGCTTCAGGTGTGCCAGGAGCTCCACATTGGTTTTTTTGAAGCTAAGCTCCAGCAGGAATAATTAGCTCTTACATTTCTGTTGACCCACTAGTCAACAGTGCCACCTACATTGAGATTTCAGGGGCAGCTTGCATTCTCCAAAAATAGAGGATCAGAAATTAATTCACTCCCCTTGTTAGGTATGAAGGCAAAGTGGCTTTGAAGGATCATCCATTTACCTGTAACTCATATTGAGGGAGGAACAGAGAAGCCCAGAAAAGTCTGGGAACTGAAAGTCCAGAAAACTGCTGGATGCTGGATTCCTTCCCTCTACATTAACTTGCTAATTTAAAGAAGCCTGAGGATTTCTTTAGGCAAGGCAAAAATCTGAACTCCACTTAAGCCCTTTTCCAGAGTCTTAAAAATGGGGAGCAAGTAATTGTCTCAGCAATGCAGATTTGACACTTGTACAAGGACGAGGATTTTGACCTGCATCAGAAACGGTGGAAGCAAGGGGAAGCACTTCAGCATGTATATAACGCTGACCGAGCTATGTAAGCAGGTAGTTTACAGCTTGAATTTGCGCAAGGTAGTTACAGAAGAGAGGTGACATACAATGATTTATTAGAGAAGCATTCATGCCTTCAGTTTCCTCCTTCACCAAAGAAGGTATCTAAAAGCCATCCAGTCTGCTAACTAGTGTTAGATCTGAAGTGTCTTTACACTTCAATTCAGAATAACCCAGCCTACATATTAAAGTACTTATTCAACAAACAGATACCCACTGGCTTCTGTGGAAGGTTGGTCTAGGTGAGAACAATAATTTTCAGCAGAATATGGTCCTTTGTATGAAGTAGTTAAAAAAAGATTTTATTCAGTGTCATACTTCAGTAGATTAATGTAATTGGCTTGCTAATAGTGTTTTCTATAAAAAGAAAATAATAAACAAGTTCTGTGTCCCAGTGTGACAGATAAGATTTTATTATCTTTTATTTAGCTGTGCTGAAAGGCCACATAGTACTTTTTTTTTTTTTTTTGAGGAGAGCCATAAAAATATAGTCCTCTTGCTTAGTCTGTTCTTCAAGAAGGCAAGCAGTGACCTGCCTCCTACACTTTGATAATTTCCTCACTTTGAGCCAATGACATTTTTGATGACTTTGATGAAGTGTTCCTTGGTTTGGTAACAGCAAGTAGCACTTCCTATTTTCAAGCATTATGGATTCAAACTAATGTTCAAACTAATTAAAGACATTGTTTTATCCTCTGAACCTGTTCTAATCAATTGTCAGAAGGGGAGTTAGAAATAATTACTATGCTTAGGCAAATTTTGAAAGGAATTATATGTCAAAGTGACAGAAACAGCAGCAGTTTCATAGCACTATAGGATTAAGGAAGATAAATAAAAATATCTTAACATGACGAATTCTTCCATAGCTTCTTATGTTAGAAATAACTTAGTGGAGAGAAAATGTCTTCTCCAAATTGGACAGTAGCTGCAGATATGGATTAGAATACTTTTCCCTCAAGTCATTTTTAATTGATTTCCTCTAACAGAAACAAGGATATTTGAATATTTTTTCCAGAGGTTTGTGGACAGTTCCAAACGAGTAACAGTGGCAGTAAATCATTGGCACTGCTATCTTCTGCTGATGAATATTATTATTAATGTATGCATGTATGAGTTAAAGAAACATGGGTGTGTAATATGCTCATGGTACATTCTTGGGGCAAGTTTGCATTGTAGAGGTTTGTGATGGAAATACTAAGATTTGTACAAATGAAATATGAATGGCAGTGCATGTGTGTTTACAAGCACCAGAAGAAACAGCATGGCAAGGGTTAAAAGAATAGCCCGTTTTGATAAAGAGAACACCATTGCCAAGACACTGCTCTCAGGAGTAAGATTGAGGAATGTTAGTTAATGTGAAGACCAGAAAACCTGTACTTCGATAAGACCACAGCAGAGATGCGTCATCAGCAGAAGATCCTGCATCATAATAGCAGGAGGACAGCAACAAGACTGCAGCATCTCATATGCCATTCCTTTTCCTGCTAGTCCCTCAGGAACAGACATATTCCTACCAGGCAAGGAAAAAATCAGGCAAGGTTACTCCTCATTGTCCAAGATTCAGGAAGGCCCAAACAAGCAAGATCCTTAAGCAAAGAACCATCCTCTAACAACGGCTGCCTCCTAAAATCAGGAAAGCTTGGTTCAAAAAATTAGTTTTATATCAATCAAGAATCACAGCAATGAGTTGAGACTGGACAGTCGGCATCCCTTGTCCTCTCTGTAACACAAATTATCTTGGCTATAACATTTACAATGTGCATTTTGGTGATTTTTTATGTCATGTATGGCAATGTGAATCAATGAAGTCTATGAGAAAATGAGTGTGTAAAATCAGTTTACTTGCAGATTTTGTAAGCCAGTATTACAATTTGCCTCAGAAGCAATTCTGAAGAAAATTCTTCACTGAGCACAGTTACATCTGGGAACAGGCTGCCCAGAGAAGTAGAGTCTCCCTCACTGAAAATATTTAGGACAGAGCTTGATGGGGCTCGGGATAAATAATCTAAGACCCTGCTTTTAATAGAGGGTTAGACTGCATAATTTCTATAGATGTCCTCCAACCTAGACTTTATATTTTTTATGATTCTTCTTTCATATGATCTCATTTTCAATCTTATTACACAAGTTTCCAAGTGTGTCTAGATTATTTTAGCCAAATGCTATGCACCTCATACTGGATAAAATGCCTGGAATTAGTTAGAAGAATGAAATATGGATGGGGTTTGGGATGGGAGTTTTTGTGAAGTATTGGATCCTGTTAAGAACATGTTTTTGCTCTGGAGAATGTATAGGTTTGTTGGAATAGCAAGAAAATTTGTTACTTTAAGTCTTCTGAGACAGAGTCGTATAAGAATAGTCTGATTCCATCTCACAGACTTAGCATAAGCAGTGGGCTCACAGATCTGGCCACATGGAAAACCCTTACAAGCTCTAGATCTTCAGAGAAGACTATGTACTTCAATATATCTTATCCAGTGTCTTTTCTGAGCATGGAAAGATGAAAGGCAAAACAGACAAGAGACGACAGAGCAAAACATTCATGTGAGGGTGATTAGGTTGTCAGTGGTGTCACAGAAGAAGTTAAAGACACTGCAAGCATAGAACTCCCCTCTGTGCTAAATGGCAGTAGCCAGAGAAAGTAGTGCGTTGTCAATGTAAAACCACGATGATTCAGATAAAGAAAAAAACATTCCCTGGGCTCACTGTTATTCTCAGAAACAAACTTGTTTCTCTTTATTTTCCCTTCACCATCCTTTCCTATTACTGTCAAAAAATATGTATTTTTAAAGTGCAACCAAATGAAGGACTCATAGGGATAGGAAGTCTAGCTACAAAGCCTGCAAATGCCAATTTCCTACATGAATCATATTTAAAAATGACTTCAGGAAAATTGCACACTTCTCAAAAGCAATAACTATCACCCCATGCTATGTTCTGTAAACAGCACAAATGACATTATACATAATTATGCCTGTCAGGAAATTCCATGCAAGCCCACTCTACCGGAGCCTTTCAGACAGAAGGTGCGCTAACCTCACTGCAATGTGCATCGGCCAAAGATCCTAAGGATTTGGCTTCTAATTACGTAAGAGCGACATGGGCACAGATCTCATTTACCCTGGTGCACCCCAGCAAGGGGGCTAGGAGAACCACGTCTACCAGATATGAAAAGATTAACCTCTATGTCATGTCCATCACCTCCCGAGTAAGCTGCTGTAAGATTGTGATGGATGACTCTTCAAGAGTCCTCACAACACAAGGGCTGTTTGTACCAAGAACCTGGCAAAAACCAGTCTTAGACCCAGCTGTGCTGATCCATGATCAAGTTGAATAACTTTGAAGAAAATACCATCAAATGGAGAGTATGTCAAGTTCCCTCTGTGAAGCTCCCTCTGCTCTGCAACTAACACAGAGTGTGAAGCAGCCTCTCATACAACCTGTAGGCCCCTAATCTCAATCAAGGGGGTTTTCGGTATAGCAACAGCTAGTGATATATAGGGCATCATAGATGGTGCAGATAGTAGCAGGTGCCTGATGACTTCCATGCACATACAGGTTACACTGCCATTGCAGGTATCTAAAACATGCAGCACAGCTGTATTACTCACACCAGAGTAATGTTGCTATTCACATCTACTTCCAGGAATAGCCTGGCCACAAATGCAGGCATTTTTGCCTCCTGCTCCTTTAAGCATTAAAGATTAGTTTGCACAGGAACATAAAGAGACGCATCAACAAGTTCAGATGAAGTGTGTTCAAAGCTGTGAATAAATCTGTCAATACAGCACAGTACTGCACTCTGTAGAGATACCTGCACTAATTCTGAAGGAATGTCATGTTATTGTAGCCCTACTCTTATGGAGAAATACTTCCAACTTGCAATGCTGTCCAAGACATAACCAGAAAGCACTTTCAAACTATCCCAGGATTGTCTTCAATCATTCTTGGCTCACTCCTGTAGTGCAGACGACTAATCTTGTTACTCTGTAGAATCTGGGCTTTAAAATAAGATGCTACAATGAAATAAGAAATCGAAAGAGGTCAAAACTGCAATACCTCAACATGACTAAAGCATATTGCAAACCCTTCAAAAAAAAATAAAGCAAACCACACCAGCTGTAACTGATCAAAACAGTATTGGGTTCTACCCCTTTCTTTTTTGCCTCCATATAGAAATAATCTATTTTACAGATACAAAAATATACTTGCTAGAACACCAGAATTTTAGCTTTCTACTTTTCATACTAAGAAGGAGCCTGTCATTTAAACTAGTCTGTACTTTTTCTTGACCTATAAGAATCACCTTGAACATGGAATAATTAGGTGCAATACCTTCTGCTATTCATTCACACCATTCAAAAACAAATCAGCAGGAGGGACATATATGTGCATGTATGAATAAGACCAGTTTTAGTTAAATCTTGCTGTATAAATCCTGTTTATCAGATTTTTTAGTTAGAAATAACACCAGCAAAATTTTCAATACTCAAGACAAAGCAATTAAGCAAGACATTCTAAAACTGGGGATGTGCCATAGCATACTTTATATCTAATTGTTTCTCCAATAACTGTTCTTACACACTAATTGCCAATCTCTAGCTATTTTACTTGGTTAGTGCCATCATACAGCAATATAATGGCTGACTTCCTCTATTTCCATTACAAATTTATAAATACAATGCATAAATAAGAATAAAGATGTGCAAAACCCCTTCCCTTTACTGTTTAACAAGAGTCTGGGCTTAAATCTAGCTAGTTACTTATTGAAGTTACTCAGGCTGTCATTGGGTACCATAAACAGCAGCTCTGGCTTCTGAAACTTATTTTCAAAGGCTTTCACCTGCCTACATATGGACTCCTTAATGCACAAGATGTACTATGTTTTATTAGAAGTAAGCTCCACCATTTGTCTTTTAACTGTTTCTGCATGGGACAGCACAAAATATCTGATCAACTTCATGACTATAGAGTTCCTTTACTGTTTATTTGCAGTGCCATTGCTCAGATTTGACTAGAGAATGGTTTTTATTACATAGCAACTCAGACTAATGCCTTTGAATACTCAGGAAGATTATAGTGAAATTTCTAAACAGCTGATCCAGTTTTGTTTATTTTTTTAAACCAAGATGCTATAGTAGGCCCAGAAATGGAAGCGGTCATTGGGATGTAGCTGTTCTGGTCAATAGAAAGGTGAGAAAAGGACTAATGAGAACATGGTCTCCAATCAGATCTGCCATGCCTAGAACCTGTGGTAAAGCCTCATACTCCACAGGACTTTCGTATAATCATAGAATCATACAGGTTGGAAAAGATCTCTAAGATCATCGTGTCCAACCGTCAACCCAACACCACCATGCCCACTACACCATGTCCCTAAGGGCCTCATCTACACGTCTTTTAAATACCTCCAGGGATGGTGACTCAACCACTTCCCTGGGCAGCCTGTTCCAAGGCCTGACCACTCTTTCAGTAAAGAAATTTTTCCTAATGTTCAATCTAAACCTCCCTTGGCGCAACTTGAGGCCACTTCCTCTTGTCCTATCGCTAGTTCCTTGGCAGAAGAGACCAACACCCACCTCACTACAACCTCCTTTCAGGTAGTTGTAGAGCGCGATGAGGTCTCCCCTCAGCCTCCTCTTCTCCAGACTAAACAACCCCAGTTCCCTCAGCCGCTCCTCATAAGACTTGTGCTCCAGGCCCTTCACCAGCTTCGTTGCCCTCCTCTGGACACGCTCCAGCACCTCCATGTCCTTCTTGTAGTGAGGGGCCCAAAACTGAACACAGTATTCCAGGTGCGGCCTCACCAGTGCCGAGTACAGGGGCACGATCACCTCCCTACTCCTGCTGGCCACACTATTTCTGATACAGGCCAGGATGCCGTTGGCCTTCTTGGCCACCTGGGCACACTGCTGGCTCATGTTCAGCTGGCTGTCAACCAGCACCCCCAGGTCCTTTTCCTCTGGGCAGCTTTCCAGCCACTCTTCCCCAAGCCTGTAGCGTTGCCTGGGGTTGTTGTGGCCGAAGTGCAGGACCCGGCACTTGGCCTTGTTGAATCTCATACAGTTGGCCTCGGCCCATCGATCCAGCCTGTCCAGGTCCCTCTGCAGAGCCTTCCTGCCCTCCAGCAGATCAACACTCCCGCCCAACTTGGTGTCGTCTGCAAACTTACTGAGGGAGCACTCGATCCCCTCGTCCAGATCATTGATGAAGATATTGAACAGAAACTTTAACACGTTTTATAAGCCTAGCAGACACTACAAGTTTTATAGGATTTTTAACAGAAGCAAACCCCTCATGTACTCCTGGGAAGTTTATAAGTTCTGCATGGCTTCATGCTGAATAGATAAGCTTTGCATAGACTCCTGTAGGGGTTACTGCACATAAGCCACACGGTGTTTTTCACTCTTACAGGGAGTCACGGGAGATTTGTGGCCCTAATATGTTGATACTGAGAGCACTGGACCACTCAAAAATCCTATTCAGAGTAAAGATGAGTCTATGCAGAGGTTTATAACATACTATTGTTTTATAGTTAGAGGAAGTATACCTCTTTCAAAATCTGCTGTCCATTAAGGTACCACAGAAAAACTGAGATTATTTTGTAGTAACTGCACCAGAATAGGAAAGTCCAGTAAGTACTTATGAAAGTCATTATTAACTACACTGCAACATGCTATTCATAGTGTCAACTACTCTGTTCTAGATTTAAAAAAAGAAAAAAACCACAAACAAAAACAGTTACAAGCTGATCCAGGAACCGAGTCTTCCCTGCTTTCCAGGACTTGACCTGAGTAACAACAGTCACCAGAAGATGTTTTTCCTTCATTGATCCCTAAAATTTCCAGTTCCTACATCAGCCTATGCATTACAGCAAAATTATACTTTATACTCTTTGCGTAATTTGGAGAAAAGTATTGGGGCTGCAGGCCTGAAGAGTTGTTATCCCTTTATTTCAATCTGTCACAGATGGGCAGATAAGTTTCCTGTTAGTCAGGTATTTTGTAATAATCCGCACCTCTAGCTAGGTTAAGGTATTAATTTAAAAACAAAGAGAGAAAACACGTTTATAAAAGAGTCAAAAAGACATAGGAAACAAAGTAAGGTGTTGGGGGTTAACCCCAGGAGGCAGCTAAGCACCACACCACTCTTAACTCCATTCCCTCCCCACCCCCAGTGGGACAGGGGAAGAAAAAAAGGAAGAGTAAGAGAAAACTCATGGGTCAAGATAAAAACAGCTTAATAAGCAAAGGAGAAGTGAAAGAAGAATGAACGAACATAAAATAAGAGATGCAAGGCACCCACTCACCACCTCCCATGGACAGACTGATGCCTACCCAGTCCTCGAGCAAAAGATGCTAACTTCCCTAAACTCCCCTCCTCTCCATTTGATTGCAGAGCATGCCATTACACACCATGGAGTAGCTGTTTGGTCAATTTGGGTCATCTGCCTGGTTGTGTCCCCTTCCAGCCTCTTGCCCGCTCCCAATCTCTTCACTGGGGTGGGGGGCAGAGTGAGAAGCAGAGAAGGCCTTGATACTGTGCAAACACTGCTCAGCAATACCTAGAACAGTGTTATCAGCATTGTTTTGGTCACAAATCTGAAACACAGCACCATACGAACTGCTATAAAGAAAGTTAACTCCACCCCAGCCACACCCAGTATGTAAGAAAAACCATTCAAATTACTATTTCAAATTCAAGTCCCAAAGCCTCTCTCGCTCTGTGTGTGGCTGAGTTTTTGTTCATCTTATAATCTAACAGAAGTCCCAGGTCTCAGGCCAGGCACCTGAGAGGCACCACCTATGAGGTTCCACCTCACACTGTAACCACCTGAGAGAAGGAAAAAAAGCTATCATTTACTGTCCTGCTTGTTATTTCTGGTTCATCTTGCTCCCCACCAGAAAAGGGCAAGATTTTGTGCTAGTTGCTTTAGTTTTCCCTCCTTTTAAGAACTGAAAAATCCTCAAGCAAAATGCCTTAATCAGTGGAAAAGTAATGTGCAAGTCTCAGCATGAAGCCTGCCATACCCTGAAACTTCCATTTTATGTAAAGACATTTTGTACAAGCATCAATGAAATCAATGCATGGAAATGCAAGACCATTGTCAGATCTTGAAGCCAGCCCTGCTGGCAACCATGATAATGGGTTGGGGGATTACTGAGTCCTAATCATCTCTTTAAAGTGTGCTATGCTATGGCCCACATGTACAAACTTGTGTTTTGCTGCATAGTCTAATGCTCAGGTAAGAATGAATGAAGTTTTATGAAGTATGTTTTACAGGCTGCAAATTTATCATCATCCTATATTTATTTGCTTTACCTTTAAGAACAATTATTCTGGGTGCTTTAATGGATGTTAAAGCCAATTCTCTCCTTCCCCAAATACCCATCTAATATCTGATGTCTTTCATCTGACGCACATCTGCAGCTGTTATTTCCCATGCTCCAAGGTCTCCAATCTGCTATCAAGTATTTTCTTTCTCTCGGAACAGCTCCAAACTTGGCCTATTCTTGGAGAATAATCTCACTTTGGACTAATGTTCAGCACAGTCTTTCAAATACATAGCACCGGAGAACAGTCATCTATGTCTCATACCAGCAGAGGAGAGGAAGACATTGCAGGAAAGTCTAGGTCAGTCTGAAGCCCAGAAGAAAAGTTCCCCTTTATCCAAGGACAGCTGGACAGCACAGGCGATCAAATACCTGTAGTCCTAAAAAGGATTAACTTATTTTCAGAGTCAAAGTAGGTAACAGTTGTCTCAACTGATCCTAATCTTCCCCCTTGCTTTAAAGCCTGGCTTTTGCCAATCAGCCATGCATCAGTGGCAGAAATACACCATTTCACTTGGCAATAGGGAACTGTTGATTGATCACTGTACAAACTGTGCTGATTTACATGATTTTACCATTGAGACTAAAAGTAATTTATTTTAGGTGGCTGGGAGGACATCAAATCCTTGTAGCATGCTCTGAAGTTTGCTTTACCTGTCCTCAAAAGAGATTGAAATTATTCCATTTACATAGTTATTTTAAAATTGGGCCTCGGTTAGTTAAATCTCTCATTCTGACAAATTGCCGAGTGATTTCTGAAAATAGGTCATTTTGATGACATACTGTTATTTCAGCCCACCCCATACAATGGCTTTTTCTAAACCAGAGATTCATATTCGCTACATTATCATAAGAAATACAAAGAAGTCATTAAACAAAATCAATTTCTTTAAGGAACATCTTTAAAAATGTATGAAATCTACTTTACTGTCTTTGGCTTTCAATTAAAACCAACTAAAATCTACAAAGGCTATGTTTACGAATGTGACAGATTCAAGTGAGAGGGGCAAGTTGTGCACAAGTGAGATTAACCAAAATTTATAATAATTCAGACTGAATGCTGCCTTGCTTAATATTTTCCTGCTGTGCTCTTTTTGAACTTTGCCTTATGCTTAATAGGATTCTTTTGGGATACAGGATTAAAGGATTAGGGGCATTCTTACAGAGATTACCTGAACATTACAGATAGACCCAAGACACAAGAGTAATCTCTGGAAGTGCATCAGGTTATGACACATTTTAGGATGTTGTCACCTGGAGCTTTTTTCCAGTTGTACATTCCTAAAGCATTCAAACCTAGAAACTGGAAATAACTCCTTCAAAAGATTCAATGAAACAAGATCATATGGACATGTGCTACACTAGTCATAATTTTGCCTTAAAAAATGCTATACCCATAAAAGACAGTCTAGTCAGAGTTGGAGACATTAAGTGGTAAAGAACTGGGTCCAGGACGGGGTGCTATCAACGGGAGCAAGACAGCAGATCTCTGCAGCTGATAGTCTGCCTGTCCAAGGAAGGCGATTCCAAGGAAGAGAGAGGACAGCGGCTGTGCCCAGCAAGACCCTGCTTCCAGACACCCTGAGCTGTCTCTCTGTTGTTTTACCAACTCCAGAGTCAGGAAAAACTTATTAGCTCTTAATGGGTCCCCTGCAGACAGCGACAAGGACAGATAAACACCAAGACCAGCAGAATTGCAGCTGCCTGTCTCACCTCGGGAACAGGGAATTGGATGAAGCAGAATTACCAAAACCCTCAAGGAATAAAAAGGAAATATGGAATTCATTGAGTATAAACTGCAGTGAAAGGTGCTACTATTTGGATCAGTATGTTAGCATGACACTACCCTTCAACTTCATGTGCCCAGTACTATTCTCCAGAGTCAGTTAGTCCTGACGCGGTAGTGGAACATGACAAGACATCTCACATAAATTTAAGAACAGAAATGCTTGTGACAACGAAGCTGCATTCTGACTGGGCAAATTGCCACAGTCATCATTACGCACTCATCGTAGTCTAATATTTAATTACAACAGAGATCCTGCAGGTTCAATGGGAGTTCATCAAATCTTTTACTTTATATTCATTTGGAATTTTTTTCCCTCGGTGATGTAGGCAAAGAAAGTCAGGGAAAGGACCCTGAACTGCTTTTAGTAGCAGTCACCAAGCAGTACTGAAAGTTCCCTTGTTGCTCTATTAAATGCAGGCTGCTGCGGCTGCTCAGGTGAGCTGCAGCAAGTGTGGATATTCACATTGTCAAGAGGGCAAAAGAGGAAAGTGTAGAGTTAACACCAAGAGGGGTCTGCATGGGGGAGCAGGCTGGGGGAGCAAACACTGCAGCAGCTGGAGGTGCAGCAGCTGAACTCCCGGGGAAGGAACACTTCCAGAAAACCTTCCCCCTTCCTGCCTTCACCCATGCAAGAGGGAAATCCAGGACAGCGATGCAGCATTACAGACTGTTCAGCCAGACATGCTTGCAAGGGCAGGCATGACAAGCTAACTGACAAATACACCTGCAGAAAACTCCAGGCTGCAGGTTTTTCCAGGCATTATAAAGTTTCAGCCCTGCATAAGATGGAGTCACAACACCAAGGAGTATAAACCTTCCCAACTACAATCTGAGTCCCACTGCTCACAGTTGCCTCCCACCTTCCCAGAGTTAGAGCAGCTGGAGGGGTAGCAGCTTTTAAACCACACTGAGCTGACTTTGACTATCAGCACACTGTGCCTGTTTCTGAAAGACTAATTCTGCTATTGCACTCCTGTTTATTGAGATTATATGACACTATTTAATTTTAAGAGCAACTGCAAGTCTCTTACCTTCTCTCAGTGCTCTCAGACCTTAAGCCTCTATATGAAACTCAGGGTGAAAGCATTTTGTCTTTAAAAGAACCAGGCTTTCTACCATACAGTCACCAAGGCTAATACCAAACTCATCTCTCCCACCCTTACGCACACTTACCATCGGCATGCCTCCCCGACCGAAGCTCTGCAGTCTGTTCTCCTGCAACGTGTTCTAGACAGCGTAGAGGCCAGCTAGGTATTGAAGTGCAAAGTTGCAGGTTTTGTTCTTGGGGGCCCAGCACAGCTGTACGGGCCCAACTTGTATCTTCCATCTTCAGACTAGCACAGCTTTCTCTGCTTGCAAATGAAGAGGTACGTCTGTGACACACAGGGACTGCTAGCAACTGCTAGTGGCGTGCTGACCATGCTGGCAAAGCCAGCCACTGCAGTCAGACCTCAGTACAGGCCTCGAGAGAATGCTACCTGCGATATAAGTCCAGAGTACATCCAGAAAACCCAGGCAGTAAGCCAGGACAGCAGAAAATAGATCCAGCCATAAGTACATTTACAGCATAGCTCAGAAAAGGACTGAACCCTCAGGTCTGACTTAAAGAGAAGCCACTGGGCCCATGGGCAGGTGTGGGTGGTGGCCCCATGTGAAGCCTGGTAAGAGGAGTTAAGGCTTATTAGCACCCTCAGGGCCCTGTCAGCAGATTTGCCGATGTCTGTTCCTTCTGGAGAACTCAATAAACAGCAAAGAGAGTTTCAACACAGGAAAGCTTGCCTTGAGAAAGCTAGCAATGGCAATACCATTAGGAACTTGCTCCCTGCATGCTTGTAAGCAGGTCCTTTCTGCAGGACTCATTTCAGACCACTCAGTAGCTTCCTGAGTTGCCGCAAATCCTGCGTAACCCCCCTGGGCCCAAAGCTCCTCTGAGATGAGGCTGTTTACTCCCTGCTTTCCACCCAGCAATCCTGTGCTCTTCCCGCCAGCTCTTTGCCACTTGTCCTGCTGCGGTCATTGACCCTTCAGCTCCCGTAGATAATTTTTGTTATGATTTGCTCTCCGGGTACACAGATTTGTCACCTTTCCCATCCCTTTTTCTGCGAGCCTCTGAGAAGCTTTACCTATGAGCGCTTTCGGCCTGCATTTCTGGGAAGGTCCTCCCGGCTGCCTTTGTTGGGCTTTCTTGGTTTGCTTCCTGCAGGGATTCTGCTCTTTAGTCTCCACAAAAATCTTCAATCATCTGTTCTGTCTTTTCTCTGTGTCATTTAGGAAAGCTTGGCTCACATGTCATCTCTGCTAGTTCTGTCCCGGCTGTTTCCATCTGGATCGAGACTCCCCAGCTTTTGGCTAAGTGCCATGCTTGCGGAAAGAGAAATGTTCACAGGCCTTGTTTCCCTCTGGGGAATGGCGAGGCCTGTACTCCATCACCCACCTGGCTGCCTCAGGCGCCGTGACAGGGTGCCTGCCCCCTGCTTCCAGTTTTACTGTTTACAGTTTTACTGCCAAAGGTTAATGAACACATTGTTGTTCCAGGTCTAGAAAATACATGACTCCTTCTGCAGTTTCAGCCCTTTCTCCCTTAAACAATTTCCCCAGGAATTCCAAAACCAGTAGCCGCTTGACAGGTGTTATCCTCTTTCATTTTCGTCTGCCTAAATCTTGGGCCACTATATTCCATCATTATTTCAGACTGTACAGCAAGGCTTTCTTCACTAGTCCTCTTTCTTCAAAGTCCTCTAAAATGTCTTTTAATCAACTTTTAGAGACTTTCTGTGCAGTAGATGGTAGGTACTTAGCTTTTTCCTACTCCTCAGCTCCATGCATCAGCCAAAACTTTTCGCTGGTATTAAAAAAAGGTATTGGTAAATGATTTTCCTTAATACTCTGAAATATAGATTGCAACATCCATCTGGGCATTCAAGACCCTTGCATGAATGCTTCTTCCACCTTGAGGCCAGCAGACTGACCATGAGGCGAGGCCACTGGTCACAAGCCCGGCAAGGCTCACTGTTAGTGGAGGCTCAGCCTCAAGCCTATTGGGGTGGTCACAGCACTCCCATAAAGCTGGCATACGTTGGGAATGGCGTATGTGGCAGGAGGGGGCAAGGCACCGAGACTTTCAGGAGGCTGTGAAACACAATGTGTTTTCTGCTGAAGAACAAGGCAGGTGCTATTGGTGCACTTCGTAACACAGAGCCGACTAAGAGTTATCCTGTGTAGTCAACTACTGCTACCAAAGACAGTGTAGACCTAGCCACGGAGAAGCAGCGCTGGAGGAACGACAACCTTTTGCCACTAGGAATGACTGAGCCTGAACTACTATTGGTATCCAAACATGCCAAATGACTGGGCTCTGACCTAACCACGAACTACCCTCTTTTTTCTAAGATATTTTCTTGCATGAACAGGTAACACAAAGAGAGTATGAACAAGACCTTCCTCCTCTCAAATGTCAAAGCTATAGTTCCAGTTTTTAGTTCAAACCTACTGCTGTTAAGCTTGGCTTTTCTTAAACCTCAACAGCATTTTGGTGAGCTTCACACTGTCCCAGACAGGATTTAATACAATTTCAGTCAATATTTTAGGGATGTACACACAAGTCAGACATAAGAAGACACCAAGCTGCTGAGCTCAGCTTAGTCCAGCCAGGAGTCTGG
The DNA here is from genome assembly GCF_964195595.1 of Calonectris borealis. Taxonomy (NCBI): domain Eukaryota; kingdom Metazoa; phylum Chordata; class Aves; order Procellariiformes; family Procellariidae; genus Calonectris; species Calonectris borealis. The sequence goes on along the minus strand of NC_134313.1, from coordinate 111,530,174 downwards.
TATGTCTGGGCACATACAAAACAGATTATTAGGAACCTAAGTAACAACTGCTAAAAATAGGTGATTGCTTGTGAAGATGTTAGCTCAGTGTAAGAGGTTACTGCCTTCTTCAGCTGGAAATGACTGTCTCCTCAAGTAGCTGATGGCTGGCATAGTCTTCCGTTCTGCAGACTAATGAAGTTCACTTGAAAACTTTTCAGGGTTTATTTTATATTGTAATAGAAAAGGAGCTGTTGTTATATCTCAGCTGGGAGGAGGTAACTTCCATTAAGTGTGTAATAAGTTGTATATGTGCTCTTGTCTGAGAGGTCAGGGAAATGGTCAGACATTTGATGAGTTAAATAAAAGTGGTGTGGATTGTTTGCTTTTGGACTGGGAAACTTAAATTCCACTTCTTTTGAGTGTTAGGCACCAAAGTGCTTTTTTTGGATCTGGTCCTTGTTCCACAGCCTAGATATCAGAATCCCACTGGGGAAAGGAGGCAGTTTTGAAAGACATAAGAATCTTACGTCCTCTCATCGTATTGTGTTATACACAAAGCAACAAATGCATTTCTTTGCAGAAGGTATTAATCAGACTTACATACTGTTAAAGTTGCTATTTAGCCTGAACGGAAAAGGACACTATGTATGTTTTATCCCTTCTCACAGGGATTAGTTTTGTTCATAAACTTGCATGCTTTGTATATACTAAAATGTGCATAAGGTACTTAATTTTGTGAGTCATCTTCATCTTCATCCCTCCTAATAATTTCTGATTAAGAGATACATTCGATGACAAAGAACTGAGCTGACTTTTTTTAATATTCACTCTCTATAAAGACTAAGAGTGCTGCATGAAGTTGGTGGCATATCTAATGATCACATGTAAACAGGTGCAGGTAAGCTCACCCATGTTTTTAAACAATTAGAAGCCAGGCAATCTAGTTAGACAGCAGTGAGTGGGAGGTAATATATTCCAAGCTGGTTTGCTTAGTTGCAGCACCACATTGCCCATAACCATACTACTCCCAACTGGATGTTTTGAGCACAAACTGAACTTATGTCCATATTGAAAATACTGAAACAGCATGTAGAAATGTCCCAAAAGTGACTGTACAATAGAAACATCAGAATTGGTTCCGGACAGGAGAATAATATGAAAGTTTCAATTTATTGCAGTAGGCACAACTGATAAAGGCAGATCAACATTTATTACATCAAAGAAATGGGAATGCACTGAAAACCATCTGTAAAAGGGAAGTGGCCCAGCTAAGGCCATCCATTCCAGAAGACTAGCCCAGAGTCACAGATAATATTTCTACACTGACAGGAGTGCCCAGAAGTGTGTTAAACAGTCACATCCGCATCACAGAAGTCTCCAGGTTCTTTTGTAGTCACCCTGACATGTCTTCCATGATATGATGTTGGGATTTACAAATTATCCCATGCTCCTTTGCATTTGTGACTGTGCCACATTTAAGCAGCAAGTGCTGCTTCGAACTCATCTGCTTGAGACACAACCCAGTATGATCCAAATGATGGACCTCGCCTCCTACAGATCTCGAATCTCCTCTCTGGACTCGCTGCATAGTTGCATTGCTGTTCACTATTTCCATCACTGAGCTACATAAAGCCACACCACGAAATCTGTGAGCAATGCACATCCTCTGAGGGATCACGTATCTGAACCAGGAGGTGGTGAAATGAGTACCCTGTGACATCCACACAGGAGTAAGGCAAAGGAGGGTGGTAGCTATCCTAGGCAGGAGACAGCTTCCTCCCTCCCCAGTTGGTTTCCCCTCCATCCTTGCCTTTGCAATCAATGTCTGAGCTAATCACAGGCCAGGGAGGAGGTGAGTACCCCATTTCTGGAGTCACATGCACTGGGGAAACCTCTAGTGCCCCTAAAGACACAGCTTTTCTTTTATAAAGACATTCCTAGGTGAATAGGGAGTATCGTCCTCTGCAGGTGTCTCTCCACCTGCTATTCAGACATACCTCTAATCCTGTCTGTGTTGTCTCTGTGATGGAGATTGTGGATTTGGGTGTTCTTTTCCCACTTGGCACAGCTATGGACCAGGAGCAAAACTGAAGAATCACAAAGCCAGCACTGTTCATCAACCTGCTATCACTTGCACCTCACTGGCAGAGGTGAGGGCACTATCTCAGCCAGAGCTGTCTCACTGCATTGCCCACAAAAGCAAAGCCATAATTCATACTTGACAGGATGTGTGGGCATGCAACACACGGGAGCAAAACAACACACACACAGAGGAGACACGTAGGTTAAACAACACAAAGAAAGAACTCAAACATAATTAATAGTAAACTATTTATTTGGAGGCCAAACCATGCCCTTCCTGAATGCTTCCATGAACATCATTCCTGGTCATCTGTTCTGCTTCATCTTTTCCCCTCCTCCTGGCAGCAAAATGCTGCCAGCTGCAGCATCAAAGCTGACAACTTTAAGTGATGGTTTTCAAGAGCCACCTTTTTCCAGGGATGGTTGCTGTGTCTTTCTTTGCTTTTCTGAGGAATCACCAAAGTTGACAGGAGAGCTGTGCCTGCATGGCTATAGCAGTAACCACTAGTGTCACTCCTTCGTTAGGGGAGCGCCTGTTCCTGGAGTCCTTGATTGTGGAAATAGTGTCTTGGAGTCTAGGGCCTGCAACAGATGGAGTCAACCAGCACCTCCAAGGGGCAAGGGCCATAGGCCATTGGGGACTATGGAGAGGAATGACTTATGTAGCTCTCTTGAACTTTTCACCACTGGGACAGGGACAGCAAATGTCCTTCAGTGAGCAGTGTTAGAGTTGTTTGCTTGGCTCAAGTTGACAGGACTGGATCACAAAGTTTGCTACAGCTACAGACAACCTGTGTCTCGCAGTTGTTGCTCACACACATCTTATCTTGGAATCCTGCTTTCAGACTTAACTGTTAAGTGACCAGTATATCTACACCGGGCTGTATCATGCAAGTCTATGTATTGCTTCTCTGGTGTCCTTTACATTGTTGATAATTAGATTCACTTAACAAGTGCAAAATTCATGGAACACCCAAAAAGAACTGTTTGTGTGGTAGGGAAAGATAAAAAGGGAAGTTCATTTCACATAAATATTGTTAAATCCTGCTTATACCTCCATAAACATCTTTCTCTACATATTTAAACTTTATAGTGGAGTACAAGGTACAGAGTTCCTTTTCATATTCAAAGTTTACAGCGGAGCTTCCAATACATATTAATATAGAAGCTGTAATATATTCTGAGTTAAGCTGTCATAAAATCTAGGGCTTTTCACATCATCACTTTTGAAGGTCGGTGCCATGGAGAAAAAGAAGCATCTGTATTGGATCACTGTGAAAGTTTGTAATACATTGCAATAAATACTGCAATATATTTCATTTTTATATGTTTTTGATGAAGAGGCAAAAGTGCATCTTCAACAGTTGCTTTTCAAAAATTGCTCATCTGTTTGGAACGGCTGTAAAAGAGATTGAAGCTAAACATTATTCATGGATACATTACGGCTCCTCACTGAGACCACAGCTAAAATGAGAAGCGGATTCCAATGACATTTCATTTGGAGTATTGATTTTTCTGAGCTTGTCCCACAAAGCTATTGCATGTGCAATCCAGGCAAGTATGAGAAGATGTAGATTATCCTAGCTGGCTTTGGCTGGGATAGAGTTAATTTTCTTCACAGAAGCTAGTATGGGGCTATGTTTTGGATTTGTGCTGGAAACAGTGTTGATAACACAGGGATGTTTTAGTTACTGCTCAGCAGAGCTTACACAGAGCCAAGGCCTTTGCTGCTTCTCACACCGCCCCACCAGCGAGTGGGCTGGGGGTGCACGAGAAGTTGTGAGGGGACACAGCTGGGACAGCTGACCCCAACTGACCAAAGGGATGTTCCATACCATATGACATTATGCTCAGCATATAAAGCTGAGGGAAGAAGAAGGAAGGGGGGGACGTTTGGAGTGATGGTGTTTGTCTTCCCGAGTAACAATTACGTGTAATAGAGATGGCTGAACACCTGCCTGCCGAAGGGAAGTAGTGAATGAATTCCTTGTTTTGCTTTGCTTGCATCCATGGCTTTTACTTTACCTATTAAACTGTCTTTATCTCAACCCATGAGTTTTCTCACTTTTACTCTTCCAGCTCTCTCCCCCATCTCACCGGGGGGAGCGAGCGAGCGGCTGTGTGATGCTTAGTTGCCAACTGAGATTAAACCACGACACTTTCCTAGGTTTATTTTTCTTCCCCCAATTTGGTTATAAACATTTTGCTGTTTTTGTGCTTTGATTCTCCTAGAACCCCTTACAAGGGTGAAGATGGCTCCTTTGCAGACTTTTGAAAATAAAACTAACACTTGTTGTTCAGAGAGTGCCTAAATCAATTCAGAAGCGATGTGTGGAATACTTTTGCCCCTCACTGCACAACAATGAAAAGTAGCAGTTATTTAACTGTGGAACAACACTTGTCAACAATTTAGGTTGCTGGTTGCAGAAACCTGGAAAAATCCCAGTCTAAAGCACGAGCATAAGAAATGGCTGCAGTTCCCTGCCTCTACCTAGGGCCTCATACAGTCTGGAAAGGCAAAGAAGAATCATTGAATCATAGAATTTTTTAGGTTGGAAAAGACCTTTAAGATCATCGAGTCCAACCATAAACCTAGCACTGCCAAGTCCACCACTAAACCATGTGCCACATCTATACATCTTTTAAATACCTCCAGGAATGGTGGTTTCTCAAACATTTCACATTATGATGTGAAAACCACACCCACCCATCCACCCCCAAAAAAATTTCTAATAAAACTTTGCATTTCTGCCTTTCTTTTGATCCACACTTCAGGGTTTTCCAAAACCAGAGAGTCTCATATTGTGAATGTATACATAGTGACCAAGATCTGCAAGTATCTCAAATTTGGGGTGCCTCTATCACTATTATAAAAATTGGATAAGATTTTTTTAAAAACATCCATTAGAAAAATGTTTTTGTGAAAAAAATTTGTTACAGAAACATGGGGCTTCTAGTTAACTTCTGTGGCCCAACTTGCAGGATGCACTTGCTTGCCAAAACTGGGTGAAGAAGAGTGGCAAAATAGCCCACTGACCCAAACTTATCTTTTGTGACTAGCACATTATTTGTGATGAATAAGACCAAGGTTTGAGCCTTGCTCATTTTATATCCAAGCCTACTGCATTTAAGGTATGTCAGCCACCAAATTTATATCTTGCCTTCTGTGGTTTTCCACAAAAACTTTGAAAGACATAGGCTTGATCCCATGTAAAAAGTGAAAAAACTTTTCAATCCAATAAAAAATGTCAGAGAGCAGAAATTTTTTTCCTTCCATATCTACTTGATTCCAATTTTAGGGGAAAAAAAGAGAGGGCCACCTGTAGCCAAAAAAAAAAAAAAAAGAGAAAAAAAAATCAAACTCTTAGATAGCTACCCTAACAGAAGGAGCTCCTAAATTACCATTCAGTTATGAAAAGTTAAGTAACAGCATTTTTTCTGTTTTGTTTCCATTGAAGGTTTGTTTGAAATTGCATAGAAAGCATAGGCATAAGCTGAGACAATCAGCAGGTAAATATTGAGCAGATTTATTTGAAAGTCTGTATCTTCTCCCATTGATAGCAGCAATAAAGCTTTCAGCAGTGTAAAAGTCTAGAAAAACATTCCCTGAAACTATGGCTAAATGGATCTATTTTTCACTCAAACTGTGTACCGTATGGGGGCCATAAACTGCCACAGGGTCACATTTAACAGGGGAACCAAGCTAAATAAAATAAGAACCAAGCATGTAACTTAGTCTCCAATTTTCCCCACCCCCACCCCCCCCCAATATGAATCTTAGTGATTGGAAAACCGAGTTGCTTTTCTTTATAAATAAATAAATCACTTGCTTTGACACTCAGTGAATTTAGCTGGAGGCAAAATGAGATCTTTTGAATACTGTTTGTTCTTGCACTGTTTCTGACAGAAGCCCAAAATCCAGCAATAACAGAGTTTAAAAGAGACACCTTCTGCTGAGATCTATAAAGAACAAATAGGTAGAGCATATCTTGAATTCAAAAAAACAAAGAAAACATTCAAACCCATACAGACAAGGTAGATGTTAGGTGGGAGCTTTTAATCTGCTAATGTCTATTGACACATTCTCATTGCTGTTACACAACTTCTGGATGGACTTGCCACTCATGTCACTAAGATAGGTATTATTTTTTTCTTCCATGCAGTGACCACAGATAACTAATGACTTTTGGAATAGATTTATTAATGTTTTGCACTTGTTTCTGTTAGTGTATGTTTGGACAGAAGAAAGAGAGTACTTTGGGGATTTGTGTTTGTTTTCATCTTTTCCTTTCATCTTGCCAGTCTTACTATTGAAATAAATAAATAAATGAATTTTTTTCAAGACCAAGAAAAAGGCTTCTGCAGTGCCTTAAGAAATTACATTCAAGACATCATTTATCTAGTTTTACCGAATACATCTTTTCAAAGCTTATGGTGCAAATTTAATGCAAGTTTTAGAAAACCATAAAACTCTGGAGTCACAATTTTCTACATGTCTATACATCTACTGGGGCCATAGTTATTTAATTAACCTGACCTGCTTAAAAGTGGCAAATTCTAGTGCTGGACATTTTATTCCGAAAAGTCTTTGACTAGCAAATCCTTCAGTTCTCTTACTGCTTTGTCAACCCTCCCTCCCGCTAAAAATCATTATCTGAAATGATCACAAATAACCAAACCCTTGCTCTCTCTTAAGAAACTAGAATGATCCTGTGTGTTCACATTGCTCCAAAAATAAACCAAAAATCTTGCGAAACATAGAAAACTCACCGAACTTCATTGCCTAGTAATGGGGATTGTTGTTACAATGATGTCTTGTGTTCCTCATCTAAATAGGTTTATTGTAATCATTACACAGCACGAGCATCAGTATCGGCACAGCCTGAATGCCAGTGTTTCTGCGGAGGTTGTTAGTTAAAGAGACATTAAAATATAATTGGAGCAGTGCAACCATTTCTTTACCTTTCTTACAGAATATTTCAAATCCATTTTCAGATCATCCTGAAGATTTTTTTTAGATGAAGCTCCCAATAAAAGCTGTAATCTCCTTTCAGGACAATTCAAGAACCACTGACAGGCCCAAAAGAATAATTGTTGCTGCAATGTGGATGGAGAACATAAAAAAGGCAGATCATGCCAGGTACAGCTGGTACTTTTCTTTGAGAAGATACTCGCTTTCTGTAGACAAGGGAAATATGCTAGATCCAATTTGCCTGGATTACAGTAAGGCATTCAGGGGAATTGCTCGAGTAGAGAAGTTGGGAATTAAGAAACTGATTGTAAGATGGATTTAGGAAGTAAAGGAAGATGACTGGCACTGCGGTAAATAAGGAACTTTCAAACTGAGGGAAGCTGTCAGGAGAATGTCTCAGGTCTTAGGACATGCTGTGTTCAGCTTTTCTTTAATGACCTTTACGCAAGGAAAAGATTTGTACCTCTACTAATAAAACGTGAAGATGTTGCAGACCTGGAAGACACCATCAGAAAGGAGAAGCAGATTATCATGTAAAGAGAACCAAATGACCTTAGGGAATGAAGTGGGAAATGAGAGACAACATAGCAATACTAACGGCTGTAACAGTGTACAATGCTATCAAAGAAAATCCTCTTATGTGCTGGAAGTTAATCAGCTGGAATTAATATAGAAGGAGGAAAATCTCCTTGCCAGATAGTCAGCCTAGAAGAACAAGAGACGCCAATCTGATGTGGTCATTAAAGAAACAACTAATATTTATCAGGCAAAGTCACTCTAGCAAAGATGGAGGGTATTAATGCCTCCCTATAAAAGCCTGTTAAGAGTTTATCTAGAATTCAAACCACAACTCTAATCACAAAGGCTCAAAAGAGATGAATTCAGAAGGAAGAACTACACAGTGCGGCTACTAGGATGGTGGGGGGGAATGAGGTACCTGTCCTGCAGAGTGAGAACAGAGGTGTCCGCCTTGCTGAGGGAACAAAAATCTGCTTTGAAAAAGAATACTGGGTACCCGAGTTTTGAAAGTTTGGGCTACTCGCTGTTTCTGTTTCAGAGGGATGTACATTGCCTGTTTTCCTCCAGGGTCATCCTATCTTACTCTCCGAAAATCCATTTAAAAAAAAAAAAAAAAAAAAAATCCAGAAACCAATCAACTCCTCCCTATGATTTCATGAAGCACAAGAAAGAACATCATCCTGCCTGGTTAGTACTTCAGTGAGAATTTCAGCAAGGCTGATCTGTAAAGCCCATTTTACAGAGTGCATATGTGTTCACAGTGCACAGACTTGCTACAAGCAGAATGCATTAGAAAAATACTTATAAATACATATTTCACATGCTCCTTAATCAATGTTTTTCCTTCCTTTTCAAATCCAAGCAAATGTCACTTCTTTGCAACTTGCTGTCCAACACTGTTGTGACATAAGTTCTCATTAATCGATTCCTTTTTACAGTAGGAATACCTTGAAGTCTTCATCCATTTAGTTCCTAAACTAGGAAAGAGCCAGGTTTCTTTTCAATGAGTACCAAAGCTTTCCGATTCCTTAAATTTCTGAGTTATGTGTAATGAAGATGTTTTTTTCCTACTATTAGAATCCAACCACTCTGACAATTACATATCCAATAAAAGTTTTAACTTCATTTGCTGAAAAATTCACCTGATAATATATCAGAAAACCAAAACCAAACAGTTTTCATCCCTCACTTCAGGAAGAGTTGTATGTTTAAAGGCGTCTATACATACACAATACAACAGTATAGAGGAGGAGAGGGTTATTTTCTTTAAAGAAATACTTTCCCCATCTCTTGTTCCCATTTCTCTCTTCCATTGCATATGTGCACTCTTTCCTCCTTCTCATTTCTTGCCTTTAACCCATGGGGTTGTAGACACTTTGCACAAAAAGAGCCAAGAATGGTCTTCCTGATATTAATTTCTTGTACTGTCCTGGTTTCGGCTGGGATAGAATTAAATTTCTTCCTAGTGCTGTGTGTTTTGGATTTAATATGAGAAGAATGTTGATAACACACTGATGTTTTTAGTTGTTGCTAAGTACCCTGCTAGTCAAGGACTTTTCAGCTTCCCATGCCCTGCCAGGTGCACGAGAAGCTGGGAGGGAGCGTAGCCAGGACAGCTAACCCAACTGGCCAGCAGGGTATTCCATACCATATGACATCATGCTCAGTATATAAATAGGAGGCATGGCCCAGGAAGTAGCAATCGTTGCTTGGGTATCGGTTGGCGGGTGGTGAGCAATTGCATTGTGCATCACTCATTTTGTATATTCTATTATTATTATTATTATTATTATTATTATTATTATTATTATTATTATTTTCCCTTCCTTTTCTGTTCTATTAAACTGTCTTTATCTCAATCCATGAATTTTACTTTTTTTTCCCCTTGATTCTCTCCCCATCCCTCTGTGGGGGGGGGAGTGAGTGAGTGGCTGTGTGGTGTTTGGCTGCCTACTGGGTTAAACCACAACAGTACCCACTGTATCTTGAAAAAAATTTCCTTCCTTTGGGAAGACACGTTCCTTTGTGTCTTCCAAAGCAGCCTCACAGAGTACCAAATGACAATGATGCACAGCAAACATTCCCCAAGATTAATTATAGATTGATGGAAATGAAAAGAGAAAAGTAGAAGCCATAAAATCCACAGAATGCTTTTGAAAGAATCAATGGAATAAATACACCTGCTTGCAAGACAACTCAATGCATCATCTTGCCTTCTTATAGTATGCAAAGTCATTTTCATCCCGCAGTCTTGAATTTCCTTAATGAGTTAACAAGGAGCTCTGTTAAATGAGATCCTATTATACAAGCTAAAGACCTGAACAAGATTTGTTTTTAAATGATTCACTATCGATCATCTTACTATTCAAAATTCAGCTTTAGAAAACATCGTAAGTAACATCCCTCAAAAAGGAAAATTCTCAATACCTACCTTTCTCTTCTCATTACTACTTTTAACATGGCTTGCAGTCTGCCGACCAAGTGCAACACACTCAGGCACACACATGATGATGACTAACTGAATGTGGAATTATCCATTCCTTTTGCCCAGTCTAGTCCCACACAACATCTATTCCCAAAATGTGGAGGAAGATCAAATGGCCTCTGGTAGGCTTAGTTTTAGGTCATCTGGATCTGCAGCCAATAGCAGCCCATTTTAACTGACTGCAGGTTTGCATCTAACACAGTATCAAACTCTACTAAATAAAGGACTCCCTTATTCATGTGGGAAAGACAACACATCATAATGGAGACCTTAGAAAATGCATCTTAATTTCTTACATCAGAGTCATGCAGCACTCTTAAAGAAAAAGAGAATGCTATAATGGAAGGTACTGAATTAGTCCTTACATGACCTCATGTTATTATATGCTTTTTGTATGACCCCAACAAGTGATTTACTTCTCCGTGCCCTTTTTGTAAAACAGGAATAAAATGCTTCGTCTTACTCACCTTTTGTCTGTCTTCCCCGGAGTGTGAGCTAGTAGGGTATGAATTCTCTCCTTTGAGTACATATAGAGAGCCTTGCACAGCAGGACCTTTCTGCATTGTGCCATCTGAATAAAATGCTTGATAACGTTTAATGAACCCTGACGTTTTCGGAGTGTCCTTGATACTTTGAAAAGGCTTCTGCTACATTCTCATTCCTAAGCAATAGCATGATCCTAGTCATTCTAACACTTGAACTACTCCTGGAGGCGATGTGCAAGATTAAAGCTTATGAAAAATATCTCCAGGCTTACATACACTTATGTATGCCTTATGTATGTAACACATCACTCTTGTCTATCTCCCTTAGTTACTGGTTAGTACAGTAGCCCTGGGATCCAGCGAAGAGGACAAACCTCACCAGCTCTTTGGTATTATAGGCTACCATAATTAGAAAAATCCACTTATGAGAAATTCTTCCTTTCAAAAAAATATTCCAAGACCTGAGACTTCCTAAGTTAGAGCCATGTCCATTAGTTGCAGGCTGGGGTACCAGATATTTCTCAATTTGTGGCCCAAGCAGCTGTGCATGCACTCATCAAAATTATCTCCCTAGAGGCTCAGATGAGAAGATTAGTTCTGTCTCTGAATGACCATGGTGCCCCCAGCCTCAGCTCTGGCTTGCCCACAGAGCCACCGGTGTTTTGCTCTCCTCCTCCTGGGGCAAACGGGGCAGCTGATGTAATATTAGATTTTGGGGAAGGGAGTGTCATTTTATTCTATAGTTTTGCAGAGCCCAACCCAAGTCATTCCAAGTGAACGGAGGGGCTCCCCATGGCACCTCGCTGGCTCTGTCTCTCTGTCTGCCCATGCTGTCCTGAAAGGCGCTGGAAGGGATGGCTGAGCTTGACTTTGCTTTTAACCTAGACAGGCATTCTCTTGGGAAGGTCCAAGGATCTGCTTCCTCCTCTTTACTGCGAGGAAGAAATCACTGCTTGAGGCTTTCCAATCCACGGTGCATTTCACCAAAAACTCCAGGCTTTGCTAATCCTGCATGAGGGCTCTCGGAGGCTGAGGTAGGCTGCTGGGAGCATGTGGGACCCTGCGTATCAGAGTTCATCGGACGGCCCCATACTCTGCAGGTTCCCCACAAGGTTCCTGTTTCGAAATGAGGTAACAGCACGCAGATGAATTCTTAGCTTTGCAAAATCTCTGTGGGAGCAGGAAGAGACACAAAGTAAGACTCTGATGCACCCAAGTTCATGAGCATGCACTTAACACTACTAACCATTACTTTTGGGGAAGCAGCAAGTAATGCATTCTGTTGTCCCTGGGATCTCAAGGGGGCTTCAACATGATGCTAAAATTCAACATCTGCTTTACTGAATTGGGACTTAGGAAAGTAGATAGGGAGGAGAGAGAGAGAGGGAAGAATAAGGAGCTGTGGTTTTGTATCTGTGTTTTTCTATCTGTTGGTCTTTCATTTCAGTGGAGAACCTGGAAACTAATTTCCCAGGAAATATTCTGACTCTGATTTTCATTTTACATTTCATTTTGAACTGGCCATCCTACTAGGGTCTCCTGTCCCAGTTGCAGACCCTTGCTACTGTAACAGATCCCCCAGGTGAGCTAGAAAGTTCAGGGGATCTTTTAGGGCCAGCCCCTTGGCCAGAGCAGGACTACTATGTATACCTCATTCCTGACAGGTGTTTGCATAACCTCTCCTTAAGCTTTTCTAGCAATGGAGTCTCCCCAGCACCCTTTAACAATTATTCCATTGTTTCATTTTCTGTTGGTTCAGCCATGAATGCCATTGATAATCTGACACTTGGCTATGTGATTGCAGCTTGCCCCAAAATATCACTATTCCTTTCTTCTTCTCAAGGGATATGTTCAGAGCTGCATACAAGACAAATTCTGTATTAGCTGCCTTTTATTGCTGCTTACGGGGCATGGTGGTGTTGAGTTGATGGTTGGACTTGATGATCTTAGAGGTCTTTTCCAACCTTGATGGTTCTATGATTCTATGATTCTATTATATAGCAGGGATCCTTTGGCAACTGTCTGTTGCAAAAAGTCCTTTTGCATCTTTCCTCTGGTCTCCTGGAGGAACCTCTGCAATTCTTCCCCTATTCAGCTCTTCAACTACTACAATACTGTGAGTTCTTTTACCAACTTCTCTGCAGCTGCTTCTCTTTCTACATTTAAGTTTTCAGAATTCACCCCTTACTCCTTCAGTTTCTTTCTGAAGAGGAGGACTTATCTCTAATTTCTCCTGTATGTTCAATAACAACCTCATTGGAACAACTTCACTAAAGATTAATGTCTTGTTTGCTCATGTTTGTCCATCATGTATATTGTCTCGCAGATGTATAGGCTGTATGATAGTTTCCATTCCCCATGTACATTTTCTGTTTCATTTTTTCTTTTTCTAACTTACTTTACCTCTAAGTTAAAATAAGAGGTTATACAATCAAGTGATCTGGCTCCAAGCTTTCTGTCAAACCACATTTCAGCTGGTGACAGATCAAATTTAAAGGACACTGCCCTGAAATTCAGGAATGCCAAATAGGAATCTGATTTTTCAGCTTTTTAAAGCATCCTTCTGTCAATTTCTACAGCACTTTCCATAACACTATTGAGCTTGGACACCCTGGACCTGAGTAACATACTTATGATCCTATTCCTCTGAAAATCACTTCATCTCATAACAATTGAATTGTGGTCTTTTACCCATCATAACAACTTTTAATACGTCCCATTTAGTAAACACAGACATTAGTGCTGAGATTTCATCTCCAAAAAATCATAGTTTTCTACTGATGCTACTTCTAGATAGCAAAAATAATTGTTCAGAAGTCTATCACTCTTGTTTCATCAAACAAACTTGATACAGGTGAGGGTTTGTTTTTTTTTTTTACCTTCCTTCATACACATTTATACTAGGAATTATTCTCTTGCTCTCTTCTTCAAACATTCCCTATTTTACCATAACTAACTTTTCTCCAAAGCCTTTGTTGCTGCTAGCACAGAAGCTTGTGCACCAGGTTCACTTTACAAATTATAAAGATTTCACTAGTATTTAAGCTGATGTTCTAGTTCTCACATGTAATTCCTTGGATTAATTTCACAAAAAGCCCTCCTTTTACTTGTTGTCCAAGACTGTATCATTAACTTAGTTTTAGGCGTGTTCAGTCTTTCTCTACTGACTTTTCTAAAAGATGGTTTTGCTTCTTCCAAATATAGTCTGTCTAAACACTGGACACTGCTTAAATCTGATTTTTTTTTCCTTATCCTGCACAGTTTTTCATCCTGCTTCTTCTAAACAAACTCTGATTCATTATTTAGACTTTCCTTTGAGTGTTTGATTGTGTTGCATTTCTGTATGCTCGTAGGAGTTTTAAGACTTACTTATCCAGTGCATTAACATTTCTTGTTCCCTTCCCTCAACACATATGGCCTGTTTTGGTTGTCTTCTTTAACCTGCCAAATCTGCATTTGCTTTTTATGTGCAAAAGAAGTCTTTCTGGTAATCCTTTTCTCAGGTTGGGGCCCCTGATTTCTGTTATAATTTGATCTCAAATCTGGTCTTGCATGTTTGACATCTGTTTCACATGTGTTAGGATGCATAAAAAGCTTTCCCTCTTTTTCTGGTTTCCTCTGTCAAGTAGATAGCTTTCAGAAGCTTCATTCTTTCTTAGGATGGTATATGCTTTACCTCTTCTTAGCACACTTCAGTAATTACTTTGCTCCTGTTATCCTACTCAAGTTATCCATTGCCTTCCTGGACAGCCCCAGTTGCTTGACTTGTTTCCACCTGACTTGTTTCCACTTCACGGCATTTCTTCTAATTTTCGGTTTGAATAGCACAATTTAGCGCTTGGTAGTCAAAGAGAACACTAAGTCCAGAAGTCTATAAATATGAGGTATCCCTAATTAAATATTATATAAACCAATTTATAGATGAATAAACCTATTATGAGGAAGGGACAGTGTGTGCCACCATCAGTTGAATTAAGCCACTATTAGCAGCAATTCTCGTTTGGTTCCTGTATGATATGTTATTTAGTTTGAAGTGGTCTATTAGAGGGCTAGGATAATAAATGAAGGCAACAATAGGGACCATACACTAAGTGTTAAATTTCTTTCAATGTTGATAAACTGCACTGTCACAAAATTTTAAACAGGATTTTAACAGACATAGTTCATTCTGTAAAGTAGACTGCCCTTCTAGCATTTTACCTTTAAACCACATAACTAAAATACTACATAAAAGAGAAAAGATACCCCTTGAGAAAGAACTATTATTCATTGTAATGCGTAATCAAGGTTATTTTCTCTAAAAATCATTAAGCACTTGTCACCAAATTTTAAATACTTTAAATGGAGACCTGTAAAGAGCTCACATATTTAAATGTTTGTGTTTTCACAGGTCCATTAAATACTACCTAAATTGAGATAAAAGCATTTAATTTCCACTTATGAGCAGGGTTAGAAATAGCAACTAAAAGAAGAAAATCTCAGAGGAAAAAAACCCAAAATGTTGTGTTGATACAACTGACACAAACACCACCAAAACCAAGCATGTCTTTTCTGGAAGACTATTTCTGGAAGGTTTCTCCCATGTTTTCCAACTATTTATAGTCAAAAAATTTTCCTTCAGCCAGCCTGCAGCCAGAACGTGAATGGCTAGAAAATAGCACAGGTCAGATTGTCAGCCGTATATTTCATTCATGTAAAATTTTGAGTGCATACAGAGCTGCTATACACAGCAGGAGTCTCTGTTTGCAAGAAGTAAATGGACAGTTTTTCTAAAGGAGTTTAGCAGGAAAATAGAATGTCATAGCCTTCATATTACTTGTTCTTTCCCTGCTTGAGACCTCTCTTCCTCGCACCTCCTATTCTTTTAAGTTTCTGTGTTGAACAGAATCTGGATCACAGCCTGTGAATTGTGTCAGGTCTTCTGTCTTTCTGTTCAAGGTGAATCAAGCTCCATCCAAATTGCTTATGGAAACAATCTAGGCCTGTCTATTAATCTGCTTCAAATACATGGCCTGGAAATAGCTCTGAGGAAAGTGATCTATTAATTGTATCGATCCTCATTTGGCCTTTTATATCACTGGTATTTTCCCCGGATGGGTACTATTTGCTCTACAGGTTTTGTTAGATCAAAATCCCACATGCCAGCATCAGACTTTGGGATGGAAGTTCCAAAGCATTTGCATTTTGTGATTCAGATCTATCCCTTGTTCTGATAGAAATGTGTTTAACTTTAAGTCACTTGCTCTTATTCTATAAAATCCCCATTAAAACAATAATTAGACACTCTTTGTCTTATACATGGCTTTAAACGTCAATTTTTGCTCCTACTTGCCCACCTGGGGATTCCTCCAGAGATGGCTCTAATTTACTTAACGCGTTAATTCCTCCTAAGATACTTAAACCAATTAAAACATTTTGGATTTTTTTTTTTTACTACTAAAAATTTCCAAAAGGCACAAGCCAAATTTTAAGACTTTGGGTCTTATTAAGATTCTGTATATTGTAATGTGAATGAAGGCAAGGCACAATTTTTTCAATCCAAGTTAGAGGAGCTATCACTGGTGCGAGGTATTACTTAGAGCGAGCAATGGCCTGACAGTCTAGGCTTTGGTTTTTAATAGTTATTGAAATCTTCCTTATTCTCTCATCTTCCTCATCAAACATTGACTACACATTTAACATTTTGTATTCTACTTATCTGATAGCTTTTCCAGTTCTTGCTTGTAGACAGCAGGACACGTAAGGCTGTCACTTCTTGGGGAAATGGCAATAAATGTAGGAAAGCGCGATGACACTTGCATAAAAGGTTACAAACCTCGCTTTCTTCAAGTCTTCCAAATATCAGTCTGATCAAGGAGCTCAGAGGAGGTGTATCTTCCACTCTAAGTTACCACATTTGGCTTTAAATAAACTGCTGAACATACATAATTCACAAGAAAACAAATGGATTTCTTTACTCTGATTTTTGCATGCAAAATTCTTCTATTTAATAATGGTAATAACCAAGGCACAATATACTACACAGCATTCTTATTATTTCTACCAACTTCTTTTTCTTTTTTTCTATTCTATTTTATTTTAAACCACAGCAGAAGTCTAAATTATATCCTTTTTGCATACATTTTGACCCTGATGTGTAAGTTTGACACTTTGAGCTGCAAGCGATACAGCATCTGCCAAACAGAAATCTGTTTATAACCTTTTTTTTTACTACTCCACAATGTAAAAAGCAATAACCACACAGTAGTTTAATTATACATTAGCACCATAGCGTACGTGTAGAAATAAAATAATAAAGATGCAACTGATTTTATGTTTTAACAAATTTACCACCAATTAAAAACACCCTACTAAATGTTTATTTGTCCATTCTGTTATTTCCTATATAAGGCTTACACTTTAATGCTTTAACAACATGTAAAGAAAACAACTTAGCTTTTTTAAAAAATCATTTTATATAATTATACAACTTGATGTTGTAATTCTCAAAATAAAAATAGACCTTTGTAGACTTTTTGTGCATGAATATCTTATATTATTTGAGGCATAGCCTTTCCTTCTGCAGTGCTGCAATAGCCTTTGGTTTGCTGTTCTTACCTCTTGTTGTAGCAAGCTGTTTTTTTGGGGCCCTGTTTATTGTTAGGAGAAGAGCATATCAGCAATACAGCTGTCTGGAACAAAAAGAGGAATAAGAAGCCTGAAGACACTTGTTCTAGTTTGAAAGTTGAAATTCATATATAATTTTAAAACAGTTCACATGAAGGATGGTGCGAATTTATAACCAAATATTTTCTTTTTCACAAAACCCAAAGATGGTTTTACCCAGCTCTGACAGATATGCAGCAAAACCAACAGTGCCGCCTTTTCCTTAACTGGGTCTCAGAAGGGACAGATTATTTTCTCATTAGAAACACATCTAACAACTTTCTTTAAAAGCAGTTGCAATTTAAAATCTCTCGTGCTTATTCATGAAATGAACCCTAAGAGACAGTGTATGTATGTGCCATGTTTTTATGCCTAGTATCTACCAACATCTAAATACCGCTCTTGACTGTGCCTTGCATTTCCTAAACAGATGCTTCTCCTGTTCTCCTTGGTGACTTTTGATAAAACTTAATTGTCTTTTTTGACAAGAGTTTAACTGTGAAGTTCCCTAGCTGTGTAAACCCCCAGGGAGAGCAGTCAGCTGGCTTATCCTGGATGTTTTTCACCTAGCGCAGGTGTGTAGTCTGAGGTCACACATACATTGGACCGGAAATAGCTATGACACATTGGACTCTCTTCATGGGTCTTTCACACCCAACCTGCATGTGTATAGTGGCCATTCACCAGAGGTTTCAAGATCTTACTGCTGGGCTGGGTTCCCACACATCCAAAAGTCTGTCAACCAATTAAATACAATTTTTCTGGACATATTAAGAGGAGGTAGCTGGGAAAAATCAGGTAGCCCTAGAGTTCCCCCCTCCCCCTCCTCAGATGATGATGACGACCTTCACCAAAATACTCTTGTATATATACACTTCAAAAAGAAAATAAAAGAATGGATTCTTTTCTTCCTTGCATCTCCACAAGCAAAGTGGAAAAGAGAACAAAAGCATGTTTTGTGTCTAAAAGTAGCTAAGTTACTGCATAAAAACACCTGTCCAGGCAGCCTAGGAGCGTCCCCAAGAGACCAGTTTTCAAGGCACCATCTCCTAAATGCAGAAGGGAAAGAAAAGAAAAAATAATAAAAAAGGAAGAGGTAAATATACAACATGCACTGGAACGTCCTTGCACAAAGTGCTAAGAAAGGAAGTCAAAGAAGGTGCTTCGACGAGCAACGAGGATAGGAGTGAGGTGCAGCCAACAAGGATCAGAGGCCTTACATGACCCAAAGGCTGCAGGAGCCTTACTGGGCCCAGAGGGGCAGCCACTCTTCTTCTGTAGCATCAGAGACGCTTTCCAACAACACGAGTGTCGGCTCTGAGCTTACGTTGTGTCAGGGCAGAGCAGGTTTTTTGCAATGTTAAATTCTGTTGGTTTTCATATACTTTCCCTAAAACCATGGATTATGAAAAACTGGGGCTAGAAACAATCTACAGAGGAGATTTGTCTATCTCTCAGTATACAGTTACACTATATAACACATAAATTATTCTCTGATTAATAACATTTTTGGAAAATATAAGCTGCTTATCTGTGCAATAAGCTTGATTCCAGCAATTTTAATCACATAATTGCTTTTCTCCTTCACCAAGGAAAGCATTGTTCCAGATTATATCATGGTTTGTTGTATTTTATATTAGTCTCACTAGGGTATTTTGCAGTTCACACAGAGCAAATACACATACCCACACTGTGTCATACACAGCTTGATTCTGTCACTTAACCAAACTGGCTTCATTGACTTCAGTGGAGAGAATAGAATCAAGCTCATTTTATATGTATATTAATATATAAATATAAATATTTAAATATATATATATGCAGTATAGAGATATGTATTTTTTTAACCCCAAATCTAGTTGGGGTTTTTTTTGTCTGTTTTTTTAAACTATAAAGAAGAGAAAAATCTGATATCACCTATATTTTGTATCACAGTGAAAATGTCTGCTGGAGTATAAAAGTGTGTGGTAAGGAACATTAAAACATAATAGCACAGTAGGCTAACTTACACCGATTGCTTCGCAGTGGGACTATTGTCATTCAAGTACAAGTACTAAGTTAAAGGGCAATAAATAGTATATTAGGTCTATTACTGCAGGCTTTTTAGCTACAGTAATATCTACTGGAATTACTTGTGTTGTTATTAAAATAGATGATATTTTGGTAACAGTGTGCAAAGCAGGAACATGAACAGTTTCTTTCTGGATGAAGCATTTTTCCACATCTTTTACTCACTAGGATTTCAGATGAGTGGGCAAATAAATAACAAGGCAGAGAAAACTTTGTCTGCAGAACCAGAGACTAGGGATCACAAAGGCAATAATTATTACAAAATGCAAACAGGCCCCAGGACAGAGCAGCTGCAGCTGGAGGGCAGGTGGGAAAGAGAGGGGGGAAAAAACGCTGAGAGGGGGGGAGAGAGAGAGAGAGAGATGGAGGAGTGACACCCTAACGCCTTTTGCAAAAGAAATGGTGAATTTTCAGATGTGCTGAAGATCCTTCAATTCAGAGTGTCTGCTAGGAAATGCAAACCTTGCTGATGGCACGGTAGCCATTGGTGGTTTTGATAAGTGTGTCAAAGATTATATGCAATTTTAAAACATATGAGAGGACATATAGGAAGAGAGGGTCAAGCCTGCCTGCAACTTGTGAGCAGGAAGAAGAGGATGCCTAACACAGCATGAAGCTGGTTGAACCCGGTGCTGCTGTTTCTGTACAAATCTCTTGTTCTTTTTTGACAGTATTTGTGACCACAATGGCATACAGATATTCTTTAGCACTCTCCTTTCAAAAGCAGCAAGAGAAACAAACCCAAAGGCTAGATCTTAGCTTTTGGGCTCGCCAGCATCACAGCTGCAGCAGAGAGAAAGCTTCTATTAGTGAAGGAGTCCCAAAGTTTCAGTTAGCTGAACTTAAACATTTTTTTGCTTGTAACCTGTGGCTATAATATTATGCATGGATCACAACTTAGATTTTCATTTGTCTATCTGCAAAAGATTGATGAGAGTTGTCATCGGTAAGGAAGAAAAATTGTTCCGATTCTGGATAAGTGTACAGCAAATCTTGAGATTTCCTCACCATTTAAGGCCATATATTTAATCCAAGAAATATGCCATGGAATATGCTAGAATCACAAGCTGCAGCATAAGGAAAAGAATTGGTAATTTGCTCAATGACCCAGAAGAGCTGGTCATGAAGCATTGAAAATTGCATATTTGGTTTTTTTTTTTTTTTTTTAAAAGCTGGCAATAAACGATAGTCAAGAAGCATTTAAAAAAATACTAAAACCTACCTTGTGCTTAGAAAAGCAACTTTTAGACTGAGTCCAAGTTACAGCTAACATAAATTCTAACAAAATAGAAGCACAGCTACCCTATCTGTGCAGAAGCCACAAAATTTACTGTCTCTCCTCATCCAGACATTTGTCATCAGAGTCATCCCTCACTCCGCAGCTCCATGTTGACATCATCCCCAAGGAACCTACAAACCGAGAAGGCAAGGATCTGTGGTGTCTCTTCCTTGCAGTGGGGCATGCGTTGTCACCAGCATTTGACAAGCCTGCAGATGATTATCAGGAATAGGAAGGTAAATCCGGAGAATAAGATCCCCAGCAGACAAGAGGAGACTGGCGCCCTGAACTGGAGGGCGAGTAGCGCTCAGCGCAGCTGTGCAAGGACGGAGGGGTTGTTTCAGCGACACTGCTACGGGCAATAGCCGGTACCACAGAACAACACGTGGAGCTGGCTGATGCTCTCGGTCTGCAAGAGATGCTGGCATCTCAGAACCGCCTTTTGTTCCTCCTCGGCATAAACACTCACCTCTGAATTTTCAGTCAAGTAGAAATTCTGGAGGGAATAAACAAAAGAAACCATCAACAAAAAGCACTTTCAACAGCAAAATGACTTAATTGAAGTGTCTTGTATTTGTGAATACAGACTGGTTTTGGGGGGTCTTTACAACTCATCCCATGATATAAAAAGCAAAAGGAACATCCTGTCCTTCTTGACTTAAACAATATTTCAGTCGTCTGTTTTATTCTCACAGTAAACAGCTGCTTAATCAGCACCGGCTGATTAAATCCACTTCTATAGGGCAAAAATTTTCACAAATCTAAAAATAACCTTCACCTGACACTTACAGACACAGTAGTGTGTCTTAGGATATTCTGTTTTCAAGGAAGTTATTCAGCATCAGATTAATCTGCTATTAACCCATAATTGTTTGCTATGTAGAAATGAACATGCTTTAACCACTTATGTCCCTAATATAGCTATATGGAAAGCTCCAAATTTCTGAAATTAAATTTGTAACTCAATAGTAGGCTAAAATTAGTATGACTCTTTTCACAAGCTATGAAAATATGTGAGCTGGCCCCATTAAAAAGTAACTCCAAAAGGAGAAAAAACTTGAAAATAAACAAGAATTAAGAGCAAAATTCCCAATATCTAAAGATATTTGGTCTTTATATATGCTGTCAGGGACACAATGCTTCTTTTAAGCATTGTGAAGTAGCATTTATCAGCCACTTGTGGGTGTTGCTCACTGTTATGAAATGGCTTTTATTAGTCCAAATATTAGAAATTATAACCAACATAGCTATGACAGAGTCTGCAATCTTGCTTTATGTGCCATCTTCAAACTGAGATCCTAAAAAGCCACTGACCTTCACAGGCCGTGGGGCAGAAAGCTGAGATTCTCCACTCGCATGCCACAGAGCAAGCAGCACTGGGAAACGATGAGATCTTAACATCTTTTACAAAAGAGAGAACAAACTTCAAGGGTGGATTTTTAGTGCCCTGAGGTTGGGTCACCGGAGGTTTCCTGACCAGAGCGTAAGGGTATAACAAAACAAGAAAAGGTAGCTGATGAAATACTGCAAACTACTTTCAACAGTGGCTTTTCAGATTAGATTTTCAATGAGGTATGTAGATGGCAACTCGTTCATCTCTTGTCAGAATGAAGTAACTTCTTCAGTTGTTGCTAATTGCATCCAGGAGTAATGTCTACCATAGTATTGCAAAAGCACAGAAAATCTCGGGTTTTAAAGAAAAGGAATTATTTCCATACTTAAAATGAAAGGAGGTGTAAGGTTGTATATAACTTTTTTTGGCTTGGGTTTTGTTTGTGTTTTTTTTTAAACCCAACAAATAATAGTCAGCAGGGGAAAAGATTATCTACTTATCCTGAGAGTTTTGTTATTACTGCTTATAATAAAAGGCCAGTTCCCTAAACACTTGTTCCCTCGTTTTCATCCCCACTCAGACAAAGCTGCCATTTAACACTAATGATCTGAAAGGTCCTGTTGCCTTTGCAGTCAATATTTCCCTTTCATAGCTCCTTGCTTGCCCCTGTAATAAATCACAAAGCTAGCATTTTTGTTTGTCTACATCCATAGCTATAGATATTAAAAAACAGTGAGAGTGGAGCTGGACAACTCACTTGTGTAGAGCAATTGCAAGGACCACCATTTGTTGCTGATGAGAATGGGTAAATAATTACTTGACATAATCGGCAATTATTCACAATTCAAAGGGACCGGACTGAAATGGAGAGGTCTCTATGTGATTGTCTCCAACTAAATGGGTTGTTTACAGAAGACTCTAAACTATCAGAGTGCCATAACACTTATTTTTAACTGGAAAATATAGTTGCTTTGGAGATCATTGTATGAGAATGCAGCATTTTATGATGAAATTACGTTTTAGAAAAATGAAACTAACATTTTGATTGAGTTGAACCATTTGGTCTTAGATATCTGACTGTTCACAATACCTTTTCGAGAAATTCAGCATTTCTTAAGAGAACTAAACTTTTTTGATTCATTGTAATGTAACACTTCAATCAAGCAAAATGCCTGAACTTCTGAACACATATTCCAATTTTCAGCCAGTACTTGTTGTGACAGAACAGTAACCACATGCATCACCTGACTGATGTCAACAGGAGAAGACATTAGCACCTTCTAAAGTCAAATTTGTTAAACATGTGAAGGATACGAGACAAATGTGACAGTACTTTTAGGCAACTTTAAACCACATTAGTTCAAAGCCCCATGAATAATTTTTTCATATGCTAGTTTAAAAATTGCCCTTTTTATTATACTTGAACAGCATTCTTCTCCCCATGTACAATTCCTTCAGGATAGCAAGCCAGATCTCAAGAGGGGCTGTAGACAATTTTTTTTATTAATAAATACTATATAGTTGTCAACTATTAAATAGCTAACTGGAGCCAGGTTAGTTTTTACAGCCATGTGAATGTAGAGCACTGATTTACAGATGTCATCTACTGTACTCTATCTTTCAAATCAGCTTTGTCACTTCCTTTAAATTTGCACTACAAATTCATACTATTACCCACTTTGCTGAAGCAGTTAGCCAATATGGCCTGGCAAAGATGTTCCTGTTAAGACGAAAAATAGATTATAGAAGTCAGGTATATCATTTGGTGTAATCTTGTTTATTTACAGAAAATAAGCATAAAGTGCAGGTTCTTTGAGCAGAGTAGGAAAAACAAACAGCAGGTAGTTCAGCGCCTCAGATAAACCTACATCTGCTGCTCAGGCAAGCTCCACGGTTCGAGGAGTCTCTCTCCCTGTTTCCCCTCAAGATGATTCTCTTGTTTCCTATCCTGACTCCCCCTGCCTGGTGAAAGCCTGGTGAAGGAAAGAAAAAAAAATCCACACCAAAAACAAACCCCAATCCACACCAAAAACAAACCCCAAACCACACACAAAAAAAAACCACCAAAAAAACCCCAAACCCCTTACACAATTTCTATTGATTCAAAGTGTAATTCGATGCAACAAATGCAGAAAATATGGCTAAAAGAAACCTGGATATGAAGGTTCAGTAAAAGGCAGATAAAGTGTGAAGACAAAATGAAGTAGGCAGCCAGGAGATGTGAAATTTAACCAAATCAGAGCTGCAGAAAAGAAAGCCTTAGTGCAAAGATGGGCAGAAAGCCAGAGTACATGGACAAGGATCTGGAATAAGTAGTAAGAGAATGCAGCAAAAGAAAACAAAAAACAAGTCTAGTGATGAAGTGAGGAAAGAAGAAATAGGGTAGCAGTAGAATTTGATAAGGGAATGAAAACTTCTGAAAGCAATAGAAAAGATAGTGCATGAACTGCAAGATTAAATAAGAAGTGAACTTGTAAGAGCAGCAAAGGAATAAAAAATAACTCAGGGTAGCAAAAGCATAAAACGTTGCTGAAGTGGGAGAGGTGAGTATTGGTGATTATTGATGTAAGTAAGCTTATGAAACCAGGTAAGGACAAAACATTGAAAGGTAGGTGAGAAAGCAACATAGGCAAGAGTAAACAAAATGATAAAAGAAATGTATGGATTTGATGTATTTTGGGATATGAGACATTCCTCAGCTTATCTCTAGAGTGAAAGGCAATACACTTATTTACTGTGAGGAGCAAGGGCACAGCATGGTTCCTATTGTAGGCTTTTTGTGGGGAAAAAATAAGAAACCCTGCATGACCTTCTGTAAATGGTACTTGTACGTCTGAAGTCTGCAGCAGTTCCCATAAGACTTACAGTAAATACATAGAAGGTTACCAAAAAAAGGAAAGTTGAAATGTTCAATACTGTTTAGAATAACTTTCCTTTCCAGACTGGACACATTGTCTCAGCCTTTCTTGTTACTTTATTATTTTACATACTCTACTGCAGTGCTATTACTGCTTTCCATGATGAAGGATTTAAATAATCAGGGAAAAGCATGCAGTTATAACTCAAAGAAACATTTACAAAACTGAAAGCCTGAAACCCTCTGCAAGTTGTTTACAGAGTCAGTTTAGGTATAATTTTAAATACATAAACATGAATTTGCACAGGAAACACACCCCTTATAGATACTGAGGCTCTCACACAATGGCCAAACAGTGTGTAAAACCTAGGACTTGAATTTGGTTTTCTAGAAATGTATTTTGCATCTCAAAGAGAAATAAACATGTAGTAAGAATTAAATGATTGCCCCTTTTTTTTAAATGCTATTTATCTAAAAGGCACTTTTGCCTTTTAAGACAAGAGATGAAGATGTCCAGTTACTGGCCAAATTACATCCTCTGACTCTTGACAAATTACAGAAAGCACTTTTTTACCCATAGACTGCTCACAAGTCTGATGGAACCAAAATGAAGAAAAAATAAACCAAAAAATAAACTCTGTCCTTACCAGAACCAGTTCCAGCTGCTGAATGACTAAACATGAGCAGCAGTCTCAGCTGGAGAGAGCAAGTTAAATTAAGAAAGGTAAGCACAGGTGCTTTTTAGTAGGAGAGGAAAATTCTTCAGGTATGTAGCCCAAAGATGGTGTTAAATTTTGTTTCCAAAAAAAGTACATTCCCAGACTGTGAATGGCTCTTAGGTGTAGTGAGACGCCTGGAGGAAATAAAAATGTTTTGGTTTAAAGTCCTTTCCTGAAGAGAAGTGTTTACCCTTAGCAATTAAGAATCAGCAGTAAACAACTATTCCTGTAATATCTTTGGGTGGTTTTATAACACACCCTGGAGAAAGGCCTTGATATATTAAAATATAGAGATGTGCAGTAATAGCAGTATGGCATCACTATTATTGCAACTACAGAATAAAAGCTATAAGAGTCTCTTTCAATTTTTAGTTCATATCGCTAGTTCATATTGTTTCGTAGTTATTCATGCTGGCAAACTAAAGGGAAGCTTTCTTCCTCAGAAAGCTGTGGGACAAAGTAGGCGTGAGACTGGATGAGAACTCACCCGAAGGCTGAGTCAGAGGAACACGGACTAGGCTCAGCGGACTTCTACTGTTAAAATAGTCTGCCAAAGAAGAAAAATGGACATAACATAATGTAAAAGCAGTAAAAATTTTCTTACATGACTTGCATCTGAAAGCACACAAGAGAGAAGAAAACAGATGAATGACACAAGTGAGATGTGTCGCACGCTTCTGTCCAGTTTTTCCTGCTTCGGACTAGCAAATGCAAAAAGTGACAGCACTCTGCTGGAATCCAATTCCAGCATTCCCATGATTAGATTTTAATGCACTTAGATCTTAATTTGCATGAAAATATATGCTGGTTTATTTAAAAGACGAGAGCGGCTACAGACTCATTACTTGCATTCATTGAGCTTGGTGTGGTTTAAGAAGTTACTTCCCCCTGCTGCGAGGAATTGCCGTGCAGTGAGGGTCCGCGGGCAGAGCGTGTGCCCGCCTCATCACTCTCAGTACATTTTCCTGCAAGATCACACAAACTGGCAGTTTAAGCCGCACTGTGATTTGCAGGGGCTGAGGCACAGGCACACATTCTCTCCTGCTTGACACAGTCATAGTTGGAATAGGGAAGGGCAGGCATTGGTCGGGGGGGGGAAGATCCTCCTCATCAGCAAGATGAGTAATGGATGGAAAGTCAGAGCCCAGCAAACTGTGGGCTTTTCTTCCATAAAACCAAGGGAAAAGAAAGAAAAAACCCCAACAATCCTATGCTTACTTTGTTATGGGTAGCTTCAGTTCCAGTTTCTTAGATGAGAAAACATCAGAGGCTTTCGTTTGCTTGCAAAAAGCTATTAGCCTTTCCCTGGCAGCTGCCACCTCCGAGGTGGAGGGAAGCTCATGCCTTTTATACGTGGCAGGCTCCAGCTCCATAGTCTTTAAAGATTTCAAAGTCCCTGAAACTGAAGTGCAACAATGCTATGACACAAGCAGCAGAAAATCAAGGTGGCAAATTTTTAGATCTATCTTCTTAGTATTGTGCAATGCAAGAAAACCAAAAACCTTCAGAAACCTAAAAGCTACTGTTCTTCAGCAAACATGATGCATTTGCTGTTCTCATACAGCAGTCAGGATGTTATCTGAAGTAATGAAAGGAATCTATTCCAAAGAGCTCCAACCTCCTAGTAAAAAAACCTCGGCATTACATAAAATGTCACTTCTTTCTTGTTTTGTTTTTTGCACAAATCTCAGAAAACATTTGATCTTTCTGATACGCTGGATATCCTGGCTTTCTATGAATGCTGGAAAATGTGTTTATACCCAAATTTCTTATGTTCCTCAGCATACTTTCCTGTGCCACGTGTTTTATGCTGACTTGTCTCAAAGTCTTTCTTCGTTATTTGGATTCAGAGTGGTTACTTTGAGTTAAAGCTTAGCAGGGTATTTTTGTATGGTTTGTATTTCTACATCACCCAAGTCTGTGTATAACACATTTATTTGAAAAAAGCAAGGCAGTAATTATTTAGCAAATTATTCTGTGCAGCCCTGGCATCAGCAGTTATGGTCAAACTACAGGACACTAACAGAATAGTAAAAGAGGATATTTTCCTTCTAAAATTCCAAACCAAATTATGGTGTGCAGCAAGTAATCAAAATCCAGTTTATCTTATTACAAAGCTTACTCTGGTTTGGATGTCAAATTAAATTATCATTTGCCTTTCCAGCAAGAAATAACTGGCTTTGAACTATCTGACTACAGATTATGTTTTGCAGCCTTTACGTTCTCTTTCTCCCTCTCTCTTTTCCCCTGAATGAAATCAAGTGATGTCTTACATCAGTGGCAGCAGCAGCTTTGGCTGTTTCTAAATTTGCAAGTTTCTAAATTTAACAATATATTCTGGATGGGATGGGCTATTACGCTTCTGCATATCTTACTGATAAAGATGACTATATTCTGAACAATCTGCTTCTATCTGTAAAGGTTTCTCTCAGCCTCCACAGACAACTGATCAGAGAATAAATAGGTTGATGTTTAAGGAAGGTTATTCTCAAGAAACCAACATCCTCTGTTTCTCCCCAGTTTATGTGGGTCCCCTGATGACCTCTCCATTTTTCTGGGACAGCTGTACAGATCTGCCCCTTTCATTTGCCTCCCCTGGGCAATAAAGTTTTCCCCGCGATATTCCACATTGGGACTGGTGGCTTAGTCCTTTGCGTGGATAGGCTCCACACTTAACACTTTTGGCATGAGGAGATCCGGGTAGGTCGGACTGCTACACTCTGCAAGCTCTTCAGCAACACCGTTCAGCAAATGCTTCCTGCCAGATGGCCTCGAACACATCACTTCCACCTGCCTTAGTTTTCTTACCTGGAAAACTGGTAAAGTAAGACTACTGATCTTTGGAGAATATCAACAGTGCTATCTATTAGCGGTGTTGTCTTCTCTTATTATTATTCGTATTACTCAGAAAACAGCAGGAATTTTCTGGCCAGCTGGATTTTCTCCATGCTGGCCTGGCCATCCGGAATTGGGGTGGCCGAGAAGGACATCAGTGGTGTGCCATGATGGGAATGCTCTGACCGCCCTCCCGGAAACGGCTTCGGGTCCGTACTTCTGGGCAAGGTTTGCTGAGAGCTATAAAATACTCTGGCTTTCTGTTCTGAGTCTAGATGGATTATTGGTGAAAACACATGGCTGTTCAGGGAGGGGGTGAAAGAATCAGAAAGCAGATTTATATTTGGCAGCTGGAGTTGTATCTGCCAGGGCAAAGGTACAACCTTAGTCTAACACGTACTGAACTTCCAGATCTGAAGCAGATTTCTGAGTTCTGCCTTCCTCGTTGTAGACTTAACAAATTACTTGATCCTTTGGCTACTGTGCAGCAAGAAGACAGTCTCAGGATATTAAACAGATAAAGGATTCAAGACAGAAGTTTTCTTCAGATTTTCAGATCAGCTTTCTTGGTTTCTCCCAACCACTGCTGTGTGGTCCGCAGTTTCTGAATGTTTCTTCTTCTCAGAAATGCCCCCAGGAAAAGTACCAGATAAATGCATGTTATTTTTATGTTGATTTATTGTGATCTTCCCTCCCCCCCCCCCCCCCCCCCCCCCCCCGCGCAAAAGAAATATCACTTTGCTGCCTGGCATTCAGTCCTGTGCTTCTGAACATCAAAAGTTCTACTTTAGCCTCCCAGCTTCAGCAGCTGAAAATAAAAATGGATAGGAAGGTGACTGAGCAAGCAGGTGCAGTAAAAAAAATGTAGGTCCACTTTCTCCTCTGTCTATGTTTTATGTCTCCATGATTTTTGTATTCTTTCTGATTTCTCTGTGCATTATTCTTTGCACACCTAAAAAATTAGGGGGGAAAGTGTGATTGCTTACTGTCATCCCCAGTTTTTAGTGGTAACTGTCAAATGTGGAACCCAGCAGTACCAGCTCTCCTAGAGGTGTGTAAGCAAGCCCCTCTTTGCTAAACCCATTGGTTTCAGGTGACTTTCTGCCTTTCAGTTTTTTCTTTGCTTCTGGCCCAGATCCAGTGAGCACATGGAGCCAGACTAGCCATTCTGTCTTTTTCCAGCTGTGATGCAGAGATAGGTCTCCTCAGTAAGAAACCTTTAGATTGTCTCTACTTAATTTGGAATAATAGGGAAAAAAAATCAAATGCTGAGGTGGGTGAGGGCTTCTAATGTAAAGCAACCCTGACCCCCAAAGACTTTCTACAAAAGCTGCTGCTATTAAGTCTGCCTGACATGATGGTTGTGAAGACTGCAAATTTCCCTCTTTGAGAAACTTCCAGTCATCCAAGAAACAGAACAGGTCAAAACCAAGTTATCCTCTTCACTTTAGGCTATCAGTTGCCACTCTTGAAGCTGTAACACAACACTGAATAAATATTTTTGGAAAGCTTTCAGTGCTCCTAAAACTACTGTAGGATTTCTGCCACAGGGTAGTTTTGTGTTTAGCTCACTGTCAGAAATTCCTTGTCACCAGCCCTCTGAAAACTGCAGCTTCCATATGAACCTGTCAGGCTAAGGAAGGCTGATGGCTACCAGCAGGCATAGCTGCTGATAGGCAAAGAAAGACCTTGAATATCTGAGAGGTTAATGGGTGTGCTAACCACCATAAAAAGCATTTTAGCCTCGTACAGAGCAGGATAGGTGAAACAGCAGGAACATTATCCGGAGCTTTAGAGCAGGATGAACAGAAGCTGAGCCACAGGATCCATGCGTTTCTGGGGCTGGGGCTGCAATGCGGCAGCTATGCTTTTGAGTTTTGTCTGTTGGGAAGAAACAAACAAGCAAGAAACCACTAGCAGGAAAAGCCAGGAAAACAAGGAGAAAATTCAAGATTCACTGGTATGGTGATGCTGAGGTGGAGCCAGAAAACTGAGCCAGCTTGGAGTGCTGGAAAAAGAAATTGCCTCTTATTTATTTTTATTGTGTTGAGGGAAACGAAAATTTGTATACATTCCCTAAAAAGAAGAAGGATTGCATGCAAGCAATACTTGACTACATCGTGAGTTTCTCTTTCTAACAGAAACAAGTCAGCAAGACCCTGAATATTGGCTAATCATTCATGCTAAAGTGTTTGGGGTGGATTAACAAAGAACATGCTCTGTGAAATCTCATTGTGTAATATTGTGTTACATTGTGTTCTCCACCTTTTTTGATTTCTAAAAGTTCCCAGTGAAGGCATTGACCCTAGTATAATGAATTTAAGACTACCAATAATATGTCTGCTTTGCTTAGCGTTTGCAGATCCTTAGAGCGATCCATAGACTTTCTGAACATCTGTGGTTGGAGATAAAAATAAACAAGGTATGCTTGTGACCAGCTGCTATCAAATATCTTTCCATGTGTATTTCAACAATACTTATGGAAAACTTCTTAACTTGTAAGCAGAGTGACAAAGTTATTTCCATTTTTTGATATATATGTTTGTGTTTTATCACAGCACTTTTTTTTATTCCATGACAGAAATTTCTTAGGCAACTCTTGCCCTACACATTGGAAACAATGCATCAGAACGTGTGTGAAGAGGACTTCACATGGCTCAGAGAAGTTGACATCACCACACCCTCCCAAAAGCAAAGGCAACAAAAGTTAATGATATTTATTTCCTGCTTTCACACAGAAATATCCAGAAGACTGCAGAGATTACAAATAGAGGAACCATTTCACCCATCACTGAAATTCATTCACCTTTGTATCATCTCTGTGCTTTGCAATGCTCCCATTATGTGCGTTAATGGACCAATAAACCATTCCTTGGTATGCTTTAATACTACAGAATATTTCTTCCTATAGTAGGTCCCAACAGAGTGAAATGATACATCTTGCTATTTCTTTTGGATGTTTCAAGATGTTTATTTTTATTTTTGACACATTTCAGCGTAAGCTGCTCAGGCAGATATCTCAGCTTGTGAGCATCTTGAAGATAACAGCTTTGTTCTTTTGTTCTATAAAATAGTCAGGTCACTAACAGCTGTGCATCCCGATGATCATCGTAAGAAAATGCTTTCTTATGAAGTATCTCTCAGAATACTTTTAAAAATAACGCTGAGATTACTCCATAACCCAGATATATGAACTCGATTCGTTATACCATCTCTTTAATCATCCCCTTGACAGAGAAGGATTTAAACATTCAGTTGTATCAATGTTCTCTGCAGAAAAGTGGAAATCATATTGACCTGATTCAGTTCCGATGATGTATATGTTTTTAAGTTCAAGCAGATGAACAATTCTGCTTAAGTCAAGGAACCCACTCATGCTTAATTTTCAGCATGTGTTTTAAAAGCTTTGAGCGGGACTATAATCTTCAGACATTTCTTTCACTGTCAGCTTTTCCCCTTTGGTGTTGGATTATAAAACAACTAGAGATTAGCTCTTTGTGCTGAGGTTGGATTCTGCTGCCCTTACAGATTTGAGCGACACTTTCTCTGGTGAGGAATTCATAGAAATCAGTGAGGTCAAGTGGTAGTCAACCTTGAAACTCTTTAATTATCATTTTCAAAGCTTTCCAGGCTGCTAAACAGGCTGCTGAGAAAACACTAACCCTTGCAGACTTTCAAGGGTGCAAGAATAAATTTTCTTGAGACAGAGTTTTTGTATGACACAGGCTGGAAATATGAACATAACCTCCTTCATAATTTTTAATGTCTTTTAAAAACATGTATTGAACATACTGAGAAAATCTAGGAGGAATCCCTTCAGTTCCAATTTATGTCTTCCCAGCACTTGATATAGCAAGTAGTGAGTTATAATCACGGACAACTACAAGTTCTCAGTATCCCGAAGGTTTCAGGACACTTAACAGGACCTGGTTGCTGTTAGGCTATGAATTAAGGCAGATGTCGGCAGCTGTTACTTGTTGCTTCTCTGTTCTGACTTGGTCCTTTGCTTGCCTGTCTTCTCCGAGGTTGCTGCCCGAGAGGTACACAGTGGCTCTTCCTCCTCCTGTGTTCAGCCACTCCTTTGCTTTGTCAGTCTTGGATCTACTTTGCATTCCTGAAACATGACAGCTCCTCTGTCCCTTTCCAGGCCCATTATTAATTGAATCACAGATTTCCGTGTTCCTTTTGCTTTGGTTTCCTCTCTTTGACACATCTTGGATCTCCTTTACTTGCCCCAGTGATTTTAATTTACTCTTAATTACTGAATTTGCTCTGCTGTCCCTTACTTCCCTTCACTAGTCCCTTCACAGAACATCAGCTAATCTAAATCAGCATAGCTCTCCTGATCCCAAAATGCTTTTTCTGGAATACCACCGCCGGGTAGGAGGCTGTGGACCATATACACTGGTGCGTGTTGCTCTGGGAAAACAGTGCAGCATCAAGTTTATTTGCGGCCGTTTGGCTTCCAGAAGGTGCTGTAACCAGTGTGACCAGAAATGGGTAGGACATAGCAGCCCTGATGCTTTCTTTCAACCCCTCTCAGCCTCCCCCCATCTTCTCTCAGTTCTCTAACCTCCGCCGCTGTTGTAATTTCTACGTTGTGAGCACAGAATCATAGCGCATGAGATAGATAGATCAGGTTTGAAGCGGCCTCCTCCTGCCCAAAACAGGGACACTCTGAGATCAGACCGGGTTGCCCAGGGCTCTTTCCAGTTGAGTCATAAAAACCTCCAAGGACGGAGGCTGTGCAATGCCTCTTGGCATCACCTTCCAATGCTTAACTGGCTTAATAGCATTTTTCTATATCACCTTTCTGGCATGTTTTCAGGACCTTGGTGTGCTTTGCTACCATTTATTCCCTTGCTTGGTATTTTATGCGCCAACCTTAGTGTATAAACTGAGGGATATATTCTAAGCAATACCTGACCATGCTAGTATTGAAATCAGAGGCAAAATCAAAGGGGTTAAGGGTGTACCCATTGTAAAGAAAGGAAACGTAGTCTGGACCTGAATCAGCTTCTGCTATTACCCAGACAGGTACCCAAAATACATCTCAATTTGCTCCGCATAATTTGTTAGCCTGATGTAGAATTGCTGTTGTTCCCTTTTCATTTAAAAACAATAAAAACTAAAATTTTCAAGCTGCACAAATGCAGTTTTAAGAAGAGACATTAATAAACATTTTTCTACATCTAGTGATGGATAAAAATATTTCTAAGCTTGGACCAGCATTTACTTAATTAAATATTAGTTATCTTGTACTATTTCTAGTCAAATTATCAGCAATAGCAGAGAAGTGAAAAAAAGAGAGAGCATTTTAGAGTCATGAGACACGTCAACATTTCTTAAGGAACATTTTGATAAAAACAGAAAGAAAAAGAAAACATCATGTTAATAATGGCAAGGATGACCTTAACATTTTGGATGCTGAGACTGTCCTAGTCTTTACTTCCTTCTGTGGGCTAATATTTATTTTAGTGATCATCCAAATTTACAAAGAGAAATAAAATAGTAGGGCAATGCAAGCTGGATTGAGGACAGAATTTTTTTGTAAGAGATCATGTTTTAACACTTCCAGCTGTGTTCAACAGCTGACTACTTCTGGACTTATCTCACTGGATCTTAACTAGTAGTGATGTGATGTACTATTGTATCCAAGTGATGAAGAAGCATATTCAGTTAGTCTCTCACTAGAAGTATTTGAGTAGCTTCACAGTACTCAAATTTATTTCAATCTGACTGTAGGAAAGTAAATGCATTAGAACATGGCTTCAGAAGGATTTTCTAAAATACAGTGAGGCAGATTGTGCCACTTTTACTTACTTTAAGTAGTATCTTGAATGAATGTGGCAGGAAATGGCCATGTAGTACAGCTGTATTAATTAATTGTTTATCTGATTTCTAGCGTTATTCTTCACATTTTCCCCTCCTCCGTCAAGCTTTTATAGTAAATTATTTTCAGTCATTTACTAACATCCAACTTCATGACTTTCAGAGCCGTTATCTCTCTGTTGTAGTTGCAGTAATGCATTGTGCCTCTAAATTACAAGGCTAGATAATAGTGTCTCAGATCCCTTTTTAATCACCGATAGTCAGTCTGTCAGAGTAGCTTCTGAAGGCGCTTTATTGACAACAAGTGGCATTTTAACACCTGTTCATCTTACTGCCCCATTCCCCTCTTTTTGCCTGCAGAGCTAAATGGAGGTCTCTTTTGGATGCTATTATTATAGTAAATTTTAAAATAAATAAATAAATAAGTAAATAACCCAAATTATTCCAGGACAGTGCCTGCATTTTCATCATTGCATTTCATCAAAAATCCTACTCAACTTGTTTGAACAAAGATTTGTCTCTTATCCTGCAGCACACCTGTCTCATCTGGCATGGTTTCTGATTCTGTGAGGTTGCAGGTACTCTTAAAATACCCTTGATTTTGGTGCAGGTTGATTGTTTTATCAGTACTTGAGAATGTAGCCTTTTATTTTTTTGCTTCAGTGGGCTTTGTATCAAGCCCTGGAACAAAGACCAACAATGCCTCTTATGCTTAGAGACTGCAGTATAGTTTACAAGGCCAAGTGCATTATTTTTAGTAAATGTACATGGCAGCTAGTTATTGGATCAGAAAACAAATCCCCCCTTAAAACACAAATACTATGGAAAAAGATGGGCATAGACCGTGCAAATTACCGTGGCAGTTTTCTACACGCCCCTTGTCGAGTCCTAGAGAGGCTCCAGCACAGGACCACACCTCCCACCTCCCCTTGCCATCCCCTCTCCGGCTGAGGACAAGCAGTAGGGAGGGCAGCGAGTCCCTGTGATGCTCTTGGTACACGGACACAGAATCAAGCCCTGGTGAGCGCAGCTCGCCTGCGCGTGTGCCTCATGGCAGGATCGGTTGTGCCTGTGTCATTCCTAGCACGTCCCTCTAGCCTCTTCCTGAAGACTTCCAGTAGCAATGACTCTAAAATTTCTCCACAGAATCTAATCCATTAGAGACTTCCCTTCCGGTGTCTAACCTAAATCTCCCTTTCAGGAATGTAGACATTATTATTTTGTCCCATTCATTAAGGGAGGTGAAGTCCACCGGCAAAGCTCAGTCCATAGAGGAAGATGAGAAAATCTAATGACAGCTCCCCTAGAGGCATATCTAAATGACTACAAATATGCCTTAACCTATGTCCATCAGCTGCCCAGAGAAAGTCTCTGCTGCTTTGTGCTCAGTCTCTTCCTATTTAGTTGAGTTGAATGAGATTCATCTACTTTTTCAAGGCTTCACAACCCTTGGGTAGCAAGTCTGAAACATTAAAACCATATTCAGGAGATGAACTCCAAGAAATATCAGATAGCACATGAAATGAATAATTCCTACATCGTTCTAAAGAACAAAAAAAGACTGTCAGTGTACTAAACTTTTTAAATAAATACAAAAAAAAAAAAAAAGCTGAAATAAAAAGAACTGTATATATGTAATTTTTGATCTTATATTTGGAGCCAGCCATGTTTTATGTGGCCCAGAAAGCTGCTCTCTGCATCTTTTTGTGGGATCTGCCTCACAGTGATTTCCAAACTTGAAGCTGCATTCCTGTGAGTGTACATAAACGCAGTTGCTTGTAAGAAAGCTTGGAAAACCACTGTCACAAGAAGAAAGTCTGCAGTAAAAGTATACAAAAAGTGAACCTGACAAATGCAGTATGTAAAGCTAGGAACCCTTTTACTCACACCCTATTTCATCCTTAAAGAATGAAGCACCATAGTAGAGAAGCTTTATGGGAAGCTGTTTTAAGCTGGCATTGATGTTTTACTATCTGGAAATCAATTTCAACCTTAGACAGTGGAGGTTCCAATTTTAGTGTCTGCTGCTGATAGAGATACGGGATCCTGACGTATGAGTTGGGCTTGCAGGGACTCATGCAAGTGGTTAACTTCACGTTGTCATGATGCCCAACAACATCAGTGAGATGGTACTTAGTGTACAAATCCTAGAAAGATTGGCACCACGTTGAACATCTTTTGTGAGGAGATAAGCTTCTTCCAGCCCAAAATGAATGAGCAACTAGTTCACTGATCTCATTTTTATATATATACATATTTAAAGAACAAGTCTTGAAGCTTGCTGAGAATGCATGGAGTCGGACAAGTTTATTGCTGTGGATTCATAGGCACAAGCTGAGAAGTTGGAATTTCCAGATTTGCTCAACTATTCTATTAAAACTACTTTATTCCCTAAAGCACGTAGCATTTATTCTATTTTTTCAGCAAAGTACAACTATTGATTATGAGATAGCATGTACACAAAAATCCTACAACAAAACAAAAAAACCTACAATAAAACAAAAAATCTGTCAGTTTAAGTTTAACCAGAGGGTCAGTACAAGGAATTTTGGAGCCCTCATTAGCTGAGCTCCACACACAGAGGTTAATTCAACTTGACCCATTGACTGACAGAGTGATAAATGGATTTAAGATGTAGTTCTATTATGTGCTTTCTTCTGTGGTGAATCCAGTGTAGGAAGTCTTTGCGTTCTCACCTGTGTCTCCCATGGAAGCGACTTCTCCCCATTTTTGGACTGTACTTCTCTGTTCCTTCAGTTGAATGATAACTGCTGGATCACTGGGTTAGGAGTAACCCTGCAAATCACAGCTCTTGCTCTACTTTTATCATTGTATTGATGCCCCAAGTATGGAGTCTAGGTCTCCAAGCACCGCAAAAGCCCACCTGCAGGGAGGGTTAAACGCAGCTCTGGGACCTTCAGGCCTTCCTATGGAAGCTTCATCGGGGGAAACGTACCCCTATGCCAGCCCCTCAGGGTGCAGTCAGACTAGACAGCTGACCTCATCCTACAGTTTGCTCCTTTTGAACAGCATAGTCCTGCTCCCCCCTCATTGGATCCACCACCATAGCTCCTTACCTTCCCTGCCCTGTCCTCCATCCCCAGGTCCCACCTGAAGGATCCCAGCACCTCTCCTGTCTTTGCTCTGACAGTTATCTATCTGCACAGCAAACCAATGCAGCCAGCCAGCCGGGCAGGCTCACTCGTTTTTCCTCTGCTGGGCTGAACCTCTGCCACATTAGTGATTATGCCCTGAGGCTGTGCTTTCATGGACATTTGCCAGGGAAACACTGCTGGCGTGGGGATTTCTTTTGACAGGAATGGCTTCGCTGCTCCTGTGCCATGCGTGTTGTTATGCTGGTGCCGCTGTTTGCTGGGCATCACAAGGAACCATGACGACAAATGATCTAGAGAAAGAAACCTCCTCCCTTTTCTTTACAGTTATTTTAGCCAGAGCATTTCACTGCTATTGCATCTCACACAGTCCTGCAAACAGCTGAACCATGGGGCAGAGATTACTGAAGCCACCTAACAGCTGCCAATGTCACAGCAGCCACAGCCTCAGACTGATGCTGAACAGTAGGTTGTGGTTTTGTTGTGGTTTTTTTTTCCCCTTAAGTTTTTGTTTTGAACTTTGTGCTATGCCATCTCATTTGGGAAACTTTCCTTTATTTAGAACTAGCAAGTATTAGTCATCAATCTAACTGGGAAGAGCCAGGCAGTACCTTTTGATAAAGCTGTGACAATAAGCCGAGAATTTCCTCCTTGATTTTTCTAGGCCTGTTAGTATCTATGCTGTGTAGGTTAATGAACTGTTTAAATCATACAGTGACTCTTATTCTTGCTCACTATATGCCTTATGGGTTTATCAACCTAACAGCTTTTTTTCTTCTCCTTTCATGTTTTGAGAGTTCAGTCCTGACCTTTGACTACATGACTGCTACAGGATTTCTCATTCAGTTCTATGTTTTGTCATATAAACTGACAATTCAGCAGATAGCCCCATGCTATCACAAGTACAAATGACTTGGATGTAAGGTTCACAGAAAAGGAGTGAGGATGTGGGATTTAGGAGGAGAACTAACGTGCTTCCTCTTCTCTCTCCAGCAAACATCCTTCCCTAAAGATAATGCAAACAAAATTGGCAGGATGGGGAAGATTATGTCCCTAACAAGATTCATCATGACATAGTGTCATGATGAATTATCATAGAGGAATTGCAGCCAGAGAATATGCAATTAGTCATTAGTATTACAGAATATGTTATCAGGGCTTCTTCATTCTTGCAGGTTAGGAAAACAACCGGCTGGCCGTCAGAGAATGAGCAAACAGTTCCCTGACACTTTCTTCCTCATTCCACATCTCCCCTCCCACCTGCTCTCATTTCTTCTCTCTGATTGCTCTGATGTCCTTTTTGATGAGGTACTAATAACAGCAAGGGTGCTAACCTACTTTTCTTCAAAATGTAAAGTCACAGAACATCACCATGGTGCCAGGGGGCAGCTGCCCGTCAGGCAGTGGGTTACAGCAGAATGAGAGGGAGTGCACTTGCAAATTTTCCTTGGTTTTGCTTTGCTCTTTTCATTTGTTCAGGGACAAGGGAAACTGAGAGTAGGAAGGGGGAAGAGGAGAAGAGATTGTTCAGAGAAGAACAGAAAAGAGCAACCAGCTGAAAACATTGGCACAAACTGTTCCAACCTGGCATTGCTTTATGTTTCATGTGGGTTACTCACAGAGTGTTTCTGAGCACTCCTCTGAGGTTGGTAAGATGCAGCAACAGCAAAGAAACTGGAGCCCAAACTCCACCCCCAGTGAATGAATGAAAAATGAACTCTACGGCTACAAGCTTGCATGA
This sequence comes from Calonectris borealis, assembly GCF_964195595.1. Taxonomy (NCBI): domain Eukaryota; kingdom Metazoa; phylum Chordata; class Aves; order Procellariiformes; family Procellariidae; genus Calonectris; species Calonectris borealis. Next base: position 111,491,225 of record NC_134313.1, on the reverse strand, counting down.
CTTATGCCTAATGGACGGGGTTATTCTTTTAGAGCTATAGCTGTTGTTTTCCCCATTTAGGAATGTACTTTAGGAAGAATATAGCAGTAGAGCTAGCAAGCTGCAAATACCATACTTTTCTGTTAATGGCTAGCAATCCTTCTTATTTCTTTAAAAAGCAGAAAATACCTGGACTCTATTTAGTGAGATTTGCTCATTTTAAATGGAAAAATAAAAGGTTGTATCTCTGTTCCGCATGTTGTCACAAGACAGATATGTTTAGGAATATAAAACAAAAAAGTTCAAAAGAGGTCATTCGACAGAAATCAAACATTTCATATTGCTTTTAAATACGTGGGCTAAACGAGGGAAGTTTTGGAATGAAATGTCATTACAACACAGGTCAGAGTGATCGGTCACTAAAACATTGCCCGCAATCTGCATTTTTTGACAACGTCAGGTACTCTTTTAGACCTGATGTACCCAGCTCTCTCTCACACATGCACACATGTGGAGGTTATTTTCTAGATAATTCTTACATTCCTTAGCCTGTACTGAAAAGATGTCTGAAAAAAAGACAAGTTGGCAGGTCTATTTTGTGAGTATATGTGTTTTCTTTCTATGCAGGTATGAACAGCCTACATCTAAAATAGCCTCTTTGGGAAGGAAAAAAAAACATCCTTTGTCTTAATTTAAAGGTTTAGAAGAAATATTTATTCCTCTCTCTAAATTCAAAGAAAGGAACAGCTCCAGCTTTGTACTTCGGGCAAACTGAGCATCCGCTTGCCTTACTTTTTATTTTGTATATAGCAGAAAGGCCTGATCTGTTATTAAACCCAGCTGAATGCATGTGCTTTACTTCACATAATCCTTCACTGTCTTTCCTCTATTGCGATCGCTATGAGATAGGTTCTAAGACATTAGCCAAAAGCAGTGTTTTCTTAAGAAAAAGGCTGGGAACCACCTAATCTCTCTGAAAATTTTGCTGAGAACTCATTCATTTAGCTCAGGAATCTTCTGTCAGATGCCAATAACAGCCACAAAGACTTGAATCAGATTATGTGAAAGGACTTTCTCTCAATAAAATTAAGGTTTGAACCCCTCTCTGGTATGTTGTTCCTGCCAGCAGCTCCTTGAAGTTTAAATACACTTTTCTTGGTCACTTTTGGAGATGTCATTTCCCTACAGCTCACAGAAGTCCTGGAGAGTATGATCTTACTACTATCTTTTTATTTAGGAAAACAGGAAAAGGACATTAAAAAGACACATGAAAATCAGGCATATCTATTTATGCACAAGAATATTAAGAACACAAGAGGGGCCCCTAGAGTTTACTCACTGCACAGCCACGGCTAAGCACCTTCCACTTTACATAGGAGCAGCTTTCTAGGGCATCGGTACAGTGGAAAATGGAGCATGGTGCAGGGCTGCTAACGCTGACTTGTCCACGTTGTATATGACGGCACCATGCAGAGAGAATTGTTTGGTCCTTAGCACCTCTCAAAAGGGCTTGATAATTCTGTAGCAGCTTAGGAGCAGCTGTCCCTGCTGCTGTTTCCGCTGGTAATGCAGACTTTGGTACACAAGCTTCTCTGCACTGAGAGGGACAGACCATGCCTTTAGTCTCTCTGCAAAGGCTGCCCCTCCTTCCTTATTTGATTAGCTCATTTGTGAAGAACTGGTTTGTCAGGCCCTGTATTGATGTTGAGCTAGTTGGTTTTGTACTGGGATATCAGCTCTGCTTCTGCTGTCTTACAGGAACTAGTGCCACCATCTGTCACATCTCCGTACAGTGAATTCTGCGCTGCTAACAGTCTGGTTATCACTGACTGCAAAGTTCACAGCACTGCTATTTCAATCAACAATCCTCATCTGGGACCCTTAACTATACAGATGTAATCTGAATGCTTCTTAGGACAGTGTTTGTGCTCCAAAGAACCAATCCAGAATGTTCTACTGATCTTGGAGTTTGAGACCAAGTCCGAATCTGCTACTCATAATCTTTAAGTCATTTGCTCCATGGCATATCCTGCACACGTCCTCAGACCCCCTTTCGAGTTCAGTCTCAATAGTTCTCTCTCACCACCTTTGCACCTCCAAAACAAGTCTCACCCCCAGTGGTGAAACCTAGCTGGTAGACTTCATGATAGAAACAATATTGTCATCTGGGTAAACGAAGCTGACCAGAGATGCTTATTTTCCATCTTCAGAGGGGATTGGTGGCAGAAAATTCTCTCTCTTGGACTCCTCTGAGCTTGGGTTTATATCATGATCTTAAAGCCAATCTCATGATTTTTCAGTACTTCTACTTGCCAATCACACAGAGGAAACCTATCCTGTTCAGAAAGGAAGACTGTTTATTGGGCTGCACGATTCAAGCAAAGGCCAAACAAGAGCAGGAAAAATTGGATAGACTCATATTACATCCTTTTTCTAAAGAAAACATTTGTGTTGGCTACTGTCCTAAGAACTGTCAAAGTGATTGCTGTAGGAGCGTACCACATGGGTTTATGATCTACTTCTCTTCAAGTGGAAATACTGTATGCACTCCCTTGAAAAGGACTGGGAATTGGTATTTTGACAGAATACCTCAGAAAAACATTATGTCACGAAACATAGTACAAAATAAAAACAATATACTAGTTAATGGTTCTTTTATTTTACATTTTCTTTCTTTCTTGAAAAGCAATGTAGTTTCAAAGTAGCCTATGTATAAATCTCTTTTAAAAATCCCTCTTTGATATCACTCCATTTCCTTTCCTTTGCCTTTCTCTCTTTGCTTCCTGCGCTCCTTTATGGGGTTTAGCGAGTGAGATGCAAGTTACTTTGACAGAACAAACATGATAAATTCCTGCTGCCCTATGAAATTTGTTCAGTAGAGTTCCTCTGCCGCTGCGAATCTTAATGCTGTTCTCAGGCGGCAGCATTTTCAATCCATCAGATACTGTACAGCTGCATATGTGCACCACAGCGGGAAGATTTATGGGTTCCTATTTTTAGGATTTCATGTTTTGGCACCTCCATGCTGTTCATTTGCCCAAACTGTATTCTGCTAATTAAACCTTAAGACCTAAATTATAATGTGCTTAGGGCTGTTCAGCCAATGAAGTAATATGATTGTCTGAACACTTCTCGCTTGCATGAATTTATACATGAAATATCTTTCTTGTGAAGTAAAGATAGTATAATGCCAGATTTTTCATTTTGAAAGGAAAACATATATTGCTTTTTACTAATCTTTCAATACACTGTTACAATATTGTTTGTTATTTCAGTATATTTAATATATGTATACACTTGATTTCAATGATACAATAGTTTTTAGCTTGAAAAACTCTGGATGAGGACATTTTAAATGACACACTGTCTTGGGGAACCTCCTTTGTAGAGGTTAAACAACAGCTGAAAATATGAAAGTTAAAGGAAGGCAGCAGGATCAATTTTATGCTGAAATAGCATTGGCAGCCACCAGAAACTGTTGTATTTAGCTTTGTTTAGCAGTCTGTCTTAAAACAACACACTCAATTTGTAACTCTTTTGCCATGCCTAGCAAAGAGTGCTATTTACCTTAACATAATACAAGAAAATCACTTAATAATCATCTGATGTAGTCTTATTTTACCTAGAAGCTGAGTTCTCAGTTATTTAGTACACACTGATTAATAGTATAACACAACATTGATTCTCATCCACAGATGACCACCAATTTTCTTGACTGAAAGTGTTAAGGGTGAAAATGAAATTGTTTGAAAATGTTTAAAACTTTTACATTAAGTTGGTGCTATTACAAAGTTAGGATTTTTATTTTTAATGGAGGATAATTTTAGGGCTCATGAAAAATGAAAATGAGAAACAGAGGAGAAATCATTGATGCAGAACATGGAAAAAACAGACTTCAGTAAAGCAGCAAGAAATGAAGCCATCTGAATTCAAGAAACCTGTGATGCAGTGAGTTTAGGACTAAGGGAGGACTAAGTTAAATTTCTCATCTTAGTAGGATAATGCATATTGAATGAAGAAATAGAATACAACAGAAAGCAAGTCTTACTAACAGCCTGGAATTTCCAGGCATTGAAATGAGATGAGGGGATGAGAAAGGCTAAACTGGAGAAGGCTAAAAAGATACTATTGAGGCATGTTAATACAGACAGTACTGCAGTCTGAATCCACCCTCTCCAGCTAACACAGAGGGAAACCTGGACGTGAATCTTTGTTCTTCTCCATTTAATGGGAAAACAGCTAGTTCTGTAGCCCTGTCTCCTTTGCTTATGGGACAATATAGAAGGCACTTGTTAAAACCTTACTTTGAGAGAAAAGCAGACATCAGAGACTAGGAAAACTCAATGGTGTGAGAAGGGAAGTAGTTGTAAAGACTCATGCAAACATTACCTGGCTAAAAGTGAACCAGAATTATCATCAAAATTGCTGTCTTTATTTCCGCTTCACTGCCAAGCCCTGCAACTAGATCCCTATTCATTCTCCCTCCTGCCTCCCGCATAAAAAAATGTAAAAAGAATTCATTGCAGAAAATGGGGTCTTCCCTTCAGTCCTGAGAAGTTCAGGTAAAAATTATATACTGCATCTTCGGGCTTTACTACCTTTTCTAGAAATCCCAGGGCTGCCAGAGCCCAAGGGTAGTGATACCAGTGTGAATTCATAGAGCTGTTTAACTAGAAAGGTGAAAGTGTCATGAAGCCTTCTCTGAATCCCAATTATTCTGCCTGGTTTTGGATGACTCTATCGTGCATTTCTTACTGTAAGGTACTGCTGGGTTGCTTTCTACTTTCAGAAGTAGGGATAATACCACCATTTTGAAGGGAACAATTTTTCTAATCCATTTGGTAGGAAGTGGTGGCTTTTCCCTTCTGGAGATGCAAAGTTTCCATGCACTGGGAACTTTGGATCTGGAGGAGCTCTAAGACTAGGTTATGCAACGGTACTGTGCTCAAAATGACCCAAACTCCATCTAAAGCCAAAAGTAACGTATCTCTGATACCTGACAGCAGTAGTAAGTTATACCATTTTATCAGGTTCATTTTCAGGTAGTAGCTTTAATACATGAAATGTACCATATTTGACAACACAGTATTGCTTCCTAGCGTGATACTACTGATTCTAGGCTTATACAGGTGCATTTAGTGGCTCAAAGACACTGAAAAGATTTTTTTTTCCCCAAAACAAAGCCTCTCCCCATTTCCCATTACCAGAATAAGTGCAAACATATTGCCTGGGTATCTCTTATACAGCTCTTTTGTTTCAAGGCTTTTGGATCTGGATCTCTTGAGAATCTCCTGAGCCTGATAACTCGTCTGTTGACAAGAAGCCTGGGTGATCTAATAGGCCCAAACTTCAACAAACAGGACTATGGAAAGGTGGAGGCCAATGAAGACACCTGCCATTTCATGTTATGAAATTTTAAATTATGTCATTTCATGGAGATTTCAAGGCAGCCATGAATGGCCATGTAATCCAGAACAATCTATGACTGGATGGCTGGAAAATGAACTGAGAAACTAACACACCTGAGTCTAATCAGGGACACAAAGTAGTGAAAAACAGCCTTCATGAAGGAGAACGCCTCCTATGCTGCTGACAACTGTTTTTTTGCAGAACAAGGGGTCTGACGTGCATCACAAGTCAACGGTCAACAGGTCGAGAGAGATGATCCTTCCTCCCTACTTTGCACTGGTAAGGCCACATCTGGAGTGCTGTGTCCAGTTCTTGGCTCCCTTGGCTCCCCAGTACAAGAGAGACATGGACATACTGGAGACAGTCCAGTGAAGGGCCACAAAGATGATTAAGGTACTGGAGCATCTCTCATATGAAGAATGATTGAGAGAGCTGGGATTGTTCAGCCTGGAGAAGAGAAGGCTCCAGCAGGATTTTATCAATGTATATAAATATGTGAAGGGAGGGTGCAAAGAAGAGGGAGACAGGCTTTTTTCAGTGGTGCCCACAGACAGGACAAGAGGCAATGGGCACAGACTGAAACACAGGAGGTTTCCTCCAAACATCAGGAAACACTGGTTTACTGTGAGAGTGACGAAGCACTGGCACAGGTTGCCCAGAGAGGTTGTGGAGTCTCCATCCTTGGAGATATTCAAAAGCCATTTAGACATGGTCCTGGGCAACCAGCTCTAGGTGACCCTGTTTGAGCAGGGGGTTGGCCCAGGTGACCTCCAGAGGTCCCTTCCGACCTCAACCCTTCTGTGGTTCTGTGAACAGCTGGCACCGCTGGGTACTTCCAGCTGGCAGACACACAGTGTTTCAAAGGACTTCACATTCCAAGTGTCTGGGCTCAGTCAGTGCCTTTGAGGAGAGAGGCTTTTGCCCCAATAGAAGCCCCTGTCTCTTTATTTCCTGCATATTCACTCCAATAATTCAGTCAAGTGTTTGTTTTCTTCATTACATAGCACATCAGGAGTAGAATAACAATGCAGCTCTGCTTAAAAAAGACCCAGTTGCTTCAGTTTGGGAACAACTGTGGAAAAATGTGTTAAAAATGCTCTGGTTTTCAGTGCTGGAATTTAAAGAAGTACATGACACAGCAGTTGTGTCAGTTGCTTAGATACTTACACCATCAACTTCCAAAGAGATGGTTGGTACCTATCCATATCCATCTATTTGACTGGCAATGAGATATAGTAGACTGGGCATTGAGATGGATATGGTAACTAGTTATTGTTTAATTCTGGTTAGGTGACAGCACGAATCCCACCCATGTCTTTATTTCCCTTCAGCAAAATAAGAATGTTTCTCTATGTTACAGAGCTGATGTTGTGTTACTTGATATTAGACAGAGAAAATGCTAGATGCATGATGAATACTTCTAGTATTATCAGCCTGTTATTATGTGTGCTACATAGTGAAGGGTTTTTTAACACAGATTTTCAGATTAGATGATCCTAATGTTCCCTTCTGTCCTTAAAAATGTGTAAATCCATTTGACTGAAGTGGCACTCTTCAGGAAAGACGGCATCTAAGAAGTGTGTTCCACAGTCCTGTCTACAAGTAGATTATTCCTTCCTAAATTCAAAAGTTCAGGGTGTCACTGCAATAGCTAATATCCACATATGAGGTCTATTATAAAAGCTAGAAAACTATTATTGCAAATTAACATGGATAATTTATCAAAACAACATATTTATGGGTGAGAATATTTATGGTAACATAACCTATGGACAGCAAATCTGCAGAGCTGTCATTGCATCCTTGGAGATCACTAATCAAAGTTGGCAGAAGGGACCAGGGTATAAAGAATATGCTTTCTCAGAGTCCCCCAGCTGGACTGTAGAAAGGATTTTTTTGTGCTCTAACCTTCATCTCATCTAGAAGTGACAGGAGGACAGTTGTTATTAGCTATAGAAGACTTTCTGTGAGTTTGGTTTCTCTTTTCTGGCTCTATATCAATGACACATAATATCTCCAGTGGCTCAGGCAACTCCTTTGATTGTTGTACCCCAGAATATATGCACCACATGCATAAAATATCAACAATTATTTAAGCACAATATCCTGCACTGTACAATGAAAACACTGACTACATGCAGAAGATGAGCAGATCTTCACACTGTCTTTGAAATATTGTATTAAATAACCCTACGATGTCTTATTTCTATTCAAAGTCATGCTGGTTGCTTCAGGGCATAATTGGTTGGTTCATTCTTCAGTGCTGCCAGTTATTTTACAAAACCATAAAACTGACTTTATCTGTGTAGTCTCTGTAATGCACAGCTACTGATGGGATTGTGTTTTATGAGAGTTCTCACATTAGTGACATAGACACTGAAATTTTTACTAAATCAGGGGATGTCTTTTTTGTTCTGTGGAGATCATAGTTTGGAGAAAGTTTGTACTGTGACAGTTTTCAAATCTGTTTGAAAACTGAGGGATATTTGTGTGAATTCATTAAAAACCTATTAATTTCTTTGATAACTGTATCTGACTATTTTCATTTGAAGCGGAATAATTATTTGCATTACTGCTGTTAACTACATATTGCTGGTTGGCACCAAGAACTGAATAGAGAAAAGAAATAAAATGATGAAGTTCAAGCTAATGTAAATTTTTTCTAAAAAGAGAAATAATAAGTATTTGTGTTATTTGCATACACCTATACATAGAATTTAATGCAATTACCATGGACAACATGCCCTGTAAGAGCCTGCTATTAAAAGCCACATTTTTAGACTGCTCCATAATACATGTACACCTGCTTTAATTCTTTCATAATTATTAAATCATTTTCAAGTTATCAATGCATTTTACATGCTAACATAAATATACATCTGGGTTAAAGATAGGGCAATTTTATCTGACAAATTTTTAAAAATCTAAATTTTTAAATCAGTTTTAAACCTGACCAAAAAAGTCAGCTATATTATTTTTAAAGTTACTCACTGCTTTGAGTGAACAGAAGCAGGGGACTTTTTGTTCTTTCTAATATATTTCTCCAACAGCCTTCAAAGCATGGCAAGAATTGCTTTTAAACAAAGGATCCCTGTAGTGTGAACAGCAGTTATCTCCATGTAATTAGAAATACATGCCTTTTTAGTTCACTAAAACAATTAAAGCAGGGTAAATATTGGGGACATTATGTACATTAATGTACAATCCTATTTAAAAGAAAAATTTAATTTTGACTGCTTTCATGCTTCTTGCATAGCTATGTCTTGAGATTTAAAATCCTTTATGTTGCAGATAGTTGCAATAACTGACACTTTCATCTCCCAAGACCTACTTGACTTTCTTCTCATTTCAATCATCTCAGATCATTGCAGTTTATGGAGACAAATTTATGTTTGAACTTTCTGCTGAGTAAAATGTTTCATTAATTATGTCTATACAATATATAATAACTGAACAGAGGTTCGATACAACAGCTCTAAAATGCAGTTTAGGAGCCTTGCAAGAAATGCAAAAGTGAGGAGATCTCATATGGACTTTGGGAAGGGGGAGCAGAGGAACTTTGGGAATAAGGTGTAAAAGACAAGTATTTTCAGTGTTGTAATGCAGCATGAGCACACATACCTTGGTGGCTGGTAGTGACAGAGGCTACAGCTTTCTCAGTCTCTCTTGGTACCTCTCTGCTGGTAGGTAGATGGTAGATGACACCAGACGGCTCTCCAGAGGCTCCTAATGGTTTCTATTGGCTCCTTTGCTATTTAAACGTGGCTGATGCTGGAGCAGGAATGAAAAGAAGTTTCTAAGTTTTACAAGAATAAATTATTTTCTGAAAAAACGTACACAACTTGACTGTGAACAAACACCTGAAATCTTGAAATGCTCACAAACTGATAATCAGAAAATGTGTGTGAATTTAATAATCATATGTATTCAGTTTGCCAAACAGACTGCTCAGAAAAAATACAAGTGACACTGTTTTTATAATATTTTTGAGTCAGAGATTTGTCAGGACTGCATGTTTCTCACAAACAGCTTTACTTGTCACATTAGCATTTTCTAAAAACTCCAAATTTCCTGCCTTCTAAGTAATTTTTGTTATGGTAGGAGAGCCTTAAAAATAGAGGGTCTTCAACATGAAAGACTATAGATCAGTCTAAACCATAACAGGAATTAGGTTCACTTGCGTGGCTTTTGCTAAGCTATTTCCCGAACTTCATTTCTTTGACCTGTTCCTCCCTTTTCTTCGTATCCCTTTCTAACTTCCCCTTTTCTACCACATGCAGTTGTTTCCACTGTTAAGGTTTTTCACAGGCTACATCAATTTGGAGTCCTTGTGTGAAGAGGTTACCTCATGATGCTTATCAGTCTTTATCTACCACTTCTGATTTTTTCCAATAGGTGGTAAAAGAGGAATACACCTAGATAAGGTCCGCCAGATGTTGGTAGCCAGAGCAGACTGCATCTCATTAAGTTTATTGTATGGTTCCCACAGAAATAATTTAGCAAAGTAAAGATTTGTAGTGCCTATGAGTGATGCAAAGTCAACATAACTGTAAGAAAATTGATACTATTGTAGTGAATGCACCTTGATGAATATCTTTAAAATTGTGGATTTGAAGAGTGGTCTATACTGCGATGATACAAGAACTGAAAGAAGATTGTTTTGTGACCTCCCTGCATAGTCATTGTCTTCAAAGACCATGACTGATTTTTTTTTAATCATATGTATGCCAATAAATACATTTCAGGTTAATTTTTCTGGTGCCACCCAATTTGTCCAACAAAATCCAAACTACACTCCCAGTTGAACTAGCTGGGCTTTGTGAATCAAATTATCACTGGTGGGTTGTGACTGAAGAGGTTACAGCATCACAGCCATTTGCTTGGCTGCTAACAATTGTTAATCAACCACTTTTAATATTGCTGACATTAACTTTGATACCAGGCAAAGCAAGTTAATCTCTCTGTAAGAGACAGCCTCTCACTCAGATAGCTGGGAATATATTTATAAGCCATGAAAATAGTGTGTCAAGATTTCAATATCATTCGTAAGCATTATGGATGAGGAAATAACCCTTACCAGACATGTCAGGAAGTGATTTGCTCTCAGTAATGCAGAGGGATTACAGCGTACAAAGAAATAATGTGCTTTGAAACTTCAGTAGGAAAGACATTTTTTTTCTTGAGGGAAAGATGTGGATATTCTTGTGAGTTAAATGCACTTCAGCACAGGGCAGAGAGGGTGGGAGGGAAATTCAGTGCATGCCATGGAGAGCTGCAGATTGTATTTTTGCCCCATAAAAGGGTTGTACACGGTACGATAAGGAATTTCAGGGTGCGTGAGTGGACGGGGGGTGACAAGGGTTTGGAAAAGGGTTAAAATTTACATCTGCTGTACTCCCTTCTAGTTTGGCTGAGTGTATGGAAAGCAGCCATGTTACCCAATGCGTTGGAGAGTTAAAGAGGTCAACAGAGTCCTCGAGACAAATGCCACAAAATGTCCCAGTAGGAAACCCAGTTCTTGCCTGCCTGTCTGTCCAGCCAAGGCCTGAATGGTGCGTGCTCATGGAGGGGTTTTCGTGTTGCCTGAAAACTGATATACATGTTTAAGCCCACTGCTGAAACATAATACTGAGCTTTCAAAGATTTACAGTGTGCTGTGTGAAAGTTGCTCTGAGAACTTCACTTGGAAAGGGATGTTTTTGGATTCTCTTGCAGTATTTCAGATCGGTTGTCATATATTACTACTAGATGTCAATGAATTTTCATGGTGTCTCCATTTCTCAGGGAGAGGCAAGAAAACCCTAAGCCTTAAATCTTCTTGCAGCTTTCTCTGTATCAAAATATCAACATGACACAGAGCTTTCACAGGTGTCTATGAAGGAGCACAGTCATTCATGAACACGAACCACTGTAAAACAGGTTAGTCTTCTACAGTAGCAAGTGCAGTTTCTTTGGGCACTGTAATAATGGAATGCATATGCTAAATCTGACCTGCAGATAAGGTGATTTTTATTGGAAAATCATCATTGCCATATTTTAAGTAGGAGAGATAAAAGTTGAAAAAGAGAAACAATAACTAGCAGAGTCTGGAAGCAGTCTAGATAGGAGATTGCACACGACAGAGTCCTAAAATATTTCAGTCAGGAGTAGATAAAGATGGATGATATATTTTAGCTAAACACATTTTTTTTCCTGCCATAACAGGTAGATGTAGCTTTGATGACCCATTTGGCAAATTTGATTTCTCTTTTTCTTCTTCTTCTGAAATTTCCTTAAACACTCCCTCCTACCTTCCAGAAGTAGTTCGTTGTTTTTGAACAAGATGCTCTAACCTGGGAATGCAAAAGGATGTTTCCTTCTGAACTGAACTAAAATCAGTTAAAATGTTTCACTCAGACTGAATTTTTTTATGACGTTTGGATTGGTTTTTATTTTCAGGCAAACTCAAAAGGATTGCAAAAAATCAAACCTGCTAGTAAATTAAAAGAAACTCCATAAACAGCTTAGGTATTCACCTGCCAGAGTGGTAGAAAGTTACTACTGTTGTGGTGACGAGGTTGGGCTAGTGTCTAGGAGGGAAAACAGGAAGGAAAACAGACTGCAGATCAAATAAGTAGGGTACTGAAAGAAAAATCAGGAAAATTCTTCTGCTTCTAATGGAAGGCTGCAGGAATTGGACTGGCCCTAGAAAGGCTGAGAAAATGATAAAAGTGGGTGTAATACAAGGTTTTAAACTGTCAAAGTCTTTTATATAGTTAATCACTTCAGCCTCAAAATTCATCTGGAAACAGGCCTTCTAATGCCCTCTTCCAGTGGCAAACCAAAAAATAAGCCAGACTTTAAAAAATGTACAGATCCCACTTAGATGTACATGTTTATGTACCTTAACTTTCATCTCTGATAATCAGTTATTGCTGGAATCTGAATTTTGAAAGACCAATATATTTTAATATTTTATTGAGATCACAGGATTCTTTAAACCTGGCCCATAATCTCCTCTGTTGGTCAAATTGGGTACAAGAATACTTTCAACATTATATATGTTTCTAACTATTTGCTAGCAGATGGGTCCTGGACTACTAAAAATGGGAGTATTTTAAAGTTTTGAGTTAAATTTAAAGTTTTGAGACCGATAACCTCATATTCCTTATGAGTCATTCATAAGAGTTCAGCGCTACAGTTAATCAAAAATCTATGGAAGAGCACAATTCACAGAATGTAAGCAGCCTTTAAAAAGAGGTCAAATCTTAAGTTTTTGAAAGGGCTTTTGTTTTTGTCTTTAAATTAAAAAAAAGTACAGACAGAAACCTCGTGGGTGAAGTTTAATTAAAGGTGATGTAAAGCCAAGTGCAAATATATCTTATGAGATTAAAATTTCTGCATCTCTGCACAGGACGGGTACCCAGTACCATGTTTAAAATGCAGATTATTAAGTCTTTCATTAGGCATCCAATTTGGCATCCAATTTGAAGTCAGTGCAACTTCTGCAATTAACTGTAATGAAACAGGTTTGGACCTTAGCTTTGTTGGTATAAGCAAAATAAAATCTGAATCCTACTCTCTATCTGTGTTAAACGTTCTCCTTGGATGGGGCTGAAGCTGGAAGTGCAATTGTCTGGAAATTCCCTAACATTCAGTGTAATGCACCTGGGACGTCTAAGTTTCTTCTTGTTGTGGCTGGCTTTTGAAGAGGGATAGTATCTTCTGAATTCTGACTCTGTAGTTTGTTAGAGGAGAATATTATCATTGCTGATGGGGAATACAAGGGAAGAGAAAGAAAATGACTCACAGCATCTGACTGTAAGCTCAGCAGTTTTTAAAGGTTTAAGCATGGGATTACTTAGAGCGGTGCAGGAGGCAGATTGAAGCTTTCCGCAGGTCCTGTGAGCAGTCTGGCTGCAAGCCAGCTCCGGTGCTGGAGCCGACAGCTGTGCCAGTGTGGTGCCCCACCTGAGGCACAGGTTCTGATGGGCCATCAGCACATCTCCAGGAACCAGCTGACACAGAGCATGGGCATGCCGCGGTGCAGACATTCTCTGCCTCTGCTGCTGAGGAAAGCTTGCTGCCTGGGGAGCTGCGTGGAGAACTTGCTGCATGGTGCAGTGGGTGCATGTCGTGGTTTAACCTGGTAGGCAGCCAAATACCACGCAGCCGCTCACTCACTCCCCCCGCCCTCCCAGTGGGACGGGGAGAGAATCGGAAGGGTAAGAGTGAGAAAAACTCGTGGGTTGAGATAAAGACAGTTTAATAGAACAGAAAAGGGAAAATAATGATAATAAATAATGATAGAATATACAAAATGAGTGATGCACAATGCAATTGCTCACCACCTGCGCTGACCGATAACCAAGTAGCGATCGGCACTTCCTGGATCACACCTACCATTCATATACTGAGCATGACGTCACATGGTATGGAATACCCCATTAGCCAGCTGGGCTGGCTGTCCTGACTATGTTCCCTCCCATCTTGTGCACCTAGCTCAGTCAGTAGGCACGGGAGCTGTCCTTGGACTAGGAGGGCACTTAGCAACAACTGAAAACATCTCTGTGTTATCCACATTCTCCTCATACTAAATCCAAAACACAGCACTAGGAAGAAATTTAACCCTATCCCAGCCGAAACCGGGACAGTGCACCAGCTCTTGCTGAGATACTGCTCACGGTTCCTCCGGCAGCCTTGCGGACAACTGAGCTGTTTGACACTGTCAGACACTGACGCTTAAGAAATGAAAGCAAGACGTGACATCTCCTGCTCAGCTCTACGTGCACTCCCTCAAGTCTCTGAGTAGTTTTGGCTGGATCCTGCTGCAATTAAGGCAATTTCAGCTGAGTGCTGGCTTATCTTCACACAGATGCCTCAAAGGCAAAATGCAGTGTGGTTCAGTCATGCCACTAAGGTATCTCAATCTGGGTGGGGTATGGACTGGGGTCCAGACCAGTATGACCACCAAAGGAGGTTAAAATGGCCCCTCTGTAATGCAGAATTTTGGAGGAATTAAGCACACAAGGAGGGACAACAATGCACAAAGAAGATCACCAGCAAATTATTTCCAAATTAAGACTGTAGTTAACAGAATTAGCAATACAAATAAAAAAGATTTTATTCTCCCCAAACTCTCATGCTGATTGTTCTTTTACAGTGTTTTAATGCTTAGGAATGAAATAAAAAGAAAGATGATTAGTTTATAAAAGTGTTAGGATCAGCAGTGACATTACGACTAGTCATTACAAACTGCCTTCGCTTGTTGGCTGTCCTGACATCATCAGTTGTGTTTAAACAGATAAGAATTAGCGATCCTGCACTACCCAGAACAGTAAATAGCAGGACTGTCTTCTGAGATTTAGCACTGAGCCACAGACTGTTAATGGGAGACGGAAGCTGTGAGAGGGAGCGAGTCCTGTTCCAACTGCTAATTAATCCGATATATAAATCCTCAAAGAGAGATCTCATGCCCAACAAAATGAGGCTCTTTTTTTTGTGGAAGGTGCTTTTCTAATAGCAAAAGAGAAAATAGTAATAATAATAATAATTAGCCAGTTGACTTGGAAGGCTTTATGTGGAAAGTACACAGTGTTATGTGTGAATACGCTGCCAAATGGAGAGCTTGCTTTATTTATTGGAGTGCTTGGAGCAACAAACTAGAGACTTTGCATATTAGATTGCAATTTGCATATTTACTAAAATGCTTTGCCTTTTTTCTACTGCTTACCCTCCCTTCCCTCAGAAACAAACCTCCAGCAGAGCAGCCACATTTCTCTGAGCCAGTTTCATCTGCTGACATCAATGGATTTACACCACAGATGAATATGGCTGGCTGCGCCTCATCCTGGTAATGACGGCAGCTGTTAGGCTTGACCGTGAACTCAAGAATCCCATCATCTGTCACCGTGTTTGTTTTCCCCACAGGGTTTTTGTCAAAATAGTCAGGCTGGGAGGACAGTGCTGTGGCATGCACAGCAAGCCTCAGCCTTCTGCTCAAACCCAGCACAAAGGTGCAAAGCTTTCTCTTGCATTTTCTTGCTAGTGGGTCCTACGATCCCAGACAGAAAGGGGAAGAAGCTGGCCAGCGAAAACAGCCTCGCCAGAAAGAAGGCAGCTTCAAAACAAAGTTTTGGATTTGTTTGAGGAGGGAAACTTGGTGACTTCAGGTTAACAACGAAAGAAGACCCTAGGCAGGGCACAGGGTGAATTTAATAACAGTGTATGTGTGTATCTATCTATGTCTGTATATGTCTACGCACATTCATGACCAACATTGCTCCTGAGTGTTTGACTTATTTTTCTTCGTGTTGTCCATTTCAATTTGCCCCCATTCCTTCCTAAGAATTTGTTCTGTCCTGCCTCATCTAGGACTATTAGTTAAGAGGAAATGTCAAGGGACAGCATGTTAAACATGCTGTGTATTTGTGGCTAATGCACTGCAAACACGCAGAACGAAACAGAACAAGGAGAAATGCATTAAAGCACTACCTCTTCCCTAGATTCACAGAGTAATCTTGTTGTCCATCCTATGTGCTGTATGAGGGTTTTAAAGACATGCAACACATTGCTAATGATGACGTACTCAACTTTTTTCGACAGGAACAAACAGCTTATTTTTAGGTGATCATCATTTTCTTTTTTCTCTGACTGCTTTGATATAACTCAACTGGAGATACAATCCAAAGGGAGATATTTTAACCTAATTGCTAGGTAAATTTGGCAGTGCAGTATGGACAAGGAGAATTTGCTTGATCAGCAGAATGTCATTTGGAGCTTTAAATGCATTTACTCAGTTGAAACACAGAATGATGTACAAGTCAAATGTTTCAAATGCCATTGTTTTCTAACCCTGCCAATAGTCTGCTTCTTCTTGTGGAGTGTTTACATGGGGCTGATCGAACAGTTTTGTTTCTGAATGCTAACTCTTTCAGCACCATCTTTTACCTTAGCTTTTAAGAGCTGTTACTAACTGCGTAAAAAATATATTTGTGCTAAAATATACCTGTACTAACTGAAGTTACTGAAGAAGTAACTACTGAAATATTGTATCTTCTGTAGTCTTACTAGAAGCTTTAAGAGATCTAGGTATCATTTCAAACTTCCTCGTTTCTATCAGAAATGGTTAAATTATTGCATTTATGAAAATGGGACAATATAAACCTACCCAAGGCAATACAACAACACGAGTTGGTGCAGGCAAACACGACACACTGCCAGAGAACTGCAAGTATGTGGAGCTGTGCTGCCATTAAGTTCGATCACACAAACCCACGCCTCAAAGAACTCGCAATCAAAATGAGAGAATAAGTTATAACCAAACAAGATTTGGACTTTACAATGGGCTTTAGGAGTGAGGAACATAACTTCCTCTAAGCATTTCTCCCATTTTGCCTTCTTTGTAGTCTGTTCAGAACTGGTGGTGTCTCACAAGCACAAAACCAGGACAGCACAGCTCCTTCTGCATATCAAATTTATACCACCACTTTCCAGACAAGATAATCTTCTGTCATGGAGCAGTTTTTATGCTATGCTGATTCATGAACAGAGTTAAAGAAAGAGCTGCGTCAGCGGGCACGCCTGGATTTGCAACACACATTTTACCTCCTTGTGGTTTATAACACTGTCACACATAATTGAGACCTTTATAAATTCTTCTACAAACAGGCTTCCTGGACTACTAGAAAAGAAGATGCTGCAAGGTACCCAGAAATGTGTATGATAAAAGCCTGGGATCTATCTCCTAGCACAGGACAGTCCGTCCCACTACATGAATACATTTTAAACATACTTGAACTCAGCATTGAAAACTCAATCTGTCTAAAGACCTTCAGCAGCTGTCACTGCCTTTCACTTCACAGAGAGCCACATCCACCCACAGAAAGGAGATGTCAAACACAATAAAAACTTGCAAAGAGCAACAAAGCTCTAAAAAAATCAAAATAGACCTTTATTTCTTTAAAAAAAAAAAAAGGAGGGAGGTATTGTAATTAATTTCTTTTGTTCAAAGAACGTCCAAATCAGTGAATGTGCATTCTGCATGTCTGCTTAAATGCTAGTCTCTTTGCTCAGTTCAGCACTCACAATTTCAGGGTTTGAGGGTGAGCAGGTGGGATAAGATCAGCTAGTATCACAGCAGCTGTTCCTAGAATGTCTCCTGGAGCTTCTTGCATGAATTTAGTGAATCGCACAGTTTAAAAATGTGAATAAAAAAGATATTCATAAATGGCAGACTTGAGCAGTAGCTCATAGGGTGCTTATCTGTTTGCACCCTGTAATAATGATGTTTATGCATAGGGCTAAGAATGGGGAATGCTGCCTCAACTTCCCCTTTTCTCCATTAGTTACTGTTTCCATCCAGTACTCTGGTGATGTGCTTGTGATAGAGCCTGCCAGCAAACTGTTCAGACTGTCTCCCCATTCAGGATATCCTGGTGTCTAGGGAGCTAAGAGAACAGAAGTCTATCATCTCTAATCAGGCTCTGTGGCACTCATTTCCTTGATTCTGCCAGTTTTAGAAACACTCTCCACTGGAGCTGGAAGGAAAACCTCCATCTCTTCCAGTCCTCCCGGTGCTGGCCCAGAAACTTGAATAAACCATTTACAGTGAACTTTTCCCAATTTCTTGCTGTTTCCTGCCTCACTTTTCTTATAAACGTCTTCTGTCAGACATATAAATCTTCTCCCAGCTTATTTGGGCAGCTCCTTGGAGGGCCACTGTAGAAAGACACAACTCAGTCATTCCTTCAGCTCACCGAACTTCCCTCTTGTATGACCTGCAATCTTCCAGTTTATCCAAGGGCTGCAAGGCAAGCACTCAGCTGCAGCTGAGAAAGGATGTTACTTCTCCGTTAAACTTTTAGAAGGTGGACAGCATTGGATATGTGTTCTCCTAATCATTAATCTCGAATACATGGCATGTGTCACGAACTGAGATGGCTTTTAAAGCAGAATTCCACTCTTGCCCCCTAATTCCTTTTATTCCCTTTTTTTTTTTTTTTTTTTTTTTTTTTTAAGAAAATAGAAACAAGGGGCAATGAAATTCTGTTGGTCAGGTGGAAAAGGATTTCTAAGAATTCTTTTTTCATGACTGGAGATTAAAACTAAAACTAAAACACTACAAGGAAAGCCAAGTTAAACAACTCTCTTTGCTCTCTAGATAAATATGGCCAACAGTTGGGAAAAAATCACTTGTGCAACATATAAATTAATTTCCTTGTTATCTACTAGCCTTGCTACTGCTTTCTCTTTCTACCCCTACTTGCATATTTCAACTCATATCAGCTAACTTTGAAGGAATTATATGATATGAGCCAGCAACGTGTCCTTGCAGAAAAGAAGGCTAGTGCTATCCTGCATTAGGCAAAGTATGGCCAGCAGGCTGAAGGAGGTGCTCCTTTCCCTCTACTGTGCACTGGTGAGGCCATACCTGGAATACTGTGTCCAGTTCTGGGCTCCCAAGTACAGGAGAACCATGGACGTACTGGAGAGAGTCCAATGAAGGGCCATGAAGATGATTAATGGTTTGGAGCATTTCTTATATGAAGAATGACTGAGAGAGCTGGGATTGTTCAGCCTGGAGAAGAGAAAGCTCAGGGGGATCTTATCAATGTACACAAATACCTGAAGTGAGGCTGCAAAGAAAACGGAGCCAGGCTCTTTTCAGTGGCAGGACAAGAGGCAATGGGCACAGACTGAAACACAGGAGGTTCCCTCCGAACATCAGGAAACACTGGTTTACTGTGAGGGTGACCAAGCACCGGCACAGATTGCCCAAGGATGTTGTGGTGTCTCCATCCTTGGAGATATTCAAAAGCTGTCTGGACATGGTTCTGGGCAACCAGCTCTAGGTGACTCTGTCTGAGCAGGGGGTTGGACCAGATGACCTCCAGAGGTCCCTTCCGACCTCAACCCTTCTGTGATTCTGTGACATAGGTGGTTGCAACAGTTAGATATTGGATGCAATGAACCCAGATCCCTGCCAGCTCCACGATCCTACTGAGATAGGCAATTCAATTTTAGCACCTTTTGCCCAGTCTAAGTGGACCTACAGAACTTTTCTGCAATGGGGAAAAAAAAATTGTTTCTTCAATGAACATCCAAATTCCTAGACATCGCTTAATGCTAATGGCATAGTTTGATGAGCTTATGTTACAGGGAGACCCAAGGAAAAATGGATTTCCCAAACATCTGTGTGGGCGGTACTCAGAAAAGTACCCATATAGAAGGAGGGTTTGACACTTCTTTTTGGTTTTGTCTTGTATCAGGAGAAGCAATAGCATGACATGACGTGATGACAGTGAAATGCTCTGGGCAGCAGGCTGTAAGGAAGGAAAAAAAGGATGAAATCTTAAGTTTTCTCTATATATGTCAGTATAGGTGGGGCTAGGAAAAAGTATTCTCCAGAGAGGCATATCCGAGCTGTTGTTTCACATTGCATCTAACCTACATTCACAAAGGTTGATGCCAAAAGGCACAGTCCTGTTCTCTCTCTTTTCTTCCTGAGGCATATGCTCCTACCTCCTTCCTTGTGTAAGATCTGGAGATCATGTGGCTGGAGGGTGAACAAAAAAGCTCATTGATCTCATGAGTAAATGAGTAATTTTTTTTTTGGCAGGCTCATTTTCTTTTGGATTAATTATCTGACCCCATTTATCCAATGGCAGTGTGATTGCTAGAGCCAATGAAAAAAGAAGCAACCAGGAGTAGAGCAGGACCACACCTTCTGTGATCTATAATTAGACCAGACTATAAATAGACCCATTAGATCCAGTGCGAAATCTCAGAAGAAAGGGAACTGCAGGGGAGGACTTGTGATTTACAGAGTACCTTCCCAGGGCTTTGTTTGGGCTGGTGCAGCTAAGAGCTGCTTCTCACATAGGGCCGCAGTTTTGGCTACGTGTGTTATCCTGGCAGCTGAGGCTAGAAGTGAAGGCAAAGCGACATCAGGGTATTTCGGGGGTGAGAGGCAAAGGAGCTGCATGCTGTTAATTTCTGAGGGAGAAAAGGGAGGTGTAAATGCAAAGGACAGATGGATAAGTCTAAAACATGTCTATTTTATGTCTGTTTTGTTATGTTTGGGAAGCATTTCTGTTAAAACCATACAATGGAGAAAAGTTTGTATTTATAACACGATACAGATGTCTGAATCAAATAACTATGCTCATTGGTGTTGAGGTGAATGCTCACCCTTAAAGTAAGGCAACGAAGTATGTGTGTTGAGCTATGGGTCAAAACTAAGAAGGACAAAAGACTTTGCTTTTGCTTGAAAAGCAGTGATGCTTTTAAATGTTTCCTGCATGCCAGAGAACTGTATTAGCTGTAATGTTGTGGACCATCACTAGAATAGGTGGTGAAATGGAGGCTGGCTGGAAGGAGTTTAGGGCAACAAAACCAGCTTGGAGCACAAGGTCTGAGGTAGCTTGTACTGAGTCCTGCCAGCCAGTGAGGTTTGGCAGTCACAAAGTGTGAATGTAGTAGGCTATGCAATGGCCTTACCAGAGGAAAGGTCTGTGAAATAGTGTTAGTCATAATTTAAGATAGTATACATTATTCCATTTACCTGCCTTTTATCTACTTTTCTTCTTTTAACAAAATATTGCTTAAGTCAAATCATTCATGCTGTGAGTGGGGAAAATCATTCCGTGGAGCATTGTAAGGTTTAGCTTAATTTCCCAGCTTTTTGGCCAGACAAGAATCAGTGGTTTAGAAGCATCCCCTCACTTGGTCCCATTGCTACCAGTTAAGTCCTGACAAAAACAGGTTACACAAGTCAACCTGAATTAATACATTATGTCTATTGCTATGTTTCAAATAAATTCTACTACTGGTACTTAAACTAGCAGATAAAGAAAAAGCACTGCTTGACTCTGTTAAGTATAACAGGGTCCTGCCCATCTCCTACTGCAGGCTTCTGGACACCTCTAATCAGTGTGTAACTTAATGCAACAGTGGCATACTTTGGATCAATGCAGCCTGTTGGGTTTTCAAGAAACTTTAATAGTTTAGTAGAATTATGAGTTTAATAGAAATGTTTCTATTAAAAGAAAAGGAGAGCAAGAAAAAGCAGAGACTTCATTCCAGTAGTATATGTGCCTGCCAGCTTGTTCTATTGAATTTTATGTGCTTTATAATCATATTTTATACAGTGGTAATTGAGAAGAAAAAAAGCATAATATTTTTCTTTGACATCTTCTTGTAGATATTTTGTTTTACTAAATTAACTCTTTACCATAGTGTGGAGAGCCTAACTAGACAGTTGTTCAAATATTGCTCTCTTTTTAAAAATAATAAGTCAACCTTAGCTTCTACTTTGGATTAAAAAGGGAGCTATCAGGAAAAAAAGAACAAAGAATAATCATAAAGGCCTCAGCTACATCTATTTTCCCCACCCTGCATTAGA
Source organism: Calonectris borealis (assembly GCF_964195595.1). Taxonomy (NCBI): domain Eukaryota; kingdom Metazoa; phylum Chordata; class Aves; order Procellariiformes; family Procellariidae; genus Calonectris; species Calonectris borealis. The sequence continues at coordinate 111,469,453 of NC_134313.1, read as the reverse complement.
CTGGTATTGCTCTCTCTGTGGAATAGCCTTAAGAATACGGTGGAGATGCATGCCTTTTATCTACAAATATTTTTACTACGTTATTGTCTTAGCCCTGTCAGTGTGGAGTTAAAAAATGGCCCTAAACACTGTGTTTCCACTAGCACTTGTATTGATGGAGTCACAGTAGACTTCACATTGATAGGGTACTTTTAAGGAGAAATAAAGGGCGGTTTAGGCAAGCCCAAGGGTCACATTATGCAAATGATATGTGCTCATTAACCTTTCACATAGCTGAAAACATTTGTTACCTGGTTACCTATTACCCTTTCTCTTTCCTCCCTGTCCCAAAACTCACAACCCACTCTGACACTTCTCATCAAAGATTTAATTTCAGGGAACTACTGCCATTGGCCCTCTGATCATTAAGATTTTATTACTTTCAGAATATATAGCATGATATGTTTCCTGGTAGACTGCTAAGTAATGCTTTCAATAATTAAAAATCCATAAATGATTAAAACACAACATTATATTTGTCAACATAAATGAACAAACTATGTCCTGTGAACAGCATTCTGAACAGATACAAGCTTAAAACACGCAGTGGTGTGTTCAATAGCTGTATTTAGGAATAAATCTTCCTCTCTTAAAACAGATTTATATTCATTTATCCAAATAATGGGGAATGCAATGATTCTCAGCAGATATCATTGTTATCAATAAAAATTAATTTTTATTTGTATTACAGCTGGAAGCAAAAAACCCCATACGAGACTAGGGACCTATAGGGATTAGCAATTTATGAACAAAACATGAGAGGATGGACAATGTGTCCTGGAGAGTTTACATATGGGATAAATAATATCTACAAAGTCTTGGAGAAGATGCAGAGGTGAAGGGTAACGAGCAACCTATGACCATTCAAAATAAAGTCACATGAAATTCACGATTTGGGAATACATATGATAAAACGGGAAGATGTGGTCAGTCAAAAACAGAGAGGACCTTTCTGAAGTAATATAAAATGAAGGGATTCAAAACTAAACACATTAAAAAAAAAGAGAATGAGAATGAAAAAGAACATTTTGGGGGTAACGTTTGAAAAACATCCCAATTTTTTTCACGTAGATCTGATAAAATCGTATGGGTAATTGTGCATATAGAAGAATAAAACCATATGGGAGAAACCTTGAATTTAGAGGATTTGTGATGAGCTCCACTCAGCTTTGACCATCCACTTCTGCAAAGATGTTTGAAAAACATATCTAATTTTCAGGGTTTACCTACAAAGTACTGAATCAAGTTATGAAGGAGATCAGAAACAGGTTATCTGAAGTTTATCCAGTCCTTTCTGAGGTGTTTTCCTGGCGTTTTCTTTCACTGCTTTGTCATTTTTTAGTACTCAACCAAAATATTCCTATCACCATTGGCTCTTTCTTGGATATATGCTACTTCATCTGGTCTTTCAAGATCATTCTAAAGAAGTTAGACACTTAACCTCTTTAAACTTTCTGAAAATCTTAAGCATCCTCTTTGATTATAACTTACTTCCCACTTTTCTTTCAGAGGAAAAAATCACCTCTTTCTCTGATTGTCTCTGATTTTCCACCTTCTTTCTCTTTTCTTGATGCTTTTAATCCTATATTCCTCCTTTCAATAAATCCCAGAACTATCAAGCAACTTTTTGTGTTTTGTGTCTGTATGAATCACCCATGGCATTTCATCAGTAGACAGTGCACTTTTCAGGTCTGCAGGTCTGCTTGACCCAGAAGTATTAAAGAACACTTTGCAAGACCTTAATCACTGAGCACGTGCAGGGAATATTTCCAAGGCTTGTCTAGACCCGCTGAAGTCCTGCTGCTGTAAGAGAAGAGCTCAAGCAGGTATGTTTAAAGCATTCTTTTACAAAAAAGTCTTCCTTAAATTAATCAAAATCAAGAAAGAAATTTTGATTTTGTGTTCCACATGCTTAGAGCTCTTAGACAATTCTCTTTCCTCTGACCTGCTAACCTTATGCCTTTGTTTTCCTACTTTAGGTGGAGAATTAGAAGGCCTTTGCATAAAGGGAAATGGAATCAATGTTTGAAATATGAAACAAGGAAAGATTTCTGAAAGTCATCTACATAAAGCATAATGTAAAATTTAGCAGTAACAAAAATATTGAATATTTTACTTGGGAACATAGAAACAAGGAGAAACTTTTTCATCAAAAAGCCCTTTACTTTTGCACAGACACCTTCAGATGTCTATGATGTCTTTGCAGCGAGACATCAAAATCCATGAAAAACAAGTGAACCATCTCAGAACTTTTGGTGGCCACCATAGTCACCTTTGCTGAAGCTTGTAAGAACCATCAAGTATAGCGGGATGAAAGGAAAAAGGGACTCTTAAGAGCCAGAAAAACAGAGAAAAAAAAATGTAGACTGTGAACTCAGGAGGAATGTCAGTTACATTGCTGTTACATACATACATGTTACAATATCATGAGGTAGGGACTCAGCTGGTATAAACTCATACTGCTCCTCTGACTTAAATTGACTCAAATGTGCCAAGAACATGATTCGAACATATTTGATTCTCCTTTTGTTTTGGTGTTGAACTAACTGAAAACTATATATTTTATATAATTACATAATTATATAACTATATATTATATATTATATATTATTATAATATATTATATTACATATTATGTATATTATATAATTATATAATTTTTTCATTTTGTGAACAAAAGCTATTATCAGGAAAGTCTCTTCTTTTAATGAGAGTTAAAATATACTTTGTATATGATTTATTTTAGTTATATATGCAACAATAGGGCATTTTTATGGAACAGAAATTTGCACATAGTGAATTATTTTCCCACATGGACAGCTGTTTAATTTGGGGGAAAAATATCATGGCAGGGAAGTGCTGAATGAAAGGATCTATTAATTTCAAAATGACAGCTGTTGTAGGATTATAAGTTTTGTGGGTTTTTTTTGTTATCAAGAAGCTGAAACAGTTCAAGATAAAGTTAAGTTATATTTTTGACAACTTTTGCTATGCAGATGAGCCCACTGAGACAGAGATTAAATAAGATCTCATGAAAATAAAATTAAATCATAACAATAACATCTGGCTAGAATTAAGACATGTCTCTTTTTTAAGGGACTTCTTTTCTTCTCAGTCTTCATTTTATGTGCATTCTGACTTTAAGCTTTTATTTCCTGTGAAAGCCAAAGTGATTTTTGGATTGGTTAGTAAAAGGCTATTTAATATGTCACTCCTCTGAATTCTGCATTCTCTTTCACATCTCTATTGTCTTTCATTTACTCTGTATTAGAAATGTAATCTTTTTTCTTCCATTGGCTTTATAAAAGGTGCAGCAAAAGGCTAAAATTTTGCTGTTGAAAAGATTTTGTTTAGTGATTGATTTGCGTCCCAAAATACAGTCTGTATATCTCACGTAACTTTCAGGTCTTCTCCTACAGCTATCAAGGTTATCAGAAAGGCTTTATTTATGTATTGGAGGAAAAAAATTCTAAATTTAGAAGAGCACAATCATCTGATTACAATATTAGGTTTCAATAAACATTGATTTTGTACCAGGACTTGGGGAACACAGCCGTGCAGAGACATTTGAACTAGAACTAAACCAAAATGGGACATCAGAATAAAGCAAACAGCATTGTGAATATATTTTGCACAGATGCAAAAACAGACTATCTGAACCTAAACTCTTACGTCCATCCTCTCAGATTTAGCTCCAGCCAGATTTGACTGTGCTGGGATGTGCCTCTCTGTTGAACATTCACTGGATGGCGTGGGTTTTCTCAGTAGCTGTGTGGATACATCTTTCCCCCATAGCTGACCCAATTGCCTGGCTGCTCTTTGAATACGTTCCCTTAAAAAGACGTGCTTAGGCAACCATGTCCTCTGCATGCGCCTGTGAGACCCTGGTCTTGCCTGGGTGCTGAGGCATGCTAACACCTTTACCTGGATGGAACTAGTTTATTTCAGGAGGGAGCAGCAGGGAAGGTATCCAGACTTAAACAATTTCAACTTTGTCTTAACCTAGCCAAATCAGAGAACGTTTCTGAAATTGAGCAGAAAGTTTTCTGAACAGGCACTGGAAGGCTTGAGCTAAAGCGTGAGTTAATCATACAAGATTAAATTCTAGACAAATAAAATGGGGATGAGCAGTCTTTTCTCTCATCCCTGTTTTGTGGACTTAGACTAATACCTTGAGGCCTGTACTATCTCATTTACTGTATATTGTCGTAGTTTAACCTGGCAGGCAGTCAAATATCACGCATTTAACTCTATCCCAGCTGAAACCAGGACAGTATTCATAGGCTACTTGCACACAGAGGCCTTAATCTCGTTAAATTTTTGAGCAGTACTGCTATACAAATTTCTAATATTGATAGTTGTCATTATAACTTGTCTTGAAGGACAAGTTTCCTTCTTTGATGAAGGAAAAGTTGGGCATCCTTGGAAGGAAGCGTGCCCAATCAGATGATAAATTATGTTAACCACCACCAACCACCTACAGGTGTACTAGGAACATTCAGATTTCATGTTCATAATGCCCTGAAGGATTTACTTCTGTTATCTCAACTTCATGGTCGGTGAAGTTAGGAGAGGTTAGGAAGGGTCATAACATAGGAACTGCTAATTTCTCCACTTTTCAGCATGAGATAACGTTATCTTGCAACTGAATGCCCCGTATCAGTCCTCTGCTGGAAAGAATGAACATAAACAAATTCTCCAACATTTACTTTTTTTGATGGTAACAAAGAAGTAAGCTACATTTTGGAAATGCTAGGCTTTTCTTTATTATCAGCCCTCAGTCACAGCTTCAGTTATGTTCATTTGTCACTAACAAAACTCTACTTGAATGAATAATTCACAATAGATAATTCATTTGTTGAACTTTGTCTGTTTCCTTACTTCTAGGCTTTTTAAAGCAGTTATAAAAAAGTTTCAAAAGAAGATTCCAGACCTAGAAACACTTAACTTGAAGTACATGAGTAATCTCATTGACTTCAGTAGGACTACTCAGGTGTTTATAACGAAACACAAATATAAGTGTTACCAGCTTACTGGAGCCTTCTTTTGAACTTTGAATATGAAATTAAAAAGAATAATTTTTCACCAACATTTGAGTTTAAAATTAACTTTTAGAGGATATTGCATCTAGCAAAGGTTTAATGCACAAATAATCACAGATAATGAATATGAACAGCCTTGTGCATGCTGTTTATTCAAAATTGAGGTTCAAATGTGAATAAATGAATGTTTATTGAAATATTGTTCCCTCCATCTACATTTCTAATACAAATCTCTCCAGAATTATCATATAGAATTGGCAGGAAAGATCATCTGTGGTTACAGGCGCAAATGATGGTCAAATCCTTTTCTCTAATATCTAGCACAGAAAGAAAGGGCCACTTTTTAAGGGTCATATTGTTTTCTGCTTGGTACCTCAATTAGGTTGATTTTTGTCTCAAGTTCATATGTAATAGTCAGTAAGAACCTAATGGAAATCCATGAACAGTGAAGTATAATGAAGTAAACCAGAGGAACAAGGAAAAGGGCCCATTGTTTTCATTATGATTACGGAATAAAGCTTTGTACTTTTCCTTACAGTGTTTCAGCAGATGACCTGCAAGATTTTTACCTTTTAATATTTTGTCCAATCCCATATTCCTTGCCATTCCATTAAATTAATGTTTGCATTTTGGCCCACAATCTCTCTTAATGTATTTTCAGTCAAAAATAGACTGCAGCAGATGAAGTAGAAATGCTCCACATGCCACATTTCTGCCAGCTTTGTGCAAGAGGAGTAGAAATCAGACAAAACATCAGTGGTTCCACAAATTCAGTTTAAATCACATATTGTGTTTTTATGTTTTTAGGGAAAGACGAAACTTGGTTTCATTTTTTTAAAGCATAGCTAGTGGGAGGCTGTTATGTTTTTGTAAAGCTATAGGAAGACTAGATCTAATAATTTTTTGCTTGGCCTGCTTTTTTTTTTTTCATTAGGAGTTGGAGTTATTCCTCATAATCTTTAAGTAAGTTTCCCTAAGAATGTCAGTTTTTAAAATGTCTTGATACGGTTTATGCTCCACTGAAGCATTAAATTTTGAGGGAGGGGAGAAAAAATTACATGTGTATTTGAACAATATGCATCAGCCCACTCTGTCAAGAGAAGCCGTAAATATATTCCAGTTAAGTGTTGTTAGATCGTTGATATTCTGCACATAAGGAAAAAGGAAGGAAATTTTCTAGCAGATGTTTGACTGCAATAGACATGAATAACTTCTATGGTACAGGGATGCTGAGTAACACGGATATGTGGGTCAGATGTCTCTACCAGCACTCCTGAGACTTTTCCAAGTCTATCATACTGCAGAGCATTAAAATTGTGAACTTGTTCATATGCTATATGCTGCAGCCTCTACAGTTTACAGCCTGGACGTTGTCAATCTGGTAAAATGACTAAAACGACAGCAATACAAACTGAGCAGAAATAGTCATTCAGGAAGAGTTTTGTCTCCTTCTGTTGCGTCTTATTCTAAAGTGGTTTTAACAGCTGGGGCTACACATGAGGTACATCGGCAGACTGGAAGCCATTAGGCCAAACCCTCTGGAATATTTATTTCCAACATCTGGAAACTAATCTGATTCTGCTGTAGGCAGCTAATTTTCCTATGCTATCAACCCATGAAGCTGTCTTTGAGCCTGCTGGTCATGTTAACTGATAGAAGTGATCGGGAATCCAAGACAGGGCTCTCCTGTGTTGTTTCAAAAGTGAATGTGATCCATGAACGGCCACTGTTAAATTTGACAAATAGTCCAAATAGAAAGTCAACCTTTTAAAACTTAACTGTCCCTAAATACTTGGAAAAAATGTATTTAAAGCCCATTCTCTGCAGTGACAGTTTTAGTTGTTTAACGTTGTCTTTTGTGGTAACATAATATATCTGCCTTTGCCTTCCCTCTTCCACACTCCTTGTACTAGGTTCCAGATACTTCACATTTTGTATGTAGAGCTTTGCACAGAAACTTTCTTTTGTCAAAATTGTAGGTAAATTAGAGGAACTTTTCTTGAGTTACAGATCTTAAAAATAGGTTTCGAAAAGCATCTATGCTTTTGTGTCACGTCTATGAAATAACATGCCTGAAAAGTTTGTTCCTTTCAGGAGAGTAACTCTGAAAAGCCATGATTTTTAGGAAAAATCACAGTGACAGGCTTTCAGCCTGAGCAATTGAAGACTCTTTTCCCTATGAAAAATGGCAATGAATTCCTTTTAAAGATTTAAATTGAAAAAGAGATCAACCTTGATGCTGGATGCACCAAAAGCACCAAGGGAACCTTAATCATGGACACAAAAAGGAAATTTGCGGGGGGGGGGCATATGTCCTCTGGAATATACATTTTGCAGATTATCATCATTTAGACATACCGGTTTTCCTCATGCTTCATAGTTGAACACGAAAAGTTGACGTTTATATAAAAACCCCAACCCTGAATATTTAATGAGACTCTCAAGTCCATTTTGTATTATACATAATTTTATATTTGGGTCCTCTGCTAAACTAAACTGGCATAATTCTACTAGGCTGTGGATAGTGATAGATTTGCATCAATTTGTTACATCTGAGGACTAAGCTCTTGCAGCCAGTCACCATACACTTTGGGTGAGTCGCTGCAAGCCCCACAGAAAAGGCAACAGCCAGCCTATTCTTTCCACTCCTGTCCGTCGTCCAGAGGAGGACTATGTTAGCCCTGAAGCTCCTAAGTTTAAAAATGGCATTAAAAGCTGGCATAGCAGTAGAACTTCAAATAGCTATTGACATTTTGTCTTTATTTATGATGGTAGGAGCTTCAAGTTTTGAGGCAAGCTGCCATGTAAGCAGTAATTCAGACTTATTCTCCCTGAGGAGCTCTGGGTGTGATTTAACCGGATTGCAGATTTAACGGGATTTTTTTTTTTTATTTCAAAACAATAACTGAAGTGGCCAAACAAGAAGAGACTTGTGAAATAATTCATTGCAAAATGTCAGACCTATTCCTTCCCTTAGCTTTCATACCCTTTTGAGAGCAAATCTTTGCTGAAAGATTTTTACATTATATGTAAATGGATTATGCAAGAGAAACAGGTATACGTTCTCATATCTGCATCAGAATGGGTGTTGAATCTCATTTCCCAGTTTCAATACTTGCACTTGAATGAGGGTCTGACAGTGATGGAAATCACTGTTTTGTTAAATTTCAGAGGAAACAGAACATCAAACAACCTCTCATGAAAACTTTCTGTGGAAAATATGTTTAATGATTTCAGAAAGTCCAATTAACAGGTATAGCACTAGATGTCAAATTCTGATAAACCTCTATTGTAGTCTTTGTAGCAGTCACTGTGATTGAGATTATCTGAGCGTCTGCCTCATGGTTTTGTTACCATGTAATAATCAATATTTGTCATTTTCTCACAAGAGACTCTTTTCTTTGAGATCCTTTGCAACCTTACAGACATATTATCTTGCTAGCATTAAGGCCATCATTTCAGATAACAAAAATCTGGGGATCTTACTAATGCCAGCTCCTTCTTTCTTTGCCAGACAAGATAAGAAGTATACCCTAGGGCCAGATTCCGATCTCATCTGTGCCAGTGAAGTTACCTGATAGTTTCTGGTATCAACAGCATTATAGTAGTACAAACCTTCCCTAGCTTTCAGAGCCCTCTAGAGTCAGCTAGCATGGAAACCCTATACTAAATTCCTGCAAAGATATAAGGTTAAAGGTTTATCCATGCTATGGCTCATTTATATTTTTAGATTTAAAATGCCACTATCTTTTCATAGGATGACACTGAGAGGTTTTTCAGTGGAGCCTGAAGAAAACTTCTAGGTTTCGTGATTTCGGTGTAAATCATTACATAAATATGTCTACACGTTCTTTGTAGTAAGTAGGTCAGACAAGCTAGATGAATTTGAAGTAAATATACAGGAAGCATCAGACCAAGCAGAGAAGCTGTGTTCATAAGTCACCCAGACTGGATGGCATTCACCTGGGAGCTCTGAGGGAAGTCAAATGTGAAATTGCAGAATTGCTGGCCAAAGTACGCAAACTACCACTTCAAACACCCTCTGTGACGGAGGCCTGGCTGATTGCCAGCGTAACTCCCGTATGCCACAAAATTTCTAGAGGGTATCCTGGAAACTGCAGGCTGAGTAGGCTGACCATTCCTGGTAAGATAGTAGAGTCTGTAATGAGGAGTGAATTCCCTGATTCTATAAGTGAACAAGGTCTTTTGGGAAAAAGAGGCAGCAGGGTTTCCGGGAAGGGGAGTCTGGGGTCACTGGTGTTTCAGAGTTTTGTGGGGGTCTCAAGCACATGTGGATAAAAGATTGGATAAAACCCCAATCATGCATTGGGGTTTTCAAACAGCCTTTGGCAACTTTCCACGCTGAAGGTTACTAAAGAGACAAGGTTGCAATGGAATTGGAGGAAAGGTTCCTTTATGGGCTGAAAGCTGATTAAATGGTAGGAAGCAAAAGGTCGGGCTTAATGGTCACTCTCTAGGATGGAAGAAAGTCAGGAGTGGGGTTCGAGAAGGACCGTTGCTGGGACCAAAATTATGCTATGTCTCTATCATTGTGCATAAAGACCTGGTGAAAGGAGTACGCAGTGAAATCTCTGAGTTTGTGGATGATGCCAACTTCCTTTGGTTAGCTGAATACAATGTCAACAGCATAGATCTAGGCGAAAGGACAAAAGGGTGGCAGGTGAGCTTCAATGCAGCTAAATGTAAAGTGATGCCTACAAGGAACAATAATCTAAACCATGCCTACATGATGCTGAACTTGGAAATGGCAATTACTGCTTAGGAAATAGATTTTGGAGTCATCATTTTCCATCTTCTGAAATTGTTACCTTAATATGCAGCGGCAGACAAAAAGGCCAAATGAATTACTGGGCATTGTCTGGAAAAGTACCCACCCAGACCTTGAGTACTGTGTATTGCTCTTATGTCTGTGTTTGTAGGATGTAATGGAGTTAGACAATGTACAGAGATGGGCAATGAAAATGATGAATGGGATGGGGTAACTAGCTTATGCGAATAAACTAAAAACTAAAACTCTCTACTTTAGGCAGCAGAAGTCTCAGGGGGCATATTTTTGAGGTTTACCAAATCATGAAGGTGGTAGTGAAGGTTAAAGCAGAACTGTTATTCACCAAATCCCACACTACTAAAGCCAGCACTCAGGAGCACAGCTCTAAAGAGATAAAAGGAAGAACATTTTTCCATGTCAGCTATTAGAACGTGTTGCCAGAGGAGGCTGTGGAAGGAGGCAGCATCAGGAGATGCAAAAGGGGATAAGACAGACTCACAGACAGCTGCTTCATCCACAAGCAGACCCTAAAGGGACCAGGTGAAGCTGTAACCAACAACAACCCCAATGCAACATTCTGGATATTTGGGGTAGGGGGAGGACATGGACTACAGGAAGTGACCAAGTCTGTGTGTTTTTCTTCTAAGCACCATCCCTTATTACCACTCTTTTTACTGAATTCTCTGTCCCTTAAAATACTTTGAAATCCTCCCTGGGACTTCAGTGAGAGGTAGAAATAAAAAGATTAGGGGCTGCAATGAACAGAATCAAGGGAGGAGGTGAGAATCAAGGGGTAAAAAGTGATAAAAGAACCCAGGAAGCTAGAGAGAGACACTGAGCACACCACCAAGTAGGTACCCTGACAGTGTCTACTGTTCTTTAAAGACATTGAGGGAACAAGTAGGTGCTGTCTAGTGGTGCCTTCTTCCTTGGGACATGAAAGGGACTCAGAACAGAAAGCAGTCCAAGAGTTCCCAGCATCCTGCTGACAAGGTCAGAAGGAGGTTGATGAGAGCTTGCAACTTGGTGGATGAAGATGGGTGAAGATGGTATAAAGAAAAAAGTGAGGGGAGAAGTGCAGCCAGGACTTCCATATGAGGTTCTGGAGGAGCTCCTAGAGGGATTTTGATGTGAAACACTAGATGTACATGTGTACATGCAGACGGTGCACAAGTCAAGGGACTCTGTAAACATGCCTGTCTACATGGCTTCATATAGTATTTTCCAGCTTATGTCCCCATAACCAAGAAATTAGCTTTAATATTCCATCCCTCATTAATCAGACTGCCTAAAAATCACCTGCTAAAAATAAACTGGACGTGTTATGAACAACACGGCAGGGTCCTGAGTGTATCATCCATCTCTTACGGGCCCCTATCAGCCTCTGACCATCCTTCTCTGTAATGCTCCTCTGCAATCTCTTCCCCTCCCGGGTATGACACAGCTATATGACCTTGGACCAGACTGCTGTGACAACAGCTAAGCTATGAAAAAGAGCTGTGAGAAGCCCTCATCTGCAGTGTCTGCTCATGTATCCTCTATGCTGTGGTTTGGGAGCTTCATTTAAGCTCAGACCCTTGCTCAAGCTATATTGTAGATATGCTGTGCCTGGCCTTGTACCTTGCTGATCCCGGCCTTGCTTTACTGCCTTCACTTCTGGCTAGACCTCAGGCCTCCCTCATTACTACAGACTTGCCTAGCAATCACTGGTCTGCTGGCCACATGTGCCCATCATTACCAGATCTGCTCTGGACTTCTTGCTTGAGTACTGTGGACCTGTGCCCCTTGCTAGTGAGGACACTGCATCTGCCTACCTTGTTGTGATCCTTGGCTACCCGCTTGCCTTGCAGAGCAGGCTGCTTTTGCTGCTCCCTGGCAAGCCACACTTGCCTATAGCAGTCACTGCGTTTACCTTCTTTTAATTAGACCGAGTGGAGTGGAAATTTGTGACTGACATCAACAGAAACATCATTCTTTTGTTCTTCTAGGTCCTTACAGAACCACATTTTTAACTGGCTCACCATTAACTTTGTTTTTCCCGTATTTCAGTTATCCAGGTTAAAAGTAATGCAGTTAAAAGGCTGTAGGTTGTATGAATTGCTTCACAATAAGACAGACTGAAACCCTGCAGCTAAAGATTCAAGCTTTGTCTATGCTTTAAAGTGGAGGAAGTATCCAGACAGGAGTATGTGTAGCTGCGCATCCTTAGGGGTTTTTTCTCCCATTGACATTCATTTGAACAGCCACTAGCTATATATCCCCAGTTTCCATTCACAGTTAGCTCTGCCTAGGCTCCTGAAACTTCAATATATGGCCAGTTTGTTTCAGACCATGAATCATTATATCGATTACAGTAAGAAAATAAGGATTCTATCTGAAGTTTAAGAATGCAACAGACTGACCCAAAGTAAGGAACTGCAACTGTCTTTGCATGATTTTGAAAGGAATAAGGAATAAACAGTATTTTTTGATCACTGGGGTAAGTCTGTTGCTTTTTGGCAGTCCATCTGGAGGAAATATTATAAAATGGCATTGTCCTGGAAAGTGCAAGAGAAGTACTGACCTTGGGTCCCTTTCTGTCAAGCTTGAAAAATACTCTTCGTTGTTCCCAGTGAATACTGAGAACAATATGAACAAAGAGAATATCACTTACAAGATGGTGTCAAACTGCATCAAGCAAAATAACCTGAAGGAATACCTTCATGTTATATTATCACATCTTTCAGCATGCGTTGCCTCTTGCATTTAGAAACAGAGGGTTTATTTTTCTTCTCAGAGTGAGGGAAAAAACCACCACTGACAGCCCTTTGTGCTGAAGGTTATGTTATTAATGAGTGTTGGGAAAAGGGAGGAACCTTATATAAATACAGTACCGTTGCAGTTAAAAGAAGGTGCAGAACATAGTGTTCGAAGACAGAAAAAGTGGGGTAACTGATTTCTTTAGGATCTTTAAAAATACATGTACATGCATGGAACCAGATCTGACCTGAATTACCAGCAGTGTTAATTTAGAATAATTCTTTGGAAATCCCCTGGAATTATGGTAGCTCCACAACATTTATACCTCAGATCAGAGTATGTATAAGTGTAAGCATGAGTAGGAAAGTAGTGAAAAAACACTACTTATTATTTTGAATCTGAAAAGACCTTGTAAGAATGTAGCAGCTACAAAATTACAAAGGAGGAAAACCTCTTTCAGAAGTTACGGATTTTAACTCAAGGTGAGTCGTACACCCCCAACCTTGCACTTGTGGACTGTGCAGCATCACCCTGCCCTCAAAGGTGGCTGTGGTCATACAGAAATGAAGGTTCATCAGGAGTTTCTGGGTGTAGAGGGGAACACAGTCACACTCTTTACATGTTGCCCTGCATTCAGAGAGCCAAGGCAGAAGGTTGGTTAGGGAACCCATATTTGTGTATTCACCACTCATGGCATGAGGACGTCCAAACATTTTTTGATACAGTTCCTTGTACATATTCTTTACATGAGACATATCTGACTTGCTCTTAGTCACACGCTAGCTATAATGTCCACTTCCAGTGAGAGATGCATATCTAAAAATATTTCAGCGTGGTAAGTAGGCATAGGATTTTTTAAGAACTCATAGCACAAACAAAATCGCCAACTTGAAAACTAGTTAACTTACTTATGTTACTTTGTCACAATGGTGGCATTACCTACTCTGTCCTCCCTTCTATACCCAACCATTTGTAAAACCTACTCATTGGATTATTTATTACATTTAGATTATTGGAGATCTGGGATAAAGAAATAACTTTTATCGTATCTCTTGACAGCACTTAGTTCAATGGGATCTAATGTGGAATAGAACTGCAAGATGCTGCTGCACCACAAATTATACATAATTAATCATACGGGTGAAAGAGACTGTTAACATTTTCTTCTCCAAGGATACCTCAACTGTGTTACAACAAAAAAAGTGTTGGGACACTTATTCCATCATGCTGTAGAAAAAGGGAAGGTTGTTATTAACTTCAGAATTCTTGAAATAATCCTTTTGGGCATCAGAGCTCATAAATTGGGGACATGCAACCTAATCTCCCTACCTGCTAATATTCGCTAAAGAACATTTTGATCTGCTTTTACCTTAAAAAGTGGTGAGTTTAGACCATTCCTTTGCAGTATTTTCTAAGTCTCACTAGTAGGAAGATTCCCCTGATATTCGGCCTAAATTTTGCCCTTCCTTAATTTAATTTCTTCTGTTTCTAAACCCTCGAGTCCCTCTGTATAACTCTTCTCAATAGCTGTCATTCCTCTCCAGATGAATTATTAGGTGGCATTGTTTGAACCTCTCTGCATGATTTTATCTTCGTATGTCTAAGCATCTTTCTTCCCCACTCCCTTGTGATCATCTGTATTACTACCACCCCTTCCAAATTAACACTGTCTGAAAAAACACATTTCCATGTTGTTTGCCCTGTGAAGGACATTGCAAAGGCATGCAATATTTAATGAATATTGTAGATTCTTTCTGTTTGTCTGATTGGTATAATATGAATCCCTGGATGAGAATGATGGGCTTTCTAGGAGGAACTGACACGAATGCAGGGAAGCAGGCAATGGTAACAAACACCTTCCATTTTTACCAGTATTTAAATGGCATTGCAAGTAGAAAAGGAGAATCTTAGACATCCATTTTGGCAGGTTAAACAAAAGGTTACCCCAGGGCCCCACACTCAAGCTGGCTAGATCGTTATCAAACATGAAGCCAGTCTTGAACACTGAAATCCTTCTTCTCAGCAAACATGATAAATAAGCCTCAGGCGCCCAACACCAGTGTCATACTACAGGCATTTATCTCATTTCATCTCCATCTTTAATCTCTGGTACTGCACTTCATTTTAAGACTTAATTGTAAATATAACATTTCTCATGAAATTATTGTATGCAGAAAAAGTCCGCATTGCATCTGTCATAGTGTTCTCATTTGGTAATTCTGTCAAAAACTAACAGCAAGAGTTTCTTTTCGTAAGCTGTGTTTGTTCCTAATGCCTCTGCTATCTTCTAAATGGTTAGAAACTGTTATTCATTCCAGTATTTTAAAGGGGATTGAAGCTAGACTTTCTTGACAGTAATTACTACGATCTCTCTCTTTTTGAAGGCTGACACCACATTTCTTTTCTGTTATCTACCAGTACTTCTAGCCCAGTTTCATTTACGAGAGCACAGTAGCAAGAAGAAGAGAATTATAAAGACTGAGATTCAAGTGACGAATTCCTGCTGCAGGAGAGCTGCCAGAGCTGTGCTGGGGCGGGAAGGTAAGTTCATCTGCCACACCATGAAAGAATCTCCTCTCATGTATGTGACAGCAGAAACTAATGTAAAAGGATGTGCGTGCACACCGAGCCTTTTTGCCTGACTCGTAATGACCAGTTACAGTCAACTGCCTTGTCAGCTTATTTATAGAACCCAGTTATGGTTTCTCAGAGGTGCAAAATTGAAGTCGTATGGTGCAGAGGAAGTACCAAAAGTCATTCAAAGCACTATCCAGTTATCCCAGGATGCAGGATAATCACAAGATTTCACTTCTTGATCCTTTTCAGTTTCTGGTCCATAGATGATATCGTGCCTTTTCTCTGGAGGTCTTCTGCAGGCAGGTCTGTTTTAACCTGCAGTTTTGTTGAACTAACTCTCTGCTTTCTCTCTTTGCTGTTATACCTTCATTTCCACCTGCTCTTCCTCCAGAACAGAATGCCGTTTTTCCATTAGACGCTTTGCCCTACAAGCATATGATTTTACAGATCAGTCGGTGACCTATACTTTGGGCTGTCTCGTTTAGCAAATTTCTGTACTTCTTGACTGCCCATGAGCCACATCTTTCCTCCTATGTTTTGTCTTTAAATCACACAGTTCACCCTTGCCACCAGGTCTAGCCCTAAAACTTCATTTCTGTCAATTCTTCTATAAGATGTTTCACAAAAGAGTAGCTTCCACCACATGACCACTGAAAGAGAACACCTGCTTTGGGATGTCTGTATCCAATTACAGTATCTTTACTGTCTACTCCATTATTTCAGTTATTTCATTATTTCATTATTATTACAGCTATTGTTTCAATAATTGTTTTTTTATTTTTCACATTTAAAGAAAATGGAGAAATCCTTCCTAATCCTCAACTCTTATTCTTTGGTCATTGGTTGGTTGGCTTGTGAGTTTTTGCCTTGGTTAGACTTATTTCCCTAATTAGTCTTACCACTGAAAATTGTGATCAAAGTTCTTCCTCACATATTTAGCTGGCAGACTTCTGCACTACTTATAACACACAATACCTGACTCACCAGCAAACTACCAACTGCAGCAAACTCACTAGCACACACAAAGAGAAACTAACTTACCAATCACAGAACAAGGAATTTTTTTTCATAAAAGACAAGAAAATTCAAACTCCACCTTTTCTGTTGTGTTTGCTGACCCTTATATATATCAAGTGTCTGGCAGTTCATTTCTCTGTATTGCAGTTACCTAAATTTTCCTTACAAATAATCACAAGTCACTTCTGCCTAACGCTGACAATTGTTTCTGCTTCCTCTGCGCAGCAGAACTCATCTTCACCCTGCTTCCATGGATACTGATACTCAACCCATTTCTGGATTTGAGGAACGCTACCATGTGAATCCAAATGATTTGCAAGAGCAGTCCGTTTCAGTGCCTACTGAAATAAATGAGATTATTTCTTTGGCATTCAATGGGCATTAAATTAGACCTTTACTGAATGGTGGAACATTTCTTACAATTCAGAACAACTTAATGAGAGATATTGTTTTTCAATTGTAAACTCTCAACAGTTTTCCCTGGAGGAAAATCTAGGACATATTAGGACATTTGTTGGTGGGTTGGTTTTTTTTTTTTTCCTTAGTCAATGCTGATAAATTCATAAAGAATTCCAGACTCCTCCAGGGAGAAAAGGTTCAAATTAAAAATGAAAAGTTACATGGACTTGTGTGCATTCAAAGCTTGTATTAATTTTAAATAGGTAGTAGGTACTTTTAAAATTCAAAATACCTGTGAAAAAAGGACAACAAGTATGTATTTGAGAGCAATTGATTAAAACTAGCTGCAATTACAGGGACCCATCCACCCATGTAAAGGATGGAGGATACAGCAAGAAGCAGCCTTATATCATTGTCATTCTATCAACTACTTACAGCTTAATAGTATGGAGAAAAATAAATGAGACTGAAGAGAAAATGGAGACGAGAAGAGCAGAAGTGTGGGAGGAAAATGAAGGAGAACAGAGCATGGTTTCTACAATGCCCTCATTCCCAGGCAAAACCAAGTGGCACCATTGAGAGATAAGGGCTTGGTTAGGGCAGCTGGTAGGGCAGGATTGCACTGCTTCAGTGTGTTTCCTCCTGAGGGACCCTTGTCAAAGCCTAAAGCCCAACCTCAACCAGTTATTGAAGAAAAACGGTCTGTTCTCCAGTGTGGATGAATACCCTTGCTGTTCTTGTGGGCACGTTACCTCTGCCCACAACAAGGAACTAAACCTAACTGGGAGTTTTAGAAACATAGTCCTGCAAGTTCTGACCAAGTAGATACGTTCTTTTGCCATCTTTGGTAGAAATTCATGTCAGTGTCCGCTCCTATCAACCCCTGTTCCTCATCACTAGTACAGCATTGTATGCATGTCTTAGTGGTTAAAGTGTTTTGCTTTGCTTGCGTGTGCAGCTTTTGCTTTACCTATAAAACTGTCTTTATCTCAACCCACGAGTTTTCTCAGTTTTACTCTTTCGATTCTCTCCCCCATCCCACTGTGAGGGGAGTGAGCGAGCAGCTGTGTGGTGCTTGGTTGTCGGCTGGGTTAAACCACAACAGTCCTTTTTGGCGCCCAACGTGGGGCTCGAAGGGTTTGAGATAACGACAGGTTTGGTTGGAATGTGCTAGATTGAATTTATAGCTGTTATTGCTGTTCAGCTATTAATTGGCAGGCTCCTGTGCTTGCCATGGGGCTTGCTTGCCTTACTGTGTATTAGAGTCTAGTGCTCGTTAGTGGCTGCTTTTTGCTTTTGCTGCTTGCTCTACTGTTGTACTGCTGATCATCTTACTGTGCTGTGCCTGGGAACATTCTGATAACAGCAATGGAGATGCGCCTGGGCTGGCAGATGGCCAGGGCATCGCTGCTGTTTCTGTGCTGCTGTGCTGGACAGGCTGGAACTCCAGTGTGAACTCGAGTTGAAGGGACTGTCACCTGTGGGTGAGTCCATGTGGGAGCAGGACACCCCAAAGTCTGTGGCCATGGATAAGCCCATGCCCAAGCAGGTACATCTCAAAGTGTCTGTGGCCGTGATTATGTCTGTGCTGCAGCAGGTATACCTCTGAAGGAATTGTGGCCTAAGTCCACACTGGAGAAGGTACACCTCGAAGCATCTGTGGCTGTAGATAAGTCCATGCTGCAGCAGGTACACCTTGAAGTGTCAGTGGCTGTGCATGAGGTCATGCTGGAGCACCTCAAAGCGTGTGGCCATGGATAAGCCCGTGACAGGGGAGGTACACCCCTGGAGGGATTACAGCCATGGGTAAGGCCGTGTTGGAGCAGGTTTACTTCTGAAGGGACTGTGGCTGTGGGTAAGGCAACGCTGGACCCGGTGCACCTCGAAGCGACTGTGGCTGTGGATAAATCTGTGCTGCAGCAAGTATACCCCTGGAGAGACTGTGGCTCATGGATAAGGCTCCACTTGGAACAGCTACACCCTAAGGGACTGCAGTCTGTGGATAAGTCCAAGCCGGAGCAGGGGCAAGGGGAGGAGTTCATTGCAATGTTAAACCTGATGGTCTAGTCCAAAGGGACCAGGGGTGGAGATTGGAATGGAAATACCTATAAATTGTTGTAACCCGGGACTTGACTTGCATGTTATAGGAATTACTATAGCAGGAACCACCTGAACCAGCGGAGGATAAGCCTTACAAGAGGCAGTGCAAGTGCAGCAGTGACCTGACCTGAGGTGGCTTTGGTGCCCAATAACTCCATGCAACGCACCACCTCTGCTGTCCTGAGTGACCACCATAACAGATGGAGCCCGAAGTCATGGACTAAATGAACTCAGTGGACATTTTGTGGACATTTATGGATATTTTACAGACATTTCACAGGGGTGATCCATAGACTAAGGGAGTGATATCTGTGTATTATATCAAAGGATGAAAAGGGGGATGGTGGGTAATGAGAATGTATTGCATAGTGTGGGACCTGAGCATGACATAAATGGTATGGAATAAGGGGTGGATACTGTCCTGGTTTCAGCTGGGATAGAGTTAATTTTCTTTCTAGTAGCTGGTATAGTGCTGTGTTTTGGATTTAGTAAGAGAATAATGTTGATAACACACTGATGTTTTAGTTGTTGCTAAGTGGTGTTTACCCTACTCAAGGACTTTTCAGCTTCCCATGCTCTGCTAGGTGCACAAGAAGCTGGGAGGGAGCATAGCCAGAACAGCTAACCCAACTGGCCAGTGGGGTATTCCACATTATATGACGTCATGCTCAGCATATAAGGCTGGAGGAAAAAGAAGAAAGGGGGACGTTCAGAGTGATGGCATTTGTCTTCTCAAGTAACCGTTACGCATGATGGAGGCCTGCTTTCCTGGAGATGGCTGAACACCTGCCTGCTGATGGGAAGTAGGGAATGAATTCCTTGTTTTGCTTTGCTTGCATGCGTGGCTTTTGCTTTACCTATTAAACTGTCTTTATCTCAACCCACGAGTTTTCTCACTTTTATCCTTCCAATTCTCTTCCCTATCCCACCAGAGGGGAGTGAGCGAGTGGCTGTGTGGTTGCCATCTGGGGTTAAACCACAACAAGCTTATACTTAAACATGGGAATGTTAGAGGTGAATATTAGACTGATTTCTGCAGGTCTTTCAGTCCAAGAAATGCTTGACTATTCTTCCAGATGGGCAGCATAAGGGAGTTCAATATTTAATGGAATTATTCAGGGCATGAAGGAAACACCTCAGGGCCATAACAAATCGAGCTCCCCCCACTTAGCACAGAGAGCATTTGTTCCAACAGGTCCTTCCTTTGATCTTATTCTCCTATGCTTGAACACCCAAGGTAGAACTGGTCTGGAAACCACTCAGGAATAAAAAATCATTGAAAAGAATGGTGTATAGACTTGAAATTTTTCATTTGACAATCTCATTGGATCCCAGGCCTAACTGTGGGAGTTCAGGGAGTCACTCACAAAGCTGTGGACCATGGATATTCTCTAAACTAGCCTAGTGAAGCCCATGTTCTTCTCAAATGACGGTCAATGATAATTTCACTGAACAACCACAGAGTCTAGAAAGCTTCTGATGCAAACCAAAGTTAAACAGACTTGGTTTCCATTCAGTTTGGATTAAAATAAAATAAAAATAAACAATGACATTTTCTAAATCCCAGAGACCCTCCTTTTTAGCCAGTTGTAATCTAAAGTTAAAAGTTTATGATCCCAGGTGTAAAGAACATGACCAGAGGTGGAAACATTGTCTTTTTAGATTCTCAAAGGCTCCAGCATGTATTATGATGCTTGAAGTCATACATCAACTGCCTCTCTGCTGCCTGCTCCTTCCTAAAGGAATACCAGTTTACACCTACCTTGGGAGTCTCCTTCCTGTGACCAAGCACCTTTGAGTGCAATATCTTCAGCATGCTGAGAGAAACACTGCACCTGTTAAGATCCCCCAAATGTATACCGGGTAGCAGACATTTGCAGAGTACACTTAGATCAATTATTACTCTCTCAGAAACATTAGTTATGAAAACACCTTAACAAACAAAGTTGGATTTTAGCTCTTACAGTCTTTTAGAGCAATCCAGCTTTCCTCCCTGCAGGTTAGATTAGCAAAGAGAGTTGGCTCAAATTGCTCATTTTTTATAATTGAAATATCTTTGAGTTTCTTCAGAATAGTCACCCCAAGCTCCTTATTCCTCTTCTGCTGCGACACAGACTATCCCTAATCTCCCCCACCTGTCTTTTCTTGAGCTACACCTCCTGTTTCCTTTCCTCACCATTGCAGAAAAAATCTCACTTAGAGGTTTATACCAAATATGGCAGTGAAATATCATGATTTCTCCCCGCTTTTGTGTTTTTAGTTTAGGGCTAGACTGAAAGAAATCAAGATAAATTCTCCTCCTTTGCTTTCTGGGATTAGATTTCCTTTTCCTTTCCAACATACATGTTAGCTTCCCTAAGTGAACATTTGCATTGGCTTTCTTGATTAGGACATTCTTGCCAGCCTCTGGCTTTTTGGCAAGTCACAACATTTTCAAGACTTTAGTAAAATGTTTAAAGACTTGATCAGAATTTTTTAAATAAACCCAAAAATAAAAAAACCGCTTTTTTTTTTCCTTCGCTAATCTGGTTGTAGTTCCGCTGTACAAACAGGTGAAATGGCAGCAGTGACAGGCGTAGTATATTATGCCAGGCAATGTCATGGGAATGAGTGCTGAAGACAAGAGAACGCAGGAGTGATTGTGCTACCAGGAAAACTGTGGCATGGAAGAGGATCTCAGTAACCCAGAAGGGCTCTCTGGTAATTTGTAAACCTTAAAAGTGATACTAGAATTCCCTGTCTTCTGGGGTGTGATGTCCTGAAAGATGGTGAGAATTAACAGCTAACCACTGCCAAAAGGGGATGTCCTTTACCCATTCCCACTCCGACTTGTTCTCCATGCTCCTAGCTTTGCTGGTACTCGTTTTATCCTCTTTGACAGCCTCTTTAATTCACTAGCTCCAGGAAAAAAAAAAAGGTTGGACATTGTGTTATGACAGAGACTCAAAGTGGCTCACAGAAGATCTGATGAGCACTAGAGGTGGAAAGGGGAGGGGACAGAGTTGGGAAAACAAGGACAAAGATAGGAGAACTGTAAGGGAAGGAAAGGGTGAGGACAGAAACAAGCATCCTTTGGTGTCAGCAAATATAAGATTGGCGCAGCTGTCTGGGGAAGCAGAATTGTCTTATGAGGTGGCTAAATAAATGCTGTCTATTTTTCTCTGTGAAGTTTGGAGCTATACAGTATGATATATGATGGCAGAAACACAGCAATGGCAAAGTGCTATAATTCTATCAAACACCTTGTGAAAAATTTTCCTTTAATAAGCTTCACCAGAAAGACAAACAGCAGAACTCATCCACAAAATCCAAACAGAAACACGGTCACACAGATCTAGGGCAGACTTGTGTTTATACAGAGAACACAGCTGAGGCCTCTGGGGTAGTGCAATTCAAATATTAAAGAAAATGATCAGAAGACCTCAGAATGAGGCAGGTAGCATAATTCAGAGGGCTGGACCTCCTCCCAGGACTGTGACGTCCTCTTAGGAAGCTGACTGCTCTTCCTTTCCTCCCATTTCTCAGGCTTTTCTCCTGATGAAATTTCAAGAGCATTCAGGGCTTTTAAATGTAGGAATGACTGATTCAGTATACCAGAGTAGCAATGAGTTCAGCTCAACTCTCAACCTTTTAGTGCCTCACTCCCTTGTCCCGATGTTCCTGGGGGGGCAGCAGGCATGGGAGAGAGAGGCTTGCTTGCTTGCATTCCAGCAGTTTCCCTGTGCAGTGGGACTGGCTTCATGATGTACTTCACATCTTTTCTGTGTTGTTTATAAAAACTCAGAGTCAGTAGATGGAAGGAGCAGTAGTTTAACCACATATTGAAGATGGATTTATTTTTTGTAAAAGGGACATTCCTTACTAGGTAGACGATATCATCATGAATCACACTTTTTCATCTATATAGTTTGTAAGCGAAAGTCTAGCCCAGAAAAATCAAAGAAGGCAAAATAAAAGTATAAAAACATTGTTAGGCAAGTTTTGATATAATTATTTTTTTGCCACGGGAAATACAAATACCGTCAAACAGTCTATGTTTTTTAATTAAAAAAGATTGATCAAAATTTTCTATTAGATCCAAAAGGGAATTAGAGTATGCGTTAGATTTTTGGATTAAAAGGTCAGTGCCATTTTACATACTTGTAAAGGAAGAAAACACAGAGAAATTCCAAATGCAATTGCTTGGTGTAGTAGTTTCTTGATTATCTTAGAAAAAATTGTTACAACCCCCAAAAGCTATTATTTAACACATGGGAAACACTGTTTCTCATTGGAGATTATTTTCTAGAAACCATTCAAATTATAAAAAAGCAATTCATGTTTTTAAAATTATTTCATTTAATCAAGGCGCCCAGTTTGAAACCACAAGATTCAGAAGGTCAGATTATTTAATAGCTGACCAAGTTTTTGCAGTTCTGGGTAGTTACATTAACTTTAGGGTAAGTGATTATTCCTTCAAAAATTGAATCCTTGCATTGTTGATTATTTTCTATTTGTATATGTCGTAATATAAAAGAATCACAATCATTCTATCAGAGCAGTTACACTCCTGTGGTAACCATAATGAGAATGACTGAACTGGACATTTTAACACCTCCTCTCCGCAATATGCTGGTCATATTTTTGGGGGAGAGAAAAGTTAAATGGCCTTGCTCTTCTGAGAGTAAATCTGCAGCAGTCAGGTGGAGTTGTAGAAAGTGAATTCTTAAGTACAGAGGACACTCCTTCTATAGGATAGCTTCTTTGGTATCAATAGCATTTTGGCTCAAGTTATATTTCTGTACCTGCTGGTGTCAATCCAACCTAGAGTGCTTATGTGTCCTCCAGATCCATTCATTCTCTGGACTGAAGGACAGATTTCTGGGTTCAGTTATTTAGTGAGGTAAGAGGAAATGGAATTCAGACAAGAATTTGTCATAAATGTTACACTGGCCTTCGAACGCAGCTTTTAAATTACTGTCGGTGGATGCTATTGCAGAGGGCCTGACTCTGCTCTTACACCAGCATAAATAATTCATTAGAAATCTTCAGGGTACTGGTGCAAAATAGAGAAGAGTACAGTCCAATACATGTGGTGTTCATCTTCTGCAGCCATCTTTTCCACCTTGACCTATGAAAACTTAGCATGAAAAGAAAGGTAGAGATGTAACCCATTTTCACCCTTTCACCCAATCGCAATTTCTTCACAAGGTTGCACTGTGCTTTGCCATCAGTAACTATTCTAGATCTAAGCCAAAGAATTTTTCCTCTCCTCAGCTTCAGAACAAAAAAGGACCTTAACTACTAATAAGTTGGCCTCTGTGTTACTGTTGCACAGAAATATGGTTAGCTATATTTGCATATCAGAAGCTTTTCTGAGCAGGATGACCTTGTAAAAACCTCAGAAGAGGCAGAATGACGAAGATCTGGAAGATTTTTACAAGAAACATTTTGCTTCAACATAAAATATGAATCAAGCCCCAACTTAGATATCAGCTCTCAGAGCTGTTCAGCCTCACTTGATGTTTAACATCTAGATTTAATGAATGTCTCTGGCAATGTGGACTACAAGTCAGGAAATTTATAACCATTTTGGAAGCAAGAAGCTGGAGGTTATTGTATTTCTAAGATGAGAAGGAAAAGATCATAATAAAACATTAAGTTTTTTGTCATGAGATGAGGGAGCACGTGTAACTAGGAATAGACAAATCTTTAGTTCACAAGCATTAACTCCCAATCAGAGCAAGATTTTAAAAGTCTCATCGTGCAACAGAGAAACAATACAACCTGCACATGCTAGTTATTCTGCTCCATTAAAAATAGGTTAGATGTTTGTATTTTCAGAGCCTAACACAGTGAGGTGCTGAAAATTTGTTGTTAGACTAAAATATTTGGTGTAACCACTGGAGTCAGGAATCTGATGAAGGAAGTACCTTTAGTCTAAAACCATGTGTGTTATGAAGTTCTAAGGACCAAATCTAACCCAGATATTGTATTTTAGCAATATATTTGGGGATGATAGGTTTTCCCATGAGAACCTCTTGACAGTTCAGGTCATTCACAAAGATATTTGTGAAGCTCCAAATCAGAAAGCCAAAACCTGGATGCAATTTCAAATAAGAAAACCACTTCTTTTACTGCAGGGAA